>NC_091798.1:5600000-6946250 GCF_041296235.1 Equus asinus
GGAGCACCCCTCGACCTGCAGGGCCAAGCAGAGGGAGGAAAGCCTCTTTCTCCCCAGCTTCTGACTACTTCTTGGTGCCTCCCTTTGCCAAAAGAGCCAGGGAGAGGCTGCCTGCCGGGTCAGCCTCTGGTGCAGGGCAGGACAGAGGTGCAGGGGTGGGGGATGGAGAGCAGCCAGCACGGAGTGTCATTGGGAGGGAGAGAAGCAGGACTCGCATTCTTCTCTGTGTCTTTTCAGAGCTGGCTTTCCTCCCCACTCCAGCCTGTGTATTCAGCAGTTATACTGGCCTGGCCTTGTGTGGGCTGCCGTCACATCCTGAGGACAACAAACGAGTCAGCAGCCTCTAGGAAGGGGCTAGAGGCTGGGAGAAGAAACCAGCTGATGGTGCAGCAGACACCCTCCAGGCTCCCCACCTCACCCCGAGGGCAGTAGTGGTGGACAGGAGAAGGGTCTCAAGGCCAGGCGTCTGCACATGGCTTTCTTTTCTTCCTTCTTTGGACTGCTCGGTGGGTCTCCACGTTGAATGTCTCCGACTTGGGGCGGGTGTTGAGGGATTTGCAGGGGTAATCTTGTCATTTCCTCCAGGCCCCGGAAGCCAGCCCCTTCCCACTGGGCCAGCAGGCAGCTCCTCTGACGTGGGCTGAGCCACCCTGGAAGTCAGAGCACTGTGCCAAGGCCACCCTGCCAGATCGGGGGGCCCTGCAGCGATGCTGTGGGTGGGGCCGGGGCCCGGGACCCCCTGCTGTTCCCCAGAGCCTGTGGTTTTGAGGGTGTAGGGTCCCGAGTTGCCACTCCCAAGCTCCACAAGCTGCCTTCTCGAGGCCAAGCTGCTAGGTCACACCAGGGGGGCTGCTCCACTTCCTGGGCCAACCTGGGCCCAGCCCTCCAGGCGTCCCTGCTGCGACAGCCAGCGCTAGAACCTGGGTGGAGCTTCTAGCCATGATCACGTCTCCGCTATTCATGGGATAGAGTTGCCAAGGAAAGGGCATTAATTGAAAAAAATTGGCTGAATGGCTGTGGCTGTGGATTCTGGACTCAGCCACACCCCTTTCATCGGGGACTCAGGTCCCCGGTACTAAGGTGAGCGCTCAGGATGCACTGACACCTGAAAAACAAACAACAAAACAAAAGAAAACAAAGCAAAGACCACCCTGGAAGGCACATTCCAGTGCCTGTCCTGCCCAAGTCCTGTCAGGCCACTGGTACCTTCTGGTCCACGACTGCGGGAAACTGATGTCTCCTGTGCCTCCTGCCTGTGGCCGGTCAGCCGTTGGTGGGTTCCTATCCGTGGTGCGGGACGGCAATGCTCCGTGTACAGCTGAGGCCCTGGCCGTGAGGCACTGTCGTTAAAAGGGAAAGCAGTCTTCATGTTGAGATGTTGGTTTTCGCTTCAAGTCTAATTTCTGACCTGAAGCCTCCAGGAGAAAGAGGCTCTCACGTGTGAATCGGCTGATGAACCTGACTGACTTAGAGGAACACCCAGCGCCCCTCCTCTTTCGAGAGGTTTAGCACTTTCTGAGGAAGTGTGCGTCTGTCGGGACAAAGCAGCACAACATTGTGCCCCTTATTTTGGGAAAGCAGAGGGACTCAGGCCAGACTGTCTGCCTGCATCTACACCCTGGAAACAAGGAGGGTGGCTGTGGGTTGGCACTTACTTGGAGTGTGCAGGCGAGAAGCCACGGCCACACCGGGTAAGGTCATGGTGCCCGGGACTGCAGGAGGGGTGGCCCAGGGGACCTGCAGGCAGAGCTGGCATGCAGAGCTCCTGACAACCTCCAGGAAGACAGAGACAGAGGTCAGGCAGTGTTGGGCTCATCTCAACTCACTCAAGCAGAAGGGAATTAAAGGCAAGCTATGGGGGATGGAAATAGGGTGCCTTGGAAATGGGGTGCCTTGGATGATGCCAGCCAGAGCCTCAGGAAGCTTTGTCGGCCGTGATCAGGGCTCCGGGGTGGTGCGAAGAGCTCGGCTTGGCCATATTGTGCTTCTGTCTCAGATGTACATTCCAGGAAGAGAGTGTCACCTTGCGTGAGCTGACACCACCCCTCCCTAGCTGGGCTCCTTGTTAACAATCCTATGGTGTTCTCATAGGCACAACCATCCCTAGGGTATGCAGGGGTCCTGGGCAAATATTTTTTGCAGGGCCCCTGTCTATATAAACAATTTGATTAAAAACGTGTTACGAGACCCACGAGCCCACGTGGGGCACAGTGATGTCTTGATGCAGATGTTGGGGAATGAGGAGAAGCGCGAACCTGCTTGTTTGCCGTCTGCTCAGCACAGGCAAAGATCCTTCTCTGCGCACATGCTGACTCTTCCTGTTCAGGTCCAGGAAACTTCTCTGTGTTCTTTATTATCGAGTGTGTGTTCCTGGCTAATTTCATATTTTTATCTCCCACAGCAGGGACACGGGGAGCAATGCAGTCATCACTCACATTGCAGGGCTCTCTGGGACCTGCTTACGTGGAGATGCTGCAGATTCCCAGTCCCTGTGCTTAGTGCTGGTTGCAGTGTTTCTCCTGACTTAGTTTCACACATCTGCCCGGGAATGCTGGTTTCTAGGGCTCTCTTGAAGCCCATGACTATGCTCTGTTGATGATGACCACCGGCACAGTATATATGAACGCGTGGACTGTTTTTCATTTCTGGTCATGTTAAATTTATCGTTGGGAACTTTTGTGTGAGCAGTGTAAGCAAAGAACCACACGTCTTCCAGCCACGTCATCCTCGTAGTCCTGTGGCTGCTCTCCAGAGCGGGATCTCGGCTGCTGTAGAGTGCAGCCCGCCTTCCGCACGCTGCCACGGCACAGTGAGACAAGTGCCCTACTCAAGCGAAGCGTGCCACCCCTCGGCTGAGCAGCCTGGGAGAGCACAATGGACAGCATCCCTTGGAGGCGAGGGAGGATGCAGAGCACCACCTCTAAGAGCCCTCAGAGCCGCTGCGTGCAGCCAGCCCTGGAGGACTGCCTGTAGGTGGCCTGGCACCTTCGAGGGAGTGGGGCCACCGCCCTGAGCACACAAGGCAAAGGACGCCTGGTGCCCGGTGCCCCGGCCATGGGGGCCGTATGCGGGAGGTGGCTCTGTGGGTGGATCATGGATGGACGAGAGCCGGTGCCTGAGCCCACATGGTGGCTCAAGCTCGAGTCAGGCTGTGAGTGTCAGCGCCCGGAGCCCTGCACTGAGTCTGCATCTGATGGGAGTGAGCAGCATCAGAACAGAGGTATCAGCACTGCTCTGGTGGCTCCGTCCCATGCACGCCCATGAGGAAATACCCCTCTGGGCAGCAGGAGTGGCCTGCCCACCTGGAACCCTGGGACCACCTCACAGGCACAAGTCCTGGAGCTCCTGGGCATCTTGTGGTCCCAGGCAGAGGTGGAAGGGTGGAGAGTACCCACGTGGCTATGGGACAGGTGTGGGCGCGAGAGCACTGCTTTGGTGGTGCTGTTCTCCTGAGCGTTCCTGGAATGCGCGAGGCTTGCTTCCTCCCCAGGGCCTTTGCACTTGCAGCTCCATCCCCTAGAACTCACTACTCCTGCAGGCCGGCCTCTGGACAAGAGGATGCAGCAGCAAAGCCTCGTGCCTCCTTGTGGTTTGCACTTGCCTGGAGCTGCCTTCAGCTCACCTGCTTGCTTCTGGTGGAGGCGCCCTGAGCCCAGGCTTGGCACTGCTGGTGGGCGCGCTGTGTTGCCATGCATGGCTGCCATGCTGTTCCCAGGGTGTCTGTGGGGAATTTGGAGTAGGGAGGGGTACCAGACATCTGCCTGACATTGCCTTTCTTACCCTGGGACTCTGCCACTGTCTCCCAGCATGACGCCTGGTGGCCTGGTACTTCGGGCTGAGTAGGATCCCACAGGGCACTTGATCCCATTTGTCAGCCTCCTCTGAATGTCCCGTAGCCCCCAGGGACAGTGGCCCACTGAGGCAGTGCCCTAGGACAATCTGGTCAGGCTGCTCCGGCTCCCCCTTGAGGTGCCAACGACCCACAGAGGCGCCCAGGCTGTGTGGGCTGCCGTCCTGGCTCTGGGATTAATAACCATTTCAAGGTCACTGGCACCGGGGCCTAGCCCCGCAGCCTGGATCCACACTCAGCAACTGAGGACACCGCACGGCAGCGTCTGAAGGCCTGTGGAGCAGCCTGGCCACGGCCCAGAGAACCTGGCTCTTAAAGCCCCGTCTCTTCCCATAAATAAACCCAATGCGATCCTTTGTCAGATGGCGTGGCCTGATTTTTGTTTTGGGAAATCTGGACAAGAAGGGGCGGCAGAGAGCCTTGGGCCCTGGCAGGGCTGCCCGCCCACGAGCGGCAGCTGGGCAGGCGGGCAGAGGACGGTCGGCGGTCAGCCTGCCCCGGATACCACGGCGAACCCCAGAGATCCGAGCAGGAAAAGAAGTCGGATTTGCAGGAAACCAACATCAGGCAGGATGCCAGGCTGTCTGTGTGCTTGAGGCCTGAGATGGCCGGAGAGGGGCTGGTGGCCCAGGGACCCAGGGAGATGATGACCTGTGGCGAAAAGTGAAAGCCAGGCTCTTTTGTCTGGAAAAATTCCAGACCTGGACACCAGCACATGTGAGCATAGAGGACATGCCCCCAAGTCTCACCCTCTGAGCACTTAATTCTACCTCTGGGGAAACTGAGGCTCAGGGAGAGGAAGGCTAAGGCAGCGTTGCAGGAAGCGCGGGACCTTGTGCCAGGATGCTCTGTGTCCTGGCCTGCACTTTCCCCATCAGTGTTTTGTGTCTGTCCCGCTTCTGCGCATCTGCTGTGAGTGTGGCCACATCCCTGCTTCCTGCTGTGGCCTTGACCGCCTCCGCCTGCCCCGCCCCCACCAGACCAGTGTTGAGCAGGTTCTGGGTTGAGGCTGCAGGCTTCCTGCAGGGCTGGCAACCTTGCCCATCAAACAGCCTTCATCCACCAGCTGGGCCGCTGGATGCTTGGTGAGCCCATGTCTCCCCTCTGCTGCTGTGGAGCCCCCTGGAGGAGCATCCTGTGTGGGATGGAGCAGGACACTGCCTTTTGGGCCCCTGGGACTGGGGGCTGCCTTTCTGGAAAGGGCACTGCATTCTTAGACGTGCGGCCATCAGGAATTGCACCCCTGTCTCCCAGCAGCTGTGCAGGCTTAGCCTTGGGATTCCCAGAAAATTCTGGGGCTCTGTGGGCATGTGGGCAGCCTCTTGGCAGGAGCCCTCGCTGACTTCTGGGGGTATAGCCAGCCTCTCTGCAGGAATGGAGGGTAGATGCCAGCTTGAAGCCACCCCAAGTGGGGCTCTGGAGCAGGGCTCCTGCTGGTCCCCAGAGAGGGGATTGGGCTGGAAGGTAGGGTCCTCATGCCTGCTTGTTGCCCGCTGGCTGTGCAGCATTCCCATCCCCCTGGCCTGCACTCACTGCTCTGTGTCGTGGGAGTGAGAATGCCTGCATGAGAAGGAGGAAGCATTGGGAGTCCACCGTGGCCAGTCATGGGTGTGCTCTGACTTCCCTGGAGTCACAGTCCTTCTCTTTGCCTGAATTCCAGCCCACCAGCGTGCGATTCAGGGGGCACCCTGCCTAAGCGGTACCCCTCCTTCCTGCTGTCCAAAGATGCTCCCAGAGCAGCAGCCCTGTCCATCTGTCATTTTGGGTCCTAGGATCACCAGCAACCCTGCCAGCAGTCAGCTCTGAATCTGGGCGCATTGGTCCGTGGATGCTGTTCTGGATTCCCCTCCCTGATTCGTATGTCAAAGTCCTAGCCCCTGGTACCTCAGAACGTGACTGTATTTGGAGATGGGGTCTTTACAGAGGTAATTAAGGTAAAATGAGGCCATATGGGTGGGCACTAATCCAATGTGACTGGTGTCCCTGTAAGAGGAGGAAATTTGGACACAGACACACAGAGCGTTGACCACGTGAGGACACGGGGAGAAGACGGCCGTCTGCAAGCCAAGGACAGAGGCCTCGGGAGAAACCAGCCCTGCCGATCCCTGGATCTCAGACTTCCAGCCTCCAGAACTGTGAGGAATAAACGTCTGTTGTTGGGGCCGGCCTGACTGTGGTTCTTTGTTACGGTGGCCTGAGCCGACCAAGACAGAGCGGGGAGGAGGCTCTGGCTGCGGGGTCTAGTGGGAGGATGTGTTGGCGGCCTCCTCTTGGAGCATCAGAGCTGGCAGTGGGGCGAGGCTGTGTGAATGCCGAGGGATGGTCCTGGGGTCGCCAGGCCCGTGTGCCCTGCAGCGGGACACTGAGGGGCTTGGCTTGCCAGGGTAAGTCTCCTAGGGGTCTGGCATGGCTGGGTGGCAGTGTCTGTGGGGCCTGGAGTCCTGTGGGTGCAGGTGGCTGGTGACACTTTGGCCCAAGGTCCCTGCAACCAGTGATGTTGCTTAGAGGGGGGTTAGCCCCCTCATAATTGTCTGCAGCACCCCAAATAACAGATGTTTAGGGGAAAAGCAGACATTGGTGCTCCTAGACAAGTGGTCTTGTCACCCCCGCCCCCTGACCATACTGTGCAGGTCCTGTCTGGACTGGGCTGGAGGTGGCAGAGCTCAGACATGCCGGCCCCAGCCACGTGAGAGGGTAGTAGGAAGGGCGGGCTGTGCATGGCCTCCAAGGAGGCAGGGAGGCCAGCTGGGGCAGCTGCGCAAAGGGGTTGAATTCCAGCAGGTGTGCATATCACTCAGGCTGGGCTGCTCCAGGGCTGGGTACCAGCCCAGGGAGGGGGCTGTCGGCAGGACCCTGAACAAGGAACTGAGCCCTTATTCCGTGAGCTCTCCTCCACCTCACGTCTCAAGGCCGCAGTCTGCTGAGGCCCAGCTGGTGGGATATGGGAACTCAGAAAGAAAAATTCCACTTTTTGGTATTTTGGCAAATGTCCCTGCAGCAAGAGTCATTTTTCTTCTTTAGTGGAGAGCGCCCTGTTATTTATGTGAATGTTAATTTGTGACTGGGGACATTCCCTGATGCGGTCTTTGTGCTGAGTGGGACCTGGGAAATGTCAGCCAGAGCATCTGGCAGGAATGAGTGTCAGTTCTTGTGATAGATGGGCAGGCCTGTCGGGCTCCCAGAGTCTGGGCCTGCCGCTCTGACCCCTCTGGCCTGGCCAGGCTGGGAGGCCAACTCCGTTTCCTAGAGGCCCTCCCTGGCGCTGGCGTGCTCAGGGGCTCAGTGTGGGGCAGTCTGGATGCTCACAGGCTAGACAGGCAAGCTGCCGGGGCAGCCAGCCTGGGGCTGCCTGAGACAATGAGAGACCAACCGGCTGACCCACTGGCCCCTGGGAGAGGTCTTGTTTATCCCACTGTCCTCCCTTATCTTTCTCTCCCTGCCCCCTCCTTTTTCTCTGCCTTAAACAGATTGTCTGTTTTGATATATGCCATGTGTAAAAATCTCAAAAAATACTAATAAAAAAGCAAAATTCACCCCAAACTTTGATACTCTTAACTCTTTGTTACACGTTTCCGGACAACTCTTGTTTCACGTTAATAGTGATGGCAGTGATAATCACGGGCTGGTTTATCAGGTGTTGTGCTAAGCGCTCTCTCTGGTTTATCTCACGCCAACTGTGCACACACTATTGTTGCCCCCATTTTACACCAGCAGCCCTGGCGCTCAGAGTCCGCGCGCTCAGCCGCTGCTGGAGTCAGCACTGGCACGGACGCCAAGTGGCCTGAGGCCTTACCCTGTGCTGACATGAGGCAGGAGGGATGTGTGGCTCCCTGTGGGGTGGCGTGCTGGAGCACCTGCCTCCCCAGGCAGCAACCGTCAGCAATGTGCTTGCTCTTCCCCAAAAAACTCTCTTGGCCTAGCATAAATTTGTAAATTTTGTAATGTCTTTTGCAAGTCATAGAGACTTTTTAAAGCAATCTGACCATTTACATTTATTGTTATAACAGATATATTTGTTGTTACTTCTATCATTTTATTTACATTTTCTGTTTTTATGCTTTTTTGCTGTTTTTCTAGTCTTCTGCATTTACTATATGATCTACCCTCCTTCACCTCCAGTAACTTGGAAGGTATATATCAGTTTTACTAGTTGTGGCTTTTATAACTTCCAATAGTATTCTTAAACTTTCATCTATCAACTTCAGCAGCTGATCAGTAACTGTTGATCCTTCTATGGAAGATTAGGAAATTAATGCAATTAAACTACTTCTTTCATCCCTCCTCCATCCTTTCTTTCATTATTATTGACTTGTTTGACAATTTTTGCCCCAACTTATTAAAGTTGACCTGCAAATTATTTTTACATTACATAGTTTTGTTTTCCAGACCATATGCTAAATGACTTCTGGTTTGTAATCATAATTATCACAGTAGAATGGCTGCAGAGGTCAGTTCTGGTACTCTCAACCTGTGATTTCGCCATTTATGGGGACTCTGTTTTGGAATAGAACAGCCCGTGAGAGGTGATGGAGGGGGACGTGGAGTGGAGGTGACATGGATGCAGTTGCCAGAATTCTCTCCAACAGCGGAGATGTGGCACAGTGCCTCTGCAGTGCGCTCCCTGAGGCTCTGAGCTGCTTGAGGTCACACACCTGGTTGGTTTGCAGAGTTAGGATTCTGATCTCAATGTCTTGCTTTCTGATGCAGTGTTCTCTCTAGGCCAGTGTTCCCTAAGGGTTGGCATAAGAGGTTAATTAATGTGGCATCAAACATGACATTAAAAAGCATTGGATCCTACCAAAATCCCAGCTGGCTTCTTGGAAGAAATTGACACGCTGATCCTAAAATTCATAAGGAAATACAAGAGACCCAAACTAACCAAAAAAAACAAAGTTGGAGGACTCACTTTCTGATTTTAAAACTTACTACAGTGCCACATTACTGTAGCCAAAGCTACAGTAATCAAGACAGTGTGGCACTGGCCGAACGATAGACACATAGATCAGTGAAATAGAACTGCAAGTCCAGAAATAAATCCTCACATTGATTTTTGACAAGAGCGCCAAGACAATTCAATGGAGGAAAGAATAGTCTTTTCAGCTTGGTATTGGGACAACTGAACATCCACACACAAAGGAATGAAGTCAGACCTTTCCCTCATACATAAAAAATTAACTCAAAATGGGTCATAGATCTAAATATAACAGCTAAAACTATAAAACTCTTAAAAAATATAGGAGTAAAATCTCCATTATTTTGGGTTAGGCAGAGCCTTAGAAATGACACCAAAAGCACAAGTGACAAAAGGAAAGAATAGATAAGTCCTTCTTGAAAGTCCTTCATAACTTCAAAGGACGCCATCAAGAAAGTGAAAAGAGGGGCCAGCCCCAGGGCCAAATGATTAAGTTCGCGCTCCACTTCGGTGGCCTGGGGTTTCACTGGTTCAGTTCCTGAACGTGGACATGGCACCACTTGTCAGGCCATGCTGAGGCGGCGTCCCACATAGCACAACCAGAGGCACTCACAACTGGAATATACAACTATGTCCTGGGGGGCTTTAGGGCAAAGAAGAAGAAGAAGGAAAAAGAAGATTGACAACAGATGTTAACTCAGGTGCCAATCTTAAAAAAAAAAAAAGAAAGAAAGGGAAAAGACAACGCACAGAGTGAGAGAAAATTTTTCCAAATGACATATCTAACAAGGGGCTTGTATCTAGACTATATAAAGAACTGTTACAACTGAATAAAAAATGAAAATAGTCCAATTAAGAAATGAGCAATGGATCTGAATAGACATTTTGCTAAAAAAGATTTGGCCAATAAGCACATGAAAAGATGCTCGAAATCCTTGGTCATCAAGGAAATTAGAATCAAAACCACAATGAGAGATCACACCACGCCCATGAGTATGGCTAGAATAAAAAAGATAAACAATAACAAGTGTGGGAGAGGATGTGGAGAAACTCACCTTTGTTTACTGCTGGTGGGAATGAAAAATTTGCAGCTGCTTTGGGAAAGAGTCTGGTATAGATTTACCATGTGACCCAGCAATTCCATTCCTGGATATGTACCCAAAGGAAATGAAAACATGTCCACACAAAAACTTGTGCATAATTGTTCAAAGCAGCATTATTCATAAGAGCCAAAAAGTGGAAATAACCCAAACATCCATCAACCTAGTGAATGGATAAATAAAATGTGCTGTATCTATACAATGGAATATTATTTGACAATGAAAAAGGAATTTAAGTACTGGTTTTTCTATAACATGAGAATCTTGAAAACATTATACTAGGTGAATGAATCCAGTCACCAAAGATCACATATTGTAGGATTCTGTTTCTACGAAATGTCCAGAATAAGCAAATCCATAGAGACTGAAAGTAGATTAGTGGTTGCCAGGGGCTGGCATGTGTGTGCATGGGGGTGGGGGGTGGTGGGGGAAATGGGGAATGACTGCCAGTGTGTACGAGGTTTCTTTTTGGGGTGATGAAAATGTTCTAAATTTGATTGTAGTGGTGGTTTAAGTGTACACTGTAAGTGGGTGAATTGTATGATATGTGAATTATAGCTGAGTAAAGCTGTTATATATTAAAAAAGCATGAATCTTATAGTGAGAAAAGTATTCTCTTTTCAATTCTATTTTAGACTTTCTGATTAAATCAAGGAGAGTCTCAGTTTGATGCTAACAAATCTTTCACACCTCTCTAGTGTTTCGTGATGGAGAGAGATCAGGATTCAGGCTCTGAGTCTTAGCAGAGAGGAGGATGCAACTAGAATTTAACAAAATCGGATGAGGCAAAAATCGTGATGACAGTGAAGAGAAGGCAGGAGCCTGGCGCCCGTGCTGGGTCTCCCGGGTGGGTATGGGCAGGGCGAGGCTGTCTTCCTGAGCCTGCTCGGGCCCCTCTGGGAGGCCGGAGCCATCAGCCTAACTTCTCTGAGCCTTCGAGTCCCTGGAAATGGAGCGTCCTGCCATGTGCAATTTTAGGGGAGTTTGAGTCCACACCGTATTTGAAGGCCATGTATAACACCTGGCTAACAGTGAGGACTCAAGCCCAGGGTCCCACGGGTGCCATCAAGCCCCTTGGGAATGAAGGCTGGAGGCTATGGTGTTGAGGTGCAAGGGAAGGCCAGGCATGGATCGGGGGACACTTCGGGGTCCACCTGGGCACAGGGAGAGGGCAGCTGTGGCCCCTCAGAGGCGATGATCCAGGGGAGAGGGGCATTTCTTGCTTTTAGTGAGTTTGTTTGGGCTCTTTCTGCTGGTGCTTTCCTGGGTCCTGTTGGAATTATAAAAGGATAAATGGCCCCTAATTCATGGGTCCCTAGGGCCCGCTCCTCATTTTGCAGATGAGGGAACTGGGGCTGTGGAGGAAACGGGACTGGCCTGAGACCAGGATTGGAGAGCAGACTCTGTGCCCAGTGCTTGCTCCCCTGCCTGTCAGTCCCTCCACCCTGTGCATTAAGCGGGGTCTGGCTTACCTTAGTACGCAGCTGGGCATGGGACTCAGTGCTGGGGGATCATATCAGTCAGGCTTCATGGTTTCGAGCCTCAGAAACTGTATCTTGCCAGCTTAGAGCAAAGGAGGGCCTTTCTGGAGCAAAGGATCGGGAGGACCTGAAACCAGGTCCAAGAAGGGGCAGGGCCTGTGAGATCATCAGGGCTCCATGGCAGTCAGAGACAACCCTGTCTGTGGTCATTCGGCTCAGGAGAACCCTGGAAAGCTCTGCGCCAGCCACAGCCTCCCCTCTGACCTGGGAGGAAAAACCCTGGCCTACAGGCTAGGGGGAGAGGTGGCTCCCCAAGAGGGAGGATGGTTGTGGATGGCAGACGGCAAGAACCACATGCATCCGCCCAAATGAGGGGGAGCGTAGGGGAGGCAGAGGCTCTGCCGTAGGACATTCTAAGACAGACCTCTCCAGAAGGAGATGTTCTGGAAGGCATGGAGCAGGAGCTGACGGAGATGGAGGGGAGAGGACAAATCCCTCCTAACCCCATGGGTTTGCTCTCACCTGCTGGTGGCCGGTTCCCCCCACAGATGGCCAATGCTCCTTAAGGAAAAGTGGGGAAGTCGATATGCAGAAACATCCTCTGTGACGCTGCACTGTAGAGGAGCCCACTGGTTAGGATGGCATGGCTCACATCCAAAGGGAGTTGCTCACCCTGTGACTGCTCACCCGTGAGAGGCCAGCCCCCTCCCCATAAGGCTTCCAGGGTTGCACCAATCTTCCCCAGGTAGCTGGGAGGGGAAAGAGCATACCCAAGCAGGCAAGAAGTGGCAGACCCCATTTTGGCAGTCCACCCACCAGGCCATCATTACACCAGGCCTGGTCATGTGGCACATCTTCCTGCAGGGGATGCTGGTGCCCTGTTGCCCAAGTGAATCTTGTGGCTTCATTACCAGAAGGAAGAAGGGGAGAAAGGACACGGTTCTCTCGGGGCTAAAATCGCTCCAGGAACAGGAATCTGATCAGATGCCAGCATTTTGGGAATTCCTGTGGCAAGTGCTCATGTTGTGTGTGTGCGTGTGTGTGTGTGTGTGTGTGTGTGTGTGTGTTTCACAGCAAGGTCAAGTTTGGGCAACAGTGAGCTGATGCAGATGCTGCTGCCTTGTCCTCTGTCAAAGTCTGGGTCGTTCCCTTTTTTGAACCAGCTTCTTTTTTCATTCTATTCTTGATTGTCACCACTGCAACCTTGACAGATGCCTGACAGTCTTGGTGGTGGAGGTTGCAAGAATGACGAGACTGAGTGACAGACCTGGTCCCTGTCATGCACACGCGGGAGCTTGGCATGTGCTGCAGCCTGCAGCCTCCACAGAAGGAGCCGGGGAGGATGGCACAGTGGGCGCCTGGCAGGTGGGAGCAGGGGGCATTCTTGCCTTCCTGTGAGACCCCAACTGTGAGAGTGTCAGCGTTTTAAACACTTTAAAATTCAAAGTAACAGAGGATATCTGTTAAGCCTTTGGATTCTTATAAATTTTTGACGTTTTGTTTCCATGTCTAGTGACTACTTCATCATAAACCATGCAGCAGAGGAGCAGGGCGTGGATGAGGGAGGAGGTAGGACAGGCATCTTCTAATCAAGATCTGAGACCCAGCGACTTTATTTGACAACCAAAGAACTACCAGGCTCTGGGTCCCTGCAGTGGCACCCGAGGGTTGGGGACAGAGCCCTCTCCGTGAGTGTCCCTTCTGGTGGGGTTAGGCGGACAGTCATAGAGTTTGAGAGCAGCGTGGACCAGAGCCGTGGTTGGGGTGCCAGCCCCTCCGTGGGACACAGGTGGCTCCCGCTAAGTGCCCTTCAGACCAGTGCCCTGCAGGGGTTTCTTTCATATGTATTGAGGGGGAGAGGAAATGGGTTCTGATTAATAAAAATTACAGGTGAAAGCGAATGCATTTGCCACTGGCAGCAGGAAAACCAGAGTCCTGGAAAAACTCAGCAAAACAGAGCCCATGTTCTGTACCTTGTTCTCTCGCCCATTTTCTTTTGCAGTTTTTTAGACAGATCATTCCTGGGATGTATGCTAAAATACCTGACAATCAGGCAGTAAAATGAAGCCCGCTTTCTTTGTGGGAGCCCCTCACTGAGCATTATTCTGGTGATTAGCCGCTGGTCTCAGGGGCTTGTCCTCTGGTCCTGGGGCAGTCAGCACTGCCCTTGAGATGAGCAGTCTCTGGTCTCAGGGTGACCATAGGCTGGTCTGGGTGTGGCCATCCATTGGTCTGAGCGTGGTCAGCTGCTGGTCTTAGGGCAGGTGCCACCGTGTTTATCAGCGCAGCGTGTGTGTGCTCTGCAGTGCCTGTTGGAGATGGTGATGCTGGTGAGGACTGTGGCCAGCCTCTCTGGGAGCGCTGGCAGTCACAGGTCTTTGGGTACCTGAGGAAAGCTGAGTAAACTAGCGCCATACTTCCAATTTATCTCAATGCCCCCTAGTGTCCTCAGACGGGCACCTGGGAGAGGCCCTGCCAGGAAGCTTGGCCAGCTTGGGTCCTGGCTTCCTGACCATGGAAAGGCCGAGGGCAGCATCAAACAGATTCTGTGCCCTTGGCTCAGCCCAGCAGCCTTCCAGCAGGAGGCTGGCTGAGGAGGAGACCCCCAAACTGTCCTCTAGTGTCTCTCAGGCCAGGCCAGAGAGGGCTGCCCCTCACCAGGTTGGGTTCACTATCATGCTGGGTCCTTCCAGAATGACCCTGGGACCCTGGGCCTGTGGCATAGATGGCTCCCAGCCTGGGATGCAAGGGTCCCTCCAGAAGAGGAGGTGGCCCCATTGGGCCCTGATGCCCCAGTGTCCAGCCCTAATTGCCACAATAGACCTATTCTGGCCCAGGGGCCCACCCAGGAGGTGCTCCTTCCACCAGGGGCCTAGAGTCTGATTTCTAGACCCCGTGTGTCCCCGGCAGGCCTTCCTACCCCTGGGCCTTAGGTTTTGTCATCTGGAAAGCAAGCAGGCGGACTACATCTCCTGGGTTGCAGTGTGCTGCCTTTGTGTGCCCCAGTCCTGGGTGTGGCCCAGATTGCATGTGCTCCCACAGCAGCCATACAAGGGAAGGGAAAGCCGGCCCCATTTACAGTGAGTAATGGAGGCCCAGGGAGCCTCGGCACCTTGGCTGAGGTCACCCAGCCAGACAGAAACGGTACCGGCAACCCAGATCGCCAGACTCACGGACCACCCACCTGCTACCGGCCCTCAGTTAATTCCTACACATCCTTGAATGGGTTCTATTAATGAGACGGGTTTGAAACACCAGTCTGCCCCCAAACCACGAACACAGGAAATGTCAATGGCAGCGTAGATGAAGGAACTCCTGTTGTTGTAAACACTCTCACCCATGTACCAACGGAAGGGGCCGGCCCACAGTGTCCCTGCCCTCCTCCTCCATGTCTCTCTCAGAGGTCCTGCTGTCTCAGGGTCATTCATTCACTCATGCCACAAGCATCTGCTC
This sequence comes from Equus asinus, assembly GCF_041296235.1. Classification (NCBI taxonomy): domain Eukaryota; kingdom Metazoa; phylum Chordata; class Mammalia; order Perissodactyla; family Equidae; genus Equus; species Equus asinus. The sequence goes on from NC_091798.1 coordinate 5,614,797, forward strand.
ACCCCCTCCCAGGCCTGGAGAGGCCCTGGGACGTAGGAATGAGTCAGAGTGTGGGAGCCTGCAAGCTTCCCACAGGCTTCTCTTCCCATCTCTCCTCCCGCAGCCTGATGACCTCGGCACCTCGGTCTTGGTCCCTGTAGCTCTGGTTCCTGTCCTTCTTCTGCCTCCTGGACCCTTCCCTGGAGTCCGTGATGCTGCAAACCCTGTCCCCAGGGACCTGGTGCTCCTGCTCTCCGTCCCTCATCCCACCATGCTGCCCCTTCATCCCACCCCCCGCTGGGACCTGTATTAGTTTCCTGCAGCTGCTGTAACAAATCCCTGGAAACAACAGAGACTTGTTCTCGCACAGATCTGGAGGCCAAAGTCAAGATGCTGGCAGGGCTGCACTCCCTCTGGAGGCTCAAGGGGAGAACCCCTAGAGGGAGCCCCAGCCAGTTCCCAGAATGGGCAACAGGAAATACCAGCTTTTCTGATGTCTCAAGAGAATCTGGAAATTTGGTCATTTATGTGAAATCTCCTGATGTTTAAGTTGGAGCAACTAATTCAAGCTTTAAAATTCCTGAGTGAGGTCACCAAGTTGGCTGAGGAGACCCCAGCCTCCATCCCTCAACAAAGATCAAGAATTAGACAGCTATCCATGAACAAAAATAGCTCTGGGAGAACTCAGGAGTCCACTTAAGAAACTTCAGCAACACAGTGGAACAAAACCCTGAGACTGGCCACATGGGAAGGGAAGGAAGAACGGCTTCATCTGCCTGCGTCATTCTGTCCTCCAGGCTGGCCCTACTAAGCACCAAGAGGGCACTCCAGCTAGAAAGAGTTCCCCTCACCAGGAAAGGCAGAGCAGAGTGAGTGACCAGCTTCCCCAGCCTTTTGGAGCACCACACGAAGGACCTGCTTCAATTACACCCCACCCAGAGACCAGCAAAGCTGAGATATCTAGAGGTGGCTAGGAACAAGGAAGAAGGGCACAGGGCTGCCAGTGTCAGCCACACAGAGGGAGTCCTCATGGTTCCCAGTGGCATGCTCTTTGGAGGACCCCAGCAGGTCTCACCACTGAAGAAACCAGCGACCACACAACTGCTGCAGACCTCTGCAGGTTTCATGGCTGAGGTTTTTGCCCCCCTGGTTTTCATATTCACAGATACCAGCTGCCTCAGTCCCTCCAGCTTCATCCCCTGCCCCCTACCCATCCTCAGCCTCTGTGGCTATGTGAGTGCAAAATGCCAGCTTAGACCCCTGTGGCTGACCCCCAGTGCCATGCACGCACTCAAGGCCAGACCCTCCAGCTGTGCACATGTGTACCACTCACCTGACTCCTGTCATCAGTCTCCACTGCGGTGTGCTCATCTGTGGTGAGACATTGCAGCCATGGGAGTGCACATTGACAGCCAGAGTCCCTGTAGCTGCTAGTGTGCCTGGAGTTGGCCCCAGTCCTTACTGATGGCCCCAGCCCTCCTCACTGCATGTGTGTCTGCAACTGGGCCTGCCACTACACAAGTACCTGCAGCTGGCCCCTGCAACTGAGTGTGTGCATACCAGCAGCCACCATTGCTGCTTGCCCTGGTCCCTAACCATTGGACCTGGAGGCACTGCTAAGGACCCCAACAGCTCTTGCAGCCACTGTGGTCCCCCTGCAGTGCTTGCCGTGGACCACACAGTTGTTAATGTCGTGGACCCTAGCACCCTGAGCCAATGTGATATCATGCCCCCTTCTCAACCTGGACCCAAAGCTGCCACATCCTCCCGTACTTGGTGCCCTGCAGCCCTAGATCCAGGGTCACAGCATGCTCCAGTGTGTCCCCACCCACAGGTAAAGGTCTTTATTTACTGAAGTCAGTCCATAGAGTCTGGAAATGTGCAGACACCTACGCAAGGCTACAGAGCTCATGAAGAATCAGGGAAACAAGATACCACCAAAGGCATACAGTAAACTTCCAGTAACTGACCCCAAAGAAATGGAAACACATGAATTGCATGACAAACAATTCAAAATAATTGTTCTAAAGATACTCAGAGAGCTACAAGAAAGCACAGATAAGCAACTTAACAAAATCAGGAAAACAATTTAATAACAAAATGAGAATTTTGACAGACATAGACAACATAGAAAAGAACCAAATGGAAATTTTGGAGCTGAAGAATACAATTACTGAATTGAAGAATTCAATAGAGAGCTTCAATGGCAAACTGGACCAAGCAGAAGAAAGAGTCAATTAAATTGAAGACAGATCATTTGAAATTATGCAGTCAGAAGAGCAAAAAAGAAAAAAGAATGAAAAGGAATGAAGAAAGCCTCTGGGACTTATGGGACATCACTGAGAGAAACAATCTATGCATTGTTAGAGTCTCAGAAGGAGAAGAGAGGGAGAAAGGGGCAGAGAGCTTATAAAAATAAGATAAAAGAATAAAGAAAGAAAACTGAGAACTTTTCAAACCTGGTGAGAGATTTGGATATCCTAGTTTATGAAACTAACAAGTCACCCCAAAATTTCAATCCAAAACAGTCTTCTCCAAGACACATAATAAAACTATCTAAAATCAAAGGCAAAGAGATATTTTCTTTTAAAAAGCAGCAAGAGAAAAAATTTCTCATACAAGGGAACCCCCATAAAGCTATCAGTGGATTTCTTGGCAGAAACCTTGCAGAACAGGAGAGAGTCGAATGATATATTCAAAGTACTGAAAGAAAAAACTGCCAACCAAGAATACTTTCCTCTGCAAAACTGTCCTTCAGAAATGAAGGTGAGATAAAGACTTTCCCAAGGAAACAACAGCTGAGAGAACTCGCCACCACTAGACCTGCCTCACAAGAAATGATGTAATGAGTTCTTCAAGCTGAAACAACAAGATGCTATTTAATAACGTGAAAGCATGTAAAAATATTCAAAACACTGGTAAGGGTAAGTATACTGTCAAATTCAGAATACTCTGATATTGTAATGTAGTGGTGTGTTAACCATTTAACTCCAGTACAAAGGTCAAAGGACAAAAAGTACTAAGAATAGCTATAGCTACAATAATCTGTTGATGGATACACAATGTAAAAAGATGTAAATTGTAACATCAAAAACATAAAATGTGTGGGGAGAATAAAAGAATACAGTTTTTGTATACAAATGAAGTTAAGTTGTTATCACCTTAAATAGACTGTTATATCTATAAGATGTTTCAAATAAGCCTCAGGTAACCACACACACACACACACACACACACACTACAATATATACACACAAGATAAAGAGAAGGAGATCAAAGTGTGCCATTGTGGAAAATTGTAAATTCACAAGGGAAGACAGCAAGAGAGGAAGAAAGCAACAAAGGAACTACCAAACGGTAAAAAACAGTGAACAAGATGGCATTGGTAAATCCTTACCTATCAATAAATGGAGTAAATAGAGTTGGTTGTCCCTCCCCTTGAGCAGTGGCTGTGGGAACGCATACAGCCTGGGATGCACTCAGAACCAGCACACTGCAACTCAAGTGATGTTGTCTACCTGCTTGCTTCCCAAGTGAAAAATTTAAATGGATTAAATGCTCCAATTAAAAGGCATAGAGGGGCTGAATGAATAAAAACATAAGACCCAACTATATGCTGCTTATAAGAGACTAACTTCAGCTTTAAGGACACATATGGGCTCAAAGTGAAGGGATGGAAAAGACGTTCCACACAAATGGAAACCGAAAGAGAGCAGGGCTAGCTATACTTATATCAGGCAAAGTAGATTTTAGGTCAAAAACTGTAACAAGAGACAAAGAGGGTCATTATATAGTGATAAAGAGGTCGGTTCAGAGAGAATATAACAATTGTAAATATATATGCACCCAACGTCAGAGCACCTAAATACATTAATCAGATACTAACAGATCTAAAGGGACAAATAGACAACAATGCAATAATAGGAGGGGCCTTCAGTGCCCCACTTTGAACAATGGATAGATCATCCAGGTGGAAAATAATTAAGGAAACATTGAATTTGAACTGTACTTTAGATCAAATGGACCTAACAGACATATGAGACATTTCATCTGACAGCAGCAGGATACACATTCTTCTCAAGTGTACATGAAACAGTCTCCAGGATAAAGACCATATGTTAGGTCAAAAAACAAGTCTTAGCAAATATAAAAGGCTGAAATTATACCAAGTATCTTTTCTGACTAGAATGATATGAAACTGGAAATTGATAACAGGAGGAAAAGTGGAAAATTTGCAAATATGTGGAAATTAAGCAACACATTCCTAAACATCCAATGGATCAAAGAAGAAATCAAAAGGGAAATAAAAAAAATCTTGAAACAAACAAAAATGAAAACACAACACAGCAAAACTTATGGGTTACAGCAAAAGCAGTTCTAAGAGCGAAGTGTATAGTCTTAAATGCCTACAATTAAAAAGAAAGATTTCAATAAACAACCTAATTTTATACCTTGAGGAACTCGATAAAGAACAAACTAAGCCCAAAGTTAGCAGAAGGAAGGAGATAACAAAGATTAGAGCAGAAATAAATGAAATGGAGAACAGAAAGACAATAGAAAAGATCAACAAAACTAAGAGCTGGTGTTTTGAAAGCTAAACAAAATTGACAAATTTTGTTAGACTAAGAAAAAAAAGAGAGAAGTCTCAAATAAATAAAATTATAAACAAAAGAGGAGACGTTACAACTGATACCACAGAAATACAAAGGATCATGAGAGACTTCTATGAACAGTTATAAGCTAACAAATTGGACAACCTAGAAGAAGTGGATAAATTCCTAGAAACATACAACCTACCAAGACTGAATCATGAAGACACAGAAAATCTGGACAGACCAATAATGAGTAGAAGATTGAATCAGTGATCAAAAACCTTCCAACAAAGAAAAGCCAAGGATCAGGTGGCTTCATAGGTGAATTCTACCAAGCATTTAAAGAAGAGTTAATGCCAGTCCTCTCCAACTCTTCCAAAAACTTGAAGAGAAGTGAACATTCTGAAACTCATTTTACGAGGCCAGCATTCCATGACACCACAGCCAGGTAAGGACACTACAAGAAAAGAAAACTACAGGCCAGTATCCTCGATGAGTATAGATGCAAAAATCCTCGACAAAATATTAGCAAATCTAGTTCAACAATACATTAAAAGGCTCATACACCATGACCAAGTGAGATTTATCCCTGGGATGCAGGGATGGTTCAACATGTAAAATCAATAAACTTGATACATCTCATTAGTAGAATGAAAGATAAAAATCATATGATCATCTTAATAGATGCATAAAAAGCCTTTGACAAAATTCAACATCCTTTCATGAAAAAAACTCTTAACAAATTGGGTGTAGAAGGAACATGCATAAACATAATAAAGGCCACACATGACATGCCCATAACTAACATCATACTCAATGGTCAAATATTGAAAGCTTTTCCTCTAAGATCAAGAATAAGACAAGAATGCTAGGAGCTCTAGCCAGAGCAATCAGGCAAGAAAAAAAAAAAGAAATAAAAGCCATCAGAATTGGAAAGGAAGAAGTAAAATTGTTTGTTTGCTGGTGACACAATATTGTATATAGAAGGTCTGAAAGACTCCACCAAAATATTGCTAGAACTAGCAACAAATTCAGTACTTTCAGGATATAAAATCAACATACAGAAATCAGTTGTGTTTCTATATGTTAACAATGAACTATCTGAAAACAAAATAAAACAGTCTCATTTTCAATAGCATCTAAAATACTAAAATACTTAGGAATAAGTCTATCCAAGGAAGTGAAAGATCTATACACTGAAAACTATAAGACATTGATGAGAGAAATTGAAGATACAAATAAATGGAAAGATATATTATGTTCATGGGTCAGAGGAGTTAATATTGTTAAAATGTTCATGTTACTCAAAGCTATCTATAGATTCAATGCAATCCTTATCAAAATTCCAAGTTCCAATAGAAAAAACAATCCAAAAATTCTTATGGAACCATAAAAGACCTTGAAGAGCTACAGCAGTCTTAAGAAAGAACAGAGCTGGAGGCAGCACACTTGCCAATTTCCAGCTGTATTACAAAGCTATAGTAATCGAAACAGTATGGTACTGACACGAAAACAGCCAGACCAGTGAAACAGAATTGAGAGCCCAGAAATAAACCCACGAATATATTTGGTCAACTTATATTTGACAAGGGAGCTAAGAATATTCAACAGGAAAGGATAGTCTCTTCATTAAATGATGTTGAGAAAACTGGATATTCCTATGCAAAAGGATAAAATTGGAGCCATCCTACACCACTCACAAAAATTAACTTGAAATGGGTTACACTTGAGCATAAGACCTGAAACTGTAAAAGTCCTAGAAGAAAACATAGGGGAAAGCTTTTTGGCATTGGTCTTGGCAATGATTTTTTGGATATGACATCAAAAGCACAAGCAACAAAAGCAAAAATGGACAGGCGGGACTACACCAAACTAAAAAGCTTCCGCACAGCAAAAGAAATAATCAAAATGAAAAGGCAACCTATGGAATGGGAGAAAATGTTTGAAAACCGTGTATCAGATAAGGGATTAAAGCCAAAATGTGTAAGGAACTCATGCAACTCAACAGCAAAAAAAACAAAAACAAGAACAAATCACTATGATTAAAAAATCAGGAAAGAACCTAAATATTTTTCCAGAGAAGACACCAGAGGTACATGAAAAGATGCTCAACATCACTAATTATCAGGGAAATGCAAATGAAAACCACAATGAGATATCACCTCACATCTGTTAGAATAGCTATCATCAAAAAGATGAGAGAGAACAAGTGTTGGCAAGGATGTGGAGAAAAGGGAACCTTGCGCACTGTTGGTGCAGCCACTATGGACAACAGTATGGACGTTCCTCAAAAAATAAAAAATAGAACCTACTGTTTGATCCAGCAATTCTACTTCCAGATCTATATTTGAAGGGAATGAAATTACTATCTTGAAGAGACATGTGTGCCCCCATGTTCACTGAAGTATTTTTCACGCCAGACATGGAAGCAACCTAAATGTCCATCTATGGATGACAAATTGGTAAGGAAATGTGGTACATATGTACAATGGAATATTATTCAGACTTTATAAAGAAGGAACTCTTGCCATTTGTGACACTATGGATGAAACTGGAGGACATTCTGCTAAGTGAAATAAGCCAGACACAGAAAGACAAATACTGTATGATCTCACTTATATGTGGAATCTAAAATAGTCAAATGCACAGAAGCAGAGAGCAGACTGGTGGTTGCCCAGAGGCTGAGGGGAGGGGGAAATGGGAGGCGATGGTCAAAAGGGACAAAATTTTAGTTGTGTAAGATGAATAAGTTCTGGAGATCTATTGTACAGCATAGTAGCTAAAGCCAACAATACTGTATACTTAAAATTTCCTAAGTGGGTAGTGTTTTTTTTGTTTTTTTTTTAAAGATTTTATTTTTTCCTTTTTCTCCCCAAAGCCCCCCGGTACATAGTTGTGTATTCTTCGTTGTGGGTTCCTCTAGTTGTGGCATGTGGGACGCTGCCTCAGCGTGGTCTGACGAGCAGTGCCATGTCCGCGCCCAGGATTCGAACCGACGAAACACTGGGCCGCCTGCAGCGGAGCGTGCGAACTTAACCACTCGGCCACGGGGCCAGCCCCAAGTGGGTAGTGTTTTTACCACCAAAAAAATGATAATAAAGGAGGTGGGATGAAACGTTGGGAGGTGATGGATATGTGTATGGCCTTGATGGTGGTGATCATCTCATGAGTGTTTACTTACCCCAAACATATCAAGTTGTATACATTAAACATGTACAGCTTTTTACATGTCAGTCATACCTCAATAAATTGGTTTAAAAGATAAGCAGACAAACCCTGAGTGGATCGTAAGTATATGATCTAAAGGAAATCTACGTGCAGGTTGGACACGGTAGGTGCTCCCAGTGTGAGACCATTAGTTTATGGATAATGGACCAAAAATTCAAAGGTGTGGAAGCTGGGCGGGACATGACAGCAGGATAGCCAGGGGGAGGGCAGGGCCATGTGCCTGCAGGGGGCGGGGTGTCAGTTAGGGGTTGTCTGAGTCAGGCACTGAAGGAAGAATTTACTAGATGGCTGAGGTGGGGGCAGGAGCAGGGCCTCCTAAGCTGAGGGCCTGGTGGGTTCAGGAGCCAGGAGGCCAGTGCTCACTGGATTGGAAGGATGGGGCCATCCCAGTGACTGGTATGAGGTGTGTGAGCTGGGGGCAGGAAGGGCAATGGCCAGCTGAGAGCCTTAACTGCCGGAGTACAGGGCAGCCCAAATCTCTACAGAGATGGGAGTCCAGCAGGGGCTTTGCAGCAAGCAGGGCTGTGACTGGACTGAGGGGAGGCAGTGGTGCAGTCCTGGAGAGGCTGCGCCTGGAACTGACGTGGATGAAGGTGTAGACACTGGGGGCAGTGGGGACCATGGCCAGGCACAGAGGCACATGCTCCATCCATGGCATCCACTGCAGTGTGGTCAGAGCCTGTGATTCCCAAGGAAAACTGGAATTCCATTTTTGAAACATGAAACCTCATCATTTTGAGCGTTGGGTTCAGAATTTTAAACATATCATGTGGGTCCAGCTGAACGTGTTTGTAAGCAGGTTCAGCCCCTGGCTGACAGTTTTGACCTTTCTTTTGGACTTTTGGCTTAGGGTGGGGTGCACTGGTCCATATTTGGTGCGTCTTAGTGTCCTCCCGGGGCCGCACAAGCCCGTCACTGTACTGGAATTCCTTCAGGCTGTCCTTGACAGTTGGTCTTGCAAACTCAGGTGGGGAGACTTGGGGGTTGGGCTGGGCATGACCCAGGCAGAACCCCTTCCCCAGACAGGGCTCACCACTGTCCAGTGGCCCTGGCCTCAGCGACAGGACCTGGAGGCTCTAGGCAGATGGGGCCTCTAGGGCCAACTGTCCATGCCCTCCCCGGTCTGGGGTTCAAACCTAGCACCTCGCTGGGGGCTGGGCAGGGTCAGCAGGGCCCTTCTTAGCCAGGTGGGAGGCTCTGCGCTCTGGTCCCTCCTCACTGCTTTATCTCCTTGGGCTGCTGTGCGCTGGGAATTTGAACCATCTTCTCTTTGCCCTGCAGGCTGGCCTGATCCGTATGGAGGAGGAGGAGTTCTTCATTGAGCCCCTGGAGAAGGGGCTGGTGGCAAAGGAGGCTGAGCAGGGCCGCGTGCATGTGGTGTACCGCCGGCCACCCACCCCTAGGTCCCCTCCTCTGGGGGGGCCACAGGCCCTGGACACAGGTAAGGCTGCTGTAGGTGGGCGGGCTGTGTGGTGAGCCCTGGCTGTCCCCTGGGGGACCAGGCACCCCTTCTGCAGGCCTGGTCCCAGGCTGATGCTGAGCCCTGCCCTTGCTGACTGCACTACACGGTGGGGGTACAGGGCTGCCGGGCTGAGGGCTTCTCTTCTGGTGCACATGGGCCACAAGCTTGCAGGTCCAGGGCCTCCATAGTGGGCAGTGAGGGCTGCCTGAGGGTCCACCTTCTGCTACCTAAAGGCCAACAAGTGTCAGGGAGCAGGGGGCCCCAGACCAAGCCTGCACCCTAGCCTGAGTCCCAGCCCCGTGTCTCTAGACTGCTTCTGAAGAGGATGTCTGCTGCCTGCAGACGGTCTCTCTCCTCTGTCTCTGTGCTGCCTGCTTGCCCTGCAGTGGTGACAGCCCTCCTTGGCTGCTCCCAGAGAAAGGTCCTGCCGGGAATGGAGGGAAGAGAGACCCCAGAGGTGCTCCTGGCAGCCTCGGCGCCCGCACACAGACTCATGTCACTTTGTCTTTTTCAGCTTAGAATCAGACTCTGATTCTGGGCCCAGCAGCGTGGAAGGCACTGCTGGGTGGGCATGGTGTCAGTCCTGGCTGCAGCCTCTCAGGGCCTCCAGGAGGCCAGGCCTACTCGCAGCCCGCACCTCCCCAGCCTTCTCGAGATCTTGTGTCCCAGGTTGCAGCAAGGCCAGGTTGGGCTCTGACCGTGGTCCTAGCAAGACTCACGGTCCCCAGGGCTCCAGGGTGTGGATGAGGCTGCCTTGATTGCACCTAACTCTTGCGGGGCAGCTTAGCCCTCACCCTCCTGTCCTAGACCCCTGGCTGCCAACAGCCCTGGCAGGCGGCCAGCAGGCAGGGAATGGAGGCCTGGTCTTGGGTCAGGCTCATCTGCATATCTACGGGGAGCCCCGGAGGCCCCCTGGGCCAGCCCAGCCATGCCGTGATTTGCTGAGACACTGCCATCACCCCAAGCAGCCCTGGCTCATTTATTTTAGGTCTCTGACTTCTCAGCTTGACAGATAAATTGGGTGCAGCCTGGCAGGGCACCATGCTAATTTCAAGGAGCAGTGTCAGATACCTTTGCAGAGGAATCATTCCATCAGGAGGCCTGTGCTCTCCAGAGCAGATCAATACTTCCGGCAGCCGCTTCTTCCCGGGTGATGGATCGTGTCGCCTGGGCTGCTGGCAGCCTCAGCCCCTCCCACCTCTTTCTCCACCTTGGGCTTCTCTGCAGTGGGAGGAATGCAGAGTGACCCCTTGGGTGGGGGCAGGAATGAAACTGGGCAGGGGAAGTGCCCCAGACCAGAGATCATGGCCCTGGCCTTGCTCCTTGCTGGCTGGCTGCCCTTTGGCAAGTTTGGGCCTCTGGCCTCTGCCTTCTCATCTGTCCAGTGGGGTTGTAAATGCCTGTGACTCAGAGAGCTGAGGACCTGCCACTTCGGGCTTTGGGCTGGTGCTTCTGGGCTGGCTGGAAGAGTCAGGATGGTCCCGAGGGCCCTGCTCAGGTGGAGTGAGATGGAGCCTGCACAGAGGGACTGCTGGTGCCCTGGGCTGTGTCTCCAGTCCCAGATTCCAGGTGGTGCCTGTCTCCTGAACATGGCAGCCCTTCCCCATGGCTGGCGGCCTTGCCTTATTTTCTGGGCTTCTGTTGGTCTTTTGGCATCTTCTCTCCAATCTACCCCCCATCCGCCATCCACGTATCTTCAGTGAGAGTCTGGAACTCAGAACGCAGGAAAGGAATGTCAAACTCAGAATAAGCCCAGAAGCCACTGGCCCTAGAAGATTCTGGGTAAGGTCAACTGGTGGGTCAGGGGCTGAGGCTGCCCTGGGGGTGGGGGAGGGGAGCCTGTCCTAGGCTGGGCCCTTGGCCTCGGCCCCAGCTGTGGGTGTGTAGGCTCCAGGCTGTGGGCTGTGGGTGGTGGGTCCAGCCACAGGCCCCGGGGTCTGGGGCCAAGTGCCCTTTCCCTGACCTTCCTGCCCAGTGTCAGCATGACCCTGTGTGGGTGATTGCTCTGCAGAGCACATTTCTCCCTGGATGTGCCTGAGTGTTCCCGCTCAGCCAGGGCTGAGGCCCAATCACTGGCTGGAGGGGGTCCAGACACGTTTTAAACCCGGGCTGGGCTGAGGGCCCACAGTGACCTCAGATGGTCAGCTCTCCATCAGCCTGGGCTTGCCGGGCCCTCAGCGGTGGCTGGGAGGTGAGGACAAGCAGTGTCCTGGGCTGCATGTGTGTTTTCTTCTCTTTCCTGCAAGAGGACATGGGCTGCTGGGCTCATAACCCCAGGACCTCTGTCAAAGGTTTTCAGAGTGTGTGTGTGTGTGTGCGGGTGTGTGCATGCACGCAAGCCAGGGGACCTTTTCTTCTGGTGAGTTCTGATGGGAACGCTGGCATATCAATGTGCTCTGGCAGAAGCTGGCAGGAGGTTCTGACTGGAGGCTTCCTCCTGCTCCTGCACGGCAGCTTCCAGAAGTGGCTTTGAAGCCCCCTGGCCATTTGTTGATGGGCAGTGGATATGATGGGCCCTCTGAGGAAGGGCAGACATCTGTCCCAGGCTCCTGGTCTGGGAGATTGCCTAGGTGTGGGGGTGGCAGGGCGGCGCACATCCCACGTGGCTCCTCTAGGGCATTGAGACCCATTGCCCTGTTTTCCCCCATTGGCCAACAGGCTTCTTGGTGTGTTCTCGGGGACTCACGGAGCCTCAGAGCATCGTTGTCACTAAGAGTCTCCATCATCTGAGGTCAGTTGCTGGATTGCAGGCTGCCCGGCGAAATGGTTGGAAGATGAAGGTTTTTGTGTGTCTTCTAGGACTCAGGCCAGGGTGTGTACACTGGGCGGCGTAGTGCATAACAGTGTCGCCCTCAGGCACTGGAGGAGGGTATGAGGGGGGGCAAGGGGTTGGGGGGGATGAGGGAGGACCTCTTCTCTCCTCACTGACATTGCGGGTATTGCAGAAGCGTCTCTGCTGAGCTCTGCTGGGCCTGGGAGCCCTGCCGGTCGGAGGGCAGAGCTCCGAGGCTGGGGTGCCAGGGCAGCCATTTGAGGAGAGGCAGTTGGGGTGTCTCCAGGCCACCTCTGGGCTGGGCCTTTCCCTGGCACCCCTAGTCCCGTTCTCTCCCCAGAGCCAGCCCTGCACCCAGGAGCAGTATGTTGAGGGTGCTGTGTGACGTTGGCCTCTCTGGTGTTTGCACACGTGTGTGTGCATGTCTGTGTTTGCACTTGTGTGCGTGCATGTGTGTTTGCACTTGTACACATATGTGGACAGGGCCTCAGTGTGAGTTCTGGGCCTGTGCCTGAGCCCTGCCCTGGCTGCCATCTGTCAACCCTGTCTGGGGTTGTTGAGGAGGAGCCAGGGCCTGTGGGTGCACAATGAGGAGCCCCAGCCTGGCCGGAAGCCCTGCTCGGCGCTTGCCCTGGGTGATCCTGGCAGGTCACTCCTCGCTGAGTCTCAGGCTGCTACGACACGTTACCGCCAACCCGGTGGCTTAAAACAGGAGTTTGTTCCCTCCCACTTCTAGAGGGCAGAAGTCTGAGACCAGCATCACTGGGCTGAAGTCAAGGTGTCGGCAGGACTGTGCTCCTTCCTGGGCCTCGGGGCGGGGACAGGGGATCCGTTCCTTGCCTCTCCCACTTCTGGTGGCTGCTGGCCTTCCTTGGCGTGTCACCCCAGACTGCCTCTGTGCTCACATCGCCGCCTCCTCTTCTGTGTGGTTTAATCTTCCTTCCTCCCTCCTGTGTGAGGATGCGTGTGGTCACATTTAGGGCCCGCCTTGATAATCCAGGGTGATCGCCCTTGTCTCAAAATCTGTAATCCAATCACGTCTGCACAATCCTTTTTTGCATCTAAGGTAACATTCATAGGCCCCAGGTATCTTTAGGGCCATCATTCAGCCTAAGCGGGAAGTGAATCAGTCCTCCTGCAGGAGGCGGGCCATGCAGTGAGCGGGCGCGTGTCCGTGAGGAACACTGCTGCAGGCATCCCCCCCTCCTTGGGGGACGGGGCTTGGGCACAGCCAGGCAGGCCCCTTGCCTTTCTTCTGCCTCTGCTGGACTCCCGTCCAGTCTCAGCCAGACTGTGGGGCCTGGAGAGGCTGGGCCACACCGCGGCTGGGCTGACCCCAAGACCGTGTGCATGGAGAAGCCAGCCTTGCTCTTAGCACCAAGGGGGCCTGAGCAGGTCCCCACAGGGTCCCCCTGGGCATGTGGTCTCTGTCAGGCACGCAGTGCCGTTTGCAGGAAGTCCTGGCCTGCCTAGACCAGGGCTACTGACTCAGAGGCCTATGGACCTGGCAAGCAGGGCCAACGAGGATGGTGGCAGAGCGTGAGGGAGGATCACCCCGCCCTTGGCCTGGCTTCCACTTCCCTGCTTTGATACAATCGTGGACGCAGAGCGGGCTGCTCAACTAAAAGGAAAACCACGCAAGCACAGTGGCACGTGGCACCCAGCCCTGGCCTCATGGTGGGCAGAGGGCAGAGCTGACTCCTTCACAAAGGGCAGCCCATCCTTGGCTCGCTCCCTTGACCCCCTGACTGAGACCTGGTTGGTGTGTGGGCCTGGGGCAGCCGTCCTCTTAATATCAATGGTCCTTAGAATAAGAACTTTGGTGTGAACTCTCCTGATTTTAAAATGCTCCTTCAAGTTTCTGAAAAGCACCAATGGGCCAAATAAAACAGGGCTCACGTCGGCCCCCTGTGCTTATGAGATGCAGAGGCGGAAGCGGCCTGGGCGCTCCTCATGGGCTGCTCCTGCGGGCGCCTGCAGCCCGGCGCGGCCCTGGATGGAGGGGCTGTGAGCTGCTGCGGGCCCAGACTCCGGCCGCGGCCTGTGGGGCTGTGCCTCACACGCGGCTCTGGCTGAAGGAAGAGCGGTCGGACAGCTCAGTGCCCATGACCCAGCGGCCTCCTTCTCGGAAGCAGCTGGTGCCAAGCCTCGGGCGCTGTCAGGCCGCTCGTCCTCCCTGGCGGGCAGAGGAGCGCCCTGCCTGCCGGCCGACGAAAGCCGCGGGGAGGGTGCGGGATGCAGCGCAGCCCAGCTTGGCCGCCCACAGAGTCCCCTCCTGACCCTCTGTGCCTCTGTCCCATCCTTGCCTTGAGCCATACAGGCGTTTTCCAGGCTGCCCAGGAGCCAAAGGGCCCACCTCCGGAGAGAAGGTGCACAGGGCAGGAGCTGAGGGCAGAGTGAATGCTGGGTGCTCTCGGGGGCCGCAGCCTCGAATGTTCCAGGGCAGGTAGCGGGCAGCCCCGGGAGGGTGGGGGTCTGACAGTTCTGTTTTGGCTAGCCCACTCTGGTCCAGGCTAGGGGCAGGGAGGCCAGAGCAGCGATGTGCACTGGGAGACTGGAGCCCTGTCGGGACTGGCCAGGGGCGGGAAGCGCGCAAGGCTCCGCTGTTGGCATGAGTCCTGGGGGAGAGGGCCCAGCCAGGGAGCCTGGTGGGCTGGGGGGTGAGGAGCCAGGGGTGGGGGGCACTGACCTGCTGGAAGTGAGCAGGAGGGTTCGCCTGCAGCCACTGACGTCTGTCTGGGTTTCCTGTTGCCACTGTAACAAGTTACCATAAACTTAGTGGCTTAAAACAACCCAGATTTATTCTCTTACAGTTTTGGAGGTCAGAAACCCAACATAGATCTTAAGGGGCTAAAATCCAGGTGTCAGCAGGGCTGGTTCCTTGCGGAGGCTCTAGGGCAGTCACTTCCTCACTCTCCCGGCTTCTGGTGGCCGCCCGCATCCCTTGGCTCGGGCGCATCACTCCCGTCTCTGTCTCCCTGCTCACAGCGCCTTTTCCTCTTCTGTGTCCGACTCCCTCTGCTTTTCTTATAAGGACACTTGTGATTACATTCGGCCCACTGGGATAATCCAGGAGACTCTTCCCATTTCAGGGTCCTTAAGCACACCTGCAGAGTTCTTTTAGCCATATAAGACAACACTCACAGGTTCTGAGGATTAGGATGTGGGCATCCTGGGGGCCGTGGTTCAGCCGACACCATGTCTGAGTGTTGGAGCCTGAGACCCTGGTGGAAGGGGAGAGAGGCCCTTGGCAGGCTTTGCACCCTGAGCCCCAGGCCTGGCCAGAGTTCCAGTGCTGGGGCCTGTCCCTGTGTCCCCAACCCAGGCACTTCTTAAGCCATTCGCCAGAGCTCTAGAGTGTAGCTGAGCACTCTCAGGTGGTGACTTGGGGCCTCTCCTTGGGGCTTGCCCCTGGGCCCTGCCCAGTAGGCTGTTGCCAGCTCACCGAGTTCCAGCTGAAAGTCTGGGCACCTTGGGCTTGACTCCTGGGCCTCCCAGTTCCTCCTCCTCATTCTTCCCCTGGGCTGTGCCTGCGGCTTGGGGACCAGAGGAAACCCAAGAAGAGGCTCTGATTGTGAAACCCGAGATGGCTGACCCGGCTCTGGGAGGCATGTTTCAGAGCTGAGCGCATCCTTGGCAGAGGTCTCCATGCTCCCACCGCTCTGCGGCTGGCCCCCTGGACAGCTGTGGGAGATGCCAGTGTGGTGACGTGGCCTCATGCCAGGAAGGGTGGGCGGCGTGGGCGCTGGGCAGCCTAGGCTGCATATTCTTCGAGGCCTGGAGTTGTCTGGGGTCAGACTTAGGAGAGCGCTATAGAGCTGTTGGTAGAGCTGGGGCACTTTCTGCCTGGGGTCTGCAGCTCAGAAGCCCTGCCGGGTGGGCCAGGAAGGCAGAGACGATGCTAGGTGTGCCCCCCTCGATGAAGTCTGTGACTAGTGCTCTGCCTGGCTGGCGCAGACAGCCCATGTCCTCAGCTCCTCTCCTCAGACTTAAATTTCCAGATCCCCATGTCTCAGGCTTGCCCTCCCCCTTCCTCTCTCTTCCCACCTCTGTGCAGGCTCTGGTTCAGGGGTAGAGCTGGCCAGTGAACATGGCCCAGGAAGTACCCAGCTCTTTGCTGGAGCATAGCAAAGAACAGGCAGAGATGACAAACGTGACCTGAACAGATGACGAATGTGACCTGGGGACAGCGGCTTGGCTCTGGCCTGGCTGCAGCTCCAAGTCGGACAAAGGGTCAATTCTCAGAGACAGGCAGTGGTTCTAGGCACGTCAGCACCTGCTCCCAGCATGGGGCTGGGGAATGGTCTGAGTTGAGGGTGCCTGCCTGGGCAGCTTACCCAAGCCCACAGGGTCTCAGTTTCCTCACCTGTGGGATGGGTGTGAGGTCACAGGAACTGTGGGAATAGATAAGCAAATCCTCGTCTCGCTCTCCACTGGCCCTGCTGCATGCTTGCTGCTGCGCGTCATTACGATTCTGGCTCCGGCGTCCTCTCCACCCTCGCCACCCCTTCTCCAAGGCTGTGTCTTCCACAGACATAATTAACTGATGCTCTTCCTTTCCTTTCCTTGGATTTCTGTTGTGAATGTCCCCCATAGAGCTTCCTGCTGCACACTGTAAGCACGCCCCGCTTCAGACAACGTGCAGCCCGGTGCAGCCGTGCTCTGCTCCGGGTGTCTGGAGTCTAACTGGCAGGAGTAACGTGCCTGGTTGTCGCACGGCCTGTGGGCTCTACATGGTCCCCAGTACAGCTGACTAGAATGTTTCTGGGAGATATGTGATGTCTCCAGGGACCACTTACTGTGTCTGTGGCGTTTGTGCTTCAGATGTGCCTGCTGGCCTGCGAGGGGCAGGAGGTGCTGGGCCTGAATACCCTTGGGGATCCTGATGAAACCTCCTCCACACCCCGGGTACCCCTATGGGACAATTGTGAAAGAGACATGGCTTCCTGCGTCTACACGATGGGTGACAGAGGGACGGACGTCCCACAGGGGTTCCCTGCAGAGGCCTCTGAGGGAGGCAAAGGGGCCGATGAGACTCAGCGTCAGAGGGATGGGGCTGCAGAGACAGCGAGAGCCATGTCCGAAGGGGATGGAAGGCTCTTACCCAGAAGCAGAAGCTGGGTTTGGGCCTGAGGTCCAACCTGTCCCAGTTGGAGACCTCTGACCACAGGCCCCGTTTCCTCTCAGAATTCTCCGCAGGTTGGCAAACACTTCAGCGAGCTCCAAGCCTGAAGTGTTTTCTATAAAAATTTCTAGTTTTCCTTGACCCATTTCTCTTTGAAGTTAATACCAAACCGTGCTGTGCACTTGGCCCTGAAGGAAGTCTGAGCTGGGAAAGGTCGTGCGCTGAGGTGGGAATGTTGGTGTCTGCCTCTCTCCCTCCCACCCTCAGGCTTAATTTTTCTGTCCCTCAGTCTCACCCTCTCTCTTGCACACGCACACGTGCACACACACATTTGGAACTTGGGCTGGATTCTTGAGTGGGGGTGTCTGTCCCAGAGCCTTCACCTTGGCCCCATTGGCCTGGGCCCAGTCCTGGGTGCGGCTTCACCGCGACCCTGGGCACGGCCTCGGAATGCGCCTGGGGCTGAGGGGAGAGCCTGGTGGGGAGTCCAGCTGGAGCATCTCCCACAGGAGTCCAGGCAGGATGAAGGCGCACACTTGGGACGAGTCGGGGCTCTGGTGAGAGCTTGCATGATGGCTCAGGATTCAGAGGAAGCAGGACCAGGACCTGGTGGTGGGGAGGCCTGGGAGCCGGGCCTGCGCGGGGAGGTCGATGGCGCTGATCTGGGCTAGGAAGGGACCAGGTGCCTGGTGATTCTCCCTTGTCATGGCAGGATTAATAAGAATAACTACTGTCCTCCTGAGATGGCACACAGGCCATGAGCAGCATCTTCATTCTTTCGTTCACTCATTCATTCATTCAACGCGTTCTTACTGCACACCCACCTTGTGTCTGGGGCTGGATCAGGTGCTGGGGATTTGGCAGGGAATGAGCTGGATGAAACCCCTGCTCTTCCAGAGCTCACCGGCCAGCAGGAGACACAGTGAGCAGGTGCTGCAGAGAAGGGTAAATCCGAGAACTAAGAAAAATTGGAAGAAGGGGAGAGAGAGAGGGTGGGCAAGTTGGGGAGCCACTCCGGCTGGGTGAGATGACCCTGGCCGGCAGGAAGGCCCAGCCCCAGGAGACGGCCCCAGACAGAGGGATACAGGAACACTCGGCACCCACTGAGGGGGGGGGTCATCCCCGTGTGACCGGGGTGCAGAGAGAAGGCCTTGTGCTTGTAGCCCAGGGAGTACCAGGTAGGGGGCCGGGGTAAGACCAGGGTCTTATTCTCCAGGCGATGGGGAGCCTTGGGAGGGCTCTCAGTGGTGACAGTGGGAGCAGGGAGGCCTGTGAGGGGCCTGGGTGGTCCTGGTTTCCGATGACAGATGGCCCAGTAGATGGGTTCAGGATGTGTTTGCAGGTAGAGCTCACAGCACATGGGTGTGAGGGACGGGATCAAGGAGAGGCCCGAGCAACCTGGAGGATGGCAGGTGGTTGTGCCTCAGACTGAGGTGGGGATCCCGCTGATCCCATTTGGCTTCCAGACTCGTGGGGCGGCCTCCCAGGCAGGCGGGCTCTGGGGTGTGCTTGCAGCTCCTCTTGCCTCGGAGACAGAGGCCCTGCTCTGTGGGCCAGGGTGGCTGGGCATGGTGTGAGGTCCAGGGTCCCTGTGGACATTCATGTGCCCTTGCCTCTTTGGCAGGCCAGGTCCCGCTTCCCCAGTCTGTCACTTTGGGGAGGGCCCAGACCTGGCGGGGTGGATGGAAGCTTGTGAGAGCAGGCATGGTGGGCTGTGTGCCTGCTTCTGAGGCCTTCTGGGCAGAAGCCTGCTGTCTACCCAGCTGGGCCAGAGGCAGTGCTGGTCAGCTGCTTGCACAGCCACTGCCCGGATGGTGGTAACAGCCCTGCCCCTAGTGCAACCTCTCTTGGAACTTGGGTTTGGGGACCTCCTGGCAGGGGCTTGCGTTCTTTTCCTGTGAATGGGTGCCTGTTGCTGACCCTGTGGGCCGCGGGCCGGAACCAGCCCAGACGCCCTCAAGCCCTGGCCCTGAGCAGCCGGCAGGGAGTACTTGCCCAGTGACTGAAATAATTATGGAGCCAAGCAGACGACAGACTCACGGTTCTGGGGGCAGAGCCAGACCGGTTTCCCATGGAGGCTCCGGGTCTCCGAATCCCCCCAGCCCGGGCCTTTGCCGGCTGACGGGCTGCTGGCCCCGCGCTGAGGCAGGGCTGCCCTGGGCTGTAACTTGTGCCTCTTTGGCTGCCGGGGAGGAGGGATGCTCTGCCTGCGTCTGATGACTGTGTCTGTCTCCTTTTCTCATTTAAGTCCTTTGCCGGTTCCTCCCCCCGGGTCTTCTATATCAGGATAAGCCCTTCGTCTGTTTAGATATCGACTTTCTGTTGTGCTTGCTGCAAGCCTGCTCCCCAGGCTGTAGTTCCTCTCTCCTTCTCAGTCTTGTTAGTTTTTGTTGCACAAAAGCCGGTCTTTCTGTGGCCCAGCCTGCGGGTGATTCACCTGCCCTGGAGCCGTGTCGCTGGTCGGGGGACACGCGCCTTGGTGGAGGACCTGCGTGAGGATGGGCACTCTGCATCCACGTGTCATTTAATGTGCTGGGCAGCCTGCAAGCAGGCAGCGAAGCGAGGCCCAGGAGCACTGCCGTGGGGGCCGCGATGAGCCAGGGAGAGGAGATGCCTGCCTTGGTCGGGCGCTCACATGTGTGGCGTTCTCCGGAGCGCTGGAGGCACGTCATCTTGTGGATTCTTGTCACCAGCCCTGGGCTTCAGTGGTGCTGTCATTGTGCCCACATTACAGATGAGGAAACCAAGGCACCAACGGTTGCCCAGCTGGTAAGTTGCAGAGCTGCAGTTGAAGCCAGGCCATTGACCCGCGTGCGGCAGGGAGGAGCAGGGTGGACCCAGGCTGCTGGCCCGTGCAGCGCCTCTCATCCACCCCAGAACCTGGGCTGAGAGGCCCAGCTATCTTAGAGCCCACCCGAAGGCTGTCTGTCCACTGACTGGATGCAGAAACAGGGCTGGTGCAGGGGCGAGGACAATGTCTCGGCTCACTCAGCACACTGGCCGTGGGGAGAGCCCTCTGCTTGCCGCGGAATTCCCAGCATTGGGGGAGTGCCTGGCACACGGTGCTTAAATATCCATGGAAAGGAAGAATGAGTGCAGCTGCCCAGGAAGCCTGGCCACACGGTCCTCGTTCCTGGAGAAGAGGCTCCTGGCAGGCATCTGAGGCTCACCGCCGGAGCCCACGTTTATTGTGGCAGCCGCTTTTACACTCCTGGCTGTGACTTTTGGGTTTCTGCAGGTGGGATGTTGCTGGGGCCACAGGTCCCTGGGCTGTCCAGTGGTCGTGGGCCTTGACTGGTGATGTGGGTAGCTGTGCTGGGGCAGCAGGACACTGCGCGGGGGAAGGCGGCACGCACTGCCTCCCATTCACCAAGCTCTGTCTCTGAACATAAAGTGCCCCATGGAAACCATATCCCTTGTTAACTTAATTCATTCGACAGATATTTATTGATGGCCCACGCAGGGCCCGGCACTGGGCCAGCTCTAGGACCCTAGCGAACCAGACAGACTCAGCCTCCCGGCTCCACCCTAACCTCACAGCTCATGGTGGAGGGGTCAGTCCACAAATGCCTACACAGTTAGAGATGGTGGGAAGTGCCACGAGGAACCACACGGTGACTGGAGGGTGGAGCTGAGATCTGAAGTGTGCACTGCAGTTCCTAGGAGAGAAGAGCGGGGCGGGTGCAGGCAGCAGGCGAGCGTCCTGAGGAAGTGGACTTGGCCTGTTTGGGGGTCTGGCGGGGGGGCCCAAGGGGAAGATTATGGTGGGTCTCTGAGCTCAGTCTTGGGACGGGGAGCAGTGCCCTGCTATAAGTGCGGAAGAGGCATGGCCTCGTTTCCATGGAGGAGGGGAAGTGGGGAGAGGCCAGGGGCCTGGAGGAGGCTGCTGCCGTGGGCTGGGGGAGACTGTGCCCTGGACCAGGGTGGCCCTGGGAATGGAGAGGATGGCCAGATGCAACATGGAGTGATAGAGCAGGTAGGGTGTTGGGGTCCTTCTAGGTAATCGCCTTGGAGGTCAGAGCCCACCAGGCAGAACCAGATTCCCATCCAGGCTCACCCAAGGTCAGGGAGGAGCCAGAACCAGAGCTCCTGGCCAGACCTCTCCGATCCCCACCTCTGCCCCACCTTGGCCCTGCAGACCCTCGAGGTGGCTCTTGCCAGAATCATCTCCTTTGCAGGGGTCCTGGCCTGGGAAGGTCTCTGTGTGTCCTGGCCTTTTTTTTAAGGATTCTATTCAGATCTCTCTGGATTCACATTTGGGACGGGTAAAAATGCCAGCTCCCATCCTAGCTGGGAGAAGTGCTGCCTGGGGCTTGGAGCCTGACTTTGACCAACTTCAGGGACTCTGTGGGGCGTGCCACGGGGGACCATTATCACCATTTTTATCCTCAGTGTTTTGATGGTTCACTGGGCAGGGGCTGGGCTGGCCAGGCTTGGGGGACAAGTGGGCTGGGCAGGTGATGGAGTCAGGAGAACAAAGAGCTGGGGCACCAGGCCAGTCTGGCCAGGTGATGTCCCACAGGGCAAAGGACCAAGGGCCACCCTGAGATTCCCAGACCACAGGGGTGAGCCCCCAGTGAACTGTGGGGAGTGGGACTTGGGGTCGGGTTGACTGCAGCTCAGTACAGGTCTTTGGGGTTGAAAGGCCCAAGGGGGCTCAAGTTAGGGACAGGGGAGTGATGGCCTGCTCAACCCCACCCACCAAACCCAGAGCCACAGTTGGGGGCAACTGCAGGCTGAAGCATATGCAGAAGGCTTGGGGGCCTGTGCCCAGTGGCCAGACTCAAGAGGCACAGAGCTGGATGGGCAGCGACAGGGAGCCCCCGACAGGTCAGAGCCCCCAAAGACAAGAGCTCATGTCCTTGCAACCTTGCCCAGAGCTTGGGAGTCAGGTGTCAACAGAGGGCCCATCTCTGCAGGCGTCTCGGATGCCCACGTGGATGCGGTGCAGGCCAGCGTGGGACAGCTGCAGGAGAGCTTCCGATTTCTCAAGGGAAGCAGGAAATTGCGATTTTATGTAAAACCTCTTCGTTTTCAAATGTTGGCAGCTAATTCAGAATTTTCAAACACTGTGTATGGGCCAAGCAGGCCTTTGGCGGCGGGGGCGAGGGATCACGGGGTGACTCCAGTGGCTGGGCACCCGAGGCCACGGCATTCCACACAGCTCTCTGTGTGGCCGGCGCTGCCTTGGAGGCGAAAGGCACTTGAGAGGGATCTTTATTTCATCTGGGAAACGTCGCAAGAGACCTTTCCAGCAGCTCCAACTCTGTGAGTGGAGCTCTGCGGTCATGGGTTTTCTTGGAGGCGGTGGGGACACCAATCTGCAGAGCACTAGCGGGAAGAGGGTGCTCCCTCCAGGCCTCCAGACAGAGCCTGGGCAGGGTGGCCCTGTGGTGGGATCAGCCCTCGGGCTCTAGGAGGTGCCCTCTGCCCACAAAGCACTGGGCGGCCCCACCCCACTTGCCGGGCCAGACAGCTCTGGGGTGGACAGACCCTGTGATTGTCTCTTCTGGACTCAAGTTCCAGGGGCCTGAGGCTCTGCTTCAGCTCATCTGTCCTTGGAGTCCCTGCAACCTGGGGAGCAAATGGTCAAGTGTAGATGTAGGAAGATTCTGATCAGATGACCGAGCTCCTTTGTTCTGGGTGACGTCCCAGGATCTACTTAGATTCTTGGCCTTTGTCAACAGTAGGACAGAAGGGGGCTTGTCCTTGTCCTGGGACCTTGGACTGGGAGGGGCATAGGGTCTTCACACGCCTAGAAGAGGCCAGCCCTGCAGGACCCACCTTGACCCACCTCAGTAAATTCAGCTTGGGCCCTTGGTGACAGACCTCAGGGGCCAGGCCTTGAGTCCCCTCTCTTGGTCCTTGGTGCCTAGAATGTGTGGGTGCTCCCCAAGGACTGTGGTGGCCTGGGGGTGGGGGGTGAGGGGGCCAGGGTCTCAGCATGGCCCTGGTTTGCCAGTCCTGCTCTGGCCTGTTCTCCTTTTCCCTGTTTGTGACGTTGGGGGCTTTGGGCTAGAGCCAAGCCTCAGCCGGCAGCTCATGGGCTCTGTCGCCGCTGTCACCCCGACACGTTTTATTTGACTCATGCCGTGACTTCAGAACTGTGAGTACACACTTGGAAGTCAGGAGGCTTAGCATTAAAATCTCGATTTTCAGTTTCTCAGATCAGAAGGCCTGGTGCTCCTGGGCCTGCTCCTGCGGGCAGTATTAAGTGGGGCGCCAGGCTTCTTCCAGGAGGGGCGTGCAGCCCCTGTCCCCACTGTTTCCCTTCTGGCCCACCCACTCACTCCGTCCTCGCCTGCCCTGGGAGGCAATGGAGAAAGGCTCCAGAACAAAGATGACCTCTGGAGGATAGTTACACAAACACAAACTCATTCTGTCTCTCTCATGCACTCGTGTGCACACACATGCATGTATGCACACACATGTATGCACGCACGCATGTGCACAGAACAGACACATCAACATCTTCATGGAATGAACCGTGGGACCCTGAAGAGTTTCCCTGGCCTGAGTGCCAGGACACCAGTGTCTGGCCTGTCTCTGGATGAGCCTTGGAAGTACTCCCCGGGCCTTGGTGGTGGCCTCAGGCTCGTAGAGCTCCATGGGCGGCCCTGACAACTGTGGTCCTCATCAGTGGGTCCCAGGACACTTCCCCTTTTGGCACATATGGCTCAAGCGAGGGGTCACAAGAGCAGACAAGCTGCGACCTAGGGGCTCACTGTGCCCTGGGCCGAGCTGGCTGCTTGCCTGGGTGAGAGGTAGGTGTGCTCTCACTGAAGGGGCCCAGGGCTGCAGTCCTCTGAGGGCAGAACAAGACCGTCCAAGTCTTCTGGGGGAAGGGCAGGCTCAGAGAGCACTTTCCACAGTGCTCAGGGAGAGCACTGCAAGGGGAGCTGCTGGGTGACTTGCCAAAGCTTACGTGTGGGGGTGCAGGCAGCCCCCAGGGCCCGCCAGATTGGCTGGTGGGATAGGAGCCAGTTCTCAGGCTGGCAGTGTCTGTGCAAAGGGGCTCGCTGGGGCTGGTGGCCTGGCGGGTGGAGGGTGAGTGTGCCCACGCCTTCCATGGTTGCACTCTGCACCCAGGCCCTGGCAGCCTGGCCCCACACCTGCTCCTGCAGAGCCACCTGCTCCCTGTGAATGCCGATGACAGGAGAGAGAGAGTCTGGCCTCTGTGTAGTCAGTGTTTACATCATGTGTGGCTCCAGCAGCGGCCAAGGGCCAACTCCGGGGGAACACGGTGGTTCTCCCACCTGCTGCCCCTTGAAAGGAGCTGGGGTGGACCCCAGTCCCATGGTTTTGGGAGGCAGCCCTGCCTCAGGGCTTTGCTGATTCCCTTCTGAGCCAGGCCCCGACTGGCTCTCAGGAGAGAGGATAGAGGTAGGGGGATCCTGAGGCGCACAGTGGGAAGGGTCTGACCTCACAGTGGA
Source organism: Equus asinus (assembly GCF_041296235.1). Lineage (NCBI taxonomy): Eukaryota > Metazoa > Chordata > Mammalia > Perissodactyla > Equidae > Equus > Equus asinus. The sequence continues at coordinate 5,639,389 of NC_091798.1, forward strand.
GGGACAGCGGTGAGATGGGGGATAAGCTGGTCTAAATCCAGACCACTCTCAGGTGCAGAGGCTGCCCCAGCTCCGCCCCCTCCCCAGCTTCAGGCCCACAGCCCAGACTCCCTCCTGGAAGTTTTCACTGGGAGGGCCGTGGTGCTCTGGTCTCGAGTCACACACCCCCAGGCCCAAATCCAAGGCCCGATTCTGAGCTGCGGAGCAGTCCCCCTGCTCCCTCCTCAGGCTCTGGAGGTGGCCTGCCTGGTTGCTCTGAGTTACAGTGGATCCCAAATTCAGGGAGAGAGGGGCCTTCAGGCCTGGTGTAGACTGGGTGCATACTAGCTGAATTCAAGTTTGAATCTCCTCCTCCCTGACGGGCTCCTTCTGCCCTGCTTCAGTGACTGGTCTGGGCATTGCTGATCCCCGAGGGAAGATGTCCTGGGCTGTTATCTTCAGCTCCTTTCTCAGCTCCAGAGCTGATCTGTGGACAAGCCTGACCAATTTCGCCCCTAAAATGCCTAGAAACAGCACTGCCACCACCCTGTCCCTGACTTTGTTGCCTGACTCAGTTGCCATGGACACGAAGGATTCACTTTCCAGTGTCAGAGTCCATTTGTTCACTCGTCCATCCATTTATTCATTCACTCATTCATTCACTCACTCATTTATTGATTCACTCATCCATTCATTCATTTACTCACTCACTTATACCTCCCTCCATCCCTCCCTCCATCCATCCCTCCATCCATCCATCCCTCCATCCATTCCTCCATCCATCCCTCCATCCATCCCTCCATCCCTCCATCCATTCCTCCATCCATCCCTCCATCCATCCCTCCATCCTTCCATCCCTCCATCCCTCCATCCATTCCTCCGTCCATCTCTCTGTCCATCCATCCCTCCATCCCTCCCTCCATCCATCCCTCCATCCCTCCATCCATCTATCCCTCCATCCATTCCTCCATCCATCCCTCCATCCATCCCTCTATCCCTCCATTCATCTATCCCTCCATCCATTCCTCCATCCATCCCTCCGTCCTTCCCTCTGTCCATCCATCCCTCCATCCATCTATCCATCCCTCCATCCCTCCCTCCATCCCTCCCTCCATCCCTCCATCCATTCCTCCATCCATCCATCCATCCAGCTGGTGTTTGCAAGTGCCCCTGAGCTGGCTCTGTGCTGGGCATTGAGCATGCATGATCTGGTCTCTGCCCCGAGGAGGTCTGGGTGGAGGGAGAGGAAGACAAGGGGACAAACAATGACAAGTGCTGCTGACACCCTGGAGAGGCCCAGGGCATGGGCAGCTGACCATTGCTCTGGGCAGGTGAGCTCCAGGAAGCTCATCAGAGCAGGGCTGCTCTCGCCAGGCCTCAAGGCCGAGTGGCTGCCCCCGGGCTCCGGGGATGAGGGCAGGTCACGCTGGCTCAAAGCAAAGACTCTGAGCTTCTGCTACCTGGTTTAAATCCTGGCTTCTGCTTCCGCCTCTCTGTGCCTGTTTCCTCATCAGAAAAATGGAGAAAAGGGGTTTGTACTTGGTAGGGCTATGGGGTGGATTGGACCCCATCAAATCTGTGAAGAGCCCAGTGTGGGCCTGGCGCATGCTAAGGAATAACGTGTTGTCGTTAGTGGAGGGGAAAGCCCCACCTGGGGTCTCCGTGACTTTTCCCATCCCAGCACCAGCACTGTCCCTCTGAGGGGACATGGGCCACAAGCACTGAAGCTGCCCCTTCACTCTTCTGCGGGCTGCTGGGCCCAGGTGATGGGGAAGAGAAAGGCTTCCTTAAAGAACTCCTGGGGTTTGTGTGCCAGTCCACCTCCAGCTCCTGCCCCCAGCTGCTGCCCACCTGCATTTATTCGGCAGACAGCTGCTGGGCTGCTGTCCCGTGCCGGGCTCAGGTGGGCTCAGGGTGGGACAGTCATGGACCGACCCATTTGCTCTCTTGCCTTACCAGGTCACATGTGAGAAGCAGGCACAGCACAGGGCAATGGCTCCTGAAGTAGAGGGGTCAGTGAGGGCCTGGGGGCACCCCGGAGGGGTCATCGACTTTGCCTGCTCTACCACCTGGAGACGGTGGTCTGGGCAGTCCTGAAAGATGGGGGGTGGAAGCTCTCATGGGAGCCCGCCTGGCCCCGGGGGTCTTCCAGAGCTGGTGGAAGCGGAGGGCTGCCGCCACGGGCCTTGTTGGACACCATGACATGGTGTTTTTCTCACATGGTGTTGAAAAACAACTCAAACGAATGGAGCTAACATGTAAGAAGACTTCCAGCTTCCCCTGAGAAATCAGGACCCCTGACAGCACCGGGGCTGCGCTACTCTCCCTCGGGGTCCCAGTGGATATGTGCCCAGGGGCCCTGGGTAGGGGACATGCTCTCCTTTTCCAGTCCCCACCATATCCAGTGATTCTCTGGCCCAGAGTTTGGGGCTCGGGACCCTTCATCATTGTGCCCTGTAGTCTTTCTTTTAGCCAAAGGATTTCTCTGCGACTCTGGTGCTATCACAAGCTGACGAAGGACAGCCAGGCAGAGAGGGCGCTCCAGGGAGGGGGAGAGTGTTGGTGACCTCGTGGCTTAGGGAGTATTCTGAAGGGCTTAATTTGCAACCCTCAGCTGGCATCACTGATTTCTGCCTCCCCTTGGCTCCTATAAGCATTTGAATTGCTGCCACTGGCCATTTTTTCCTCTTTTTTTGACTTATAATTCATATAAGATCCACCATTTTAACCACTTAAAAATGTATATGGTTTTTAGATGTACTGGTTTTTAGAATATTCACAGTGTTGTACAACCATCGGTACCAATTAGTTCCAGAATATTTTCATCCCCCCAGACAGAAACCCCGTACCCACCAGCAGTCACTCCCCATTCCCTGTCTCCCCAGCCACTGGCAACCATTAATCTACCTCCTGTCTCTACGGGTCTGCATGTTCTAGACACTTCATATAAAGGGAATCACACAATCTGTGGCCTTTTGGGCCTGGCTTTACCCTTGGTCTTTTAAAATAACCTATCTTGCTAGTGTGCAGGCCCACGGTTCACCCATCTGGGCGCGTTGACTGGTTTTCTCCCTTCATGGCCATGCTGGCTCCATCTCATCCCTCACTGGGTGTCTGAGGTCCTTCTCTGCCCCGCAGCTCTGCCGGGCCGTGCTGCATCTTCCAGAACTGCACGCCTGTGCCACTGACCACTCTTCGGACCCGGCAGGGGCAGTGGACCAGCCTCCTGGCTCCTTCTCCTGACTTTTCTATGACCATGGCCACTTCTCATTGGTTCTAGGTTGCCTCCAGAAAAGGGGATAAAGGGGCCTTATTCATTTCTTCAGAAAACATTTAGTTTAAGGCCCTGTTACCTACACTTTCTGGGCCAGTCCTCAGAAGGACTGCAAGGGAGGGTGTGTGGTCCCAGGGAGCCTCTGCCTGGGAGCATTGGGTGCCCGCTGACGTCGACATAAAATAATACTAACACTGAATTGTACCAATATTACTACCGCTAGAAACTGAAGTAGTGCTCAGTGGCAGAAGGAAGGCCCTGCTGGGGCTGGGATCAGGGCACAGCCGCATCTCACACACCTGCTCCTGTCCTGATATGGAGGTGGGCCTGGGGTCAGCGTGCTGGGCGCCCGTGTCTCTCCATGACAGGGGCTGCATCTCACGTGCCTGCAACAGGGAGCAACGTGCATTCGTGAAGCCCAGGTGTGTAACACAGTAGAGGACAGTGGAGACTGTGGTTAGAAAACAATCCAGCACATGCTTCCTTTGAAGGGGTGGCCTCCTCCATGCTCCGGAAATGAGCTCAGTGTTGACACCGAAGAGGCACTTGAGGTTCCCCCAAGATGGCTTGTTGACAGGGGTGCCAACCAACTCTGGAGAAGCTCCAAACTGGGAACGTGGATTCTGAGAAACAGCAACACAAACCTCCACCCCCACCCCCATCCCCAAAGAGAGAGTAACAGCCGTGAGAGGCCTGTGGAGATGGGACTGGTGCTGATATGCAGATTGGAACTGGTGTGGAGTCATGTCTGTGTGTCCACCAGTGGACACATGTCCGTGGGCTGCAGCTGGGGCCAGGCTGCCAGCACAGCCAGGAGAGGATGCGTTAGAGAAAGGGGATGCCATTGTTTATCAGAAAGGTTAGAAAGGAGAAAAGGGAAACCAAAAAATGAGGAAAATTGAAAGAATAGATTAAGATGGGAGAGACAAGGCCGAATTGATCAATAGTGAGAGTAAATGTAAATGGATTAAACTCATGAGTTCAAAGAGATGTTATCATAGTAGATAAACCAAACAAAACCCAAATCTAGAATCCAACCATGTGCCATCACCAGAGCCATGATCGAAGTGTAAAGGGGAAAGAGAAGGGGGACAGAAACATCAGGGGGCCAAAGGCAAGCCGCTGTCTGTGTGTGGGTCCCAGCGCAGCAGGCGCCCGGCCTTGCCAGGGAAGGCCAGGGCATCGTCTGATGAGACGGGTTCATTTCCCCACATGACAGAGCAGCTCCCTCAACAGAGCAGCCTCCACACATTGGCTGTGAACTTTGTTAGAAAAAGGGAGAAGCTGACAAATCTATCATCATTTGGGGAGATTTCGGCCATTTTTTCCAATTAGTGTTGGATTAAATAGACAAAAAGTCAGCAAAGACAAGGAAGAATAACACAAATAATGAGCCTGAGCTAATGGACGGAGGTAAGTTTTGCATCTGACAAGCAAAGGTCCCTCATTCCTCTCAAGTCCATGTGCTGCTCTTAGAGAAAGCGATCAATTAGCTGCAAGTCTCACAAATATTAGAAGGATAGTTACAATGAGGGCCTGTTCCCTCACCATTGTGCCTTTAAGCTAGAAATTAATACCTCCTCAAAATAAAAATCCCCATTATTTGGAAATTAAAAAAACTTTGAAGTGATTCATGGGTCCAAGAAGAAATAATAGTGCAACTTAAATACTTAAAATACTTAAAAATACTTAAAACTGAGTCCTAATAAAACCACTAAGTATCAAAACTTGGATGGAAATTTATACTGGAAAAGAAAAAGACTAAATTAAAGAAATGAATTTCCAGTTTAAGAAGATAGAAAAAAGCAAAATTACCCAAAGGAAGTGGAAGGGAGAAGATAATGCAAAGTAAGATCCGAAATCCATGAAGCAGAAAACCTCTCAGTTCTGATGGTTGTTGCGTTATGAGGATGCAGGGTCAGTGTTGCCAGATCTTTATGTTTTTCAAGAGAAGTCAGGAATTTGTAATGTCACAAGAAATTCCTGCATTAAGAAAAATATGATGTGGACTGTATGAAACATGCATAGGCCGAATCCAGCCTGTGCACCTCTTTTATGAGCCCTGCCTCTTCTTAAACAGCACTGGGAGGGGCCATTCACCTCCCCTGGGGAGGTGACAAGGTGATATCACTGGGGATGACTAAGGTGACTCAGTGAGAACGGCACCCTGACTCTGGGCAGGAGCCCAGCCTTGGTCCCAGCCCTGCTTCTGGGCCCCGGGCCCCGGCCGTCCTCCTGTCTGGGAGCAGGCGTGAATGTATTTTCGTGTGTGGTGTCTTTTTATTATTCTCGGGTACATAGCTAGGAGGAGAATTGCTGGGTCATAGGGTAATCTATGTTGAACCTTTTGAAGAAAGTGTCAGACTGTTTCCAATGGGTCCTAAGCATGATGTCCCCTCCCCAGGAGGGTCAGGGCTGGTCACTATCCCCAGAACATTTCTAGGTCCATGAGTGTACTGTGTCCAGCTCCCTGTGAGCGCTGCACTCTGTCCCCAGGGCTCCTGAGCAGACACAGAGGCCTGCTGCTGGCTCCTCGTGAGCAGGACCAGCTTCTCCCGGGGGCCTGCTGGCTTCTGTCTCCCGTCGAGGACTCCGTGCTCTCAGGCCCTAGCCTGTACGTTTTATTGAGAAACTGGGGAGGCGGTGGAGGGGGTTTGGGTTCTGCTTCTTTTGGCTGGAGAATAATTTCCACCTTGGGTTTGTGTTAATGTGGATCCCTCATTGGCAGAAATACACTTCCCGAGGCTTTTCTGGGGTACAAACTCCCACTCTTGCTGCCACGTGAGCCTTTTCACAGCTTTACTTCCAGGCTCACGTGGATGTCATTGTCACATACATCATCTCACTGGGGCCAGGAGAGATGGCAAGACGTCCACTTATGGGATGGAAATGGAAGGCTCAGAGATGGCACGGTTAGAAACTGGAGGAGCTGGGACTTGAACCCAGGCCTGTCTCATGCAGGACACGGGCTCTTTCTGCTACACTAGCTTTAGGAGCTTCCTGAGACCCTGTGAGGGAGGAGCCAAAGGACAAGGTGATGAGGTCTTTGCTTGTCCTCCCGGGGAACCTGGACATCTCTGTGTCTCTCCTGTGCAGTCAGCCGGGGCCCCACTGGCAGAAGCCACCTGTGAGGGCTGAATGGAAGGTGCCCGTGGGCTGACTGTGTGGCTGTAAGAATACAAACAGAGGCCGTCTCTGTGAGGGAGTGCAGCAAGGGAGCAAGCGCGGTCTCTCCCCAGGAGGACCCCCTCCCTGCTTGGTGAAAACACAGCTAACCGGGTGGCCTCCCAGGGCCTGGTGCTGTGCGACACTGGACAGCCACAAAGCAGGACCAAGAGGCCCCGTTAGCTGGTGCTTAAAGTGTGGGCGGGTCACTAGCAAGTGTCACCTGGGGCCAGGGCCTGATAGGAATGGCCCTGAGAAGTCAGGGGTCAAGATTATTCTTTTATTTTTTTCTTACGATAGGTTTATTGAGATATAATTCAGAGCTGTACTTCACCCATTCTAAGTGCACAATTTCATCGTTTTTAGTATAGTTGCAGAGTTGTGCAACCATCACCACAGTCAGCTTGTGACTGTTTTCTTCACTGCAGACAGAAGCCTTGTGCTTGTTAGCCCTCAGTCCCCATTTCCCCTCGGGAAGTTTTACTTCCTTTCCGGCTTGGATGCCTTTTATTTCTTTTTCTTGCCTAATTGCTCTGGCTAGAACTTCGAGAATCATGTTGAACAGCAGTGCCAAAAGTGGGCCTTCTTGTCTGTTCCTTCTCTAAGAGGGGAAGCTTCCAGCCTTTTGTCACTGAGAATGATATTTGCTGTGGGTTTGTCACAGATGCCTTTTATCATGTTGAGGAAGTTCCCATCTGTTCCTAGTCTGTTGTGTTTTTATCATGAAGGGTGTTAGATTTTGCCAAATGCTTTCTTTTCATCAATTGGGACGATCATGTTGTTTATTTTCCTCCATTCTGTGAATGTGGTGTATTACATTGATTGATTTTCTTATTTTGAACCACCCTTGCATTCCTGGAGTAAATCTCACTTGGTCATGGTATATAATCCTTTTTTTTTGCTGAGGAAGACTTGCCCTGAGCTATCATCTGTGCCCATCTCCCTCTCTTTTGTATGTGGGTCGCTGCCACATCGTGGCTGCTGATGAGAGGTGTAGGTCTGCACCCGGGAACTGAACCTGGGCCTCCGAAGTGGAGTACGCTGAACTTAACCACTAGGCAACAGGGCCGGCCCCTGTAATGCTTTTAATAAGTGGTTGAGTTCAGTTTGCTAGTATATTGTTGAGGATTTTTGTGTCTACATTCATAATGAATATTGGTCTGCAGTTTCTTTTCTTATGATGTCTGTCTGGCTTTGGCATTTTGGTTTCTGGGTAAAGCTGGCTTCATAGAATGAGCTAGAAGTTTTCCCTCTTCTGCTTTTTGGAAATGTTTGAGAAGGACTGGTTTTAATTCTTCTTTGAATGGTTGGTAGAATTCACCAGGGAAGCAATCTGGTCCTGGGCTTTTCTTTATTGGGATTTTTGATTTCTGATTCGGTCTCTTTACTTGAAAGACCTTGTTATAGGTCTTTCAAATTTTCTATTAATCTTTGAGTTAATTTTGGTAGTTTTTTGTGTTTCCAGGAACTTTTCACTTCATCTAGATTGTCTAATTTGTTAGTACACAGTTCATAGTATTCTTTTATAGTCCTTTTTATCTCTATAAGGTCAATAGTAGTGTCCTCACTTTTGTTTCTGATTGTGGTAATTTGAGCCTTCTCTCTTTTTATCTTGGTTAGTCTAGCTAAATGTCAATTTTATTGATCTTTTCAAAGAACCAACTTTTGGTTTTGTTGATTCTCTCTATTGTTTTTCTATGCTCTATTTCATTTGTCTCCACTCTAATTTGTATTATTTATTTTCTTCTGCCAGCTTTAGGTTTAGTTTGCTCTTCTTCTAGTTCCTTAAGGTGTAAGTTAGGTTACTGATTTGAGATCTTTCTTCTTCTTTTTTTTTTTTAAAGATTTTATTTTTTTTCCTTTTTCTCCCCAAAGCTCCCCAGTACATAGTTGTATATTCTTCGTTGTGGGTCCTTGTAGTTGTGGCATGTGGGACGCTGCCTCAGCATGGTTTGATGAGCAGTGCCATGTCCGCGCCCAGGATTCGAACCAACGAAACACTGGGCCGCCTGCAGCGGAGCGCGCGAACTTAACCACTCAGCCACAGGGCCAGCCCCGAGATCTTTCTTCTTTTTAAATCTAGGAGTTCATGGCTATAAATTTCCTTTGAGCACTGCTTTTGCTGCATTCCATAGTTTTGGGTATGTTTTATTTTAATTTTCATTTCTCTCAAGACATTTTCTAATTCCTCTTGCAATTTCTTCTTTGAACCAATGGTGAAGAGGGTTTTACTTAATTTCCACATATTTGTGAATTTTCCAATTTTTCTTCTGTTATTGATTTCTAGTTTTATTCCACTGTGTTTGGAGAAGACACTTCATTTGATTTCAGTCTTTCAAACTTTATTGAGACTTGTTTTGTGGCCTAACATGTTCTGCTGTTGTTGGGGGGCGTGGGTGTGGTTCTGTATATGTCTGTTAGGTCTAGTTGGTTTATAGTGTTTTTCAAGTCCTCTGTTTCCTTATTGATTTTCTGGCTAGTTGTTCTATCCATTATTGGAAATGGAGTATTGAAGTCTCCAACTATTATTGTAGAACCGTCTGTTTCTTCCTTCAATTCTGTCAGTTTTTGCTTCATATATTTTGGGACTCTGTGGTTAGATGCATATATATTTATAATTGTTATATCTTGGTGGATTGGCCCTTTCATCAATATAGAGCATTCCTCATTGTTATAGAGTTTTTTGACTTAAAGTCTATTTTGTCTGATCTTAGTGTAGCCACCCCAGATCTCTTTTGCTTACTATTTTCTTGGAATTTTTTTCCCCATCCTTTCACTTTTAACCTATTTGTGTATTTGGATCTAAATTGGGTCTCTTGTAGACAGCATATAGTTGGATCATTTTTTTTAATCGAGTCTACCAATCTCTGCCTTTTTATAGAAAAATTTAATCCATTTACATTTAAAGTAATTACTGATAAAGAAGGACATACTTCTTCCATTTGAGGTTTGTTTTCTATATGTCATATCTTTTTTGTTTCTCAATTTCTCAAATACTGCCTTCTTTTGTGTTTGATTTTTTTCTAGTGTATTATTTTGATTCTTTTCTTGTTTCTTTAACTGTATATTTTTAAGTCACTTTCTTAGAGGTTACTCTGGGGAATATAATAATTATTTTAAATGTAAAAACATCTAGTTTGAATGAATATTAATTTAGTTCCAATAGTATACAAAACTCTGCCCTTATACATCTCAGTCTCTTCCCACCTTTCATGATGTTATTGTCACAGATTACATCTTTATACCATGCATACCCATTAGCATAGATTAATAATTATTGTTTTATGCATTTTTCTATTAGATCATATGGAAAAAAAGAGGAGCTATGAACCAAGAATATGTAGTTACCTTTCCTGGTGTTCTTTGTTTCTTCATATAGCTTTGATTTACTGTCTAGTGTCCTTTTATTTCAATCTGAAGGACTTTAGCATTTCTTAGATGGCAAGTCAACTAGCAACAAAATTCCTCAGTTTTTATTTATCTGGGAATGTCTTAATTCTTCTTTCATTTTTGAAGAATAGTTTTGCTGGATATAGAATTCTTGCTTGGCAATATTTTTCTTTCAGCGCTTTAATATCTCAGCCCACTGTGTAGAAACCTCCATAGTTTCTGATGAGAAATCAGCTGTTAATCTCATTGAAGATCCCTTGTACGTGTTGAGTTGCTTCTCTCTTGTTGCTTTCAAGATTCTCTCTTTATCTCTGTTTTTCAGCAATTTGATTATAATGTGTCTTGGTATGTATCTCTTTGAGTTTATCCAATTGGAGTTCATTGAGCTCCTTGGATATATAGATTCGTGTCTTTTATCAAATTTGGGAAGTTTTGGGGCATTACTTCTTCAAATATTTTTTAACACCCTTTCTCTCTTTCCCCTCTTGCTGGGACTCCCATTATGTGTGTGTTGGTGCACTCGATGGTTTTCCACAGGTCTCTTAGGCTCTATTCTTTTTTTCATTCTGTTTTCATCTGATCCTCAGACTGGATAATTGATCTATCTTTAAGTTTGCTGATTTGTTCAAATCTGCTGTTGAACCCAGCTTGTGAATTTCTCATTTCAGTTTTTATACTTTTCAGTTTCAAAATTTCTTTTGATTCATTTTTTATAATTTGTTTCTTTATTGATATACTCTAATGGGTGAGGCATCTTTCTCCTCTTTGGCTTTAGCTCTTTGTTCATGGTTTCTGCTACCTGTTTGAGCATATTTAAGATGGTTGATTTAAAGTTTTGTCTAGCAAGTCCAATGTCTGGGATTCTTCAAGGAAAGTTTCTCTTAATTTCTTTTTTTCTTGTGAGTGGGCCATACTTTCTTGTTTCTTTGCATATACCTCATAAGTTTTTGCTGGAAAGTGGACATTTTGAATATTATAATGTGGTAACTCTGGAAATCAGGTTTTCCCCTTCTCCAGGGTTTTTTGTTGTTGCTTATCATGGGTTGTTGTTGTCTACTTATTTAGTGACTTTTCTAAATTATTTTTGTAAAGTCAATATTCTTTTTTTTTTAATTTTTTTATTGAGTTAATGATAGGTTACAATCTTGTGAAATTTCATTTGTACATTAATGTTTCTCATTCGTGTTGTAGGTGCACCACTTCACCCTTTGTGCCCACCCCCCACCCCACCTTTCCCCTGGTAGCCACTAATCTGTTCTCTTTGTCCACATTTTTAAATTCCTCATATGAGTAGAGTCATACAGAGATTATCCTTCTCTAACTGGCTTATTTCACTTAACATAATTCCCTCAAGGTCCATCCATGTTATTGCAAATGGAATGATTTTGTTCTGTTTTGCAGCTGAGTAGTATTCCATTGTATATATATGCCACATCTTCTTTATCCGTTCATCTGTTGATGGGCACTTAGGTTGCTTCCATGCCTTGGCTATTGTAAATAATGCTGCAATGAACATTGGGGTGCATAGGACTTTTGGAATTGCTGACTTCAAGCTCTTTGGATAGATACCCAGTAGTGGAATAGCTGGATCGTATGGTAGTTCTATTTTTAATTTTTTGAGGAGTCTCCATACTGTTTTCCATCATGCCTGCACCAGTTTGCATTCCCACCAGCAGTGTATGAGGGTTCCTTTTTCTCCACAACCTCTCCAACATCTGTTACTATTAGTTTTAGATATTTTTGTCATTCTAACGGGTGTAAGGTGATATCTTAGTGTAGTTTCGATTTGCATTTCCCTGATGATCAGCGATGATGAGCATCTTTTCATGTGCCTCTTGGCCATCCGTATATCTTCTTTGGAGAAATGTCTGTTCATGTCTCCAGCCCATTTTTTGATCAGGTTGTTTGATTTTTTGTTGTTGAGTTGTGAGAGTTCTTTATATGTTATGGATATTAAGCCTTTGTCAGATATATGACTTGCAAATATTTTTTCCCAGTTAGTGGGTTGTTTTTTGTTTCAATCCTGTTTTCCCTTGCCTTGAAGAAGCTCTTTAGTCTGATGAAGTCCCATTTGTTTATTCTTTCTATTGTTTCCCTTCTCTGAGAAGACATGGTGTCCGAAAAGATCCTTTTAATACTGATGTCAAAGAGTGTACTGCCTATGTTTTCTTCTAGAAGCCTTATGGTTTCAGGTTTCACCTTTAGGTCTTTGATCCATTTTGAGTTTATTTTGGTGAATGGTGAAAAAGAATGGTCAATTTTCATTCTTTTACATATGGCTTTCCAGTTTTCCCAGCACCATTTGTTGAAAAGACTTTCTTTTCTCCATTGTATGCCCTCAGCTCCTTTGTCAAAGATTAGCTGTCCATAGATGTGTCGTTTTATTTCTGGGCTTTCAATTCTGTTCCATTGATCTGTGCACCTCTTTTTGTACCAGTACCATGCTGTTTTGATTACTATAGCTTTGTAGTATGTTTTGAAGTCAGGGATTGAGATGCCTCCCATTTTGTTCTTTTTTCTCAGGATTGCTTTAGCAATTTGGGGTCTTTTGTTACCCCATATGAATTTTAGGATTCTTTGTTCTAATTCTGTAAAGAATGTCATTGGGATTCTGTTTGGGATAGCATTGAATCTGTAGATTGCTGTAGGTAGAACGGACATTTTAACTATGTTTATTCTTCCAATCCATGTACATGGAATGTCTTTCCATCTCCTTATGTTGTCATCCAATTCTCTCAGAAAGGCTGTGTAATTTTCATTATTTAGGTACTTCACTTCCTTAGTTAAATTTACCCCGAGGTATTTTATTCTTTTTGTTGCGATTGTGAATGGTATTGTGTTCTTGAGTTCTTTTTCTGTTAGTTTGTTATTAGAATATAGAAATGCTACTGATTTATGCAAATTGATTTTATACCCTGCAACTTTGCTGTAGTTGTTGATTACTTCTTAGAGTTTTCCAATGGATTCTTTGGGGTTTTCTGTATATAAGATCATGTCGTCTGCAAACAGCGAGAGTTTCACTTCTCTCCCTATTTGGATTCCTTTTATTCCTTTTTCTTGCCTGATTGCTCTGGCCAGGACCTCCAGTACTATGTTAAATAAAAGTGGTGAGAGAGGGCATCCTTGTCTCATTCCTGTTCTCAGGGGGATGGCACTCAGTTTTTGCCCATTGAGTATGATGTTGGCTGTGGGTTTGTCATATATGGCCTTTACTATGTTGAGGTAGTTCCCTTCTATGCCCATTTTGTTCAGAGTTTTTATCATAAATGGCTGTTGGATCTTGTCACATGCTTTCTCTGCATCTATTGAGATGATCATGTGGTTTTTATTCCTCAGTTTGTTGATGTGGTGTGTCACGTTGATTGATTTGTGGATGTTGAACCATCCCTGTGTCCCTGGTATGAATCCCACCTGATCATGATGTATGATCCTTTTGATGAATTGCTGAATTCTGGTTGCCAAAATTTTGTTGAGAATTTTTGCATCTCTGTTCATCAGTGATATTGGCCTGTAGTTCTCTTTTTTCGTTGTGTCCTTGTCAGGCTTTGGTATCAGTGTGATGTTGGCCTCATAGAATGTGTTAGGAAGTGTTCCATCCTCCCTAATTTTTTGGAATAGCTTGAAAAGGATAGGTATTAAATCCTCTCTGAAAGTTTGGTAGAATTCCCCAGGAAAGCCATCTGGTCCTGGGGTTTTATTCTTTGGGATGTTTTTGATTGCTGTTTCAATCTCTTTCCTTGTGATTGGTCTGTTCAAATTGTCTGCTTCTTCTTGAGTGAGCTTGTAAAGTCTGTATTCTTTGTTGTGTGTGGCTATTGACGCCTGTGTTCTGTTGGCTTGGTGGTCAGCTAGTGCCTTAACAGAGATTAAATGCCTACGGCCAAAGGAAGGAAAAAATGGCCCTCCAGTCCCTGCAGATTGGCAGTGTGTTGGGGCACTCCTTCAGTGCTCAGCCAGACTATGTACATCTCCATCTTAGACTTCACTGCCTGCTTGCATGGAGCATAAGGGTCAGCCAGAAGTCAAAGCTTTAGGTCTTCTCAGGCCCTTTCTGAGCATGTGTCAAGCCCTGGATATATCTGTGGACTACCAGGTTCCTTGGTATCTGTGGGAGCTTTCCAAAGACCTCATTCCTCCAAGCATCTCCTTCCCTACCCTCTTCCTTTCAAGGCTTTTTGATTTGTCTATTGCTTTCCTTGCCCCAACTGTTGTCCCTTGTCCCAGGTGGCTGTGGCTAATACATTTGCCTTTAAATATTTTCTACAAGTAGTGCCTGGGAAACCACTTCAGCCCTAAGGAACCTCTGAGCCCTTGAGCTGATCTTTCAGGGACCACCAGACATGTCAAAAAACAAGCCACGATTCTTTAGGAATAAGGTTCATATTGCTCCTGTTGGTGGCAGCAATCTGCACCAGAATTCATTCTGCCTTCCTCCTAACCACCACTGGGCTGGGGAGTGGGGGATGGTAAGCAGGTAAGTTAAAATGCCACCAGACTCTCTTGTTGAAATTCAGCAGCTTTTTTCTTCATTAAGCATTTCCCTGGCTGTTGTAAGTATTTTCTTAAATTCTGGAGTTCCAAAAAAATTGATTCTGACAGATTTTACCAGCATATTTGTAGCTTTTGTGGACGGATGGAGATTTGGAGTTCCCTACTTTGATATTTTGGTGATGTCCACTCCCTTACTGTATATATCTTAACTCATCAGCATCTACTTCAGATTTACATTAACTTAATTCCACTGACCTATAGAAATGTTACTTCTGTGTGTAGGTCTAGTTCTCCTCTCGTGCTTTGAGCGACTATTGGAATACATCTTGTATTAGTTTTATATTGCTACTGTAACAAATTACCACAAATTTAATGGCTTAAATAATACAATTGTATTATTTTACAGTTCTGCAGGTCTGAAATGATTCTCACTAGGCTAAAATCAAGTTATTGGCAGGACTTGGTTCCTTCTAGAGGCTCTAGGGGAGAATGTTTTCTTGCCCTTTCCAGCTTCTGGAAGCCACCTGCATTCCTTGACTTATGACTTGCTTCCTCCAACCCTACAGCCGGTATCATCAGGCCAAGTACTTATCCTACTATCTCTCTCCTGCCTCTCTCTTCTACCCTTAAGGACACTTGTGATTACACTGAGCTCACCTGGCTAATCCAGGATAATTTTGCTATCTTAAAGTCATCTGACTTGCAACCTTAATTTTCCTTTACCACAAAACCTTACATATGTATGGGTTCTGGAAATTAGGACATGGATATCTTTCAAGGGCCATAATGCTGCCTGCCATACATCTGTATATTTTACAAACCCAACAATACATTGTTATAATTATTACTTTATATAATTTTCTACTTAAAGAAGCTGAGAAAAGAAAGGAGAACAAGGATAAAGTTTGTTATATTAACCATCTTATTTACCATTTCTCATTCTCTTCATTTTGTTCCTGTGGATTCAAGTTACCATCTGGTATCATTTCCTTTCTCCAACATAAATTTGTTCTCATCCAACTCCTATGTGCTGCTATTGTCAAATATATTACATTTCTATATAATATGGGCCCCAAAATATAATTATATACATATTGTTTCATAACATTGCTTTTTAAGTCAGTTATGGGACGAAAGGAGAAGAAATATGCATTTATAATGTTTTTTTGTAATTATATAATTACCTTTACCAGTGCTTTTGTGTGTGTGTGTGTGTGAATTTGAATTAGCATCTGGAGTCACTTGCTTTAGCCTGAGAACCTCCTTTAGGATGCCTTGTAAGATGCTCACAACAAATTCTCTCAGTGTCTGTTTATCTGAGACTGCTTTATTTCACCTTCATTTTTGAAGGATAGTTTTGCTGGATATGAGATTCTTGATTGACAGATGTTTTTCTTTCACGACTTTGAATATACTTTTCCACTGTCTTCTGGCTTCCATTCCTTCTAACGAGAAGTCAACTGTTAATCCTCTTGGGGCTCCCTTATATGTGACAAGTCATTTTTCTTGCTGCTTTCAACATTTTCTCTTTGTCCTTGTCTTTCAGCATTTTTACTATGATGTCTCTGGGTGTAGATGTCTTTGCATTTATCTTCCTTGGAACTTGTTGGGTTTCTTGGATACATGGACTAATATTTTTCATCAAATTCAGGAAGTTTTCAGCCACTGTTTCTTCTATTTTTCTTCTGCTCCATTCTGTCTTCTTCTTCTGGTACTTCTGTTATGCGTATATTCATGTCCTTAATAATGTAGTTCCTTTCTTTTAGCTTCTGTTCATTTTTCCTTATTCTTCTCTCTGTCCTTAGAATCATGCAATGTCTTTTGATTTGTTTTTAAGATTCTTTCTTCTGCCAGTTCAAATCTACTGTTTTGTCCTTTGGTTATTGTACCTTTCAACTCCTGAATTCCCACTTGGTTGTCTTTTTATAATCTCTTTGTCTTTATTGATATTCTTTATTTGATAAGACATTGCCATCATAGTTTCTTTACTTCTTTTAGCGTGATTTCCTTTAGTTCTTTGAATGTATTTAAAATGGCTTCTTTGAAATCTTTGTTAAATCTGACATCTGGGCCCTCTCACAGGCAGTTTCTGTTGCCTGCCTTTTGTTCCTGTGTATGGGTCACACTTTCTTCTTTCTTTGCATGTCTCTCTCTCTCTCCTTTTTTGGTTTTGAGAGCTAGACATTTTAGGTAATAAATTGTAGCAGCTCTGGGTGCTGATTCCCCTCCCCTGCTATGGGGCTTGATTTTCTTGTTGTTTGCTTATTTATTTGTTTCTTTACCTGACTAGACTATTGTCACAAAGTCTATTTCCCCAGCAGCATGAAGCCTCTGATGCTGCCTCTCAGAGGGGACAGCCTTGGGCATGTCCCTGGCCACCCTGGGACAACAGTGGCTTTAGCAGTGCTCTTTGAATGTCTCTCCCTGCTGCTTCATTTGGTATCACACCCAGCTGTTAGGCTCTACTAATTGATGGCTGATTGCTCTATTATTTTTGACAATGCCCTGGAGCATAAATTGCTCCATAGTTTGATCCAACTGAATTTGAGTTGGGCTAGTTTTTTGAGGCCAGTGTGAGATTTGTTCTACTCAAAGGGGAGGTCTTCATAACTCTCTATTTTCCTGGTTCTCTTTAGTAAACTAGCTGGCCTAGGTTTAGCTTGTTGCTGTCGTAGAGCTACCAGCCTCCTCTTAAATGCTTACCACCAAAATCTCCAGTGGTTTTGAGAGCACACTCAGCCTTGAACTTGTCCACACCCTGATTCAAGGAGCCTCTGATCTTCTTGGCTTGCCTTTCCCAGCATGAACCTTTTTTCTGTGAGGAAGCTGGGGTGAGGGTGATTGGGACCCCAGTCACCTGAGGTGGGCCTCTGCCCTGTGAGTGGGGGCTGGGTGGAGGAAGGGAGCCACTGACGTCTCAACCACACTCCCCAGGAATTTCACCTCTGCAACTCTGAGTTGGAGGGGATGAGAAATGCTGGAGCCAACCCTCAACCAGTGAGATACTGGATCCCTTGATTGAGATCTGAGGGGAGGGGGAGCCCCATCTTCTTGGCCGCACTCACCCAGAGTGGAGCTTCCCTTCGACTGAACTAGTAGGGATGGGGGGAAAGGAGGCAGTGGGTTATGGTTCAAGTGCCACAGACTCTTGCTATTCTTATTGAGTTTTTTTTAACCAAGATTTAGTAGATTTTCTATAAAAAATGGTGTTTCTTCATTTGCTGTATGCCCTTAGGACTATTTCCAGAGACTTCAAATTGTTGTTTTTGGTTTTCTTTTTAATTATTTTTACCAGTTGTGGTTGTTTTGCTGGAGAGCAGGCCCATGGAGTTCCTCATGCCAGCATTCCAGAAGTGGAAATCTTGGGACAGGAGGTCCCAATGACAAAAGGTCATTCTTAATCTTTTTAGGGCCATAGCAGTGAGGAAGGTAGAGAACCCTGTATCTGTCAGGGTTCTTCAAGGTGTGGAGTGATGGAGATTCAAATCCAATTAAGCCAAAAAAGGAAATGTACTGGCCCATGTGATTGAGATGGCAGGCACAGCTGACCCAAACAAGGCTGCCAAGGCTCTGTCCCTCCCTCCCTCTCCTGACTTGGCTTCTTCTGTACAGACGTCTCCCTCAGATTGGCCTTTCACAAAAGCAGACCTGGCT
The DNA here is from genome assembly GCF_041296235.1 of Equus asinus. NCBI lineage: Eukaryota > Metazoa > Chordata > Mammalia > Perissodactyla > Equidae > Equus > Equus asinus. The sequence continues at coordinate 5,657,342 of NC_091798.1, forward strand.
CACACTGTGAGCTCGCTGCCCCCAGAAGGGAGTGTTTCTGTCTCCTGATGTCCAGATCTCATGGAGAGCCACTGATTAGCCTCACTGAAGTCATGTGACCACCTGGACTGGTCACTGTGGCCAGGGAACAGGGAGCTAGGTGTGGGTTGTGTGCCTCCCCTGAGCCAGCTGAGGCAGAGAAGCTACGACTCACACACTGCTGAGCTGCCTGGTCTAATGCAGGGCTCTTCCCTCAGCAGAAGGAGGGGCTGCTTTGGAAGATTAACAAATGGGCTCTACTTGTCTCCCTTTAGAAATACATACAGAGAGGCACACGCACATTTGGGTACAGTTAATTTTCATATGCTGTAAATCACTTGCACATACTCAGAACTTAAAAAAAAATTTGTGAGAGTTCTATCTCCTTTAACTGTACTTTTCGTGCAAAAATGAATGGCCACTTCCTGAAATGCCGAAATAAATTCCAATTGCGTAAGTAAAAGAAAGAGCAAACTTGAATCCTGCCCAAAAGTAAACTTTTCCAAGAAGGCTGCGGTCATTTGACTTTAATAAATTGAAATTACAGAATGGCCTTTGACACGGCAATTTTCACGTCATTTTGGGCATCAGATTGATTTTGACTCTCTGTTTTGGTGGCAGTGAGACTGAAAAGTCTGACTCATGAAAGTGCAGAATAACAAAGCGATCTTGCCTGGCTTTTCTGGAAGGAGGGGGCTCCCTGGATTGATTCGCTGTGGCCTCATTTTCCACAAGCGTGAGGTCACCTCTGGCAGTCTCTGCCTCACAGAGGTTGTCTGGGGCGGCAGCACTGGCTGCTGGTCCAGGGTCACAAAGGAAAGCTGCCTGAGACAAGGGAAGTGTCCATACTGTCCTGCGGAGTTTCCAGATATTTTCACTATCTTGGTTGAGATGGTGACATATTGAGACAGTTGGCCTGCAGTGGCCTGGCCTCTGGCTCTGGAAGTTTCGCCCCTTTCTTCCTGTCAAACTCCAGTTCCTTCTTGACCAAAAGACACCATTGTTCTCCAGCAGCTTCCACAAAGGGCCTGGATTTACCAAAGCCTTACAGCTAAGCCCACCTGTCAGCGAAACCAAGACCACGCTCAGTCCTCCCGCCCACTTCTCCTGAGAGCTGGGTTTCCTCCTCTGTCACTGAACCTGAGACCCCGTCCCGCCTCAGGCCAAGGTTGTCAAGCTTGTCCTCCAGGAGTTCCACTGGGATCTGCCAGGAGAGTCAGACTCCACATTCCACTTACTTTCCAGACAAAACCCCTGGAAGAGGTGGGACGTGAGCTCTGAATCTGAGGATGTGTCTGGTTTCCACAGCAGGGACCAAGACTTGTGTCAGTGCCCGTCAGCGTGGAGGGCAGCACAGCACTGGGTGCCGGAGCTCCTGCCCCACCAGGCGGCCAACCCACACCTTGACACACATCACGGGAACTCGTTTGACAGAGGATCGAGTTCCACAAAAATTCCCACCAGTGTGACAATGGCAGCAGGTTTCAAGGTTTCCAAAAGGACTCACAACTGGATTTTTCATAATCCGTTTCAGCATGTGCTCTCTGAGCACTGCCTTCTGTTTTCCTGGCTCACTTTTGCGAGGACCTGGATGCTAACAAAGCTTAGGCCCAACTAGGACCTCCAACCCATTGATGCTCTTGCCTTCTCACTGTCTCTCACCACTGATGTCTTCTCTCCGTCCCTTACCCAGCTTCCTTGTCTTAAATGGCTGTGTGCTCATTCTGATCACCCTTGCTTTGTAACACTGGCTTGACGTCCTGGTGGAATAAAGCTCTCTACCTACTTCAGACCCTGGGGGACCCCTGAGCAGGAAGACACTTGGCCTCACGGTGGTCTCATTTACAGTGATTGTCACAAGTCTCTGGTGGGTCTTTAGGCTACCAGCAATTGGACAGCACTCCCGCGTCCGTTCACTCTGCCCGCCCTAGGTGACTTTTCCTATCTCTCTTCACAGAGCTCCAACATCAGGTCCCCATCCTCATGCACACCTTTTCAGTCCCCTCCCCTCCTGGTTATTGTCCCTTTCTTGGCTCCCTTTACAGCAAAACTCCCCCACAAGGAGTCACTGTCACCAATTCCTCTCCTCCTATTCTCTCTTAACCCACTTGATCAGGCTTCTGACCTCACCACTCTGCCAAAGCTGTCCTCCTTGAGGTTGCTGATGACTTCCAAGCTGCTGAATCCATTGGCCAGTCCTCAGTTCTCCTTGGTAGTATGTGACAGGGCTGGTCACTCCTACTCTTGGCGTGGCTTACAGGACACCCACTTTCTTGGGCTCTAACCACCTCACTAGTCCTCTCCCAGCTCTGCGTGTTGGCATGCCCCCAGCTCTGTCCTCGGAGCTCTTCTCGTCTCCCACCACACCCCTCCCTTGGTGAGCTCATCCTTCTTGCTGCTTTAGGTACCATCTAAGTGCCGATGGCTCCCAGTTTTTTGTCTCCAGCCCAGCCCTCTCTCCCACACTCCAGACTCGTATTCCACTGCCTCCTTGACCCCTGGATGCCTAACAGAAGTATTGAACTCAACAGGCCCCAAACTGAACTCCGGATCTTACCCACGCCACTGCTCCAGCCACTGCTTCCATCTCTGAGAATGGTTAAGCCCTCTCTTCCTCCCATGCCCCATGTGCAATCTGTCAGGAATCTGTGGGCTTCACTTTCAAAATCCACCAGAACCTGACTACCTTTGACCACCTCCCGTGGGCCCGCCTGGGCCAGCTCACCACCCTCCACGTGGACGGGCTCCCCACAGGTCTCCCGGCCTCCTTCACCCCCAGTCTGGCCTCAGTGCAGCAGCCATGATTCTTTTTTCTCTACCAGCTTTACTGAGACATAATTCACATGCTGTACAATTCACTCATCTAAAGTGTACAATTCAGTGGCTTTTAATATATTCTCAGAGCTGTGTAGCCATCACCACAGTCAATTTAGAACATTGTCATCACCCGCAGAAGACCACACTCCTTAGATGTCACCCTCCGTTCCTCCCTCCCCGACTGCTAGGCAGCCTCTCACCTCCCCCCTGTCTCCATCGATTTGCCCACTCCGGGCATTTCACATGAATGGAGTCCTGCAGTGTGCAATCCTCCGTCAGTGATTCTGTGGTGACTTCAGTCAGATCATGCCTGTCCTCTGCCTGAAACCCCACTGTGGCCCCACTTCACTCAGCTGAGGAGACAGCGTCCTTACAGTCTGCGAGAGCCTTTGCCGCTCTGTACCTGCCGTCTCCTGTTCTCCCCCTCGCTCGCTTGGGCCTCCTGGCTCCTGGCCCTGCACGGGCTCTTCCTTCCACCTGGACGCTCCCATGACTCCCTCCTGCACCTTGTTCAAGTCTTTGCTCTCTTGTCCCCTTTCTGTGAGATCCACTCTGACCACTTGAATGTTTTACAGCCTCCCTGCCCTCCCCATCCTAGCACTGACACCCCCAGTTCTCCACTCTTCGTTTTCTTTCTGTCCTCACCGCTCACTGTCTTCTGCACTCTGTGCATTACCTAGCTCTTCTCTGGCCCTCTGCTGGAATGGAAGATGCCCAGCAGGGAGCTGTGTTCCCGTCTGGTGCGGCCCAGGAGCAGTGCGGGCTTGTACAAGGCCCTCAGTCAGTAGCTGGGGGATGAATCTGTGCACACTAGTAGGTGCAAGCCAGGACTCGGCTCCACTCAGAGGTCAGCTGTTCACCTGCTGCGTGTCCCAGAGAGCCGGTGTCACTGCAGCTCCTCCGCGGCTTCGTGCAGCCTCAGAAGACGTGGCCGCACCCCAGAGTGGACGGCACAGCTTGTGTCCTCTGAGCCTTCGAGCCACAGCTTCCTCAGGATCTGCCTAATGAAGTGGCTTGCTGTGTGTTTGCTGTAGGATGTTCAAGGCTTTCGTGGGGGCAGCTCCAGGTTCTGGTTAAGCAGGCATCCTTTACATGGACTCTCACGAGAGCAGCCACACGGTCTGACGGGTTCTGAGAGACACAGGCATCGTGGGCTTCGTTAGCTCCGTTGGTTTGTGCTTCCTTTGTCAACATTCCTGGATGAGAAGCACTGGGCTGTTGTGTCTAGTGAATTCAGGGATGAAAGCAAAACCAGGGGACATATGTGCCCCAAGACACCTCCTGTCCTGGACACTTTGGAGACGAAGCCGCCCCACAGGACCCCAGGGAGAGGCCCAGCGGCCCTTGCAGGCTCTGTCTTCTTGCCTTCCACCAGCAGGAAGCCCTCTGGAGGCCCTGACACAGTGGCTCAGAAAATCGTCGCCTGGCCCCAGACAGCAGCGCCCTGGGGTGCGGCGGGGGCATTCCTGGAGGATTCGATGTTTATTCTCCCTTTTGCCCTCCCGGGGGTGGCTGGAGCCACTGGGACCCATGTCCATCTTCCCCGAGCACCTGGAGATAATGTTTGTCATTTCTGTGCTCTGACAGGAGGGGATGACTCCTGGGTGAAGGCCATGGGCTTGGAGGGAGGGATGATCCCGAACCCACATGGAGAGAAGACGCTTGTTGTGTCCCCCAGAGCAGCCCCTCCCACTACCGGAGCTGAGCCAACCGTGGGCAGACGGCTGGGCAGGACGCGCCATCTGAAAGGCCAGCATCTCCCAGGCGCAGCGGCATCTGGATGCTAGGCTGGGGTGGGGGCTGACTGTTTCAGGCCAAGGGGGCAGAGGCCCTTCCTGTCTGCTCAGTGACAGCTGGAACAAGAGGGCAGCTGGGACAGGACTGGTGCCAGTGGACACAGGGTGACAAGAGGCAGGGCTGAGGCTGAAAGATGTCTGAAACGGGGCTGAGTCACGTGAGGGGTGACCCAGGCACTGGTGGGTGATGAGGATGTTGGGGCGATCCTGATGTGGAAGGGACCTGGGGGCTCCTGGGGCCTACTAGGAGCTCTCTCTGGGGCTCACGTGGTTCAGGTGGGGCCCAGCAAGAGAGAGGACCAAATTGGTGGGCGTCAGTACTGGATTCTGTCTGTGGTCTGGGAAGAGGCAGTCCACACTCCTTCCTGGCTCCTTCCCCACCCCTCCGCTCCCCGGGCAAGGCTGGCACACAGCCCTTCACTGGCCCCATCTGATGCCTGGGGTCAGGCGGGAACAAGGCCCCCTCCCTGTTACCTAGAACTTCTCTGCAGCGCCGACCCCTAGAACCTGAGACAAAGGGGCCGGGCGAGTGTCTTTAAGGCCCCTAGCTGATCTCCTTGGCGTTCATCTGATTTCCGCTGGGCTGGGCCAGTCACGGTTGGCAGAACTTGGACACACGTAGATAGATGGGCACTTGGTTCCATGGGCGTGAAGGACATCATTTCTGTTTCACACACCCTGAGCATATCATGGTGCCAGCGACATGGGGGTAGGCTTGTTTTCTTGCTCTTTGTTTATTCCTTCATTCCATCATGCATAAACTTTTACTAAGATCCTCCTCTGGGCCAGGGCTGGTGGTCCAGAGATGAATCCAACACAGGCTTTTCCTTTGAGAACTCATGAATTTACCATTTCCTGTGATCAATGTTTTAACAGAAGAAAATACAGGGTGCTACGAGAGTTTAGAAAGGAGAATGACTTGTTCTGTTTGCAGGGGTGATGACCTGGGTTTTGAAGACTGAATAGGAGTCTGCCAGAAAGGGCAGGGTGGGCATTCCGGGCAGAGCAAGCAGTTTTCTAGGACCCACGACTATCAGTGCATTGCACGGACATCAGTGGGTCTTCTGGGCAGGAGCCGAGAGTGTGGGGTGATGGGTGGGGGCTGGCACGGTGTCAGACCCTTTAGGAGGCCCTAGCTGGTGAGGCTGACACTCCTGGGTGGTCTGGGAATTGCTGCAGGGGCTGATGGGACGGGGTTGTGAGGAGGCTGCTGCCGGCCTGGTGGAGGTGGTGAGGCATCATCTCGTCACGAACAGAGGAGAGGGAGCGGATTTTGCGGAACAGAGGGGGAAGTGCCAGGATTTGATGACTCCTTGGCTGTGGAGGGGCAATGGGTGGGTCTGTGACGTCTGCTGGGATTGGGGTAGGAAAGGCAACGAATCTGTTTGGGGCTTGTTGTCACGGAGGTGCCTGTGGACGCCTCCCCACCGGGGTCAGTTTCAGGCAGCTGGGTGGTGAGTCTGGAGCCTAGGAAGATGGTGCAGGCTGCAGAGGGGCAGATGCCTGTCAGCCCACACATGGTCGTGGAGCTGGAGGCAGCAGGTGTGGAGGGAGGAGAGAAGAGAGCGAGCGTGACCCCAAGGATACACAGCCCTCTGTGGTTACAGACCGAGACTTGGGGTGGGGGCAGAGCCTCTGGCCTGTCTCCTGCACTCCCTCTCTGAGCTTCTCCATGCAGAGCTGGCAGAGTCCACCTGAGGACTTCCCAGCTGGGTGATGTGACGCAGAGCAGTCAGAATTCCCTCCAGGGCAGTTGTTAAGCCCATGGTCCCCGGGCACCTCTGAGGATGCCCCGCAGTGGGGAGGTTCTCTGGTGGCAGGCAGCATGAATGGCGTCTGGCTGCCCGAAGCCAGGGCAGAATTACTGGGAGGACAGTGGAAGACCCACAGAGTCAGGAGGGAGATGGGGTCACACTGGGGAAGGACCTGGAAGCCCGGCTGCTTGGGGTCCCAGCAGCAGGAGGGGCTCGGCAGCTGTGAGCGGGTGTTGGTGACCCCACGGCTTTTTTCTTCTCCTGACCCGCTTGGCTCACTCTCTGTGTCTGGTGAGCGAGGGGCTGACTGGCTAGAGGAGGGCTCCGCACTTGGGGCCAGTGATTCCCGGGAATAAAACAAGGATGCTGCTCCAGGAAAGGGGAGACTGGGCAGGAAGCAGTCGCCCAAACCTCGGTGCCTGGTCCTTTGCACCTGGTGGTGGCTGCTCAGCACCAAGGGGTCTCTGTGTGAGCGCATACGCACGTGCGTGTGCCTGCGTGCACAGGAGCACACAGCCACAAACTCGGAGGCGCAAGAGAGGCCTGGCTCCTTTTGCTTTCTTGAGAGTCCCACTGTATTAAAAAATGAAGGAGGGACCAGCCCAGTCCACAGTCTCCAAGAAGTGGGAGCTCCAGAGATGGGGCCCCAGGTCGGAGCTCCGGGGCCTGTGCCCCCAAACCCCGCTCTCTCTGTGCGCCTGCGCGGCCTCCGAGGGTTGTGTTTGAGGCCAGTCGCCCTCAGGCCGCTGCAAGGGCAGGCCCCGCGAGGCCTGCGCTTGCTCGTCACCGCTGAGCCCGGGGTGGCATATCAGGGTCCGTGTCCTGCGACGTCCTGGGACCGGTGAGCACGCATGATGCCTGCTGACCCGGAGAGGGCCAGGCCGCGCCTTCTGGGCCTTCCACCGCCCGCCGGGACCCACTCCTGCTAAGCCACGTAATCCTGCGGTGTTTCCTCCGACAAGCCAGCCCATGCATGGGGTCTCCTAGGGATTTGATCACAGCGCTTTCTAACAAAGTCAAAAGCAAATTCCCACGAGAGGTTTATAGTTAAGTAATTATGGTGCTTGGCGTGGTGTGCCAAGGTGCGGGAACGTGTCAAGAGAAGAGGTCAGAGAATCACTTGGGAAGGCAGGCAGGCAGGCGGGCATTAGTGAGGGCGGGGGGGGGGGGGGGGGGGTCGTAGCCCTGAGCAGGGGAGGCAGGGGTGGGGCGCACGAGCGCTTCCGGCTTCCGCGGAGTCCGGGCCGCCGGGCGGGGATGCTGCTGGCTAAGCCGGGGCCGGGGCGTGCCCGCGGAAACGCGCATGCTCCGGCGGCCGGCCGCGGGGGAATGGCTTTGGAAGCGAAGCGATTCCTTCCTCGGGGAGGTGATTTCAAGCGCAGCCCGAGGAGGGGGGGTTTCCTGGAGAGCTGGGCCTTGGGGGATCCGCCCCTGGGCCCCAAGCAGGGGCAGGACCCGTCACAAGAGCTTTTGCTGGCCGCCCCCGGAGGCCCAGGCCGGGCTGGATACTAGTGACCCATGGGGAACGGGCCAGGGGACTGGTGTTTGTGACCCATTCCATATTTTGGTCCGGTTCAAGCCATTTGAATCTGACCGTGCGTCTGTCTCCTTTCCCTGGGCTCTCTGACCGGGCCCGAAGGCGCTCTCACGTTCCCTGAGCCGCAACTGTCTTATGTGCATTGAACGCGTGCCCTGGGCTGTTGCCAGGGTCATTATGCCCGTTTTTCAGATGGGGAAACCAAGGCTCAGAGAGGGAGAGTGGCTTGGCCATGTTTCACAGCTGGGAGGCATCCTGGCTGGGATCAGAACCTAGGGCCTCTCAGGTGGGTGGGGAGCACGGGGTCCTCTGACCCAGCTTACCCAGCTCAGTGTTCAGCGCTGAGCCTTCGTCCGGACCACAAGTCTCAGTGCGTCAACTTGGAAGGGGTGCGAGGACTCCTGGGCGGATGGTTGTAGACACTGAAGGAGGTGACAGGGGTGAAGGCCTCTCCTCCAGGTGCTCTTGCAGGTGCTCGGGAACCACAGCAGGGCTGCGAACGTCACCTGGCTCTGGTTGGCTGCGATCCCGCTGGGCCCGAGGGCAGGGCTGGCAGACCCAGACACGTCTGCCGGGTGCTCCGGCTGCAGGCGCTTTTGCTGCCCAGAGAGGCATCAGACAGACGGACACAAGGCAGCGGCGGCACTGGAGTGAGAGCCTGTCCCTGTCAGGGACTCCTCCCACCTCACACCCAGGCCAGCCTTGGACTGTGGCCAGTGGAGGGAGTGCCTGCCTCTTCTGCTGGAGGCCTTGGGCTGTGACAAGCCAGCCCTCACCCAGGCCCCCTGGCTGGAGAGGACAGGACAGCTGGCTGGTGCCCGGACAGGATCCTGGGGAGTGGGCAGGAGTCAGTAATGATGCTCTTGACCAACTCTCTATCCACCTGGCCTGCTCCTGTTTGCAGTCACTTCAGCGTCCTTCACCTTGTGCATCTAGAATGCGAATCCACATTCCCTCATACACCCAGGACCCCAAGAACACCCTGCAGCCCAACTCTCTCTCTGTGCCCCAGACCCCTCAGACCTGAGTGCTTGGTAGACATCTGTCCTCAGGTCCCCCCAGGAGCCTCAGGCCCAACATACCCCAGCTGGGCCTCCCCGAGCCTCCTCCAAGGTCCCTCCTGCAGCAAAGGGCTCCCCAGGGTAGTGGGTTGCCCAGCTCAGCCCCCTACTCCCTGCATCCCAGTGGCGATGCTGCCTCGCAGCCCTCTGAGTACCTGTCCACTTGCTGCACTCCCTTCCCCCCACCTCCTCATGGAAATGGGGGCTGGTCTGAAGAGTACACCGGGCATGTCCTGCCGTATCCTCAGGATGAGGCCCACTCTCACATAGCCTGGCCTCTCTCATGGCTTCTGCCCCTCTGCCCTCTTCCCTGACCTCACCTCTCCTTAGCCCTCTGTGCCACCTCCTGCTTATGGCTCCCTCACTCACTATGCCAGGATATATTTCTTCCAACACATGCCTCTGATCCACACATTTTTATTTTGACAATCTGATGCAGCTGTTTCTTTTATAAGGGGGAGGTTGGGCATCTTTTCATGTATTTAAGAGCTGTTTGATTTTCTCTTCTGAGAACTGTCCATTCATACCATTTTCCTTTTGGATTGCTGAGCTGTTTCTTGTTGATTTGAAGGAGCACTTTACATATTAAGGACATCAATCCTGCATTTTGTTCATGCTGGACCCTCTGTAGGGTGTTCCTGCCCCAGGGAGCCACATGTGTGAGCTGGAGGGGTGGAAGACGCCAGCAGGTGAGTGGGTCATGCAGGGCCTTCCTGCCTGATTTGCTGCGGCAGGAAATGGGAGCAGCAGGCTGCCAGCAGCTCTCTCAGTGCCTCTGAGTGAGTCCTGGGGTGGCTGAGTGTCCTGTGCTGTCCATACCATGCACAGCTGTGATGGCAGACCCCGCTCTCTTGCAGACAGGCAGGAGCACAGTGGTCTGGGAGCTGGTGAACACAGACCCTGCCAGGTCCCATCTGCTTTTAAATTAGGAAAGAAAACCCAGCCCTTTTAAAGGAGAACATGATGATTTGTGTCTCTGCCCGCCCGGCTGCTCAACCTGGCCTCTGGAGCCCTTGGGGTGCCCAGGCGGCCAGGGGCCTGGTGAGCTAGCCCTGTGCTATCGTCTCTGTGGGAAGGGCCTCCCTCAGGGGCACGGGATCCGTGCTTGGAGTGCCCCCCACCCCTCTGCCCTGGCTTGTTAGGAAAGGCCTAACGTGTGAGGCTGCGTAACGGATTAAATTCACAGGGCTCGGCACTTGCTCTGACTTCTCATTTCCTCCCTTCTCTAAATGCGCTGATCAAATTAAGCCCCATCAACACAGTGGTCCGGCAGGAGGCTCGGGGGTGTGGGGGCCCAGGGAGCGTCACGCCTTGGCTGCTGGGGAAGAAGGCTGCCCCAGGCCTCTCGTCGGAGACTGCAGCTGTGAAGCGTTGTGGCAGAGGGAAGTTGGGGTCCCCCTCGCCCCCAGGCTTCTTAACCCTCCGAGCTCACACAGGGAGACAAACAGGACGAGCCCTCAGTGTCTGCAGGCCTGGATGATGGCTGGGCCACGGGGCCTCTTAATAGCATCAGCAGTCACACTTGGGATGCCCGTGGACAGGTGGGTCTGAGAGGAGCTGCTCATGGCCGGCTCCTGGGCCCCCTCCCGGAGGACAGGACTGGAGGACAGGACAGAGAAAGACAGGAAGGAGGGCAGGCCCACCTGGGGAGGGAGGGCCTGGTTGCTGACCCTCCTGGGAGAGAGGGCTGAGGCCTAGGGGGACCTCCAGGGCCCATCAGGACACAGGAGGGGACACGGGAGGAGGAGGGGTGCCCCTCCCCTGAGGAGCGCTGCTCTCGGCTGACCCAGGGTGCCCACCCCCCAGGTGTCCCTTGCCCATCCGTGGATCTGGGCTGTCAGCAAAGAGGCCTCAGCCCCCAGGGCAGCCCCACTGCCCTTCTGGCCCCAGGCAACTGCAAGGAGCGCCAGGGCCAGTCCCTGCTCCCTCACTCCTGCTCCATGAGAAGGCCCTGGACAGGTACGGACGCAAGGAGCAGTCGGCAGCTGGCCATCTCTCCCGTCAGAGATCCCTGCCCCTCAGACTTGCCCAATGTGGGATCTTTGGAATCTCTTGTCCCTTTTTCCTGCACGGTCCACAGCAAGGTTTTAAAGTGGAAGGTCCCCCATGGATGTGCACCCCTAGGGCAGGTACCTAGGAGCAGAGCACACTACCTTCCCACCCCTGGAGCTGCAGGGCACCATTGTGCACAGTAACCCTGAAGAGGGACCCTCAGCGTCTCCCTCCTGCAGGGCAGCTCACGCTCTGTTAGAGCATCTAAAAGGCCCAGTTCACAGCAAGATGCCAGCAATACAAGGCAGAAGGCCTCTCGGGGCGCTGAGCAGCTAAGGCTACTTTATGCTGCCACAGAAACACTTTCCCACTTCTCCTGGTCCTTGCGGGAGCCCCACACTTCAGGGCTGAAACTGGACGGGGTGAGGCAGAATGTGGGTCTGTGCCAGAGTCATGGCGGGTCTGGCTCTGGGATGAGGTCTCCAGCTTGGGGGGGTCCCCCGACACTTTCAGCAGCTGCTTGTCTACTGGCCGCAATGCAGCTGCCTCTGAGTGGCCCTGTCTGAGGCTCAGGTGCAGTGGGCTGAGCTGGATTCTGGAGTCAGAGGTTGTACCTGCTGCCCCTTGCTGCTGTGAGGCCGTGGGCTGGCGTTGTGACCTTCCTGGGCTTGTCCCTCAATCTGTACAAGAAGGGGTCCATTCCTGACCCATGGGCTGCTGTGAAGAATCAATAAGGGATGTCTGTAAAGCCCCGATGCCCAGTGTTGCTGATGTCATCTTCACTGTCAACAGTCACACTGCTGACGAGGGGTGTCTGGAGAATTCTCCCTCCTAGGAAGGTGGCTCGGTGGTACAGTGTGGCCCATCCTGCAGTTCCACCTTGAGTCCCAGAGTCAGCCGAGAGCAGCCACGTGTCCCAGCCCCAGGACCTCTGTGTATCCAGTCTCTAGGTGGGGCCGAGAGGGGTGCAGGAGGTGGCAGGGGATCGAGGGTTGATGGGCAGACTGCTGAGAGTCCATGCATCTCGATCATGGCCTGGCAGGAGAGGGCCTTGTGCAGGGACGGGTAGCATCCCACACCTCTTGCGTGTGTTGGCACCAAGCACCCTGCAAAGGACCAGGACCCCCACCACCGCCCCTGCAGTGCCCTCGCCCACCCCTATGACTCAGGGCTCAACAGCAGAGAAGATGAAAGGCACAGTAAGGGAACTGAGGATGGCAGCTGGAGAGAAATGCCTTGGAACTTGGAGAATCCAGAGGCCAACGGGGAGCTAGCTGCTGTGGAGGTCTGAGCTAGGGCAAAGGCAGAGGTGGGGGCAGGTTTCAGAGATCCTTAGGGTGAGGAGGGAGCTGGCTTTGTTGGGGGGAAGAAGCAGGCCCTGTAGCTGGGTGCGCCTGGGTGGACGCAGGTTGCAGGCCGTGGGGTGGACAGTGCAGCTGGAGGTGTGGGTGGGGTGGAGGAGGCATGGACAGGGTGGAGGAGGCATGCTGTCTGGGGATTCTGAGTGTGGATGCCTGAGGGCCTTCCTGAGAGCGGGTCAGGGAGGCTGCCAGATGTCCAAATCCAGGATTCCGGAGCGCGTAGGAGGCTGGCGAAGGGGATCTCTCCGCCTGTGACGCGCTTGTACAAGCTGTGCACGGTGGAAGCCGCCAGGCCCATGGCCCTGCGACGTTGGCTGTGAGCACCCCACTTGCCAGCCTCCCACTTCCGCACATTCAAGACGAAGTCCCAGGGAATCCTCCCTTCTGTTGGGACCTGTGGGTGTCTGTTTTGTTCTGAAGTTCATGGTAAATATTTTCATTAAACGATCTGCAGTCTCTCCATTGTGTCCCACCATCTGGCTGCTTCGTGCTAGGGAGCGGCAGTGAGGGAGGAGCTCCAGGGGAGGCCAGCTCTCCTTCCCTGGCCGACTGCCCACAGGAGTCACAGCTTGCCAGGTGCCCTAGGGGCTGGGCTGGTCTTGGGACCCTCCCTGCACTGGCTCTGTGCAGGAGCGCAGCCAGGGCAGAACTCCTCTGGGCACTGTGCTCTCGCCGTCCCCAGTCCCTGGAGCCCTCAGGGACCTGGTGCTGCATCCCTGGGGGTGGGTGGGCTTCGGAAGCCAGCAGGAGGCCAGCCTGGGGGGACTGGGCAGGTGTGGGACGTAGAGCAGGGCAGGGGCGTTTGGAACCCTCCATGTGAGGGCTGTGGACAGTCGGCCCCAGCCCGGCTGCAGGGAGCCTGGGAGGGGTTCTGGGAGCTCCTGGTCTGTCGGCACAGCCCTGCTGGTTTGGGCCCAACCTCAGTGTCCTCAACACTTCTGCTGGGGCCATTGTGTCATCAGGCAGGTCCCCTCACTTCTCAAGGACATGTATCTGTGTGGGCTGAACCAGGGCCTGGCCCCTTTCTCTTGGTCACATACCTTAAATCCATAGAGGACTTTCTCTCATCTACCTCCATACCGGGGTCCCTCCGAAGGTAGGAAGTGCCAGCACAGGGCAGAACAGAGCAGCACCCACTGGTGCTAAGAATCTGAGGGTGCTCTGGCCACACAACCTGAGGACGGTGTCTAGCTTCGGCCAGTGCACGTGGTTGTATGTGGGATTATGTCAGGACTCTTGTGGCTGCAAGACACAGAAATCCAAATGAATTGACTCAAAGAGCTGGAAAGTCCAAGGGTGTATCAGCTTCAGCCATGGCTGGATTTGGAACCTCAACGGTGTCACCTGTTCTCTTCATCTCTCAGCTGTGCTTCTCATGGGAGGAGGAGGCCCCAGCAGCCCCTGGCTCACAATTTTCCAGCCTAGCAACCCCAGCAGAGAGAGAAGAGAGGGGATCTTCCCAGATATTCCAGGAAATGCTTGGCATCGGGGTGCATTGGCCTGCCTGGGCAAGGTGGGCAATCCCAGAGCCGGGGCTCAGTGGGGTTGGCTCCCCCTGAGCCATGTGGCCCGGGAGTGGAGAAGGTAGTTCACCAAAAGGAAATCAAGGAGCAGCGCCCAGAGAAGGGGCACGTCACACGTGGCACAGCTCCAGGTGGCTTCATTGACCTCTAGCAGGGCAGGTGGTGCTGGGCAGGTCGGGGTATTCCAGCGTACTGCCGGGGAGCCGGGGCCGGCGAGCTCCGGGGGCGGTGCTCTCTCCTTCTCCAGAGCCTGTGTTTCTTCCCTCAAGTGCTGGAGGGGTGGGCAGGCCTGGAACTCGAGGCAGTTTGTGGAGCTCCAAGCTTATCTCTGAGATGCGGCACAGCTGCTACAGACACAGCCCTCATGGACCAGCTGGGGGCCAGCGTGGCCCAGGAGCCCTGCCCCACCCGGCCCCCGCTCCTCCCCACCACTTCGAGTCGTAAAAATGACACTGGATGAGCTGCGTCTGCCCGAGTTGCAAAAATTAATTCTGATTCAGTAATAAAGTAATAAAGAACTGAGATGAAATAATCCTAATGAGCATCTTTTAATAAAGCTCACCCGTGGGGCTCTGTGCTGATAGCCCCGTGGGGCTGAGCTGCCTTCTGCTCCCAGAGCCTTGGAGGAGCCTGCCGCTTCCACACAGGGCCTGACTCTGCTTCTCCACAAACGTCAGTTATCTTAATGAACCTCTTTTGGGAGCTTGCAGTCATTAACAAGTGGAGGGGATGACCTTCTTCCAGATGACCTCTCCTGGGTGGGGGTGCCAGTGTGCTCCCCAAGGCTGCTGGTGTCCAGGACTCTGGACCCCCAGGCCTGGCTTGCTGCTCATGCTGGGGCCTGCAGCGGTTGCGGCAGGAGAGCTGGGCTGGCGCTCTGGCCTTGCTCCAGTTCCGTAAATGTCACTCTCCCTTCTTTGCAACACAGCAGGTCCTGCTCTGCAGGGCGGCTGTAGGGATTTAAGCTTCAGCGGCTGAGCCCTGGGGAAGGGAGAGTGATTCATTCTCATCCACACGCTTGACGGCTTGGGCAGCAGCGGGACCCTCAGCATGCATGTCCACCTGCCCACGTGCCTGCCCAGCTGAGGCCGGGGCATGCGGAACAGCGCATGGGCAAGGGGCAGTCCTCGGGAGACTTGGAAAGTGCACTGGCCTTGGGGTCCAGAGCCTGCCCAACACTGAGATTATAAAAAAGCATTTAGCTGAATTTTCTTCTAGCACTTCTGTGACTGCATTTTCATCATCCCAGGTCACCAGTCCACCTGGGATTGGTTTTTGCTTAAGATGTGAGGTGAGGATTTGATCTTTTCCTCCTCCATCTAACCAGTTGTCCCAACATTATTAAAGAAAGAGACCACTGAGCTCCACATCCACTCTCTCCTCTCCTTTCCCCTGCAGTGAGCAACCGTTCTAAGGTGATCAAAGGGGATCCTTTTGTCAGTTTGTATTTTTGCAAAATCAGTGTTGCTCCTTGAATGTGTATGTTTTTAGTTGACATAAATTGTGCTGCATTGTATATCTCATTCTGTTGCTTACTTTTTGCACTTGGCACTCTGCTTCTCAGATCGTCTGTCTATGAGAGTGTCAGACTTCTAACCTCCACGTAGCGGTGTGTGGGGTGCACCCCTCCTCTTGCCCACTGATGACAAACATTGCCTCCTACTACCTGCAACCTACCCAAGCAACGCTGCCATGAACGGCTCTCAGTTGCCTCCTTAGGAACGGGTGTGAGCATGCCTGTCTGCACGTCCACTCAAGGGGAATGAAAAATGGTTCACAGGGCCAGGGTTGGTCTGAGGAGGGGACTGGATGTCCTATAGACATCCCATGTCTTTAGGATACAGGCCCAAGAGTGAAATTACTGGCCATCAGGTGCCCTGCACATAATTGACTAAGTAGTGCAGATGGCCAGAATGTCCACACCTGCTCCACTCCCACCATTTACCACATCACCCAGTTTTGAATCGCTACCTTATCACTTACTAACTTTATTTTCTATTTTATCATTTGATCCTGTTTACAATTTACATGTAAATGAATATCAAAGGTAATTAATATTAAAACGGAGGGCAAGCACCCACCAGCCTTGCAAGGAGAGGGCAGCACTGCCCCCGCTGGACGGAGGCTCCAGGTGGAGGTGAGCGGAACAGTCTCCTGGTCATGGTCTGCCTTCTGCTTCTCTGGGAGTTGACAAGGCCCCTTCTGGGGAGGTCGTGAGCAAGGTCACGAGCGAGTCTTGGGAAACACAGGGCTCTCTGCAGTCGGGCGCCCGGCAAGACGGAGGTGCAGACCAGGCACTGGACACGCAGCTGCAGTACAGACAGAGGGAGCGGGCTGCTCTGCACTTTCCGCTTCTGAGCCCACCGCGGCCTCCCTGCAGCCCTCAGGGAAAAGCTGAGAACTTCTGCGAGTGATGTGCGTGCCCTCAGCAGAGCACGAGGGAGAGACCCTCCTCAGCCATGGCCAAGACAAGCCAAGGGCCGATGAGACTCTGGGCCAAGCTCTCCTGGGCCTTCTGTCCTCGGGGTAAGAAGATGGCCGATGGAAGTGGGGTCTTAGTGATGACAGTCCATCTCTTGGGTCCCACTGCTGCAGTGTGGCTCAGCTGCCCTCCAGGTCTGGTGCAGAGCTGCCATCTGGGGATCGCTTTTCATCATCATTTCACCAAGGGATTCCCTCCTCATCTCTCATATTGGATCTCTTGCTTTCTGAATCGGTGGTCTTCCACTTTCTTCATTGCCTCTTTTGTTTTGCAAGGAGCATATCCTTCAGTAGCTTCTTGAGAAGGGGCACTGGACAGGTAAAACTTCTGAGAACTTACATGTCCAGAAATGTCTGTATTCCACTTTCATACTTAATAGAGAATTTGGGTATAGAAGTCCAGTTGGGAAATAATTTTCCTTCTGAGGTTTGAAGGCTTTGTTCCATTGTTTTCCTGCTTCTCATGCTGCTTTTGGGAAGTCTAAAGTCCTTCTGGTTCCACTCGTCTGTGACCTCGTCTGTAACTGCTCCCCCACCCCCTTATTCTCTATGAAAGTCTGCAGTAGAAGCTTCCTTGTGTCCTTGAGCTCCACGGCAGTGTGCCGTGGTGGGTTTATTTTCATCTGCTGTGCTGGGAACGAGCAGGGCCCTTTCAGTCTGGGGACACCTTGCAGTTGTGGGAAATCTTCTTGAATTATTTCCTTAATTCTTTCCTCTCTGTTTCCTCTTTTCTCTCTTTGTGGAGCTTCTGTTTATATATAGATGATACACCTCGTGTCTGGTCCTCTAATTTTCTTATCTTTTTTCCTGATTGTTCAAGTCTTTGTCTTGCTATTTCACTTCCTGGGAGATTTCTCAGCTTTGTCTTCCCAGTCTTTCTATGGAGTTTATCATTTCTGCTGAAAACCTTTTAATTTCAAAGAACTCTTTTGACTGTTCTCATCCTGTTCTTGTTTAATGGATGTAATTTCTTGTAGCTCTCAGACGTTACTAATGATAGGTTTCCCCACCTTCCTACGTAGTCTCTGTTTCCTCCACTTTCCTCTTTTTGATGATTTTGTTCATTTTGCTCTCCATCTGCCATGTCCGGAGCTTATCCTGAGGGGTGGTTAGCATGGGCTGGCTGCTCATATATAAGGTTGGGCTACAAAAGAGGTGACTTGGAGCTCAGTGCATGTGGGAGGGGACCGTGGACACTGATACTGCTTTCTAGTCTTTGGTTGGTCAGAGTCACTAGAGAAGAGCCGCCATCCCACCACCACGAGTCTCCTGCCTGGGTGTAAAGGCCTGAGCACCAGCATTCCAGGCGTGAATCATGGAAGCAGGCTGGTGTCTCAGCATTCATTTAGTCCTCCTGATTCCAGTGGGGGACCCATGCTCTCAACCACACCTGGTGCCTGTAGCCCAGAGACTGCCTTTTCCACCTTTTTGAGAGAATGAGGTTCCAGATCAATGCCAGTGTTAGTTATGGGCACAGCGTGTGGGTGGGGGAGATTTAGCATTAGCCATCAACTAGTCCTACTTATTTCAATCCGCCCTGGATCCCCACTTCCAGAGGTCCTTGGTGCCTTGGGAGGATTCTGCAGTGCAGTCTGGGAGAGTCTTGGCTCTCCTCATCGCCAGCTTGGAATTCAACTGTCTTGGATATACTAAGTCTGTTACCACGTGGCCATCTGCTTTCCAGCCAACAGTTCTGCTGTTATTTACTCCTCTCCTACTCTCCCTGTCCTTGTGGGCTTGTGGTTTTTTTTTACAAAACATCCCTTTACTAAGTTGTAATGGGGTTCCAGGAAGGAGCTAAATTGAACGTATGTGTTCAGTCCACCATTTTCATCCGGAAGCTGCTCATATGCTTGGATCTGTTTTTGGACTTTTCATTTCATCCTATTGATCTTTCATGACACTAGTACTGATGTGTTCTCATTAAAATTATTTTGTAATATGTTCTGTTACTTTGAAAGGTAAGTACCCCCCTCATGATTATTCTTTTCAGCATTTTTCTGGCTATTCTTTCATAGGTAGTCTTCCAGTTGAATTTTGGAATTACTTTGTTAAGTTTTCACAATTCTTGGATAGAGATCATGTTAAATTTGTAGATTAATTTGGAGGAGAATCAACTTTCATTCCAGGCTTGTGTCATTTGTCTCCGTTTACTGAGGTCTTCTTTGTATTTTTGAAGAGTTTTAGACTATAGTATATTACTCCCTGTGTGGTCTTTATATGTTCATTATTCTTGTTTATTCTGAGATATTTTGTGGGATTTGTTGCTATAGTTGATAAACCCTTTTTTTCCATTCTATTTTCTGTCTGGTTATTTCTGTGTAGAAGAAAGGTACTGAGTTTTGCATACATGTTCTATGTACAATGAGAAGTATCCATTTCTTGTGAGTTTGGGCTTTCTTGGACTACTTTTTCAACTTCTTCTAAGGTTTATTCAGGTTTTTAACTTCAGCCAACAATTAGAATTTCTATTCTCTATTTAGCCCAGGCTTTTAGAGCTGTGTTTTTAATGTCTGGTTTTAGGGTTTGAGGGTCTTGCTTCTTGTTTTCTCTGACTTCATCTCTGTGGTAGCGATTGTGGACACGGTTTTGAGTTTTCTGTTTATTCTAATGTGTGGTCAAACTCGGGACTTGTTCCACGTGTGTTTTCTAGTTGTTGGGCTTAATCGTTAGATTGTCTTAGTAATTCAGATCTTCTTCAGCCCTACCTAATGTTTCATCAACTTCATCTGTTGTTTGCTGGAATAAATGTATGACAATGCAGAGAACTGTGGCTTTGTCCGTTTCTCCCAGGTAAAGTAGCAGGTGAAGCTCTGTGAGGTGCGTGGTCTCCTCTCTTTTATATCTTCTCAATAAATTGTTTATCTGTTTGTCCCGTTAATGCCTTGGATTATGTTTTCTCTCATAAATACTGTTGTCTTGTTTCTCTTAGTTGGCAATTACATGGTCCCTCTCTTCACCCCATTTGTCTTAACTCCTCCTGGGCCATTTGTATAAGTAATTTGCTCCTGGTTTCGTGCCAGGTTGTGCCCCTCTGCCTGTCACTTCACTTTCTCCCACCCTCCCACTCCACCTGGCCTTCCTGGTCCTGCTGCACCTGCCTCTCCTTCCAGCCTGACTCCCATGGGGCCCTCCCCTGCCGGGCACTGTGCTCCCTCCCATTACCTCTCTGCCCTGGCTCCTACCCTTCACAGCCCGGCACTTACCTGCAGGGCACTGGGGAAGCCAAGGCACGTAAGACCCCAGGGCCCCTGTCTTCCGGGGGGCCTCCATCTAAGGGGAGAGGCAGGTGATGCCCAAGTAAGTTCACAGGTGATCAGAGCTGCAGACAGCAGAGCATCACATGAAGGAAGATAACAAGATGCAGTCGGGGAGACACGGGGCGGGGAGGGATGAAACAGGCGAGTCCCCGAAGAGGTGACATTTCAGTTGACATCTGAAGGATGAGAGGGAGCAGTCCAGTGAAAAATGAGGGGAAGATTATTCCAGGGAGAGGGGAGAGCCATCGTCCCCTGTCACTGAGAGGCTTCTCCAGGTTCTACTTACCCTGCCCCGTAGGCGTGCAGCCAGTTCTGTGCGGGCGGCAGATGGGGACCAAACATGCTCCTGAGTCCAGGGTGGGTGGGAGGCAGTGGGGCTCCGGCACCAGGGGCTGTGGGCCCTCTTCCCTTTGGGCCTTGTGGGGGACTCCTGCCCAGCCTGGCGGGGGCTAAGTTTGGGCAGGAGCAGCAGCAGCAGCAGAAAAGGAACCCAGGCGAAGAGGCCAGCCCAGCGAAGGCCTGGGCATGGGACGTGCACAGGGACAGCAGTAGCACCCAGGCGCCCTTGAGCCTGCAGAGCCAGGACTGCCTGTGCGACGCTCTGAGCCCTGGCAGACTCAGGACTCCAGGGTTTCTCTTCTCTAGGCTAAATGTGCCTGTTTCTTCTACCAAACTCAGTTTCCCCAAACCATCCCTCTGTGCTGCCGACTGTAGGAGCCCCTCTGGGCATGTTAACGACTTTGGATCCCATGGCTTGGCCTGGCCTGGTCCGGGCTCCTCCTCTGGGGTGTGGCTTGTCTGAGTCACTTTATCTTGTCTGCTCCTGGGGTTCCTTGATGCTGAAATGGGGACAGTGATGGGGATGGTGAGCAGCCTCCTCCTTGCTTGTGGGTAGTGGAGCTTTGTCACTGTGAAGGGCTGTGCACACAGCCCACCCCCAGATGCAGCGGTGGGGGCAGTGCGGGCAGCCCCCTGTGCTCCAGGGGCTGTAGATGAGCTGGGCGGCTGTGACCTGTTTGTTCCGCTGCAGGGCAGGCTCTGCAGGACTCCCTGGATGCCATTCTGCTTCCTCTTTCCCGTCCGCTCCCCAGCGTGTTGATGGACTCTGAGGAATCCTCTCCAATCTCCCCCAGAGACTCTAAAACGAGGGACAGCCCTCAGAAGCCTCCTGCTGTGCTGTCCTTTGCCTCAGACATGAGCAAAAACAGCCCCAGCTGCCATCCAGAAGGGTCCCCCAGTGCAGGGAATGCCAGGAGCTAAACCCCTGTGGCTATGCATGGAAAAGACAGGGTCCTGTCGCAGATGCCTGCCAGGGTCCAGTCTCTCCCATTTACCATGGGTCAGCCACCTGGGGGGGCCAGCGACTTCTCTTCGTCGGGGAGGCTGTGCACAGAGGCGACAGGAGTCAGGGCAGCGCCATCCTCCTGTCTCGGCAGGAGGTGGGAGCACTGACAACTCATTATCCAGGCCTGGGCCAGTAATAATGGATGGAGCAAAGGGCTGGGTGAGCTCCGTGCCATTGAGACTTAGCAGGCCAGCTTCGAGCATGCAGGAGCTCCAGTGAGAGAATCTCCAGGGGAGAGTGGCAAAGAGCCCGTCCCCAGCCTGGAGGGACCGAGAGGAGCAAAGGCCCTTAGACCCAAGAGACAACCCAGTGCAGGTAGGCAGGCCCCGAAGGCCGGGGTTGGCATCAGGGAATCACTAGGCCGCCCACTCAGGACAGAGCAGGAGCCTGCTGCCGGCCAGAGCTCCCTGCAACAGGACTCAGCTTGAGGGACAGGCCTGCCAGCATCAGGGTGGGGTCTGGGTCCCTGCATGGCCTGGGCTTCAGGATCAGCCCACTGTGGGGAAACTGAGGAGACATCCAAGATTGCCGGGGTGGAACATCAGCCTGGCCGCTGGGGTCCGTCAATGCTTATGTGGCCCCGAGCCCGTGGGCCTGGCAGACCCCACTGACCTTGGGGCTGCTCCCTATGTCCTGCCAGGCCTGAGCAGGGCTGGGGCTTCCAGGTGCCGACTGCGGGGCAGGGCTTTCACCCGCCACGTGCCCCGAGGGGCCCTGTCTTCTGTTCTCATCTGCATTTTGACCTTGGGCTATGAGGCATCTCTACAGGTGCCAGGCCTAGGGGGATGGCCTAGAACATAACGTCCAAGCCACCCCCCCCAGAATAATAGTGATCGAAATAATAACAGTAATTATGCTTGAGGTGAAATTAACACTTCTAATGCATCTTTAGAAAATGTTGTTTTTGACAGACCTGTAACATACAATTTAGTTAAAAACTGTGCTTGCTGAGCAGAAGCAGCTACAAGATGTGCCCCAGCCAGCTCTCACCTGCCGCCAGCCCCTCCTCGCCCGCCCCGCCCACAGGGCCTGTGGGGAGGGTCACTGCCTGGGTGGGGGGCGGGGCTCACACTGATGCCTTCAGGGGCCAGGAGGACAGCAGGGCAGCAGGCCCAGCGCCTGGGCGTCCAAGCCTCATGGTCCTGTGTCCAGGGGCGGCCGTCACTCCACAGCCCAGTGTGACTCCCCATCCCCGCACTGACCACATCTCCTAATTCCTCAGAGAAGCTGGCAATTCCAGATTTTGTTTAATGTGAAATCTCCCAATTTTGAAATACCAAATAAGGTATTTTTTAAACACCACCTGGCTCTAACAGGCGCCTCTGTAGTCTGGTTTTGCCCAGGGACCACCCATCAGTGACCCCTGGATTGACAGGGGCAGAGGGTAATGTCCAGCCTCTTCCCTAGGGAAGAATTTTTTTAATGGAAATTACCAGCTTTCTGCTTCCCAAGGTGTTCTGAAGGTGAGCTGTCCCTGCTTGTTGGAAATGCAAAGAAATAAATGTGTAAAAATAGAGTAGCAATTCCTCAACCCCTCTGTCAGGTTGAAGTAGCCGACATCTCCTCTGGGAGCAGCAAGGATGGCCCTGAATCATCTCCAGGCAGCCCAGCTGAGCCATCAGCTCTGCACGGGCACTGTCTGCCTGCCTGCGTGCCTGGCCCCCAAGTGGCCCTGGGCGACACCTGCCATGTGCATGTGTGCCTGTGTGCGTGAGCGTGAGCGTGTGTCCGGGGTGGAGGGGAACGGGAGACTGCGGGGCAGGGGCACAAGGGCGCCAGGAGGTATAGGAATGCAAGCAGCCACTCAGCCCTGGCCCCACTTACTCCTTTCTTTCAAAGCCGGCGCATCCCACCCCCCAACCCCCCCACCCCCCCCGCCCCCCCACCCCCCCAACCCCCCCCACCCCCCACCCCCCACCCCCCCACCGTCCTGCCCTTCTCCTTCCCCTCCCTCCCTCCAGTTTTCCTTTCTGGTCTCAAGTCACAGGTTTGTGCCTCAAACCTAATAGACATCAGGTTTAAAGGAGAGAGCTCCCAGCTGAGTCCATCAGTCTTCCTGTCTGTAAAACGGGGACAGTAATGCACACCAAAGAGGCCCCTTGTCAGCACTGGATGAGGAAACACATGTGCAGGGCTGAGTGGCAGAGCAGGACCTGGACCGCGGCAGGCTGCCCCACCTGTCCTGAGCTACCATGCTGCTTTCCGAAGCCCTCTTCTGCCTCCAGGGTCTGTCATATGCCACTGTGACGTGGCACCAGTTCCTGTCCCTGTCCAGAGGAGGCAACAGACAAGAGGTTTTGGGAACAAGTGAAAAGAATTGCTCTGGAAGACTCTGTAGAGAGGTGGTCCTGCAGGCTTCCATCGGCTGCAGGGGCCACAGGGCCTGGACGCCACCCCTTGGGTCTGTGATGTCATGATGACCTGAGGTCCAAGGTCATTCCCAGGCCAGGAGTCTCAGACACCCTCCGAACCCCCAGGGAATGTCAAGGAGAAGCAGGACCCTGGGGTCAAGGATATGGCATGGACACAGAGACCAGTGCAGGGATGCGGGGGCTTCCAGAAGGCCTGAGTGCTGGGGCTGAGGGAGCAGAGTGGTCTGGGGGTACCAGTGGTGCTGAGGTCAGCCTGTTCAGCTCAGTTGTGACTCTGAGATGTGGGGGCAGGGGCTTTGGTCCAGGGTGGGCTCTAGGCCCAGTGGGAAAGTAGAAGGGAACTGAGGCAGAAGCTGCAGCTGCACGGATGGCAAGACGACATCCCGATGGAGCTCCAGGCCCTGGACCTCTCAGGTGAGGCCTCACAGGCCCCATGCCCCAGATGGGCTGCCTGCCTTGGGCCAGGTGTCCAGCTTGTGGGGGTCGGAGTGAGCCCCTGCCCAGGCAGACTGTGGGGGAGCTGTCACGAGAGGGGATCATACTGGCCCCTGCAGGATTCAGTCAGGCAACCTCCCATCTCCTGGCACACAGGACCAGGGGCTGGCACAGTCCACCTGGGTGGGGCCATAGGAGGTCCTAGCCCAGGAGAGGGGCGGGCAGACCCGGCCTAGAGATGAGGGACCTTGCTTCAGTGGAGGACTGAGCAGAAAGTTCTAGGAGAGCTGCCCAAGGAGACACTATGGGACACACACCATCTGGGCTGGGCCTCAGTTTCCCCAGTTATAACTGGAGGTGGCAACATCTGGGAGACCAGCCCTTTGGCACCTGGGCAGCCCCCTCGGGCACCTGCGAGTGTGTGAATGGGTGAAAAGAGCTGGCTCTGCCCATGCCTGCTCCTGGCTGGGCGGCCCAGCTTCCTGGCCTCTCGATCATCACTGGGTGTCAGACCTGGCCTCTGCAACGGCTGAGGTGTTG
The DNA here is from genome assembly GCF_041296235.1 of Equus asinus. NCBI lineage: Eukaryota > Metazoa > Chordata > Mammalia > Perissodactyla > Equidae > Equus > Equus asinus. The sequence continues at coordinate 5,681,634 of NC_091798.1, forward strand.
GTTTCATGCTGCCAGGTCTGAGGTGACTTGGCAGGGTCAAGTGGACTCACTGCCTCCCCGGAACCTCAGTTTGTTCTGTAAAATGAGGACAAGAATGCCTTCAGTTCGGGTGCTGTGACTTTTCAAAGAGATGATGGCCAAGCTGGTGCCTGGCAGGTGCCCACTGGCATCCAAGTGGGGTTTTGACCTGCTGCAGTATCCCTGTTGAGCCCGGGCTGCTGCTGCAGATGGTGTCCTCTGTCCTTCCAGGGGCCTCCTCGGACAGCCTGGACAGCCTCAGCCGTGCCCTGGGCGTCCTGGAGGATCGGGTCAACAGCTCCAGGCGCAGGGCACGCAGGCACGCTGCCGATGACGACTACAACATCGAGGTCCTGCTGGGCGTGGACGACTCTGTGGTCCAGTTCCACGGGAAGGAGCACGTGCAGAAGTACCTGCTCACGCTCATGAACATCGTAAGTGGGGGGCGGGGCTGGCGGTGGGAGCGGGGCAGCGGGGTGTGGGGGCAGGGCCTGGCGGCAGGGTCCCCCGCAGTGGGGTGTGGGGTGGAGCCTGGTGACAGGGGTGGGGCAGTGGGGTGTGGGGTGGAGCCTGGCGGCAGGGTCCCCCGCAGTGGGGTGTGGGGTGGAGCCTGGTGACAGGGGTGGGGCAGTGGGGTGTGGGGCAGAGCCTGGCAGCAGGGGCGGGGCAGTGGGGGTGTGGGGAGCCTGGCAGCAGGGGCCAGGTAGTCAGCGTGTCGGGGCGGGGCCTGGCGGCAGGGGCGGGGCAGCGGGGTGCGGGTGGCTGGAAGCCGGGGCAGCAGGGGTCACTTTCTGCCGTTTCTTGGAGGACCTGGGGGTGAGCGACGTGGTCACAGGGAGGTTTTCTGGGTCCACAGGTGAGAAAAGGTGACTGCCCCATCAACCTCGCTGAACCTCTTTTCTCCTCTGCAAATGGGGGTGATTCTGACTCGGCAAGGCTGTTTACACACTAAGGCAGTTTTTCACAAACTCAAGTCATTCGTAGACCAGTTTTCTTGATTTTTACCGTATCCTCGTTGTACCCAGACTATGCATTTCCTTATAAATCGACTAGCTTTTTTTTTTAAACAAAATTATTTTCAGAGGAAGCTTCTTTACCTAAAGTTCTTTACCGAAAGGTAACCTAAAAAGTAAAATGTGAAGCGATCGTTATTCCGTCCCAGCTGGATCGTCCTGCCTTCTGCAGGCTCTGGACACAGCCCGTGCTGCTTACAAGGGAGTTTAGTGTGTGCTGGTGGGGACAGACAGACAGACTCCCATCTGAGGCTTCCTGAGGTAGTCAGAGAAATTGAAGATTGAAGAGGGAATCCGTTTCTCCCTGTGAGGCTGGGCTGTTTCACGGGGTGTCTATCGCCGGTTTATTTTAAAGCATACAGCGCAGGAACAGTCAAATGGAAGAGATGCACAGGATGGCAAGGTACAGAGGAGGTGCGCAGACTCCCCCGGCCTCCCTGGGCTCGCTGCCTTCCCAGCACCTTGCTGAGGTCCGCCGCCTTGGCAGCTCTCCAAACCCCGAAGTGTGGGGTTTTGTGGAGGTTCTGCCACAGTCATGTGTCGCTTAGTGACCGGGACATGTTCTGAGAAATGCATCCTCAGGCGATTTTGTCACTGTGTGAACGTCATAGAGTGTACTCACACAAACCTAGATGGTACCACCTGCTACGCCTAGGCTCTATGATGCTAATCTTATGGGACCACCGTCCTGTATGAGGGTTGTCGTAAGCAGCACATGACTATCCTTGGCCATGATTGATGGAATCATTGGCCATGGATGACTGGCCTCAATCTCCAGCCGCTCTCCCCACCCTCCAAGTCGGGGGGTGGGACCGAAAGCTCCAACCCTCTAATAACAGAGTTGGTTACTCTGGAGGCCCCGCCCTGAACTATATAGGGGCCCACCAAGAGTCACCCCATTAGCATGAACTCAGGCAGGTTGAAAGGGGCACATTATGAATAACCAAAGACCCTCCTCTTACCCCATCACTCAGAAAATTATGAGGATTTTAGGAGTCTCTCAGGAACTGGGGCTATGGACCAGATATATATCTCTGACCATGTCATACCTGGGTTAACTCCTGGCCCCGCCATTACCAGGTGTGTCACTGGGAATGCTGCTCTAGTCTTCTGAGCCTTGGTTTTCTCATCTCTAAAATGGGCAATAATTTCCCTCTCAGGGGTTGTCTTGAGAATTAAATGAGATAATGGAGGTGAATGTGCCTCTCAGTCTCTAAATAAAATGTGGTTACTATGGTGACGGTGATGATATTTAATTTAGTGACAGCACATCTAGAATTATTTTTGAGAAGTATGCCAGGGACTCTGATTGAAGCTGGAGCATCCCTGGTGAGCTCTTCTGGAGGGTGGTGGAGCTAATCCGCCTTTTCCCTGCTGTAGAAGGTCCCTCTGTCACACACACCTCATGTTGCGTGAGCTGGTAGGGAGAGGTCTAGAACTTTCTCTTGGTTTTACCAGTCAACTTCAATTTATTCATTTACACCCTCATGGTCAGTTTTGGATAATGGGGTAGTTTAGTTTCTTGAAAATCGTGAGAAATATAAAAATTCTTAAATCAAAACAAACTTTATCATCACAACGAAAGGATTTCAGGAGATAAGTCACAGGAGCTGAGAAAGAATAGTTGGGCAGTATCTCTTTTCCCTGCCGCATCCAGCAAGTGTTTATTGGATGCCTGGTTGTCCAGGCACAGCGGCTGGTCCTGCAGAGGCAGAGTGTGTGGCAGACGGTCCTGGGGCTCAGGGGGCCGCGGGTCAGGGAGGATCTGCACCTCTGCTCTGAGCCCCACTTCCCACCGCGAGGAGAGCGCCGCGTGGTCGAGGAGATGAGGACAGAGCGTGGAGCGTCCGGTGCCTGACAGGGAGTGCCCTCTAGGCTCTGTGTCCTCAGGCAGGGCAGTGCATGTCCGGGAGAGAGTCCCCGGGGCTGATCTAAGGCACGTGGCGCCCTGTGGTGGTCTCGTGGGGGAGGGGGACTGAGGAAGCACGGATATTTGATAGAGGGTCATCTTCTAGAGCAGTGCCGTCCAGTAGAACTTTCTGCAGTGCTGGAAATGCTCATTGTGCCCTGTCCAATGAGGCAGCCACTAGCCGCCCTGGCCCCTGAGCTCTTGAAATGTGGCTGATGTGATTGAAGAATGGAATTTTTAATGTATTTTTTTCAATAGAATTTTTAAATTTTAATTAAAAAAATTTTAATTGTAGTCAAATACATATCACATAAAATTTACCATCTTAACCATTTTAAGTGTACCGTTCGGTGACATCAAGCACATACACACACTTGTGCAACCATCACCACCGTCCATCTCCAGAACTCTTTTCATCTTGGAAAACTGAAACTCTGGACCCATTAAACACAAACTCCCCAGACCACCCTCCCCCAGCCCCTGGCACCCACCATTCTCCTTTCTGTCTCTATGAACTTGACTACTCTAGGGACCTCATGTAAGAGGAATCATACCGTATTTGTCCTTTTGTGACTGGCTTGTTTCACTTAATATAATGTCCTCAAGATTCATCTATGTTGTGACATGAGTCAGAATTTCCTTCTGTTTAGGCCTGAATAATATTCCATTGTGTGGGTAGACCACGTTTTGCCTGTCCCGTCATCTGTCCGTGGCTGCTGGAGTTGCTTCCATCTTTTGGTTCCTGGTGAATACCGCTGCTCTGAACATGGATGGGCAAATCCTTCATGGCCCTGCTGTCAGTTCTGTTGGGAATGTGCCCAGAGGTGGAGGTGCAGGATCATATGGTGATTCTATTTTTAGTTTTCTGAGGAACCTCTCTACTGTTTTCCACAGCAGCCGCACCATTTTACATTCCCTTAAACGGTGCACAACCCTTCCAGTTTCTCCACATCCTCACCAGCACTTGTGATTTTTGATAGTAGCCATCCTAATGGGTAACTTAACTTATTTGTAATTAATTTACATTTGGATTTAAATCGCCAGTGTGGCTCGTGGCTGCCGTGTTTGACAGTGTGGTCCTGGAAGATGTGTACACGGTGAGACCTCCTGCGTGCCCTTCCTCTGAATGTGCCCAGGCGCACAGTGCTGACCAGTGATGTGGGCGGCCCTGGGTGTGGGGGCCACGAGACCCTGGATGTGCTGGCTCACCTGGAGCTGCGGCTGGAGCCCTGAGTGGCCCTGGAAGGCGTGGCCAGGGCGCACCTCCCTCTCCTTGTCAGTGCACAGCTGCTTTTGGGGTTTCTCAGCACTGGAGCCAAAGGAGCAATGTGGAGGACAGATGTGGCGGCAGCCGGCCCGGCACACGCTCCAAGTGAGGCATTTGGTCAGCTGTGAGGATGGCCAGGGCCAGGGCAGAAGTGCTCCCAGTGGCTGAGGCTCGGGGGCCAGCCCTGGATGGATGCAGCCTGTCCCTTGAGGAAGGCTGTTGATGCCCTGGGAGGAGGATGTGGTGGGGGTTCCCATGGCAGGGACCTGGGGAATGTGGGGTCCCAGGAGGAGGAGAGGCCAGGGTGGGCAGGATGCAGGCGTGACTCGGCCTGGCAGCTGCCTTGGTTTACCCCGTCGTTGGGGTGGTTCCTCCTGCAGGAGTCCCTTTGGCGTCTCTCTGTAGCAGAGCCTGGGCTGGGATGTGGGTCCTGGTGTGACAGAGACATTTCAGGTTCATCAGATATCCACATGCTCCCCTCCTCTCCTCCATTTTTCCAGCCTCCCCTGCACCTAATTTGGAGTTGTGTGGCTGGGAAGTGACACATGTCACCTCTTGGCCGAGGCAGTGGAGAGCCGGTGTGTCCCTTCCCTCTCTCTCTTTCCCTGCCACAGTGACCCTGGAAGCCATGTCTTCCGGTAGGTGCAGCTACAAATGGGGCAGGGCCCGCCAGCCTGCACTGGGCTGTGATGTGTGCAGCTGCTGACGCGGTGGATTCCTTGTCGCTGCAGCATAGCATGTCCTCTTCTGACTGATACCCCCGGCTCCTGCCCGTGCAGCCAACGAATGTTTATTGGGCATCTACTATCTGTCAGGCAAGGGGTAACGCTGTGAGTAAGGCAAGACACCGTCCCTGTGGCCACGGCCTTGCATTCTGGTGGGGAGATGCAGACAGTATTCAAGGGAAAAACAAATGAGATGATTTCAGATAGTGATAAATGCAACAGAGGAAGTAAAATTGCTGCTGAGTGGAGGAGGGAGAAGGATTGGGGAAGGTGGGCCACTTTATACAAGGGTCAGGGAGGCTGTGCACAGGAAGTAACATTGGAGCTGAGCCTCGAATGATAACGGATGACTGTGGGAAGAGATGGGGTAGAGTATTGTAAGGGGACAAGTGGTGCAAAGGCCCTGAGGCAGGAAGGAGGTCGGCACATTTGAAGAAGTGCAAAAGGGCTACTGTGGGATCCTGGGGCACAGGCTGGAGGGGAAGTGGGAGGCGAGCAAGGCCAGGTGGCAGATGTGGAGAGGGACTTGGATGTGACCCTAATGGCAGCAGGAAATCCCTGGAGGTACAGCTTCCTTCCTACACTAATGGGCAAGACATTTTATTCTCTTTTTTCATGGGAAAATGGGAATTCATCAGTCGATCTCTGTCTCCACCTCAGACTCTCGGGGGGTGAGAAGGGTTGCAAATGTTCTCTGAGCCCTGGGCACAGAAAGGCTCTCACGGTGTTCAGATGCACCCCGCGCCCCCCACCAACCCATTCCAGCAGGTCCAGTTTCCTTCTTTTCCTCCTTAAATCTAGAAAAGTAGCATTGTTTGTCTATTAGAAATACTACATTTAATACAGATGATGTATTATTTACAATGGAAAGTTAGAATGTATTCGTATAGGTATGTGAGTGTTTTCTCCTACCAGTTACCGCCTGCAACCTCATCTCAACACTGGCAAAATGTGGCGCCGCCACGTGATGGTGGCATACTTTTTATGTAACTGATTGTTGTATGACATGTTCGTATAACAAAATCTGTTTCCCTGTGAGAGCTCAGATGGGCCTCGAGCGTTCATGAACATCCTTGCAGCCGAATCTATCACTCCTCTTTTACCACGTCCTTAAACAGAGTTCCTAAAAGTGCCTTCCGGGGTCGACAGGTGTGTGCGTTGGAAGTTTCCACGCCAGAATGTTCTCTACTGTGGTTTCACCTCTCCGTGCTCTGCTGGGCAAGTGCCTGTCTACCCGCCTCCTTGCACCCCTGCCGCCTTCCTACCTGTGGCAGTTTCATAGCTGCAACTGGGATAGATGGTTTTTGTAAGTCGTATTTATTTTATGGTAATGAGGTTGCTTTTAAATATACATATGTTTTTTAAAATAGTGATCATCTTATATTTTTATGATTGGCCTATTCCTGTCCTTTATTCTACTGGGATTTTAGTTTCTTTCTTGTTAATTTGAAGAAACTTTATATTAAAATAGCTTAACTTTTTGTCTGACGGATGTTGGGAAATATTTTCCCAGTTTTGCTGCTCGCCTTCTGCTCGCTTTGCTTGGGGTCTTCTCGACGGCTCACGTTTTGCGTGTCGTCACATCCTGAGCCCTCTTCCTCCCCAGTGTTCCCCTGGGTGTGCCGGCACCTGTGCCCCGCAGCAACGCATCTTTGGGAACTCTCCTCTGGTGGCCCCCGGCAGTGGGTCTCTGGCCCATTGTCAGCGGCATCATTTGCCAAACCCTGGCCCCCGCTGACCAGCTGACCATTCTCGCCACACCGCCTTCCTGCAGCAGCCCTGCACCTGGAATGCCTCCTGGGACAAAACTCCCGAGGCCCGTGCAGCTGACAGGTGCGCTCTGTTCACAGAGCAGGGAAAAGTACCGTAAAAGGGACGGGCAAAGCCACTTCCTCTCTTCCTCAGTCTCTCTCTCAACGTGACAGGATTTAAGAATTTTCTATTTATTGTCACTTTGAGTGAAGAAAAATTAGAATTTTTAATTCCTAGCGTGAGTTTTACGTTTATCTTTGTACATACAGAGCCCGTTTCACATGCGCGTGTCAGCGTGTGTCCCTGTGTGGGCAGCGCCGACATGAAGCAGGTCTGTGTCGTGGCTCACGCTTGGAGGGCGCCTCAGGCCGGCCGGAGGTTCCCACAACGCACGAGCTGGCCTCAGGAAGGCTGGAGGAGGGAGAGGGTCCCCGGAGTGGAGCCGGTGGAGGTGCTCCGCAGGCACAGATCTTCACGGGCCCCGGGTCCCGGCCGGCAACGCAGGGCCAGCCCGCTGGGCCTGACAGTGCCGAGTCTGCCCGACAGCAGCTGCTGGAAGGACGTCCGGTGCTGTGCCAGGCTGGGGCGTCAGCGACACTGAGCCTGGCATCTCCCCTTCTCGCCGGCCCAGGCTCTTTACCCCCGGCGCCTGGATGGGGCTGCATGAGGGGCTCACCTCCGACGGACACAGGCTCAGGCCTCTGGGGCTGCCTGCCTCGGGCGGGGACACTGCTGCCGTGCCCCGGCCTGAGATGCCACGGGGTGTGTGCCCACCCTCACCCTCCCTGTGTCTGCCCCCAGGCCCTGCTGGCGCCAGAGGATGGCAGTGTCACAGGGTGGGGAGAGGGTGGCAGAGAACCTGTCCTGGGGGGCGGGACTCACGTGAGCTGGGGCTCCAAGCCCCCACATGTGCTCCTCTGTCCTGTGAGACCTCACTTAACAAAACTCAAATTCAAAGGTGAAACGATGAAGACTTTTAAGACGACAACTGCTGGGCCTTAAGCCCCAGGTGCAGGTCCCTTCTGACCATGGGTCCTGGTCGCTCGGCCACGAACCCAGTTCTGGAGCCCTGTGCTGAGACCCCACAGCCCGACATGAGCATCCCCTGTTCCCTGATGTGGCCTGTGCCTCCCACCTACGGGCCCGGTCTCCATGGCCCGACTGCTCCTCTGTTCACCCAGAGGCTCAGCCCGGGGTTACCCTGCTCACCTTTCTGCCCAGAGGAAGAAAGCTGCGCCTAAGACGGTGCTGAGGTCTGTGGAGCACCGGGGCCAGGCTGTGGGCTGTGGCCTTGTCCTTTGGGGCCCTTGCACTAATTTTTTTTTTTTTGAGGAAGATTAGCCCTGAGCTAATATCTGCTGCCAATCCTCCTCTTTTTGCTAAAGAAGACTGGCCCTGAGCTAACATCCGTGCCCATCTTCCTCTACTTTATATGTGGGATGCCTGCCACACCATGGCTCGCCAAACAGTGCCATGTCCGCACCCGGGATCTGAACCGGCGAACCCCGGGCCACCGAAGCAGAACGTGCACACTTAATCACTGTGCCACGGGGCCGTCCCCCCTTGCACTAATTTTTAGCACTCATATGGTATGAGACAGGAGGAGACCCTTAGCTCAGGGGCTCTTAGCCTGCGCAGAGAGGCTGGGACCGCTGGGACTGCGTGAGGGAGAAGGGGTCTCCTTCCCAGTGCTGGGGGGCTGTGAAGGGAGCTGTGAGCCGTGGCAGAGTGTGGCCCGCCCAGCTGGCTCCTCCACACCCCGGTCCCTGCACTGCCGCTGGTCCCTGTGGGGCCCCTGCTCAGATGTGGCTCTCCATGGCTAGTCCCTCTGCTGTCAGCCCCTCCTGCTCCTCCCAACCTCGGGCTCTGTCTCACCCTGTGGCATCCCCCGGGCCCAGCCCTGAGGGCAAGACATCCCCTCTGCCGGGCTCCCCTCTGTGCTGGGAACTGCCCTCCTATTTGACCCTTCCTCCTTGGAAACGTGCTCCCTGCTGTGTGTGGCGCTCCTGGGCTGGGCTGTGGGCAGCAGCCTTGACCACGTCTGCTGTTGGCCCCGGCGCTGGGCTCTCATGGACTTGTTCTGCCAGCCCCTGAGCCTGCCTCTGCTCACAAACGCGCTGCTGTGGCAGTGTGTGCCTGGTACCCAAGGGGCTGTGCTAGGACACTGCCCAGATGTTCGTGGCACCTTGAGAGCCACCAGGTACAGATGGTGGTCCTTCTCCAGGCTCAGCTGAATGGGAGGCCAAGGATGAATGCTTAGGGAAGACGTGTCCCTTTATTAAAGGAATTACATATGCATTTTTAAAAGTAAAATCTATTGGGGCCAGCCCCATGGCCTAGTAGTTAAGTTCAGCACGCTCCACTTCAGCAGCCTGGGTTCAGTTCCTGGGCGCGAACCTACATTGCTCTGTTAGCAGCTACGCTGAGCTGGCGGTCCACATACTAGAAAACAGGGGAAGATTGTTACGGATGTTAGTTCAAGGTGAATCTTCCTCAGGAAAAAAAAAAAAGTAAAATGTTTGTTCCAAGACGTCAAGAACTACAAAACTTGGGCCCAAGACCGGTGCTTCCTACGTGGCTTATACTGTTTCACTGGAGCCCTGATTGCGGTCCCGCCCTCTCTGAGAAACCAAAGGCCTTGGTGTGAGGCTTGGGATCTCGGTGTCCACAGAGACCTAGAAGCAACTACACCAGCTACTAGGCCCATCGCACTGCTTGCAGATGTAAGGCAGACCATTGTGGGGTGCACGATGCCTGCCCCCGAAGGCAGCCCAGGGTGACCCCATGGCTCCTGGGACTCACACTCTCAGGAGGCCTGGCAGAGGCCGCAGAGCGCACAGGACAGAGGTGATGTGTTCCCCTGAAAGTGCCACTGGTTTTGCACAAATCCAGCCCATCATCTGCTTTTGTAAATAAAGTTTTACTGGGACTGAGCCATGCCCATTCGTTTATGAATTGTCTGTGGCTGCCTTTGTGCCACACCGGTGGAATTGAGTAATTGGGACAGAGAGCGTATGGCCCATGAAGCTGAAAATTGTCACTATCTGGCACTAAAGAAATATTAGCTATCAGGCTCTAAAAACATCTCCTACTTGCTCGGTGCCAACCTTGACCAGTGGCCCCAGCACTCTGCAGTTTGCATTTGTGTCTCACTGTGTCACCGCATTGGGTATATGTGTTAGGGAGGCACTTGGTGTAGAGTGAAGACTGGCGTTGGAGTCAGAAGCAGCTATGTCCTAATCCTGGCTTTTACCTGCCTGGCAAAATTCCTTCCCTGCCCTGAATTTGGCACAAGTTAACACACCCTGAGTGTCCCTGGTAAGAGGTGGCCCCAGGAGACAAGCTCCCCTTCACCCCCTTGAGGGCTCTGAGCCCCTGCAGCTGGAGCAGCCCTTTCCTGAAGGCCATAGTGGGGACCTTGTCTCAGGTTGAGCTGAGCTTCACCCTCTCTCTGTTCAGACCCCAGCCTACCCTCACCCTCATCCCAGCCTTGCCAACTCAGTGGGCCTGTGAGGTCACTTTGGGGATTCTTCTTAAAGCAGTTGAATGATCTGATCCTAAGAACCATTTTAAAATAGCAGCGCAGGGGGAGCAGATTTTTCGGCAGGCAGAGCTGTCTCTCCCAGCTGTGTTAACGGCTCATGTTCTGGAAGAATTCCTGAGCCCCCAAGGCACCTCTTCTGAGGGCAGACGCATTCCTTAGGCCCATGGAGAACATGGGATCCACAGGGGCTTCTGCGCTCTCAGAGTCAAGGATGTAACCTTTGACCCCTCCTAAATGGGGACAATCCTCTGTACAGTATGTTCTTAAACAAGTTTTCTTGAATGAATGATTTCTCTCTGTGCCAGGATTCAGATATTTTTCCTCTTTTCTTTTCTAATTTAATCCAGAAATTGGCCTGGGTCTGCCAAAGCCTTGCCAGGGTTTGCAAACAATCCAAGGCACGGGCTCGTTTCTCACCAACTTCCAAGAATGTTGGGGCCGCATGGTGATGGCAGGAAGGCAGTGGCAGGACAGGAATGCTCTGTGCTGTCTCGGGGGAGAATCTCGGGAACTGGCCTCAGAGCTGCAGCCCAGCCAGGGGGCGCGGCCCAAGGCCCGTTCACATGTCTTTGGCCTCAGTTCCTGGGGGAGAGGAAAACATCTCTGAAACTGGACACTCAAGCTTGGTTCCCTTCAGTTGAGGGGAAGCAAACGGGGCTCCTGGGCACGGGGTTTACGTTTGGGTCTGGGCCTGGCCACGGTGGACGCGGGAGCGTGGGGCACCCACAGCTCCCCAGGCCCTGGGGTCTGCTGGTGGTGGGGGCTGCAGCAGACTGCTCCTGCTCCTCACGCTTGTCCACTGGCCTGAGGGCACGGCCTGACAAGCCACCATGATGCGCTGTCAGGGCCGCGGGGGTGTGAGGCTGCTGCCACACTTAGGAGAGGGTGGCACTCTCAGATGCTGACAGGAGCCGGCCAGGGGTACAGGTGGGCGTGGATGGCTGTGGGCAATGGGGAGCCCAGGGGACCAGGGTGACAGGAGAGGCCACACCCCTGGAGATCCCCTCCTCGCTCCCACTCCCTTGTGGTCATGTAGGAATAAGCAGGCCCACTGTTGCCAGCTCTTTTTTTCCCTAAGAGGCTGGAAATCCAACTTTTATGGGAAATCTAATTATTTTTCAATGTCAGCAGCAAATTGAAATTAAGACCTCACATTGCACAAGTCAATCAGAGCGTGACTGCAGGACGAGTGTGGCCACAGCAAGGGGACTGCTCCTTCTGGCCCAGCAGCAAGGATGTGCCTGCCTGCCTGCCCTGCTGCGTCCTGTGACAGGGCAGCTGGTGCCGCCTCCCAGGACTGGGGCGAGCCTACCTCGGGTGAGACACCAGAAGAGTGCTTGGCAGAGCGCAGGTCATGGCATGCAGTGAATGTGAGCTGTCCCGGTCACGCAGTTGTTCACAGAGTGCTCTCTGGCCCCCTGCTCTGAGTCAGGCCCCTTTCTGGGCACTGGGATATAGAAGTGAACAGTTATGTCCCTGTGTTCAGAAAGTTCGGCTGCTGGGGAGCAGGGCACGGAACGAGTAATTAGACCCTGGTTAACGCACTCATCGCACAAGTACAGGGCACTGCGGGGTCATGGGGAAGAGCGCCTCAGACAAGACCCCTTGAGCTGCCGCTTCCACAGAGGCAGAGGTTAACCAGGAGAGCCTGGCTTGTGCTGGTGCTGCTGTGGGTGGTGGAACAGCATGTGCAAAGGCCCAGTGGCATCACCTCATCACAGTGCATGGTTGGGCCTCACTGGAGTGTAGGATGCTGGGGGAGAGGCAGGAGATGAGGTTGGCAAAGCTTTTGTGCCAGGCTGAGGGTCTTGGGACCCACTGCCACACGATTACGGGAGAGTGACGAGGTTGGTTTGGGCTCTAAAAAGAGAAACCTCTCTCTTCAGAGTTTGGGGCTTATGCCTTCTCTTAATAGAAGTGCCTCTCACTGCAGCCTGAGAGGGCTGAGTTTTCCCACATGCTGGCCCTGTGTCAGGAGGCACTGACGTGACGTCTCTGCGTTGTCCCAATGGCCCCATGAGGTTCCCTTTCCTGGATGAGGTCGGCAAGGCTCAGAGAGGTTGGGTGGGTGGCTAGGGTGGCAGATGGGATTCCTGTACTTGCAGGAGGTGGGCCCCCCCCGGTTACCTGGCCGAGGTGTGCATCCTCTTCCCACTGTTCTTGCCCGAAGAGCAGGTGCTCAGTCCCCTGAGGAAGTCCCGAGGCCTAGCCTCCCTTTGGCCCTCTCTCAGCACTTCCCATCACTTGCCCACGCCTCCGACTGCCTGTTCCATCCGCTTCTGTGGCTCTCCTGGCTCTTCCCCTGGCCTCTCCGTCTCTCGTGTCTTCGTGTTCTAAAATTTGCTACCCACCCACCTGCTCCTTCATTCAGTGCGTGCTCAGCTCTGTAGCACGCCCATTATGTGCCAGCCACCATCATAGGTGCTGGAGTGCTGTGGTGGGCAAGCCTGGGGGTCCTGCCTGCATGGAGCTCACATTCCAGTGGGGATGGGGTGGACAGTAGACCCCCTCCCCAGTGAGGATGTTGCAGGTGGAGAACATCCCCATGGGGGTCCCACGGCATGTCCTTACCTCTGCTGCCTCTTCCTCCCTGAAGTCTGCAGCAGCCCCACCCCCTTCTCCCCGACCCCAACCCCACCTCGCTCTCCCCCACCCTCCTCCCTGCCCCATTCTCTCCCACCCCCTCCCAGCCCCCATCTCCCCTCCCCCCCTCCCCGCCCTACTCTCCCCCACCCCCCTTCTGCTGACAGCTGACAGGAGGCCTCGGAGCAGCCTTTCCTTGGTCTCCCTGGGAGAGTTGATGGTTGTCAAAGCGGGAGTTGGAGTCCCCATGGACAAGGAGAGTCAGGCATTGTCACTTCTTGGTGACAGCTTGAGATAGCTACAGAGCTTGTCTTGTGCAGATGCCAGCCAGGAGGTGACAGCTGAGCCAGAAAAGCAGAGCGGCTCCCTGTCTGGGCCGGTGTGGACGGTCACTCCTGCCCAGGCCCCCCTGGGCTGTCCCCTGTGCCAAGTTGCTGTTGAGCGGTCCTGAGGTCCTGCTGCTGCCAGGCCCCTTGGCGCTGTGTCTCGGAAGGGTCAGAGTGAGAGTCTGCTTGCCGGGGGCTGCGTGTTCAGCACCTGGCGAAGGCCGGCACGGGGGGCTTACGTCTTCTCCATGCGGGAGTCAGTGAGTAGAGGAATTCCCACCAAGGGACTACGGTCCCACTGACTCCCGTAAGAAATGGACCCCACCTGTCCATGGGAAGGAGTCCCGGTAGCTTCAGGGACCTTGTCCCTTCCCCCTGACACCCCGGCTGTCCCTCTGTCACGGACGCTGAGGTGTAAGCCGCCAGCTCACGGGACGGGCCACCTTAAGTTCCGCAGGTTTGTCAGTTGCCTTCCAAAGCCTTCACAGCGGCTCCCAGTCACACTCGTAGGGGTGAGGTTCCCCTGCCCTCTGAGCATCAGTTCCCCCATGGAAAACAGGGATGGCGGCGCTCCCCTGCAGGGGGTGGGAGGTGAAAGGTCGTGAGGTGAGGACATGGGTTTAGGAAGATCAGAACTGACCAACAAGGTATGTCCGTGACATCTGCCAAACCAGCCCGCTGTGTCCTCGAGCAGCTTGGTTGTCTTGGGGACACGCTTGCCTGCCTTATCACAGCAAGGGGAACAAGGCCTTCGCAGCCCCAGGCACACCTGGCGCCCTCTGCCTGGCTGGGAGGAAGGACACAGTGGAGATGAGCCTGGAGCTGGTTTTGATTGCAGAGTTGCTGTTTCCCCAGTGGAATGGTGGGGGTGCCATTCCAAGCAGAGGGCGCCACACCCACAGCATGTCCCTGGAATGGGAGATGGGGTGTGGGGCAGGCGTGGGGTGCAGGGCAGGGAGGCCTCAGAGGGACAGACTAGGCAGATGGGGGCAGCTGGGACTTGATCTTGAAGCTTTGGGAGCCAAACGGGTTCTAGGCACTGAGGATGCAGCAGCTAAGGATGCAGAAGAGCCTGGGGTCCTCAGGGGCACAGGCCCAGCGGAGCAAGGGAGTGGTGAGCAGTCTGACGAGCAAATGAGGGGGTCGGGATGTGACGGTGCAGCAGAGGGGCAGCCTGGAGGGGAGCGGCATCCGGTTAGCTGAGCGCAGGGCAGCGCAGGGCAGCGCAGGGCAGGCGGGGACCGCCAGCTGTGGGGCAGGGCAGTCCTCTTGCGCCCCCTGCCCGAGCCTGGCAAGGAGATGGGCCTGTGGGCTCCCTGTGGCCCTGCAGACCCAGGAATGATCTGCGGGGACTTGTGCCTCCAGGAACTCTGCCACTCTCCCTTGGTTCTGGGCTCTGTCCTCTCACCCGCTCCTGCCTCCCCCTGCTCCACGCTTCGGGGTGCCTGTTGCGAGCCTGTGCCCAGGTGGTCAACGCACTGCTCACCTGGGACAGAGGTCTGCACAGGAGCTCGGTGACTCAGACAGAGTCGTGTGGTGCAGGGCCCGCGTGCTGCACGGCGGGACAAACCGTTTCCTGCTGTGTCCAGGAGGCGGCTTGTTTCGCTCCCAGTTGGGGGGGAATGGGGGGGGGTGGGAGGGGAGGGGAATGTGTCCCAGAGCCGACCCTGGCTTGAGCTGTAACGATGGAGTAGGGCTGCCCTGATGCTTCTGAACCTCAGGGCACTCTGCATCCCTCCTGAGCCCCTGCCTGAGCTGGGGCCCCAGGCGACAGTCTGCACTGCCGTGGTTTCCTCAGTCTCCTCTGGGTCAACACCTGCTGGGCAGGGTCTCTCCCTTCCTCCTATCACGAGGGTCCCCTGGGGCCCTAGCGGCAGTGGGGAGGCTGGCCGGAGTGCTCGCCGTCTTTCCTGTGAGGGGTGTCAGGTCTGGCCCGGGCTCTTTCCCCAGGCTGCTCAGGTGCCCTGCCCGGTCCAGGTCCAGTGCCGTGGTGACCTGTCCACTCTGCAGCCTCTCTCAGTCCACAGCCAGCTACCCCCCACCCCAACCAGTGTAAGATGGGAGCTTCTGGAACCCATACGCTCCCCTCTGGAGCTGGGAGCCAGGCTGCTCCCCAGGCTAGTTCACTCACACAAGCCCTCCCGTTTCTCACCTCCCACTGAGCACCACATGCGGAGTGGCTTCTGCTTCTGCCATTGGTCCCAGTGGGAAGCAGGCCCAAACCCCGAGATCTATCTGTTTGACCCTAAAGGTATGTGGCACAGTGGCAGGGATGGCGGGCCATAACCCTGGGTCTGACTTCCTGCCTTTCCTCAACCACCTCCCTGCTCCTCCCCCATTCCCATCCCTGGGGGCTTCCCGAGTGCCATGGCACCCTCTCCTCAAAGCGCCATTTCCCCTCTCTTTCCTTGGGTCAAAATGGTGATAGGGCCACAGAAGAGAATGATTTACGGGAGCAATAAAAATCATTGTTTTCAGATGGCATCATGGTGCCCAGTTGGACACAGGTGACAGAGCTCACGTCACAGGGGTGGGGTTGTACCCGCAGGCTCTGAGGCTGGTGGGGGAGGTGAGCGTGCCACAAGATCTTGTCATGAGGGGCCCCTCCCTGCAGGGCTTCTTCTGGATGCGGTTCCGAGCTGGCCCCAGGGCTCTGGGCTCAGGCAACCCTGGGGGCTGGGGGTGCCAGGGAGGCAGGTGACGTTAGCAGGCTCTCCAGGGCCAGGGCCGCTGCCAGCAGGAATCAAGATCCCTGCCTTCTCTGCTCCTTCCCTGTCATTGGCCTCCAAACAGTGGCCTCAGGGGGACATCGAGCCCTGGCCTGTGGCTTCAGCCACATCCTCTATGGCCTCAGCGGAGTCTGTGCTTCCTGTTCTGCAGCATCGTCCCCTTCTGATGAGTTGTGGGGTGTGAGTGGGAAGGTCAGGCCCTGAGTGATGGTGAGACAGTCTGTCCCGTGCGGCAGGGCCGGCAGGGAGAAGCCCAGGTCACACACACAAGCACCCTGTGAGCAGCAGCGTGGGCTCTGGAAAATGCCTGGGCGTGCAGCTTGGTTGGGGCCCCAGGGAAACGGCTCAGGGCGTGTGGCCATCCGTCATTTGAAGTCGGCTGTATGGACCCTGTGCTCTGCCTGGGATTTTGCTAGATGCTTTAGACACCTTGTGGAGGGCGGTCCTGGTCACCACCTAAGGGGTGAGGACTAGGACCACCTCCACGCCACAGATGAGGAAACTGAGGCCCCAGCAAGCAAAGCACCAGGCCCGAGTCACAGGGCAGGATGGTGGCCCAGCCTGCCAGACCCCGCGCCGCCTGCAGGAGCAGTGGGGGAGTGATGAGCACCAACACGACAATTTTTTAAGGATGCTCTGTTGTTGCATTTGTGTCTCCATGCATTTGCACAGTAAACATTTGTTGAACCTCCACTGGGTTCCAGATGTTGACCTGCTGGCCTGCAGCGGAGGAGCCCTGTCCTCTCCTGGAGACCTGCAGAGATGTCCCCAGGCCCCGCCAAGTGTGGGCTGGCGCAGCACTGGGGACCAGGACAGTTTCACTCTCGTGGGAGGAGTGGGGCGGGGTGCTGGGGACGTGCTCTGTGTGCTGCTGCAGGAGGGCTCTGCCTCCCATTTTTATTGGCTTGACCTGAGTAGTTCCATTCCTGCCCGTTTGCCTTTCACGACAGTCTGATATTTTGAGCAGTGGCCAGAGTAGCGTGTTTGCTGTTGCCTCGCCTCGGAAGCATCTGCAGAAGAAAGAGCGGGGGACCCAGACCTGCAGAGGGAATGGTTGCTCTCACCATGAGGCCTCTTTCACAGCCCCTTACGCATCATGGGACACACACGGATGGGAACCGTCCTCCAGGAAGCCGGCAGAGCTCCGCCCCAGCTTCCAGTGGCACGCCCTCCTCCGCCCCTCCTCGGGGCCCTCAGGGAGACCAGCCTCCTGCCCAGTTATTTCAGGGGTTCCCAGGGAAGCCACAAAGTGGGTTGTGCACCTGCCTCCCAAGGCCTCGCTACAGACTCCTCCAGGCCTGGCTGGCTCCCCAACCAGGTGCAGCACAGGCTGCCTCTTAATCGCCAAAGCTCGGCTCCGCGAACGAGCTGGTGGCCCTCCTGAAGGCTGGCACAAGGGATAAGAGCCCCACCAGCAGCTCTGCCCCCGGAGAAGCCCCAACTCCTGCACCAGTCTCCCCTTGCCTGGCTGGTCTCCCCACCCTGGCAGAGGAGAAAGTCACCTCTGCCAGCAGCCTCAGGCCACCTGCCAGGGCCCACAGGGCCTGGGGTGGAACTCTCCCACAGAGAAGGCAAACTTTTACATTACCATGCAGAGCCGCGGCCTTCCTTATTGTCTATTCCAAACAGGAACTTGGCTGCCTCTTTGCAAAAGCAAAAGGCGCATTGCAATGTACTTCCCCAAACGAGAGAGCCCTGGGCCTCTCTGCACGGAGGAGGGCTGTGCTGCAAACATCTTCCCCCAAGGTTTAAAGATTCCAGGATCAATTTCTCAGTCAGGGCTCAAGGACATTGTCCCGGCTTCCCTTCCCCTGGAGGTATAGACAGAGCAGAGCAGCTTCCCCCAGTGCATAGGCCGGGGAGGGAGGAGGCGACCGGGGGCCGGGGCGGGACACCACGATGATGACGACAGTGACGACTTGTGCTCCTGGCTGGGGCCTCCGTCATTACGGGGCATCCTGGACCCGCTGCTGTCACACATTCTGCCCATTTCCTCTTGTTCCCCATGCTCCAAAGTTATTCACTCATTTGTTCATTCAAAACTCTTTACTGAGATCTACTGTGTGCTTGACACTGCTGGGCACACAGCGGTGACAAGGAGGAGAGGTGCCTCCATATCAAGTGCATAGTCCAGTCTGGGAGCAACTACGTCAGGGGGTGCCTTAGGGGCTTGCTTTGAGCAGGGGACAGTTGTGCTGGGGGAAGAGCATGAGAAGCCAGAGGGCACAGCAAGTGCCAAGGCCCTGAGGTAGGGATGGGCTGCCTGTGCAAGGAGCTCCAAGGCCTGCAGCTGGACCACAGTGAGCAAGGCCTGGGGTGACCTGAGATGAGGCCACAGAGCTTCAATTTTATTCCACTTGCAGTGGGAAGGCCCTGGGGCGGGAGTGGAAGGTCAAGCAGGGGAGTAACTCCCCCCGCTCCTTTGAAACACAGTTATTACTATGACTGTTTTTTCAAATGCTCTTCAGATATTTCAAGAATTCGGGGGCTGGAAGAGGGAAGAGGGAATTCCAGGCGTGAGCCCTTGCACAAGCAGCAGGAGAGGGAGCCAGACTTTGGGGAGGGTGGAGCTGTCAGGAGTGAGGGTTCCTGGAGGAGAGGAGCTGAAGTAGAGCACAGAGAAGCCGCGCAGGGTGAGTTTGGAGAGGGCCCCAAGGGCTTGCTCCTGAAGGCACTGGGGAGCCATTGAGGGTTTCAGGCAGAGGAAGGAGGTCAGATCTGCTCTGAGTGGTGACACCATGAAGAGTGGTATGTGGGAGTGGGCAGAACAGGAGACAGAAAGGCGCTGGAGCCCCTGTACCTGCTTGCCTGTCTGGGAGATGAGGGGTCCGAGCAGGAGAGATGGGAGGAAGATGTTAGGAGGCTGCCTCTGTCTTCGGTCGTGATTTGCCACACGTGTCAGCTCTCTGCTGGGCAGAAATTGTGTAGCTGTGTCCCTCTAAGGATTCAAGTGTTTCACTGGGAATTTTGCTTGTTATGCCCTGTGGTCCCCATGCCCAGGTGGGCCCTTGGGCTTCTGGCCTCACCACAGCATCTGAGCCGCATCGCGTAGGGAGCCGGAGGCAGCTGGACTCGGGGCTCTGGCAGTTTCACAGGCCAGCAGAAGACAAGGACAGTGGGCCCCTCTTCAGCACCGCCTGCGTCTCCCCTGCCCCACAGCCCTGCATTCTGCCATTTCTCCTCCTGACGAGTCACAGGGTGGGGTTGGGAGCCAGACACCAGAGGGGAACCTGGGTGCTGGTTTGAGGTCTCTGCCGCACCCAGCTAATGAGCAAGGAGCTGGCCCAGGACAGCTGGTCACAGCGGGGAGAGGGGGACACAGGACCCTGCCCTCTGGGAGGGGGCTGCTGGGGCCTGACCTTGAGGGAGTCCACCTAAAGGGCTCCCCAGAAGGCCAGCAGCTGCCGAGAGGTGCCAGTGTCACAGAGCGAGGCCGGGGCATGGCCTGGCTCACAGCCCTGCCTCCCGAGAGGAGTAGACTGTGTGGAGCTGCGTCCCATGTGGAAGGGTAGAGCCTTCCTAGGGCAGAAAACTGAGGAAGGCACCACAGTTGGAGGCCACCGCACTGGGCAGGCAGGGGAGTCTCAAGAGCAGGCTTGGCCGCTGGCCTGGCCCGTGTCCTGGCCTCCCCGCTGGCCATCTGCTGGCCGCACTCCGGATGTGCCTGGCTTGCTCCTCAGCAGCCCAGGAGGCCCAGGTGGCCTCTGAGGCCAGAGTTAGAGCACCCAGCCCAGCTGATGGGCAGCTCCGAAGACAGAGCCGCCCCAGCCAGAGGCCTGGCTCAGTGACCTGACGTCCCAGGCCCTGGGGCCTCACCCCCACCGCCAGCAGGACACTCGCCCCTCTGCCTCACAGGCTCGGTGCTAGGTGTGGGGTTCCTGGGGTTCTGGTCACCTCCTGTCCCAAATCAGGAGCCAGGGTCAGACCTGCCCAGTGCCCAAGGAGGACACAGGACCCCTGCCTGAGATGAGAGCGGCTGCTCTGGGCCCCGGAGGTGGGGCCGGGAGCACAGGAGGCTGGTGGGCCCCAACGGGCAGGGTCTGGGCCAGGAGCCCGGGAGGTGCTGCCTGTGTCTCCTTCCTCCCTATGGGGACCGCCCTCAGCTCCCTCATCACTCAGGTGGGGCTGCCCACCCCTCCTCACTGGGCTGTTGGGAGCATAAAGTGAGAGGATTCTGTGAACTCAGCCCGAAGCCCTTTGGAGTAACAAGCCGGGTCTCCTGTCCTCAGAGGGCTGTGCCCACGGCTCAGAGCTTCTTGGTGTGTGCCAGGCAGGTCCCCTGGAGGTGGCCCCCAGACCGCCCCGAGACGTGCAGTCAGAGCATGGGCTTCGGAGTGGCGTTCCCCTCCAGGCTGTTGAGGGACCCCCAAGCCCCTCGTTTTCTGGAGAGATGACCCCAGGACACTTCTCCCTCCCCAACCCTGTGCAGAGCAAAGATGGACTGCCTCTGTTTGTCAGCGAGGGAAGGGGCTGAGCGGGCCCCGGGTGTCCGAGGGTTGTGTGAGAGGGGCCCCCCGTTCCAATCAAGTCACTCCTCATGTCTGTCGCTTCTCTCCGCTTGTCCCGGATCTGAGCCCCACACTCCCACATCCTGACCATGGCAGTGGAAACCTCAATCTGCTCTCCGTAAGGAGCCCGAATAATCTTCATAAGAGGTGGTGCCCCCTCTTGGCCCCATGTCTCCCACTGCTCTTTGAGTAGAGTTGGAAGCCTATGGATCTGAATGCCTGAATGATCTGGCCTCAGGGGCTCACTCCCCCTCCTCCTTCCTGGGACTCTGACCCCAGGATGTTTGCACATGCTGTTCCGTCGGGAGCACCATCCCTGCTTTGCTGAGCTAACTTGCTGTCCTTTCTCAGCTCTGACACAAAATGCCACCTCTTTAGGAGGCTCCCCAATCCCCCCAGGGCAGATTCACCATTCATGTGCCCTCCAGGTTCTCTGCCTTTCCCTTGCAGCCTCGTCAGCATCGTCAAGATCATGGAGCTGGTTTTGTTACATCCAGATGTCCCTCTCCACCTCCTAAAAAGAGTGGCTCCCTCCTGGTTCGCTGCTGAGTCTCCAGTGCTAACATGATGGCTGGTGTGCAGCGGGGTCAACGTCTCTGCTGGGTCTGCTGGGTGCCTGCCGTGGGCCGTGGAGAAGCAGAGGCCAAGCCACACAGTTCCAGCCCCTGGGGATAGTAGGCTCAGCTAGAGCCCAGGCACGGGGCTCCGTTGGAGAATTCCCGTTGAGAACCCGTGAGGGGCTTGTCACTGGGCCGAGGGGTTATGTGTGGTGGGATGGACATTTATACACCAAAGTTCCAACGTGGGGAGAAACACAGCTTTCTTTAGTTCTCATATCCCAGGATAGGAGGGAGAATGCACCCCGGCCGGTGGGGGGTGCTCAGGCGCTTGCTGTTGAAAAGCCTTTGGGGGGAATCGTCAGGTCAGAGGTTAAGCTCTGACTCCAGGCTTGTCTTAAATGTCAGCTCGGGCTTCTCCAGCAAAATGACGCAGGCGGCGGGGTTAAACAGCATGCGTTTATTTCTCACGGGGTCTGGAGGCTGGAAGTCCGAGATCAAGGGGCCCGCCAGTCTGGTTACTAGTGAAGGCCCTGTTCCCGGCTTGCAGAGGGCCACCTTCCGGCCCTGTCCTCACGCGACAGAGAGAATGCGCGAACGTGAGAGGGACGGAGAGCAAGAACAAGCCCTCTGGTGCCTCTTCCTATGAGGGCACTAATCCCATCGGGAAGCACGCCCCTCACGACCCCAGCCTTTGTCTGCTCTCCTCCCTGCTGCCCCTCCAGCTGCAGCTGGCCCTCCCAGGGTCCCGCCCTCTGTGTTTTTGCACCCGACTTTCGGTTAAACCCCGTGAGCCAGATTGGCCCAGTTTTGCTCATGAGAGATAGAGCAATACTTTGGAGACCAAAGACCCTTTCTCTCTTAAGAGAAACTGGCTTTTAGGGCTATTGTGTCCCTGTGGACTAAACAATCTAGCTTGACCCTCGCAGCTGGGCAAGGCAGTCTGTGTTTTGGGTATGCCCCTGCCCCTCACCCCGCTGGGGGCTGCGGGGGACTATGGTTCCCCGGCGGTGGGAAGAGCAGTGTCACTGCTTTCACAAACGTCATGCCATGGCGCGTGTGTGGAAGTGGAGTCCTCGCAAAGCTTTGTGAGATGGGCGCTGTCATCCTTGTTTACAGAGAGGACAGCACGGCCTGGGTGAGTGGGCACAGCCTCCTGGGGCTCCACCCTGTCAGCTGCAGGCGACCAGGTGGGCCCCGGGCATCTGGCAGACACCCAAGGGGCAGGTGCGGGGTGCTGACCCTCCCTCTTCAGACTCACGCACTGAGTCCTGGGGGCCATCCGTGCTCCTGTAGGGCTCTTAGTCGCCCCTGCCCTGCAGGAAAGCCAGGTCAGGGCGGGGAACCCGATTATAGTGAGAAGGTGGGTGTGCTGGGGAGAAGCTCCTGGCAGGGGCTGAGCTTAGGGCTGGATGGTGGCCTCACAGGGACTGGTATGCACATCAGCTTGGCCCTCCCATTGGTGCGCTCTCTACACACAGCAACTGTGACAGTGGCCTTGTCTCACATGTCCTGTGTGCCTGCCCATCCATCCATCACGATTTGATTTTCCTTGTTAAGTCTCAGATTTCCTGAAGGGTCTTCCTACTGTTAATAGGTATCAATTACTGTTGCTTAGATAGAGATTCTAAAAGTTGGGGTTTAGCGGGGGTATGGCGCTGGCCTGAGATGGCAGAGTGGGCCCTGGGAGGCGCGCCTGACCAGATCTGCCCTCACAAAGGGCTGGTCAGTAGCCTCTGAGCTCAGTCTGCTCACAGGGCAGGCTGCACGGCCAGCTCATGCCTCTGCTCTCAGTGATGATACGACTGGGGTGATCCTCCCAGTGGGGGTGTGTCCTTAGTACCTGCCGTGGGCTGCTGTGTCCTGGGTGCTGGGGCCATGCAGGGAAAATTCAGGTAACTGTGCAGCTTACAGTCCAGAGGGAACACAGAGAGCTCAAGAAGTTATGGACACTGGGGCTCACTGAAGAGCAAATCACACCTGGGGAGGCCCTTCCAGGAGGAAGTGGCCACAAGGCTGAGCCTCCAGGAGGAGTAGGGTTTGCTCACCAACGAAGCTGGTGGAAGCAAGGATCCATTCACGTAGGGTCCTGAGAGTGTGTGGGGCTGGGGTCAAGGGCAAGGAAGGCTCTGTCAGCATGAAGCCCAGGGTAACATGGCCAAGGGTTCTGGAAGGTCATGCCAGCTATGCCGGGGAGAGTGGGGGCTCCTCACAACTTTTTGCTGTGGACCCTTTTGATATCTGGTGAAGCCCATAAGCACCTGCTCAGAAAATGTTTTTAAATACAACAAATAAAATACATGAGAATAAAAGACTAATCAAAATACAAAGGTTATTTTTACAGTTATCAGAACAGAACACGCGAGCACCTTTGTGACAGACTAATATCTGCTCTTGATTCACACGTGAGAAATCAGACCTGGTGGTGGGTCTAAAATGACCCCTTCTCCTGGGAGTGAGGAGCATAGATAACATTTCACAGCCACCTGCAGCAGCTGTGGAGAGATTTCCGCGGGGCTGTCCAAGCCGCTGGGGTTTGTCGCCATGTTCACTCTTGAAGGAAATACGACGTGCATTCAGAGGCTAGAGTGAATTAGAGGTCAATGTCTCCATCCAAGGTCAGGCTCCAGGTGGAGACTGCCTGTGTTGGCAGGGGGACCACTGAGGAGCGGGTTGCAGTAACACAGGCAGGGGTGATGGCTGCAGGAGGGGGTGCAGAGGGAAAGGAAGGGATGGATTCAAAGTTGATGGTGATGCCTGGGTGTAAAGTATGGGAAAGAGGAAGGAATTGGGGGTCCCAGATATCTGCCTGGGGGCTGGTTGGGTGGTGACGCCATTTGCAAAACCAGGGCTGGTCCTTGGGCCTAAGATTCCTGCTGACTCCTCCCTGGTTGTTTTTCAGGTGAACGAAATCTATCATGACGACTCCCTGGGGGCCCACATCAATGTCGTGCTGGTGCGGATAATCCTGCTGAGCCACGGGAAGGTGAGTGCACGCCGCGGGCCGGTGCCTTCCTGACGCACCAGCGCCTGCACCCACCCTGGGACGAACGGGGCTCTCCGGGGGGGCACGGGCCTCCTTTGAAAGGGTTTGTGCCTGCAAAACCCCCTGCCTCTCCCCAGCCGCCTTGTGGTTCCTCTAAGCAACTAGAAACTTAGGAGCCACCCCCATTTTCCTGCTCCCTCACTCCCTGCTTTAAAATGTACGTTTTGTTGTTATTCGTGTGGTGAGGCTAACAGATCAGGAGGTGGCTGCCGTGGAAGAGATGGTTTGTGACTGCCAGATCCCACCATGCAGGGCCACAGGGGGCAGCACTGGGTGGGTCCGGAGGCAGAAGGAGGGGGTACCAGGCAAGAGCTTTATTGTGGTTTCCGCAGGAGGGACCCGGTGAGGCAGAGTAAGCAGGCTTAGGATTGTCTGGTTTGAATAATTTCTGTGGGCTCTGGGACACAGGGCTGTCCCTGGTTGTCTGGTACCTGGCCCTGGGTGATTAGGGCGGGGGGCAGCGCCCAGGGTGGGGGCGCCCCTACAGGAGGTAGTGCGGGTGGGCTCTGGATTGAGTGGTTTGCATTTGAAAGCACACTCCCTCGTGAGTGGTGACTATCTGGTGAGTCCCTCCACGGTCAGCAGGCCCCAGATGTCAAAGCAGAAACGTGTCATTAGCACACCCCTTGCTTCAACCCCTGCCCAGGTCTTCAACCCGTGTCCTCTTCTCATGCGCGCAGCCTCTGCCCTGACTGGGCTCTCTTGCCCTCCCTTCCTCCTCTCACTGTAAGCCTGGAACCATCTTTCCTAGCACTGTTCACAGGTCTATGTAGCAGGGCAGGAAGCCCCCAGAGGCAGTGACCTGAGAAGGGAAGATGAAGGGTGCCCCACAATGGGAGACAGTGAGAAGGGAAGGGGCCCGGTGGTGCCAGGCAGCATGGCAGCACTTTACATGCATGAGCCCACTTAATCCAGGGATAGACGGGGAGGCAGAGCTGTGACAATCCTCACTTCACAGATAAGGATCCTCACTTCACAGATAAGGATGCAGAGGCTTAACATGCTTCAGTGGCATGCCAGGTGAGTGGTCAGTTGGCTCCTTGGGAGTTGGGCTTCTCACCCTGGCAGCCAAATTCTAGAGTCTGTGGTCTGACCTCACTTGGTGTATAGAAAATCAAATTACAATAAGATCAGGTGTATCAGGTGTGGTAATTATGTGAAGAGTTAACTCCTTTATTCAAAGACAGGGAGTCTCAGTCTCAAAAAATAAAATCAAACTGCACACAACTTACGAAGCCCACAGTATGAAAAGGGAAATGAAGGACTCATCTGGCAAGACAAATTTCAGGAACAGTGGACCTTGAGCCCACTCTCCTTCCCTTGGGAAGCAGGTCACTCTAAAGTGACAGAAGTGACCACAGCAAGCACATCAGTTGTGGTCCTTTATGCACCCCACAGAGAACATAAAATATGCCTAAGCAGACCATCAGAACAGATGAGAAATTGACAAAAACCTAACTGCAGGAGTCTTTCATACCCTTTTCAAGACCTTTAACAGATTACATTTTAAGAGGTGTAGAAACTTCGAAGAATATAATGAATAAAGTTAAATTAGTAGTTATATTACTTTTTCCTTGCCCTACAGAAAGATATGCCTTCTTTTTGAGGAATCATAGAACACTTAAAAATTGCAAAAATACTTTAGGTCATGAAGAAAATTTCAGTGAATTTTATACAGCAAAAAGTATTCAGGCTAGATTCTTGACTCAGTGCCCCAAAAGTAGGAGGAGGAGAAAGATGTATAAACTGAAAAAATCCAATTCCTTTGAAAATTAAAAAAAGAAAAATCTCCTAGGAAGGAGAATATTAGAGCTGCAGTTGCAGGCTATTTGGAAAACTAATGAAAACAAGATCACTACAGATCAAAACCTATGGGGTGTGGCCAAAGCTGTATTCAGAGGCAAATTCACAGGTGCTTTCCAAGGTCACACAAGAAGAATGAAAACATGTTAACCCTGCATCCAACTCAATAAGTTAGAACAAATGTCAACAATAACCCCAAACTAGAAACCTAAGGAAAGCAAAACTAAGTAAGTAGTTCAGAAAAAGCAGAAATCAATCAATGAGAAAGTAGAAAGGAGTAATAGAATCAATCAAGAGAGCCTTTGGAAAAGCAAATCTCTGGCATATTTAATCTAGAAACACAGAGTGGGATCTCAAACCAAAGATTAGAAAGGGTGCCTATGTATAATCCCTGCAGAGGAGTAGGAACTCGGGACAGCCGTTGGGAGATCTCCCCTTGAGCCTTCTCCCCATCCTGTTGCACGGACACCCAGTGGTGACCAGTGGAGGAGAGGATGTGCATGCCTTCCCCTGTAGGTGAACTGACTGGGAGAGCGGCAAGAGGCTCATGGAGTCCTTTGTCCCACGTGGCCTCTAGACCACACAGACCCAGGGGAGGGAAGGCTGGGGCAGGCAGCAATCCAGTTCCAGCCTCCATTCACAGGCAGGGGTCCTTGGAATGTTCCATAGGACTTTCCTCTGTCCCCAGTGGAGTGGCTATCAACATGTTCCCTTTCTCCCCACTTTCTGCCCCCTCCCTAGGCAGGGTCCTTCCAGCCCTTCCATTCTGGGCCTGGGGCCCCTCCATGAGGACCCTCCCATATCTGAATTTTCAGGCCTTTATCATGAGAGATGGGCATAGTTATATCCCTGTCTTTCTTTCTACCTCTGGCAAGGGGAAATGGGAAACTTCAGGTCTTAGGGAAGAAAGGGGAGAAGAAACGCCAATTGGTCTGGGTGCTGGATGGCAGCTTGCGTTTTCCCCTGATTGCCCCCATATTGATTAAAGAGAAAATTTGGAAATTGTACACGGTTAATTGCTTACCAGTGCTGGCAAAGCTTTGGCTCTTATTTGGCCTAAAGAGAGTCTATCTCCTTCCCAGTATTGATTATTCGATGGAACAAAGCCTCATTTATTTTAACCCAAAGGCATTTCTACTTGATCTTTTTCCTTAACTGCTGCAGGCAGGGAGAAGGAATGTGCGGTCACAGTCCAACATTTGCAGAAGAGAGTCAAAACCGGAAGGTGAGAATGTGAGGATCTCTGACTCAGGGATGTGGAGATCCTGGGAGATCAAGGATTTCCTGGGAAATGGCAATATTTCAAAGCTCTCTCCAAAAAATGTAGAGGACGCCATAATAAGTCCCATAACCATGGTGGGAACTCAAGGTCTTCACCGTTTTCAAGATTATCTTGAAAAGAACTCTAAATAGGGAGTCAGATAATCTATTTTTGCCAGCACTCTTATTCATGTGCAAGGAATTATTGAGCAAGGATAATACAATACTGTATAAACTGTTTCAGAATATGTAAATATATGTATTCTGAAATCCACCCAATTTATTTTTATAGTCAATGTGATTCCTACACTCAAAGCTGCCAAAAGTAGCATGTCCAAGACAAAGTACAGTACAGACCTGTCTCACTTCCAGAACTAGGTGTAAACATCCTGAGGCATTAAGAATTTGATTCAGTATTGCATATGAGAAACTCCCACCACGATAAAATAAGGTTTATTCTAGGATATAGCAATTGGTCAATATCAAGGAGTCTGTTCATATAATTCATCATGTCAGTTTGCCTAATGACAAACCTTGTCGTCTAACAAATACTTTTTGAAGGGCTTCTGTGTGCCGAGTGCTGTTCTGGGTCACTGACATGGGCCCTGACCTCAACGGCTGCTTCTAGAACAGAGGTGCAGAAAGGGGCTCAGGGGCTCGATGGGGAAAAGTGGGGCAGGCGACTGGTGGAGTGACTTTTCAGCCACAGGAAGGGAGTGAAAGAGGGAAGTACCAGCATGGAGATGTTTGGGATTCAAAGGCTGGAAAGGGAGAGAGAGCAGGGTGAGTTGGAGGAACAGAGCGCAGCTGAGTCTGACTAGAGGGAAGAATGCCAGGATGGACATTGTTGACGAAGCCAGAAGCAGAACATGAGGGCCTTGCATGTCCTGCCAAGGGGTTTGGTTTTCTCAGGACGTCAGTTTCAAGCAGGAGAATGACATGATCTGATTTGCATGTCTGAGAAGGGGGCTCCTGTGTGCAGAACGGGTGGTGGGAGCTGTGGCTTAGGAGGGTGTGGGTGCCATCGAAGGGAAGACAATGGTGGACTGTCCTGGGATCATGGCCACAGGGGTGGAGAAGGGAAGACAGAGGAAAGAGAAGTTTAGGAAGGCAGGTCAGGAGGGCGTGGGCGCTGTGTGGGTGGAGGTGGAGATACACTGAGACTCTGCCTTGGGCAGCAGGCAGATGGTGATGCTGACCCCCGGGGATGGAGAACAGCAGAGGAGAAGCAGCACTTGGAGGAGAAAGGCGATGAGTTCAATTGAGATGTGTTGCGCTTGAGGTGCCTGGTGCCGTCCATCCCGGTGGAGATAGCCAGGGAGGGGCTGGCTTGGGAGTGTGGAGCCTGGAGAGAAGAGACGGACCTTGTTAGCAAAGACAGGTGTGGGGGTGCACAGGGAAGCGTGCTGAGTTGGGGGAATCTGAGAAAGAGCCCAGGAGCCCCTGACGCTGAAGGCACCATCAGGGCAAGGGGCATGATGGGCTCCATAGGAGCCGAGAGGGCAGCTCCTGGTTTATAAAAATCTGTGAACACTAGTAACAGATGGTAACATGACAACCAAAATTTTATTTAAAAGTAGAAAGAGAAGCACATGTTCCTAAAGTGTCCCGCATAGCTAATTCTTAGGATGTTCATAGATGTTTACACAGGAAAACAGAGGGGTTCCATGGTCAAATCAATCTAGGAAATGCTTGTCAAAGTATTCCTGGCAGCAGAGTTTCTCGAGGCTTCGCTGTGGAAACGGCATGGTGACCCTCCAAGGGATGGATCAGCACACAGGGCTTCTCAGACCTGTTTCTCAGCGGAGCCCTTCTCCTCACGTAATCGGCACTCTGCAGAGCAGGCTTCGGAGAACACTGCCCTCGCTGAAGCAGTTACAGCAAAATTGCCAACAAGAAAGAGACACACCGGGGCCGGCCTGGTGGCGCAGCAGTTAAGTTCACCCGCTCCACTTCGCCAGCCCAGGGTTTGCAGGTTTGGATCCTGGGCATGGACCTAGCACTGCTCATCAGGCCATGCTGTGGCGGCATCCCACATAAAATAGAGAAAGATTGCCACAGATGTTAGCTCAGCAACAATCTTCCTCACAAAAAAAAAAAAGGGAGACACATAAGTTTGTTACTGAGGTTCTGAAAATTCTAGACAATGTCATATGACATGAAACCAATATTGGAAAAAAGAGATAAAATTATAATTGTTTGCTGATAATTATGTGCCTAAAAACCCAAAAGAATCCATTGTAAACTTTTAGAGTTAATAAAGGAGTTTAGTGACATGACCAAATATAAGATAATTATACAAAAATCAATAATTCCTGTGAACCTACAATGCCCTGGGAGTAGGGATAACAGGGAAAGAAAAGTTCCCTTTACAACAGTAACCAAAAATCTAAACTACCTGGAATAGTTCTGACAAGACAGATATAAGCCCTGACAAGAAAATCCCTCGTTGTTAATGAGAGGAAAAAAAAATAAACAAAGAGACCATACGCTGTTCCTTCCAGGAAGGCTGGGTGTGGGAGGGATGGTGATTTTTCCCACATTAATAACCGGACATTTGATGAGATGATTCTAAGATTCAGCTAGAAGCATAAACAGTCAAGAATGCCTGGGAAAGCCTTGAAAGCCAAGTAAATAACAAGGAATTTGCTTCAGACATCTTGTAAAGCAAAAATAATGAAAATCATACTGTATTTGCATAAGTATTAACAGATCAATTGAATAACGTATAGCTCTGAAAACATCCCTCATATAGATTACTTAACACGTGATAAATATAAATGGAATGGTTATTAGGCATTATAAATTAATACAAGATAAATATAAATTTCATACATAGTAAATTAAATATATCATATGATAATTATAGGCCAATAAAACATTAACTATTTAAACCATACAAATCAAGAACATATTGGTTGTCAGGGCTTCCTAAGAATCAATACAAAAGAAGGATTGTAAAGGGGAAGATAGATATATTTGAATACTTAAAATATAAAACTTCTGTCAAAAAACAACTAAAAGGCAAACCACAAGTCAGAAAGACATTAGCAGTATGGCAAAGATCCCCTAACCTATGAAGAGCTCTTATAAGTCATAGGAAGAACAGAATTGGCAATGGGAATAAACAGCAGAAGAAAAAATACAAATGGCCAAAAAGTGGGGAAAATATTTATTTTACTATTAATCAAAGGACTAAAATAGTTTGCCATTTTTAAAGCATCAGCTGTGTTAAGATTAAGAAGAGGGACGCGCTGCTGGTTTGGGTGAATGGAGCGGTGCAGTCTCCTGGCAGGAGTGTAAATGTGTCCGTGTTTCTAGAAGGATTGGGACAGTGTTTATATCTGCTCTGAGCAAGCTGCCTCTTGTTTGCCCCGGTCACACATTTCTATGACTCTTTCCCAAAGCAATTGTCAGAGCTGTGGGCGAAGTTTTAGGAACAAGACAAAGGTCATGACCTTATTTCTAAGCATAAATGAGTGGGAACAATCTAAATTGCCTGCTAACAGGGGTCTAGTTAAATAAATTATAATCTGTCTATATGGCAGAATATGAGGCTGCCAATTAATCCCACTTTCAAAGCGTGTTGAAGGACATTGGGAAATGGTTACCCCATAAAGTCAAGTTTATTTTGTTTGCTTTATTTTTCACTCTCTGTTTTTCTCTGGTGGGGAAGATTGTCCCTGAGCTAACATCTGTGCCAGTCTTCCTCTGTTTTGTACGTGGGACGCCGCCTCAGCGTGGCTTGATGACCAGTGTGTAGGTCTCTGCCCAGGATGTGACCCACGGACCCCAGGTTGCTGAAGTGGAGTGCACAAATTTAACCACTATGCCACCGGGCCAGCTTCTGTTTGTTTGCTTTTTGAAAGAAGGATATAAATTTACAGGCTGATCTCAATTTTGTGTGCATACATATACAGAAGGGACTGGAAGGAATACAGCAAATGTGAATGTGCTTATCTCTGGGCAGTAGGCCATGGATTTTTATTTTCTTTTTTGTTCTTTACTAAATTTTCTTAATTTATCACAATAAGCATGTTTCTTTTATAACCCAAATGGTATATTTTTAATTATGAAAACATAGCTGACATTTTTAAAAAGGCTTTTAAAAATGGTAGAGTCCAAGTAATCCTGTTAACTGAAGGCCAGCACCATGGAGAAGGTCTCAGTGGCATGCCTCAGGGCTCTGTCATGGCCAGCATTTTATTCCTGATTTGAAGGAGGACGCGGCAGGGAATTCGTGCTCTGGCTTGGCCCCCATCTGCGTGGGGGCTTGGGGGCTACTGGAGAGGGTATGTGTCCTTCTGCCTGTGGGCACCGTCTCACCATCTCACCCAGGCCCAGGGAAGCTTTGGGTGAGCCGTCCTGGCCCGAGCGAGGCCGCGGGCCACCGCTGGTGCATGGCCTTGCCAGCAGGGGAGCCGCAGCGCCCAGTGTGCAGGCCCCGCTCTCACAGCCCTGGCGGTCTGGCCCCCACCCCTCAGGCACCGCCTCATGGAAAGGGCTCTGCCTTCCTTGGGCCGTGCTGGTGCCCCCACGTCCCCACAGGCAGAGTGGGCAGTAAGGGGAGTGGGCGTGGACTCCGTGGTCAGGCTGCCACCTATTCCTGCCGGGAACAGTATGGGGATGTGTGTAGGCCTTGGGGCTGCCTGGAGCCTACAGCCAACAAGGCAGGCAGCCCGAGCCCACCCTAGGCAGTGGGGCCGCTTCAGCAAGACCAGGCCCAGTGAGTGAGACCTGAGAGGGCACAGGGGGACCGACATCCCCTCACCTGCCTGACTTCCACAGGGAGGGGGATTGTGAATCCACAATGGTGCAGGGACTGGAAGGGGGGCCTGGGAAGCAGAGGCCT
This sequence comes from Equus asinus, assembly GCF_041296235.1. Classification (NCBI taxonomy): domain Eukaryota; kingdom Metazoa; phylum Chordata; class Mammalia; order Perissodactyla; family Equidae; genus Equus; species Equus asinus. The sequence goes on from NC_091798.1 coordinate 5,713,526, forward strand.
GCTTTCAGAGCTGATCCCCAGCCCAGGGCTCCACAGACTGGCCGCAGGCTGCCTGCCCCTCTAGTGGCCCTGGGGATCCAGCCTGGACGACCAGGCTCCTGTAGCAAAGCTTGCCCCCTGCTCTGCCCACCTTCTCCTGCCCACCCGCCTGCCCCTAGAAGCCTGGGGGCCCAGGTCGGGCCCAGTGGGGCTGTGGTAAGGGTTCCTGGGGGAGGCTGGCCTCCATCGGGGTCTCTGTGTCCAGGGGATTCCAGGAAGTCCAGGGCCTCCCCGATGCTCAGTCCTCCTTTCCTGAGTTGCCAGATTGTGAGGGAAACTGAAGTGAGGTGTGAGCCTCGATTTCCCCAGAGAGGACATGCTGCAGAAGTGCAGGTGGGAACAGGAGAGTTGGAGGTCGAGACTGGCCAGCAGCACCCAGGAGGGCGGGCACCGGACACATGTCCAGACATGGAGGGACTGGGCCCCAGCTGCTGGTCCGGTGTCTCTGGGATGCACGCCTGTCCTCTGCACAGAGCATTAGGAGCCCAGGGACAGCACGGTGTGCCCAGCGTGGGCCCTGGTTGACTTAAGCAAGCGCCATCGTGGGCCGCAGGGCTGGGGAGGAGTGTCTGTGGGAGAGAAGGGCCCGTCCCACCGGCCTGGAGTGGTCAGGCAACACAGGAAAGTGACAATCGTGGGGAGCGGCTGCCGGGGCCAAGGGTGCTGAGCCCGACACAGGGCATGCATCATGCGAAGGGCCTGTCACTGATCAATATTTCTGTAAGATACATTTAAAGGGGATTATTAGAAATGGGAAATGTGACAAAAACCAAGACATACAAAATGCCAGTCCTGACTTTGTGCTATTAAATTCCGCAGACATAAAGTCACTCTGTCACATGCTTAGAAAGGTTCTCCTTTCTGTGCTTACCTCGTGGGCAGTGACGTTTTGTGTCCACCGGTCACAGCCTCCCCTCTGCCAGCCTGGGGGGTGGGGCCCTGTTGTCAGGTCTCTGGGGACCTTGTGGGAGGCTGGAGGAGATGCGTCCTGAGCAGGCACTCCAGGCCACACCCCTATGGATCCCGGGGCCGGCTGGCTCTCTGGGAGTGGGGCACACGCTCCCCGTGAAGGCACACGTGACAAGACGATTGCAGAGTGGCGAGCACCATGAAGGAACTAGAACAAAGGGGGTGCCCTGGGTGGTGTGGCAGGTGGGTGACTGCCTAGCCAGGACCTGGGGGCCGAGGGGCCTGGCACTCAGGTCCTCGGGGATGAGCTCTGCTCCCTCAAGGAAAAGCCACCGTGGGGGTTCCAGATAGGGGTCTGGGATAGAGTTTGGCTCACAGTGAAGATGAATTCTGAACTGTCTCCTTCAAGGAACAGTGTTTCCTGTCGAGGAGTGAGGGCCCCGTCCCCGGAAGGATTCAGGTGTGGCAAAACCAAGGGGACTGAAGCCAGGACCCCATCCAGGAGAGGGGCCTGGGTTGGGTCCCCTGAGGTCCAGGTGGACTCTGGGAGGCTGTGAGGCCAAGACCCAGACATGGGGAAGAAAATGGCTCAGGTATCAGACCCTGTTAGTCATTCCACATTAAGATGGAAATAGACCAGGCCCCGGCCCTCAGTCCCCGAGCCTGTCCCCAGGCCCTGCCAGGCTCTGGGAGATGAAGTTGGTGGCACTTGTGCAAATGACATGTTTATCTTCCAGCTTATGAGAAGCCTCTGAGTTATCTCAAGTTTTTCCTAAAACAAGGTTTTTCTCCATTTCTTTAAAAAAAAACAGCAGAAGAAAAGAGATTATCTTATTTTATACAATATGCCATCAGCCAGGGAGCAGAACACTTGAGGGTTGCATAGCAACTGGCTTTTCAATTGATTTTTTGAGAAGCACCAAAGCTACTGAGCTGTTCTCATTTTAAATATTTCCTAGGATGATGAAAATCAAAGCACATGGAGATCAGAGACTTGGGGACAGTCAGAGAAGAACATAAGGTGTCTTGTCATGAATGGCCAGGTCAGAGACAGTGTGGGAGGCTCGCAGGGGTTCTTCAGCATTGGAGAGGAAAGGTCTGAACAATTCTGACTGTGGGTCTCCTAGTGGAAGGCAGAGAGGAGAGGCCGGGGGCGAGGGCTCCGTGTCCATGGGCAGTGCCACCGCCTCTTCCTCCGTGTCCTGGGCCATCACCCACCGCCTCCAGACCTCAGCCTTCCTATCGGTGTGAAGGGCAGCACAGGAGATTCAGAGCACCCCAGGTACAGGGCTGGCTCAGGAGGGGACCCTGATGACTGCGGGCCAGATAATGCCTGTCCCGATTAGGTTGGGGGTTGGGACCCAGACTCCAGGGAGACCAGGGAGCTGTCCCTGCGATGGGACACGACTGGGGCCAGGCCCTGCCCTGGGAAGCCTGCTTGCTGCCTCCCTCCAGGCCTACTGTGGCTGAGCCTGGGAAGACTCATGCTGAGAATCCTGTGCTGGCAGCTTGGCTTTCTCTGGAAATAGCTTCCCAGCCTTTGGGAGGATGTCTGGAACATGCCTTAGTGATATGGGAGCTCGCCTTCTGGCCTCTCTCATGTTGCGATTCCAAGCTGCCCCTCATGAGGGGATCTGAGCTCTGCACTGCCTTGCATGCCAGAGCTGCAGAGAGAAGACCTCCAGCTTTAAGGGAGCGCATGCTGCACCCAGCCAGGGGGACACAGAGTTAGTTCTGGCCCTGTTGACCCTTGTGGGACCTTCAGCAAGTCATTTACCATCGCTGAGCCTCAGTGTCCCTGGTCAGATGAGCACACACTAGCAATGACAGCAGGAACGAGGGAGTTTGTGCCAGTTACCGCCTGCGGTGCCCCCTAGGGTCAGACCCTGGCTTCAGACTTAGGTGACTTCTCTCGCACAGCAGCTCCATGGGGCAGTCGTGTTGTCACCCTCACCTGACAGTGAGGACGTTGGCTCCAAGAGGTGACCCAGTGGTGAGCACTTTGCTCTGCAAAGGAGGGGCTAGACACTCCAAAGGCTGGGGAGCATGAGCTCCAGGCACCCTGCCCCTTGTCCCCCTCGGGCATTCCCTACTCCAGTGGCCCCCCGTGGAGGGTGATTTTGCCACTCTGCCCCCAGGGACTGTTCCTGGCATCTAGCAGGTAGAAGCCAGGATGCTCTTAACATACTGCAGTGCACAGGACGGCCCCACAACAGAGAACACCTGGCACCAAATGTCAGTGGTGCTGAGGTTGAGGAGAGAACGCTCTGCTCACCTCAACCGGTGCAACCTGCCCTTGCACAGTCCTGGGCCCCTGGGACAGCTGTCTGGTTTCCTGCTTGTTTGGGAGGGTGGTCTGAAGCAGGAGTCCCTCTGGGGACAGTGGAAACAGTTGAGAAAGCTTTGGTGGGCTGAAGCCAAATCCCAGGGACTTGAGCCACCAGAGCTGTGGGTGGGCCAGCTCCCCCAGGGACTAGCATCATATTGACATCTTTATCATCTTGCTGTGACCGTGGCAATGACCAGGAATGTTTGTGGGCGCTGAATGGAGGCCCTGCTCCCAGCTTCGTGCTGCAATTGTGCCCATTTTGCACATGGGGAGCTCAGGACAGTGAGGGAACTTGTCAAGAACATGGAGCAGATGAGAGATGAGCAGGCCTCCAACCCCAGGGCCCTCCTGTTGCCCAGGTGAGCCCTATCTGTCACCTGCCCGTGCCCTGCTGAGCTGCTGCACAGAGTTTGGGGTCTGGGGGGCTCCCTGCCGTGCAGCTGTGCCCACAGAGCCACCCATGACCACGCTGGGTGCAGTTCTGGGGAGAGCGGCCTCCCCACTGCCCGTCTGTTTTCTTCCTGTCTCCTTGACTGAAGGAGGGAAGAGTATAAATAATTCAGCCCATTCAAGAGCAAACAATGGAGATGTCACAGAGCAATGATTGGAACAGAACTTTTGTGTAGGTCTTAATTGACTTATTTAGGGTAGGACCCGAGGCTGTCTGTGGCCAGCGCAGTCCACTCTGTCCGGTGCCCTCTGGCTCAGAGACGCAGGCCCCGGATGGGACGTCCCGCCTGGCCCGGCCCGGCCCGGCCCCGGCGCTGCCGTTCATGCGGCAGCAGCGCCACCTGGTGGCCGCCGCGGGCCCCTGCCCTTCCTTTCCCGTCCCTCCGGAAGGCGGCGAAGAGGACGCCTGGGGCGCTGCCTGACTTCCAGGCCCATCTCCACCTCTTTCTAGCGGTGGAACTTGGGGCGAGTTACTTCAGTTGTCTGAGATGTGGTTCCTTATCCGGAAAATAGGATAACAACAGCACCTATATCTTAGAGCAGCTTAAATTAAACAATACGTGTAAACCCCGAGCCCAGTGACCGGCTCAGAGGGAGCCTGGACACGGGCACCCCACGGCTACCACCCAGCCCCAGGGTGCGGGAACGCTCCGTCCCCTGGAAAAGCAGCGCCGCCCACGGCCCCCCGCTGTTCCTCTGCCCAGCCGGGCCCTGGCGCCCTCTGGGAGCGGCTGCCGGCTGTGAGGTCCAAGGCTGCTTCCGTGGCCCCCCTTGCTAAACCCGGCGTGCTGCTCCCTGGAACCCCATGGGCCCCCGGCTCCGGCATGTTTCCCAGCCCAGCACGGACGAGAACAGGTGTAGTCGTACAAGGCTTCTCTAGAGGGGCCAGCGCAGAGCCGCGGAGGCAGCCAGGAGACAGACGCCTTCGGGCGGGAGGAGGGTAGACGGCCACAGGGAGCCGGTGTGAGAACCTTTCCTAAGCAAGCAGGCACCCCTCGGCCGCGCCTCCATCACTTCTGGAGGAGAGATAGACGTCTCCTCTTCTGTCGGAGGACGGCCCCAGCTCACGCGCTGTCATGCGTGGCAGGGGCTCGGCGTGGCGGGGCCCATCTGAGGGCTGCGTGGATGTGGGCGGGGTGGCAGCTGAGTGGGAGGAGGGCGGGCCAGAGGTCCCGCTGGAGCCCAAGCGACCCACGTGCGCCGCCCAGACTCCCTGCTGGGCCCTCTGCCTGGACCTCCCTGTCTGCGAGAAGCCGTCGAGGCCCCTGGACCCATGGGAAGGCCCGAGGCTCTCAGGAAGTGGGAGGAGGAGGTCGAGGGAAGGCTGGGCCTGCCATGCGGGAGGCAGGAGTTGGTGGATGGTTGTTTGGGGGACTGTGCCAGGCAAGCTGCTTCAGCCAGTTTTCAGTCCTTTTGAACCTCTGCTTCAGCGGCCTGACTTGGTCCCAGGCCGGCCCTGCACGGGGGCAGACAGAGCCCCTGGACTGTTCACCCACGGGCTGCACCCGGGGAGTGGCAGAGCTCCCCAAAGTAAAACTGCCAAGGTCTTTCCAAACGAGCAAGCTGGACCCCCAAGGGCGATCCCTCTACTGTCTGTCCCTTGGCATTGTGGACCCCAGCTTCCCCTGCGAGTTTGTGGCTCTCCCCCCATCCTCCTCATTCGGTCCCTCCTCCCTCACCGGCCAGCCTGGCCTCCTCTCTTGTGCGTCTCCTTCGGCCTTGTTGTCCTGACTCTGCTGACGTTGCACAGCCATGCCCCCATCCATCTCAGTGGCCACACTGTCCCCATTTTGTCCCCCCTCCCTCCTCACTGACGCAGAGGCCTCTTTCTAAAATGTACGTGGGCTGTGTGCCTGCCACAAGGCACAATGTCGATGTCAGGTCGTAGAGTGGCCCCTGGGCACCCCACACCCTCCTGCATACTCTAGACCCAGCAAGGACAGGGACCCGGCCCTTGGTTCCTTTGTGTCCATCTGAGATGGACCAGAACCTTGAGAAAACTGGGACATGGGCAGAGAAATAGGAAATACAAACAGCTCCCCCATCTTGAATGCCCGAAGGCTGACATCCTCCTCCTCCTCGACCTCTGGGGTGTCCATGGTCCAGACAGCAGGCTCCTAGGGCCATGCGGGCTGTTTTCAGAGATCTGTCTCCCCAGGGCAAACTCGTCCCAGGGGCAGCCCCCCCTACCCTTCTCTCTGCTCCTCCCCTCGGGGAGTCTCTTCAGAACCCTGAAGCCAGAAGGGGGTCCCAGACAGCTTCTGCTCCGGATGCCGCAGCACAAAACCCCGGCGGGCTGGGGAATGCAAGTGGCAGGCTGCCTTCTTGGCATGAGTGAAGGAAAGACGCAGCAAGAACAAAACACAAATCAATATTTCAATAAATTATCCTGCCACGGCAGCACGGTCACTTTGGCTGGGGGAGGGGGGCTGGGAACATAGGAGCCGCGTCTCCGGGAGGCCCTCATGGTGTGAGTCCAGGAAGGACACCGGGGAGGGGCTGTCTGCCTGGGGCCTTTATCCAGGGTTCTCCACCCAGCCAGCTGGGGGAGGTGTTTTGTTTTGTCCACATAACTTATTTAATTTGAGTCAACATTTACTGTGAGGTAACGTAAAATCCAGATTTAAAGATTGGCCTGAGAAGTCCAATCTGGCAATTCCGGCCTCTGTTCTTGACAGCGGTGGGCTGGCGCTGTGTCATCTCCCCTTCAGCGGTGTGCAGGCTCCTGGGTTTGCTACAGTCCTCGCCACTCCTTATTGGCCCCCACTTTCTTTATCATAATAGGGAAATATTGCCCTGGATCCTTACTCCTTCTAACCTGGAAAGATAAAGGAGAGACTTATTTTTCTTACAACCAACCTGACTCACTGGTTTGCATCACTTGCCTTGCCTGGGTGGCATTTGGGTTTGCAACGCCCCCCAGCACTTCCCGCCAGCCCACCCCCTGGGCACTGGTGCCTCTCTCTGGCCCACAGCCTGCCTGTTCCAGCCTGGCTCCTGCCTTTAGCTCCGTCCCCAACCCCACGGCCTAACTCCTGCTCTCTGGCCCTGACACGAGTGCCCTTCCCCTCCTCCAGCTTCGTCTGGGCTGTCCATCTCTATGCCAGTGTCCAGCAGGTCCTGGTCCCCAGACCTCTCACTCCAGTCTCTGATGTACTTTGTTAGGACTCAGTACGTCTTGTTATAATGAGTAATCTCATCTCCCAGGAGTGCTTGGCTCTGTGCTTGGAATGGGAACTGGTCTGCCATCTTGAATGTCACTGACTTGGTTAACACACAAGACCCCTGGCAACGAGCAGCCCTCCTTGGCCTTGAATCGCTCTTCCTTCTTCTGGAGTAGCCCGGATTCCTAACAATGCCTTATATCCACTCTCCGCTACTTATACACTCAGGGAGAAATATGGGGCTCTGCTTGATGAATGTGTTTATGCAAGAGAAGAAACAGAACACCTGCACACATCTATGCCAAGGGATGCATGTCTCTACTCTATGGACAGACGGGTCCTTAGGGAGGAAAAGAACATGCCCAGGACTCTTTGCTTGCAGGGAATTACTTTGGTGGTGGGAGTACGAGGTGAGAGCAGAAGCCAGTGGTATGAGAGAAAAGGGAAGTGGGCCACCTGTTGGAGCCTCGCTTTTGAGACAGTCTGGTGTATGTTTTACTTGGGGAGGCAGTTCAGCAGGCAGGGGGTTGAATATAGACTTTGGTTTCAGACTTCCTGGGTTCAGATCTCAACTCTGCTTCCTAGCTGTGCGACATGGGGCAAATGACTTGACTTCTTGCAGCCTCAGTTCCCCCTCAGGGTGGTTGTGAGGACTGAATGAGAGCGTGGATGCCGATGCCATAGTGCAGAGCGTGCCAGTGTGGCTGCAAGGTTTGCATCTCAGCACAAAATGGTGCATGACTGCTCCTGAGGCCTCCTAGCCATGGCTCCTGTGGGAATTCACTCTCTGTTCCTGCTGTGTGTGGCTCCTTTGCTATATCTGCTGCAGCTTTTCCCCCCATTGCGTTGTTTTCTGTAAATACCTTCAAACGGGGAAAACACAGGGTTATCTCCCCCTTCTCTGGGCTCACACACTATGTTGGGATTTCTGTCTCCTGTCCCTGGACCCTGCCAGAACCATGAGCTCTTCAGGGTGACATCCACGTTGCTCTTGCCTCCTGTCCAGGGCCTGCACAGAATAGGTGCCTAATAGAATGCAAGGACCCCTGGAAACGGGGTGGGGTTAATGGACTATTTGAAGCCTTAGATGGCTTCAGAGATTTGCTTCCACATCTCACCAGAAACTGTGCAGTGACTTTGTGTGGAAACTCTTGCAGGTGCATGTGACTGGGAAATGGAGCCAAGTGGGAGGTGGGTCCTAAGATGGACTGGGCTCTGTGCCACCTGGACCAGGTCCCCAGTAGACAGGGTCTGTGAACACTATTGCCTGCTCAACTCCCATCTGCTCCACCAGACGCTAACCCTCTCCCGTCTCTCCTGCCCCCTGCAGTCCATGAGCCTCATTGAGATTGGGAACCCCTCTCAGAGCCTAGAGAATGTCTGCCGCTGGGCCTACCTCCAGCAGAAGCCAGACACAGGCCACGATGAGTACCACGATCACGCCATCTTCCTCACACGGCAGGACTTCGGGCCTTCGGGCATGCAAGGTGAGCCTGGCCCCCGCAGACGCACAGAGGAGGGAGCTGGGCATGAGCCCCTGGCCTGTGAGGGCCCCTAGCAACCTTGGCCCGGGAGGGAGTATGTCAGGGCAGAGAGGGGCTGTGGCCGCCTTGGCCGAGTGAAGGGCTGGGTAACTGCTAGGAACCTCCTGGCTCTCCAAAACCATCAGAGCCTGTGCCAGGCCCCCCAGGAAACTGCATCCCCCAGGGGGACAACAAAGATGAGGGGGTGAAATGAAGAGAGTTGGGGCTGCCAGCCCAGAGAATGATGGGATCTAAGGCTGGTTTCAGAGCTGTTCGCCTTTCATAGTTTTTAAAAAACAAATTCGAATAAGTTTTCAACCTTTAGAAGTTTAGAGATTTTACTTAAAAATTCAAACTAGGGGCCGGCCCAGTGGCACAGCAGATAAGTTCGCACATTCCGCTTCATTGGCCCAGGGTTCACCCGTTTGGATCCCAGGTGCAGACATGGCACTGCTTGTCAAGCCATGCTGTGGCAGGTGTCCCACATATAAAGTAGAGGGAGATGGGCATGGATGTTAGCTCAGGGCCAGTCTTCCTCAGCAAAAAGAGGAGGATTGGCAGCAGATGTTAGCTCAGGGCTAATCTTCCTCAAAAAGAAAAAAAAAATTCAAACTATATAAAACTGACAGATCTGAAAGAAGAAATTGACAAGCCTACAATCATAGTTGAGAATTTTAACATACTCTTCTTAGTAACTGAGAGAACAACAGGTAAGAAGAACACTGGTAAAGACACAGAAGATTTGAATTAAGCAACGGGATCTAGTTGATGTATATGTAATACTACACCAAACAGCTGGAGGATACACACTCTTCACGCATATGACCTGAAAATAGAGCAAAGGAGACTGTGCTGGACCGTAGAGAGACCTCAACAAAATGCAAAAGATCGAAATCACACAGAATGTGTTCCCTGATCACACTGGGAAAGAAGGAAAACTTGAAAAGTTATGAATGTTTGGAAATTAAACAATACTGTCATAAATAATCTGTGCTTCAAAGAAGAAATAGTGATAGAAATTAGAAGAGATTTTTAAACTGAGTGATAATGACAATATGACATATCAAAACTTGTGGATGTGGCTAACATAATGATTAGATTGATGTTTATAGCCTTAAGAGTGCATTTATTAGGAAAAAAAGGCTAAAAGTCAATCATATAAATATCTATCTCAAGAAATTTGAAAAAGAACAGCAAACTAAACTCAACAAAAATAGGATAGAAATTATAAGAGTAAGAGTTAAAATGGAAAACAGTGCAGTAGAGAAAATCAACAAAACCAAAATTTACTTCTTTGAAAAACAGATTAAAATGGAAAAGCCTCCAGCAATAATAGTTTTAAAAAAGAAAGAAAATGCAAATTTACTAAAATCGGGAACATAAAAGGCACACCATTACAAATCCTATTTTAAAAAAATAATAAGATAATGAGAAGGTATTTTGTGTCAAAAAATTTGTCAATTTAGATGAAAAGTACAGATTCCTTGACCAAACAAAGTCTGAGAAAAAATGGAAAATCTGAATAGTCTCATATCAGTTAAAGATATTGAATTTATAATTAAAAGCTTTCTTTCACAGTAAACTCCTGAACTTGATAGCTTTACCCAAGAATTCTTCCTAATTTTTAAAGAAGAATAATACCAATCATATATAAACTCCTGCAAAATGAAAAAAGAAGGAACATTTTTCCAACTAATTTTATGAGGCCTGCTAACACTGAACCCAAAATCTGAGAAGGACATTACAAGAACAAAATTATAGGCCAATCTCTCTCATGAATCTAGATACAAAATCCCAAACAAAATATTAGCAAATCAAATCCAGTGCTATATAAAAAAGGTACTATATCACAGTGAATTCAAATTTATTCTAGGAATGCAAGGTTGGTTTAACATTTGAAAATTAATCATTGAAATTCACCACATTAGCAGAATAAAGAAGAAAAATTTATATAATCATCTCAAAATATCCAGAAAAAATATTTGACAAAAATCAAGATCCATTTATGATCACGTCTTATTGAACTATGAATAGAAGAACTTTATTAATGTGGTAATGGATATTTACCCCCCAGAAAAACTATGACAAACATCATATATAATGGTGAAATGTTGAAAGCATTTCCTCTAGACTGAAAATGGGTCAAGAATGCCCCCATCACCACTTCTCGTCAACATTGCTGTGGAGGTCCCAGCCAGTGAAATAAGACAAGAAAAAATAAAAATATAAGAATCAGAAAGTAAAAAATCAAACTCCCATTTGAAGATGATATGCTTATGTACATAGAAAATTCAAAAGAATCTACACATAAATCATTAGAATTATTAGGTATTTGCTGGATATAATGTCAATATGAAAAAATCAATTGAATTTCTATATTCTAACAACAAATTAAATTTTAAAAACTAGTACCAGTTACAATAGAATAAAAAACAGCAAATACCTAGGAATAAGTCTAACGAAATATATCCAAGACCCAGACTAGAAAACTGTAAGACATGTTTACAGAAACTGTAAAAGGCTCAACCAATGGAGGACTCTGCCATGCTGGTGGCAAGGGAGTCTCCCTCCTGCACACTGAGACAGCAGTGTTCTCCAAGTGGACGTGCAGAGCCAATGCAAGCACTCTCCAGTGCTCCCCAGGGCACCCCCGTGCAAGCACAGCTCCGGCACAGTAGTCTGAGGATATTGACAAATTGATTCTAATGTTTGTATGGAAGTGCAGTGGGTCAAGAATAACCAAGAACAATGGAAGAAGATGATCAAAGTATTCCATACTTATAAAAATATGATAGGTGAAGAGTATAATTTTGATGCAAGGATTGACAAATCTATCTGTATCACAGGAACAGAATGCAGAGTCCAGAACTGAACCTCTGCACGAACACTTGATTTCTTGCAGAGTGGAGGGGAAAGATGGTTTTTTAACAGATGGTGTTGGGTCCATTGAGTATCCAAATTGGTGGAAAAAATGAAGCCTGACACTCCTACTTTACTCTATATACACATCATATTTGTGGATGTTTTGGATCTTAACTTAGTGGATTTTAGATCTAGCTTTGAAAAACAAAATAATAAAACTTAGGAAAAATAATGTAGGAGAATATCTCCATATTCTTGGAGCAAGAGAAGATTTCTTTTAAAAAAGAGATAAAAATCACTAACCACAATGGAAAAGATGAATAGTACTACATTAATACTAAAAACTTTTGTTCATTAAAGCCACCATTAATCCATTGGGGAAAAATATTCATAATACATGTATCTAATAAAGAACGTATATTTAAAATATATGAACTCTGACAAGTCAATAATAGTTAGTAATAAGAAAACAAGCCAGTAGATTGATGGGCAAGAGACTTTATCAGGTCTTAATAGAGCATAAATGACTGATGAATGTATGAACAGGAGCTCAACCCAGCAGACATTAGGGAAATGCCATGAAACCCACAACGAGATACCAAGACACACCTAATAGAATGGCTAAAATTTAAAAAGACTGGAAATGCCACCTGTTGGTGAGGATGGGGCTATGTTATTCTCATGCTCTGCTGGCAGGACTATAAATTGGTACAAGTACTTTGGCCAACTGTTTGGCAGTATCTCTTAAAGCCGAACATACACCTACCTGGCAGCCACACTCCTAGACAGGCACCCACCACACGCAGGCACCCGTGCACCCAAAGATTGTGCAGGAGCTTTCGTGGCAGCATCGTGTGCAACCACTCCTGAACAGGGAACAACTTCAGTCCGTCAGCAGGAGAGTGGATAAAGAAATGTGATATGTTCCTACAGCAGTGAAAAGGTCTAGAACCACACGCCACCCCACGGATGGGTCTCACACGTCGAGGGCTGAGTGAAAGAAGCCAGACAGAGAAGAATATATACTTAGGATTCCATTTATCTCAACTTTGAACGTGGGCAAAACTAATCTGTGGTGTTAAAGTCAAGAGGGTGGAGCAGAGGCAGGGAGTCACGGTTGGAAGCAGCAAGAAGGGGCTTCTGCAGCACTGATGTGGTTTATTTCTTGACTGGACGGGTGGCTTCCCGGGTGTGATCACCTTGTGGTAATTCACTTCTTGTATCCTGACTTGTGCACTTTCATGGATGTGTATTATACTTCCAAAGAAAGAGCTTTAAAAAACCATATAAAAATATGGATCCACTCAGAGGAGTGGACCCATTTCACCCACCCTATCCTCTACAGGCAGTCATTTTTATTAGTTTCTGGTTGATCATTCCAGTGACCCTTTTTGTAAAAATAAGTATATTTGTATGAAATATATGCTCATTCCTTCCACCAGTTTCTTCTATGAATTGTTATATGCACTGCTCTGCATCTTACTCCACTCTCTCAACCTTCACTTTTCTCTGCTGGCTGCTCGCCCATATTTGTACAACACAGAGCTAAGATCGGTTTCTGTTGCTGTGGCACCGTAGTTGCCCTCTTCACCACGCTGATCGTCACCACAAGGGGGCGCGGGTGGGCGCCGAGACCATGACTCCCACCCGACTGAGCAGAGAGTGAGGCTCCCAGTTGGTGTTAGTGCCTGCTTGCTCCCCTTCAAGCCGCCTTTCCAGCAGTGCAGCCCTCTGCGTGTTGTCCCAGCGAGAGCTCTAACCCGAGCAGAACTGCTCCTGGGGACACGCAACTTTCATAGTAAGTGACCTCATCCTTCATTGAAAACTGTGAAAGGACAGCCAACGATTACCAGACGTTAAAAAAAAAAAAAACTTATAGAATAAAAAAGATGCAAAACAAAATTGGAAAACTGACTCCAAAGAAAACAGAGATAATTTAGAGAATAGAAAAGAACTTTTTATAAACTAATATTCCCAGACTGTTTGAGAAATACTTCTATAAACTAGAAAACATTGCTAAGAAGAATTAGAGAACAGCAAAGGGTTTTTATGAAATTAAAGATGTGAGGGGTAAAATAGAAAATTCAAAAGCTAAAATAAAATGTCCAGGGCATCCAAAAATATTAAAATATGAGACAAAAGTTAGGAGACAGGCTTAGCACAGAAGGGGCAATATCTATCTAATAAGATTTCCAGAGAGAGAGAACAACAAAACTGAGTAGGAGGGAAGGTTACAAATAAGAAAATAAAGATACTTTGTCAGATCTTCGGGTGGTAAAGGCCGGCGTAGCCCTCCGAGGCATGAAGGAGAAGGGCCTGCCCTGAGGCCAGTGTCCACACCCCGGCCTCGGTGCAGAGGACATGGCACATCTCCAAGTTTCGCTCTGGCGCACTGATTCAAGCACAATCATCTCAGAATCTGCAGAGCGAATAAAACAAAAGATTCAGATATTCCTGTTTATTCCCAGGGAAAAAGACACTCGTTAGATACTGTGCGTCTACAGACAGGTCTAAACCCAGCACCCCAGGGTCACACTGCTCAACTTTTCTCTTTGAACAGATTGCCTCAGCATCCACTGGTGGGGCTTGAGAGGGGTGAGGCTGCTCAGGGTCCCAGGAGTCGGGGCTCCTCGCTGGCGGGCCTCCAGGACCCAGGTGTCCCAGCTCTGTGTCACGCCCAGCAGTGTACGCACGTCTTTATCTCGTCCAAGCGCTGGCGGCAGGCCCCCTTCTCTGGTTTTCCTCAGTTTTAGGTGGGGTCTGGGTGTCATGCCCACCACCACCCTCCATGTCCCCGACTGTGGGAAGGCTGCCCTGGGGACATCTGAAGAACCCTGTGATGAAGCTCAGCTGAGCCCCGGGGAGCGCTGTTGCTCACCCCGCCACCTGCAGGCCTTCTCACCCCTGCTTGGACTGTTCTGGCTCCTTCCTCAGCCCTGCCCCTGTTCCCTGTCAGCCTCCATTTTCCAGCTACTCCCTTGGGCCACACAATGTGACTGGGCTGGCAAAACCCACCGCATCTCCTCACTTTTAGTTGTGAATCCAGTGGCTCTTCAGAAGCCAGTTGCCAGGGAGGGGTTGACAGGAGGGTCATTGGGCATCTTGTGTCAGAGGGATGCGGCCTGCTGAACCACCCCTTCCCACTCCCCCTTCCCACCTCTGCTTCTGGGGACACCGTCCTAGGTTCTCGGGTCCTTCCTGAGGAGAAGCAGGAATGTGGCTCAGAATCTTCTTGGCTGGAGCTCAGAGTTTGCCGGCTAAGAGCTCCTTGGGCCTTGTCGTCTTGGGCTGGCCTGCCCCCAGTCCCCTCGGCTGGTCCACTCTGCGTGGACGCAGCAGGGCAGTGTGGCATGTTGGCTCTCTGCGCTCAGCTCTGCCTTTGGACAGCTTCGGGGCCAGCCCTCACTGCAGCCTTCTGCGTGACACAGAAATGGGTCTAGCTAGGGTCTCACAGGGAAACCCCAAGGGACTCAGGGAAGGCCCTCCTGAAGGGGTGGGCTCCCGGGTGTGATGCCAGGCTGATGAGGGGCCAGGGCACCCACAGGAGAGGGAGGAGGTATGGAGGCAGCATGCTGCCCAGGGGCCTGCAGGTCACTCAGTGAAGGGGGACGTGGTGCGTGGCGCGGAAGAGGATGGCAGGCGGGAGGCTGCCAGGTGGCAGAAAGTCCTAGCAGGTGAGATCTGGATTTGGGAAACTGATGCCAGCTGCAGTGTGGACACTGATAGGCAGAGCTGAGGCTTGCTGCCTGGGCAATGTCCCCTGAGCTGTGCCAGCCGGGGGCAATTGACTCTACTTGTTTGGGGGTGGTGGGGGGCATTTGGCCAGGGTCCCCTGAGTTGGGCTTTGGTGGGGCCTGGAGCCACCCCTGGCAGGGCTCTGGGCCTGGAGCTAGAGCTGCCCTTTGTCTCCTCCCAGGCTATGCTCCTGTCACTGGGATGTGCCACCCCGTCCGCAGCTGCACCCTAAACCACGAGGATGGCTTCTCCTCGGCCTTCGTGGTGGCCCACGAGACTGGCCACGTGTAAGTGGCCTTGCTGTCTTTGTTGTCTGAGGAAGGTCGGGGCTCAGTGGGGCCCCACTTCTCCTCTGTGCCCTGAGAGGGACATGCTCTGTATGAAAATGGGAGATGCTGTCCTGTCCTCCTAGCACTGAACAGGGTAGCCCTCCGCCCTCTTTCTGCCAAGGGAACAAATCACAGGGAGAAAGTTCCAGAGGGCTGAGCAGGTACTGGGGCCTTCCATACGTATGCCACTCAAGCCCCTGGGCGGGAGCTCCTTACTGCATTTACAGATGAGTAGCTGAGGCTCTGAGGGAGGCATGCCCAGGATAAGAGAGCCGGAGGTGGGGAAGCCACGACTCTGCCCGGTGCGCACCACCCAGGCACCACCTGAATCTTAGGCCTGGACAACCTTTGTGAGAAACCTCGCAGGGCCGCTGGGTCTGTGTGGAGAGGGCAGCCAGAGACCTGGGGCAGCACCCCACCTTAGGGACAGAATACCGAGGGGGCCACCGCTGGACACCATCTTCCCAGAGTGCCCCCTGCTTAAGAATCTGGCTGGTGGAAAAGCCGGACCACCTGGCTCCACGTGGACCAGAACAGCTAAGGTCGAGGGAAGCCAGCTCGGGGAGGTTGGGGTGCCCTCCCAGCGTGTGGGTAGGGTGGAGCCGACAGGTCAGTGGGGCTAGGTGAGGGTCCAGTGAGGCTGCTCTGGCTCCCCACACAGGCTGGGCATGGAGCATGACGGGCAGGGCAACCGCTGTGGCGACGAGGTGCGGTTGGGAAGCATCATGGCGCCCCTGGTGCAGGCAGCCTTCCACCGCTTCCACTGGTCCCGCTGCAGCCAGCAGGAGCTGAGCCGCTACCTGCAGTGAGTACCACCCCCATCCCCTGAGGACGACCCCGCAGCCTGGGGCTCAGCTCGGGGAGGTGCGTGTCCCTGCTGTGCCTGGGCCACGCCTGAGCCCTCATACCTCCATTCTTCCAGCCTGAGGCCCAGGGGAGGGAGAGGGAGAGAGCAGTGCACGTCGGGGTGTGTGTGGGGGGGAGAGTCTGTTGTTGGGGGGCCCAGCCTTGAGCAGGAAGTGGTCATGGCAGCCTCACCTTTAATGAATGTCTGGGGTCCCGGAATCTAGGCAAACCAGGTCCTGGGTAGCTTACCGAGAAAAAGAGATGCTGTTGAAACTGAGGCAGCACAGCTGAGAGCTGGGGTGTGCAGGCAAGGCCCTCCACCGCGGCTCCAGTAGGGGCCTCAGCTGCCTCGTGGGCTGGATGGCCCATATGTCCCTTCACAGCTCCTATGACTGCCTGCGAGACGACCCCTTTGCCCATGACTGGCCGGTGCTGCCCCAGCTGCCCGGGCTGCACTACTCCATGAACGAGCAGTGCCGCTTCGACTTTGGCCTGGGCTACATGATGTGCACTGCGGTGAGTGCAGGAGTCACAGGAGCCGGCACCTGCAGGGCTGGGGGGAGGGTGGGGCCTGGGCTGCTTGATGTGCACCACGGTGGGTGCAGGAGTGGGCACCTGCAGGGCTGGGGAGGGGAGCCTGCCCTGGGCCTGGCTGGCTTCCTCGGAGGTGGCTGGAGTTGGGGCAGCTCCTGGGGACACGTGGCACCCCACGAGCGTCCCTGCATTTGGAAGTGGCCTGGCAAGCTGCTGGTGCTCTCTTCCAGTTCCGGACCTTCGACCCCTGCAAGCAGCTGTGGTGCAGCCACCCTGATAACCCTTACTTTTGCAAGACCAAGAAGGGGCCTCCCCTGGACGGGACCATGTGTGCACCTGGCAAGGTGAGTGAGGCTGAGAGCAGGCACCGCAACACACACAGATCTCTAGGGACAAGCCCAGCCCTGCCCGCGAGGCAGGGCTGGGGGCCTTCTCGGGGTGACCCCTGCCTTCTTTCTAATAATCCCGTACTTGCCACTCCAGAGCTCCCCCACCCCCTTCCCATGCACGATTTCCTTTGTCGGAGCAAACCTGGTGTCTCAGAGCTCCTCTTAGTGCTTCGAGCGAGCGCCCCCTCAGGAATCCCCTCCTCTGAGGAGCAGTTTTGGGGTTCTGGCAGCCTTCGTCCCCCCTGCACACTATGGGTCACCTCCCCTTGAGGCCAGCATTGGGGTCTGGTGGCCACTGGGTCCTCAGGCCCAGCATCAGGCTTATCCTCTCCATCCCTGCGCCTCAGTGTTTGCCCCCTGGTGGGCAGACTTGTCCCTCGAGGTCGCTGGACGGCTGCCCACTAGCCTTCTGGTCACCCCAGGCTCACTTCCCAACTTGTGGCAGCTCAGCAAAAAGGGCCTTCTCCTTCCCCAGCCTTCCAGCTCCACCTCCGGGCCTGATTCTCGTTGGTTCAGACGAGATCACACGCCCACTCGGCAGCCAATCACTTGCTAGGGGGCGGGCTTATGCAGATGAGCCTAAACCTGGGTCCCGCTCAGAGGGCTCCGCCCCTGGAAGCCGCGCAGACCGGGGCGGCGTGGGGCGGCGAGGGGCGGCGAGGACTCCGGCCTGGAACTACAACGGCAGGCCCAGAAAGACCCCCGCATCGCCTGAGGTCCCCCACACTGGTCTTAAACTTTGCTTCACTTTAGTCGCTGGCGGAGCTTCTTAAAGATGCAGGTTCCCAGTCCACTGAAGATTTTGGTTTGGAACAAGCATCTGGAATCATTTTTTGTTTATTTTTAATGTTTAAATTATAGTAAAATTCACATAATGTAAAATTCACCGTTTTAGCCACTTTGATGTGTACAATTAAGTGGCTTTTGGTACATTCACAATGTGCAAACCATCACCACTATCTAGTTCTAGAACTTTTTCATCACCCCAAAAGGAGGCCCCATTGAGCAGTGACGCCCCATTCCCCTCCTCTCTCCAGCCCTGCAGCCACTAACAGGCCTTCAGTCTCTATGGATTTGCCTGTTCTGGAATTTCATATGAATGGCATCGTACGATTTGTGTCGTTTTATGACTGGCTTCTTTCACTTAGTGTAACGTCTTCACGGTTCATTCGTGGTGTAGCATGTGTCAGAATTTCCTTCCTTTATAAGGCTGAATAATATTCCACCATATGGATAGACTGCATTTTGTTTATCTGTTCCTCCATCGATGGACATTTGGGTTTTTTCCACCTTCTGGTATTTGTGAATAGTGCTGCTATGAATATTTGTGTGTATGTTTTTGTTTGAAGGCCTGGGAATTGGTATTTTTAGGGGTGCCCCAGCTGATTCAGCTGTGCCCCCAGACTTAACGAACTGTTACCAGTCAGAGGTGGGGGGTGTTGCTAATACGCCAGGGACCTGGTGAAGCCAGAACTGATCACATAGCCCTCCTCCCCGCAGGAGCTGGATGGAGGGAACAGGGCCTGGAAGCATTTGCTGTAACTCCAATGGGGAGCTCAGGAATTGCGGAGCTGGAGGGTGAGACTGGCTCAGTGTGCCTTCCTACTGCAGTCCACCCCTCCCATCCACTTCCTCCCAGTCCACCCTGGGCAGAGAGAAGGTGGACGCAGTGGGAGGCAAACCTGCACAGGTGTGCTCGTCCAGAGGTGTGTGGCTGGCCTTCGTCCCACAGGAACCCTGGCCACTGGGAGAAGCAGGCCAAAGAACGCCTGCACCCCCAGCTGACTGATGGGGCTGGTCTGCTGAGGGAGGCGGGCAGATGTAGCCAGAGTGCCTCCTTCTAACAGAAACCACTGGCCTGGCCACAGCCCTTCACTCTTTTTTGGTGGTGGGACCCTTTGTTCATTCAGCCCAGTAAATAAAGTCACCATTTTATGTATTAAAAACAGCATTGTGCTGATTGAGGGCTGGAGCTGCGGCTGGCTCAGCCTGCCCCGGGTCACAAAAGTGTAGGTTAGAAGCTGACCCAGATCAGCATTCTTGGGGTAGGGGGTGTGGGGGCAAAGGGAAAGAGGGTCTCCTGGGGCCTATCAGAATCTTCTGCTGGTGTGCGTTTGCATGGTTCGATATCTTACTTATTATTGCAGTGTAATTTTATATTGGAGAACAATCATCCTTTATTTATCCCTTTCCTGCAAGAAAAATCACAGAGGCAAGGAGAAAGGGGAGTGAGAAGGAAGTAGGGGAAGGTGTGGCCAGGTTAGAGAAATATCAGGGCACCAGATGCAGCATCTCAGGGTCCGCGCTGTGCCCAGCTTCATGCTCAGGCCCTGGCCACAGCCGCCCTGGCCACAGCCACCCTGTCCGGGCTCCTCACTGTCCACACTCTACAGAGGGTCATCCCAAGCACGCTCTCCCCTCTTGGCCTCCACTGCCGCATCGTACCCCTGCTCACTCATAGTTTTGTGACTCCGCCATTTCCCACAGATGGAACAATCTGTATCTATATTCTGTGTGCTGAGATGACCTGGAGAGAAAGCAGAAAGCACAGAGGAGCCGCTGCCCTCCGCCCTGTAGTTCCACTGTCCGCCGAGGGTGGCACTGTGGGGCCGGGTAGGCGTCGGCAGCACTGAGGATGGGGCTGGCAAGAGCGAGGGCTGTGGAATCAAGGGTTTCTGGCAGGCAGGTCCGGCTGAGAGAGGAGAGATGAGCATGTTGCCCTTGGGTGAACCTGGGGCTGAGGCTGAGGAGGCTCCACGTCACTCAGCTCCATAGTCGTTCATTCATTCATTCATTCATTGCACGTGTCAGGTCCACTCCGCTTCTCTCGGACCTCGCTGTCTGGGGGGTCGACCAGGAGCGTGCAGAGGCAGCGGTGACACAGTGGGGAGGAGAAGGATGGGGTGTGGCCTGTTAGGGAGCTCAGAGAGGCTTCCTGGTCAGTCACCTGGGAGAAGGGTGGACAAAAGTGGGACCAGCATTCCAGGCTGGAATACCACGCTGGGCAGAGCAAGGCGAGGAGGGCTGGGGAGCGTAGAGGAGACGAGCATGATGTTTGAAGACTAGTGTGTTAACAGAACATTTGAGGCATGGTAAAGCCAGCAGATCAGGAGATGATTGCCATTGAGGAAATAGCTGTTCCTTATGCATCCCAACAGGAGGGGCCACACCAGGAAGCACCGTGTGAGTCAGGAGGCAGGGGGAGGCGGGGAGGTGTAGTTTCCACAGAAAGGACCAGAGGAGGCAGGGCAAGCAGGCTTAGGAATAATTTGAATAACTTCAGGGGACTCTAGGGCGTAGGAGCTGCCTGGGGTGATTAGGGCAAGTGGCTGGAGCGCGAGAGCCCCATAGAAGAGGTGGTTGGGGGTGCACTCTGGACTCAGTGCTTTGCATTTGAAAAGCACGCTCCCTAGTGAGTGGTTCGCTATCTCTGGGAATTGGCGAACCCTGGGAGGGGCAGTCCCTCCAGGGTCAGCGGGCTCCAGATGTATCAGAATACAGGAAACAAATGACATGGTTAACACACCTGGCTCCCCAGGATGCTGGAGAGATGGTGGGAGAGAGACAAGGACGGACTGAATTAAAGATAGCCCTTCCTGTGCTTGGGCCATGTGCTGCCCTGTCCAGGGTGCTGGAGGCGTTGTCAGCTCTGCTCTCAGACAACCATGCCCTGTGGCCACATAGCTTGTGCCCAAGACACCCCAGAGGCAGGGTCAGGCCAAGCACAGATGGTCCTCCCACATGCCTCTGCCCCTCAGGCCAGGCTGTTGGGCTGACCTTGCCCTCCCTGTGTGAGCCAGGGTCACTGTGGCGGGCGGAGTGCAGGCCCAGCTGGGTCAGCGATGGCTCCTGCCTCAGTGTGTCTTGGCAGGAAAGAGTCCTCATGTGCTCTCACATTCACATGCACATCCCTCACATTCACATCTTGGGGCAGCAACGCCCACCCTAAGTTTTCAGAAACTCCTTAGAAGGGCTGTTTTAGAGATAGATGCCCAGTGCACAGACCCAGTGACGCCTCTGTGTCAGAACCCACGCTTCCCTGCATAGTTGAGAACTGGCAGGCAGGCAGAGTGACAGGGCCAGCCCAAGGTCTGGGTACAGGAGTTTAAGCCCAGGGTCTCTCCTTCCTCATGGTGTGACCTTCAGCCATCCTTTCCCCCTCTGGCAAGTCACCTAAGAGTCCACATCACTTATCTTCACATCCTGGCCCAGGGTACCTGCTCGGGACTTGCTGGTGGGTGGAGGACAGAAACCCAGGACCACAGCCGTTCAGAAATGCTAAACAAGCATTTCCTAAAAAGAACAGTCTGCCTTTCAGGCTGTCAGACCGACCTGGCAGTGTCCCAGCCTGGGGACAGCAAGAGCCAATGACTAGTCAGGTTGGGGACAACTCTAAAGGCTGGGCCAGCCAGAGCTCTGAGCGGGATCAACGGAGCCCCACGTTGTGGCCGCATCACTGTTCAATGCCACACTCTCCCCAGAGGCGTTGATCCAAGAGCGCTCCCCAGGAAAATGCCTGCACTCAACCTCTCTGCCGCTGAGTGCAATTTCAGGGAGCCGTGCTCCCTCTCCAGGCCCGAGGTGCTCCCACGTGTCCTCCTGGTTCTGTCTCTCAAGCAAGCCCTTCCTTGCCCCCCTGCTTTGTGCACATCTCTGCTTGGGAGCCCGCCTCGCCTCTTCCTTCCTAACACAGGCCTCTCCCCCCTCCTGATCCACGCGCGCTCCAGGCCTGCCTTTGCCCCAGCCTGAGCCCGCACGAGCCACTGCAGAGGCTGCTGCTCTCTGCATTCTCCTTCCCAGGCTGCACTGTTTCAGTAAATTTTGTTTGCCCTGCAGTGTGCAGCTGCTGATGTTGCCCCTGAGAAGGTTGCAACCTTGGGCAAGTGCACAGCCACTCTGGCCTCACAGCCCCCGACCCCCCACACGGCCCTAGGACAGTGGAATTAGCCAGGCTCTCTTTGTCTCTTTCTCTGATCTTCCTACTAAGCTTCTGGCTGTTCTGTTGAATGTTGGTATCACAATCAATTAGTTTTCACAAGCTGCTGACTGATTGCTGTGTTGTTTTTGATAATGCCCTGGGGTACAACTTATCTACAGTATGACGCTGGTTAAATTCTAGACCCTTCACGGGGGTAGGGTGTTGCCAGTCTTTGAGGCTTGCTCAGAGTCCAGGAGGGATCTTAGCTGCCTTTTCCCTGGTTCTCTTTGTTACACTTGTGGTGGGTTTGCCATTTTACTTGTGGCTACTAATATCCTAGAGCTACTGGCCTCCTCTCTATTGCTCACTACCAAGATTTCTGTTGTTTCTGATAGTGCTAAGGGCATGAACTTCCCATGCTCTGTTCCAAATAAAGTTGGTCCCATTAGGGAGAGCCATGGCGCTCTCTGTTCTGCCTTTTCCTCTGGGAAGACCGCTGTGCCACTGCACTGGAGGCAGGAGCAGGGTGGCCTGCTTTGCCCAGGGTGACACTCCTGGTTTACAAGTGGGTCACTGATTGGGGATGGCAGCCCCTAGTCTTCTTGGTTTCCCCTTTCAGCATGAATCCTCTGCCCTACGAGCAAGCTGGGGAAGGGACTATCAGGGACCAGTATACCTGGCCTGCCACCCCTGGGAGTGGGGACTGGGTGGGTGAAGAGAGCCCCAGTCCTCCAGTCACCCCTACCCGGAATAGACTTTCTGCAACACGTATTTGGGAGGTATGGGAGATGCCAGTGGCTTGCCTTCCCCAGGGTGAAACCACAGCCCCAGACTGGGAGTGGGGAAGACAGAGAGCTCTGTCGTCTAGGCAGTAAAGCTTCTGTCACGCTGAGCTGGGGAAAGGGTGGGAGAGGGTTGTGGCTCAAATGCCATAGACTTTCACTGTTCCTACCAAGATTTAGTAGATTTTCTTGAGTAAGTTTTTCTCCATTTCTTATATTGACCTTAGGATAATTTTCAGATGCTTTAAATGGTGGTTTTTTAAAAATAATTTTCACCAGTTAAATGGTTGTTTAACTGAGGAGAGAGTTCACCAAGCTCCTTGCAGCTCCATTCTAGAAGTTTCCGTTTACTGCCTGTTTTTGTAGATAAAGTTTATTGGAACACAGCCATATCCATTCATTTACATGTTGTCTGGGGCCAGCCGCTTTCATGCTCCGATGGCAGTGGAGTACTTGCAACAGAGATCGTGTAGCCTGCAAAGTCCAAAATAGGTACTCTCTGGCCCTTATAGGGAAAGCTTGCTGAGGAATGCCTGCGTTATCCTTCTCTTCTTTCTCTGGAAAACAATACCACAAAGTTATTGTCACACAAAGAGGTCATGAAAGAGTATCCCGTTAGAACTGCAGAAAAGTTGTGTCAGTCAATCGATTTGAAAAAAATCACTGTCCTCTGTTTTTGGTTGTTTGCGATATTGGTCAGTTTTTAATTTTTTGTGATGTATTTTTTATTCTAAATCAACATTCCATTTTATACCTAATTTGTATTTTTAATTTTGCAATTTTCTCCTTCAAGTGGGCCCTAAATTGTCTAAGCTTCCTCCCCGTGGGAGGAAGGGGCAGTGTGCTCAGACTCAAGCTGGAGAATTGTGTTCTGCACCCCAGCGTTCTACTGACTGTATTCGTGAATTTTTACCATGTCAGCATATCACCTGTCCTTCATTTCCATATTTCCTTTAAATCGCCTTTTTTACTTAAACAAGTAGATCTTGTATGTCTCTGAAGTCACTGGCTTGATGTGCCACCTCCATCTTTATGAATGTCCCCTGTGGGCACACTGTCTCCACCTGGAGACAGGTGTGGGGCAGCATGTGGCCGGGGGGACAGAGGAGGCTGGACAAGGTGCCAAGGACGGTGGGAGGCCCAGGCGGTGGTTGGGGGCAGCTGGGTGGGCCAACACCTCCCTGGGCCTCCTGACAGGGCTCTGAGCATCTGGGGGCATCTAGGGCCAGCTTGGCTCGTGCCTCCAGAGCCAGGCGGTCGTCACAAGCACTGCAGGCTGAGGGAGTGGGGAGAATGCAAGCGGTGGGTCAGGGAGTAACCGTCTGTCTTTCAGCACTGCTTTAAAGGACACTGCATCTGGCTGACGCCTGACATCCTCAAACGGGACGGCAACTGGGGTGCCTGGAGTCCATTTGGCTCCTGCTCACGCACCTGCGGCACAGGTGTGAAGTTCAGGACCCGCCAATGCGACAACCCACAGTGAGTTGGCCCTGATATTTCCCAAACTTCCCAGGTGGGAGCTGCAGTCCCTGAGGCCCCTCGCTAGCCCCCTGTCCTGCAGGGCCCCTCCAGCCACACATTGGTCCTGGAGAGGTTGCGAGGGCGGACAGCCCTGGCCCCTCTTCACCCTCCCTGGGAGGAAGCTGAGACTCAGAGAAGGGAGGGCTCAGGCTCCCTGGCCACATGGCCTGCAGAGGGCTGAGCTAGCCCTGGAGACCTGGAAACCTGGCCTCCTGACCCCCGGCCTGGGGCCGTCGCCCTCCCTGGCCAGTGCCCTACTCTAAACACTGCCTCGCTCTGCCTTGCTTGGTTGAGGGTGCCAAGGATAGAAGAGGGAACAGAGACCAGGAATTGGGGACAAGGCAGGGGGCTTTCTGGGGCCCCAGGACACTGAGCAGGGGAACAGCTGTTCCCATCAGGCAAGGGGCAGGAGCAGTGACATGCCACCTGTGCCCAGCTGCCTAGGAGAGAGACAGCCTGGAGAGGCTGCCTCCATGCCCACCAGACTCCCCCTACCCACACTCCCTGTCCTGCCTCCAGTGCAGGCGCCAGGGCCTATGCTGTGCTGTCCTTCCCGAAAACCCCTCATTCCCCCACTGCTCTGCCCAGCACCACTTTCATATTCATGCTGGGGCCACTCCTGCCTGAACCCTTGGCCTTGGCCTTGCCTGGTTCAGTGCCCATGGCGGGTGGGCAGGAACCAGAGGGCCCAAGCCCTGGGCACCTGCAGCCCAGGTGACTCAGTTAGCACCCTGGGCCTCAGGCAGCCTGCCCTGTGGGGTTGTTGTGGGTGCACGTACAGTGATGTGAACAGGGCCTGGTGTGCAGGAAGAACCCCCCAGACGGCAGCTCGCGCTGCTCTTCCACCTGCCCAGAAGAGTCCCCTCAGCTACTGGGAGACATGTGCCCTTTTTCTTTCTTTGGGCTGTCTAGTGTTTTAAAGATTTTGATTTACATGAAAGTATTAAAATTTGGAATTTCACATAAAAAAGCAAACCAGATTTCCACCTTCCAAACTGGGCGCCATAGCAATGTCAGGCCCAAATACAGGCTGGTGGGTGACTCAGGCTGCCCTCTCATGGGCAGCCCCACCCAGCCATGTTCACTCACCTCCTCCACCCACCTGGACCCCCTAGATATTTGAGTTGGGGCCCTAAGCCCTAAGCCACAGGCTCATCACACTTTCTTGGCCCCTGCCAGTCTCAGCAGAAAGTGTCCGTGACTTTCTGTGCGTGTGTGGTTTTTTGGGGGACACAGGTCTCTAGCTTCACGTCAGCTTTTCAGAGGCACCTATAACCCCCAAATTTAAGCCCCACAGGTGTCTGGGGCCTGTCCAGACAGGCTGCGACCCGGTCTCTGCGGCAGCTCCGGCGCTCTGCTCCATCAGGCTGCTGTACTTTTTCTTGCCAGATCCTGAACTGGCCACTGGGCAGCCAGAGGGGGCGGCAGTCACCCCTCTGGGGAAAGGGCTCTAGTCCACATGGGTGGGGAAGGGACCCATGACCCAGGGTCCAGAGGTGGGAAAGCCCACACCTCAGGGACACCTGTGCTTGGGGCCGGCCGCCCCAGCTTGAGCCTGGAGAACTCTTCTCCTGCTTCTGACCAACTCCTGTCCGAGGGCTCCGGGCCGCTGTCCCAGCCAGGTCCAGAGGCAGGAAGGGGCCCACGTGCCCTGCCGCTGGGTCCCCTCAAGCACCCCTGGGGCTATTACACTTTTCTCAGGATGAGATTGACTGAGCGACGCGATTGGTCTCTGCTGCTCCTTCCTGTGCGGATGGAGGAACTTGAGTCCAAGGTGCACAGTGAGCAGATCTGGCCTAACCCCCCAGCGTCCAGGTTCTGGGCCTCATGCCTGATACTGGGCTTTTGGGGTCCAGTGGACTCACCCTCAGGCCTGGCCTGGCTCAAGGGTTGGGGGGCTTCCATGTTCTGTGTCTCCCCACCTGCACCCTCTAGGTAGTTTTTACCCCTCTGCTGAACCAGCCTCTGTGGTGGTAGCAAGGGACAGGCACAGCAGTGACAGGAGCAAAGCTGCCAAGACTGCCTGTGAGCCCGTCTGTTCATGAAGCCCGTCAGGCCCGGATCGGGGGGTGGGGGGCGACCACTGCCAGCGCTCCCTCCACGTCAGGGGCTGTCGGCAGGGGTGCGGCTGCGCAGAGCTGTAACGTTGTTTCATTCCTTTACACTGGGGTCAGTCGGAGACACGCGGCTGTAGTGCCCAGAGCATTTCAGAGCTCACAGGCTCCACATGGCCTCTTTGTCAGTGACCCCCATGGGCCCCACAGGCCCCCCTCTCACGCGCTCTCTAGGTGATGCCAGCTGGACCTCACACTGCCCATCTTTAGCTCGTACTCCCTGTGCTCTCTTTGGCTTTTCCTGTGACACTGGGGCCAGAGGGAAGACGGCCGCCTGCTCACTGGATTGAGTTCCCTCCGTGTTCTTTGCTCCCCCCAACTCTTATGATTGCACAACTGCAGTCTCCAGTGTCTAGCTCTTCGCTTGCTCTCCCCCCGGCTCTCCCGGTCTCCAGCTTGCGTTCAGTTGTGGAGTTAGCACAGATTTCCTTTCGAAGTAGTACGCCTCCTGCCTGGGCTGGCCAGCAGCTCCAGGGACAGCCTGGCTCCTTCCTGCTATTTCCCAGACTGTTGCTGCACAGATGCCCCTGGGCTCCCGCACCCGCGCAGGCCCGCACCCCCTTCTGGTGATGCCGTTGTTGTACTGTCATTGACTGTGGTCCCATCAGTGATCAGTGGTGTAAATCTCAAAGTTGCCGTTTCCCTCATCCTCCCCACCAAACACTGAGGTCTCTTGTTTCTTCCTCTCCAACTGGTTGTTTCCACCGGCTTCCCTCGAGAACGTGGTTCTGTGCTGGGCCTCACAGGTGCGACTCCTTTCTTCCCCACTCTGCAGCGCACAGCAGCAGCAGCCACCCCATGACGCAGGCAGAGCACGACTTTTGTCCAAGTCTCAGGTGCGGTGTTGGGTCCTGCTCGGCTCTGCCACACCTGGCAGATGGCGACACAGAGGCCCCCAGCTGCTCTCAGGGCCCTGGCCTGCTGTGTCCCACCACCCTGCCCGCCAGAGGCATCTGCTGGCCCCCAGCCCGGCCTTTGCTGTGGGGTTAGTGCTTGGTGGACTGGTGTGTTCTCAGCGAAGTGAGGGAGTTACAGAAACGCAGCCTGCGTTCTCTGAGCTGGGGAAGCTGGTGGGGGCACTCCACTGTGTGCCTGCCGCTTGTGAAGAACCTGTGCTGAGGGGTTCCACCATTTCAGAATTGCTCTGAGTTCCTGCCATGTGTCAGGCACAGGCCCAGGCCCGGATGCAGAGGAGACTCACCCAGCTCTTCCATCCTGGGGCTTACGGCCAGGGGTGGAGGTGCAGAACCTAAACACCCGGTCACAGCCTGCTCTTGGTTCACGGTCACAGCAGCGGGAGCTGGGGGCCCAGGGGCCTGGAAGATGCTCCTTCCCACGGGCCCGAGGAACATGACCAGCCCATCTTACTTAATGCTCAGGCCTGGGAGGCGGGGGATGGCGGGGCCTGTGGCTGGGGCAGGGCCGGGCTAGGTCCCTTCACTCAGCAGAGCGTCCCCTCTGAGATTCAGGGACGCCCCTGAACCCCACGAGAGGTGCCTCAAGTGCTGGCCTCTCCCTGGTGGCACCAAGCTGCAGGCCTTTGCTTCCTCTTCCAGCCCGGCCAACGGGGGCCGCACCTGCTCCGGCCTCGGCTACGACTTCCAGCTCTGCAACCCGCAGGACTGCCCCGACGCCCTGGCCGACTTCCGCGAGGAGCAGTGCCGGCAGTGGGACCTGTACTTCCCGCATGGCGACGCCCAGCACCACTGGCTGCCACACGAACACCGGGACGGTGAGCTGGCATGGGGGCCGAGTGGGCGCTCTGCGCGTCCCTTCCCACTGAGGCTGCACGGGCAAGGCTGCCGGCCACCCTGGGCTGCCAGCAGAGCCCACCCTGGCCCCTGTGGCTGCCAGGGCCACTCCTGGGCTGGGGCCCGGGGCATGGCAGGACTGCAGTTAGAGGAGTCAGGAAGAACCTGGCCCAGGGTGCTGGGAGAGGGCCCTGCTGGAGGCTCCCGCAGTCACCACCAGTGGACGAGGCTGGGGCTTTGTGGTCAGGACGTCTCAGGGTTGGGGTGGACCCTGCCGAGGAATCAGGCCGCCTCTGGCCTTCTCATCTCTCAGCGGGAGCTCTCAGCTCCAAGTGTCAGAAAGCATGACTGGATCTGGTGGCAGCGTTAAAGGCCTTCCTTGGTTCCTGGGCTGAAAAGTCCGGGAACTCCGACACGATAGTGTTCGTACCCCATTCGGGTCCTCACCCCCTTCATGATGGCATTCTAAACACAAGTTGCTGTCCCTTCCAGGCACTGGGCAGGAAAGGGTGGCAGGGGCCGCGGCCTGCTCAGTGCTGGAGGTGCTGCCGGAGCAGACAGGGCCCTCCCTCTCAGAGGGAGGCTGCAATCTGGTGGGCAAGGTAGATGCTCGTCAAATGATGGCCCAGTGTGTTTTAGGACCTCAGAAAATGCTGAGATGGGGAGGTGCCAGGGACCCGAGACTGAATCAAGGGGCATCTGGCCTTATTCAGGGTTTCAGAGAAGGCGACAGAAAAGGGTCTTCGGGCAAAGACCTGGAAAACAGCCATGTGCCATTGCTTCCTTGTGTCGGGGTCTCTGGGCGGGGCCTTGGGGATCTGAGACAATGCTGCACCTATAACAGCCTGGCTCCGCTGGGACAAGCTCCTCCTAAATCTGACGCCCCAAGCTCCAAGGCCCTGAGACAGTGACACAAGGGGTGGTGGTCGCCTGCCCCAGGGCAGGTGCATGGGGCGGGGGGTGGGAGGGTGGGGGAGGGGGTGGGGTGGTCGCCTGCCCCAGGGCAGGTGCACAGGCGGGGGGGCGGGGGACAGGAATCCATCTGAACACCCTCCTGGGAGTTTCTCCCTCACATGGTGCTTCTCTCGAGTGAACTAGGGAAGGAAGGCAAGTGGTGCGGCTGGCACTGCTCGCCGACCCCCCGCCGCTCCCCTTCCAGCCAAGGAGAGATGCCACCTCTACTGCGAGTCCAAGGAGACCGGGGAGGTGGTGGCCATGAAGCGCATGGTGCACGATGGGACACGCTGCTCCTACAAGGACGCCTTCAGCCTCTGTGTGCGTGGGGACTGCAGGGTGAGTGCCACGAGCGCCGCCACGGCCCAGGGCCTCCGCGTCCTGGGGTTGTTGGGAGGAATCGCTGAGGTTAAGCATGCAAAGTGTTGGAACAGCACCTGCCGCAGGGCCGGCTCTCAGCAAATGTCGGCCTACCCCTCCCTGTGCCAGCAGTTCTCAGACTTGGTGTGGCTGAAGTCACCGGGGGAGCTTGGGGGCTGCACCTGAGAGACTCAGGTCAAGGCTGGGCTGGGAGCATGAATTTCACGAGCTCCCCAGGTGATTGCTTGTGAGGCACTGCCACGTCCTTGCACTCCACTGGGCACTGGACAGCTGCTTCTTTTTTATTTCCTCCGCAGTGCGTAGTTGTATATCCTAGTTGGAGTTGTTCTAGTTCTTCCATGCGGGACGCCGCCACAGCATGGCTTGATGAGCAGTGTGCAGGTCCACACCCAGGACCCAAACCAGCGATTCCCGGGCTGCCGAAGCAGAGTGTGTGAACTTAACCACTTGTCCACAGGGCCGGCCCCCAGACAGCTTATTCTTGATCAGGGTGGCCCACTGTCTGTCTCGTTGGTGTGGCTCTGTAGAAACGCCCTGCTGTGTTTTCCATTATTCTTACATCTTTGGCTTCAATCTTAGGCTGTCACAAGAAATAACTGTGGGACAACTCAGTATATGATAATAACATGAGCACCGACTCGCCCCCTGCCAGACTCCCTAGAAACAACTGGAACCCCCTGTAGAGTTTGTGTAGACAGGACTGACCGTAGGTGTCACCGAGGCTGCCTCTGACTCACCTTCCTGAGAAGTGGGCATCCTCAGGATGTCTCTGGCAGAGAGCCTGGCAGAAGGCCACAGGTGCCCTGGAGGAGGAAGGTGAGGCTGGAAGACAAGGAGGCAGGTGCTGGGCAGTTGGGTGCCCTCAGGGCTTCTCTCCGCTCACAGGGCTTCAGTAGGAGCCGAGCGAGAGTGAAGGAGGCTCCTCCACAACACGGCAGATGGCCAAGAGGAGGCTGCTCTGGCTTGAGTCTGGCAGGGAGGCTGGCCACACAGTCTGCTCAGATGGTGAAACCCAATACCCCGAAACAAAGATAGCAGTGTCTCCTTTGTCCCCGCAGGGTTTTAAGTTATGGAGGCAACTGGGTGACAACACAGAGAGACCAATGCCATTGAAAGAAGAATTTATTGCTTCCATTTCCCGAGAAGGGGGCATACTGTGCTGTGCAGGGCCACTCAGGGGAAGCGCCAGATTTGGTCAGGAGGCAGAAAGGAGCAGGGAACTAGGTCCGAGCCTGCATTAGGGTTCCGTGGGAAAGGCAAGGTGGGGCAGGTAGAGGCTGAGGATCGGCCATTGTGAATAATTCCAGTAGACTCCAGGCTATAGGGGTGGTCCCCAGCCTTCGGGTGCCTGGCCTAGGAGGAGTGGCAGGGGAAATACTGGCTTGTGTGAGAGGTGATGAGGAGGACAGTTGGTGGCATTTGTTGGTTTGGTTATGAAAGGTGGGTTCCCAGCATAGCCCTTTGCTGTCTATGAACTGGCCTGCCCTGGGAGGGGCAGCCTCTCCCTGGCCAGCATCACAAGACACAGAAAAAATTTTCAAACATGATTAATATAGGCTGTCAGCATGGAAAACATTTAGTAGTAGAAGTTGCTTTTCATGGCAGCTGTGATGATGGTTGCAAACCCGACAGAGAAGTGAGAGCACTCACGCACCCTGTCAGCGCCAGGGCCATCGCTCTGCTCCTGACACTGGCAACTGGAGAAGACTGGTTAAGCGCCTCATTAAGTAGTAGTGATTTTTAATGGGTAACAGCAGGATGATAGATTTTTGCATAAGTAGAAAATATATACAGTTGTGTGTCACTTACGTCCTGAGAAATACGTCCTTAGGCGATTTTGTCGCTGTGCGAACATCACAGAGTGTACTCACACAAACTCAGACAGTAGAGCTCGGCTCTATAGTACTAATCCTGTGGGATCACAGTCGTATATGCGGTGCATTGTTGACAAAACATCATTGTGCAGCACATGACTGTGTATGATCATATTGCAAAAGTCACAAAACAAACGAGACAGAAAAGAAAGATTTAAAAACACACAAAAGACATGGGCAGTAGTGAGATGAAATATATGAGTCCCAACAATGCCTGGGAATGTGAAACTCTTCTTTTAAAAGAATCTAATACTGGGTCAAAAAGCAATTCCCTCGTGGATGCTGTCAATTTAGAGAACATCAAAACAATGACTCGGGAAGGTCA
Source organism: Equus asinus (assembly GCF_041296235.1). Taxonomy (NCBI): domain Eukaryota; kingdom Metazoa; phylum Chordata; class Mammalia; order Perissodactyla; family Equidae; genus Equus; species Equus asinus. Next base: position 5,745,255 of record NC_091798.1, read on the forward strand.
AAAGTGAAGCGACAGCAGATGTGTCAGGAGAATAAAGGTGCATGCACACAGCGTACACACACAGCAAGGAATCAAGAGAATCAAGAATTGAATGTGGCCCATAGCTTCTTTTAATAAAGGGCACAATCCACAACCTTGATAAAGTAATGACATGCTCTCAGATATGTCATCTAAAAACTGCTATGAAAAATGGAAAAATTGAAATAAGCCAGCATATTTCCTGATCTCATAGCTCGCTGACTGGCTGTCACAGATCAGGAGGGAGAAGAGCAGCGCCTTACCAGCCCCACGCCCCTCCCTGTGGCAGCCCTGCAGCCTCACTGCCAGCGCCTCCCCCCACCCAGCTGGGACCCAAGTGGGATCACACTGTCAGTCTCCTCTGTTCATGGGGATGGCCAGCCCCAGCCATGCAGAGCTGCCTGGGGACACATGGGCATCCCCAACCTGAGCTGTCCTCGGACCCATTAACCCATTTAATATTTAAAGTGAGATTCCAGGCCAGTAGAAGGACCCTGGGCTCCATTGGCCTCTTGGACTTAGTTAAAGTCTCAGTGCCACATTCCCGCTAGTCCAGCTCAGGCCGCTAGATCTCACACGGTGTCTCCTGAAGGCCCGTCCACGCTTGCCAAAGACAGATGTGCCTGAGCCGGGGCGGTACTTGCCTGGCCTGGATGCTCAGAGATGAGCCGACCACCGCTGCCCAGACAAAAGTGGCTGTGTGAAACCCTCCTCCGGGTGGCAGGCAGGCCTCCTGACTGTGATGGTGACACGTGCTGGTTTTGGGAAGTGGCAGATTTGTGATTTCAGCCCAGGCTTCTGTGCCTTAAAAGACCAATATTTTCCCCCCGACAGTTTATCACATTGCCTTCCTTTGCTAATTTTTTTTTCCCCTCAGGAATTATTAAAATAAAAAAGAGCATTTCATTTTATTGATTGTTTTTCACCCTGCTCACTTCCAAACATGATTCAAAGGCTTATGATCACATATAGGTCAATAAAACCCAAAGATTGTTAAACTCTATGCACACATTCAAAAATCACGCATGGAGGCTGGCCTGTGGCACAATGGTTAAGTTTGCACGCTCCACTTCAGTGGCCCAGGGTTTACAGGTTTGGATCCTGAGTGTGGACCTATGCACCACTCATCAAGCCATGCTGTGGTGGTGTCCCACGTACAAATAGAGGAAGATTGGCAACAGATGTTAGCTCAGGGCCAATCGTCCTCACCAAAAAGAAAAGAAAAAAGGTGCATGAACCTCTGCTCTGTAGCCCCTTCATGGTCTAGAGCCCCTGCCCTCAAAGGTCCTTATAAGACAAAAGTCAGAAACCAAAGAGCAAAGGGAGAGGAAGCAGGTGGTAGGAGGATCTTGAGGAGAGAATTAGCCTGAGCTCCCTGGCATCCAGGGCAAAGAGGGAAATCTGTAATGCTATGGTGCACTGTAGGACAGGCAGGGAGAGCAGGCAAGCTCAGAGAAGAGCTCTCTTCCCTGCTGAGCTAGGAGAGCGGTGAGTGTGGCTAGTGGTATGAAAGTGGCCTCAGGCAGTGTGCTCAGGGCCATCGACACACAGGGGCTATTCTTAATGGAGCTTCCGTGGCCCTGGGAATGGTGTGCTGCCAGGGCTGTAGAGAGAAAAAGAGCCTGAATTTATCACTGCCTCTGCCAGGAGGCCCAGGGCACAGGAACATCCTGGCTCAGTGTGGAATAATTTTTGCTACTGGAATGGGCAGTGTTGAGAAGGTTAGTGGAGAGAATAAAAGTAAAAGTGTTCCCACCAAGTTTTGTTACCTCCTGTCCAGACACCTGAAGACAGACGGAAGAGGACATTATGTTCCTGGGGCCATGAGCGGGCAGGGCATCCAGGCCTCAGCGTCAAGTGGGAGCCTGCAGGGGCCACTGCTGGGCTGCGCTCTGTTGCTGCCCTGGGAGGACAGGGACGTGAGCCAGGACAGTCCTGGCTGTGGCCCTGATTGGGCTGTGCAGGACCCTCTGAGGTCACACTGTCCGGATGAGTGAATGAGGCCCAGTGAGGGGGAGTGGCTGTCCTTGGTGGGTCCCCAGTGAGTGGGCACACAGGATCTGCCTTGCTCCAAAGCCCTGTCTCCTTCCCTTGCGTTGGGAACGGCAAAGGGATGCCCAGACCTGGGCCGCAGAGGGAACAGGTGCTGGGGCCTAGGGGCGTGGGTCAGGCCAGGGCCCGAGTGGGGAGGGGGTCTCACGTACACACTGCACCCTGCCCCCACAGAAGGTGGGCTGTGACGGGGTGATCGGCTCCAGCAAGCAGGAGGACAAGTGCGGCGTGTGCGGCGGGGACAACAGCCACTGCAAAGTCGTCAAGGGTACCTTCACACGCTCGCCCAAGAAGCTTGGTGAGTGCGCTCCTCCCTCCGGCCCCAAGCCGTCCTTGAAGCTCTGTGTGGGTTCAGACTGTTCTGGGGGTGGTCTGGGAGTGTGAGGTGGATAGAGAATCGTAAGTCAGGGACAGCTTGAGCCAGGCTCCAGGGGGCTGGGGAACAGGGAGACTGGGGGCTCTGGTCTCAGGCTCAGGGCAGAGAAGGCTGGGATATAGGCGCACAGGGTGGGTCTTAGAAGACTTGATTTGAGGAGAGAGGCCTGAGGAGGACACCCCTCCCCTGCCCTCCAGGGCTGCCCAGCTGCCTGTGGGCCCCTTGCTCCCTGCCCCTCAGCCCCTACCCCCACTGGCTGTCAGTAGGACTCCCCCGGGCCTGGGCTGGTCAGTGCAGCCTGGGGCCTAAGGGCATGGTAGGTCTGTCCCCCATGGGGCTATGGGATGGGCCTGGGGAGCTTGGGGTCCCCTGGCAGATCTGGGCTCTGGGAAGACAGCCCTCTGGGGGAGCCTCACTCCAGGGCTGTGCCTCCACCTGGCCCTCCGCCCTCCAATTGGGCCTGCAGACACTGACTGCCCCGCCTCTGTCTGAAATGGAGAGAAGCCGCTTGGCTTTGCCTCTTCCAGAAGAAGGCCATGGAGCAAGCGTGCGGGACTCCACACAGAGCGGGTGCCAGGTGCCAGCAGCTGACCCTCTCCACTTGCCGCACGAGAGCTCCAGGGTCTTCAGTTTGCAGATCAAGTGGCTGAGGTCCAGGGAGGCCAGGCAGTTGCTGGGCCTTCCCTCCTACATGTGGCGTCTTAGCTTCAGGCCCGGGCGTGACTCCAGGGCCATCCACAGGATTCCCACGAGCTTTCAGTAGAGGAGGCTCCCTCAGGAGCACCTGGGATTTGAAGATGAGCAGAAGGGCTGTGGAGACACAGCATCTTTCCCGTTGGCCCCTATCTGGGAGGGCAGTCAGAGCCCACGGAACACTGGGGCTCAGGAACTGCCGTCAAGGGCCAGGCCCTCCATGTGTTGCCCACATTCGGGCAGCCTCTCCCCTCATTTGGCTTTGTCTCCCTACATCCCAACAAAGGTTACATCAAGATGTTTGAGATCCCAGCAGGAGCCAGACACCTGCTTATCCAGGAGGCAGACGCCACCAGCCACCACCTGGGTGAGTCTCCAAGCACAGGCAAGGTCATCTCTCCACAGCCTGGCTCTTCTGGGGATGGGCAGAGTGCCCCGGGGTCAGAGGCCTGTCCCTGGCTCAGCCCACCTGGTGGACCTTTTCCCGGGTCACCTCCTGGTGGAGAGGCCAGGGGTTGAGAACAGAGCAGCCACTGTGGAGGGACCTGTGTCTAAGACATGCCACACCCCCAGCCCATAGAATGGTGACTCTCTACCTCCCGTCTCAAGGCCAAGGGGGAAGACAGACCCCCCCCCCCCGCCCCCACTGGAAGGCGGGCAGGGTCTGCAAGCAGCAGAGTGCTGGGCAGCGCCCCCAGCACCAACCAGAGGGCGCTGAGGCCGCTGGAGGATAGGCTCCCGGTGTATTTGCATATATTGAAATTAGTTTAATTTTAAATTCAAGGGATTCTACCTGGAATAGGGATTTCGGACATCCCTTGAAAATTTGGATATTCTATTGACTCTGGGCACCCCTTCCCATGTGGCAGCCCCTGCCTTCGGGACTGTGCTCTCTGTTCCCCCCCCTCGCAGGGGCTTCACCCAGCTTCCCTCCTCCCCAAAGGCATCTGGGCCCTACCTCCAAGGCGGTCGTGGGGCCAGAGTCAGAGGGTGATGCCTGCGGTCCCTGGCGGGATCCTGCACAAGTCCCTTCCCCCAGTTTGGGCCCCACCTTCCTCCCTGTGCCCTGGAGGCTGGACTGGGTCAGGAGCTCCCAAACTGCTGCCATCCGGTGCACTCACCGACAACACGTATCAGGCACAGCATCTCTAACATGCATTTTTCTCTCTTCCTTGTTTTAAGAGGAAACTTTATATTACCACCCAAAATCTAAAACCAATACCACTTGCCTTAAATGGAAGGTAAATAGAAAAGCTGATTCCCGAAAAAAAAGACACTTCTACCTAAACGTGTTTCCTGCTAGTAGACTAGGTCCCAGGTCCCCTCTCTGCACAAGAGGAGTGAGGGTTAGTGACAAATTGAGGGCCTACTGGCACCCACTGGGGACTCTCCGTGACCAGGACAGAGTCATAGGAGACGTGTTCAGGGAGTCGTTTCTTCACTCGGGGAGCCCGTGGTCTCCGTGCCCTGTCTGTGGCCCCCCTGAAATCACCCCGCAGGCCCCCAGTAGCCGCCTTCCACACTGGGAAGTGTGGGGCTCCCTGACAGCTGGGTTCTCAGCTCCTAGATGCTCTTCGTGGATGCCCAGTGGCCCAAATGTCTCCGCCCCCAGTCAGGTCAGACGTCTTCCGGGGTATGGGCAACTGGTGGGGACCCAGGCCAGGCCCCAGTTACCGGGGGGGGGGACCCTGCTTTTCAGCTGGACATATGCCCACGCCATGGCAGGAAGCCCGCAGCCCTGCAGCCTGCTGTCCAGCAGATCCCCCGCACCCGGGGGCCGGGGCAGGGAGGGCGGTAGCTCTGAGTGCCTGCTGGGTGCTGCAGTAGCCTGCAGGGAAGCCCCTGAGGGCTCAGCCACTCCCCCGCCCCTGTGCCTTCAGGGCTTGTGGAGCAGACCAAGGAAAGGGCCCTGGGCCGGCCAGAAGGGCACGGTGGAGGGAAATCTAGTTCCACTGAGCAGCAAAGGGCGAGGCGGGCTCCCAAGGCTGTTTGGGCCCCTGGTAGAGGGCAGCTGGGAGAGACGAGGGGCTCTGCTCCCAGCCAGTGTCCCCCGGTGCCCTGACCTCGCCCTGGGCGATCTTGGCTGGGGCTGCCTTTTCCCACTCTCAGCCATCAAGAACCTGGAGACAGGCGAGTTCATTTTAAATGAAGAGAATGGCGTGGATCCCGAACCCAAGTCCTTTATTGCCATGGGAGTGGAGTGGGAATACCGGGAGGAGGACGGCCGGGAGACGCTGCAGACCATGGGCCCCCTCCATGGCACCATTACCATCCTGGTAAGTGGAGGCAGGAGCCAGGCCTGCCGCCTCCTGGCTGCCCAGGTCGGGGCAGGTGGCCACTGGGGAAGCGATGGGGGGTTGCCCGGGAGCCTGAGCGCACTGCGCCTTCGGGCAGGCCACACTCTGAGCGGCCCCTCTGGCCTGCCCTTGGGACCGAGGGTCTCCACCTCTGTGTCGGAGCGAGGAACAGACGGAGCCAAGAGCCGGGGCCCTGCATTGACCCCCGAGGGACCTCAGGCAGACTCCCCTGTAAGGGTTTCGGTTCCCCCTCTGCATGACCTTCACGGCCACCTTTCATCCTGCTCCTCCATGTCTGCCATCACGTCCAAACCCTGCCGCGCCCTGGGAGGACCCATGGGGCTCAGAAGGGTAGCCCGCCAGACCCAGGTCACAGGGACTTTGTCCCCAAGAGGGACTGGGCCCAGGTGTCCTGAGTCCAAGACCACAGGCTCTCCTGGTGATGAGAAGGCAGAGGGGCCTTGATTGGCTAATCACTTTTTAAAAATTAATTTTAGTTGTATAAGTAATATATTTTACTTGTAAAAAATTAAGAGCCTACCGATGAGGCTCAGGTCCTTTAGCCCCTCCGCCCAGGGGAGCGCAGGTGGTCGGGTCAGGCCCCGGGAGGCCCTCAGGGATCGGCCCGCGTCAGCAGCCGCTCCGCGTTGAGAGCCACCTCCCGGCTGCCGGGTGAGGTCCCCACGGCCACGCCAGGGGCGCTCGGCGACCTGTGTGGGTGTCCCCCTGGAAGAAGCGGCCCCTCACAGGGCATTTAGGGCCGTGTTTGTGTGCTTTCGGAGACGGCCGCGGTCTAATGTGCCCCTCAGCGTTGCCAAGCCGCGGGCCGGGGTGGCCTCGCGCTGGGTGCCCTCCACGAGCGCTGCGGGCATGGCGGCCCCCGTGTTCTCCGTGTTCGCGGGGCTGCGCGGTACAGCCCTCGGGCCGGGCTCGGGCCGGGAGGGCGCAGACCGTCACGGCGCGGGGGCACAGGTCATCCCACAGGGGGACGCCCGCGTCTCGCTGACCTACAAGTACATGATCCACGAGGACTCGCTCAACGTGGACGACAACAACGTCCTGGAAGACGACTCCGTGGGCTACGAGTGGGCCCTGAAGAAGTGGTCCCCGTGCTCCAAGCCCTGCGGCGGAGGTGAGGGCCTTCTGCTGTCGGCCCGGGCTGGGTGCGGCAGGTGACCCAGGGGCCCGGTGAGCGGAGCTGGTGGGGGGCCAGGGAGGCCACAGCAGTGACCTTCCCCGGGTGGACGAGGGCCCAGCCCAGCCTGGGAGCGGCACTGTGGCGGGTGGGGCAAGTAGGAAGGCCAAAGGCCGCCCGAGGGGCGCGTGGGCGCGGCGGCGCTGACAGCGCTGGGACCGGTCAGGTCTGGGCACCCGAGGGGGACGCGGGGAAGACTAGCCGCGCTGGAGACCAGGGGAGGGGCCCCTCTGAGAGGTCCCTCCCTGTGTTCATTCAGAAAGGCCTCCCAGACCCTCCTGGGGTCCCCAGTGCCCTGGATGGAATGAGGCCAGGGTTGGGTGAGACGGACGGATGGGCAGAAAGTGCCAGTCTGCAGGGCGGCGTCCGCCCCTGGGGGCTGGGCCAGATGAGAGGCAGGAGAGGACAGCCCGCCCGCAGGAGCTGGGGCAGGACAGACCTCCCTCGCGGGCCGGTCCCACACCCGGAGGACAAAGAGCCGTCTATGGGGGTGGTGCTGGCTGGATGGAAGGCTCCTCTTTCAGTGCTCCCACCTGGGCAGGTGGCACCCCCAGCCTTCTGGTGGGCCTCCTGCCCCTCTGGATTTCATCAGCACAGCTTGTTGATTCTCCCCACACGTATCTCTTGGACCCACCTGCTGGTCCCACCTTCCCAGTCCTGGCACCACTCTCCCTCCCCACCTGGCCCTGTGTGTCCACGCTTGCCCCCAGAGTGGCCTATTAAAGGGGCAGATCAGACGACGTCCCTTCCTGGAGTCATAGTTTTCAGCAACTTCTCTGCTCTTAGGATAAAAAACCAAATTCTCCTCATGGCCTCCAAAGTTTGGGCAACTTGCTGACCTCTCCCACCATACTGGCGCCCTGCACGGGCTCACCAGGCCACACTGACCTTAGATGCTTTCCCTGGCCATGTCATGCTCCTGCCTCAGGGCCTTTGCACAGGCTATCTCCCTCTACCCCCGGGATCCCCCTCCCCTGCCTTCATACTAAACCAGCAGTCTCCCTAACCCTGCTTCCTGGGACATCTCCAGAAGCCAGACCTGGTCAGGCTGCCTGGCCATATTCGCTCATGTCTTGCCCACTAAGGTGGAGCTGCACAACCACAGCACTGCTGACATTTTGGGCTCTGTCATTTTCTGTTGAGGGGGCGGTCCCGTGTCCTGTGGGATGTTGAGCAGCATTCCTGGCATCTACCTGCTAGATGCCAGTAGCACCTCTCCTCCAGTTATGACAACTAGTGTCCAGGACATTGCCACATGTCCCCAGCGGGCAAAGTCGCCCCTGGCTGAGAACCACGGCACTACACTGTGGTGGGAGGAAGCTTGCAGGCTGTGTTCTTGTGTTTGGCCACCTCCTGGCTCATACCAGGTCCTCGGTGCATATTAATTCAAGGTGTAGTAAATGGCTAAGTGATGGGAGAGAAAAGAGAACCTTTCCTCCTGCCCCAGGAGGCCAGCCCAGGGCCCGGGGATAAGCTGCCGAGGGGAGAAGGTGCCTGCCCTCTTGCCCACACTTAGCCTGGAGTGCTGGGTGGACACCAAGCTGGATATCTGCAAGGCCTGGCTTGGGCGCCCTGCTCCCCACCCCCTCAGAAGGGCAGGGAGGGCTGAGGCTGCATGTGGAACTGCCCTCTGCACCCCTGGGGGGCCACGCCACCCCGTGACCGCCCCTCCGCCTGCCCCGCCTCGTTCAGGGTCCCAGTTTACCAAGTACGGCTGCCGCCGGAGGCTGGACCACAAGATGGTGCACCGAGACTTCTGCGACACCCTCCTGAAGCCCAAAGCCATCCGCCGGGCCTGCAACCCCCAGGCGTGCTCCCAGCCCGTGTGAGTGCCTCGTGGCCAGGTCCTACAGGAGGAGAGCACAGGCCCCCGCTCCTGTGGGGGGAGGCGGGTATGGCCACGAATGGCGCTGGGCCTCATGTGCCCTGAGATGTTACAGGGTTCTCTCTCACTCACCACATTCCGTGGAGTCTGAGATGCTGCGGCCCCACTTCAGCCCTGCTGACCTGGAACGGCGACATGCCTCTTAGCAATGATAAGGGTAGTGCTCAGGTGTGGACACTGAGGCTCCGAGGGGCAGGTCCTGTAGTTGCTGCCCCACGCGGCCCATTGCAGTGGCGTGGCCCAACCCTCCAGTCCCAGGGTTTGGCAGGGCTGCATCGCTGGTCCCTCTGGTAGGGCCTTGAGCAGGGCAGATGGCTGGCGAGTAGGGAGGTGGGTGTGTGGGGCTGGGCGCTGACGGAGTCCGCACTGCTGTCTCACGGTTTCAGCAGAAGCTGAGGGCAGAGGGTGAGGCGGAAAGCTGGGAAAGGACAGAGGCCAGCAAAGCCCCTCAGGCCTGGGCCCTCCAGGGCCACTCCCCGGGGTCTCTGAGCAGTGGACATGTGCGGGGTTCGTCACCTGTGGGACCTCAGGCAGGGTCACAGCAACCTACAGGGCGCCTGGTGAGAGTGGGGACAGGTGCGCCTGGAGGCAGGCTACCTCTCTTTGTCCCCTGGGCCACAGCAGGCTGGCTCTCCAGGGCACTGACCACGTACCACTCTGCCTGGCAGGTGGGTGGTGGGCGAGTGGGAGCCGTGCAGTCAGAGCTGCGGGCGGACCGGCATGCAGGCACGCTCCGTGCGCTGCGTTCAGCCTCTGCACAACAACGCCACCCGTGCCGTGCACAGCAAGCACTGCAACGACGCCCGGCCTGAGGGCCGCCGCGCCTGCAACCGTGAGCTCTGCCCCGGCCGGTGGCGGGCTGGGCCCTGGTCCCAGGTAAGCTGTCCCCCAGCTCCCCTCCCCGTGTCCTTGGCCCCCAAACGAAGCTTTGGTGGCAATGGGGTAGCCCGAGCATTCCCCCTTGTCCTGGACACAGCTCCTGCCCTGGGCTCCATCCTGTGGATCTCAGGGCACTGGTGGTCCAGTGCTCTGTTGAGAAATGCAGTGGAATGTCTGTCTTCATTGCAAAGGGCAGAGGCTGCTGTGTGCTACAGGGGTCTGGAATCCCAGGAGACTGAGGGTAGCCTGGCTCCGGGATCCAAAGAGGCTGGGGCTCTCATCTCAGAAGGTGGGGGTGTGGTCTGGAAGGCCGGCCACACTTGTGGGAGGGGACATGAGCAAGGGAGGGCTTAGATGTGGGCTGGAAAGAGTAGTGTGCATGGTCTCAGGGGCTGGAGGGGCAGTTTTGAGGGCTGAGCTGAGCCGATGTGAGCACTGACATCCAGCTCATAGACCTGGCGGGTCAGGAGTCCCCAGGGCCAGCCTCAGGCTCAATGATTTGCTAGAAGGACTCACAGGACTCAGCAGCTCTGCTCACAGGTACGGTCTATCACAGTGGCAACATGAGTAGAATCAGCAAAGGGGAAAGTATGCGGGTGGAGTCCAGAGGAGACCAGGCACGGGCTTCCAGGTGTCCCTTCCCGGTGGAGTCACCAGGGACGTGCTTAGAGCTCCCAGCAATAATGGGTGACAACACACATGAAGTACTGCCCACCAGGGAAGCCCCCCATGCCTGGGCGTCCAGAGTTTCCACTGGGGTTCAGTCACGTGGGCAGACAGCCCCATGTGACGGGCATTGGTCACTGGCGCCCCTGACCCTCCAAGGGAAAGCAGGGGCTCAGTTCCCCATAAGTCACACTGTTGTTGCAGCAACTCACGCCTTAAGTGGGCACGACACTCTACCAGATGGAACGTTCCTTGAACTTGGTTCCCAGGAGCTGCCCGAGGGCTGGTCCTGAAAACAGGCCTTTCCTGGGTCTGCTGAGTCAGCCCTTCTCGCACACACGGCGAGGACTTGAGAATTCTCCTGGGGCAGGGCTGGGCCGAGCGGGCATCTGGGCATGACCTATCCCGTGTGGTAAGGTAGAGGGGCCGGGGAGGGACCGGTGCCATGGAGCCTCCTGTCCAGCTGCAAGGGGGTGGTGTCTACCAAAGCTTCGTGGACATGGCCGGGCTCTCCCAGTGGCCCCAGTGCTCGGCAGGCCTCCTTGGGCCTGGGCCTCCTCCAGCCAGAGCAGAGGGCACTCGCTGAGATCCCAGAAGCGCCAGGCCCTAGGCTGGGCCCTGCGCATTTGTCTCTCCAGCTCACACTAACTCAGAGAGATGGCATGTGCCAGGAGACTGAGGTGGCCACCGAGGCTGGGGCAAGAGGGGCCAGGCCTCCAGCCCACTCTACCTGCTGTGCCTCACCACCTCCCACTTGTTCTGGGGTCACACGCCTGGGCAGCTCTTCCAGGCCCAGCCTAATGTGGCCCTGACTGGTGACTCTGCCTGCAGTGCTCCGTCACCTGTGGCAACGGCACCCAGGAGCGGCCGGTGCTCTGCCGAACCGTGGACGACAGCTTCGGGGTCTGCCGGGAGCCGCGGCCTGAGACGGCAAGGATCTGCAGGCTCGGCCCCTGTCCCCGTAAGCCCTCTGTTGCGCCGGTCCCCAGCCGCCAGCATACAAAGGCCCGGGGTGAGGAAGGCAGGTCCAGGCAAACGCAGCTCTTCCCACAACGGGCTGGACTTGGCAATGAGCCCACCCGGCCAAGGCTGGGACCTCTCCCTCGTAGGAAGTGGAAGGAACGTTTGCCAGGCTCGTCTCCAGCCCGGCCCTGGTGAAGGATGGAGCAGACTCAGCCCATCCCTGCCTTCCTGGCACTCCCTGTTGGTCTGGGAGACAGGAACCAGACTCACAGTGACTGCACAGTGGTGCCCAGCCAGATGGGGCACCCATGCCCATGCAAGGAGCGGGTGCTTGTGTGAGCAGGGGGCGCCTGTGTGAGTAGGGGGTGCCTAGCGTCCTTTAAGGAGAGCACCCCGAACACTTCTGCATGCAGACGCTTTGCCAAGTGCTCAACATGCATCCCACTTTTGGTCCCCACAGAAGCTCAAGATGTAGACCCCTCCACAGGTCCTGTCTACAGAGGAGGGAGCTCAGTGGGGGAGGGTGTGCCCGCCCCAGCTGGAGTGGGGAGAGCTGGGATTCGCTTGTTCTTGTGTCCCAGGAGCAGGGCAGGGTGGGGGCACTGAGGAGCGAGGCAAAGATAAGGAGGCGTGGCAGGGCCCGAGTTGGGGTAGTAGCTGTGGATGCTCTGTGTAGCCGGACCCAGAAGGTGTGGGGCAGGGGCGAGGCAGGAGGAGGGCCTGGACAGGGCGGTTGGGACCCATCTGTCCTGAGGGAGGCCTTGAATGCCTCGCCCAGGAGTTTGGGGAGTCGGGGTCCTCTTGTGGCCCCCCAGGACACGGGGAGGCTGTGAAGCCCCCTTGCCTGGGGTGGGCAGGAGCCCTCGCCTGGCACCCGGGCAACCGAAGCCTCCTGTCTCTTTTCTCCAGGGAACGTCTCCGACCCCTCCAAGAAGAGCTATGTGGTTCAGTGGCTGTCCCGACCGGACCCCGACTCACCGATCCAGAAGACCTCGTCAAGTAACCGGCCGGTTTATAACTCTGCCTCTGCCCTCCCGTGCATGCCCTGCGCCTTGTGGAGCCTGCCCTGGGCTCCTCTCCTCTCTTTCTATGGGAAGTTCCCCTGACTTCCTGAGGGCTCTCTTGGCGGGATCCGTTTTCTCGGGGCCTCTGTGCCCGGCTGTCTCCCTCGGAGCCGCCTGGCCGCCTGGCGGGAGGGCCAGCCTCACGAGGCATGGCCCAGGGCTCTGGCCTCTTGTCAGGGGGCTAGACCTGGTTGGTGATGGCTTGTAAAGGGGCAAAGATCTGTCGTGGTGCTGGAGGGGCCAGAGGCCAGAGTGCAAATGTGACCACTTGGTGACCACGGGGGGCCACATCCCTCCAGGCTAAAGCTGAGGTTGGGAGTCAAGGGCGAGGCCGGCTCCTCCCCCTTCAAATGCTGCCCACCAGCGGGCCAGGCCAGAGTGGCTCTGGCCGTGCGGCCGGCCCGAGTGTCCGGCGGGGTGTCGGGGCTGCCGGCCACCTCTGCTGTTGCTGCTGCTGCTGCCCCTGTGCTGAGTGTGTCCTCCTGACTCGTGCGGCTGTGGCCTGCTTCCTGTGGCCTTCGTGTCCAACATACACAGCCCTTGGCCCCCATGCCCGGTCCCCTTGGGGGTTCAGGTCAAATGGAGGAGGCAGGGGACGTGTCCCTCCAGCGGGACATGGGGACACACCGCCCCTTCCATTCTCTGACCATTAGCTCCAATGGCCTTTTCTCATCGTGTGCACGTCCCCATCCACAGGGGTGAGAGAGTGAGAGGCTGAGGTGGATGCGGCCACCTACAGTGTGAAAAACTACAGAATTACCTCAATTTTTATTGCTTTTTTGCTTAGACAAAACTATGTAGAAAATGCCTTAAAGTTGAAAGGTCACAGAATTGGCTGCTAGCTCCAGCTTCAGAGGGCGCGTTGTCCAGGGAGGGGCCGGCAACGGCGGCTGTGGGAGGCTGTCAGGCCGCCGCTTTTGCCAAGGGGAAGGCCTGGGGTCCAGACACCCCGCCAGTGGCAAGAGGGGACCCACCCCCAGGCCGTGTGGCCGCGAGCGCCCGGCCGCACCCCTGTAGCAGCCCGCTGCCCACACCGCGCCCGTTGTGTAAATACTCGCTGGTGTGAACCGCAGACTAGCTCTCACGACTGTTAACTCCACTTGCCCGGGTGCCACAGCGGCACGCGTGGCCGCGGGTGCGCCCTGGGCCGGGCGCTCTGTTTGTCCGCACTTTGGTTTATCAGGGATATTTTGTCAGTGTTTTGTATGTATTCAATGACGTATTATGTAGGTTCCATTGTTGTTGCTTTCCCGGTTTTTTATGACAGTGTGTGCCAAAGTGACTGTGAAAATGACCTTTTATTCTTACTAACAATGGAAAGACTTTCTGTCATGCATCCCACAAATAAACTCAATAAAGTGCGGTAACGCTGCGCCGGCCTGGCCCGCTGCTGCTCCTTCTCTTCCTCGGGCTCACGGCGCTGGGGAGCTGCGGGTGCCCTTCTGTCGCAGTAGATCCTCGGTTTCTGACTCAAATGACTTTACTCTCCCCCTCCCCCCTGCGCAGCGCGGCTATTAGGGCCCCTCGGCACTGAGGCGTGTGCCCCCTGCCAGAGCATTCTTCAAAATGTGACAGCAGCCCGTGCAGACACTCCACCTCCGTGATTTTGGGTTTTGAATTCTTGGTGCTAAATGAGCACCTCATGCCTGGGTTCTCCCCTCATAGATGGAGCATCACAGTAGGAAAAGGGCCCAGGTGGGTTTCTCCCATCTTTGGGACCAGAGCCTGTGGAGTAGGAATCTGGGGCCAGTAGCTGCGACAGTGCTGGCCCAGGTCACAGCACCCTGAGGGCGGCTGCGCTGGCTCCTGAGCCAGCTCTCAGCCTCAGCCCACCTGTTCTGGGAGGGCGGGTGCCCATTTGGCCAGGTGGGGGTGTTCCAGCCCCAGGAGAGTCTGGGTGGAGAGAAGAGCAAGGTGGTGCTGCCTCTTGGCACCCGGCCTGTGGTGTTCACGTGTGTGCTCAGCCGTGCCTGCCCGTGTGCCCCGAGGGCTGCCCTCAGAAGCCACAGGGCCTGTGTGTTCCTTCACCTTGCTGACAAGGACCAGAGAGCAGGTCAGGGTCCAACAGGGCCCTCCTTGTCTGGGGCCACTGCCATGTCCTGTCACTGGGCATCTCTCTCCTCCCTTTCTGTGAAGGTGTGCCATGCCAGGGAGGAGGGAGATCATGAGAAAGGATGATGTGGGGCTACCCAGCATCAAGGAGATGGGCTTCGGCGCGCACACAGGGCCAGGCCCCAGGTGCCAGCCTGTGGGGTGGGGGCCACAGTGGCCGTGGTTGTGTTCAGCCTGCCCAGTGTGCTGCTCGTTGAAAGGAATGCCAGCTCGAGAGAGGCGAGGAGGCCTGCCCGCTGCCGACAGGACTGCACTCACTCAGTCTCCCTCCAGACAGACGGGGGCAGTGCCCTGACAGGCTCCCGGCCCGAGCTGCAGGCAGGCGACCACAGCCCAGGGTGCTGTGTGCCTGAGACAGCCGAGGGGGCCACCCGCTTCTTTAACTTGTCGCACGACCTTTTGAATGGTGAAGTGCTGCGTGAGGCTTGATTGAGAAACGAGAGAAGAGAATGAAGTTGTCTCTGTCCAGGCCTCTTCCAAAAGCGTGGGAGACGTGGGTGGTGTCACCTGGGTGGTGTGTGCGAGTCCCACTGTGCAGCCCCTCCCCCCACCCCCATCTGTTGTGACGCCTCGGGAGAGAGTCTCGCTTGGCCTGAGTTTGGCATCTCGCTCGCATCTGCTCGTTCTCTCCAGCTCAGAGCTTTGCAGACCGGAGTATCTCCCCAGAATCTGAGGAATTAAAATTCGACTTAAAAAATTAACTTCAGAGGACTTAGAACTTTTCCGTGTATTGATGTTTAGGGTCACCTGTGTTCACTGCACTAGCTTCCCATGAGCGGAGGTAGTATAATGTTTTCTTCTAAAAAAGTTTTAAGTTAAAAAGGAGTTAATTTGAAGGAGGAAACTTCTAAGCTGATGACAACACAGGTGTATTCAGGTGTCGCCGAGACTGTGGGACCAGCATGCAAATGACTTCGATCTATGAGAAGTGGGCTCACTCTCCCGGCCTGTCGTTCCCTGGAAGGCAGCAGGCCTTGCCAGTTAATTGCTGCTGGGGGCAGCTGAAGATCCAGGGTTATAAAGCCGCAGTTGCCAGCCCGGAGCGCTGTGGCCCGGCGGGGCTCAGGACAGCGGCCCGGCCCTTTCGTGGTGGACTCTGCATCTCCCTTCCCTCAGAGGGCTCTCTGCTCAGTGATGCTGCTTAAAAATACACAGCCTTTGGCATCTTTTTAAGAGCAATTGGTAATGATTATTTTGAAACTTTTCTAGGCTGATATCAGCATAACCAATGCTAATATCTTGGTCAGTGGCTTTCTCAATGATTTATTCATTCATTGACTTATTTTAATTTTTAAAAGCCTAAAGCAGTGCAGCCCACTGTTCAAAGGAAATCAGACACAGAGGTCAGCTCTGTGTGCCAGGTGGAAGGGAGGTGCCCTGGAGAAAGGGAGCCCGGCACCCAGCTGTTGCCCACCTGTGGCAGGGAGATGGGTCCCCGTTCGTCCCTTTACCCAGCGACATTGCCAAGTGCTTTGTGTGTCAAGCTCTGACCTGGGCTCTGGGGACACTCCAACTACTCGACTCTGCCACTGCAGCAGGAAGGCAGCTGTGGGTCATAAATGAGGGGCTCGGCTGCTCCAGTAGAACCTTACGCCCAGAACCAGCTGAGGGGCCGTCGTGATGCCTGCGGCTCAGGCCCCAGCCCAGTGGGGGACACGTGAGGGCGAGGTGTAACACCACGCTTGTCATTTGTGTGAAGGAAAAGGCACCAGGGACAGGAGAAGGTGCTGCTCTGTGGCAGGGGTGGCCCCACTCCCAGCAGCACCACCAGACCAGGTCCCATCCTAGTCGAGGCCTGTGCCTCCACCCCTCTCCACCCCAGCTGATGGTCAAAGCCTGTGGGAGATGCTGCCGTCTTCTCTTGTCAAAGCCCCCTGGTGTCTCCCTGAGGGCTATGATCAGTGGTTTTCACACTGCTCACCCCAGTGGCTGCTGGAAAGTGGGGAGGGCCAGGGAGGAGGGAAGAGAGCAGGTGGGGAGGGGACAAGGGGAGGGGAAGATAGCAGGTGGGGAGGGGACAGGGGTGGGGGAAGGGAGCAGGTGGGGAGGGGACGGGGGAGGGGAAGATAGCAGGTGGGGAGGGGAAAGGGGTGGGGGAAGGAAGCAGGGGGGAGGGGAAATGGGAGGGAGAGGGAGTGATGGGCCTCTGTGCCACATCCCCCCTAGGCACCCAGACAGGACCACTCTGCTTCCGTATGTCTCATATATTGGGCATCTGTGTAAGATTCTCTCCGGGGAAAGGGGTCCCCCAGGTCACACCTGAGAGTGCATCTCGGGCTCTCCCAGTTGGGTTCCCGGTCGGCCCCCAACACGGGTGCTTGCCCCCTGCATGTCAGCCTGCCCCAGGTCTCCAGGCTGGGCAGACCAGGGCTTTTCTTGAGCAGCTCCTCTGGTTTATCTCTTCGCATTGCATTCTGGGTCCTGTGGCCGGCACATTTCCTCCTCCTTTCAGTCACGTGGAAGCTCAGCTCCACCGCTGGTCCGCTCTGGTGCCCGTGCCTCCCTGTGCTCTTCTTGCCCGCAGCGTTGCTGTGGTAAAGTCCGTAATTTCCCGGCTCTGAGCTTCCTCAGTTGTCACATCTATACATTTATGCATCCTTTGCTTCCCTGTTCTAGGCTCTGGGGATGGAGGGACATCCAAATACAGCTTGGGGCTTTGCCCTTTGGAACTTTCAGGGTAATAAAAAAAGTCAAGCATTAGTCATCTTATCTGACAATTAAATGTGAACTTGCCAACTGAAGTGAAGTGCTGGGACGGGGAGACCCTGTGGCACCGTGAGGCTACATCCCAGTGGGATTCAGCCTCCTCAGGGAGGCCAGGCAATGCTTGCCTGAAGAAGATGCGTTTTAGCTGAGCCTCGCAGATGAGAGGAGAGCAGGTGGAGGGAGAGGGGAGGCACAGTATGTGCAAAGGCCCTGTGACCAGAGGCAGCACAGTGCAGAGCAGAGGGTCTGAGGCCTGAGTGAGGCTGGAGAGATGAAGGGGACAAGTCCTTACCCTGAAAACAACAAGAGGCATTGCAGGGGCTTCAATCAGAATGGTGAAGTGGTCACATCTTTAGTTGAAAAACAACATTCTGACTGGACCCAGATAGCTAGAGGACGAGGAGGAAGAATGGAGATAGGCAGGCAGAAAGGAGGCTCTTACCACGGTGCAGCCAAGAGGCAGGGCAGCTGGACCCGCTGGAGATGGCAGAGAGGGGAACGGGGCTGTATCCCAGAGCGTCTAGGAGGAAATACTGACGGGCTTGGAGATGACTGGAGAGGGGACACCCGGGGTGTGGCTTGTGCACCTGAAAGGCCATTTCTGAGGTGGATGGTGTCAGCAAAGGCCACGGGCTTGGGCTGGACGTGTGGACTCTCAGGCACCTTTGGGACCATGGGGTTGAGGGGGTGTCTCGTAGACAGTGGTATAGAGAGTCTGAAGCTGAGGGAGCTTGGGGTTGGTGTCCATCTAAGGGGTCGCCAGGCTGTAGGGGACAGTACAGGCTGGAGCTGTGGCCACGCAGTGGGTGGACATCAGACCCACTGGCCCTGAGTGGGAGGGCTGCTTGTCTGCTCCTGGCTTCAGACGTGGATGCAGAGGGTGCATAGAGTGACTGCCACAGATGTGATTCCTGTGCCATGGCTGCCCCTTCCCCTGTCCTCCCGCCTCCCTCCCGCCGCCCCCGTCCTTCCTGTCAGGAGGAGATGAGGTCCGGGAGGAGAGAGGGGAGAGAAGTCTGTGTGGGGAAGGACTGACACCCTCACCGTGCAGAGCAGAGCGGCTGAGCGAGAAACACAGCAGGCAGGGGCGGGCCCACTGAGGCCCGTGATGAGGAATGTATAATGGATCAAATATCCTCTATGTTGTTATGTGACTTACGCTTTCATATTGAATGAATTTTTGTAAGTCATCTCAGTTTTGTCTTGTGTGTGGAATGAGATGGTGGTAGAAAGGGACGAGGGATGGGAATTTGGGAAGACAGAGAAGGGAGAGAAAGAGTGAGAGGAACTGGGTGGTGGAATTAATAACTGCAGTTGGAGTTGCAGCTCAGCCAGGAGACAGACACGTGGAAAGAGAATCAGGGCTCTCTGTGTGAGCTAGACCGTGGATGAGCGGTTTCTTGGGCTGGAAGAGGAGGGGAGGATGTGCTGGGCAGGAGGACTAACCTGTGTGAAGGCATCAAGTTACAAAGCAGTTTGTTTGGAAAATGACAAGAAGCTCAATGTGGTAGGGCCGTAGATGGATGGAGCAGTGGCAGAACATGAGGCTGTCTGGTAAGTTGAGGCAAGTGGAAGAAAGCCCAGACAAGTTGGGGTGACCTTTTTGTTTGGTTTGGTTTTGTTTTTTTGCTGAGGAAGATTGGCCCTGAGCTAACATCCGTGCCCGTATTCCTCTATTTTGTATGTGGGACACTGCCACAGCATGGCTTGATGAGCGGTGCATAGGTCTGCACCCAGGATCTGAACCTGCGGACCCTGGGCCACCAAAGCAGAGTGTGTGAACTTAACCACTACACCACCAGGCCAGCCCCACAAGTTGGGGTGACCTTTAAATTCCCTTTAAGTACTTTTCAGAAACAGAGACCATCTGGGAGTTTGGGTGAGGCGGGAACAGAGTGGAGGAGCGGGTGAGGCTCTGGGATCTGCTCTGTTGAGTTTTATTTTATTTTATTTATTTATTTATTTATTTATTTATTTATTTTAATTGCAGTAACATTGGATTATAACATTATATAACTTTCGGATGTACATCATAATATATTTCGAATTCTGTGTGGATTACATCATGTTCACCACCCAAAAACTAATTATAGTCCATCCCCTCACATGTGAGCCTCATCACCCCTTTTGCCCTCCCCCTTCCCCCATGGTAACCACCAATCCAGTCTCCATTGCTGTGTGTGTGTTTGTCTGTCGTTGTTGTTGTTGTTGTTTCGTCTGCTGTTGTTTTTATCTTCTACTTATGAGTGAGATCATACAGTATTTGACTTTTTCTCTCTGACTTATTTCACTCAGCACAATACCCTCAAGGTCCATCCATGTTGTCGCAAGTGGCCGGATTTCATCATTTCTTATGGCTGAGTAGTATTCCATTGTGTATATATACCACATCTTCTTTATCCATTTGTCCCTTGATGGGCACCTTAGCTATTGTGAATAATGCTGCAATGAACACAGGGGTGCAAGTATCTTTATGCCTTTGCATTTTCAAGTTCTTTGGATAAATACCCAGCAGTGGAATAGCTGGATCGTATGGTAGATCTATCCTTAATTTTCTGAGGATACTCCATACTGCTTTCCATAGGGGCTGCACCAGTTTGCACTGCCACCAGCAGTGAACAAGGGTTCCCTTCTCTCCACACCCTCTCCAACACTTGTTGTTTCCTGTCTTGCTAATTATAGCCATTCTGACCGGAGTGAGGTGATACCTCATTGTAGTTTTGATTTGCGTTTCCCTGATAGCTAATGATGTTGAGCATCTTTTCATGTGCCTGTTGGCCATCCGTATATCTTCTTTGGAGAAATCTCTGTTCAGATCTTTTGCCCATTTTTTAATTGGGTTGTTGGTTTTTTTGTTGTTGAGCTGCATGAGTTCTTTATATATTTTGGATATTAACCCCTTATCTGATATATGGTTTGCAAATATCTTCTCCCAATTGTTAGGTTGTCTTTTCGTTTTGTTGATGGTTTCCTTTGCTGTGCAGAAGCTTTTTAGTTTGATGTAGTCCCATTTGTTCATTTTTTCTTTTGTTTCCCTTGCCCGGTCAGACTTGGTACTTGAAAACATGCTGCTCAGACCGATGTCATAGAGCATACTGCCTATGTTTTCTTCTAGAAGTTTCATGGTTTTGGGTCGTACATTCAAGTCTTTAATCCATTTTGAGTTGATTTTTGTGCATGGTGTAAGGGAGTGGTCTACTTTCATTCTTTTGCATGTGACTGTCCAGTTATCCCAACACCATTTATTGAAGAGACTCTCCTTTCTCCATCGTAAGCTTTTGGCTCCCTTGTCGAATATTAGCTGTCCATAAATGTGTGGGTTTATTTCTGGGCTCTTGATTCTGTTCCATTGATCTGTGTGTCTGTTTTTGTGACAGTACCATGCTGTTTTGGTTACTATGGCTTTGTAGTATATTCTGAAATCAGGGAGTGTGATATATCCAGCTTTGTTCTTTTTTCTCAGGAATCCTTTGGCTATTCAGGGTCTTTGGTTGTTCCATATAAATTTTAGGATTCTTTGTTCTATTTCTGTGAAAAATGTCATTGGAACTTTGATAGGGATTGCATTGAATCTATAGATTGCTTTAGGAAGTATGGACATTTTAACAATGTTAATCCTTCCAATCCAAGAGCATGGAATATCTTTCCATTTCTTTGTGTCTTCCTTGATTTCTTTCAACAATGTTTTACAGTTTTCAGTGTACAGATCTTTCACCTCTTTGGTCAAGTTTTTTCCTAGGTATTTTATTCTTTTGTTGCAATTGTAAATGGGATTGTATTCTTAATTTCTCTTTCTGCTACTTCGTTGTTAGTGTATAGAAACACAACTGATTTTGGTACATTGATTTTGTATATTGTATACTGCTACTTGACTGTGTTCCTTTATTATTTCTAAAAGTTTTTTAGTGGATTCTTTAGGGTTTTGTAGATATAAAATCATGTCATCTGTAAAGAGTGACAGTTTCACTTCTTTTCCAATGTGGATCCCTTTTATTTCTTTTTCTTGCCTGATTGCTCTGGCTAGGACTTCCAATACTATGTTAAATAAGAGTGGTGACAGTGGACATCCTTGTCTGGTTCCTGTTCTTACAGAGATAGCTTTCAGGTTTTCTCTGTTGAGAATGATATTTGGTGTGGGTTTGTCATATATGGCCTTTATTATGTTGAGGTATTTTCCTTCTATACCCATTTTATTTAGAGTTTTTATCATAAATGGATGCTGTATCTTGCCAGATGCTTTCTCTGCATCTATTGAGATGATCATGTGATTTTTATTCTTCATTTTGTTAATGTGGTGTATCACGTTGATTGATTTGCAGATGTTGAACCATCCCTGCATCCCTGGAATGAAACCCACTTGATCATGATGTATGATCTTTTTAATGTATTGTTGTATTCGATTTGCTAGTATTTGTTGAGGATTTTTGCATCAATGTTCATCAGTGATATTGGCCTGTAATTTTCTTTTTTTGTGTTGTCCTTGTCTGGTTTTGGTATCAGGATAATGTTGACTTTGTAGAAGGAGTTAGGAAGCCTCCCCTCCTCTTCAATGTTTTGGAAGAGTTTGAGAAGGATAGGTATTAAGCCTTCTTTGAATGTTTGGTAGAATTCACCAGGGAAGCCATCTGGTCCTGGACTTTGATTTTTTGGGAGGTTTTTGATTGCTGTTCCAATCTCCTTACTGGTGATCAGTCTATTCAAATTTTCTACTTCTTCTTGGTCCAGTTTTGGAAGGTTGTATGTTTCTAAGAATTTATCCATTTCTTCTAGGTCATCCAATTTGTTGGCGTATAGCTTTTCATAGTATTCTCTTATTATCTTTTGTATTTCTGAGGTGTCTGTTGTAATCTCTCCTCTTTCATTTCCAATTTTATTTATTTGACCCTTCTGTCTTTTTTTCTTGGTGAGTCTAGCTAAGGGTTTGTCAATTTTGTTTATCTTTTCAAAGAACCAGCTGTTGGTTTCATTAATTTTTTCTATTGTGTTTTTAGTCTCTATTTCATTTATTTCTGCTCTGATTTTTATTATTTCCTTCCTTCTGCTGATTTTGGGCTTTGTTTGTTGTTCTTTTTCCAGTACCTTTAGATGCGCTTTTAGATTGCTTATCTGGGATTTTTCTTATTTGTTGAGGTAGGCCTGAATTGCTATAAACTTCCCTCTTAGAACCACTTTTGCTGTGTCCCACAGATTTTGGCATGTCGGATTATCATTTTCATTTATCGCCAGGAATTTTTTGATTTCTCCTTTGATTTCTTCATTGACCCAATTGTTGTTCAGTAGCATTTTGTTTAATCTCCACATTTTTGTGGCTTTTCTGGTTTTCTTCCTGTAGTTGATTTCTAGTTTCATACCTTTGTGGTCAGAAAAGACGCATGGTATTATTTCGATCTTCTTAAATTTATTGAGACTTGTTTTATGTCCTAATATGTGATCAATCCTGGAGAATGTTCCGTGTGCATTTGAAAAGAATGTGTATTCTGTGGTTTTTGGATGGAGTGTTCTGTATATATCTCTAAGTCCATCTGGTCTAACGTGTCCTTTAAGGCCAGTGTTTCCTTATTGATCCTCTGGATGATCTATCTATTGGTGTCAGTGGAGTGTTAAAGTCCCCTACTATTATTGTGTTACTGTCTATTTCCCCTTTTATATCTGTTAATAATTGCTTTATATATTTAGATGCTCCTGTGTTGGGTGTGTAGATATTTACATGTGTTATATTTTCTTGGTGGATTGTTCCCTTTATCATTATGTACTGCCCCCTTTGTCTCTTGTTACAGTTTTTGTTTTAAAGTCTATTTTGTCTGACAAAAGTATTGCTACCCCCACTTTCTTTTCTTTGCCATTTGCATGGAATATCTTTTTCCATCCTTTCACTTTCAGATTTGAAGTGTCTTTAGGTCTGAAGTGTGTCTCTTGTATGCAGCATATACATGGGTCTTGTTTTTTCTATCCAGTTGGCCACCCTTTAGCATTTGATTGGAGCATTTAGTCCATTGATGTTTAAAGTAGCTATTGATGAATATGTATTTATTGCCATTTTGTTACCTTTTTTTCCCCTGAGTGTTGTAGTAGTTCTTCTCTGTTCCTGTCTTGTTCTCTTGCTCTCTTCCCTTGTGGTTTGATGGGTGTCTTTAGTAGTATGTTTGATTTCTTTTGTCTTACTTTCTTGCTTGCTTATTATATGTTTCTGATTTGTGATTACCATGAGGATCCTATTTAATATACTATGCATATAACAGTCTATATTGAGTAGATAGAGTCTTTAGCTTGACCTCTTTCTAAAAGATCTACTTTTTCACTGCCCTCCTCCCACATTTTATGTTTTTCAAATCATATATAGTCTCTTGTTTAGTGTGTGTCTATCCATTACCCTCTTATCATCAAAATAGGCGATTTTTAGTACATTTGTCTTTTAACCTTCATATTATCTTCACAGTAGTTAATCTGCCAGCTTTACTATATTTTTACCTTTACGAGTGATTTTATTGCCTGGGTTTTTTGTTGTTGTTTTGTTTTGTTGATAATAACTTTTTTTTAAATCTCTATTTGTGGTCATTGCTTTCCCACTTAAATAAGTCCCTTCAGCATTTCTTGCAGAACTGGTTTCTTGGTGATAAACTCCTTTAAGTTTTGCTTGTCTGGGAAGCTCTTTCTCTCTCCTTCCATTCTGAATGACGACCTTGATGGATAGAGTGTTTGGCTGTAGGTTTTTTCCCTTTAGCACTTTAAATATGTCGTGCCATTCTCTTCTCGCCTGTAGGGTCTCGGCTGAGAAGTCCACTGACAGCCTGATGGGCTTCCCTTTATATGTCACTTGTGGCCTTTCTCTTGCTGCCTTTAGGATTCTCTCTTTATCTTTGATTTTCAACATTTTAATGATAATATGTCTTGGTGTGGGCCTCTTTGGGCTTATCTTGTTTGGAGCTCTCTGTGCTTCCTGAACTTGGATGTCTGTTTCCTGCCTCAGATTAGGAAAATTTTCATCTATTATTTCTTCATATACATTTTCTGCCCCTTTGTCTCTCTCTTCTCCTTCTGGGACCCCTATAATCTGAATGTTAGCATTGCTTGATATTGTCCCAGAGTTCCCTTACACTGTTCTCATTCTGTCTAATTCTTTTTTCTGTTCTGCTTGGGTCATTTCCTCTAATCTTTCGTCTAGCTCACTGATCCGTTCTTCTGCATCCTCTACTCTGCTATTGAGTCCCTCTAGTTAATTTCTCATTTCTGGTATTGTATTCTTCATTTCTGATTGGGTTTTTTTGTATCTTCTGGTTCTTTGCTGATGTGCTCACTGTGTTCATCCATTCTTCTCCCCATATCTCTGAGCATCCTCAGGATATTTTGTTTGAACTCTTTGTCGAGTAGGTCATTTGTTTCTGTTTCATTTAGTCCTTTTTCTGGGGTTTTGTCCTGTTCCCTTGCTTGGAAAGTATTCCTTTGTCTCCTCATTATGCCTCTTCTCTGTGCTTATTTCTATGTATTAGTTGAGTCGGCTATGTCTCCTGATCTTGGAGAAGTGGCCCTATGTATGAGGTGCCTTATGAGGCCCAGCAATGTGCTTCCCTCTCGTCACCAGTCCAGAAGACCCAGGAGTGACCCCTTTGTGGGCTACTTGTGTCCTTTTGCTGTGGCAGGGTTGCTCCCACTGCAGGTACCCAGGGAGTCTAGTCTTTCCTTCCCTGGCCAGCTGTTTCTAAATCCTGTTTGGGGAACCTCAGCACCATTGGCTACTAAGTCTATCAGCACACTCCTATTGCAGTTTTCCTCTTAATTGGGTTGGTACCTAGTGTAGCTGGTTGCTAGGCTCAGGGGCTTACAGTTGTGATAGGCCTCAGGCCTACAAGGCTGTTGTCAGTTCTCTTAGGAGTACAGCTGAGTGGGGCTGGCCCTAAGCAGGGAGAACTCAATTGTTTCAGGCTTTAGAAGGTGGGGCTGATCCTTTTTATGGCTATTTGTGAAGCACAGGTCTTCTGCCGCTGATGAGCCTCACTCCCCACAGGACTGCACACACCATCAACACAGTCCTGGTCGTGCAGACTTCTCAACCCCCTGGAGTGTACCCCAATGCTGCACTGCAGAGGCCTCTTCACCAATGCCCCTCACAGTTCACCTGGTCGTTACACAGGTCCTTCCCCACAGAGGCAGACACCCTTGCCTGCCTGTAGAGGATCAAGGCACCCAGTCAATGCAGGCTAAAAAGTAGCCTGAGGGCTTGCTGTTAGGTGGGGCCAGTCCCTAGGGCGGGTTGCCTGCCCTGGCTGAACTGGATTAAATCTGTGCTCTAGTGGGTGTGGCAGGCCCCTGGGCTAACAGCCCAAGGGATGCACCTCAATGGCCCCCACAGGTGTTTCAATCTCCGGAGAGGTCCCTTCTCTCACCAAGATGCCCCCAGAGCCCCTAGATGAGTCTTGTTTCACCAAAGGACAGTCAGCCTTCTCTCTGGTGATTTTAGGTTGCTGCAATGAGTAAGTTTGTGCGTGGGCCCTTTAAGACCTGGGTCTTTTTGGCCTTCGGCTGGCCGATAGCTTTTCTGGGTTAATAACTGCAGTTGAAAGCCAGTGAAGCCAGATAGTAAGACCCTCGTCTCAGTTGGGCTGCGTCTGAAGGATGCTTGTAGGAGTATTGTTGCCCCCACTCTGGACCTCACTCCTCCAGGGAGGGCTGCTTACCTTAGGGTGGCTCCCACATGGCCAGCTGAGAAGCTCCGCTGCTCCCAAAGGTGGCGTTTTTCCTCTCCAGCAGGAATTTCTGCCTCTTCCGCCTTAGTCAGGACTGTCCCTTGTTGTGGGGGTTCTTTTTATCCAGTTTTTAGTTTTCTCTCCAGGGTAATTTTTCCAAAAATAGTTGTAACCTGGTTGTGTTTGTGGGAGGAGATGAGTTCAGAGTCTGCTTATACCGCCATCTTGATGAGATCTCTCTGCTCTGTTGAGTTTTAGGAATTGGTTCTTTTAGGTTTAGTTTTGTTATAGTTACTGCTTATAGATTATTGTAGAGTCAGCTCTGCCACAAAATTTCACTGGGGTTACCACTGGGATGTCCAATGTGAAGATCTGATGAAATCCCATTCTTTAAGATGAGCTTGGAATCACTCCCTAAAAACAGACAGGCCTCAGGGGGCTGGCCCCATGGCTGAGTGGTTAAGTTCACGTGCTCCGCTTCAGCGGCCCAGGGTTCGCCAGGCCAGATCCTGGACGCAGACCTATGCTCCGCTCGTCAGGCCACACTGAGGCGTCATCCCACACAACACAACTAGAAAGACTTACAATTAGGTATACAACTATGTACTGGGGGGCTTCAGGGGAAAAAACAATAGGAAGACTGGCAACAGATGTTAGCTCAGGGCTAATCTCCTCAAAAAATAATAATAAAAAAAAATAAAACCAGACAGGCCTCATTCTGTCTCAAACTTTGAGAGATATGGAAGCATCTGGACTCGGCTGGGGCCGCTTGGAGGAGGGAGCAGGGCTCACAGCGTGTATGGTGGCACTCCAGGGCAGGGGTCCCTGATGCTGCCCCCCTCCAGGGCTGCTCTGACACTGAAACCACACAGACTTTCCACCTGAGCTCGCTTGCCTCTATGCTGTCTCTGGGCTCTTTCAAATGCCTCCTCCAGCAAGCTGTTCCCTGTAGGGGAGCAAAGCCCCCATCTTGTCCTTTGGTTATTTGTCCCACTTTTCTCTTTCAGAGGGCCGCTGCCAAGGCGACAAGTCAATGTTCTGTAGGATGGAAGTCTTGTCTCGCTATTGCTCCATCCCAGGCTACAACAAGCTGTGCTGCAAGTCCTGCAACCTACACGACAACCTCACCAACGTGGACAACAGGGCAGAAGCCCCGCCCGGGAAGCACAATGACATTGAAGAGCTCATGCCCACCCTCCCAGTGCCCACGCTAGTCATGGAGGTGCAGCCTCCCCCAGCCACGCCCCTGGAGGTGCCTCTCAATGCCTCCAGCACCAATGCCACCGAGGATCACCCCGAAACCAATGCCGTCGATGTGCCCTACCAAATCCACGGCCTGGAGGATGAAGTTCTGCCACCCAATCTAATCCCCCGACGCCCAAGCCCGTATGAAAAGACCAGAAACCGAAGAATCCAAGAGCTCATTGATGAGATGAGGAAGAAGGAGGTGCTTGGAAAGTTCTAATAAAATGGAAAGATAGCGTCAATAGCATTTTTTTTCTTGCTTATAGAGATATTCCATGGGATGGCAAATCCTGTGTCATGGAGATGAAGTAAAAATTCCTGATTCCAAAAGGAAACAAAGAGGGAGAATGACATAAAAAAATACATATGTGGTTGTGAGCATGTGGCACTAGGTTAGCACACGTGTTTCCCAGCCCTGGAATGTTCTAAGTCCTGCACTGGGGTTGGGTGTGGGGTGGAGAGGAATACAGAGGTTCCACAGCCTCTGTCAGTCGGGGGGGGCGGGGGGCAGGAGGGCAAGGCAGAGAGAGAAAATGTTCGCCCTGAGCTTCTGGGCCGTGATTGGGAATCTTCCTTTCCTTGGTGGTGACAACCCTTCTGGAGACTCAGGACCTTTCCTACCGGTCTCCAAACTGAGGCACAAACCCCATGGGGACTCTTAAGAGAAACAGTGATTTATTTACTAACTGACTAGTCACTAAGATGAGCACAATGAAGTGGAGGCCGTGAACTCCAGTGCCTTCAAGGCCCAGGCGGGTGGCGAGGATGAACGTGGTGGCCGGCTGGGACCGTGACCAACGGGAGAGCCACGCCCTGCTGGAGCTGATGGTCGGCTCCAGCCACTGCCGCCTCTGTGAGAGCTGGCGCCTGCTGCCAGATGGTGTGCTTTTCCAGAAGAAGTCTAGATTTTTGTGTGAAAATTCTCAATCCTTAAAGGTCAACTCAGAATGTTTCAAGGTGGTTGGGGTCTATCCGAGCCTAGAGCTGCCAGTCTCGGCTTGATGCAGTCTTGCACATTAAGGACTGAGGGAAAGCCGCCTGACCTATTTGGTGCTCACGCGCTGCGTTTGAATCTCTCAGCCGAGTTGGAGCCGTGAAGCGTCTCTTTCTTCCTGGGAAAGTACTGAGAATCCTCCACCTGGGACTTGAGGCTAGATCTGCACAGTGGGCCACATTTCCTGTGCCAGAAGACAGCAGGGAGCTCTCCCGGGCTCCCCCGGCCTCTCTCTTCTCCTCTAAGTCTGGCCTTGCTTGCTGCTTTGAGCCAGCCTGGCCTCAGCACTAGCTCCCCAGAGTTCTCTCTCCCTCCCCAGGTGCACTGGAAGGATGTGCTGTCCTGGACAGTCCACTGAGTGGTCCAGGCCCTGAACCTCCCTCCTGGAGGGGTAGGGGTGCTGCCACCAGGGTGGCCACATCCGAGGGTTCTGAGATGAGGCCTTGTGGGCTGAGTTTGCTCCTCCTAAAGACCAGCTTCACTTGTGGGGGATGGGCTTTCCCTGTCTAGCCCTGTGGTGCCCCCTCAGCCCCACCCCCACTTCCTTCCAGAACCCAGCAGGGCTGTGCAAGACTTGGCCTCCGAGGGGAGGTGTGGGGTGGGAGCGGGCAGCCTGCTTTATCTTTTGCTTTTTCCAAACTTGAACAACTACTTTCGGCAGAATGGTGCTTTGTGAGCGAGATGTAAAATAGGAAGGGAGTGGGGTGGGTGGGAGGACAGTGGCTAATGGTACTTCTCCCTGAATGTGCGGCTTAAACTTCCCCAAATTACAAGACCCAGGGGCACAATAGCTCCTTAGCTGGGCCTAGCCTGACACCTAATTCTTAAGCTTTTCATGTCCAGGAAAGTTCTGGAGCCTTTGTATTCTTGCCAGTACTAGATCTGAGAGATCTCTCTCTTGTTTAATTACCCTCTATATGGATGACAATACTGAGGCTCAGGATAATACCATGATGCCTACTTTCTACGGACTTTTGAGGTGCTAAGTGTGTCTGAGTCTGTGCGTGTGTGGCTGTGTCTCTGTGTGTGGTCTAAGGGACAAGTAAGGGTGCAGGAGACAGTGAGAACAATCCCTGGGATGATGCTTAACCTTCCAACCGGCTGATAGCGAGCCGCCCCCTCCACGGCGGACGCAGCCTGCCTTCCCACTCTGCCTCCATGTCCCACACATGCTCACACCTGTCCCGGTGCTGGCTCCTAAGAACCACACTGGACAAGGCATTTTTGACCATCTCCCCCAGTGTCACTTCCTCTTTAACAGGACGTGGTACAAAGCTCTTCTGCAGTCCTGTCTCTCCATGATGAGGACATGGACCCCGCACTCTCCCTCCTCTGGTGAACCCACGGCAGCTGGCGTGACCCACGGGCTGAAGGACTGGGCAGTTTTGCTTGGGTCTGGCCTAGAGTGTAGAGGAAGTTAGGGGTGACTAACCCGAACCAGAGAGTATTACTTGGTTTACGCAGCCTGGGGGCCATAGGATGGGAACGCACTGTTCTCAGATCCCAGCAGAGAAGGGCTGCATGTCTTGGGGGCTGGAAGCCTTCAGGGAGAGGCCCCAGGTGGGACATTCCCACGGGGACCTGTCTTCTGCTGGAGGGAGAGACGCCCTCTGGGAAATGCAGGCAGTGTGGCCATGGCCCCATATATCATACTCAGCGCCCTGGGCCATGTGTCCGCAGAGTCCTGTAGGAGTAAATGGTCTCAGAGGCCTCTGTCCAAGGATTGCCGTGTTCGCCAGGCTCTGAGAAACTGCAAATCTCCATGGAGCTGGGGACCCGTGGGAGAGCCAGCTTAGCAATAGTCCTGAGCTTCCAGAGCTAGTGTCCGTGTCTGAGGGGCTCCAACAGCCGGGGGGGCTGTGGAGATCTTCTAGCTGAGGTTTTGTGACTCCGAGGGCCTCTCTGTCTGCGGCTCCAGAAAATCAGCCAAGGGGCCTGAGAGTCACTTCGTGTTCACGGGGAGACGTGTGCTAGAGTTTGGGACCTGGCTCTCTGCTCTTCTCCTTTTGGAAAACCCATGGAATTTCACATATAAGCCTTTCATTTGTATCTTAAGAGTTTTGGTTTATTTGTTTATTTGGGGTATATAAATGGTGCTCAATAGCGAAGCCTTTCTCAGATGAAGTGTTATGACTGTGTGCTCCTGTGTGACAGGCAGCCACCACAGGCATCATCACGGTGCTGAACTCACATTTTATCCTCCGATCACAGCAATCAGTGCATTTGTTTTCTGTGTAGTGAAAGTTGGCTCCTAGATTTTGTAACTTATTAAAGTCACTGTCTATGTCTGCACATCATGCCTCGTCTGTTTGTTACCCGGACTGGGCTGCCCCTCAGCCCCAGCCTGGACGTGGGCAGGAGGGAGGATGCACTGCGGTCGCAAGGCCAAGAGGTGTGGGGGCCACGGCGGGCACGGAGCCACGGCTGCTCCAGGCAGGACCCTGGGAAGGGCAAGAGGCACCCGAGGGACCGAACTCGCCCCGGCTCCCGGGAAGCCGGCCGTCCAGGCGACACAACTTAGCCAGCAGTTCCCAAGTGAACCTTTAGTTCTCGAGACTCCTCCTCCTGCCTGATCACAGCCTCCTCTCCTATAATGAGGGTTTCCAGAAAAAATACTAGATGCTGGGTGAAATGTGAATTCCAGAGAAACAACAAATAACTTTCTGGTATACTTATGAATTATTTATTTATAAATAAATATTTATTATACAAAAAAAATTATTTGTTGTTGCTGTGAAATTCAAATTTAACTGAGAGTCCTGTATGTTTATTTGCTAAATTTGGGAACCCCGCTTATAATCAGAATTCCTCTTTTAAAGACAAGTCCATTCTCTCTGGCTTTCTTTGATATCAGCAGGCACTGGAGGAGGGAGGTTGAAGGCAGAGCAGAAGACTCCTGCTGGCACCCTGCCCGGTGAGGAGGCGCCAAGGTGCAGACCGTGCTGGGGAGAGGGCACAGGCAGGGCTCTTCCCCGCGGGCACAGGGGTGGGAGGTGGCGGTGGGATGCGCAGGATTGCTCATCTCGTTCTCCACTGGAATCTGTTCTGACTCTGTTTTTATAGTACAGTTAGTCACTGATAACGCGGAAGTGGAGCTTGGAGTGGGTGTGTGTGAGTGTGCGTATTAAGAGTGGAGGGAGGAAGTGGAGTTGGGTGAGCAGAACTGGCTGAGACTAAATACTTGCAAAGGTAATTCATAAATGGATAACCCAGCGAGGTTATTTGAGAAAGCAGGCCCTGGGTTATAGAGGAAGTGGTAGGGAAGGCCCGATCTGTGCTTTCTGAAGAATGTTGACACATGTTAGGAGGAACCAAATGTAATTACAGAGATATTCGCCAGCACTCCCTCCGCCTCCTCCCTCCTGTGTGTACGTCCTCGACTCCCAGGCACAGAGCAGCCGTGCCACGGTCATCCCCTATTGCCTGTTCTCAGCCCAGGGAACACCATGCACTCCCATTCTTAGAGGTCGTGCGGCCAGTTCCCTCTGAACCTCATGACCCTATACAGTTGTTTCTTCACTGTCATGGGTTTAGGCGCTCAGAAGCCATACTCCCATGATTCTACATCCAAACATTTGTATGCACATCCGAAATCACGATATGTCCTAGAGGGTCTTTTCTTACACCCTCAGCTCTCCTACGTCGGAGCTTTCATATCCATTCACGACCAAGTGGAGACTGAAGAGACAGAGGCCAGGAAGTGCTTGCCTGTCAGGATGAGACTTCCACATTGTTCTCTGGGGGCTCCCCCAGGAACTGTCTAACCTCAAACATACATAAAAGGTATACAAAGACAGCATGTGACTGCCCCACAGTGCAGTGAAGCAACCAACGCCTTGATTCAGCTAAGGCTCTTCCAGATTCTTTAGGTGAACACTTAATCACTGATTTTCAACCTTTCTTTTTTTAATTCTCTGCATTTATGGCTATAAATTTCCCTCTAAGCATAGCTTTAGCTGTACCCCACAAATTTTGGTATTTTATGAGTTTATTATCATTCCATTCCAAATATTTTCTAACTTTCATTATGACTTCCTCTTTGACCTAAGGGTTATTTTAAAGCATGTTGCTTAATTTCCAAACATTAGGGGATATTCTGGTTATGGAATATTATAGATTCCTTGCTTATTTTATTGTGGTCAGAAAATATCTTCTGAAAGATTTCAACCCTTTGAAATTTGTTGAGGCTGGCTTTATGGCCTAGGATGTGGTCAATTTTTTCTAAGTACCGCACATGTGCTTGAAAAGGACATATAATTGGCAATTCTTGAATATATGTCCATTATGTTAAATTTGTTAATTTGTTATTCAAATCTTTTATATCTTGATTTTGTTGTCTTCTTGTTTTATTAATTTGATAGAAATTTGTTTAAATAGCTCCCAATGATTGTGGATTTTTCTACTTCCTCTTGCGGTTTTATCAGTTTTTGCCATCCTTTAAAAAAATAAGCTACTTTACCATTTGGAGGCCACATTAATGGGAGCATACAAATTTTTAATTGTTATATCTTCTTGGTAACATTATCCTTTTATCTTTATGAACTGCCCACTTTTATTTCCAGAAATAATTTCTGTCTTGAAACTTTTCGCCCCTGATGTTAGTATAGCTATATCAGTTTTCTTTGGGTTAGGGGTTGCATGACATAACTTCTTCTACTCATTTATTTTCAAATTTCCTATATCCTACGTGTTTTATTTGTCCTTTGTAAACATATAATTTTCAGTGTGGTCTAACATTTTTAGTCTTTTGATGAGACTCTTAGTCCATGACATTTACTGCCATCACTGGTACCAGTGCCTTTATATCCACCTCCTTCTGTGCAATTTGTCCTGACTGTCCTGTGTTCTTTCTTCTCTTTTTTCTCGCCTTTGGGTCAGGTGACTTTTTTCCATTCCATTCTAGTCATCTGTTAGTTTTGAAGCTATACACTGCTTTTCTCTTAGTTTAATGAATATTCAAGAAATTTCAACATGCATTCTTAACTTATCAAAATCAAGTATTACTCTTAAAGTGACCCTCATTCCAACAATGCACGTCCTCAGTGCTCTCAACTATCTGTGCGGAAAGATAAATTTTTAAAATTTTCATTTCATTGTGGACTAACAAAATATAAAGGAATTAATAGAAAATGAAATTAAAAAAGCAAAAACAAACAAAATACCCAATTTTTAAAATAGTTTGAGATACAATTGACAAACAATAAACTAGACGTATTTAAGTATACAATTTGACAGGTTTTTAAATATATTTATAAATGGGAAACCATCACCACAATCAAGATAGTGAGCATACCCATCACCTTCAAAAGTTCCTTCCCATCCCTTTGTAATCTCCTTTCCCTTCATTCCTATCTCCAGGCAACCAGTGATTTCCTTTGTATCACTGTAGAATAGTTTTCATTTTCTGGAGTCTCATAAAATGGAGTTAAATAGTATCTACTCTGTCTGGCTGCTTCTTGTCAGCATAATTACTTTTAGATTCATACATGTTATTGTGTATATAGATACTTCATTCCCTTTTATTACTGAGTAGTATTCCATTGTGTTAATATACTACAATTTGTTTATCCATTCATCAGTTGATGGACATTTGGGTCGTTTCCAGCTTGTGGCTCTAACGAGTAAAGATCTATGATTGTTGTGTATAGGTCTTTGTATGGTGTATATTTTCCTTGAGCAAATACTTAGGGGTAGAATGGCTGGATCATATGGTAGGTATATGTTTAACTTTTTAAAGAACTGCCAAATTGTTTTGTTGTGTCATTTCGGAGTCCTACCGGCAGTGTATGAGACTTCCAGTTCCTCCACATTGTCATCAACACTTGATATAGTCAGTCTTTTTAATTTTAGCCATTCTACAGATGTGTAGTGGTATCTCACTGTAGTTTTAATCTGCATTTTTTTCCTGAAGAACATTCACCCTGAGCTACATCTTTTGCCAGTCTCCCTCTTTTTGTACGTGAGCCACTGCCACAGCCAGACGAGTGGTGTAGGTGTGTACCCGGGATCCGAACCCCAGCTGCCAAATCGGAGCGTGCGGAACTTGACCATTCGGCCACGGGAGCCGGTTTGAATTTGCATTTTCTTACTGAATAATGATGTTGAGCATCTTTGCGTGTCCTTATTTGCCATATATATATATATTCTTTGGTGAGGTGTATGTCAAATCTTTGCCAAATTTTCGTTGGGTTATTTGTTTTCTTACTTGGTTTGAGAGTTCTTTATATATTATAAACACAAGGAATTTATCAGATGTATGCTTTGCAAATATTTTCCACCAGTTTGTGGCTTGTCTTTTCATTCTCTTAACAATGTCTTTTAAGGAGCCTAAGTTTTTAATTTTAAGAAAGTTCAGATTATCAAGTTGTTCTCTTATGGATTGTGTTCTTCATATGGCATCTAAGAAATTTTTGCCTAACCCAAGGTCACAAAGATTTTCTTCTTGTTTTGTTTCTATCAATTTTATATGCTTGGATTTTACATTTATGTCTATGACATATTTTGAGTAAATTTTCGTATATGAAGGGTAGTCTGGACCCAAGTTCATCTTTTGCATATGGATATTCACATGCCGCAGCACCATTTGTTGAAAAAACTATCCTTTCTCCACTCAATTGTTGAAGGTCATGAAGATTGCTTTTTTTTTTTCCCCTAAAAGTTTAATAGTGTTAGCTCTTAGATTTCGGTCTATGATCCATTTTGATTTAATTTGTGTGTGTGGTGTGACATCAGGGTCCAAATTCATCTTTTTTGCATGTGGATATCCAACTGTCAGTGGTTGCATCATTTATTGAAAACAAAGCATCGTGTGTTGACAAGACTGTCTTCTCCCTATAAATTTCCTTGGCATGTTTGTCAAAAATCAAGTGGTCACAAATATAAGAGTTTTCTGTCAATTCTCTTCCATTGACTTACATGTCTTTCCTTCCCCTAGTACTACACTGTCTTGATTACTAGAGATTTTAATGAGTTTGAAATCAAGAAGTGTAAGTCTTTTAACTTTGTTCTTCTTTTTCAAAATTGTTTTGGCTCTTCTGGGTCCTCTGAATTTCCCTATAAATTTTTTAATTGGCTTGTCAATTTCTGCCAAAAGGCATCCTGGAATTTGAGAGGGATTACATCGAATCTATGGATCAGTTTGGGAAGCACTGACACCTGGACAGTATTGTGTCTTCCAGCCCACGGATGTGAAATATCTCCCCATTTATTTGGATGTTCTTTAATTTCTCTCAGCAATGTTTTGTAATTTTCAGTGTACAAGTCTTGTACATTTTTGGTAAATTTATTTCTAAGCACTTTATTCTTTTGTTGCTATTGTGAGTGGAATTGTTTTCTTAATTTTGTTTCCAGATTATTCATGCTAGTATGTAGACATATAATTGCTTTCGTATTTTAATCTTGGGTCTTCAAACTTGCTGAACATGTTTACTGGTTCTAGTAGTTTGTTTTCTTTTGTTTTGGGGTATGGATTTCTTAGTATTTTCTATGTACAGGATCATGCCATCTGTGAATAAAGACAGCTTTGCTTCTTTTTCAATCTAGAACTCCTTTTATTTTTTCATTTTTGGATTGGCTAGAACTTCAGTACAATGCTGAATAGAAGTGGCAAGAGTGGATATCCTTGTTTTGTTCCTGATCCTAATGGAAAAAGCATTCAGGCTTTCACCATTAAGTATGATGTGAACTGTGGGCTTTTTGTAGATCTCTATTAGATTGAGCAAGGTACCTTCTGTTCCTAGCTTAGCAAGAGTTCTTATGAATAGGTATTGGATTGTGTCAAATACTTTCCTTGTCTATTGAGATGATCATGTGGCTTTTTTCCTTTATCCTATTAATATTTTCTATTATATTAATTGAGTTTCAAATGTTAATCTTGCATTCCAGAGATATATCCTACTCGGTCGTGGTGTATAATTCTTTTTCTCTATTCCTGGATTTGGTTTCCTAATATTTTGCTGAGGGTGTTTGTATCCATATTCTGTAGTTATCTCATCATGTCTTTGCCTGGCTTTGGTATCAGGTTAATAGTGGCCTCATAGAATGAATTGTGAAGTGTTCCCTCCTACTCTATTTTCTGGAAGAGTTTGTGAAGAATTGATATTACTTCCTTTTTAAACATTTGATAGAATTCACCAGTGAGGCCATCTGGGTCTGGGTTTTTCTTTGTACCAAAATTTTAAATTATGAAATAAATGCCCTTACTCATTATAGTTCTATTAAGATTTCCTATTTCTTCTTGAATCTGTTTGGGTAGTTTGTCTTTCTAGGAATTTATACATTTCATCTAAGTTATGTAATTTGTTGGCATCGTAGCATTCCCTTATAATCCTTTTAATTGCTCTAGGATCAGTAATGACATCCTCTTTTTCACTCCTTATTTTGGCAATTTGTGGGTTTTTTCTTAGTTAGTCTAACTAAAGGTTTTTCAATTTTCTTGGTCTTTTCCAAGAACCAACCTTTGGTTTCACTGATTTTTTTTCTCTTATTTTTGTTTATCTTGTTTTTCTCTTTTCTATGGCATTGATTCTCATCTACTCTTTACTATTTCCTTTCTTCTTGTTTTGGGTTACTTTGCTCTTCTGGTTTCCTTTCTTTTTTTTAATCTAGCATTTTATTTTTTAAAAACACTATTTTCATAGAATACATTTTCACATTAGAGATTCTCACAATGGGAAAATAATAATTTATTACTTACAGTTTTATATTTGTGGACAGATTATTTTAGGACCAGTAAAATAAACACATTTGGCAGTTGTCTCAGTTTAGAATCTGTAAGGTTTTGATACATCTTCAAGGGGACCTCCTCCCGAAATGGGACTTCTCTATATTCAGAACCCCTACACTCTCTTCTCCTAGGATTCAGAAAGTAGTAATGTGAGGTATCAGCACTTCCTAATTTTAAAGTTTCCCTAGGACATGTAACCATCAGTAGGTGGTATTAACCAAACAGCTGGGGAAGTTTTCAAAAATTAAACACTGTCTAATTTTCTGCAAAGTCGTTACTTATGCATTAACACTCTTCCCCTTTGTTCATCATTCCCAGCACAAATACACACATTTGACCATGTATTGATGCTCATGAAGCTGAATTCTCTCTAAGAGATTGAGAAATTAAAAGGGAACAGCCCATATATGATGTTTAGTTACACTGTGAGTCTTGTGAGAAACTGGGAGACAAAGCCATGAATGGACCAGAATATGGAACTCAGTCTCACGGGTTTCTTGGATACAATTCCGCTCAAACCTTTTCCTCAAAGATTAAATTCTGAAAATAACCATTTGATTAGAAGAGGTTTGTCTCACCAATGGACTGATCTGTTATTTCCTCTTTATTGTCAGTTGAGTGGCTAGTCAGAGCAGAGGCAAAGAGGTGTATAATCAATTTTGAAGGTTCTAAGTCAAAAGGGCAGAGCTTCCACAGCCATTCCAGGTATGGCAACAGCCTCCTGGTGCCCACATCGTGATAGCTGAAACAACAAAGCTCAGCACGGGTTAGAGCTGGGGGCGCCCAAAGGCCTGCCGTGGTGGCTCTGTGTGACGTATCCTCATGAACACACTGAGTAACAACTTGTCCAAGGCCTTGGTGACTACGGAGAGTGAGGGCTGTGGCTGGGAGTAGTCCATCACAGGGCAAGGATTCAAAGAAATAGCTGGAAGCAGGCCCAGGGGTGAATACTAGCAAGCCTCTCACCAGTCCAGGGGAGATGCAGCCTTGGAACCAGAATGGCAGCTGGGTGACAGGTGAATGTACTGTGCTCTACACCATCCTAGGGTGGGTCAGTCCTGGAGAAAGCTGAGATATGAGCAAATCTAACCACTGGGGTTCAAAGGAACAGACCTCAGCCTCTGTGGGCCTCCCAGAGGACGCTCAGCCCCCAGGGAACCGCCATCTCACTCCAGAGATCTGAGTCATCCAGTAACCAGGAAGCAATTATCTTCCTCTGGTTTCTTAATGTGAAAGCTTTAGGTTATTGATTCAAAATCCTTGTTTTCTTTTTTTCTTTTTCTTTTCTTTTTTTTTTTTTTTTTGAGGAAGATTAGCCCTGAGCTAACATCTGCCGCCAATCTCCTCTTTTTGCTGAGGAAGATTGGCCCTGTGCTAACATCTGTGCCCATGTTCCTCTACTTTATATGTGGGACACCTACCACAGCATGGCTTGCCAAGCAGTGCCATGTCTGCACCCGGGATCCGAACCAGTGAACCCCAGGCCGCTGAAGCAGAACTTGCACACTTAACTGCTGCACCATGAGATCCTTGTTTTCTGATATAGGCCTTTACAGCTATAAATTTCCCCTCATGAACTACTTTAGCTGCATTCCACAAATTTTGATATGTTGTGTTTTCATTTGCATTCAGTTCAAATATTTTTAAATTTCACTTATGATTTCTTCTTTGGCCTATGGATTATTTAAAAGTTTTCAGTTGCATTCAGTACAAATATTTTTAAATTTTCCAAATATTTGGGTATCTCCCTTTTTTTATTGTTGTTATTTCTAATTTAATTTCATTGCGGTCAAAAAAAACATACTTTGTATTATTTCAATCCTTTTAAATGTATTGAGACTTTTTTATGGCCTTGTATGTGGTCTGTCCATACTTCATGTGTGTTTGAAAATAAAGTGCATTGTTGGCTGGAGTGTTCTATCGGGGCCAGTTGGGTTAAGTTTGTTGATAATGTTGTCTAAGTCTTCTGGTAGCTCTGGTTCACCTCTCTGAATTCCAATCCTGTCCCTGATGTTGGCTGAGAATTTCTAAATATCCTTTCACCTATTCTTTTTCCTGTTCAGTCTGTTTAGTTGTTTTCAGCAGATGTTTTGATTGGTCTGAATGATCTTATCTGTCAATTCTGGAATCCTATTTATTAACTTTTGACACAGGGTCTTCTATTTCTGTCTGCTGGAATTGGGCTAGGTATCATTTCTAATATTATGTAGCAAACTTTTAACACAAAGCTTTAGTGGTGAAAGAGAATAGAATTCAAAGCATTTAAATTCTTAGCAAAGTGCCCAAATGCAAAAATTCCTTCTCTATTCCTAAAACAATTTAGACTAAAATTTTTATAAAATAAAGTACTATAATTCTATGTAGATAGTTGGCTTTCTACTATTAATGTTTCAAAAAACATTACTGGATAGAGAAGGATCATCATACAAATATTATGAAAACATAAAAGTTCAATGAACCAAGTTAATATACAAAAGTTGTCACAACCTCAAGAAGAAATTGACAAAGTGTCCATGCTAGGGAGAAAGTTTAACATGTCTCTCAGTAATTGAA
The DNA here is from genome assembly GCF_041296235.1 of Equus asinus. NCBI lineage: Eukaryota > Metazoa > Chordata > Mammalia > Perissodactyla > Equidae > Equus > Equus asinus. The sequence goes on from NC_091798.1 coordinate 5,784,359, forward strand.
GATCAGTAGAAAAAAGAAATCAATAATATACAGAAGATTTGAATAATGTAATAAACAGGCTTGAGTTAAGCAACATATATATATCTCTGCTCTCCTAACAACTGAACTCACATTCTTTTCAAATACATATGAAATATTTATGAAAATTGATAATATATTAGACCATTAAGGAAGCATAAGAAATTGAATAGATTTAGTAATTAATGTAACTTAACTACATGTAACTAAATTATAAATCAATACCTAAAAATTTAATTTAAAAACATATATTTGAAATTCAAAATGGGGCCAGCCCAGTGGCATAGTGGTTAAGTTTGTGTGTTTTGCTTCAGTGGCCTGGAGTTCGCAGGTTCAGATCCTGGGTGTGGACCTACACACTGCTCATCAAGCCACACTGTGGTGGCGACCCACATACAAAAATAGAGGAGGACTGGCACCTATGTTAGCTCACCAACAATCTTCCTCAAGCAAAAAGAGGAAGACTGGTAACAGATGTTAGCTCAGAGCCAGTCTTCCTCACACATGCACAAAAATCACACTTCTAAATAACTCATAGATCAAAAAAGTCATGTTAAAAATTAGAAAATACTTATAATTGAATACTACATAGCAAAACTTGTGAAATGCAGTCAAGGACATGCTTGGAAGTTCTTATGGTCTTAAATATGAAAATTAGAAAAGAAAAAAGTTTGAAAATTAATTAATGAACCATGTAATAGGCTAAACCCAAAGAAATTAGAAGGAAATAAATAGCCAAGATTATTTATAGGAGTAGAATTTAATTAATAGGAAACAAACTTAGAACAGATCAATAAAGTCAAAAGTTGATTTAATATTTACAAATTTCTGTTAATAATGATCAAAAATAAAAAACAGAATATATAAATGAACGATTTTAGGAATAAAAAGCAGAACTTAACTATTGAAAGGTAGAGATGAAACAGATAATAAATAAATACTATGAACAAATTAGTGCAAAAAAATAAAAATAAGCAAAATGAATAAATTCTTAGACAAACAAATTTTATAAAAATTTACACAAGAAATTAACAGAAAACTTGATTAGAATTATAATCATGAAAGGAACTGAATTTGTAATTCAAAATTTTCCACGAAGAAAATACCAGGCTTGGACTGTTTATTGACAAATGTTACCATTCATTCAGGAAGCAGATAATTCTAGTGTTATACAAACTCTTTCAGATAATAGGAACAAAAGGACACACTCATCAATTTCTTCCACGAAGTTAAGATAACTCTAATACCAAAATAGATAAGGACCAGAAGGAAAAAGCACAATAAAATCACATGGATGCAAAAACCCTAACCCCAATATCAGTAGGCCAAATCCAATTGTGGACAAAAAGGTGCTATATCAGACCAAGTTAGGTTTATTGAACCCAGAAATCAAGGATGGTTTAACTTTAAACCTATTGGTTTCCAAAGAAGATGGTGAACTAGCATGAGTTTCCAACTTTCTCCCCACAATGCCTCTGGAGAACCTACAAAAAGGAGGTGGGGTTATTGATCTGATGAATCCACGTGAACGCTGTGAAATGCTTGAGAAGGCTGTTTTGAACTGGTACAAGTATGCCTGTGGCAGAAGCTTATTTTGTTTTCTATTTTGTTTTTTTTTTTCAAAACTCTGGAATGTGGAGCAGCCAGACCCCACAATGAGGAGACAGCACTGGGGGAGAGTTTATAACTCTTACCTTTTTCCTTCCATTCTTTGCTTTGGGGTGATCATTGTCTGCCACATTCACCCAGAATTTATTAGCAACAGCTCAGGCTAAATGCTGTCCGTTGTGTCACATCAGGATAGGATTGAAGCCCAAGGACAATAAGAAATTGATGGAAAGAGGCGCAGACTGTCAGCCACCCACCTCTCCCTACTCCTCTTTCAAACCCTCAGGCAATTCCACTAAAAACTAAAGAAAGAGACTTCTGGTTTCAGCTCCTCCACGTAAAGAGTTTGGAAGTCATCACTTCCATCCTCACAATAAGATGAAAGCTGAACAAACTGAAAATCAATGACTTTTCTTAGATCCTTCAGGGAATCGAGGTCGCAGGGCATATTGCCTCCCTAAAAACTGAAGGAGCAAGTGACTACAGAGAACCACAGACAAGATGAGCTTGCTAGGAGCAGGAGCTTCTGGAGCCAGTAACTGGTAGAAATACTTAAATGGTAACTGACAAATTGCTGGAAGCAGAGCGTGGGCTGTTTTAAGAGTAAGAAACTACTGGGGTCTGCAGTCTTAGGGAGCCCCCGCCCCCTTTCATGGGTTTTACCTCCAGAAACCTGACCAGGTTCTGCTGGTGAAGATGGGAGAAAAATTCCCTTGTGCTTCTGTCAGGGAGAAGGGAAAATTAGTCATTTTGAAATATGCCCAGAGTGTTCTCTAAAACAGAGGCCTGCCCTTAAGAACCACATTGAACCTTACATGGCCTGGAGAAGGGCAATTAGACAATGCCAATCCCTTCCAGCCTGCTCTCCAGCAGGAGAAAGAAAGGTTAAGAAATGCTTCTGAAGGTCACAACCCAGGGACTAAAACCCACCAAAAAACGGAGATGTAATCATAAAATTATAGAATGCTTCCTCTCCTCAGTATCTTCCCCCCATATCAACAGGGCTCCAGTATAAAACAGTGGATTACAAATGAGAGAGCTGCAAGAGACAGATTCTATTTAAGAAGGAATTCTTAGGGAACTCAAACACAACAGGGAAGCAAAAAACAAACAAATGAATGCACACACACACACGGAAACTAGAGGAAACAAGCCTCTGGCACCTACAGCCCCAGCAAACATTAAACACTGCCCAGCTCCTAGAGGTTGACATGGAAGCTCACACAAAAAGCCTGAGTACCTCACCTCCTGTTACCAGATACATCGTGTTCAGCTTTCAACAAAAAATCACAAGGTGTGCTAATCAGACTCAGATATGACACAGATTTTGGAGTTATCAGAGAATGTAAAATAACTATGACTAATATGTTAAGGAGTCTAATGGAAAGTAGATAACATGCAAGAACTGAGGGGGAATATAAGCAGAGACGGACCCTCTAAAAAGGAATAAACGTTGAAATCAAAAACACTGCAACAGAAATGAAGCGTGCCTTTGATGGGCTCAATAGGAGGCTGGACAGAGCTAAGGAAAAATCAGTGAGCTTGAAGATACGTCGATAAAAACTTCCCAAACTGAAATTCAAAGAAAAAAAGAATGAAAAATGAAAGGGGGCCTTTTTATACACTCCTCTCTGTCTGGAACAAGTGCTGCGTCTCTGCCGCGTGGTCCTCACTGAAGCAAGCATGCTCTGACCTCACAGCATGCTCTGGAGCACCTAAAAGTCTCTATTCAATGCCTTGGTGATAGTCTGTAGTTTTAATAACATTTATCAAAACTGTAATTTAAGGATTATTTCTGTACATGATCACTATCATTCATGATTTTAAAAGTGTTACTAGCCTACTAGAACAGAACCAAATTATACATCAAGAAAAAATTTTTTTTTCAGATTTTGGATAACTGGCAACACAGAACTCTAATCCCTGAGTGAAAGGGAACAAAAGCAAGCCCTCAATATTGCAGCTTTCTACCTGGAGGCACTTGGCAGTCATGGTTAGGAGAAAAGGAGTCCAACCAGAAAACAGCAGTCTTACTGAGCCGAAAAGACATAAATCAAAGTTTGGAGCTGCTGAGGTGTCTGGAATTTGTGGTACAAACTACAAGAATAGAAAGCAGCTGCAAAGTAGCTCCAAAAATGGCAGAGTTCTCCTTGAGTTTTTGGCTGAATACGCTGCAAATATGCAGGGAATAAGTGCCTGTGGATGGGTGAAGAACAAAGGGCTGGGAGCTGTGAAATGAAGGGAGATTCTGGTGTTGACACAAGGCTGGGAGGCATTGAAGCTTCCAACAGCCAGAGAGAGGAGACCCTGAGGAAAACCTAAGCTTCAGTTGACAGGCTAGAAGGGCCGCACCAAAAGTGCAGGGTGCTTCTAGCCCTGGAGGAAAGGGTACACACACTCCTGTAGACGGACTGATTGTGTCCCCCAAAATTATGGTTGAAACCAAATCCCCAGGGTGATGGTATTTGGAAGTGGTGCTTTTGGAAAGTGATTATGTCATTGTGGTGAAGCCCTCATGAATGGGATGAGTGACCTTATGAAAGAGGTCCTGAAGAGCTTCTTCAGCCCTTCCACCATGTGAGATCATAATGAGAGGATAGCCATCTATGAACCAGGAAGCATGCTCTCACCAGGCAATGAACCTGCTGGTGTCTTGATCTTGGACTCTCAGCCTCCAGAAGTGTGAAAAATAAATGTCTGCTGTTTATAAGCCATCTAGTTTATAGTATTTTTTTATAGTAGCCTGAACAGACTAAAACACATACAAACAGAGCTTAAAAAGAAACCTCTAAAGAGTAAAAGCATAAATCGATGGAATAGAATAGAGTCCAGAAATAGAACCACACATATATAATGAACTGATTTTTTTAAAGGCGCAAAAACACTTCAATGTAGAAAGGCTAGTCCTTTTCAAGAAATGGTGCTGAAACAGCTAGATGTCCACATGCAAACAAAACTAAACTAAAAACCAATAAAGCAACAGACAAACAAATAAGGCTTATCCTGTACTTTGCACCTTATACAACAATTAACTTAAGGTGGATCATAGACTTAAATGTAAAACATAGAATATAAAACTTCTAGAAGAAAGCATACAGGAAAATCTCTGTAGCATTGGGTTAGGTAAAGATTTCTTACACGTCATCTATAAAATAAAAAAAAATTAAAGGAATTCTAATATCAGCTCCATATTAGCCATATAGCACAGTAAATTTTATATTTATCAATCTGAAGCATTAGAAAAGATGATTATCATCACTTATTATGAAATGCTCTTGGAACTTATATATATATATATATATTTTTTTTAATATGTATACTGATCTCTCTTTCTGTGTATGTGTGTATGTGTATGAATACATATGAATATAGTGGATTACTTTTGCTTTGCTAAAGACAATGTTAAAAAATAAAAAGTAGGAGGAGTGACATCAGCATCATGGTGGGATGAGCTGTTCCCTTGGTCTCTCCCCATTAAGATACAATAAAAAGGACATTCATTGACCAACAGAGGACATCCACACAACACAATAGAGGTCTGAGAAATCCACGCACCCACACATCTGAAGGTGGGGGTACGGGAACCCCCAGGAAGCTGTGGAAGGAAGTAAGCGGATCTCCTCCCCCTCCCCAGTGGCAGAGATCTAGGAGGTGGGACACCACACGATGGCCAGCACATGACTCTGAGATGGGAAAAGGCAGCCCTCCACAGGAACGCTTTCACTCTGGGAGCTGCTTCTCAGCTCATGGGAAAACTCCACACTGAGGCAGCTCAGTCACTGTGGGGGCAACCCCACCAAGCCAAGCCGCCCAGGCAGGCCACCAGTGACTGCAGAGTGGGAGTGCAGGTGGGAAAGGAAGCGCCCCTTCACCCCATCCTGTCTGGCGCACCAGCTCAGCCAGTCAGCGAGGGCAGGGGATTCCTGCAAGGGCACCAGCACCTGTGCATGTGAAGCAACAGTGGCCAGACACAGAGAGCTTGTTCAAAGAAATAATAGCTGAAAACTTCCCACACCTGCAGAAGGAGCTGGAGTTACATGTAAATGAAGCCAAACTCCTAAATACATCAATGTAGAAAGATCTTCTCCAAGGCATATATTAGTAAAACTGGCAGAAGTCAATGACGAAGAAAAAATATTAAGGGCAGCAAGGCAGAAGAAAATAATCCACAAAGGAACCCCTACCAGGCTTTCAGCAGATTTCTCAGCAGAAACCTTACAGGCTAGGAGAGAGTAGAATGATATATTCAAAATACTGAAAAACAAAAACTTTGCTCTATCGAGCAAAACTATCCTCCAGATATGATGGAGAAATAAAAACTTCACAGGCAAACAAAAGCTGAGGGAGTTCATTGCCACAAGACTCCCCCTACAAGAAATACTCAAGAATGCCCTCATACCTGAAAAAAAGAGAAAAGGTTTACAAAGCCTTGAGCACAGAGATAAATAGACAGACAAAATCAGAAATGCAGCTCTCTATCAGAAAAGGTTAGCAAACAATTATAACATTAAAGATAAAGGGAAGGAAAGCATCCAAAATAACTATAATCACTTCATTTTAATTACAAACTCAGAACACAAAATGGAATAATTTGTGACAATAACTTAGACAGAGAAGAGGAAAGGGATGGAAACAGCTTAGGCTAAGGAGATAAGAGGCTATCAGAAAAATGGACCATCTCATCTACAAGATCTTTTATACAAACCTCATGGTAACTACCAAACAAAAAATCAGAACAGAGACACAAATGATAAATAATGAGAAAACCATCAGAGAAAATCACCAAACTGAAATGGCAGTTGGAAATACACAGGACGAGAACAAGGGAAATACAGAACAATCAGAAAACAAGAGATAAAATGGCAGTATTAAGCCCTCATACATCAATAATCACTCTAAATGTAAATTGATTGAATTCTCCAATCAAAAGACACTGAGTGGCTGGATGGATTAAAAAACAAGACTCAACAATACGCTGCCTCCAGGAAACACATCTCAGCTCCAACAAACAACAGGTTCACAATGAAGGGATGGAAGATACTCCAAGCAAATGGCAATCAAAAGAAATCAAGTGTTGCCATACTTATATCAGACAAAGTAGACTTCAAGATAAAAAAGGCAATGAGAGACACAGAGAGGCAGTACACAATGATAAAAGGGACATTCCACCAAGCAGACATAACATTTATAAACATATATGTACCTAACACAGGAGCAACAAAGTACGTAAAGCAACTATTAACAGACCTAAAGGGAGAAATTAACAGCAACACAATAATAGTAGGGGACCTCAACACCCCACTTACATCATGGATAGATCATCCAGACAGAAAGTCAACAAGGGAATAGTGGAATTAAATGAAAAATTAGACCAGATGGACTTAATAGATATATATAGAACACTCCATCCCAAAACAGCACAATACACATTCTTCTCAAGTGAGCATGGAACATTCCCAAGGATAGACCATATGTTGGGAAACAAGGCAAGCCTCAAAAGTTTAAGAAGATTGAAATCATATCAAGCATCTTTTCTGACCATAATGTTGTGAAACTAGAAATCAACCACAAGAAAAAAGCTGGGAAAGTGACAAATATGTGGAGACTAAACAACATGCTACCGAACAACCAATGGATCAATGAAGAAATTAAAGGAAAAATTAAAAAATATCTGGAGACAAATGAAAATGAAAATACATCATACCAACTCATATAGGATGAAGCGAAAGCAGTTCTAAGAGGGAAATTCATAGCAAGGCAGGCCCACCTTAACAAACAAGAAAAATCTCAAGTAAGAAATCTTGAACTACACCTAAGGAAAACTAGAAAAAGAAGAACAAAGCCCAAAGTAAGCATAAGAATGGAAATAATAAAAATTGGAGCAGAAATAAATGAAATAGAACCCCCAAAATAGTCAAAAGGATCAATGAAACTAAGAGCTGGTTCTCTGAGAAGATAGACAAAATTGATAAACCTTTAGCCAGACTCACAAGGAAAAAAGAGAGAAGGCTCAAATAAATGAAATGAGAAACGAAAGAGGAGAAATTACAATGGATACCACAGAAACACAAAGGATTTTAAGAGAATACTATGAAAAACTATTCGCCAACAAATTGGGCAATCTAGAAGAAATGGATAAATTCTCAGACTCATACAACCTCCCAATACTCAGTCAATAATAAATAGAGAATCTGAATAGATGAATCACAGGTAAAGAGATTGAAACAGTAATCAAAAATCTCCCAAACAATAAAATTCCAAGACCAGATGACTTCTCTGGAGAATTCTACCAAACATTCAAAGAAGAGTTAATACCTATCCTTTTCAAACTATTCCAAAAAATTGATGAACATGGAACACTTCCTAACTCATTCTTTGAGGCCAACATCACCCTGATCCCAAAACCAGACAAGAACAACACAAAGAAGCAAAATGACGGGCCAATATCACTGATGAACATAGATGCAAAAATCCTCAACAAAATATTGGCAAACTGAATCCAGCAACATATTCAAAGGATCATACACCATGATCAAGTGGGATTTATACGAGGGACGTAGGGATGGTTCAATATCCACAAATCAATCAATGTGATACACCACATCAACAAAATGAGGACTGAAAATCACACTATCATCTCAATAGATGCAGAGAAAACATTTGACAGATCCAACATCCATTTATGATAAAAAAAAAAACTCTCAATAAAATGGGTGTAGAAGAGAAGTACCTCAAAATAATAAAGACCATATATAACAAACCCACAGCTATCATCATACTCAATGGAGATAAACTGAAAGCGCTCCCTCTGAGAATAGGAACAAGACAAGGATGCCCACTCTCACCACTCTTATTCAACATGGTAGTAGAGGTTTTGGCCGGAGCAATCAGGCAAGACAAAGAAATAAAAGTTATCAAAATTGTCAGGGAAGAAGTGGAACTCTCACTCTTTGCAGAAGACATGATTCTGTATAGAGAAAACTCTAAAGAATCCACCAGAAAACTATTAGAAATAGTCAACAACTACAGCAAAGTTGCAGGGCACAAAATCAACCTACAAAAAATCAGTTGCATTTCTATACTCTAATAACAAACTAACAGAAAGAGAACTCAAGAATACAATCCCACTTACACTCACAACAAAAAGAATAAAATATCTAGGAATAAATTTAACCAAGGAGGTGAAAGACCTATGCAATAAAACTATAAGACATTACTGAAAGCAATCAATGATGACATAAAGAAATGGAAGGATATTCCATGCACATGGATTGGAAGAATAAACATTGTTAAAATGTCCATTGTACCTAAAGCAATCTACAAATTCAATGCAATCCCAATCAGAATCCCAATGACATTCTTCACAAAAACAGAACAAAGAATCCTAAAATTCATATGGGGCAACAAAAGACCCCAAAAAGCTAAAGCTATCCTCAGAAAAAAGAACAAAACTGGAGGCATCACAAACCCTGACTTCAAAACATACTACAAAGCTACAGTAATCAAAACAGCATGGTACTGGTACAAAAACAGACACACAGATCAATGGTACAGAACTGAAAGGCCAGAAATAAAACCACACATCTATGGACAGCTAATCTTTGACAAAGGAGCCTAAGAACATACAGTGGAGAAAGGAAATTCGCTTCAATAAATGGTGTTTGGAAAAGTGGACAGCCGCATGCAAAAGAATGAAAGTAGACCATTATCTTATGCCATAACACAAAAATTGACTCAAAATAGATTTAAGACTTGAAGGTAAGACATGAAACCATAAAACTTGTAGAAGAAAATATAGGCCATATGTTGACATCAGTCTTAAAAGGATCATTTTGAATACCGTGTATACTTGGGCAAGGGAAACAAAAGAAAAAATAAACAAATGGGACTACATCAGACTAATGAGGTTCTGCAAGGCAAAGGAAACCGGGAATAAAACAAAAAGACAACCCACCAACTAGGAGAAAATGTTTGCAAATCATATATCTGACAAGGGGTTAATCTCCAAAATATATAAAGAACTCATACAATTCAAAAACAAAAAAACAACCTGATCAAAAAATGGGCAGAGGATATGAAGAGACATTTTTCCAAAGAAGACACACAGATGGCCAATAGGCACATCACTAATCATCAGGGAAATTCAAATCAAAACTACAATGCAATATCACCTTACACCTGTTAGAATGGCTATAATCACCAAGACAAAAAACAACAAATGTTGGAGAGGATGTGGAGAAAATGAAACGGTCATACACTGCTGGTGGACATGCCAACTGGTGCAGGCACTATGGAAAACAGTATGGAGATTTCTCAAAAAGTTATAAATAGAAATACCATATGATCCAGCTATTCTACTACTGGGTATTTATCCAAAGAACTTGAAATCAACGATTCAAAAAGACTTACGCACCCCTATGTTCACTGCAGCATTATTCACAATAGCCAAAACATGGAAGTAACCCAAGTGCCCATCAACAGATGAACGGATATAGAAGATGTGGTATGTATATACAATGGAATACTACTCAGCCATAAAAAATGACAGAATCATCCCATTTGCAACAACATGGATGGAACTTGAGGGTATTATGTTAAGCGAAATAAGCCAGACAAAGAAAGACAAATACCATACGATTTCACTCATATGTGGAAAATAAACAAATACCCGGACAAAGAGAACACATTAGTGGTTGTCAGAGGGGAAGGGGGTTGGAGGTGGGCATAAGTGGTAAAGGGGCACATATATATGGTGACTGATAGATAATAATGTACACCTGAAATTTCACAATGTTAGAAACTATTATGACTTCAATAAAATAATTAAAAAAAATAAAAAGTGAAGCCACATACCAGGGATGAGATATTTACAAATCACTTATTTGACAAGAGACTTATTTACAGACTATATAAAAATCTTTGAATTTCAGCATTAAACAAAGAAACTACCCAAATTGGCAAAAATTTTGAAAAGACACTTGACTAAAGAAGATGAATGGATGGCAAATAAGCAGATGAAAGATGACCAAAATCATTAGTCATTAGAGAAATACTTTTTAAAACCACAAGGAGATAACATTGTGAACCTATTATTATGATTAAAATGAAAAATAAACCAATAAACCCTGACAGTACCAAGGGCTGGTAAGGACGTGCAGCAATGGGAACTCTCATACACTATTCCTGGTAATGCAAAATGGAACAACTAGTTTGACAAACAGTTTGGCAGCTTCCTATAAAGTTTAATACTCACTTTCCAAATGACCTAGAAGTCCTATTCCTGGACATTTACCCAACAAAAATGAAAATAAATACACACACACACACACACACACACAAATGGAACAGAAGATCTAAGACCAAGAAGATCCAAGACAAAAGGTATAACATGTGCATAATGGGAATACTAGAAGGGGAAAGAAAGAATCGACCAGAATAAATATTTGAAGTAGTAATGGCTGAGAATTTTCCAAAATCAAATGACAGACACCAAACCACATATCATTGAAGCTCAGAGAACACCAAGCAGGATCAATACCCAAAAATCTAAGACCTAGGCACACCATATTCAAATAGCAGAAAACCAGTGAAAAAGGGAAAAATCTTGAAAGATGCCACAGAGGAAAAAAATGCTTACTTGTAGAGAAACAATAAAACTTACATCAGACTTCTCACAACAAACCATGAAAACAAGAAGAGAGAGTGAAATAAAGTGTTGAAAGAAAAATAACTCACCAACCTAGAATTCTGTATTCAGTAAAATTATCCCTTAAAAGCGAAGGAGAAATACAGACAAACAGACATTGAGAGTTTGACTTTCTCAAACAGAAATCGAGAAACTGTGCCACCAGTAGATCTGCCTTGCACAAAATGTTGAAAGAAGTTCTTCAGAGAGAAGGAAAATGATACAGTCAGCAACCTGGACCTACACAACAAAAGGCTGAGCATTAGAGAAGGAATAAATGAAGATAAAATAAAATTTTTTCTTACTCTTAATGATCTAATTGATAAATGTTTGTTCAAAGTAATAAGAGTGACAGTATATTGGGTGATCTAGCATATGGATAAGTGAAACAAATACAGGATGGGAGGGAAGAATTAAGAGCACTGTGTTAAGGTTCTTGCACTCTGTGTGAGGCTGTATAATATTATTGAAAGTGGGCATACATTAGGTGTAAATGTGTATTGCAAACTCTAGGGCAACCACTAAATTTTTTTAAAAAGAAGTATAATGGATAAGCTAAGAGAGGAGAGAAAATGGAAAATGTTCAATAAATGCTCATATGACATGCTTAATTAAAATCAGAGAAGGTGGAAAATGGGAAAATAAAATAAGAAACAGAACATGTACAATGAATAGCAAATAATTACACAGTACCTATTAATCCAATGATATCAATATTCACTTTCAATGGGAATAATCTAAATACACGAATTAAAAGACAGAGACTGCAGAATGGATAAAAAAACAAGACCCAACTATATGTTGTCTACAAGAAACCCACTTTAAATATAAACACAGATTAAAAATGAAAGATGGAGAAAGATATGCTAACACTAATCAAAAGAAAGCTAGAGTAGCTATATTAATTTCAGACAAAGTAGACTTCAGAACAAAGAAAATGATCAGGAATACAGAGAGGCATTACATAGTGATAAAGGGGTCAATTCTCAAAGAAAACATAACAATCCTTAATGTGTATGCACCTGACAATAGAGTGTCAAAATAGGTGAGGCAAAAACTGATAGAATTGCAAAAAGAAATACATAAATACACTATTATAGTTGCAGACTTCAACACCTCTTATCAGTAATTGACAGATCCAGTAGACAGAAATTCACCAAGGATACAGTAGAACTCAACAGCACCACTGGTCAACCAGATCTGACTGACATCATAAAATATTTCATTCAAAACAGCAAAATACATATTCTGCTCAAGCTCACATGAAATATTCACCAAGATGGACACATTCTGAGCCATAAAACACATCTTAACAAATTTAAAAGAATAGAAATCATACAAAGTATGCCCTCAGACCAAACTGAATTAAACGAGAAATCAATGACAGAAAGATACCTAGAAATTTCCCCAAACATTTGAAGATTAAACAATGCACTTCTAAATAACATATGGGTCAAAGAAAAAGTCTCAAGAGAAAATAAAAATATCTTGAACTAAATGAAAATGAAAATACAACATCAAAATTTGTGGGATGCAATGAAAGAAGTGTTTAGAGGGAAATTGATAGCATTCAATGCATACATATATTAGAAAAGAAAGATCAAAAATCAATAATTCAAGGTTTTATCTTAGGAAACTAGAGAATGAAGAACATTATAAACCAATATTGCAGAATGAAAGAAATAAGAAGAAAAATAAATAAAAATTGGAAAAGTCAATAAAATTGAAAACAGGAAATCAGTAAAGGAAATCAATGAAACCAAAAGCTGGTTCTTTGAAAAGACTGATAAAATGGAAACCTACAGTCAGACTAATCAAGAAAAAGAGAGAAGGCACCATATTTCCTGCTCACAGGGAAATAATGGAGAGAAAAGTTTAAAAATATAAAATGGAATATCATCATAGCATAATTTCTTCACAATAATTAAAAAAAGAAAATGAGGCTGCAACCAAAATAAGTTTCTGAGTGGATCATTTGTTAGCTAAATAAGGAGGTCTGTTCGCTGATGGTAAATTAGTGAAGTTGTGTTTGAGTGCAGCAGCCAAAGAGAGATGTCCAGAGAAAATGAACTTTAAGCGTTTCAGTGAGAACAGTTGTGCAGAGTTGAGCACACTGGGCAATATCAATTGCCAATTGAAAAATAAGGCAGATGACTTTAAGTGGTTTCCCTTGGCTCTTGGTGAGTCTATAGATGTTAACGACACTGCTCAGTTCTTGTTTATCTGATGAGGCAATATCAAGTTTAAAGTGACTGAAGAATTAGCCTCTATAAACAGGCCATGTGAAACAACTACAAGCAAGAATATTTCTAAAAAAGTTGAAAAAAACACTAACTCAGTGTAACCTGAAGTGGATTCTGCTAAGATATGTTCCAACCGATGGTGGCAAAAACATGTAAAGAGCAGAAAGAGGCTTAATTGAACAAATTCACAAAGCTTGTGAAAACGTAAAGTGTTTAAAACCTGTGGTTATTCATCAGCAGGTAATATGCAGAAAATATTTAAGTCTATCGTGTCTTCTTGAACAAGTGGTGTCAATAGTGAACTTTATGTGCTCTTGTGCGTCTAACTATTGTCAGTTCTGTGAATTGTTTTTTCCGAAACAGAAGCTGACTATCCTCCCTTGCTTTTGCCACACAGGAGTTCAAGGACTCAGCAGTAGCAAAGTTGATTGCAATTTTTTAAACTCAGGGCTGACAACGAAATTTTTCTGAATGAGAATTGTGTTCTCATTATTATTATTAAACATGAGATGCCTTTGAAAATTGGCTTTTGCTGCAAACTTGATAAATATTTCTGAATGAATTCAACTTAAAATCATGAGGCAAATCAGAGCTTAAATGCAAAACTTATTCTGTTGTAAAGTCATGACAACGAATATTTGAATCACAAGTAATGTCAAGGTGCTTTATACATGTCCTGTGCTGTCAAAAATTAAAACAGGGAGTAATATTTCAATTCCCACAAATATGTTCCACAGGTATAGATTCTGAGCATAAACTTCAGTTCCAGCAGCATTTTTCTTAAGATCTCAATGCAAGTGCAAAGGAAATTTCCTTTAGCTCAAAATCCATTTAACAGTCCAATGGAGGATCATCCACCTAACCTTCAGTTGGAAGTGGTTAATCTGCAATGTAATGATATGCTAAAGGAAAATATCCAAAGGATCTCATGGAATTATATAAATGCCTTCAAGGCAATGAGTATGTTCAATTAAAATCATCATATGCTCAAGGACTGATATCCCTATTTGGCATACCTGTCTTTGTGAAAAAACATTGTCAAAGATGAGATACATAAAATTTCATCACAGATCAGCATTAACAGATAAGCATTTGCAATAGATTTTTTTTACAACTTTATTCAGATAGCATTCACATATCGCACAATTCATCCATTTAAAGTATACAATCCAATGCTTCTTAGTATATTTAGAGTTGTGCAACTCTTAGCACCATCAATTTTAGAAGATTTTCATTGCTTCAAAAAGACACTTCATATGCATTAGCAGGCACCTCAGATTTCCCCCAACCCTCCAAGCCCTTGGCAACCAACTTTCTGTTTCTATGGGTTTGCCTATTCTGAACATTGCATATAAATGCAACTGTACACTATGTTGTCCTTTGCAATTGGCTTCCGTCACTGAGCACAATGTTTTCACAGTTAGTCTATGTTGTAGCATTTACCAGTATTTCATTTATTTTTATTGACAAATAATGTTTTATTGTACGAATATTCCACATTTTCCTTATCCATTCAGCAGTTGATTAACATTGGGTTGTTCCCACTTTTTGACTATTAGAATAATGCTGCTATAAACATTCACGCACTAGTTTTTGTATGGATGTATGTTTTCTTTTCTTTTCTCTTGGGTATATACTTTGGAGTAGAATTGCTGAGTCACATGGTAACTCTCTATATAACTGTTTTAGGAATTGCTAGATTATTTTCCTAAGAGGCTGCACCATTTTACACTCCCACCAGCAGCGTATGAGAGTTCCAATTTTTCCACATCCTTGTCAATACTTTTTATTATCTCTTTTTTAGTCCAGCCATCCTAAGTGGGGGTAAAGTGGTATCTCCTTGTGGTTTTGATTTGCATTTCCTTGATGGCTAATGATGCTGAGTATCTTTTCATATGCTTATTGGCCATTTGTATATCTTCTTTGAAGAAATACCTATTCAGATCCTTTGCCCACTCTTATTTAGGCTATTTGTCTTCTTGTTATTGAGTTGTAGTAGTTCTTTATATATTCTAGATACAAATCCATTATCAGATATATGATTTGCAAAATTTTTCTCCCATTCTGAAGATTGTCCTTGAACTTTTTGTGTGTATGTGAGGAAGATTGGCCCTGAGCTAACATCTGTTGCCAATCCTCCTCTTTTTGCTTGAGGAAGATTGTCACTAACATCTGTGCCAACTTTCCTCTATTTTATGTGAGATGCTGCCACAGCGTGGCTTGACGAGTGGTGCTAGGTCCATCCTAAATCTGCGAAACCCCGGCCGCCAAAATGGAGAGTGTGAACTTAACCACTATGTCACGGGGCCGACCCCTACACTTTCTTGATGGTGTCCTTTGGCACACAAAAGTTTTAATTTTGGTGATGTCCAATGTATTTATTTTTTATTTTGTTGTTTGTGGTTTTGGTGTTATATCTATGAAACCATTTCCTAATGCAAGATCACAATGATTTACGCCTATGTTTTCTTCTAAGAGTTTTATTATTTTAGCTCTTACACTTAGGTCTTTGATCCATTTTGAGTTAATTTTTGTATATGGTAGATAAGGGTCTAACTTTATTCTTTTGCAGACAGTTGTTCCAGCACCATTTGTTGAAAGACTATTCATTTCCATTTGGTTGTCTTAGTACAATCAATTTTAATGATAGGAAGTACTAATTTTGGAACCCCACTTAAGCAAAGTGGTTATCCCTCCCCAGAAAAGATTTCCATTATTCTCATTAGTAGGCTCATACTACAAACAATAGTACTCAGTTTTTGTATTTTGAATTCCATCATTAAAAATTTGTGGCTGGGGGGGTGGGTGAACTGGGTGAAGCTGGTCAAAAGATACAAACTTCCAGTTATAAGTCATGAGTATGTAAAAACCATTGTGGAAATTTGTTTTCTTTCTTGCTATAAAATAATATTTATATAACATCTTTGATTTTGCCTCTTGGTCCACAAAGCCTAAAATATTTACTATCTAGCCCAAAAAGTTTGCTGACTCCTGCTTTAGATCATTGTATGTCTTCCACAGTTACCCTTGAGATCAATTACATTCTATGAGACTCAAATTAATATGTAACTTTTAAGTCATTATTGAGTGACTGATGACAATTTCAGAAACAACTCATATCAACACTAAAAAATGCTTAGTGTGGTATAAATGTAGTTCACTGCAGTACAGCTATCGCCACCTCCGTTTTGGAGCTTCAGCTGCAAAGCCATACACATTCTAGAGCAAGAGGAGGCTATTTCACATGGGCACCAGCTTGAGGATGAGGATGCAGCTCCCTGCTTGGGATAGCTTTCCACCCTACACTTTTTCTCTGCTGGGATCCCAGACCCGTGAAGGGCGACACTGCCTTTCTTTTCCTCTGAGAGCAAATTCATCCCTAGGTTTCATTATGCTTGCTATCTTTCATCCCTCCACTGGTTGTAGCTTGCCTCTTTATCCTACCAGAGAAATGTTGTGCTGACCCTAAGGAACCAATTTCCTTTCTAGAGGGCGCAGCTTTTTCCAAGATGAGCATGGTTTCTCCTGCCTTTCAAAGTTAATTCAACTTTTATCCCAGTCTAGGTTTTCAGGATCTATCTCCAGTTTCATCCCCTTCATCACTAGGGACCTTTGTTAACTATAACTTACAGTTAACAAAACCCTTTAAAATATCTGTTAATTCTGGTGAGGAAAACATGATGTGGTTGAAGAAAGAAATAACTGAGAGAAGTGGGCGGAGCAGCAGAGAGCAGTACAAAGCTATCATGTCAAACAGTGTCACATACTAACATATGAAGCAAACTGATCTCTCCATGAATCTCTCTACAGGCTAGTCTGCCAAAAAGAATAGAAAAGGCCACCGGCAGCCTTCTTCAGTGTACATCACACAAATCTTTTCATCTTTTACACTAGGACTTCCCAAGTACTAATTATAAGGTTGGGAGAAAGAGTTTTCACCCTGTGTCCATTTGGAAAAGGTTTAGTCTCACTTATTCTGCCACAGTCCTGTTTATCCTTCCTATAAGAGGGAAGAGCAAGGACTGGGATACAGAAGGGAGAGCATGTTCCCTGGAGAACACAGGTTGTGGATCAGTATGAGTGAGAAAGCTTCTGGCATTAAGTAACTAATTGCTGGGAAGCCAACTGGGAACTTCTTGGTACAATAATGAGTGAAAATCACTCAGCAGAAACAAAGACAGGTGAGGAAGTTTTCTTTGGTTTAGGATATTTCAATGGTATAAATGAAAATATTCTGTCAACTCATCTGATACATATCTATTGATCATCTATTTACATATATAGATATTTTTACAGATATATAAAACTAGGATCCAGAAAGGGTATCAAATGTTCCCAAGTTCACAACAGTGAGTGGTAAAACCAGCTCTTTAACCTCAAGTCTTCTGATTCTGAAACCAATGTCCCTTCTACATCTTAGCATTGTGTTTGAAACCAAAACACACCCATGTTGTTCCTCTGTAGCTTCACTTGTAAGCTCTATCACTTTTCCACATGGGCCATGATAGCCTTCGACTGTAAGACTTCACATTTCCTCATTGGTTGAGGCCGTGCAGGGTTACAAGTGAACTCTATATCAACTTCACTTTTCCATTAGCTGTGAATTTTGATATGACTTCAGTCTCCCATGTTGGTTCTTTTGGTTGCTTCTGTCATATTAACTCAGGTACAAGATTCACCTCTTTGGCCTTGAAATGCCTCTTACGATAGGCCCCTCGATGATTCATCCACAGTATAATGCAACTTCATGCATGTGAACGCACAGATCCTGGACACACATTTTGTTTTGGTTTTTAAAATTATTTTTAAATTTTACATACAATAAATTAGACATTTCTTGGTGTCGAGTTTTATGAGTTTTAACACTTGAATAGATTTGTGTAACCACCACTAATCAGGATACATAACAGCTCTATCACCCAGAAAACTCTCTTGTAGTCAAACCCTTTCCTTACCTCTAGATCCTGGCACACAGATCTAGTCTCCGTGCCAATAGTTTTTGCCTTTTCCAGGGTCTATATAAATGGAATCATACAGCATATAAGCTTTATTGACAGGCTTCTTTCACATAACATGCCCTTGCCTCTCATCCATGTTGCAGAATGTATCAACAGTTCATACGTTTTTTATTTTTTCCTTTTTCTCCCCAAAGCTCCCCGGTACATAGTTGTATATTCTTCGTTGTGGGTCCTTCTAGTTGTGGCATGTGGGACGCTGCCTCAGTGTGGTTTGATGAGCAGTGCCATGTCCATGCCCAGGATTTGAACCAACGAAACACTGGGCCTCCTGCAGCGGAGCGCGCGAACTTAACCACTCGGCCATGGGGCCAGCCCCCCAGTTCATACGTTTTTATTGTTGATTTATATACTCAACAGTATACTGTAAGTACTGTAGCTTTGTAAGTTTGAGTAGTTTGACTTCTCCAACTTTATTCTTTTTCAAACTTGTCGTGGCTAGTCTACTTCCTTTGCCTTTCCACATAAATTTTAGTATCAGCCTGTCTGTGACTACAAAATTTTTATTGGAATTGTGTTAAATCTGAAGATTAAATTGATGAGAATTGAACATGGTGTCCATGTAGGTCTTCTTTGATGTCATTCATTCAATAGTTTGTAGTAGCACAGAGATCCTGCACATATTTGCTAGATGTCTATCTATGTATTTCTCTCTTCTCTTTTCTTCCTTTTGGAGTTACTGCAATTGGCGTTTCTTATTTAAATTTATTTGCTAATTGTTCATTGCTAGTATATAGATATGTGGATTAATTTTTGCATGTTAACCTAACATCATGTGATCTTGCTAAACTTGTTAGTTCTAAGAACTTTTTTGTTGATTCTTTGGGATTTTCTAAGTGGACAATCATGTCATTTTTGAATAAAGACCATTTTATTTCTTCCTTTATAAACTGAATGCCTTTTCTTTCTTTTTTCGTCTGATAGCATTAGCAAGGACTTTCAGGAGGAGGTTGAATAGGAGTGTTCAGAGTGGGCATCGTGACTTGTTCCTCATCTGAACATCATTCTGTTGATCACCAATAAGCATGATGTTAGTTTTAAGTTTTTGGTAGATGCCTTTTATTTATTAGGTTAATGCTTTTTTATTTCTAATTTTCTGAGTTTTTATCATGAGTATTTTGTCAATTTTTTTCCTGCATCAATTGATATGATCATGTGTTTTTTTCTTTCTCATTCACTTTGGATAATATGTCAACCTACCTTCAGCGTTGCCAACTATTCTTCATCTCTGTTCTGTTACTGAGTCTTCCTAATGATTTTTTTTGTTAGTTTTGTTATTGTATTTTTCAATTCTAAAATTTCCATTTGGTTCCTTTTTATGAGTTATCTATTTTCCTGCTGAGAATTCTGGTTTCCATTCAAAAACAGTCACAATTTTTGAAACATTCTTGTAATACCTACTAATTCCCACATCTGTGTCATCTTGGGGGTAGGGTCTGTTGTCTTTTTCCTTATGAATTGTTGAAATCTCCCTGAGTTTTATATTTTGTGCAATTCTACATTATATCCTGGACATTTTAAATATTTTGAGAGACTCTGGGTCCAGATCAGAATGAGTCTAGGATTACAGACACTTTAGATTACTGTCTTGAGTTTCCTTTTGTCTGCCACCACCCGAACACATTTCAGCTCCCCAGGGGCCACTTCCTTTTCCTGGTCTTCTGGTTAAAAATCCAGGGCTTGGGGCCAGTCCTGTGGCCAAGTGGTTAAGTTCGCGCTCTCTGCTTTGGCAGCCCAGGGTTTTGCTGGTTCGGATCCTGGGTGCGGACATGGCACTGTTCATTAGGCCACGCTGAGGCAGTGTCCCACATACCACAAGTAGAAGGACCCACAACTAGAATATACAACTATGTACTGGGAGAGTTGGGAAGAAAAAGCAGGGGGGCGGGAAAGATTGGCAACAGGTTAGCTCAGGTGCCAATCTTTAAAAAAAAAAAAACCAAGGCTTTAGGTTCTCCTCTCTGCTATACACCTCAGATATCTACCTCCAGGCCCAAGAAGCAGGAAGACAGTGAGAGAAGAAAAGCCAGGGGAATTTTCCCAACCTTTTGGCCCACCGTTCCTCTGACCAGAGATAAGGGTTTCTCTCTCTTGGAGGTTTACATGCCTGCTCAACCACCACTGTCCTCACCACAGGAATGTGTGGGCTGCTAGACTGGTCTTATTTCAAATTCTGGTTTCCTTGCCAAAGCTGCCTGCTACCATTACTTTCGAGGCCCTCAGACAGCTGCCCCTACATTCTCTCCAGGGTTTTTAGTTCTGTTCAGTGGGAGAGGTAAGGTGGTGTGTGCTTACTCCATTTAAAGGGGAACCAGAACCAACCAAAGTTATTTTATTTCCAATGATTACAACCCTAGAGGATAAAGTCTCAAACAGGAAATTTATGAGAGTATAAAGGAAGAACCCTGACTGGAAGCTTCATATTCATCACTTTATCCAATCACATTTTGCCTCAATTTTTTTATTATTAAAATTTTAAACATACAGAAAAGCTTACAGTTTAAAGGATGACCAATGAACATCTCTATACCCTCCACAAAGATTCAACAGTTGACTAAGTTTTGACATTTTTATTTGAAAATATGCTGCAAATATCATCACTTTTCAAACTTGAAAACTTTTGCATGCACCTCCTAAGAATAAAGGCATTGCCCTATATAGCTCCATACCATTATCACTGCTAAGAAAATTAAACATACCACATTATCTAATACCCCTTCCATCCTCATATTCCCCCAAGTGTCCCCCAAAATGTATTTTATAGTTGTTTTAACTTTTCTCAATCAGAAGCCAATTAAGGATCACCCCTTGGATTTGGTAATGTCTCTCGAGTGTCTCAATCTACAAGACTCCACTTGTTTTATTACAACTGGCTTTTTGAAAAGTCCAGAACAGTTGTCATGTCCAATGTTTCAAACTCTGGGTTTGTCTATTTCCTCACCATATAATTCAACTTGTTCCTCTATTCCATGTGTTTTTTGTAACAGGAAGATAAGTCCAGATAAGAGATTTCATTAGATTTTCGTTGAACATTTTTGGCAAGAATACATCCCAGGCGATCGTGCACTTCATATTGCATCTCATCAGGAATCACATGTCAGGGTTGCCCCACCACAAAGGCACATCTCTCCTTTGCAGTCAGTATCTCTGATGTTTTGACACCATGTAAATGATGATCCTTAATTTTTTTTCACCTAATGGGTTTTACCATCCATTGAATGTGCCTGATTTAATTACATTAAGGGTTGTAAAATGGTGATTTTTCTAAATCTACCATTCCATGTACAGTTAAAAGATGGCAGTCTTCAAAGAAGTTTATAAAGAGCTTTCCTTTTTTCTCTATTTTTTCATTATGGGTTTGTTTATTTTATTTTTACTTACCATGTTATAACCAATTACTAATTATTCTTTTTGATGTTTAATTGTCCTAAATTTGACCAGTTGGAGCACCTTCAAGTTGGCTCTCATGTCCTTCTGACGTTTTCCTTTTAGTCTTCAAGTGCTATCTTTTTTTGTTTTGTTTCATAAAAAGGTATTCCAGGCACACCTCACACATTCCCTGCTTCAAATATGGAATCAGCCACTTCTCCCAGGAGTCCTTGTTCCCTTTAGTGGGGAATGGCATTTAGAAACCAAAATCTGGGTCTAAGCGTGGTCACTGCTGTTGGGTAACCAAACATGTTTTTATCCAGAATATCTTGCAAATGGCTCTGGACAATGTTAAATATTGAGATGTTTCAAAGCTTCATTGTCCTTGTAAATATACTTAAATATATTTAAAAGATACTTGCTAATGAGCTAAGACAAGGCAAGAGATATACCATGCTGAATACTTAATTCTAAAACCTTTCTCTGGTAGAAGGTTCAAGCTTATTAGGACAATTTTCTAAAGGATACCAATCATGAAAATGAAATATAAAACTGGAGGAAGTAGGCCCAGGGGGAAAATGAAATCTTTCATGAAAACATGGAAAATGTTTGGATAACCAATTTAAACTGATGGCTAGAATGTTTAATAATAATATTTATATATACTTTACACAAAAGAATTCCTAAAAGATGTGTAATGAAAACAAATAAAAAGGTAATGCTGTATGTGAAACCCCCTAAAGCAATTTCAGCATCTGGACTTCGGCTGGGTTGGAGGATTTATGTACAGTTATTACAAAAGTAGGTATAATTAGGGACACATCAGAAAAAGGAAGAACGTGATTATAAGTCAATGATTAAGATTAAAGTGAGGGGGGAACATGTCACACATAAAAATAAACTGATTAAATTACTGCAATTGTGCCTAACCAGTTTACAAAACAATAGTACTCTTAGGACCCGAGGTTGGAAATGAACCTATAATTATCACAGAAAACCAAAGGTGAAGACCTAGATTCCAGTCTTGACTCTGCCCAAGAAGCTCAATTTCCCCAGTAGTAAAATGAAAGGCTACTAAAATCTCTCCTGGCTCTGAGCCACCAGGCGCACAGTCAGCTTCTGCAGATGGGCCTCCTGCAGCAGAGAACAGAGCACTTGCAGTGAGTGCTTCAGTTTACCGCACCTTCCAGAACACCATAACAAGACTCTGTTCAGTATGTAGAATCCCATCAAATTAAAAAATAATGTAGGAAAGGAAAAGGAAGAGAGACTCCATTTGGGCAAATTTTAACTTTCAAAACTAAATTCTAAATCATAGAACCACATTTTTTAATCATCAAAGACTTTTGGAAAAAACATACATATATTCCAAAACTGCATGTATATATGTATACACACATACATGTGTACATATGTATATTTATATACAACTTGCTGGTGAGGCAGTTCACAAAAACTGAGCTTAATAATTTCCATGTGAAAATCTGCATTTAAAAAATGCCTTTTATCTTTAACTTCTCTTTACAAAAAAGTATGTCATGTCTGCCTGCCACTTTAGAAAATAAGGCCCCACACTTATTCACCTTATTAATAACTCAATGACTGTTTTTAAAAGAAAATTCATATTGAAGCTTACTCTTAGAAAGGGAATAAAGTCTAATGAAAGAAACAAAACATATTCCATTACTTTCACGTTTTTTTTAAAAGTTAGGCCTGTTACATTTTTTCTATGAATTTAGAAATCTTTGTTTTTAGAAACCTTAGAATTTAATAGTTCTTATAAAATTTGGGATCAGTGCTCTTCATATTTTCACTGATCAATTTCACCACTACTTAGTGGTAACTAGCATATTTTCTCCAGGAGAAATAAAAAAAGACAATCTATCAGGAGTCTGTGCCCTATTTACTATTCTCCTGATTATTCTCCAATGAGAAGTCTTGAATTATTTGAGAGACGAATTAAACCTCACATGGCTTATCTCCTCTAAGAAATCTCTGATCCCATATTCCTTCCATTTATAGAGTTTCTCTTTATTGTGAACTTTTTTGTGTCTACAAAGGTTTGATCTGTAACTGTAGGCTTTCCCACATTCCATACATTTATAGAGTTTCTCTCCAGTATGGATTCTCTCATGTTCCGTCAGAAATGAATACTGACTGAAAGCTTTTCCACACTGATTACACTGATAGGGTTTCTCTCCAGTGTGAATCCTCTGATGCCTATAAAGGTTGGATTTGCAACCAAAGGCCTTCCCACACTGTCCACATGTATAAAGTTTCTCCCCAGTATGCATTTTCCGATGTTCATTAAAAGACGAATACTGGTTGAAGGTTTTCCCACACTCATTACATTGATAGGGTTTCTGTCCAGTATGAATTCGCTGATGTTCAAAAAGGGTTGAGATGCGTGTGAAAGTTCTCCCACATTCCAAGCATTTACACACTTGTTCTCCAGTGTGAAGCCTCTGGTGCTCAGCCAGGGATGTACACTGGCTGTAGCCTTTCCCACAGTCAACACATTTATAGGGTTTCTCACCAGTATGGGTTCTTTGGTGTCTGTGAAGTTTTGCTCTACAACTGAAGGCCTTCTCACACTCACCGCATTTATAGAGCTTCTCTCCAGTATGAATCCTCTGATGGACAGTGAGGGTTGAGCACTGGCTAAAGGCTTTCCCACATTCCTTACACCGATAGGGTTTCTCTCCAGTATGCACTCTCAGATGTTTGATAAGGGTTGAACTGCTGCTAAATGCTTTCTCACACTCATTACATTTGTAAGGTTTCTCTCCAGTATGAATTCTCTGGTGGGCAAGAAGGGATGATCGGTGGCTAAAGCTTTTCCCACACTCATTACATTTGTAGGGTTTCTCGCCCGTATGAATTCTCTGGTGTTCAATAAGGTAAAGACTCTGACTGAAGCTCTTCCCGCACTCATTACAAATATGATGTTTTTCTCTTGGATAAATTTGGAAGCATCTCATTAGATCAAAATCCTGTCTAACATCTTTCCCAAAAGTATAATATATATTGGGTATCCTTTCTACAGGAATACTCTGTTGTGCTACAAGAACTGTATTTATAAAGAAGCCCCTCCCCAATTCGAGACCTGTGTGGTCTCCATCTCCACTAACGGTCTTCTTGTTTGAGCCTACTGTTTGCCTGAGAGGTTTCTTCTCTTGCTCCTGTCCTGTCCTGCTCTCAAATTCCAAAGTTTCTCCTAACTTGATGTCCCAATGGCCAAACTTAATGGCTTTTTTCTTCATTATTCCCCGAGCTGTTTCTTCTATAAAAGCGTCCTGTCTGGGAGGGAATGCTTCTATTTCAGGCCAAGTCTTGAAACCTGGAATGAATCAGGAAATTAATGCCTCCTTTGCTGGAAGACACAAACATGCATCAGTGGTCCGATAAAATTGGCAAAAATACATGTAAAAGAGGTTTGAGACCATCTGATCTCAAATATAGATGAATCTGGAGAAAAACAAGATGGAATGGAAAGAGAGGTAAATAGGCTAAGGAGTGGTGTAGGAGAATACACTAGACAAATTAACACTGAAAACGAAGAGACTGCAACTTGAGAGGAGTAAAGGTGGATGAAGACCTGGCTGAGCAGAAGGTATGAAGGTGCAGGAAAATGTCAGCTGACAGGCTCAAGCTGACACCCTAGTTATCTTCATTTCCTACCCTGAGTATACATGAAGGAGGTAACTTGTCTTTATTTTTTCTTTCTACTCATTGTGCTGCTTTCATTACATTTTTCCCCATGTCCTCACTGAAATGCTATAAACAATAATTTCTAAATAGCTGCAATGTTTTTCTTAAATTTTTTGATTTTGTTCGTGACTATGATTTCATATCCTAAGCCTGTGCAAGGGTAAACAGTCTGCTAAAAAGAGGAAATTCAGGTTTTAAAACTTACTGCAGCCCTGAAGCATGACTGTGTTGATGATATCTGATCTAAGTTCAACATGCTAATTATAAAGAAGAGGAAACATGGAGTACATCAGCCATGTGCAACCATCTACCCCCTTGTGATTGGAAGAATGACAATTTTTCCATACTACCCTGCCACCACTTTTCCCTTTTCCATTTGATCAGGAGGAGAAAATAGACACATTCATTTCTTCTAATAAGCTGCACCCAGAAGACTGAACTCTCTTTGTGGGAATCTTTTGAGACTAATGAAAGTCTACAAGAGACTTGAAGTCAACATGTTCTGAAGTCCTGAAAAACACCCAAGCCCCAGCTCGGACCTGATTCTAAGTGAAAAGACTGAGCTTGAGTGGATTCTAAGGAGTTCTGGGTTAAAACTTGGTTTTCTTTAATCAATCCATGATTGAAAATAGATTAAAATTAGATCATTATAATTAAGTAAGTGTACGTACTTAAGTAAACTATACAACTTAAATAAAATATAACTGGATTATGTTTAAAAAAATCCATCCAATTTATTGAAATTAATAAGAGGAACAAGAAATACAAGTTATAAATCTGTAGGAAAAAACAGATTTTTCTTGGTTAATGATATATTGAGGAACTAGCATTTGGGTTCTCAAGGATTAACCAGGGTATCTTCTCTCGTTTTATCCTTTCCTAAAGTATGACCTTCCCGGGCCATCCAGAAACTTACCCTAGTGCTCTGAGCCCACTTCTCTACAGAAATTATTTAAGCCTAAGTTGACCATAGCCGCCTTTTTTTTTCTTTTGGAGGAAGACTGGCCCTGAGTTAACATCCATGCCTATCTTCCTCTACTTTATATGTGGGACACCTGCCACAACACGGTGTGCCAAGTGGTACATAGGTCCACACCTGGAATCTGAACCAGGAATCCTGGGCCACCGAAGTGGAATGTGCGAACTTAACCACTACACCACTGGGCTGGCCCTGACTATATCATTCTTAGAATTTCAAAACATGTTTTCCTTACACATTCTATCACTTAACTTACATATATAAGTTTGTGAAAATAATTCAAGTATTTGTTCAAAAAGAACAAGGGATATGTCTTATGATTATTTGTTAATTCCTTATTATGAACAAGACAAGTACATAATTAGAATGTCTTAAGTAAAAAAATAATGAATGAATGGGAAGAATAAGTTAGTTGGAAAAATTATTATGAATGGCAAGTGACCTGAAAAATGAAAACAGATTCTCTCCTCTAATACTGGACTCCTGAGACTCAATCAGTTATTTACTGAACAAATAGTGAATAATCAGCAACAAGAGTATGAAATGAATAAATGACCAAACAGTAATAGCTCATTTCTCCACGATGTCGGAAGCCTCGACTGTAATTCAGGCTTGAAGTCCAGAGAATGAAGACACCAAAATCAACTGTATTCGTGAAGAATGGTTTTATGAAGGAAGTTGGACAATAAAGATGAGATAGATTTCAACAGAAACAGAGGACTCTGTGAGTCAGAAAGAAGCCTGACCAAAGTCTCTGCGGGGAGAGGTGCACCTGTGTACGGCAGGCTGAGCAGCCAGGGAAGGAAATCCAGGCTGGAACTAGTTAAAAATTTGGTTAAGCAAGGTGAGGCCAATCACAGAGTTCCTGAACAATTGGCAGAGGAATTTAGATAATAATGTAGACAGCAGAAGGTGTTGTAAGATCTTAGGCAGATAATGATAAGGAAAAAATGGTCATTTTTAGGGGGAGCTTGGATCAGACGAAGGACAGAATGGAATATGAAAAATGACGAAGTTGCAATAGTCTGGCTGGACTGAGTACTTGATTGTGATTCTCATCAGCTTTGAGCTAATCATAGAGGCAATTCAATTAAATTAAAAAAATAACTAAATGCAATATATTAGATGCTAGAGGCACAGAATTCAAAGACCTGGTCTCTCCCTTAAATATACACAATCTAATTAGGAAAATAAATAATAACAAAATAACTATAATTCTTTACAACAGATACTGTAATAGATGTGTTCAAGGTATGTAGCAAGTGCTATATCAACACAAATGATTTAAAAATTAATGCTGAGTCGGAAGTAGGGAAGATAAGGAAAAACTACAGATTAGGGTGGCATTTTAGGCAGACAAACGGGTCTTGAAAGGTAAGTAGTTTTCCAGTGGACAAGACAGAAGAGGTAACTCAAGCTGAAGGGACCAGGTTCATGAGCATGTGGGTTTGCCCAGAACATGAAGTGGAAGTGGCCACTGACGAGACTGGAAAGGAACATGGAGACGGCTATGAAGCAGGTTTAATGTTACATTAAGAAATTTTACCTTACTTCACGGATAATGGGGAAACAATGAAGTCTCTTGAGGTACAGGATAAATACTTGAGTTTCAAAAAGATCACTCTGCTGGTGGCAAGGAAGGTGGGTGAGGAAAACAAGGCTCAGAGAGGGTAGGTAACATTCCTGTAGCTCATCAGGCTTGTCAGTAGCGGCAGGGGTAAACCGAAATTAGGAATGTCTAATGCAAACCATGATCTTAAACACTATACTGCACTGCCTACCAACTCTTTGTTTGGAGAAAATTGTATTTTAATAAAGATCAAAAGTATCTGTGGAAAGAACAAGCAAGATGTCAATGAATGCAAGAGTCACAGAATAAAGGTCAAATCACAAAGATAAAAGCAAAATATTGGAAAATCTATGTTGCTTGGTGAACAGAAATGACACTGGTGGTCTAAGTGTTTGTCACTGCATTTCAGCTTTCTAGTTGTGACCAAAGTATTTAAAAATCTCTGATGCTCTGTTTCTTCAGACATAAAAAGAGGTATCTAAATTTGATCACCTTTAAGTGATCCTCCAACAACCTACAGTTTTATGATAAAGACCAACTAGATTAGAATAGGCTACAAGAGCAGTCAGCAAACTACGGGTCTCTGGACCAAATCGAGCTGCCACCTGCTTTTGTAAGGTTCTAGGAGAAAGCAGCCAGCCGTGTTTGTTGAAGGGTTGTCTCCAGCTGGTTTTGCACTACAACAGCACAGTTAAGTGGTAGCAATAGAGAACATGTGGCCCCAAAGCCAAAATACTTGCTATCTGGCCCTTTAAAGAAAAAGTGTGCAGACCCCTGGACTAGAAAGGCTACAGTGGTGATGTTAATGAGAACAGGAGATCGCCCAGTCTCCAAGGAGATGAATCGGAAATATGACTTGCAAGGCCAGAGACAAAGAAGAGTTGATAATACTTTGAAATACGTCGTTGGCAAAAGAAATGAAAAACAAATTATAAAGAATTCAAAATATGGCAGCAGAAGGTGGAAAGTATTTAGAATCTGTCGACATGAACATATGTGAATACAGATGAAACGAAAACCATGAAAAGAGGCAGAACAAGATGGCAGAAGTGAGTGAGGCTGCACAAAGAGGAGAGGGATGGAGAATGCAGGGAGCTGCAAGATAAGACGGATGTTGGGACAAGGACCTTCTAGATGCAGAGGAAGCCATTACAAGCAAGGAGGCTTCTATTGGCGGCCCTGAGCCCCACAGCAGGGCTGGGAATCTCCAGGAAAGTCTCCGGAGCACCGCCCCCTGGGGCCTGCTCACGCATAAAGACAGCCTGGGCCCGTTTCCCAGCACTCACTCACCTCGGCAGGTGTCTTGAGGGATTTCTCTTTCCATCATGCAAGGATCTTCTCCTTGTTGCAACTGGCAGATCACCTTTGGTGTTGAGAATGGAATCCCTGCTTGTGAGAAAGGAAATGGAGTTTGAACACATGGGGGGAGGAGCAATCCCAGCGCTCACAAACCAGAAGCTACAGGGCAGAGAAG
Source organism: Equus asinus (assembly GCF_041296235.1). Lineage (NCBI taxonomy): Eukaryota > Metazoa > Chordata > Mammalia > Perissodactyla > Equidae > Equus > Equus asinus. The sequence goes on from NC_091798.1 coordinate 5,814,031, forward strand.
GCAAGCCTCGGAGGCAGAGCAGGCAGCACAAGCTCCTCTCACAGGCCTGGGCTTTCAGGGGATGGCTCAGGAGGCAGGCCTCCATCCAGAAACAATAGAGAGGCTGGCCACGTTGCCTCTGAGAGAGGAGCTCTATGTGTTTTCCAGAATCTAAACTGGGATCTAGTCATTGGAGTAGGAGGAAACTTTGGGAGGTGGGGTGGGAGGAAGGCACAGGAAGGAGAAAGGAATAGCATGACTCGCACAACAAAAATGTACACTTCCAACTTTACAGAGATTCGTCCTTTCCCAGGGGCACAGCAGGGTACAAACCTGCAGACTCTGAACCCAAAGAGGGACCTCTAAAGATGCTCCCCCAGCAGATTCTGCATCACGAGGAAAGGTCCTTACCCAGCGAGACCAGGGTGCTGTAGTTCTCCAGCATCACCTCCCGGTACAAGGTTCTCTGCGCAGAGTCCAGGTGCAGCCACTCGTCCCGGCTGAAGAGCACAGCCACATCCCTGAATGTCACAGACGCCTGTAACGCAAACCCATTCCCGTTCACCCAGGACCGTCTTCGCCACTGGAAGACTCGGTAAGAAGGTGACACAGGGATGTGTAGCAATCAATTCTGAAAATGTCTCAGGATTCTAAGTATTTCAGATCAACTATTTATGTTATTTTTGGAATCACCCATCAACGATTAAACAAATATTTATTAACTATCCACTGGAGCAAAGACACATGTCACCTGCTGTGAGGGTATGGGAGAAAAAGGCAAAGCCCCCACCAAAAGGGAATTAAAAGCCCAGCCTGGGGTCTTTCAAAGTAACTGAGCACATAAACTTACCTCCTCCCTCCCACTCAAATCCCAAATTATACGAAAGGAAAAAATCAAAACATTTAGAGCAGTGCTGGAAAACGGGGAAATACCATCAGCGGAACAGAAACATAAAGGGATTTCTGAGACATAATTAAAATCATATTAGGGACTGTGAAAGGAAATTTGCATACAGCCTCTAAGTTTCAGAGGAAGGTACTGTGATTAAATGATTTTCCAGATGGAGAAAGAGTTCAGAAAGGTTAAGTAACCTTCCCAAGGTGATGCGGTTAGAAAGCGGTGGAGCTCGGATCTGAATTCAGGGAGGCAGATCTCTAAGCTATATTGGCAGGTGGGTTTCCACTGACTGAAAATTAAAAGAACCAAAGGACTCTACAAGACACTACAGGTGCACGAAGGAACTGTTGAGAAAGTAAGTTTCTTCCAAAAGAACCCCAGTTAAACCCCAAAATGTGAGAAAGCAGAGGTTGGGAAGACAGCAATTCTTGTAAGAAAGAGGTGAAGGGAGTGAAAAACGGCACAGAGCTTTTGGTGGGGACTTTGTTGCGAATCCACCCAAATGGAGTAGGTGCATCATCTTGACCTTGCAGTCCTACCTCTAGGATTCCGCTACAAGAAATAATCACACAGCTGGGTAGGGATACTCATTCAAGGATGTTCACTGAAACGTTACGTATAAGTGAATGATTGTAGTAGGCTAAATAAGGAACCTGTGAATGTGACATATATGTCAAAAGGGACTTTGAAGATCTGTCTAAATTAAGAATTTTGAGACGGTGAGAGTATTCTGAATTATTATCCAGGCGGATCCCATGTAATCACAACAGTCCTCATAAGAAGGACCCAAGAGGAGTGAGTCAGAAGAGAAGGCGCTGTGATGGTGGCAGCACACTGAAATGATGTGCAGTGAAGGTGGACAAAAAGGCCCCAAGCCAAGAACACAGGCAGCCACTAGAAGGTGAAAACAAGGCCAAGAAATAGATTTTCCCCTCGGAGCCTCCAGAAAGAACCAGCCTTGCTGAGAGCCTGACCTTAAGCCAGTGAAACTGATTTCGGACTTCTGATCTGAAGAAATTTTTGTTGTTTTAAGCCACTGAGTTTGTGGTAATTGGTTACAGCAACAATAGGAAACGAATACAATGGTGGAAAAACTGAAGAGATCAATCATATCTATCCATAAGGGAATGGATAAGCAATATAGTGCATTGATTTCATGAAATGTTATACAGCCATAAAATCAGATGAGGTAGGTCTGTATGCCCGACACTGGAACTTCGCCTTGACATACTGGTGACTTGGATGAAAAAGCAAGCTACAAAACCATCTGTATTTGTTGAAAAACTCTTTATCCGTATGTACATATGTGCAAAAATGTCTGACAGAATACAACAAGCTGCCCACCCTGAATATTCTTTGATATTTGTGGAGAGGGCAAATTCTCACTTACTTTATACTCATTAGGCTTACATTTTTTAGTGTGTGTGTGTGCTTTGAATTTTTTTAGATTCCATTTTGATTGTTATATTGACTTATTAGCTATACTTCTTTGCACTTTTAGTGGTTACTCTGAGAATTATAATATGCATTCTTGGTTATTTATAGACTATGTAGAGCTAATATACGATTTCACATAGAATGCAAGAACCTTGCAAGCTATATGGGACCACCACCACCCTTCTTCACGCTCCAGTTGTTATCAAAGACTTTCCCAGTTCAGACAGTTGACAGGACTCCAAAGACTGTACCGAGCACACTCAGGGAAGGCGAAGGGGGCAGTGCCGCAGAGACAGAGTGCGGGGACGCACCGGAGTCCATCTAAATGGTGACTGCTAGTATGTGTAAAATACACACTGAATGATTTACTAGAAAATATATAAATACACACACACATATACATGATACCTCAACAATTTTATATTAATTATATGTTGAAATAATACTTCGGATATACTGGGTTAAATAAAATATAATTAATTTATCTACTTCTGTTTATCTATTTTAATAATTTTTTTCAGGCAGATTGGCTCTGAGCTAACATCTGTTGCCAATCTCCCTCTTTTTTTTCTCCTCCCCGAAGCCCCGGTACCTAGTTGTATACCCTAGGTGTAGGTCATTCTAGCTCATCTACGTGGGTGGTTAACTTGGCCACTTCAACGTGGCCTGACGAGCGGTGCCATGTCCGCGCCCAGGATCCGACCCAGAAAAACCCTGGGCCACCGCAGTGGAATGCATGAACTTAACCACTCCGCCCCGGGGCCAGCCCCCTCTGTTCAGTTCTTAGTTGGGCTACTTTGAGTCTGTTCTGCGCACGTGCGGTTCAGGGTCAGCTAGAGATCTGGGTGGAGTTTACACAGAAAATCTGGGGCTCCCCCTCTCTGGCTCTCTGCTTTCCAGTGTCCTCCCACCTCTCTGGATGCTAAGGTTGGCCCAGACTCTGTCCTGTGGTTCTCGACACTGGGAAGACTAGACTTCTTACCAAGTTTTAACCATTCTGTTGGTGCTGACAGTGGCCTGTCCCTAGGCAAAAAGCTGTAAAAACTGGAATATTTACACTGTGACAGTCCCTTCTTCCAAATGTAGACAGTTGTCCAGTAGCTGTCTGATTTCGTTTCCCTCCAATGCCTTCAGGTAGCTGTTCCTCATATTGTGTCCAGAGTTTAGTTGTTATCCACAGATGAACTGGTCTGACAGGAACTATTCTTATATTTCCAGAAGCTGAAAGCCCATGTATTGCTTTTTAAATATAAAACAAAACACTCAGCGAGTCTAGGCAAGCTCATGAAGTATTAGGAAATAACAAAATGACAGAACCCTAGAACTGCAGACCTGAAAGACGGATCGATCGTCTGGGCCAGCTGTTCTCGTGGGTGTCCAGGACCCTCCTCTCATCCCCAGGGCAAAGGTGCAAATGTGCGAGGGTGTTTTGTTTCTCACAATGACTAAGGCAGGTGCTACTGGCATTTAAGGGAAGGGATCAAGGCTGCTAATCCTCTGACAATGTGCAAGAAAATCTTGCACAGTGAAAGACTGCTCCACTCAAAATGCTAGAGTGACCCCATTTAGAAACACTGGTAGTATAAGCTGCATTTTAAAGATGTAAAAGGAGAATCTAGGTTTCAGTCAGTGATTTTATAAGAAGTATACATTTCTTATTTCTAAGAAGTATATATACATATTTCCTACTGTGTGTGTATATACATACATATATATACTTCTTATATAGATACGAGAAGTAGAAGTATACCAGTTGGACTTCAAGCAACAGAAACTGACTTTTGCTCATTTACATAGAAAAAGGACTTGGTAGCTGCAAGATCATCGAGAGTCACAGAGCCAGGCCTGGAAATGAGCAGAAACCAGGGCGGCCAGCTACAGTCTGGACCACAGCCAGGATCACACTGGAAAACCACACTGTGAGAATATGATTGCTGTTGTCAGGGAAAGGTAGACAGAACATCCTGACCAGCCGCGTGCCCACTAGACAGACGCGGCTTCTGCCGTGTGCCCCTCCTCCTTGCCCTGCACACTCGCTCCTCCCGCCGCCACGATCCCCCCTAGAGCGCGCTCTGCACCATTCCCGCTCCTTTACACCCCTGACCACTGACTCAACGTCTGGGGCACGTGCGACTGCTGGACCAAGCTCGGGTCACATACCTGTCCCTTATCCGTAAGAGAAGCTGGAGAAGCAGGAACCTGGCAATTTTAGCTTCTATAACGTGAGGTGGGCTGTTTCCTATTGAGACTCAAAAAGAGGGAGATTCCCCAAAGGAATGTGGCTTAGATGTTAAACTGTCAAAAAATGCTGTATGGCAGCTCCATATTTACTTAATCTAGCTGTGGGCTGTGGCCTCTGAGAAGAGCTGCTTAGCTCCACTGGGATGGGAACAGGGGCCCGGGCGATGGAGCCGGGCCCAGCCATGGGCTCAGCAATCCTGCCCCAGCCCAGGCTTGCTTCGGCTGAGGAAGCACCCCTCCTCTACAATCCAGAGACCACAGGAAAGACAGCCTTCAGGGAGAGGCCTTGGAACCACGTCACACACATCTGAATTGAAAGAATGGAGGAGATAGCAGTTAGAGTAATCTTTCAACAGGAACAAGCTGAAAGGACTTTCTTTGGGCTTAATTGTGTGTTGTCCCCCACCTCCCCAAATTCATATGTTTAAGTTCTAGTCCCTCAGAATGTAACCATTATTTGGAGATAAGGTCTTTAAAGAAGTCCTTAAGTTAAAATGAGGTCTTTAAATTGGCCCTAATCCAGTCTGACTGGGGTCCTTACAAGAGGAGAGGAGGACAAACAGGCACAGGGAAGACCACGTGAGGACACAGAGAAGGCAGCCCTCCACAGGCCAAGGGGAGAGGCCTCAGGAGTAAGCAAACCTGCGGACACCTCGATCCTGGACTTCTGGCCTCTAGGACTGTGAGAAAATAAATCCCTATTGTTTAAGTCCCCCAGTCTGTGGCAGGTGGTCACGGCAGCCTGAGCAGACTCAGACAGATTCTCGCTGCTGGCAGCAGAGCGCTCACAGCAGCCCCACAGTCTAGCTTCTCTTCCAGTTCCAGCTCCCCGGGCCTTGGAACACTGCCAGCAAAATGGCATTTTTGCTTTTAAATTTCATTAGCTTTTTAAGAAGTGCACAAATTAAACATAATCACTTCACAAAAATCAGGAAAAAACTGAAAACAATACAAAAATACATCACACTAAATCCTATTATTCACAGATGAGTTTTGTTTGTGTTTTAAGAACATATTCCAGAATTCATAGCCTATTGCACATCCATGTGTTCTTCTGATCATTTTTTGAACAAAAGAACATGGGGACAAGAATAAGAAGAGTACAAAAGAGCAGATGGCACTGTGTTAAGTGTCCCCTCCTATCCCAGTTCCATCTCAAGAGTAACGTATAAAGTTTCTTTCCAGAAATGTTTTGTGCAAATACATACGTATGTGTATCCTTTTTCAATGGAAAATTCTGAATTCTGTTTTATCTTTTTTTTTTTTTAAATTAAAGATTGGCACCTGGGCTAACAACTGCTGCCAATCTTCCTCTTTGTTTTTTTCAGGATTGCCACCTGGGCTAACAACTGTTGCCAATCTTTTTTTTTTTCCCTGCTTTATCTCCCCAAACCCGCCCTGTACACAGTTGTGTATCTTAGTTGCTGGTCCTTCTAGTTGTGGGATGTGGGATGCCGCCTCAACGTCGCCTGACGAGGGGTGCCATGTCCGCGCCCAGGATCCGAACCCTGGGCCGCCGCAGCGGAGCGCGTGAACTTAAACAATCGGCCACGGAGCTGGCCCCTAAATCCTGTTTTACTTACACCTTACAGATCTTGCCACATCTGCACATACAAACCTCATTCTTTTTAACAACTGTATGATATATGCTACTGTATAAATACCATAACTTACTTATCATTTCCCTCATTGATGAGTATTTAGACGCTTTCTGTTTTTCACTGTCACACATAAAGACTTCTCAGACAAACAAAAAATTCATTATTAGCAGACCTGCCCTGCAAGAAATGGAAAAGAAGTTCTCTAGTGAGAGGGAAATAATAGGTCAGAAACTTGAATCCTGAATCTACATAAAGAAAGGAAGAGTGACAAGGCAGGGATAAGTGAAAACAAAATAAAATCTTTTATTTTTCTTATTCTTAATTGACCGAAAAGATAACTGTTTGCATAAAGTAATAACAACAGTGAACTGGGTGATTATAGCATACGATGAGTGAAATGGGGATAAGGGATGGGGGGGAGGCATTGGGATTACTCCATTATAAGGCATCTGCGCTACCCAAGAAGTAGTATAGTGTTACTTAAAAGTGGACTTAGATTAGTTGTAAATTTATATTGCAAACTTCAGGGCAATCATTAAAAATTTTTTTTAAAAGAAGCATAATTAATATGTAGAAAGAGTGGAAAGATTTGTGACTGCCAGGGGTTTGGAGTGGGGGGCGAGATGGTTGAATAGGTAAAGCGAAGGGGAATTTTTAGGGCAGTGACACTATTCTGAATGATACTATAATAGTGGATACATGACACTATGCATTTTTCAAAACCCACAGAAATTTACAACACAAAGAGTGAAACTCAATGTATGCAAATTTTTAAAAAATCATTTGGAATGCCAGTAGATCCCACAATGAAATGCAGAATGTGACAAAACAAGCTAAATATAATACAAATGTATGATGCAAGCTCACAAAGGAGGTGGTAGAAAAGGTGCTGACCTAAGTAACTCTGGAAACAAGTGGAGTCTGTAAGATAAAGGAACGGCACATAAGCAATGACCTCAGGTCGGTAAAGCAGGTTTCCGTGGGAGTGTGGGCTAACAACTCCCAGACTGCCGTACATGTGTACTGGAACTAAAGGGCTAAAGTCAATGGATGGCAGATGGCAGGAGCCAGGCTTCTCACTGCTGGAGCAGGCGGGAAGAGGGAAGGAACGGGAGGAGGCTACAGCCACCCACGTGATGGATTAGAGTTGGAGACATCAGTGTGAGCTTAATACAAACACTGATCGTTAACATAGAAATACATACACATACACACCTATAGAAGGTTTTACATACACGCACACACACACATACACAGATGGTTATATACAGAAGTATTTATACACACACAGGTTAGTATACACATATATTTCCTTGCTCTGTCAGCTTAGAGAGTCTCAAAGCAAAGATATCCCAGTAGCAATGAGTAAACTTAGGGCGCAGAGCTTGTTTTCTAATCCTATGTCCAAGAAAAGAAACCAGGGCTACTTGGGAGAAATGGCTGATTCTAGGACTGGGCGAGGAAATATACAAAATGCGCCTAAGGCATCTTGTAGTGCCAAAAGTGATGAAGTTTTCTAAAAACAAAAGAAAAAAAAGACACATTGATGGCAGTATATCAAAGGGACAGAGGAGCAAACTGAAAGAGCTCCCAATGTCCAAAGATGGAATAATTTGAGCAAAATATAAAGTAGTATTGAATTATAACCCAAAGTATCAAATAGGTATTGTGTGATACTGATCTAAACAAGTGGGGGAGAAGTGATAATTCTCCATGCAGAATTCCAAATAATTTCTGTAGATGCGCTGTCCTCAAGCAGGTGGAACGTAACTCCCGACCCCATATGTGTGGGCTACATACAGTGTCTTCCTTCCAAAGAGGACAGCACGGGACGGCAGAAAAAGACAGTCACTGTACAGAGGGGAACCCTGGCAAACACACTTCAGCCGGCTGATCAAGGTCAATGTCAACAGTGATAAGTCATGTTAGTAGCATGTAATCTGGATGATATGATGAGAATGACACTTTACCTCCGTGCTCCTCCTCCCAAAAATCCACAACCTCAGGCTAACAATGAGAAAAACATCAGACAAATCACAATACAGAGACACTCTACAAAACACCTAACCAGTACTCCTCCAAACTATCGTGGTCATCAAAAACAAGGAAAGTCTGAGAAACGAAGACCTAGGAGGAGCCTAAGGAGACATGACAAGTAAATGTAATGTGTCTTGGATGGAACCCTGGAACAGAAAAAGGACATAAAGTAAAAACTAAAGAAATCTGAATAAAGAATGGACTTTAGTTAATAATCCATCAATATTGGTTCACTGATTATAACAAATGTACTATACTAATCTGTTAATAATAAGGGAAATTGGGTGTACAGTATATGGCAACTCTGGTAACCCCTACAATTTTTCTCTAAAACTAAAATTGTTCTAAAAAAATAAAACTGTTAAAAAAATAGTGACAATACCAAAAACAAGTACCAATTTATTACAAAAAAGAGATGTAATTGATAAACTATGACTATTAAGCAATAAACAACAAGTTCAATGTGTCTTTTTCCCACAAGATAAATCATATATTACATGGAAATAGAATAGAACAAGGAATATTTGTAAAATCCACAAAGATCCTACTTTTCCCAAAAATTATGCTCGTTTGCTGTCTGATTTTTCCAAAAGAGCAGAGAGAAATTTACCTTTAAGTATCCTAAGTGAGGAAAAAAGTTGAGACTGGATATATCATTGAACTCACTCAAATGGGGTAATGTGACCTGTGGTTGGGTCACCTCGGGTCCCTAGGAGACTTAATAATCAAAAGGGTTAGATACTGAATTAGCTTCCCATAAAACTGGCTCTGATTTGCAACCATACTCCTCCACAGCTTCCCTTAGCTAAAATCCACTCTCTCTCCAGCATGGGGGCGTGGGAAAGTTCAGACAGCGCAGTCCTACCTCCGGGCACAAGCTAATCTAGGTAACAGCTGGGTATTGCTTTGATGCATTTTGTGGTCTTTATATCTTGATTTCCTGAAACACCCATCTCCTTATAATTAAGAAATCAAAGTAAAGTCTAGCCTAGTGAGAAGAGACATACCAAATTTGACAGGTCCTAAAATAATGCTGCTGCTGCTGCTGCTGATGATACGAACAGTAGAAACAGCTAGGATTTATTGAAATTTAACATGTACCATGCACTGTTCTCAGCACTTTACATATTCTTTCTCAGAGCATAATGCTAACTAGATAGACTGTCTTGTCTGGGTTCAAAAGCCAGCTGTGAAACCTTCATCAAGTTATTTACTTCTCTGTGCCTCAGTTTCCTCATCTGTAAAATGCAGATATTACCAGTCCTCATGTAAGGGTTAAATGAAGAATGTACATTTTTTTTCAATTCATTTTTTCAATCAAAGTATAACTAACACAGAACACCCCATTAGTTTCAGGTGTGCATCATAGTAATTCAATACTTATATACATTATGGAACGGTCACCACAATAAGTCTAGTCACCATCTGTCACCAGACAAAGTTATCACAATCTGATCCACTATATCCCCTATGCTGTACATTACATCTCCAGGACTTATTTACTTTATAACTGAACGTTTGTACACCCAATCCCCTTCACCTATTTTGCCCACTGCTCCCCCAGCCCCTCCCCACTCTGGTATCCACTAGTTTGTTTCCTGTATCTATGAGTCTGTTTCTGTTTAGTTTTGTTTGTTCATTTCTTTTGCTTTTGAGATTCCACATATGAGTGAGGTCATATGGTATCTGTCTTTCTCTGTCTGACTTATTTCACTTAGCATTATATCCTCTAGGTCCATCCATGTTGTCAGAAATGGCAACCTTTCATTCTTTTTCATAGTTGAGTAATATTCCATTGTGTGTATATTCCACATCTTCTTTATCCATTCATCTATTGATGGACACTTAGGTTGCTTCCATATCTTGGCTATTGTAAATAATGCTGCAACAAACATAGGGATTCATGTATTTCTTCAAATTAGTGTTTTTGTTTTCTTTAGATAAATATCCAGAAGTGGAATTGCTGGATTATATGGCATACCTATTTTTACTTTATTTATTCATTTATTTTTTGGTGAGGAAGATTGGCCCTGAGCTAACATCTGTTGCCAATCTTCCTCTTTTTGCTTGAGGAAGATTGGCCTTGAGCCAACATCTGTGCCAATCTTCCACTATTTTATATGTGGGATGTCACCAGAGCATGGCTTGATGAGTGGTGTGTAGGTCCACACCTGGGATATGAACCCCGGGGCACTGAAGTGGAGCATCCGAACTTAACCAATATGCCACTGGGCCAGCCCCTATTTTTAACTTGAGGAACCTCCATACTGTTTTCCATAGTGGCTGACCAATTTATATTATCACCAACAGCGTACGAGAGTTCCATATTTTCCACATCCTTGCCAACAATTGTTAATTTTTGTCTTTTTGATAACAGCCATTGTGACAGGCGGGAGGTGTATCTCATTGTGGTTTTGATTTGCATTTCCCTAATGATTAGTGATGCTGAGTGTCTTTTCATGTGCCTGTTGGCCATCTCTATGTCTTTTTTGGAAAAACGTCTATTCAAGAAAGTATGTACACAATAAACCCCACTTACAAATGAGGAAATGAGGCAGAGAGAGACTAAATAACTTGCCCAAGTCACATCCGTAGCTTGGATGTGAACTCACAAAATCATCAACTCCCTGTGAGCTACCATCACTTTTTGGAAAAGCACCCAATGAAAAACGGAGGCTTTGGGTAGGGCAGACTAGAAGAGTCACAAGAAAGGTAGCTGGTGTTGGGGGAAAGACGGGACTCCCATGTGGAAATATTTTCTAAGAATTTAGGAATGGCAGACTGGAACTCCAGGGAAAAGTTCAGGCCTGAGGACAGCAATTTGGCAAAGATCTTCAGAAAGGCAAGAGTTAAAGTAATGAAAATGGATCTCAACAGAGGAAAGAGCAAGAAAAAAGGGCCAAGGACAGGGAGTCTGAAGCAGCAGGGAAAAAAGAACTGCAGAAGAGAGGCACCAGTCAGACAGATAAGAGGCACATTTGGACAGCCTGACATCGCAGTCGCACCGTGCAGAACTCCTGACAAGGAGGGAAAGTCCCAGCCCTCTGCCCTCACCAGCACCAGGCCCAGCACCCACGCCAGGCCAAACTCCTTCTAGGATGGCCACCAGTACAGTCCTGACCTTCACCACCAGCTCGAAATGACCCCACTTCTGGGATCTCCTCCCTGACTCTTCTTGGATGTTTAATCATTTCCTAACATCAGTACCACGAACCCCATGAAGACAGAAATCACATCTTTCTTCTTTGTATCCCCAGTGCTCTGCATAGCATCCTGTACACAGTCGGTGCTCAGTAAATGTTTGCTGAGGGCATCTTTGGCCCTTCCATGTCTTTGAGCCAAGTGAGACTACATCCTCCTTGAAGACAAACACTTTCTAATACCCAAACTCCTCACCAAGCACTTCCTGTAGTCAGAAGCATATGTTCAGAGCTGACAATCTTAATCATGAAGTGAGTTTGGCGTGAATTAAGAGTGACCTGGGGACAGAGGAGGCACATTCCGCAGCAGTCCCTCAGGAAATCCCGGATCCTGGAGAAAACTCACAAGGCTCTGGATTCTCCTTAGCTTTTCTTGGAAAGAAAAGTACCCGGATGACGAAAGGAAACACGTCCATCATCTCTGAACCCAGAAGGCAACTTATGAAAAAGACAAACCTCACTTACTGTCACCTCAGTGGGCAGCAAATCCACCGCCATTCTTTCCCTCTTAGTCTTCCTGCCAAGGGAGAGCAGAGTGCTGACGAGGTAGGTCTGGAGAGAAAAAAGGTGTCATGAGGACCTCTAGTGTCAAGGGACGGCTTGGAGAGAGGAAGTTATGGTCCGTCATAATGTCCATCAGGTCCCAACAAAGCCGCCCCACATAAATGATGCAAACCAAGTACAGTTGTGCGTCGCTTAACAATGGGGATACGTGACAAGGAATGTGTCATCAGGAGACTTCCTCACTGTGCGAACATCGTAGTGCACTTACACAAACCCACATGGGACAGCCTACTGCTCCTCGGCTACAAACCTGGGCAGCCTGTTACTGTGCTGAACACCATGGGCAATACAGAAAGGCACAGTAAAAATACGGGATAAAAGATAAAAGGGGCACACTGTACAGGCACTGAGTGAATGGAGCTGCAGGACTGGAAGTCGCTCTGTGCGAGTCAGTGAGTGAGTGGTGAGTGAATGTGGAGGCCTCGGACGTCGCTGGACACTACTGAAGACTACAAACACCGTAACTTGGGCTGCACTAAATTTGTAGACAATATTTTTCTTTCTTCAGTAATAAGTTAACCTTAGCTTACTGTAACGTTTCTACTTTACAAACTTTTAAATTTTTTTTTTTTAAGGAAGATTAGCCCTGAGCTAACTGCTGCCAATCCTCCTCTTTTTGCTGAGGAAGACTGGCCCTGAGCTAACATCCGTGCCCATCTTCCTCTACTTTATATGTGGGACGCCTACCACAGCATGGTGTGCCAAGTGGTGCCATGTCCGCACCCGGGATCCAAACTGGGGAACCTCGGTCCACTGAAGCATAACGTGTGTACTTAACCGCTGCGCCACCGGGCCGGCCCCTAATTTTTTTTACCTTTCTGACTGTTTTGTAATAACACATAGCTTAAAACACGAACACACTATCCAGCTGTACAAACACATTTTCCTTCTTTATACCTTTATTCTATACGCTTTTTCTATTTTAAACTTTAAAAAATTTTTTACTTTTTGAACCTTTTTTGCTAAAAACTAAGACACAAACACACATTATCATCAATATCGCTGTCCCACTGGAAGGTCGCCAGGGCAGTAAGAGGCGTGGGGCTGCCATCTGCCCCCACAGCAGTGCCCTTTCTGGAACACCTCCTCCAGGACCTGCAGGTGTGTGCACACCAGCATCACCACACTCACGAGCAACGCGCTGCACTATGACGTTGGCACAGCCACCACGGCCGCCACTGGGCAAGAGCAATTTTTCAGCTCCATTATAATCATGGGGCACGCGACTGGCAGAGTGTGCTCCCCAAGCCACTGCAGCTCTGAGCCATTGTGCCAATCTCCCTCTCTTCCTTGCGTTCACTACACTTCGTTTCTAGAGGCCGACGCTTCACATGCACCTAAAGTCTATCAGCTTGGTCTATGCAAACCGTAAGTCGCCCACAGGTACCCGCAGTCCTCAGACAGCTTGAAACCATACACTCTAAGTCGCAGCGACCGCGACTGTGCCGGCAGCCCCTTTGAAACCGAGCTGGCCAGTCCGAAGGCCGCCCCGCCGCGCTCGCCTGGCGGGGGGGCCGCAGCGAAGGGGCTCGCCCTGTCTGCCTCAGGCCCACCCCGGCCTCCCCGAGCGGCCTCGCCGGCAGCGCCGTGTCCTCCCCGCAAACTGCGCCGCCGCAGCCCGCGCGCTCCCCCCGCCTCGCCGTCCCCGGGGGTCCGCGGCCGCCTGGCACCTCGGGCCGGGCACGGCCTCCCACAGCGGGCGGCCCCCGCGCCCCGGCCCGGAGCCCGCGGGAGCGGCGGCACGGCAGGGCCCCGGCCCCGCGCTCGCGGCAGCCTCGCCGCCGGCCAAGTCAGCGCAGGGCGCGGCGCGGCACGCTCGGCGGCAGGAGGCCCGAGAGCCTTTCCGGAGTCGCCATCCGTCCTCACAGCGCTCTCTACAGCCCCACTGCGACCCGCCCTCCAGACGTCCGCGACGCAGAGCGGGGGAGCGGCCTGCCCACCGCAGAGAGGTAAGCGGCAGGGGGGGGGGGGCACCTGGTCCGAGCCCAAGGCCCAGCCAAACGCGGCCAACTCCCTGGCCACTGCGCGCCTCGCTTTCCTCAGAGCACACTGAGGGCAGGGCACCGCCACCCTCCCCGTTCTCGGAGGACGAGCCGAGTCAGTCCGTCCGAGACGCCGGACCGGAGCGTGGCGCACGTACGCTCCGCACAGGCAGCAGCCATTGTCACCGCCTGCTTCCCTTCCAAGTCTCAGAAAACGCCCTCCACAGCCCCCCCGCAGTCCCGGGCGCGCCCAGCTCACCCGACAGGGGCGCTTCGTCCCCGCAGCGCTCCGGCGCCAGCGACGCCCGCGGGCACCGCCGTCCAGACGCCGCGGACAGGCCTCCCGCCCTCCGGCCGCGGCGTCTCCCCGGGGCCTGCACGGCCCCGCCCGATTCCGCACCTCCCCACACAGATGGAGACAGGCGCTGGCCCCGACCGCCTCCCGGGAGATGTAACCGGCAGCTTCTCAGCCGTAGGCAGGCCGCCCTAACCGAGCCAGGATCACCCGCGCCCCGAGCCGGAGAAAGGCGGCCCCGTTAGCCCCCACCCCCAGGAGAACTACGACTCCCGGCATGCTCCGGGCCCCGCGCCGACTACACTTCCCAGAGGGCGCCGCGGCGGGGCGACTGCCCGGCGGTGAACCTTCTTGCCCAGCGGGAGCCCTGGCCGTGCTGTGCAAGTGGGGGCCGCGGTGAGAGCGGGGCCCCCCCGGCAAGGAGGCGGTGGACTCCTCCAAGTGCTCGCTTCCTAAATCAGTTGGGAGACTTATTTCGTTAGGCACGCCAAATGATTTGAAAAAACAAAACCTGAGTTTAGAGGCGTTTAGAGGCCTGTAGGAGGATCAGTGCACCATAGCTCTCATCAGCTAGTTATGATTATTTTTAATTATTTTAATGTGTCCCATCCCCACAAGATAATGTAGGCATAGGTACAGCATAATAATAATCAAACGATACTCACATACCCAACACTGCTTACACAAGAGAACTTGACCAGAATTTTTGAAGCCTTGTCCACAATGCTTCCCAGTCATTTTTCTAAATTGTGTTAAGCATTCCCTTGCTTAGCTTGATGGCTACTACGTATGTATGTGTCCCAAAACAACGTGTGTACTTTTGCAAGGTTTTTGATCTGTATTTAAATGGAATTGGCTATATGGTCGCCTATGGCTTACATGTTCAACAGCAACACTTTGTTAAAAAAAACAATTCAACTGAGTAAATTTTAAAGATCTCTTTGGCTTCATTCACTGATTCATGCATTGGGCAGCATCCAATCTAACAGATAGAAAGGAGCTCGAAGGAAATAAATGAAAGACTTATAAGTGGAAGGGAGCAGAAAAGAGGAAGTTATACTAGGCAAAAAAGTCGACTGGTTATTGCAAGGTTACTCTCCCTGTAGAAGATGGCAGGGGTTTTATCAGACAGATTACCTAACTAATGATGATCAGGCAATTCCTGATTGACTGGTTTATGATTGCATTTCTGCCAGAGCCGAAACTGTAATGAAGTCTTGGTTCGGTCACATGGGGCTTAGCATGAGCAAATCCATTTTGAGCCTGTTGTCTGGTCTTTGACAGCTTTTAGATTGGTCTATCTTGATGCATGTAAAGTTCATTCAATTTCACTGCTGTGTAAGATTCCATTAATCATTTATTCAACAACAAAATATATATTCAAAACCTATCTTGTGCCTGGCATTGTTCTAGATGCTAGAAATAGACCAGTGAACAAAACTGGCAAAACCTCTGCATTCATGTAGCTTAAGTTCTCCTGGGGAACAGAGAAGAAAGATAATAAAGAAAAAGAAATGATACATTTTTAGATAGTGATGAGCGCTACACGAGAACAAGAAAGGGGAAGAGCAACCCAGGTGGGGGTGGAGGGGACTGCTGCGATTTTACATAAAGTGGTTAAGGAACCTTTGATGGAGAAAGTGACACTTGAAGAAAGACCTGCAGAGATGAGGAGGGAGCCAAGTTAAATATCTGCGGGAAGGCTTCCTGGCCAACTGAAAAGCAGATGCCCTGAGGCGGGAGCATGCCTGGCCTGTCCAAGGAAATAAGAACACTGCTGCTGAAGCAGAAAGAAAAGGGGAGGAGTAGATCAGAGGCGAGAGGACTAGAATGTGTGGGCTCTTAGTGGCCCTCATGTCACTAGAGTTTACTCTGAAAGAGCACACTCTGTGCAGTGGACAGACAAACTCTGATGCCCATTGTTAAGTAATCACTCTGACTGCTGTGCCGAGAATAAACTAAAGGGTCACAGAAAGAAGCGAAAAGACTAGGACTAGTCAGAAGGCTGCCCTAGTCATCTCTGAGAGAAGACAGCAGTTTGGACTGAGGAGAGATTATGAGAAATGGTTGGAAAAGTTCAAAATTAAAATATTGAAAAGATGAGGATGTTAACAACATTTGGAATATAGTGGTTTTCAAGTATGAAGTACATCTATTCTTTTTAAATAGTCCTGGTAATTATATTACATTAAGGGGCCAGCCCAGTGGTGCAGTGGTTAAGTTTGTGTGCTCCGCTTTGGCCCCCCAGGGTTCGCAGGTTTGGATCCCAGGCATGGACCTATGTACCACTCATAAGCCATGCTGTGGCAGCATCCCCCATACAAAACAGAGGAAGACTGGCACAGATGTTAGCCCAGTGGCAATCTTCCTCAAGCAAAAGAGGAAGATTGGCAACAGATGTTAGCTCAGGGCCAATCTTCCTCACATACACAAATTCTTTATGCTCTATTTTTCTGATTATGAATATTAAGAATTAGCTTATCTTCTTCTTTTATACATTTAATCAAAAGCAAATTTATTTTATTTTCTGTTCCATCTAGGATTTTAATATGAGCTAATAGACCATGACCAGTAGTATTCAGTTTTAATACTTCCATCTTCCATTTTCTCTCTCAACTATGAATTTTAGCAATTTCCCTGAGTTGTATAGTTTATATTTACTTATAATTTATGTTTATCTTGTTTCTTTATTGATCATGTCTATACCACTGCTTCTCTAATTTTGTTTTTCTTTTGGTCTTGATATTTCTGTTCCTTTTTCTGAATGGCATAGCCTAATTTTTATCAGTGCCCTCTGTTATTCCACAGGCCTCTTGTACTTAGTTTTCTGGAGAAATCTGAAGCCAATATGATTTTTCTTCTCTTGTAGGTAACCTTTTTTTGTTGCTGTTTATTTCTCTACACTGACATGTAGAGAAATAAATTTTCCCCTGTTGCCTGTATCTTTAAGTATTTCCTTTTTCCCCACTATATCTAACAATCAATTTTTTTCCATTATTTTTGTCTGGGACACAAAAAAGGACAAGGCTCTGTTCTGTTTTTTCTGCTTTCTTTGCTAGCAGCATATTACGCTGTCATTCTTGGTGTCTGGCTTTCATGTCTCCGACAGTCTTACATTTTCATTCTCTGTCCTTCTATTTTCTGGGAGGTCTCTTCAAATTTATCTTTCAAGCTTACAGATTCCAATTTCTAAAATGGTTATTCTCCAACTCTTTCTAATGTTGTTTATTCTTTAAAAGAAATGACTATCTACTTTATTTGAAAAAATGTCTACACTGCACACAGCATCCATGTATAAGCAACCCACTATTCTGACCCAGCAGGCCCCTTGGGTCCAGCGTGGTGTAATGAGATGGGCTGTTTTCCTTCCCTCCCTGCCTCCCTCCCTTCATCCTTTCCTCCCTTCCTTCCTTCTCTTTAGAGTGAGGAAATAAAAAGGAAAAGTGTAGAAAAGGAGAAATGGAAATTGTTCCTAACTACTGTTCAGGACTTGAAAGACTAAACAAAGTATTTGCATAGTGTTTAAAATCAGATTACTGTTCCTTTTCAATCTCATTCTCTTAATCAGCAGATGATCTTAATGGCATCCATCCCTGTGTAAATGTGGAATTGAGACTGACGGATGGGTTGGATTTGGGGAGCACAAGGTGTACTATTTAAAATGCCATCCAGATACTCCTGCAAGCCTGAGTGTTGTGATAGAAATATGCAATAAGGTATTTATATCTTCTTGTCCTGTATAAAGTCTTGTAGAAGTTTAAAGGATATTAGAATTGTACAAACACAATCAAGAGTGATTGCAAACATTTTTAGGAAAAAGCACTCAACTGACCTAAATAAAGAGATGTGTGAAGAGGATGCTGCTGAAATAAAGGTGTCAGAGGGTAATTCTCTGGTCTTTCCATTACAACCCTATAAGTTTATGGGATGAGTCATGAAAACCTACAAACAATTGTTTTACTGTGTTTAAATCTATTTGCTTAAAAGAAATTGAAGTCTTGCTAGCTTGTCTTCCTTCGCCCTTGTCTTTCTACTGAAGCAGAGATCACAAAGCGAATGTTGGAAAATTGGTTGGCAGCTTTTATTCCTCTTGCCACAGGCATGACAAGGGTTTGTCTGTTTTAGGTACAACCAATTTCTTGGATATGGCACTTAGTAAGCACTTAAAGAATATTGTTGGAATAAAGAAAAATAAAAATGGGGTAGGAATGATGAGTTGTTTAAGTGGATAACAAAAATATTTCTTCAGGTAATTTTTGATAGGTTGAGGCAGTGATGGTGGTATAAATCTAAAACTCCTATCATATCCTTTAAAAAAACAGTAAAGGATACGGAAGAGAAAAGAGAAAACGCAGTGGTATTCCTAAAATTGATATAAAACCACCACCAGAAACAGAAAGTCCATCCTATGTGCGAAAATATGCAAAAGTGCACTGGTTTATAAGAGAACTATAAGTATGTGCCTAAAAGTACATGCAGGATATATAAACAACTCCTGCAAATCAACAACAACAACAAAACACTAACTCAAAGATGGACAAAGGATTTGAAGAGACATCTTTCCAAAAATGATATGCAAATGGTCAATAAGTACATAAAAAGATGCTCGACATCACTAGTCAGGGAAATGCAAAACATAACCACAATAGAATGGCTCTTATAAAAAAAAAAGGAAAATAATAAGTGTTGGCAAGGACGTAGAAAAACCCACACTGAGACTGGAGCCCTGATATATTGCTGATGCGAATGTAAAATGGTGCAGTTGCTGCGGAAGAGTCTTATAAAGTTAAATATCCACTTCTCATATGACTATGCAGTCCTACTCTTAACTATTTACCCAAGAAGAATGAAATCTTATGTTCACACGAAAGCCTGTATGCAGATGTTGTAGCAGCATTATTCAGAATTACCAAAAACTACAGATGACCCAAATGTTCCTCAAATGGAGAAAGGATAAACAACCTGTGGTACATCCGTACAATGGAGCATCACTCAGCAGTAACAAGGAACGAACCACTGATACACACAACGACATGGGTGAATCTCAGAGGCACTATGTTGCGTAAAGAAGGCGGACTCAAAAAAAAGTCCCACTACACACCGTATACTTGCATTTATGTGACGTTCTGTAAGAGGCAAACTGTGGGGACAGTAATTGAAAGCAGGGAGTCAAACACGTACTTGTACACAGTGTTCACAGCAGCATCATTCACAACAGCCAAAAGATGCAAACAACACAAACGTCCATCAACAGAGGAAGGGATAAACAAAACGTGTCCATCCACACAATGGAATATCATTCAGCCCTAAAAAGGAAGGAAATTCTGATACAGGCCACAACATGGAATAACCTTGAAGACATTATGCTAAGTGAATAAAACAGACACAAAGGGATGAATATTACACGATTCCACTTATACGAGGTACCTCGAGTAGTCAAATTCATAGAGACGGAAAGTAGAATAGAGGTTCCCAGGGGCGGGGGTGGGGGAGGAAAATGAGGAGTTATCGATTAATGGGTACAGAGTTCCTCAAAGAAACTGAGATGATGAAAAAGTTCTGGAAATAAATTGTGCTGATATACTCAATGCCACTAAATTATGCACTTAAAAATGGTTGAAATAGTAAAATTTACCTTATATATATTTTACCACAATTTTTTTTTTAAAAAGTACATGCAGGCTGTGAGGAGGCATCCATGGGAAGGTAATGCTTCATGGGGAGGAGATTGTTAACAGAAAGGTATAGGTGTACAAACCATGTGTCACGAGGGAAAGTAGCAAGAAGAGGAAATACAAGATCCTGCAGAAAAAGAGACAATCCCCCAAAATGTCTTTAACCCCACAATTCTTCCCCCTAACCCCCAAATCAGGTAGGCAAGACATCATACTTTGCTACACAGACTGAAGTAGGTATACTGGAATTGCACGTCTTGGATACAATCCCAAACTTGCTGTGACAGAAAGCACACAGAAACTAGCTTGCAGGGGTTCTCAGAGGCCAAGTCTGGGACAATTTCAGCATCAAAATAAATAATAGTATTAGCAGATTACAGTCCATTGAATAAAATAAGAAACCATGCTTCCAGAGTCATAGAAACAGAGAGAAGATAAAACTCTTCCCCGGAGTAGAAGCCAGCTAATAAGTGCAGAAGAAATGATGGAATTATAAAATCTCCATTTGGAAACCATTATAATAATAATTGATTAAAGCAAGTGTCATCAATAGATGCTAAAACTAGTGGAGGGGAGTTTGACTTGTAAAAATATATGCAAACACTCATAGGATTTCCTCTTAAGATACTAAAGATTACAAAAAGAAAAATGGTAACTTTACAGTGGGAAATCAGGGAGATACCATCTTAACCAAGAGAGCAAAGTTAAAACGACCAGCAATGGGCTAAGTCAACATCACGAGGCTCGCAATGTGAAAAAATGATGAACTGAGAAGAAAACAATATCATTCAGTGGTTTTCTTACCAAAAACAAATAGCATAAATCTAATCATGAGGAAACATCTGACACATCCAACTGAGGAAGAGCCTAGAAAAAAACCCGACCTATTCATTTCACAGATCTCTTCATGAGAAAGCATTTGTTTGATAAAGCAACAGCCAAGGAGATAACAGCCCAAACCACCTGAAAAGATAAATGGACATTTTAAATAATTATTTTGAATACTGTAAATACAATATTATCAAGCTTGTCATCCACATGATAAAAGTTAAAGCATATTTTGCTTTCTCAGGTTGCTTTGAAAATGGCTTATTAAGAAACTATGAAAATGGACATTTTTCTCTTTTGTCTAGATTCTGAACAAGTCTCTTTGAGAATAAGAAATTGGGCAGAGAAAAGCCAGCCCTCGTGGTCTAGTGGTTAAGAATCAGTGCACACTGCCTAGGCCCATGTGCATTTCCGGTCTGAGAACCACACTACCTGCTTGTCAGTGGTCACGCTGTGGCAGCTGCGTGTTGCTGTGATGCTGAAAGCTCTGCCACCAGGATTACAAATACCAGCAGGGTCACCCATGGTGGACAGGTTTCAGGGGAGCTTAATTGACTTGATGGCATTAAAAACAAGGCAAAGAAAATCTGCTGACAACTCAATTATGACTGTTCATTCTTTCTTTGCCTAGTTCTCTTATGATATGCATATTTTAGTTAAATATGTGTTTCCTTACTTGGGATAGGAACCCAATATTCTTTTCATCCGGTGGGCTAGACAGATGAATGAGAAGAACAGGAGAGGGAGGTGTTGATAGTTTTGTTAAGGAGACACATTTAAATTCAACAGTGACCTGAAGAATGTTATGACCTTGGGATGGCCCTTGGGTACAAACTCTGAGGTCATTCTCTCTTAAACTTGATGTTCACTGTATCCAGGGTACTCAAGCATTAAGATCTCTGTTTTATTCTTCCTCAAATCACCTAGCATTGAGTTGGGCCAAAAAGTTCTATTTAATTATTTTCACTGATATACACACTGGCCAACATACTGATCATCCTTCTGGCTGGCCTGGGCAGGCTCTTCCTGACAAGGAGCCTCTTTCAGGCATCAAGCAAGCTGAGGAACCCTATGCTCCTCCCCAAGTTGTTCCCTGGCCTCACACCCAGAGATAATCACTATCCTGACTTTTAGCCTCCAAAGAGGGTCCCCCAATGAACCATGCACCCTGGTATTCACAGCCTTGTATAATCTTCTCCCCTTGAATCTGGGCCAAATCTGTGAATCATTTCTAACCAGTACAGCAGAATTAATATTGTGTGACTTCCAAACCTGTTATAAGATTTGCAACTTCCACCTAAGTCTCTTAAAATGCTCACTCTTGGGACACTCCCTCTCAGAAATCAGCCACTCTTCTGTGACAAGCCCAAGCCACATGAGAAGCCCAATCGAGCTTTCAGCCAGCGGGCATCAACTGCCAGCAATCTTGGACATGGAGCCCAGGTGAGCCTTCCACCCCAACTGCCATTTGATTGCAAATGCACTAGAGACGCCAAGTAAGAATTACACAGCTGAGCTCAAACATGGAACCAAGACAGATATTAATAAATTGTTGTTTTAAGCCACTAATTTTGGGATGAGCTGTTACACAGCAATGGATAACTAGAATACCTTCTCATTCAATCACTGTTTTTATCTTTACCACATGTATGTATCATTTAGTGTAAATTTAATTTCGCAAAAAATGGTATCATACCATATGTAGTTTCCTGACTTTTTAAAACATTAATACGTTTCAAATTCATCTGTTGGCATATAGCTTTGCTTCATTCCTTTTCATTGATGTTCTACTGTGTTAATATTATAAAATGTATCCATTCCTATTAATGGACATTCAGACTACTTCCAAATATTTGCTATTATGATCAGTGCTGCTAAGGATGTCTTTATACATGACTCTTGGTGCTCACATACAAACATTTATCTAGCACATAGACATATATATGTAGGAGTGGAACTTCCGTGTTTTATAACATGGACACGTTCAGCTTTACAAGATGTCAATGGTCTGTATCTATTTATACGCCCACTAGTAGAATATGAATGCCAGTTATTCCACATACATTCCAAAATTCAGTATTGTCACACATCACGGTTTTTGTTCATCTGTTCTTGTAAAATCATACCTGTGGTCCTAATTTGCATTTTTAAACTACTAATTAAATTGAGCATCTTTTCATGTTTTTGGAAATTTGTATTTCCTCTTCTGTAAAAAATGTAGGCATGTATTCAGAACACTTTTTGAGATTAAGTTGTCTTTTTATAATTGATTTGTACAAATTATTTAAATTTTCCAGATAACAACATGTTGGGAATGTTGTGAAAAGATTTCCTTCTATTTTGTGTCTTTTCCCTTTCTTTTTGGTATATTTTGATAAGCACAAATTCTTTAATGTGAGCAAATAATATAAAAAATTCTATATAGCTTATTTGTATCTTGTTTAGAAAATCTTTCCCTATCTTGAGGTCGTAAAGTTATTCCCTAGATATTTCTTGCAAAAGTCATAGTTTTGTCTTTCATGTAATTCTTGTTATGGTAAGGGCAGGCATCCACTTTTCTTCTATGTGGATGAACACATTTCTATTTCTTAGAACCATTATTGAATAGCTTAGTCCTCCCCAATACTTGTCTGTCACAAATACTTCTAACACTTCCATTTTTGCAGTGGGTTTTTGGTAAATACCCTTTTACCAGGTTAGGGTGTTCCTTCCTGCTTGGCTGAGAGTTTGTATGGTGAGTGGGGGAGGAGTATTTTGGTTGCTGTTTCTGCATTTTATTGAGATAAGCATATGGATTTCTCTCCATTAATCTGTCAAGATGGTACATAACATCTGTAAGTTTTCTAATGTTAAATAACCCACACATCCTATGAAAAACTGACTCATGACATGTTAACTATGTGTTGGTACTTTTGGATTACGTTTGCTAATACCTTGCTCAGGACTTCTACATTCTTGTTCATAGATGATTTTGGCAGTTTTCCTTTCTTGTACTTTCCTTATCTGATTTTGGTACTGGTTATATTAGAATCATTATGCTTATACATTATCTTCTTACATAAGACTTAACTGATCCATTACGTACAAGTTTGATAGATATCACATTAAAAATAATTGGACCTACAGCCATCCCATTACTGGGTATCTATCCTAAGAACCTGAAATCAGAAATCTCAAGAGTCCCTTGCACCCCTATGTTCTTCGCAGCATTATTTACAATAGCCAAGACGTGGAACCAACCTACATGCCCAGAAACTGATGATTGGATAAAGAAGATATGGTATATATACACAATGGAATACTACTCAGCCATAAAAAAAGACAAAATTGGCCCATTCGCAGCAACGTGGATGGACCTCGAGGGTATTATGTTCAGCGAAATAAGCCACTCAGAGAAAGACGAACTCTATATGACTCCACTCATAGGTGGAAGTTAACATATTGACAAGGAGATCTGATCGGTGGTTACCAGGAAAAAGGGGGGGCGGGGGGAGGGCACTAAGGGGGAAGAGGTGTACCTACAACATGACTAACAAAAATGTACAACTGAAATCTCACAAGGTTGTAATCTATCATAACATTCATAAAAAAAATAATTGGGCCTAATATTTTGTGTGATTTTATTCAGACTTAACATTTTTGATGATTTTAGGACTACTGATACTTGGAGAATGCTATGCTCTAAATGTTTGTGTGCCTCCAAAATTCACATTGAAACAATCCACAGTGTGATGGTATTTGGAGGTGTGGCCTTTGGGAGCTGATTAAGTCATGAAGGTGGAGCCCTCAGGAGTGAGATTCGTGCCCTTATAAGAGGCCCCAGAGAGTGCCCTCACCCCTTGCACCATGTGAGGACACAGCAAGGAGGCTCCAGCTACAAACGAGGAAGAGGAGACATGACCATGTTGGCGCCTTGATCTTGGACTTGCAGCCTTCTGCTCTGTGAGAAGGAAATGTGTGTTGTTGATAAGCCACCCAGTCCATAACATCTTGCGACAGCAGCCCAAATTTAAGTTATATTTTCCTAGGAATTTCCCCAGGAATTAGAGAATTTAAAAGAATAGCTGTGGGGAGAGAGGCACTGCAGATGGAGCATTAAATTACCTAGAAAAGTCTGTTCCTCACAAGTCTGAAACGAGATCAGTTAGATCCAGGAGGGAAAAGTTGAATTCAATGATTTTTGTTTTGCTTAGTTCCCCTCCCTATAGCACCATTTCTGAGGGTTTTTTTTTTTAAGCATCTTGGCAAAGAGAAAGAAACTAAAACTTTAAAAAATGAAATAGGTGTTTCAGTCCCGAAGTGTTTGCCTATTCCTGATAAATTGGGCAAAACTAGAAGATGGTGGCCTCTGTAAAGTTCAAAATTTTAGTGTGACTTCTGAGATAACTATTTTCAGCTTGCTCAACTTATTATTCAGTTAATAAATGCTGAAATAGGCTAAATGACTTGTTAAACGATAGAACAGTCCATTTTTTGGAGAAAAAGCATCTGAACTTAGAGCCTGAAGTTTTGTCTTGTGGCCTTCAGAGGGTGCAGAGGGAGTGAGCGTCACCCGATGGAGGTGAAGGTAGACCATCAGGGTGAGTCACCTTGTTCACTCAACCTCCAGGGAGGATGACCTGAGTTCCGTATTGTTCCTGGGCCCTCCAGTGGCTGGTCCCCAGAGAGCTCAAGGAAGCAGGCATGGTCTAGGAGCCAAGAGTCATGCTCCCTATGGCAACACCGTGAGATAATGTTCAACAATATTTATCAGTAAATAAACTTGCAAAAGCAGTAGTTGTCTGAATAACCTTTAATTCTCAACCTAAAAAGGCAAATGTAATCACTTTATGAGAAAAACAAGTGAAATACCATGCACTTCGTGATTTAAAATAAAGTGACTTTAGATCTGATTCAGAGTCTGGAACAAGTAGCCAGGGAGAAAACTCACAGGACTTACACCTGCATAGTTTACAGAGCGATTTTCTTTTCAGGTGAATGGCTTAGAAAACAGAGGAGAAACAACCCAAAAGTCTTCACCACCAAGTACACAATCTGCTTTTAAACTATTACACAAACTTTAGTGACAGTGAGGTAGCTACAGGTCACCTGCTTACATTTCTTCTCCAAGAGATTCTTAGGACAACTGGCTTGCATAACACTTAAATGTAGTTTCAAAAAACAGATTTCTAGGGGCTGGCCCCGTGGCCGAGTGGTTAAGTCTGTGCGCTCTGCTGCAGGAGGCCCAGTGTTTCGTTGGTTCGAATCCTGGGCACGGACATGGCACTGCTCATCAAACCACGCTGAGGCAGCGTCCCACATGCCACAACTAGAAGGAACCACAATGAAGAATATACAACTATGTACTGGGGGCTTTGGGGAGAAAAAGGAAAAAATAAAATCTTTAAAAAAAAATTTAAAAAGAAACCAATATATTTAAAACAAAAAAAAAGCTGTTTAAAAAAAAAAACAGATTTCTAGATTACTCTGAAGTCAGGACTTTATGGCTACACTTTTACATAAATCCACATTTCCCAGAGATGCTTATGAAAGCTGGTGGCTACTATCAGACATCACCAGAAAGAAGACAAAAGAATACTAACCTTTTGATCTTACAAATTCTCTATTTTATAGTCAGTAATAACTTAAAAACATATGAAAAAACATTTATAGAGACATTCCTAATATTCCTAAGGTTGTCCTGCATCATGAAATCCTGGATGTTTGATGAGGTCTAAATTCTGAAGCTTAACCCACAATTAACTATTTTTTATCACTTTCTCCCCAGGATGAATTCTTTGATATTCAGTATGGAATGAACTTCACTTGGAAGATTTCTCTCATGCATTTGATTTATAGTTTTTCTCCAGTATGAGTCCTCTGATGATTAGTTAGGGATGAGCTCTGGCTAAAAGCTTTCCCACATTCTTTACATTTATAAGGCTTTTCTCCTGTATGAATTCTCATGTGTGTCATTAGGGATGAACTTTGTCTGAAGGCTTTCCCACATACTTTACAATTAAATGGTTTTTCCCCAGTGTGAATTCTCTGGTGCTGAATCAGAGCTGAGCTTTGGTTGAAGGCTTTTTCACAGTCATTACATTTATAAGGTTTTTCTCCAGTATGAATTTTTCGATGAGTATTAACTGCTGAGTGGGAACTGAAGGCTTTTCCACATTCTTTACAATTATATGGTTTCTCCCCAGTATGAATTCTGTTGTGTATATTAAGCCGTGAAATCCAAGAGAAAGCTTTCCCACACTCATTACATTTGTAGGGTTTTTCTCCAGTATGAATTCTTTGATGTTGTATAAGAGCTGAGCTTTGGCTGAAGGCTTTCCCACATTCTTTACATGCATAAGGTTTCTCGCCAGTGTGAATTCTCTGATGTATAATAAGGGCTGAGTGGTAACTGAACACTTTTCCACACTCATTACAATGAAAGGGTTTCTCTCCAGTATGAATTCTATGGTGTCTACTTAGCCGTGATATTGAAGTAAAGGCTTTCCCACACTGACTGCATTCATATGGTTTCTCTCCAGTATGAATTCTATGATGTTGAATAAGAGATGAACACTGGCTAAAAGCTCTCCCACATTCATTACACTTATAGGGCTTTTCTCCTGTGTGAATTCGCTGGTGATTATTAAGAGATGAACTACCTTTAAATGTTTTTCCACATTCATTACATTTATAGGGTCTCTCTCCAGTATGCATTCTCTGATGTCCTATGAGAGATGTAGTGAAACTGAAGGCTTTTCCACATTCACTACATATATAAGGTTTCTCTCCAGTATGAACTCTCAGGTGCTGAGTTAGAGATGAGCTTTGGCTGAAAGCTTTCCTACATTCCTTGCATTTATAGAGCTTCTCTCCAGTATGGATTCTCTGATGTTTACTCAGGGAAGAACTGTGGAGGAAGATTTTCCCACAGATGTTACATTTGTAACATTTACGCACTGTGTTGATGCCCAGTTGTTTAAATAGAATTGTATACTGCTGTGAATGGGGTTTCCTTCCTCTAGAAAGGATTCTGGGTCTTCTAATAAGTGATGCTTTTAGTTCAAGATTTTTCCCCAGTTCAATACCTGTAAAGCTCCTCTCTTTCATGTAGGGTTTTTGGATGGTAACTAAGACTTTCCTGAAAGGTTTGTTCTTTTTACCTTGTTGCTTCTCTAGCTTGTCCTCATTTATGTAGGTTTTTCCCAACTTGAAGTCACAAGGACCATCATCTATAAGTTTATTCATTATTTCCTGATTTTCTTCTTTGGAAACTGTGGTTTCAAACAAGCTCTCCCAACCTAAAATAAACAAAACATGTAAGCCTCCTTTGCACGGGAAATAAAGAAAAGTGACATCAAAATATACAAGGATAACTAACAAATACATCATTGGAGACTTAGGAATTGATGGGGAAGAGACGGGTGAGACAGAGCAGGACAGAAGACATGCCTGGGTGGGAAGGGTCTGCAGAAACCTATGTGCAGGTGGGTGGAGAAACTCAGAGGGGGGCTGGTCCAGGAGGAGGGGCCATGCCTGATCTAGTAACAAAGCACAGTCAGCAGGCGAGGCATTTCTGAGTACAGCTTCCACTCTCACGTCAGCCACCAGTGCACTCAAGGTAAATCCAAGAAAACTGCAGAGAAGCTGTGAATAAAAAGTAGAAGAGCCCTAAAAAGCTCTCTGCAACACAGGATGCCAACTGGTGCTGTCTGGGGACTAGCTTGAGTGCTATCAATAATGTTGTGGTGGACATTCACTCACTCACTCCAGCAGTGTTTACTGAGTGCCCACCATGCACCGTGCAAAGGTCAAGACTCAGGATCAGTGGGAACGTGCCAGACAGGAGTCCAATTTTCACAAGGTTTACATTCTATTAGCAGGATACTGACAATAAGCAAGTGACCAAATAAACACAGAAGTGCTAGGGATGATGAGAACTAAGAAAACAAACAAACAAAAGTGACGTGTAATAAGAGTGAACAAGCTGATATTTAAACTGGGTGATAAGAAAATCAAATTAAAGATGAGATCTAAACAAGAGCTGGCCATGCAAAAACGTGGCTGTAAAGATGACTCCAGTCAGAAAGAACAGCTTCCACAAAGGCCCCAAGGCAGGAGTAAGATTTGTGTGTTCAAGGAACATAAAGAAGTCCAGTGGCCCAAGTGGGAGGGAACAATGGAAGACTGTTTTGAGGTGAGGGAAAGAGGTAGGCTGGGGCCCTATCATGTGGAGTCTCATAAGATACAGGAAGGCGTCTGGAATTTCTTCCAAGGATCACTGTGGGTTAGGAGGGACAAGATGTTTTGTTTTAAAAGGATCACTATGGTTGTGTGACAAATGGACTGCAATTAGGGGTGGAGGAAAACAGACCAAGGGCACATGCAAAGCAGCCAATCAAGAGCTGCCACCTTCTTCCTGGATGAAGGTGGTGGTGGTCTGCACTGGCATGGAGAGGAAGCA
This sequence comes from Equus asinus, assembly GCF_041296235.1. Lineage (NCBI taxonomy): Eukaryota > Metazoa > Chordata > Mammalia > Perissodactyla > Equidae > Equus > Equus asinus. Next base: position 5,843,211 of record NC_091798.1, read on the forward strand.
GGCACACTGGGTATTCTGGAGGTGGAGACGACAGGTATGTTCACCTATGCATAGGGTGTACAGAGGAGGTGAGAGCACTCAAGGATGACACCTAGCTTTTGGCTTGGGCAGCCTGATGGAGACTGGTGCCATACAGTAATATGGGGAATGCTGGGAGAAGAGTACATTCTTCTGATTATTCTTCAGAGAATAATCTTCTGTCCTTGCTTTGATCACTTAGGATACAGTGCAAGAAATGGAATCACTGATTCAAAAGGAATAAATGTATTTTATGAAAGAGCTTTTATTTTCTTAACTAAAAGAAAATAATCATTTTAAGAAAATACAGAGAACTATAAAAATGAAAATATAATTCACCCACAAACACATCATGTAATATAATCACTGTTATATGTGGAATTTAGCTCACCAGAATTTTTCTGAATATAAAAAAACACTTTCACTTAAAAAGTAAAAATAGGTTGAAACTAAGCTTCCCCTGCCCCCACTTCACTTAAAAAAACATTGTAGGCTTCTCTCCATGTCAATAAATGTAGGTTGACATCATCATTTTAATGGCTACACAATATTCCAATGCGTGAACATACCACAATTCAATAAATCCCCTTCTGAGAGTCATTTAGCTTTCTTTCCCCCCAGTAATGCCTCATGTTATAACAAACATTCTCTTAAACCATCTTTGCAAGTTTGCACAATCATGGACTTATTTTCTTTAAGATAAATTTCTCAACCTGGAATAACACCAGACTACCCTCCAGAAAGACGGTACCGGCCAAAATCCCACTAAAGATACTGCTTATCACTCAGAGCAGGAGCAAAACACTGCATATGTCTCTCTCAACCTGTGGTAATTTAATAAGGAAAAAATAGTATCTCATTGCCTTAGCTTGACCTTCACTGATTATAAAGACGTTGAATAGTTTTTCAAAAAATCCTGTGTGAATTTTTAATTCACATTCCTTGCTTTTCTAATCATAATACTCATGCCTTTGTGCTGTAATTATTTACTCTTTGGACCTTTTTCTCTTTATATTTCCCTTTGTATTCCACAGCCACTGTAGCAATATTAATAAGGAAAAACTAGAAAGTAAAATTTCCAAAAGGAAGATTGTTTAATAAAACATGGCTTAACAATAAATAGAGTTCTTTCAATGAGGTAGACCTCTATTTAATGAGGGCTGAATAACTGAAAGACATTCACAATTAAAAACAGGCTCGAGAACAACACATATAATCATCTCTGTTTCTGATTCTCTGTGTGTCTGTCTCTCTCATATACAAACATACTCAAACAAATATTCACACAGTTTGAAAGAATAAATATTAAAATATTAACAAAGGTTCATCATAGTCAGTAAAATTTCAGATGAATCTACTTTTTTTTGCTCTTCTGTCTCCTTTTTATAATACCATGTATATCTTGTACAAATTAAAAATAATTAATTTTCGGGGCCGGCCCCATGGCCAAGTGCTTAAGTTTGCACACTCCACTTCAGTGGCCCTGGGTTTCACCGGTTTGGATCCTGGGCGCAGACATGACACTGCTCATCAAGCCACGCTGAGGCGGCCTCCCACATGCCACAACTAGAAGGACCCACAACTGAAAATATACAACTATGTACCAGGGGGCTTCGGGGAGAAAAAGGAAAAATAAAATCTTGAAAAAAAGAACGGACCATTCAAAAAAAATAATTAATTTTCTTAAATGCTTGCAAAAGAAGAACTCAGTCAATTGGACAAAGATTTCTTTGCCAACCAGAAAGCTCAGAGCCAAATTTGAAACTCATTCATGGCTACCATTCTGGGTGCTTACAACAGATACATTTATTTTCTAAGGTCCTGACCGAATTTCTATTTTATGATACCATTATTCTTGAAGTCAGCTTCCTCGAAATGTTGGTGGAATGTGGCAGGATCTATGTTAGTCTGGAATAAAAAAAAGGTTCCTGAAATGAAAAAAAGACTTGGGTCTTCAAAGCAAAGGGCCCTGCGAACGCCAAATAACAACATTTAAAAAAAATTTCTCCTTGATACAACCTAATGAATCTTCTGAATTCCAAAGATAAAGAGGATATCCTATTATATTCTAGACACAAGACAAAAAGGAGGAAGAGGGGCTGGCCACATGGCCCAGTGGTTAAGTTCACGCACTCTGCTGCGGGCGGCCCAGTGGTTCGTCAGTTTGAATCCTGGGTGTGGACATGGCACTGCTCATCAAACCATGCTGAGGCGGTGTCCCACATGCCACAACTAGAAGGACCCACAACGATGAATATACAACTAGGTACCGGGGGACTTTGGGGAGAAAAAGGAAAAAATAAAATCTTAAAAAAAAAAAAAAAAAGAGGAAGAAAAGGTTTTCTAAACAGAAAACAGAACAAGAATCAAGCTAAAGGAGGAATTTTTTATGAACACTCAGTGCCCAAAGACAGTGAAGTGAGGTTTGAACAATTCTAAGGGGAAAAAAACTGATGCTCGAATTCTAGATCCAAAACATAATTCCCACAGGAAAGGTAAAATATCGATTTTAGACATGCACAAATGTAGCGCAAATGAACCTTTCTGAAAACATTATTCAAGAAAATATTCTAGTCAAATCAAAAGGAAAAATCTGAAGACAGAGTTCATGAATGGAAGCACAAGACTGAGCTGAAACAAAAAGCCTGTCTCCTGCCATCAAGAAAAGGAAACTCTGGATAAGCAGCATCTCAAAAGAGAGTGTCATTCTCTGGTGCTAGAAACAAAAGCAAAATTCAGAGTAGAAGAGAAAGTGAGAATTTACTGAGGCAGCAACCCACAGGAGCTTTAGAAATTGAAGAAATGTCCCAGCAGCCAGGGTCTGGAACATATTTTGAAATTTTTCAGACAAGAGACTTAGGAGAATGGCGTGTTGAACATCTGCAAACCTTCTGCCCAAATTCGATTTGCTACCATTTTGCTACCCCTGCTTTCTCTCTTGTGTGTGTGTACATGCACGGACCTCTGCTTTTGCTTTTTAGCTGAACCATGTGTAATAAGTTGCAGACAAAAAAGACAAGGCAAAAACCCAAGATGGACAATAAGACGTGTACTATAGTGTTAAAAGGTTTGTTCAAACCACAAAAGGAAAATAATTTAAGAAAATAATCCAGTAAAAGAAAAAAGGGGAAGATATGAATCATAAAACTGTACACATTAAATATTGTGTTACATCACAAGAAACAAAGGATACAGGACAAAAGTGTACCCTATCCTGGGAGAATTCAACTCTCCCTCTGAACCTGCTGCACAAAGGACCTAAGAAGGCAGAGAGAGGATACGCCCTCCCCAGCACCTCCCACCCGGGGGCACACCAAGGAGAGCCCTGGGCAGCGCCCCTCGAGCGCAGCCTCCTCACTGACCAGCAGCGCCCAGGCAGTTAGGAAATGCTCTGCCCGTCCCCAGTTACTGCCACTCACCCAGACACGTGCCTTGAGAAACTCCATTTTCCATCATCCAGGGGTCCTCCCCTTGCTGTAACTGGAAGATCACCTTTGGTTTGGAAAACAGAATCCCTGTTCAAGGACAATAAAAAGAGAATGAGCCTGTGGCAAACACGAGTGGCCAACATGGCACACAGATCCAGCCCAGGGGCCTCCGAGGCAGAGGGACAGTCGAAGGAAGGAGAAAGGTTTATTCTGAGAGGGGCTTAAAACTGGGCTCCTGGAGGACAGTCAGGAGGTGGCCTCAGGAAGAAAGGGCTCTGGCTGCACACTCCTCTACTCTGGACCTCCTGTGAAACCCAGGGGGACAAACTTTGGGGGGGCAGGACACAGGCAAAGCACAGAAAGGATGTCCATCACCAACTCTACCAAGCCAAGCCCTTTCCCAGCAGCCAAGGGGAACAACAACCACTACTCTCTGAGCCCACCTGTGAGCTGAACCTGGCCAAGCCCTGCAAACGTCCCCCTTGTAGAGGGCACCAAGATGCTCCGCCAGCAGATTCTGCATCACGAGGAAAGGTCCTTACCCAGCGAGACCAGGGTGCTGTAGTTCTCCAGCATCACCTCCCGGTACAAGGTTCTCTGCGCAGAGTCCAGGCGCAGCCACTCGTCCCGGCTGAAGAGCACAGCCACATCCCTGAATGTCACAGACGCCTGTAACGCAAACCCATTCCTGCTCACCCAGGACCGTCCCCCCAACAGGATATCTGAGCAGCAATCTGTCACCACTCAGGACTCTGAGCATTCCAAGCCGAGTCCCTCCCGACCCCTCTTGGCTGCTAAGCACATGTTTACCACGCACCTCCTGTGAGTGAGGCGCAGCAGCCAAACAAGGTTAGCAACTGAAGGCATTGAAGAAAATCAGGATGACGGAGACACAGAACTTCAGACATGAAAACATACAATCACCTAGACCAAACTCTCATGTTACAGGTGAGACACGAGAATCAGGTTTTAGAAGGAGGCTCCAGCACACTCACTCAGGGAGGAAGAGGTATGCTTGGATTCTGTCAGCACCGTGGGCCATCTCTGTGTCCTGGGCGAGAGGACACTGACATTCACAGTAAGAGAGAAGGTCCCCCGTGCGGCTTTCTCAGCAGAGGGCCCAGGGTGGTGGGTGCATAACTTGCCAACAAGAGCCAGGTGAGAAGGCTGCAGCTGGGGCTCTCCCTCTCCTCCCAGAAGCCTTTACTCTTCTCTCTCTCTCCTGCTTCACCCGATCACAAGTCACCCCTTTTAAACTAGTGGCCCCTTCCTTTTCTTATAAGAATCTTTTTAAAAAAAAAATTAGAAAAGACCAATAAGCAAACAAAAAAGAAATGTTAATCTAACTTTCTACCACCAGAAACAAGTTTTGTTAACTTCTTGCTGTATGTCCTTTCAGACTTTTTACATGCTAACACGGCTCTAGATTTAAACAAAAATGAAGTATTATACAGATAACAGTACCCTACTCAACATGTTTTATTTGCTGCCCAGTATCTCATCATATAGATGAATCAGTTTACTTATCTACTGGTGAGCATTTCGGTTGCTGCCCCTTTTGTAACTCCAACAACAATGGCCCGGGCAGCGCGGCGCATCGTCAGGAAGGCAGGCAGAGCCCATTTCCATTGGACACGCTCCCGGAGTGGAAGGGCACAGCTTGCTTTCTCTTTATCATACCCCAAACCCAGAAAGGAGCTCACAACACTAGGGATATTCTCTGACCTGGCAGAGCAAACACAAATTAAAAATAAGAGGCTTGGAAATAAGGCAGGAGACTCCCACTCCCCTCCTCTGTCTTCTTTCTGAATTCTTTCTTTATCCTTTCCAAATATATGTAAATCTCTTTAACGGCTAAATAAGTCACTTGCCAGCCTCACAATGCAGGAACACTTCCTCAAGGACAGTAACTATCTCTGACTGTGCCAATCTCCTAGTCTCCTGCGAGGAGATGGGCCTAACTTAGCACCTGAAAAATTTCCAAGTTGCAAAATTGGATTGCATCCACTCAACTATGCAAGAGTGAGCTTTCCATCTCTGCGATCTCTTTGGCAGACTGCTTGTGATGCACATTACATTCAGGCTTAGCTCATTCAATAATAACACCGTTTTCCTTCTCTTTTACCTTGTGAGGAGGTTTCCTAGGCTGGGAGGAGATCATGTTTTTAATTATATTTCCCCAAGTGCCACGAAAAGGCAAAGACAGGAAGAAATCACTGTTGCCCAGATGCTCCCACCTCAGGGAAGGCTCACTTCCCTGAGTCTGTCCCCCAAACCACTGCCCAGGCTGCAGCTTCCTCTCCTTGCACCATCTACATGAGCCGAGTCTGGCTGGGAAGTCCACAGCCGCCCAGTACTAGGGAGTACCCCTGACCACACCTGCTGACCAGAGGTCGTCTTTCTTGAATGGTCCTAGAAAACCCCCTGGACCCTTACCAGTACTACTCCAGCTGACTGGTCCTCAGCTCCTTGAGGGGAAACAGCATACCTTTCGTCTTTGAATTCCCAGTGTTATGGAAGGAATTATTTGACTCCCCCAGGTCTCCGCCCTCCATTGGGCAAAAACGACCAGGATCCCTCACAAAGCTGTGGCTGTGGCACTGACCAGGGGCTGGGGGGTCCATCGAATTCCCAGCCAACAAGTGCTTAACTGTTAAGCGGAGAATTCACAGAGAGACTGGCCCTGAGACAAGAGAAACACCTTCCTTCCAGAGTTCCTCACCTCCCAAGCCCTCTGAGGGTCCCTCCATGGGCTCCAGGGCCTAGAAAAGCTGAGCAATGGGTGAAGCTCTGAACCGGGAAGGCAGTTCAAGGAGGAAGCCTTCACTCACCTGAACCTGGGCCGGCAACCACCTTGCAGCCATCTCTCCTTCCCCGCTGCCCCTCTTGGAGAAGGTGCCTGAAATGGAAAAGCAGCTGTAAGGGCTCCCCATCCCGCCTGCACTCCGGCCCTCATTAGGCAGACCGGGTTAGAAACCTGCACACACTGAGCACCCTGCAGAAGGAAGCCAGAGCGGACCCGGCGCAACCGAGGCGCTCCTGTTCCAGCAGCCCTGGGCACGCCCCAGGCCCAGGAGTGGGCAGCACGCTGACCTCCGGTCACTGAGCGGCTACCCCGCAGCCGGCGGCTCAGGAACAGAGAATCAAGGAAGGGACCAGAAGCACCTAAGGCGCGTGAACCCAGTGAAGGACGGTCACGGCAGGCTCACGGAGATGCTCAGTTAGTGAGAAAGCGCATAAAGGTTCCACACCTCTGCACTTAGATATCATGAGCTATAATAATTATAATTATGATTATAACAATTCTTCAAATAGTATGTGAAGAACTGGTGTCCTTTTCAGGAACAGCCAACCAAAAAATCAGTCCTCGCTGCTCTTCCTCTTGGAAGTTGTGCTTCTTTTATGAAGAAAGAGCTGTCAAAGCTCCTTCAGTGATCAAGGAAACATGACCTACCCCCGCCCCTCCGCCAGCCTCTCCAAAATACAGGACTCGGAAGGAACAGCGGCACTGCCCAGAAATGAATTTAAAATCAGGGGAAAAAGAAGTAACTTAGCAAGTAGACAAAATTACTCTAAACAAAAAAGAAAACAGTTAAATCACTCTAGGATTCACTCAATGGCAAACAAGCAAGGCTGGCAAAAACGGATAAACACAAAATAATTGTAAGTTTAAACTCTGGGAGGCGAGGGGGACCCAACAAACCATAAAGCCGAACACCGCCCCGGGTTCGCGAACCCCGAAACAAGACCCAGCTCCCCGCACCTCGCCGCGGGGCCGTTTCTCCAGGACGCGGCCCGAGCCGGGGCAGCCCGGCGGCGCGGACTTCGGCCCCGCGGGTGGCGACCCCCGGCAACGCCCCCCTCCGCGGCCGCCGTCAGCTGCCCGGGCCCCGCGCCTCCGACGCCCCGAAACGGCACTCCGCCGGACTCGCGCCGCCGCAAGAGCCGCCCGTCCCGGACCCGCGCTCACCGGCCTCCGGGCCCCGCGGCGGCCGCACTCCAGGCGAGCGAGCGAGCGCCTAGCCCAGGGACATTTTTCGCCGCCGCCGCCAGGCCGCCAGCGCAACTGCGCCTGCGCACAAGAGAGCCGGCGGGTCCCCCGGCTGAACCGCGGCACTTTCCCTTTCGAACTATATTTCCCAGACGTCGCCGCGGCACGCCCCTCTACGGCGTCCGAGAAGAGCCAATGGCGGGAAGACTACAGAAAGCGGTCTAGCCAGGAGCCCGAGCAGGCTGAAGCCGTGTCTTTCAGCGTCAGACCTAACCACGAGTCTTCTGGTGCACCTTTGTACACGTAATTATAAGGGCAATGATAAGAGGGAAAGGGAGTATGTACTGAAAAATGTGGGAGACTAGCCGCTCGCTGCTGCTTATTCTTGGTTGGTGGGAGAACTGTTAGAATCTATTTTACACATTTTTTAATTTAAAGAAAATCATGTCTAAATTTTGTAACCTGTAAAAGATATATTTTTAACTGACACTCACATTGGGTAAAAACAAAAGCATAAAGCTAGTGTTTCCCTTTTCATGACGCTCCTTATTTCTTTTAAAATGACTCCTTTCATCCCCTTCTTCAAACTGCAGCCTCAGTGCCTGGCGCTGTACATACCAAATAATATGTGCTCAATAAGTGTTGAATAAATGACTTTTTAAATATCTGCCATTGCAGTTTACAAAAACAGGCCTAAAACCAAAAAGCGTTTGAAGGTAGGAAATGAAGAGATGAACTAAGATATGCCAGGAAAATAATATGAAAAAGAAATCTGGGCTCACCGTCCTGCAGTAAGACAAAGAATATTTCAAAGTAAAAATAATTGAACAAAATGAGTTGTTTTGTATTGATAAAAGATAATAGACATTGCCAATAATTAGGGAAATGCAAATCAAAATCACAATGAGATATCACTTTACACCCATTAGGATGGCAGCTATCAAAACAAAACAAAACAATACAGAAAACAACAAATGTTGGTGAGGACATGGAGAAATTGGAATCCTATGCATTGCTGGTGGGAATGTAAAATGGTGCAGCCGCTGTGGAAAATAGTATGGCAATTCCTCAATAAAATAGAATTACCATATGATCCAGCAATTCCACTTTTGGGTGTATTCCCCAAAAAATTGAAAGCAAGGACTCAAACAGGTATTTGTATATCAATGTTCATAGGAGTATTATTCACAATAGCCAAAATGTGGAAACCCAAGTGTCAATGAATGGATGAATGGATAAACAAAATGTGGCATGTACATATAATGAAATATTATTCAGCCATAAAAAGGAAGTGGATTCTGTTACATACTACAACATAGATGAATGTTGAAGACACACTAAGTGAAATAAGGCAAACTCAAGAAAGGACAAATATTGTATGATTCCACTTATGTGAGCTATCTAGAATAGTCAGATTCATAGACAGAAAGTAGAAGAGTGGTTACCAGGGGCTGGGGGAAGAGAGGAATGAAGATTTATTGTTTAATGGGTATAGAGTTTCAGTTTGGGATAATGAAAAAGTCCTAGAGACAACAGATTCGTGATTATAGCATAACAGTGTGTATGTATTTAATGCTACTGAACTGTATACTGAAAAATGGTTAAAATGGTAAATTTTATGTTATATGTATTTTACCACAATAAAAATAATAACAAAAGAAAATAAATATATAATAATTATGAACTGTTATTGGCAAAACAACATAACATTGAATTTACAAAGTAAAAATAAGGTGGCAGACTGAATACACACCATTATCTCCCTTTTTCTTGTAGTATTCCTTAAAATAACAAAAATCCATACATATATAATTTTCAAAGGAATAAACCCCACACAGCTCTAGAAAAATACCATCAGAACACCAAAAATTGAGAGAAAATCTGGGAAAGCACACAGCAGATATGCTCTGAGATCTAAAATCTGTCTAATAGAAAGATTCAGAAGAAGAAAACAGAGAAAATGAAGATAAGAAAATAATTACAAATAGATTACATACAGAGTTATGGATAGAGATATAGTAGAAAACATGTTCAAGCTGAAGAAGACCTAGGTCTTCAAACTAAATAAAACATAAGGTGTTGAGCATAGTGACTGGTGGGGGAAAGGGCAAACAAAAATATATCCTGGATGAAAATTTAGAACTCTAAAGAGAAACAGAAAACCCTAAAAGCAACTAGGATATAAGAAGGAAATAAAAGATTACCTGTGTGTTACTTGCTACAAGTGATAGAAGATGGAACTGCTCCAATTGACTAAATGATAAAGGAAGACATAACAAGAAATACTGGGGGCAGACTCCAACTACAGCAGATTCAGTGTGAAATTCCTGGAAATCTGATATGTTGTAATATAATGTTATCAATCATAATTCCAGTTGTTATCTTAAGATATTGTATGATACAGAAATAACCAAATTTCCTTGTCAATTGTATAGTAATGAACTCTAATCAGATCTTTAACCATGGGCATTTTTAAGTCTTTTGTCATTTACAGACAGTTACTGTTTTACTCTGATGCTTTGCAAAAGTTCTTCATCTTCAAGGAGATTCATGGACAGGACTCTGATGAGTACTCTAGAATAGAGGTTTCTGATGACTTTCAGATCATAACACTGAACTAGGCAAGAATTTACAGAACACTAAGAGAGAAACTGATGGCTTCGACACTGCTAACAAAAGATTAAGATCAACAAGAATTAATTACATGGGACTGACTAAACTGATGAGGATGATTATTTTTGTTTGGTTCTTTAAACTTTGTCTTCCAGATTTAAGGAAAGTTTTTCTTCTAAGCTAGCTATGACTTACATTAATTTGGTAAAATATAGCTTTGTGAACAAAGATGAAACAATTACCTTTTCTTCCTACCTGATCCCTCCAGAATTTGGAAACTGTCAGTAAGTATTCTTATATTTCATGGCAATATTGTTATTTACATAGGTTCAATAAGAATCTGTTCTCCTTGTAGCAGGACACAAAGGAAACGTTGGTTATATTACCAACACTTTGACTGGAATGTCATACTTCAGAGAAACATGCATAGACACAGTTATGACCAGACAGTTTTAAAGAACTAGGATTGACATTATGAAGCCAATAAAGCCCCTTGGAAAAATTGGCCTGCTACCTTGCTTACAGGGTTCCCAGGAGCCTTACCAGGTGAGTAATGAAGATCACTTCCTGGCAGGCCCAGGAACCTCAGGATTTTAGGGGGACCTCAAGAAGAGAAGATTTCACCGAAATCTTTGGGTATTGCAGGTGAGGTCTGATGTCAAGTTCTTGACTTATATTCTTAGCTGGAAGAGTCTTTTGAAAGTTTATTCTGAGATTCCTTATGACATGTTGCAGCAAAGCAGACTTAAGAGAGCCTATATGGTCAATCACTATTCCTGCCGCGCTTATATAAATAATCAGGCCAAGTTTATTGAAACTAGACTTAATTTGCAAACAAACTGGTCTTACTATTATTATCTTTGATAGAAATGGGGGTGATTGTAGAGAAAAAAAATTAAGTTTTAGTAGAAACTGTAATATACACTTGTGAGTTCTAGTTCCGTTAATTGTCTTTGAGGTTTTGTTTTCTACCTGTAAACTGGTGTGGATACTAAATTCTTCTTGTTTCCTCCAGTATCTGGCTACAACTCTCCAAACTGTTGTTTCCAATTTTTCTCCCACCATTGTGATTTAAAATCATTGAGAACTAAAACTGCCCTTTTTCTGAAGCTATGCAAACTAAAGGTGGACAACTGCATATAAACTTCAGAGAAATCACCACAACAGCTCATGTATGGACAATCTTTGTGCCTATTGCTGTGCAGGCCAGTCAGAAAGATCAACAGAGACTTCAAACTGCAAACCAGAAAAATCTATCAGATTGCTACTGTCTGCCCTCACTCCTTCTGAAGGTACTTCAGTCCTGACATCTAGAAATCTTCTTGACTGGCTGCCTTCAGAACTCAGAAACTGGGATTATAATCTTCCCTAATCATTAACCTTTGGCTTTTTTCTTTTGTTTCCATAGAAATGCCTCTTATTACATACCTGATTACCTGCGTCATAGAGGCCTAACTGGAGGAACTCACCTGCATCACCACCTCCTGAAATGAGACACAACCCTTTAACTGAACTGACCTATTCTCGGGACTAAGAGACTAGTTCAATGAGTTATGGAGCAATCTACCAACTTAGGACAGCTTCAAACCTACTTATAGGTTTCTTGTACTTGTAGGAGAGCCCTACAGTCATCCCAGTGACTGTCCTGACTGAGTTTTCAGGTCATGGCACAGAAAAGCACTTGCAAAATTCAGCATCCATTCCTGATTAAAAACTCTCATCACAATAGAAAGAGAAAGGCACTTCCTCATCTGCAGTGTTAGCCATAGGTTTTACAGCCAACATCATTCTCAATGATGAGAGACGAAAGGCTTTCCCCATAAGATCAGGAAGATGCAGGGGTGTCAGCTCTCATCACTTCTGTTCATCATTTTAACAGAAGTTCTAGCCAGTGCAATAGGCAAGACAAAGAAAGAAAAGGCATCTAGATTGGTAAGACAAAAGTAAAACTACCTTTATTTGCAACAAACACAATCTTCTATATAGGAAAATCTGATGGAATCTACAAAAAGGTTCCTAGAACTAGAAAGTAAGCTTAGCAAGCTTTCAGGATGCAAGATTAATATTCAGAAATCAATTGTTCTTATCACTAGCAATGAACAATCATAAATCAAAATTTAAAAAGCTAATCCATTTACAACGGTGTCAAAAATATTAATATTTAAGGATAAATATGACAAAAATGTGCAAGATTTGTTCACCACAGACTACAAAACATTGCTGAGAGACCTTCTAAAAGCCCTAGATAAATGAAGATACATACCTTGTTCATGGGTAAATGTTAAGAATCAATATTATTAAGATGTTAATCCTCCCCAAATGAATTTCATGGTTGGCCTTGTTTTTGCAATTTGACAAGCTCAGTCTCAAATTCATATGAAAGTTTAAAGGATATAGAATAGCCAAAATTTCTTTGAAAAAGAACAAAGTTGGAGAACTAACATTACCTGATTTCAAGGCTTATTATAAGTCTATAGTAATCAAGACAGTGTGGTATTGGCATTAGGAAAGAGAAATAGATAAATGGAAAAGAATCAAGAATCCAAAAATAGACCCACACATGTATGGACAACTTATGTTAGATAGAGAGGTAAAGGCAATTCAGTGGAGAAAGGATAATCCTTTTTAACAATTGGCTAGCCGAGTGCAAAAAAATTTGACCTTTGATTTATACCTCACATTATAAAAAACAAACTCAAAATGGACCATAGAACTAGGTGTAAAAGCTAAACCTTTAAAACTTCCAGAAGAAAACATGGAAGATTTGGGTTCAAATGTTCAAGATGTTGGGTTAAGCAAAGAGTTCTTAAATTCAACACCAAAAACACAATCCACAAAAGGGAGAAACTGTAACTGGACTTCATCAAAATGAAAAATTTCTGCTCATCAAATGACATTTTTAGGGGAATGAAAAGGCAAGCCTCATATTGGAAGAAAATATTTGGAAAGCATATATCTGATAAAGGATTTGTATCCAGAATATATAGAAGAACTCTCTTTACCTCATATTGACTTCAGTTATGACCCTTAATTGTTAATCTATAAAATTAAAACTCTGTATTTAACTGGAAAAAAAAAAGGACTCTCAAAACTCTATTGTATTGCAACAAAAACCCTAATTTTAGAAACAGACAAAAGTTTGATCAGATACCTCTCTGAAAGAGATATAAGAATGGCAAATAAAACTCATAAAATGTTGCATAACCACATTAGTCATTAGGGAAATGCAAATTAAACTACAGGGAGATACCATTACATACCCACTGCGGTAGGCTAGACAGTGACCCCACAAATATATCCACATCCTCATCCCCCAAATGTGCAGCTGGTACCTTATATGGCAAAAAGGACTATGCCGATGTGATGAAGGTAAGGATCTCGAGATAGAGAGGTTACCCTGGGTATCCAGGTACCTGACATAATGACACTGATCCTTAGAACAGAAGGGCCGGAGGAGACAGAATCAGAATGAAGGTGACGTGACGACGAAAGCACAGACAGAGAGAAAGAGATTTAAAGATGCTACGCTGCCCACTTTGAAGAAGGAGGAAAAAGGCCACAAGCCAAGGAAGGCAGGTGGCCACTATAATTTGGAAAAGACAAGGAAACGGATCTTGCCCAGAGCCTCCAGAAAGTAGTCCTGCTGTTACGTTGACTTTGACTCAGTGAAACTTAGTTTTTTGGACTTCTGGCCTCCAGAACCCTAAGAAAATAAACAGGTTGTGTTTTAAGCCACTGAATTTGTTACAGCAGCAATACTCCTACTAAAATGATTTAAATAATAATTTTTTTAAAAGATAATACAAAATGCTGGTGAAAACATGAACCAACTGGAACTCATACTTTGGAAAACAGCTTGTCAGTTTCTTATAAAATTGAAAATACTTATCATATGACCCAGCAATATCACTTCCAGGTATCTACTCAAGAGAAATGAAAACATGTGTCCACACAAACCCGCGTATAAAAATGTTTACAGCAGCTTTATTCATAGCAGCCAGTAACTAGCTGTACACCAATTTTACTTCAATAAAAAAATTAATGATAGTCTGTAGCTGGAAACACAAATGTCCAGACACTGGTAAATGAATAAACAAATTTTGGTACATTCATGCAATAAAAAGAAACGAACTATTGATCTTGCAATAACGTGGATGAATCTCAAAAGCATTATGCTAAGTGGAACAAGCAAGACCAAAAAAAGCCTACATATTATCTGATTCCTTTATATAACATGTGAGAAAAGGTAAAACCTTAGGGACAGAAGTCAAATGAGTGGTTCCCTGGTGCAGGGGGTAGAGGGAGGGTGAAGGGATCAGCTCCCGAGGGGCACAAAGGAACTTTTTGCAGTGATGTAAATGTTCCATGTCTCAGTTTTTCTGGTGGTTACATGACTGTATGCCAAGATTCAACAAACTGTACATCTAAAAAGGGTGTATTTTCCTGTAAGTAAATTATGCTTCTGTGAACCTGAATCTTTAAAAACGAGTGCATTCCTGAAAAGAAAGCAATTAATATTACCACCCATATTAAAAAGTCAAACAATTTCTCCTAAAAGTTTCATGAAATTCAATATAAATTCAAAATAAAACTTTGCAGCAAATTAGGAATAGAAGGGAACTCCTTTACTCTGATGCTGGATTTCTATCAGATACTTCAACGTACCGCCATTCAAAGTGGTCAAAGAGTGAAAAAGTTTTCCTTTTGAGACCATAAATAAGACAATGGTTTGGTATCACCCCTTCTGTTCAAGTTTTTTAGAGATCCTAAACAATCAAGAGAGGCAAAAAAATAATTTAAAGGCATAAAGATTTAATAAAAGGAATGTGCATTATTTGTGGATGACATGCTCCAGTACACAGAAAGTCCACCATATTCTATAGATACTTATTAGAATGAATAAGAGAGTATAGTGAGATTGATATCTATAAAGTTAATGTAATTTGTATTTGCATATATCAGCCACAAACAGTCAAAAAGTGAAATGAAAAAGAGATGCCATTTATAATAGCATGAAAAACATGTGGTACCTAAGATAAATCTAACAAAGTGTGCAAGGCCTCAGTGAGGAAAATTATAAAACTATATTGGCAGACATTAAAAAAATCTAAATAAATGGAGAGATAGACCACGTTCATGAATTGGAAACCTAAATATTGTAAGGATGTTCAATTACCCCAAAAAGATTTATCAATTCAGAGAAATCCCAACAGGTTGTCTTGGTGAAGTTAACAGGTTGAATAGTGAGGACAACAATGAGATAGAAGTAGATGGGAGGAATTGTTCTCTAAGCTACCAAGCCTTGTTATAGAGATGTTATAGTTATGACATGTCTGGTTGTTGCAGGATTAAATAAACAGATCAATGAAATGGGTTGGAGAGCCCAAATACATATCTGTGTGTAACTGGCCACTTAATATATGACACTGATAGGATGGCAAATGGGTGAGGAAAGCATGAATTATTCAATAAATGGAATTTGGAAAGTTGGATACCATATGGAAAAGAAAACAATGAAATTGGATCCTGTATTAGTCTATTTAGATGAAGTTACGCTCTCATTAACAACCTCAGTATCTCAGTGGCTTGCAATAGTGGTTTTCAAACTTCAGCTTTCATAAGAATCACCTGGAGGACCTGTAGAAATACAGATTTCTTGGCTTTGCCTCAGAGTTTTTGATTCAGTAGTATGAGGGAAGCCTAAGAATTTGCATCTCTAACAAATTCCCACATGATGCTGATGCTGCTGGTCCAGGGACCATGCTTTGAGGACCACTGGCTTACAACCCAAAGCCTTATTTCTCAATTATAGTAGTACTTGCCCTTTTGGGATCATCTGAAACTCTGTTCTATAGTATCCTTAACCTGGGATCAAAGCTGAAAAAGCAGCCTATCAGGGAAATGCCAGGTTAGAGGTAGAGAGAAAAGAGAGATGGTTTTTAAAGCTTCTACTCAAAGTGGCACACACTATTTCATTCACAGTGAATTAACCAAAGCAGGTCAAGTGGCCAAATGATGTCAGTGGAACAGTGCGTGGAATCCTTCCACAGGGAGGGGCCCTATTGCAAGGGGCTTGCAGGGAAGGGCTGAGAATATTTGTAGTAACAATATATTTTACCACAAACCACTACCTCACATCACACATGCAACGAATTCCAAGTGACTTATAACGCTACTCTGAAAAGTAAAACTATAAAGCTTTTAAAAGACAATAACAAAAGCTTTTAAAAAGTTAAAAAAAAAACCAAAACTGTAAAGTTCCTAAAAGATATGCTCCAAAAGATATACTAAAGGCAAAAGAAATTGTACATAACCGCTGTACTCTCGTTCAGACAGTTGTTTCCCATGGGGTTACGGGCTAACAATTCTGAAACCACTATACATGTTTACTGAAATTGAACAGTAAGTAAATGAATGGAAGATGATGGGAGGCAGGTTTCTCATTATTGGAGTGAGAGTTTATAGATAAGCAAGAGGAAGAGTCCAGAATGATCTATATGGTAATGGATTAGAGTTGGAAACATCAGTGTGAACTCATGTTTAGCTTAATATAGATACAGATGGTTATATATAGAAATATTCATAGATATGTGTATATACATAGGTTAGCATACACATACATTTCCTTGCTCTGTCAGCTGAGAGGGTCTAAAAGCAAAGATATCTTAGTAGCAATGAGCTACTAGGACCAGTAGGGCACAGATCTTGTTGTCAAATACCATTGTCCAAAAAAAAGAACCAGTGCTTTTTGGAGAAATAGAGGATTTAAGATTGGGACAGACACTATACAAGATAAGCCTAGCGCAGCTGGTAGTTCCAGAAAGTAAGGAAGTACTCAAAAAAGAAAGAAAGGGGAGAAAGAGAGACAGAAAGGAGGGAAGGAAGGAAGAAAGAAAGGGAGAAAGAAAGGAACAAAGAGAGAAGGGAAGGAAGAAAGGAAGAAAAAGAAAACTAAACAGAGATGGGGATCTGTCAAGGGACACAGGAGCCAAGTGAAAAATCTCCCAATGACCAAAGGTAGAACTGATGAGGATTTTAGGCTGGTTAATTTTAAAACTGCAGTTGAGAAGCAGAAGCAGGCTCCGAGGACTGGAATTTGCTTGCCCTCTGATGAGAGACATTTGCATTTGTGAAGGAAGTCTCCATGCCTCCCTCTCTGAGCCAGGAGGAAGGGGGGATGGCCTTATCTCTGGAAACTCTTAATGGAGAAGGCAAGGACATAAGTTGTTTACTGTCTGGCAAACTCATGTAACTGACCCCCACCCCGCCGCAACATCCTCCTTTGTGTTTAGCTGAAGATAATATTTAAGTGGTGGCTTCTGCCATTTACTTAATCCGGTTTGATTCTTATCTAAAAGTTATAGGACCACCCCATAACCAGACCCTATCAGCACTGATACCATTTTAACAACTCTTTTTACATATTCTTTCGTCTTGTGAAGAGATAACTCACATTCCTGTGCCTTAAATTTAGCCCTACTCTCAACCCATGTTGGCAGCAGCAGCTCTGACTGCCCATGGGTCCTGTCCCCATGCTATTCCACACTATTCTCTAAATAAAAGAGCACTACAGCCAGACCTTGAGAGTCCAAGAAATCTTTCTTTCGACTCCTCGGCTCACCGACCCCGCATCAGAACGACTTGAGCAATTAAGTAAAGAAGTATTGGATTATCACTCAATGTATAAAATAAATTTCTATGAGTCTATAGTGACAAAATAGATGATTTAATAAATAAACAAATGGGAGAGAATAAAAAGACAAATCTCTCATGCAAAAGAATTCCAAATAATGAATGTAGACACTGCCCTCAAGGAGATGCAACGTACTTCTCCACTTCTTAAGGTGGTCTGTGCATGGCAACTTCCTTCCAAAAAGCACAGTATGGGAAAGCACACAAAAAAAGTGACCCTGCAGTGGAGACACAGGACAGACACTACCGCAGCCTGTGATTCAGGGCCACATCAAATCACGAATCATGTTGATAGTAGACCCTTGATATAATGTGGTGAGAATGACACTTGACCTCTGTTGTCTTCCTCGCCCAAGCCCATAACCATAGCCCAGTAATGAGAAAACGTCAGACAAATCACAACAGAGGACGTTCTGCAGATGCCTGGCCAGCGCTCCTCAAAACTGTCAAAGTCATCAAAAATGAGGAAGTCTGAGAAACGGTCACAGCCAACAGGAGCCTAAGGAGGACGTGACCACTAAATGTAGTGTATCATGGATGGGATTCTGGAACAGAAAAAAGGATATCAGGCAAAAACTAAAGAAATGTGAAAAAAAGTATGAACTTTAGTTAACGGTAATTTTTCAATATTGGTTCATTGTGTGAAATGCACTGTATTTATGTAAGATATTCATCATATGAGTGTGGGTTGTACGGTAACTACTATTTTTACAACTTTTCTCTGAATCTAAACTATTCTAACATAAAAGTTTATTTTAAAAATGAGGTCTGGCTCAATGTGAGGAGTGCCGGGAGCCGTGTTACCGACGCATATACAGCCATCCGACACGGTCTGGGCTGAGAAGGGCTCAGGGGCGCAGGGACGCCCCCCGGTGAAGAATGGCCTGCCAACATCCCTGATATTTTCTGAAATGTATGCATGCTTTCTATCAAGGTTATGACTATACTTGTTTCTGCTTTTTATTCTTGAAGATATATAGTTTAACTTAGCTTTTCAGCCTGATACCTTACTAGCAAAATGATATTTTCTCCGGGCAGTGTGCTCAAGGGACAATTAGCCCTACCCCCTGAAAGACAAAGGAATGCTTTCACCCCCTAAAGGGTGCGGGAATGTAAAGATTTTTCACTACCCGCTGAGAACGCACATAGTCCTGGGGATAAGGTACCCGGGAGTTGCCTTTTGTTCCCATTAACCATCTACACTAATGACATAGATGATTGATGGAGGCAGGGGTAGCTCCCCCAGGACGTGAACAGACGGACTGCTGTCCTGTCCGGGGGTCTGGACCTTCTCTCTTTGATTTAACTTTACCATGAATTACAACAGGTGTCAAGGTACCTATCTCTTTTAGCTTAGAGACAATAAATAATAGTCAATTGCGGAGAAAACGATCATTAACCTTAAGCTCTATAGAATGGAATGCTAATAAATATTCTTGTGCTCGCTTTGTATCTCCTTATCTCTCTGAGAATATTCGCAGAGCTATTTCTGTACTAATCCTGAAAAATATAAAAACGACACTTGTGCACAGTAAAGATAGACTTGATTGCACCGACTCAAGTCTCACGTCTCTTCCTTCACTGCGCCGACTCTGTCCCTCCCTCAGGAACCTGGACTCAGCTGGAGCTGGACTCCGGCAGAGGAGTTTCAAGCAAATGAGCATTATACATGTGTGTCTAAATATTTTCATAGTACAATTAACATTTCTTTGATTTGTTAAATGTTTCTCATATGCTTATTTTCATTTACATTTCCTTTTTGTGAAAAGAAAAAAAAAAAGGATTATTAGTCCTTTCTGTTCCCACTTGTCTCTGGAGGCTGTAGGAAAAAAGTTGGAATGGACTTTGAAGTAGATGAAAAAGTGTGCTGGGCGTCCTGTGTTACCCACCCTTCTGGGTTATCTCAGCCTTTCATTGTCTTTCAGCTACAGTCCTCGAAGTTGTAGAAAACTGTTAATAACGCAAATTGTTCTTGTTTACAGAAATGCAAATTGATTGTGTCTGGTGGAAGGCAATTGATTATTGTCCTGTGAATAGAACCTTTGTGCATCTATTTGTAAATTCATTTCAGCATTCTTTATTCCCCCTATATGTGTGGTTCTTTGAATTTTCCTTTGAACTGATTTTAAAATCTTACTAGTTCTCTCATTAGCTAATGAGTTAAATAAAATCTTTGAGGTGCTCACACTATATTTGTATGAGAGCTATGATTTTACCTTTTTTCGTTTTTTTTTTTTTTTTGAGGACGATTAGCCCTGAGCTAACTACTGACAGTCCTCCTCTTTTTTGCTGAGGAAGCCTGGCCCTGAGCTAACATCCGTGCCCGTCTTCCTCTACTTTATATGTGGGACGCCTACCACAGCATGGCGTTCCAAGCGGTGCCATGTCCGCACCTGGGATTCGAACCGGCAAACTCCGGGCCACTGAGAAGTGGAACGTGCCAACTTCGCTGCACCACGGGGCCAGCCCCTGATTTTACCTTTTTTCAATTATTCTTTAACAAGGTCTTTGTGTTTTCTTTCAACTTTTGAAGTATTCTATTGCAAATATTTTGCTAGTCTTTTAATTTTTCTTATAATCTCTCATGATATTCAGGAATTTATTTTTTATTTTATTGAGGTTACATTGGTTTATAACATTATATAAATTTCACGTGTACCTTTAAAATGCTTCTATAACTCAAATATAGCAATATGTTCTGTGTCATTTATGCCATTAGGGAAAACATAAGAAGACCTTGCCCCTTCAGGGACTAGCTTGATCGCACACATTTTTATTCTAGTTGTATTTTTCAGTAAATCGTTTTTGTCAAAGAAAAGCATGCACATAGTAAACATGTCAAATGGTAGGGGAAGTTTCATCATCAAACAACAGACCCTATACCACTCCTCCCCCAACTGGAGTTCCACATCTAGAAGAAACCTCTTCCAAATTCACTTATTTCTTCTGGAATTTACCTCTATATTTCCAAATTTTTTAAAAAGCTAAAAACAAACTTGTGTTTCTATTTTTCCTACTTTCAGATATTAAATATTGACAATATTTTCTCTGTGGTCTTGGGTTTTTTTTAACATATTGACATATTTTTCTTTTTTATGTAGATACAATTGATGTGTAACGTTAGTTTCAGGTGTACAATATAATGATATTATATTTGTATTTATTGTGAGATGTTCACCACAATGTCTAGTTAACATTCATTACCTCACATAGTTACAAATTGTTTTTCTTGTGATGAAAACTTTTAAGATTTAGTCTCCTAGCAACTTTCAAATATACAGCACAGTATTATTAACTATAGTTACCACGCTGTGCATTACATTCCCAGGACTCATTTACTTTAGCTGAGAGTTAGTACTGGGTTTTTTTTTTAAGGAATATTAGCCCTGAGCTAACATCCGCCACCAATCCTCCTTTTTTTGCTGAGGAAGATTGGCCCTGAGCTAACTAACATCTGTGCCCATCTTCCTCCATTTTATATGTGGGAGGCCACCACAGCATGGCTTGGTAAGCAGGACACAGGTCCACACCCAGGATCTGAACTGGCAAACCCGGAGCCACTGAAACAGAGCTCACGAACTTAACCACTGTGCCACCGGGCTAGCCCCAAATGTTGGTACTTAACTCCCTTCACCCATTTCACCCACACTGCCAATCCCCCATCCCCAGTCTCTGGTAACCACCAGTCTGTTCTCTGTATCTATGAGCCTGGGGAATTTTTTGCTTGTTTATTTTGGGGTTTTTTTTGAGATTCCACAAATAAGAGAGATCATACAGTATTTCTCTTTCTCTGTCTGAGTTATTTCTCTTACCATAATGTCCTCAAGTCCATCCATGCTGTCACAAATGGAAAAATTTCCTTCTTTTTTATGGCTGAATAATATTCCATTGTCTATATCTACCACATTTTGTTTATCCGTTTATCCATTAGTGGACATTTAGGTTGTTACCATGTCTTGGTTATTGGAAACTGACTCCATCTTATCAGCAGAGTGAGCAAGAGCGGTTTTTCAGGAACTGAGACGCCTTGTCTACTCCAGGCCAGTTGAGACCACCAACCCATCAACTGAGTCTGCGCAGATGCTCGATAAGTGACTTTTTTGACATTAAGAAGCTAAAAACTCCACCCTCAGATCCCGATAACGCTGCCATTTTGTGAACATGTGTCCGTCCTATGAAGAGGCATGAAGCTTGACTGTGCTTGCACTGATCATCAATTATCTCACTTCTTTTCATCTCCACACTTCAGACTGCTCTGCCCTTCATCCCATGAATTTTGCCCCAAGCTATGGATTGGAGAGACAGATCTGAGAGCACACACCCCGTCTCCTTGCAGATTGATCTAGCAATAAAGCTGATTTCTTTGCCCAAAAGCTGATGCCATAATAATCGCCTTTTTAATGCCCATCAGGCAAGAGAATCTCAATTTTGTGCAGTAACAAATTTTGGCTATCATATAGGGGCTATGTCCTGTGACCACCTGCCCAAGGCTCTTATTATTTTCTTAATTAGTAAGTATTTGATTATAATGCTTGGGAACTATAACTCAGTTTCCTTCTTTGTAGAACGGAAAAAGTACTATTACCTACCTATGGGCTTGAGGATTAAATGAGCTAAAGTATAAAAAACACTTGGCACAATGGCAAATAGTAAACACTATATAAGTATTAGACATTATTATTTTATTATTATCATTATTATATGTTATCCCCATTCACTCCCTACCCCCTACACACCGGTAATAACCACTCTCCTAGACTCATTTTTATTATTTCATTGCTTTTTAAAAAAAATAAATATTCCAAGTATGTATTCCTAAAACATCCGCGTGGTCTCCTGTAGCTTGCTGTTTTGCTCATCATCACCTTTGGAAGATTTATCTATCTTGGTATATTCGGCTGACGTTCTTAGTTTTCATTGTTCTCTAGTATGCCTTTGTGTGACTATACCACAATGAATTTATCCATTATTCCGTCAGCGGTCATACGGGTTGTTTCCACAAACAATGATTTTATAAACATTCTTAAATAAGAACCTTGGTGTTCACACATGAGAACTTTTTAGGGGATATTTGCAGAAGTGGAATCGCTGGACTTAGGGTTTGTCCCTCTTTAACTGTATGATATAATGGAGAACTATTAAGTCATTATGCCAATTTACAGTAACAGCAGTGTTTTATATGACTTCCTCACAATCTGATTAGAGATTTAAAATTTTGCCAATCAGGTAAGATAGGCAAAAATTAAATGACAACTCATCGATGCTATAATTTTAATTTCATTGATTACTAAGGAAGTTGAACTTCTCGTACATTTACTGGCCATTTGAGTTTCATCTTGTGTGAAAGTGCCTTTCAAGACTCTGACAATGTTTCTCTTTTGCTGTTTGTCTCTTTCCTACTAATTCATATCTATATTTATTCTATATTGATTCTTTGTCAGTTACCTACATTGTAAATATTTTTTCACAGTTTGTGGCAATAATTTTCACCACTTCATGGTGTATTTTGATGAACAAAGTCTTGTAGTATTAATAGGCAATTTAATAATTCTTTTCTTTTTGGATTAGAGCTTGTGATACTGTGATTTATAATGACAAACATATATTTGGTCTTAGTTCCCTTTCCTGGCACAGAACTCCTAAAACCCTCAGAGTTTCCTAAGGGATGAGTGCTATAAAGCTGTCTTTTGTTTGGCTAATGAGTGGTTTTTGGAAAGACCCTAGGTCATCTGAGGATGGGGCTAGTTGCTAGAGGAACAAACCATGTGATTAGAGGGTTGAAACATTCAGCCTCACGTTTTGACCTCTGGGGAGGGGAGAGGGCTGGAGATTGAATTTGATCACTAATGGCCAATGATTTAATTAATCACACCCACGTAGTGAAGCCTCCACAAAATCCCAAAAGGATGGGGTTCCAGCTTCTGGGTTGGTGATTACGTGGAGATTTGGGGAGAATGCCACTCAGAAAGAACATGCAAGCTCCACACCCTTTTCCACTGTTAAAAAAATAAAGTTCTTTAGCTACTTTAGGATAAAATAATTTTCTCTTTCCACAAAAATGCATCTCCATTCTCATTCCTTCCTTTATGAAAAACACAAATCCTATTTTCCTTGCAGATGGAGATGTTTCTCTTATTATTTTTAGTAGCTTTAATTACATATATTAGAATTCTTAACCCTTAAGAAACCTTAATTTCTAGTGAAAATTAAGAAGTAGAAGATTATGAACTGTCTTTTATTTTAGCATTCTGTGGCTTGGCAAATTTATAAATACTTTTTATAATTTTTGGAAACATTTGATTTCTCATAGTAAATTTCTCATCATGCCACAAAACATGTTTACTAATAGGCCCAAATATCTTTAGTAAAAGGAAAACAAAAGTGGAAAAACCTATGTTCAATAATTAACATTTCAGTATTTTATCTTATTTGGAAATGATCTGGATATTCAATGACTATCCATCATTTAATTTTACTTAGCAAAACTTTAAGATTGTCAGGTTACCAAAAAGATTTGGAGAACCTATTTAAAAAGTTTGCCTAAAAACTTTGATTCCATTTACATTTATTCAATTTACTTGTTTTGCTTAATTTAAGTGCTTAATTTCTTTAAGCCAATTAAATAGAGCTCTTTAAAAATTAATTTTGGCAATAACATCTAGAGGTAGGAAATACCATATAACTACAACACATACAAAGACACGCAAAAATTGCTGCATCCAATCTATAACCAGTTGGTCAGAAGCATAGGTAACAACGTGGACTTATGATTGGCATCTGAAGCGGAGGAGGGGAGTCTTGTAGGACTGAGCCCTTAACTTGTAAGATCTTACACTATGTTCAGGTAGACAGTGTCCAAATTGAGTTGAATTGTAGGACAATTGAAGAATTGCTTGGTGTGGGGAAAGAACCCACAGATTGGAAAGGGAATCAGAATCATCAGGCCTTTTATTGTTTTAATCATATTTAACAAATCCTTCACCACACTTAATTCAAAGAAACTGTTCTTATACATTACATGCAAAACATTTTTTAAAGTTTTATTTTAATATTTGTCCTTATCCATCTGGAATTAATATTGTGTATGACACGAGTTAAGGATCCAATTCCTTTCTTTTTCATTACTGTCACCCAATTTTTCCTAAACCATTTATACAAAGTTTATCCTTTTTCCTGTGATATGCAACGTCAGTTTTCCACGTATATGAAAATATATATGGATTTCCTTATGTGGATTTTCCATAGATGTGTACCTTATTTTAAGAACTCTCTATTCTATATAGCTCATCTATTTATCTATATGTACCATTACCATTCCTTAATTATTGTAGTTTTTTATTTATCTTGACATATCATCCTGTTTTATCTTCAAAGGGGCATGTGATTATCCTTAGCCTTTTGATTTTCTACACAAATTTTAGAATCCATGTGTTAAAGTCCATGTAAGTCCCTTTGAAGTATAGTTTGAGATTACATTGAATCTGTACATCAATTTCAGGAGTGCTAAAATCTTTATATTGTTGAATCTCCCTATCCATGAATATTTCACGTCACCCAATTTATTTAGTTCTTCTTTATGTCTTTTCTTTCTTCTTCTTTTTTTCTTTGGTGAGGAAGATTGGTCCTGAGCTAATATCTGTGCCAGGCTTCCTCTATTTTGTATGTGGGATGCCGCCACAGCATGGCTTGATGAGTGGTGTGTAGGTCTGCGCCTGGGATCTGAACCCATGAACCCTGGCCACCAAAGTGGAGCATGAGAACTTAACCACTACGCTCCTGGACTGGCCCCTTTATGTCTTTTCAATAAAGTGTCATAATAGTCTACTTAAAGATATTGCCCACTTTTGGTTAGATAATTTCTAGTTATCCTATATATTTTTGTTTCTATTATAATGGTATCTCTTTTAAAGTTACATATCCCAGCTTTTTGTGCCTAGTGTACAGAAAGGCAAGTGATTTTAGAATTGCCCTTATATATTATTGTCTATGTAGGTGTCATGGTTAATTTTGTATTCCAATTTCACTGGGCCATGAGGTGCTCAGACATTTGGTCAAACATTATTCTGAGTGTGTCTGTAAGGGTGTTTCTGGAGGAGATTAACATTTTAATTGATAGACTGAGTAAAGCAGACTCCCCTCCCCACTGTGAGCGGGCCTTGTCTAATCAATTGAAGGCCCAAATGAAACGAAAAGGCTGACCCCTCACAAAAAGGGGAGAGTTACTCCTGCCTGACTATCTTGAGCTGGGATGTCAGTCTTTTCCTGCCTTCAGACTTGAACTGAAACACTGGCTCTTCTGGAGTCTTGAACCTGCTGTTTTCAGAACCTACACCATGCTCTCCCTGCTTCTCAGGCCTTTGGATGAGACAGGAACTGCGCCATCAGCTCTGCCGGGCCTCCAGCTTGCCAACTGCAGATCTCGGGACTTCTCAGCCTCCATAATCATGTGAGCCAATTCATACAATAAACCTCTTTATGCACACACACACACACACACCCATCTGTGGGTTCTGTTTCTCTGGATAATCCTGACCGATACAGATTTTGGTTATGAGGGTGGTTCTAGAGAAACAGAATTTTAATGATGAGTTTTCTAAACTGGTTCTGTGGTTTCTGGAATTGACTATCTAAACTGATTAGATGTAAAGATACTAATGACTCTATTTTTAGTAGCAGAGGGAGCATTGATAATCCATGGGATGACCTGGAAACAGAGGTATAGAAAATACCACCATTGGATACTCCTCCTACTCAACTATTCATAAGAAGCAAGGATCTGGGTGACTGGATGTGACACTTTCAAACAATTTTGGCAAACTGGCAAATATAATGAGATTGGCTGGTTGCTCCTAAGGTCACTAGACAAAGTAGTGAAAGCGAAGGATGAGCTCAGGGATTTGACACCCTAGCTCAAGTGTCACATAAATGTCCTGAAAGCCTCAGTGAGCACCCTGAAGGAGGCCCTCATCTCCTATAGCTACAGGGCTGAGATGGCTGAAAATCAAACCCAGACTCCAATCCTACAACTCGCTGAATTACAACGCAAGTCGAAGTCCTAGCCTCATAGTATGTTTACTGTTAAAGTGAGGGCATTGATTGGGAAGCAATGGGATCCTGAAAGCTGGCGTGGGGACATGTGGGAAGACTTTGTTGATGCTGAGGACATTAGGCTCCTAAATTCAGACGACTCTTCTTTGCTGGTGGTCTCAGCCTCTCCACCCCCAGCCTGAGGGGGTTAACCTTGCATTGTGTGAGAAGACTGCAGTGGCTGCCGGGGAGGCCATTTCCCTGAAAGACTATACTGAATTTCCTCGGGATTCACCCCTGCCACCTACCTTTGCTCCTAGACCTATAACTAGATTCCAATCCCAGCAGCCCCTAAAGGTGAGGTATAAAGTGTGACCCATGGAGGGTGCTACATTCCAAAGGAACTACTGGTGTTTTCTAATTTGTGCAGACAGAAATCTGGAGAACATGTGTGGGATGGATATTGAGGATGTGGGCTAATGGCGGAAGGAACGTAAGTTTGGGTCAGGCTGAATTTATTGACACAAGTTCACTAAGCAGAGATCCTGCACTCAGTGTTACAGTTCAGAGAGTTAGAAAGGCTCTAGTTGCTTGTTTGGTTGTTTGGCTGAAACGTGGACGAAAAGGTGGTCCACAGTGAGCAAGCTGGAAACACCAGGCCTGCCTTGATGTAGAGGAAGGGACCCGAAGTCTTAGGGAGCTTGACCGGCTTAGTGGACTTGTCGTTAAGACCTACTCATTCACCCTGGGAAGGTCCAAAAGATATATTTTTCACCAATACTGCGAGAAATAAATTTGTGAGAGGAGCTCCAGAGTCATCAAATAGCTCTGTGACTGCTCTTCTCTGAAGTCCAGACCCTACAGTGGGAACTGTGGTCACTGAACTAGGAAACCTAAATGCAATGGGAGCAATTGGCTCCTGGGTTGATGGCGCCAAGTGGTGGCATTCAACCACCAAAGTCAGGGTGGGCCTGGTTGACGTAACGACAGCAGAGTCTAAGTAGCAATGATGATAGTTTGACTTACACAGACGTGTAGTGTTGGCAAGCTGACCATGATGTTCCTAGAAGTGAAATAGACAGGAAGCCAATTAATTCTTACTTAATCTGTGTAAGCAGAAAAATTCTAGGTCAGGTGAACAAAAGTCTACCCCAAATCATAAAAACAGAGTCACAGCTCTTCAAACAATTTCCAGACTTGAGTCGGTTTACAGGCCCAGAAGCCCTTGAATGAAGGGGAAGTTGAGTCCCCTTGAGGAAGGACCCAAATACAATACCAAAAATTTATGCTGTTAATCTTTTTCCTAACCTACGGCGTTTTACCAAGGAAGTGCACACTGAGGAAAATGAAATCATCAGATCTGGGGGACTGCTGGACACTGGCTCTGAACTGATGCTAATTCCAGGATACTCAAAACATCCCTGTGGCCTAAGAGGCGGAGAATGAGCTTATTGAGGCCAGGTGAGAACAGAGTTCTAGCTCAGGCCCATCTCACAGTGGGCCCAGTGGGTCCCTGAACTCATCCTGTGATTATTTCCCAAATTCCGGAATGCATAATTAAAACAGACACACTCAGAACGGGCAGAATCTCCACATTGGTTTCCCGACTTTGGTGGAGTAAGGGCTATTTTAGTGAGAAAGGCCATATGGAAGCCACCAGGCCTGCCTTCATCTTGGAAAGCAGTAAACCAAAGAAATACCCCACTCCTGGAAAGAGTGCAGAGATTAGTGCCACCATCAAGGACTTGAAGGGCACAGGGGTGGTGATGCCCACCACATCCCCGTGCAACTCATCCATTTGGCCTGTGCAGAATGCAGATGGATCTTGGAGAATGACAGTGTATCGTAGGCTTATCCAGGTGGTGACTCTAAGTGCAGCCTCTGCACCAGATGTGGTTTCATTGCTTGAACATATCAACACATACCCTGGTACCTAGTTTGCAGCTGTTGATTTGGCAAACGCTTTTTTCTCCATCTCTGTCCATAAGGCCCACCAGAAGCAGTTTGCTTTCAGCTGGCAAGGCCAGTAACATACCTCCACTGTCCCACCTCGAGAATATATGAACTCTCCAGCCCTATGCCATGATTTAGTTCCCAGGGATCTTGATTGACTGTCACCGGTTCATTACACAGATGACATTATGCTGACTAGATCCAGTGAGCATGAAGTTGCAACTCCTCTAAACTTACTGGTAAGGTTTGTGTGGCAGAGGGTGGGAAATAAATCTGGCAAAAATTCAGGGACCTCCTACCTCAGTGAAATTTCTAGGGGTCCAGTGGTGTGGGGGTGTGACAAGATATCCCTTCTAAAGTGAAGGATAAGTTGTTGCATTTAGCCCCTCCTACAACCAAAAATGGGCCTCTTTGGACTTTGGAGACAACATATTCCTCGTTTGGGTGTGTTATTCTGGCCCATTTACCAAATGACCTGAGAAGTTACTAGTTCTGATTAGAGCCCAGAAAAGAGAAGGCTCTGCATGAGGTCCAGGCTGCCACGCCGCTTGGGCAGATGACCCAGCAGATCCAACGGTGTCCGAAGCGTCAGTGGCAGACAGGGATTCCGTTTGGAGCTGTTGGCAGGCTCTTAAAGGTGAATTGCAGTTCAGGCAAAGGGTTTGGAGCAAAGCCTGCTATCCCGTGGAGAACAACTCCTCGTTAGAGAACCAGCTCTTGGCCTGCTACTGGGCCTTAGGAGAGATCGAATGCTTAACTGTGGGCCACTAAATTTCCACATGACCTGAGCTGCCCATCACGAACTGGGTGTTATCTGACCCACCAAGTCATACATTTGGGCATGCACAGCAGCACTCTGTCATCAAATGGAAGTGGTACAGGTGTGACTGGGCCTGAGCAGGTCCTGAAGCCGTAAGTAAGTTACATGGAGAAGTGGCCCAAATGCCCATGGTCCCCACTCCTGCTACACTGCCTTTTCTCTCCCAGCCTGCACCTATGGCCTCATGGGGAGTTCCCTACAATTAGTGGACAAAGGAAAAGAAAACTTAGGCCTGGTTTGCAGATGGTTCTGCACAAAATGTAGGCACCATTCGAAGTGGACAGCTGCAGCGCTGCAGCCCTCCCTGAGACACCCCTGAAGGACAGTCTGAAGGGAACTCCTCTCAGTGGGCAGAACTTCAAGTAGTGCGCCTGGTGGTTCACTTCACTTGGAAGGAGAAACGGCCAGATGCGCAGTTATATACCTATTCATGGGCTGTGGCCCATGGTTTGGCTGGATGGTTAGGGAATTGGAAGGAACGTGATCAGATAATTAATGACAAGGAAATTTGGGTGAGAGGTACATGGATAGACTTCGCCGAATGGGCAAAAACACGAAGATACTTGTGTTCCATGTGAATGCTCACCAAAGGGTGACCTCAGCAGAGGAGGATTTTAATAACCAACTGAATAAGATGACCTATTCTGTGGCTACCAGTCAGCCTCTTTCCCCCGCCACCTCCATCATCGCCCTTTGCGCTCGCGAACAAAGTTGCCGTGGTAGCAAAGATGGGGTTTATGCAGGGGCTCAGCAGCATGGACTCCACTCGCCAAGGCCGATCTGGTTATGGCCACCACTAAGTGCCCAATTTGCCAGCAGCAGAGGCCAACATTGGGTCCACCATATGGCACCATTCCCGTAGTGATCAGCAGCTGCATGGTGACAGGTTAATGCCTTATCCACCATCATGGTATTCCCCAGCACTGCTTGTGATCAAAGGACTCCCTTCACAGCAAATGAAGCGTGGCAATGGGCCCATGCTTGTAGAATTACTGGTCTTACCCTGTTCTCCACCATCCTGAAGCCACTGACTTGATAGAATGGTGGAAAGGTCTTTTGAAGAGCTAGTTACATTGCCAACTAGGGGGCAATGCCTTGCAGGGCTGGGGCAAGTTTCTCCATAAGGCTGTATATGCTCTGAAGCAGCATCCAATACATGGTTCTGTTTTTCCTATAGCCAGGATTCATAGGTCCAGAAATCAAGAGGAGGAAATGGGGGTGGCACCACACACTGTTACCCCTAGTGACCCACTAGCAAAATTTTTGCTTCCTGTTCCTGCAACCTTACGTTCTACTGGCCTAGAGGTCTTAGTTCCAGAAAGAGAAATGCTTCCACCAGGAGACATAACAATGATTCCGTTGAACTAGAAGTTAAGACTGCCACCTGGCCATTTTGGATTACTCATGACTCTGAATCAATGGCAAAGAAAGGAGTTACTGTGCTGGCTCGAGTGATTGATCCTGACTACCAAGGAGAAACTGGATTACTACTCCCAGTGGGGTCAAGGATGAGTGTGTCTGGAATACAGAAGGTCCCTTGGGACATCTCTTAGTATCACCATGCCTTGTGATTAAGGTCAATGGAAAACTACAACCACCCAACCCAGGCAGGATGAATTATGGCCAAGACCCTTCAGGAATGAAGGTTTAGGTCACCCCACCAGGTTAAGCACTGTGACCAGCGGAGATGCTTGCTGAAGGCAAAGGGAATACAGAAGGGGTAGCAGAAGAAGGTGATTATAAATACCAGCTACAGCCACGCGACCAGTTACAGAAACGAAGACTGTAATTGTCATGAATTCATTTTCTTGGTATGAACACATTTGTTTATAATTTTTGTCTTCTTCCTTCTCCTATTCTCTTATTATGTAATGTAAGAGGTCTTGATTTTATATCATGGTCTCTAAGTGTTGTCAGCTTTACGTCATAGTATTTAAGTTACAGGACATCAAGGAGAAGAGTAAACATCACTCGAGGACTTTACCCCCTCTTCTGGGGATGAGGTGAGTGAGTTTTCAGTCGTAAGCAGGACAGTTGTATCATCTTAGGTGAAAGTGTGACCTTGTTACTTTCTTTATTTAGAGATTAAGTATGGTTAAAAGAGATGCAAATGAGAGCCGAGTTGACAAAGGGTGGACTTGTGATGGTTAATTGTTTCAGCTTGAGTAGGCCACGGGGGCACAGATATTTGGTCAAATGTTATTCTGGGTGTGTCTGTGCAGGTGTTTCTAGGTGAGACGAGCACCTGAATTGGCAGTGAGTACAGCAGATTGCCTTCCATCATGTGACTGGGCCTCATCCAACGAACTGGAGGCCTGAACAGAGTGCGAAGGCTGACTCTCCCAGGAGCCACAGGAAATTCTGCCTGTCTGCCTTGAGCTGGGACATCAGTCTTTTCCTGCCTTCTGACTCAAATTCAAACACTGACTCTTTTTGGATCTTGAGCCTCCTGGCTTTTATTCTGGAACTTACACCAGGAGTTCTCCTGGTTCTCAGGCCTTTGGACTCAGACTGGAACTACACCGTTCTCTCTCCTGGGTCTCCAGACTGTCGATTGCAGGTCTTGGGACTTCTCAGCCTCCACACTCACATGAGCCAATTCCTTATAATATGTACATTCTGTTTCTCTGGAGAACCCTGAGTAATACAGTAGGCAATCACACCTGCAAGCGCTGAGTTGTACATTTCTAATTCGATCCTTATGCTTATTTTCTCACATTGACTCGTGCTCCCTAGAGGAAGTGATAATTGGAATTATTGTCTTGTTCTGATTTTAAAGAAAATAAATACTTGAAATGTCTCATCACCGAGTGCAATATTTTCTGTAGGCTGTTGGTAGATAACTTTATCAGGGTAAAGAAGATCCTCAGATTGCTAAGTTTTTAAAATCATGAATGAATATTGGATGTTATCAAATGTTTTTTCTGCATCCATTTAGATAATCATGTTTCTTCCTTTAATCTGTTAATGCAGTGAATTACATTAATAAATTTTCTAAGTCATTAATCTGCTAAAGTGCATTTCTGGGTCAAACTAGGCTTGATGGTGACGTTTTTGTGTATTTCAGTTTGCAAATGTTTTGACTAGGATTTTGGTATCTTTTCTCATTAGTTTGGCTGTAAATTTTATTTCTTGTACTAACCATGTATTAATCTCATAAAATGCATTGTAAAACGTTTTCTTTTTTCTATTCTGAAATTTTTTGTGAAGAAATATGTTCTGCTGCAACTCATACTTCTATATTATAGTTTGGTGTCCTGTGGAAAATTTCTTGGTTCATATGAGATTTTTTCCCCAGCACATTAATATTTTACATTGCTAGTAAGAGGACCTGAATGCAGGTAAACCAACACAGCTGAGAGCAGTACTACTGGGGAAAATAGGACTTGTTCCTGATAACTTTTCTAGTCTCCCACTCTCTCTTAGTTCAATGTGGCACCTCTGCTCAATTGGAAACACTTCTGTGTGGTCTCCACAACTCAGTGGCATCAACCTTTCACCACATCCTCTTTGTCCAGGATTCTTTCACCTTTCTTAATAAGTGAAGTTCTCTCTCTCTCATATGTGTGTATGTATCTGATAACTTACCATGTCTTTAATTTGTTTTTTAATTTTTTTATTGAAGTCAAAATAGTTTATAACGTTGTGAAATTTCAGTTATACATTATTACTTGTCAGTCACCATATAAATGTGCCCCTTCACCGCTTGTGCCCACCTCCTCACCCCCTTCCAGTTGGTAACCACTAAACTGTTCTCTTTGTCCATGTATGAGTGAAATCATAAGGTGTTTGTCTTTCTCTGTCTGGCTCATTTCTCTTAACACAATACCCTCAAGGTCCATCCCTGTTGTTGTGAATGGGACGATTTTGTCTTTTTAATGGCTGAGTAGTATCCCACTGTGTATACATACCACATCTTCTTTATCCAATCATCAGTCGATGGGCACTTGGGTTGCTTCCAGGTCTTGGCTATTGTGAATAGTGCTGCAATGAACATAGGGCTGCATAAGTCTCTTTGAATTGTTGATTTCAAATTCTTTGGATAGATACCCAGTAGTGGGATAGCTGGGCCGTATGATATTTCTATTTTGAATTTTTGGAAATCTCCATTCTGTTTTCCATAGTGGCTGCACCAGAGTGCATTCCCACCAGCAGTGTATGAGGGTTCCCTTTTCTCCACATCCTCTCCAACATTTGTTATTTTTTGTTTTGGTGATTATAGCCATTCTAACAGGTGTAAGGTGACATCTAAGTGTAGTTTTTATTTGCATTTCTCCGATGATGAGTGATGTTGAACATCTTTTTATGTGCCTGTTGGCCATCTGTATATCTTCTTTGGAAAAATGTCTGTTCATATCCTCTGCCCATGTTCTGATGGGGTTTGTTGTTGTTGTTGTTCAGTTGTGTGAGTTCTTTTCTTTATATATTATGGAGATTAACCCCTTGTTGGATATATGGTTTGCAAATATTTTCTCCCAGTTGATGGGTTGTCTTTTCATTTTGATCTTGACTGCCTTTGCCTTGCAGAAGCTCTTTAGTCTGATGAAGTCCCACTTGTTTATTTTTCTTTTGTTTCCCTCGTCCAAGAAGACATGGTATTCCAAAATATCCTTTTAAGGCAGATGTCAAAGAGTGCATTGCCTATATTTTCGTGAAGAAGTTTTATGGTTTCAGGTCTTCAAGTCTTTGATGCATCCTGAGTCTATTTTTGTGTACGGTGAAAGATAATAGTCTACTTTCATTCTTTTGCATGTGGCTGTCCAGTTTTCCCAGCACCATTTATTGAAGAGACTTTCCTTTCTCCAGTGTATGTTCTCAGCTCCTTTGTTGAAGATTAGCTGTCCATAGATGTGTGGTTTTATTTCTGTGCTTTCAATTCTGTTCCATTGTTCTATGTGCCTGTTTTTGTACCAGTACCACACTGTTTTGATTACTATAGCTTTGTAGTTACATTTTGAAGTCAGGGATTGTGATGCCTCCAGCTTTGTTCTTTTTTCTCAGGATTGCTTTAGCTATTTGGGTTCCCTAGTTGCCCCATATGAATTTTAGGATTCTTTGTTCTATTTCTGTGGAGAATGTCATTGGGATTCTGATTGGGATTGCATTGAATCTGTAGATTGCTTTGGGTAGTATGGACATTTTAGCTGTGTTTATTCTTCCAATCCATGTGCATAGCATATCTTTCCATTTCTCTATGTCATCATGGATTTCTTTCAGTAGTGTCCTACTGTTTTCATCCTATGGGTCTTTCACCTCCTTGGTTAAATTTATTCCTAGATCTTTTATTCTTTTTGTTGTGATTTTAAATGGGTTGTATTCTTGAGTTCTGTTTCTGGTAGTTTCTGGAAGTGACTTTTGTAAGTTGACTTTGCACCCTGCAACTTTGCTGTAATTGTTGATTATTTCTAATAGTTTTCCAAGGGATTCTTCAAGGTTTTCTATATATAAAATTATGTCATCTGCAAAGAGCAAGAGTTTCACTTCTTCATTGCCTATTTGGATTCCTTTTATCCCTTTCTCTTGCCTAATTTCTCTGGCCAAAACCTCCAGTACTATGTTGAATAAGAGTGGGGAGAGTGGACACACTTGTCTTGTTCTTGTTCTCAGATGAATGGCTTTCAGTTTTTCCCCCTTAAGAATGATGTTGGCTGTGGGGTTGTCATATACGGCCTTTACTACGTTGAGGTACTTTCCTTCTATCCCCATTTTATTGAGAGTTTTTATCATAAATGGCTGTGGGATCTTGTCAAATGCTTTCTCTGCATCTGTTGAGATGATCATGTGGTTTTTATTTCTCATTTTCTTAATGTGATGTATCATGTTGATTGATTTGCAGATGTTGAACCACTCCTGTGTTCCTGGTATAATTACCACTTGATCATGGTGTATGATCTTTTTAATGCATTGCTGTAGTTGCTTTGCCAATATTTTGTTGAGGATTTTTGCATCTATCTTCAACAACAATATTGGCCTGTGATTTTCCTTCTTTCTGTTGTCCTTGTCTGCCTTTGGTATCAGGGCGATGTTGGCTTCATAGAATGTTTTAGGAAATCGTCCATCTTCCTCAGATTTTTGGAATAGTTTGAGAAGGATAGGTAATAAATCTTCTTTGAATGTCTGGTAGAATTCTCCAGAGAAGCTGTCTGGTCCTGGACTTTTGTTTTTTGGGAGGTTTTTCATTACTGTTTCAATCTCTTTACTTGTGATTGGTCTATTCAGATTCTCTATTTCTTCCTGATTCAGTTTTGGGAGGTTATAACAGTCTAAGAATTTAGCCATTTCTTCTAGATTGTCTAATTTGTTGGCATATAGTTTTTCATAGTATTCTCTTAAAATGTTTTGTATTTCTGTGATATCCATTGTAATTTCTCCTCTTACATTTCTAACTTTGAGCCTTCTCTCTTTTTTTCGTAGTGAGTCTGGCTAAGGGTTTGTCAATTTTCTTTATCTTCTCTAAGAACGAGCTCTTTGTTTCATTGATCTTTTCCACTGTCTTTTTTGTTTCAATTTCATTTATATCCGTTCTAATTTTTATTATTTCCCTCTTTGTGATAACTTTGGGCTTTGTTTGCTATTCTTTTTCTAATTGTGTTAGGTGTAGTTTAAGATTGCTTACTTGGGATTTTTCTTATTTGTTAAGGTGGGCCTGCCTTGTAATGAGTTTCCCTCTTAGGACTACTCTTGCTGTATCGCATATGAGTTGGTATAGTGTCTTTTCATTTTCATTTGTTTCCAGGTATTTTTTTATTTCTCCTTTAGTTTCTTCAGTGATCCAATCGTTGTTCAGTAGCATGTTGTTTAGTTTCCACATCTTTGTCCCATTCCCAGCTTTTTTCTTGTAGTTGATTTCTAGTTTCATAGTGTTATGGTCAGAAAAGATGCTTGATATGATTTCAGTCTTCTCGAATTTATAGAGCCTTGCCTTGTTTCCCAACATATGGTCTATCCTTGGGAATGTTGCATGCTCACTTGAGAAGAATGTGTATTGTGCTGTTTTGGGATGGAGTGTTCTATATATATCTATTAAGTCCATCTGGTCTAGGTTCTCATTTAATTCCACTATTTCCTTGTTGACTTTCTGTCTGGATGATCTATCCATGATGTAAGTGGGGTGTTGAGGTCCCCTACTCTTATTGTGTTGTTGTTGATATCTCCCTCAGTTTTGTTAATAGTTGCTTTATGTACTTTGGTGCTCCTGGGTTGGGTGCATATACGTTTGTAAGTGTTGTGTCTTCTTGGCGGAGTGTCCCTTTTATCATTATATACAACCCCTCTTTGTCTCTCTTTTCCTGTTTTATCTTGAAGTCTACTTTGTCTAAGGATGGCAACATGCGCTTTCTTTTGTTTGTCATTAGCTTGGAGTATCATCTTCAGTCCCTTCACTCTGAGCTTGTGTTTGTCTTTGGAGCTGAGATGTGTTTCTTGGAGGCAGCATATTGTTGGGTTTTTTTTTTTAATACATCCCGCCATTCCGTGTCTTTTGACTAGAGAATTCAATCCATTTACATTTAGAGTTATTGTTGATATATGAGAACTTAATACTACCATTTTATCACTTGTTTTCTGGTTCTTCTACATTTCCTTTGTTTCTCGTCTTGCGTATTTCAGACTACCAATTCAGTTGGGTAGGTTTTTATGATGGTTTTCTTAGTTTTCTCCTTATTTATCATTCGTGTCTCTGTTCTGATTATTTGTGTAGTGGTTACCATTAGGTTTGTATAAAAAATCTTGTAGATGAGACAGTCCATTTTCTGATAGCTTCTTATTTTCTTAGACTAAGCTGATTCCATCCCTTTCTCTTCCCCTTCTAAGTTATTATTGTCACATCTTATTCCATCTTGTATTGTGAGTTTGTGGTTAAAATGATGAGAGTATATTTATTTTTGGTGTTTTCCTTCCCTTTATCCTTAATGTTATAATTAAGTGTTGGCTAACCTGTTCTGATAGAGAGGTGCAATTTTCTGATTTTGCCTACTTGTTTATCTTCTTGCTCATGGCTTTGTAACCCCTTTCTGTTTTTTGTTCAGGTATGAGGGCCTTCTTGAGCATTTCTTGTGTGTGTGGTGGGAGGAGGGTCTTGTGGTAATGAACCCCCTTAGCTTTTGTTTATCTGGGAAAGTTTTTAATCCATCATATCTGAAGGATATTATCACTGGATAGAGTATTTGCGGCTGAAACTTTTTGTCTTTCAGAATTTTGAATATATCATTCCACTCGCTATTAGCCTGTAAGGTTTCTGCTATGAAATCTGCTGAAAGCATGATAGGGGTTCCTTTGTAAGTTATTTTCTTCTGCCTTGCTGCCCTTAATATATTGTCTTTGTAATTGACTTTTGTCAGCTTTACTACTATATGCCTTGGAGGTCTTTTTACATTGATATAGTTAGGAGATCTATTGGCTTCTTCCACTTGTATTTCCTGCTCCTTACCCAGGTTTGAGAAGTTCTCAGCTGTTATTTCTTTGAACAATCTTCCTGCTCCATTCTCCTTCTCTTCTCCCTCTTGAATACTTGTAATGATTATGTTGCATTTCCTAATTGAGTCAGCTATTTCTCAGAGGATTTCTTCACTTCTTTTTAGTCTTAGTTCTCTCTCCTCCTCCACCTGAGGCATTTCTATATTTCTGTCCTCAAGACTTCCGATTCGTTACTCCATAATATCAGCTCTATTGTTCAAATTGTCCAGATTTTTCTTTATCTCATCCATTGTGTTTTTCATCTCCAATTTCCGATTGGTTCTTCTTTATAGTTTCAATCTCTTTTGTGAAGAAGTATCTGATTTCATTGACCTGTCTATCTGTATTTTCTTGTAATTAGTTGAGTTTTTACGATAGCTGTTTTGAATTCTCTGTCATTTAGATTATAAATTTCTGTGCCTTCAGGATTGATTTCTGGATACTTGTCATTTTCCTTCTGGTCTGGAGATTTCATATATTTTTTCATACTGCTTGATAGCGTGGATTTTTTTGCCTCTGCGTAGTGATGGTATCTGGTCACAGCTTCCATCTGCTGCCATTGTGTGGGTGTTGACAGCTGTGTATTCTGAGCCCGCCACAATCCTCACCTCGCTCACTCCACCTGCTGGCTGCTTTTCTATCTGGATAGGCGTTCTTGCCAACTGGCTGAACTGAGGTGCCAAGCAAAGAGAGAGGTGCTTTCTTTCACCTGTGTGATCCCAGGGGCAATCTTGCTTGGCCTTTGCCGTCTGCTCTCCTGGGGTGTTAGCTTGATGAAGACACTCCCACAATAGCTTAGTCACCTCTGTGTGGGCTGTGAGGGAATTCAGAGAGTGAGGGTGTTCCTGCAGAGGCCACACCTCTCCCTTTTCCTCTCAGAGTTGCACACAGTCCCAGGGTCACTGCCATTACCTCCTTCCACTTCCTCTGGGGGGTCCAGCACCTCCACTCTTAGACGTATGGTTGTGTGGGTCCCTCAGACGTCTTTTGTATAGTGTGAATATCCTCTGTTGGTGTATGAGTGTCCTTTTCATTGTATCTTAGAGGGCAGACTCTCAGGGGAGAGCTCACTCCACCATGATGCTGATGTCACTTGCCTTACCATGTCTTTTTAACTCTGCTGTTATTTTTCATTAAGATTGTGGTTTTTGTTAGCGCTCTGGTTCCAAACCTGCTGTGTTTTGAGCGGTGTGTTCAAACCCTGTTCTTCCTGTGACTCCAGATATTTTTGTTTGCATTTTTACTCAATACAAATTTTTTCAGGTATACATATACTGCACTCCAGCAGAAGTACCTGTATTCATTCCTTGACTAATCTGTGCCACTTGTCTGTGCCTGGAGTCTCCAATTTCTGTCCCCTCTATCTGGCATAAATCAGTATTTCTTGATCTCACCTTTCAATCAGGTCTCTGCCCACATATCACCCACCATAGAGGCCTTCTATATATCCAACTGGATATCCACATGCAAAAGTATGAAGTGGTTCCCCCCCACACATCATATACAAAAACCAACTCAACATGGATCAAAGACCTAAATGTGAGAGCTAAAACTATTAAAATCTTACAATAAAACTATGTGTAAATCTTCATGATCTTGAATTTGGCAATAGATTCTTAGAATGATACCAAAAATATGGGCTATAAAAGAAAAATATATAATTTGTACTTGATGAAAATTGAAAAATTTTGTGTATCAAAGGATGTTATCAAGAAGGTGAAAAGACAATCTATTAAATGGGACAAAATATCTGCAAATAATATATCTAATAAGAATATAATATCTGGAATATATAAAGGACTCTAACATGTCAATGAAAAAAAGACAAAAGCCCAGTTTAAAAGGGGTCAATGTGCTTGCATAGACCTCTCTCTAAGGAAGATCCACAAATGGCCAAAAGCACATGAAAAGATGCTCAACATCACTACTCATTAGGGAAATGTAAATGAAAACCACAATGAGATACCACTTCACACCTGCTAAGAAGGAGATAATCAAAAAAGTGGAAAATCACAATGCTGGTGAAGATGTGGAGAAATTGAAATCTTTGCGCATTGCTGGTGGGAATGTGAAATGGTTTGGCCACTGTGGTAAACAGCTTTAAAAGGTTAAAAAGTTAAATATAGAATTATCATATGATCCAGCAATTCCAATCCTAGATGTATACCCCAGAAAATGGAAAACATATTGTCTTAGTCAGGGCTCTCCAGAGAAACAGAACCCCAATAGAATGTGTGTGTGTGTGTGTGTGTGTGTGTGTGTGTGAAGAGAGAGAAACAGATATTTATTTGAAGGAACTGGCTCACACAATTATGGGGCCTGGCAAGTCCAAAATGTGCAGAGTGGCCAGCGGGCGCGACTCCAGAGAGCTGATGCTGCAGTTCAAGATGCAGGCCGAATGCTGGCAGAGTCACCTCTTGCTCACCTGAGGTCAGCCCTTTGTTCTGTTCAGATTTTCAGTTGATCGGATGAGGACCACTCACATCATGGAGGACAGTCTGCTTTACTCAAAGCTATTTGAATATTATTCTCATCCAAAAACACCCTCACAGAAACATCCAGAATAATGTTTGACCAAATATCTGGGCACTGTGGCCCAGCCAGGTTGACATGCAAAATTAGCCATCTCAAGTCCATCCCTTGGCAGCTTGGCACCCATAAGCATCTCCTTAAATTATACTTAATCTCCAAATAAAAACAGTAAGAAGGTCATCCTTGCACCTAACATGATCTGACTGCCCTGAGTACAACAGGAAATGCACTAGCCTCTTCCTCAGGGGAGGAGGTAACGTCCTCGAGTGATGTTGAGTGATGTCTTCTCCTTGATATCCTGCAACTTAAATACCATGACGTAAAGTGAGAAATACTTAAATACTATGATGTCAAGTCAACACATCTTATGTTACACGATAAGGGAATAAAAGAAAGAAGAAAACAAAGATATGTAAACAAACATGTTCCTAACAAAAAAATGAGCTCATGATAATTTCAGTCCTCCTTCCTGTAAGCACTTACACGGCTGTTGCTGGTGTTTATAACCATCTTCTTCCACCACTCATTCTGTGTTCCCTTTGCCTTCAGCAAGCACCTCAGCTGGCCGTTGTCCTTAACCTGATGGGGTGACCTAAACCTTCATTCGTGAAGGGTCTAGGTCATGAGTCCTCCTGCCTGGGTTGGGTTACAGTTTTCCATTGCGTTTAGTCATAGGGTGTTCACAGTTGGGCAACCACTACCTCTGCGTGGTTTCAAAACATGTTATTCATCCCAAAAGGATGTACTTGACCCATTAGCAGCTATTCCCCGTTCCATCCTCTCCCCAGCCCTTAGCAACGACATATCAGCTCCCTGTCTCTATGGATTTACCTATTTGGACATTTCATATAAATGCAATTACACAGTACGTTACCCTGTGTGTCTGATGTCTTTCACTTAGCATAATGTTTCTGAAGTGTATCCACATTGTAGCATGTATTGGTACCTCATTCCTTTTACGGTTGAATAATATTCCATCGTATGCATATGCCACAATTTTTTTATTCAGTCATCCATTGAGGGAAATTGGTGTTGTTTCTAACTTTTGTCTACTGTGAACAGTGCTGCTCTGAACATCTGTGTATAAGTATTTATTTGAGTACCTGTTTCCAACTTTCTTGGATATACACCTAGGAGTGGAATTGCTGGATAATATGATAATTCTATATTTTATTCTATATTTATTGTAGTTTTCTGTGTACAATTCTCTCACCTCCTTGGTTAAATTTATTCCTAGGTATTTTATTTTTTTTAATGCTCCTGAGAAAGGAATTATTTTATTAATTTTCTTTTGAGATTGTTCATTGTTGTATTGAGCTTATATCCTGAAAATTTGATGAATTAATTTGTTCGCTCTAGTGGTTTTCTTGTGTGTATATTCTTTGTGATTTGGTGTATATATGATCATGCCCTCTGTGAATAGAGAGTTTTACTTTTTCCTTTCCAATTTGCATGTCCTTTGCTTCTTTTTCTTTCCTAATTGCTGTGGCTAGAACTTTCAGTACAGCATTGAATAGTAGTGGTGAAATCAGGCATACTTGCATTGTCCGTGATTTTAGGGGGAAATTTTTCATCTTTCACCATTGAGTCTGATGTTAGCTGTAGGTTTTTCGTAAATTCCCTTTACCATGTGGAGGAAGTTCCCTCTTATACCTAGTTTTCTGAGTGTTTTTTTTTTTAATCATAAAAGGGTGTTCAGTTTTGTCAAATGCTTTTCCAACATCAATTGAAATGATCATGCATTTTTTTCCTTCATTCTATTAATGTAGTGTATTACATTGATTGATTTTCCTATGTTGAACCATCTTGTATTCCCGGGATAAGTCCTGTGTGCTCATGGTACATAATCCTTTTTATATGCTGCCAGATTCAGTTTGCTAGTATTTTGTTGAGAGTTTTTTGGATCAATATTCATAAGAATTATTGGTCTGTAGTTTTTTTGTATCTTTGTCTGACTTGATACCTGGTTAGTGCTGGCCTCATAGAACGGTTTAGAAAGTGTGCCTGCCTCTTTTCTTTTTTTGGAAGAGTTTGAGAAGCATTGTTATTAATTCTTTAATCATTTGGTGGAATTCACCCAGAGAAGCCATCTGGTCCTGGATTTTTCTTTGTTGGGAAGTTTTTCATTATTGATAATAATATACATCTGTTTGGATTTTCTATTTCCTCTTGAGTTAGTTTTGGCAGTTTGTGTTTCCAGAAATTTGTTCATTTCATCTAGGTTATCTGATTCGTTAGTGTGCAATTGTTCATAGTATTCTCTCACACCCTTTTTATTTCTCTGAACTTGAGAGTAATGTCTCCACTTTTATTTCATCTTAATTATTTGCATCTTCTACCGTTATTTTTAGTTTACCTAAACGTTTTTTTAATTTTATTGATCTTTTCAAAGAAACAACTTGTGGTTTTATTCATTTTTATATTTTTTTCTATTCTCCATTTCAATGATCTATGCCCTAATCTTTATTGTTTTCTTCTTTCTTCTAGCTTTATTGGTTTGCATTTTTCATTTAGGTCAATAATGCATCTGGAATTGATTTTGGAATATGGAATGAAGTAGTGTTCAGGTTCAACTTATTTGCATATGGACACCCAATTTTCCCACATCATTTATTGATCATTTATTAAAAGATTGTCTTTTACCCACAGCTCTGCAGTGTCACTGTGCTCTCTCTCTCTCGGTTTTGCAGTGGCCTCTACCTGGCCATCAGGTCTCTAAATCAAGCCTACTAGTTTGGGTTCCTGACCTAAGTTGATACTGAGAATGGGAACCCACTAAAACAAGCAGCTACTGGCTTGTTTCCATTCTTGGCCATGAGCCTGAGGCTGGCTCTAGGGCTGTCTGTCTGTGACCGTTCTCACAGCACATCTGCAGAGCCAGACAGGGATTATATGGCCTGCAAGGCCTAAAATATGTACTGTCTGGCCTGTATTAGCATCCTGTTGCTGCTGTAAGAAACTGCCACAACTTAAGTTACTTAAAGCAATACAAATTTATTCTCTTGCAGAGCTTTGAAATCAGTTTCACTGGGTCAAAATCAAGTGCTGGCCGGACTGCGCCCCTGGTGGGGCCCCAGGAATGACTGATTTCCTTGTCTCTTCCAGGTTTTAGAGCTACGTTCCTTGGCTTGTGGCTCCTTTCTGCATCTTCAAAGCCAGCATGTAGCAGCTTCAAATCTCTGTCTGCTTCCATCTTCACAGCACCTCTCTTATAAGGATCCCTGTGTTTACACGGGCCCACCAGGATAACCCAGGACCATCTCTCCATCTCAAAATCCTCAACTTAATTACCTCTGCAAAGACCCATTTGCCATATAAGGTACATTCACAGGCCCTGCTGAGTAGGACCTGAGCAGATGTGGGGGGACATTATTCGGCCGACCACATGGTAAGAAGT
This sequence comes from Equus asinus, assembly GCF_041296235.1. Classification (NCBI taxonomy): domain Eukaryota; kingdom Metazoa; phylum Chordata; class Mammalia; order Perissodactyla; family Equidae; genus Equus; species Equus asinus. The sequence goes on from NC_091798.1 coordinate 5,887,136, forward strand.
CTCCTGCTATGATTACACCTTGTTACTCTGTGTTATGGAGAAAATTCCACTAAACCTAAGTTTCCTGAATTAAAACGTTTCCTGACCCTGTTCTACACTGCTTCTGGGCGACTTCCCTGATATTCATTCTATGGCCTTCTCCACTTTGATTTCTCTAATTTTGAAGAAAATGTGTACTGCGGTTAAAGGCTTTGCCATTAAACAGAAAACAAAACAATCAAGTAGTACCTCCCAACAAGAACACTCTGATATTTATCGAACTGATCCTTTAAAATGAACAATTTTTCAATATATTTCAAACCTGAAATTCCTCATTGGCCTGTGGCAAGGCAGATTAAAACACAGTCTTTATAAATGGATCTTTGGTGCATTTAAACATTCGTTTCAAAATGCCTCAATTGTCAAAACTGTGAGCCCAAATGTTCATGTTCATATCAATCTTCAAATCAATGCTGGTCTCAAATAATAAAGACAATCCGGACTGACCGAGCACAGACAGACCATTCTTTAGACCTCACTATGATGCGTTTGGTTCGTTTGTCAAGCGGTCTGTGTCTTTTACTTAGGGCAAGATTTAGATTTGATCAAATTAAGGTTTTCCTTTTAAAAATAATCCCTCTCCACTTATATAATGTCACAAACAGGCAAGCCTGTACCCTGTGCTATTTAGGACTAGAGACACATCTTAGTACAAGTTCCCAATTAAACTGCGCCCGACAGACTTCCGCGTGTCACACTCGCATAAGCTCACTGGGCTCAGTGTGGACCATTGGGACTCCGCATTGGCTGTTTCCAGGTGAACTGTCACACGTCAATATTCACATGGCAATAGTTACAATGGTTTGCATTTGGCGGTCAGTGGAGAGGAACAGGCCCTGCTTCTCAGGTTGTCCTGGTGGTGCATGAGTCCGCAGGGTCAAATTGTTGGCTCAAGCTGGACAGGAGCAGACCAAGGTCACCCTCATTGTCTGCTCTGACCTCCACTTGCCTCATAACCCACGTTATCAGTTATTATCGTCTCAAAGCAAAGGCCTGGCAGCCGTGGGAGGAGTCACAGCTGCAAAGACTTTTGCGGGTGGACTTGCGTGTTGCCCCCAGCCACTTGAAGTTTATATCGAAGTCCCAACCACCAGTACCTCAGAATGTGACCTTATTTGGAGATGGGGTCTTTACAGAGGTAATCAAGGTCCAATGAGGTTGGTAGGTGGGCCCTAACCTAATAGGACTTGTGTTCTTCTAGGTGGATTTGGACACACACACACACACACAGAGGGAACACAATGTGGGCACACAGGGAGAACTCGGCCGTCTATCAGCTGAGGAGAGAGGCCTGCAACAAATTCTTTCCTCACAGCCTCCAGAAGGAACCAACTCTGCCGACACCCTGATGTCGGACTTTTAGGCTCCAGAGCTGTGAGACAACACCTGTCTGTTGTTTCAGCCCTCAGCCTGTGGCTCCTTGTTCAGGCAGCCCCTCGCAGACTCACACAAGTGGGGAGAGACCCCGCTTCCAAAGGGACTCAGGGTTGGAACTCCTTAGGAACCAAAACCTACGTGTTCAGAACAAACTTTTTGTAACTCTTCCTTTTCTGTCAAGATTATATCTACAACAAGAGAAAAAATGTACATTTATAACTATATCTGTTACTGAGCCCTGAGGGACCAGTGACCTGCAAGTGGGTCCTTTTGCCTGGACCTGTTCATGCCAATAGAAGGAGACAGGTTTGGACTAGCAGGGCAGAGACTCTACTCACTGATCAACGAATGGAGGGGGCGGAGCTCTGCTCTCAGACACCTTCTCCCCAAGGGAAGGGAGCACGGCTCTTAAGGGATGTGGAGGGGAGGGGTCTCCGCATCGTCACTCAGGGCGGGTGCATTTGGGCTTCCCTTCTTGCACACGACACCCCATCACCCTCTTGGACTTTTCTGGTTTGGACCCATTCTTCCATCTGCCCATCTGGCAGTGTGTTCTGCTTTGGTTCCTATAAGCAAGTGTAGGGGATCAGAATTGGCCACCCCAAAACATGTCTCTTTGGCATGAGGATTATTTTGGGCTGGTTACTTTTAAGAAACTGCAGACATGGGGGAGCTCTGAAAAGTAGAAGTTACCCTTTGTAAGAGACATTTACGTTTGTAAAGGAAATCTCCATCTGTAAAGGTGTCTCCGTCTCTCTACCAGGAAGAAGGGAGGATGACCTTATTTCTAGAAACTCTTTTCAATGCAGAAGGCAAGTACTTAAATCTGCATAATAGCCTTACTCTTGTTTACTGTGCTTTTCTCATGATCTCCCATAACCTACGCACTCCCCCACCCCAACATCCTCTTTCGTCTTTAGCTGAAGATAATATTTAAGGTAACAGCCTCCGCCATTTTGGCGAGTTGCTTGGTTTTCCTGAGTGTCTCCCATGTGTACATGTTATAAATCTTTGTTTGATTTTCTCCTGTTATTCTGTCTCATGTGAATTTAATTCATAGCCCAGCTAGAAGTACCTAGAGTGAGTAGAGGAATTTTCTTCCTCCCCTACACAAGCACAACTTAAAAACAAAGCATTAGCCTTGAAAAATGATTTAGGAAGTGTGCACCCACCACACCGGCTGAAACAGCCACTGGTGTCATGTATAGCTCAGTGAGTGATGGCTCAGCGGCAGAGTCAGCCTGGCATGGCTGCCCCATCCCAGCTGCCACTTACTGTTGTGTAACCCTGGGCAGGGTGGTTCCTCACCTCTCCTGCTCCTCTCTCCTCAGTTCTTTCATCTGTAATACAGGGATGATGACATTTACTTCACAGGGTGTGTCAAAAGAATGAAGGAGGTAGATGTCACACAGTAAGTACGAGCTCTCATATGAACTTGATTACCACTCTGGACAATTCCTACAAGCCCCAGAAGAGACATACACAGAAGTCTAGACACTGGGATTAGAAACATTGAGTTGAAATTTTAAAACAGAATTTGCACTGTTACATTTCCCACTTTACGGATCTGGACCCCAAAGTCAGGGTTCGGCCCCGGCTCCCTGCCCTGGAGTCTGCTCTGAGCCACCACACTCGAGAGCAGCTGAATGTCCCTCACTTTACCCCTGATGCCTCAGGCCCAGTCTGAGTGCTGGGGACTGAACGGTGTTTCCCCAGATTCATATGCGGAAGCCTGTGATATTGCGATTTATAATAAGAAATACATATTTGGCCTTTGTCCCCATTTCAGGCACGAAGCTCCTAAAACCCCTGGCATTTCCTAAGTGAATGAGAGCAGTAAGAGTGTCATTTGCTATGTTAATGGGTGGCTTTTGGAACGCCCCTGGGTCACTGGGTCAGGGAGTAATCAGGATTTCTCTGGGGAGACCTTTCACATTTCAGCCTGAGCGTTTTGAAAACTTCTATGCTACTTCATTGAGCCCAAGCAGCTCTAAGGGAGCATGTGCGCCCTGCTGGGTGTCCCGCTCCCCCACTGAGGACAGCCTGGAGAGGTCGCTGTTCTCGGCGTACAGTTCTGAGGACGTGAGGACTGGAGTCTGGCAGCATCTTGCCTTCCAGACTGAGCTTCATCCTCGCAGTTCCAGCCTGAGGCTGCTTCATCCTTGGCTGAGCTGTCCCCCAGCTATCTGGGGGTGGCAGTGCCTCCCTGGTGGTGGTGGCTGAAAACGCCAGTCTTTGCACAGTCCAGCCCCGAGGTGGTGGCTGTTGAGCTGGGGAGAGCACAGTGCGTGGGGACCTCAGGCTTCCAGAGACTGGTGGGTGGGGCAAGAAGCTGGCCTCCGGGGTCCAGGGGCCAACAGGAAGCCTGGAGGGAAGTGATGCTAGGGCTTGAAGACAGCTGGTCCCAATGGCACAGCCTGCTGCCATCGAGGGGCACGTGGTCACCCTGGGACCAGAGGAGGCTCCTGTCCCAGGGTGTGTGTGTGGAGGGGTGGAGGTGCTGGGGAGGGGCCAGCGGGGCAGGGCGGCGGTGGGGTGGGAGGCTTCTTAGGGCGTGCACCTCGTGTGGGTCTACACAGGGCCCTCGGGGACGGGTCGGGGACGTCCATGGTCCAGACACCATGCTTTTGAACATCTCTGTGCCAGAGACCATGCCAGGTGCACCAGAGCCCTCACAAAACGTGTCTCCGGCTCTTTCCTGAAACAAAGAGAAGGTGGAATACGTGTAACAACCCCACCCAGCGATCAGGGGTCTCGAAACTAACCATTAGAAGAAACCGAGAACATAGAGTTTTAAATGAATTTTGTAATAAAAATCGTCTGGTTGTTAAATTAGGGGCTAAACAAACATATTTAACATCCAGCTCTGGGATTAGAAATGTGGAAAAGATACTGAAGGCAGCAGCTTTGGGCTTTTAATTTCATTTAATCTTGTTCACTGAAGTAGCTGGAGCTGAACTCATGGACCCAGAGGTGAAGGTGGTTCAGTTTTTCACGCAGGTCGTCTGAGCAGCCCCATGTCTCCTACACTGTGTGGCCTTGGGGCAGTCACCATACCTCTCTGCTCACTTGTGTCGTCTGTGGGAGGCGAACGATGACCCTGGGCCGCTGCGTGGGGCAGAACTGATGGTGCCGAATTCTCCTTCCTTCCTCAGTCCTGCAGCCCCGCCCCCGTGCTCCCCCGCCTTGGCTGCGCCATCCCAGCCTCCTCTCTTCTGCTCCACTTCTGAATGTTGGCTCACCCAGGCGAGCTCATCCGCCCCACGGCTTTAAACACCACACACAGGCGGAGCCGCCTCAGCTTGGTCTCCGCCCTGGCCTCTTCCCTCAGGGCCAGACCTGGGGCTTGACCTGTCCTCTCAGATCTTGAATGAGATTCTTGGTTTCCCTGTGTCCGAAGCCTAACTCTTGGTTTCTGCTCTCCATGGACCTGCTCTGCCCTGGTCCCCGTCCCCGCATTCTCCGGGAACGCCACCCACTCCTCCCAGGGCCGCGGCCATGAAGCACCCTCTCCCCCACCCTCACAGCCAGTTCTCCCCAGGCCAGGAGCCCACCCACTTCTATCCCCTTCTACCTCCAGCAGCTGGGTCAGACGTTCTCGCCCCCTCCCTGCACCACTGTGAGGGCTTCTGCCCCAGCTCGCTGGTGCTCCGACCGCCACTCAGACCAGTGGGGCGCTCTGATCCTGTGAGTTGGGCCCCTGCTCTGTGATGTCGGCTGAGGCTCTGTCTGACCTGTCCTGAACAGGGAAGGCTGTGAGGGGCTGGGAGCCCAGCTGCAGGGCTCATCCACCTCAAACGCCCAGTGTGTGCAGACCTTTGCAATGTCAAGTTTGGGGCCTAGCGCCACGCTTCCCAACTTGTAAAACGGGTAGAGGTCATGCTGGACCCAGGCCTCCCAGCTTCTGCCAGGGAGAGGTGCCTGAATAGCTCTGGACACAGAGACTGTCAGGGCCCTTGATGTGGTGGGGCTCGAGGGGAGGGTGACGCGGCTTTTGCTTGCTCCTCTGCCAGCTTTGCCCAAATCCCTGCGGCCGCCCTAATCCGCCCTCTCTAATGGAGCCCAAGCCGCTCAGGCCCCGGGGACAAGCCTGCTAATCCCTGGGGCTGGGAGCTCACCACCTGGCTCCAGGATGTCCGATGCTCTTTTGCCATCAGAGCCAAATCTGGGGCCTCAGTACAATGATGACAGTAAAAGCATCTTTCAGCCAAGCCCCCTCAGCTTGGCCCCCAACGTGAAACGGGGAAACTCGGGTGCAGAGAGCCTCACATGGTGGCAGTCACAGCTTCAGACCCCGGGGCCTAGGCAGGCTTTAGAAATGACCAGAAGAGCAACTCCTTAGGGTTTCATCACCAGATGCAAGAGGTAGGAGTGGGAGCTGAAGGTGAGCTGGCCCTGTGCCCGCTCCATCAGAGGCAGTGTGGGCTGGTGGTTTCACACCAACCTGGGGGCACATCCTGACGCCGACACATGCCAAGTGTGTGACCTTGGCAAGCCACTTAACTCCTCGAGCTCGCCATTTCCCCATTTACAAAATGAGGCTGATGGCAAAAGCCTCTTCTGTGCAGAGTTGTTGTGAGTATGTTAAGCAGAGTCCCCGCTAATGTTAAAGGTCCACGTCCCCAGGCTCCTTCCTGCCCAGGCTGTTCCTCCTCCTGTTGAGCTGCACTCAGCTGTCTCAGCCTGTGCTCATTTCTCCCTCCACTCGCCGGTTTACTGCCCAGTTTTTGGGTTTTGCAAGGAGAAAGCTGAGGAGTCCCTTAGGCAACTGGAGCCGAGAGACTGGTGGCCGGGAAAGAAAGGTAGAGAGAGAGAAATAGGGTAAGAGACAGAGAGAGAGAAAGAGCAATTGACAGAAAGACTAAGACAGAAAGAGAAGAGAGACAGAGAAGGGAGGGGTAGGGGCAAAGCCAGAGACAGACACACAGAAACAAAGAGACTAAGAGAGGACAGAGTGTGTGCCAGAGACAGTCGGGGTCAGACACACATCCAAAGAGGAAAGAAACAGACTCAGGGAGCACGAGAGGGAGGGAAAGGAGACGTGGAGAGGGCCAGTACTGCGCACACCCAACGCTTAGGAGGGGTCTCCGCCCTCAGGACTGCGTCTCATCCCTCCCCCCAGAATCGTTAAATCCTGTCTCGCTCGGGGCCCTCCGCATCTGTCACAGCCGCGTCCTGAACGAGGGCTGCTGGTGCAGGTGAGTGTGGCTACGGAGGGTGCCTGGCTGTGCGCTGGGGATGGGCCCGGAGGGCGGGCGGCCCAGGGCTGTCGGGGAGGACTGGAGCGGTGGAGACAGCGGTCGGGCGAGGGGACCCGTGTGATAAGGTTCAGAGGCTGTGAGAACGAGGTGGAGGCCTGGGAAGGCTGGCCGAGTCCTGTCCCATCTATTCTCCAACTGGCTCAGCCGACATTTATTGCGCGCTTCCCTCTCCCAGGACCCAGGGCTCTCCCTCTGCCGGGCGCTAAGAGCCCTGTCTCTTCCCCTCCCCGCCCTGTCTTCCCTCCGCAGCTGGCGAGCCGATGGCCCGGCCCCGGAGCGCCCGCGCGCCGCCGCTCGTGGCGCTGCTGCCGCCGCTCGTGGCGCTGGCGCAGGCGGGCGTGGCGGGCGCCGCGGGCTCGGTGCGCCTGGCGGGCGGCCTCACGCTGGGCGGCCTGTTCCCGGTGCACGCGCGCGGCGCGGCGGGCAGGGCGTGCGGGCCGCTCAAGAAGGAGCAGGGCGTGCACCGACTGGAGGCCATGCTGTACGCTCTGGACCGCGTGAACGCCGACCCGGAGCTGCTGCCCGGCGTGCGCCTGGGCGCGCGGCTGCTCGACACCTGCTCGCGGGACACGTACGCGCTGGAGCAGGCCCTGAGCTTCGTGCAGGCGCTGATCCGCGGCCGCGGCGACGGCGACGAGGCTGCCGCGCGCTGCCCGGGGGGCGGCCCCCCGCTGCTCGCCGCGCCCCCCGAGCGCGTGGTGGCCGTGGTGGGCGCCTCGGCCAGCTCCGTCTCCATCATGGTCGCCAACGTGCTGCGCCTGTTTGCGGTGAGGGCCGCGGGGCGGTGTTCGGGGTCCGGCGTCTCGCGCTCGTTGTCGCCCTCGGGCTGGGTGAGGTCCAGTCTTCTTGCAGAAATCACTCTAGTTCACAAAGATCAACAGCTGCTTCGGAGGAACCCTGTCCGCTGGGCCTGACGCAAGCCTGAGGCTCACCCCACCACGCCACGCCGGCCTCCCTCGTCTGCACAAGACGAGCCCTCTGTATGAATCACAGGAACCTCCTGGGCTGACAAGGGGACCCCTGCACCCCCACCGGAGGTGGATGCGGCTGATGCCGGGGCCGATTGGCTGGAGCGGCTGGGCCTTTAACCCCCACTTGGCGCCTTGCTCGAGCGCCCTTGCTTTGGGCATGCCCCGCATAACCATGCGTGGTGGTCCTGCCCCCGGGCCCTGTGGAGAGCTCTGGGTGACGAGGCGCAGGCTTTCCCGGAAACCAGGGCCCTCTGTCCGCTGGGGCAATTGGACACGCCCCTGGCTGCGACGGGGGCAGGGGCAGCGGACCCCCCATGCCTTGTACCGCTCTGCTCTTTTTTGATCATCATTTAAATTCAGTTCCAAACTTTCTGCCCTCAGTGGTCTCTCCAGGAGCCTCTATCCGCAGTGCACGTCTCCAGCGCCCCGCCCTGTGGGCGCTGCCTGGGGGGCCTGCGGTGCCCTCAGCTTCAGGGAACTGTTTTCTGTGGGGGGCAGTACCTTCCTTACAGTCTGGGGAACAGTGACTGGGGGGGCATGGGAATCAGGGATTAGGGCCTTCGGCGTAGGTGTCTGGGGGTTTCCTGCCATTCCCTGGGACAGTTTTGCTGGGGTTCCATGACCGGGAGGGGTCTCTGTCCTCCCATCTTTCTGTGAACAGAGGAAGGTTTTGCGTCCATCTGGCTCGGGGCAGGGACTTCTGTTTCTGGAGGGTTTTTCTGATTCTCCCAGGAATGGCCTCGGTTTCTACCCTGTGCATGCCTCACTTCCACTTTGCTTGGGACACACCTGCACAACTGTGTACAGTGGCTGGGTAGAGGTTTTATCTGGGCCCCCCCTCCATCGTCTGCATCAATTTAATTCCCCCCACCCCAGGTCCTCCTGGACAATAGTGTTGGTGTGGAGCACACAGACCCACCTTCTAGTTGGCGCTGAGAGAAGTGTGTGGCCTCCCAGTGTGTGTGTGTTGGGGTCTCTGTCCCCTGCCCTGCCTGGAGCTCTGGTTTCTGTCCCCCGTTTGCTGTGTCTGCCCCCTGCAGGTTGAGTGCAGAGACCTCAAAGTCAAGGGCCAGCTGGGGACCATAGCGGAGGAAGCAGGACGGAGTGAGCCCCGGGCCCACTGCCGCCTGCTGGCCCAAGACTGAGGTGGTGCTGCACCCCCAGATTTTAGACACTGGCCGCTAATTCAAAGATTAAATAAAGACAGTGCACAGAATACAACCCTGGGCCGGATATGGCTCCTTGGGGGCCGTTTTGCAACCCCTGGTCCAGAAGCAAAGATGAGGCTTTCCGAGGCCATCTCCCGGCTGCAGTGCTGCGGGCGCCGGCTTTAAAACGAGTTTCCCCAGGAGGCTCCGCCTGTGCGGGCAGGTCCCTCTGCACATTAGCTGCGGTGTCCGGGCTGCGAAGGGCGCTGTGGCCCGACGGCCTCTTTCTGCCTCCTTTCCTCTGATTTTCCCTTTTCGTCTTTCTTCTTGTTTTTCTCTTTCAGTCTCCTGGTCTCTCTTTCCCTTCCTCTTTCCCGCCTTCCTCTCTCTCCCTCTTGCTCGTCCCCTCCCCTTTCCATACTCTCTCCACACTTTCTTTCTGTCCTGCTTCAACAATCCTCTCCCCTAGACGAGCCTCAGTCCATTCCTTCCAGAACCTCCCCCTCTCTGACCTTCACACCCCCTCCTGCTCTCTCCCGTTTGCTCTTTGGCTTGTGGGTGTGCCCCTCTTTAACGTGGTTCTGATTCACCCGCTCTGCCACCCCGCCTGCTGCTTCCTCGCCTTCTGCTCCCATTCCTCTCCCCTTTCGCACTGTCCCGCTTCTCCTGGATCAGCTCAGCCATAATCCGCTGTCAGTCACTCTAACGCACACACATAAGCCCAGCTCCAAACAGACCCCTTCGCCAGGCCAGACACAGCCTGGAATCAAATGCCCCTGCCCAGCTACTCTCCAGGGGCTGCTGCCCACCCACACAGAGCACCCCTTTGTGTGAATTAGGAAATCATGTCCTTGGGGGCAACAAGGATGTCCCTTTTCCCTGGGCAGATGCAGCCTGTGCTGAGGACCGGACTTGAGCCTCACTTCCCCTTTGCTGGGGACACACCTGCACAACGGTGTACAGTGGCCCTGCCCTCTGCCGTGGACCCTCGGACCTCCCATGTTCCATCAGACCCATTCAGAAAGTGCAGATCTCCCCCCAAACCTTCTGGCTTCTCCATGTGGCAGTTCCAGCTGGCCCTCAGCACCCTAACCCCAAACTTCCGTGTCCCCACCCGTGTGCGGGACCCCACTGCCTTCCCTCCCTAGGGCTGACCCTCCATCTACAGCTCAGGTGTCCTTTGCCCTCCAGATACCCCAGATCAGCTATGCGTCCACGGCCCCTGAGCTCAGCGACTCCACACGCTACGACTTCTTCTCCCGCGTGGTGCCGCCTGACTCCTACCAGGCCCAGGCCATGGTGGACATCGTAAGGGCGTTAGGATGGAACTACGTGTCCACACTGGCCTCTGAGGGCAACTATGGCGAGAGCGGGGTTGAGGCCTTTGTGCAGATCTCCCGTGAGGCTGGTGAGCTGGGGGGAGGGGCTCACCACAGAGGGGTGAGCCAGGGGCTGTTGGACAGGGCAGAAGCCATGAGATGGGGCACTGGGTCCATGGCGGGGAGCCTGGATGGTGCCCCCTGTGGGCAGGTGCCCCGTTCCTTTGGAGGACTCAGCCCCTGCAATAGTCATGGGTGATGGCAGACCCGGTGGGTGGGCGGGTAGATGGGATGAGAGCTGACTTCAGCATCCCCAACACCCAGGGGGCGTCTGTATTGCCCAGTCCATCAAGATTCCCAGGGAACCAAAGCCAGGAGAGTTCAGCAAGGTGATCAGGAGACTCATGGAGACACCCAATGCCCGGGGCATCATCATCTTTGCCAACGAGGATGACATCAGGTGGGATGGATGGCGAGCTCAGTCCCGGTGTTCTGCAGGGGCTCTTCTTGAAGCCCCTGCCGCCTCTTCTCACACATCCCCCAGCCATGCGCATCCTCCCGTCCTCCCTTTCCCTCCTTCTCAGCCCCCCTCATTGCCCTGCCCCCATGCACTTTTCCTGCTGCCATCTCTGCCTGGTGCCCTCAGAAATGAGCCAGTCCTGGTCTGGGTGGAGATGCTCCGAGCCTAGCCTAGGGAAACACAAGAAAGCGTGTCTGTTTTTATAATTCACAGTGCGAGAAAGACCCGTGGGCAGACCTGGTGCAGAAAATGAGCTGTGAGGGAAGGAGCCCAGGGCCAGGAGAGGGGGTCAGCAGAAGGCCACGGCCACGGCCGGGCCTGAGCCCAGTAGGAGGCGCTGCGACAGAAAGGGAGACCCTTCTTCCAGGCAGCGTGACGTGGGCTACAGTGCAGACGCGGGAGGCAGGCCTGGGTCAGAGCCTAGCCAGACCCTCTACTGCCCGAGGAGCCCAGGCCAGTGTCCTAAACACGCTGCAGCCCATTTGTCCTGAGGAATGAGGGTCTGCTGAGGTGCAGTGCGACAGGTGGAGGGAAAAGAGCTGGAGGAGGGTCTCAGGCCCTCACTCACCCACTGCCCTGTTCCTGCCAGGAGGGTCCTGGAGGCTGCACGCCAGGCCAACCTGACTGGCCACTTCCTGTGGGTCGGCTCAGACAGCTGGGGAGCCAAGGTCTCACCTGTCCTGAACCTGGAGGATGTGGCCGTGGGGGCCATCACCATCCTGCCCAAAAGGGCCTCCATTGATGGTGAGTGCAGGGTGCCCTCCCTCCGCAGCCCCACCCCCCGGGGGTGCTCATTGTCCCCACCTGGAAGAGTGTGCAAAATCCAGGTCCCTTCTAGGGCCCCCAGATTCTAGGATTTTGAGACTCTGACTATCCTCCAGGCAGCGTGTGGAGGAGCTGGCAAATGAGGAAGAGCACCCCTGCACAGGGGGAAGAACTGTCCGTTTCCGTCTTTGTTTTGTTTTAATTTGACGCCTGTCTTCTGGTTGTGCTGAAGGCACTCTAATTTGAGGGTGGGGTGGGAGGGAGAGAAACAAGGGTGTGGGACACACCGTCCTGTTAACCAGATGGTGAGCCCCCCACCATCCCGTCTGTGAATACCTGGAAGAATTCAGCGGAGATGTCCACTTTACAACAGGATTGCGCATTTTCCCAAAGACTGAACTGCAGACACCTTGAGGAGTTGCTTCAGGGCTATTTTATGAAGCACAGACCCTTGGAAAGGCTGAGCCCTGAATCCAGGGGCTCCCAGCCTTTTGGGGGTGTACATCCTCTCACTCTTTCTTTCCCTTAGAATGCATTTAGTTACAAGTGACAGTCTAGATTGAGAGTGGTTTTAGCAATAAAGTCAATTTTGTCACAAGACAAGAGGTCTGAAAGTAGGCGACTTCAGGTTCGGCGATGTTTCAATGATGTTTCAAAACCCTGAGCTCTCTCCCCACTTCTGTTCTACCATCCTCTGTGGTTGCTATGTATCTTCATGATTGTGGCATCTTATTCACAAAGTGGCTGCTGAAGCTCCACCCATTACATCTTCACAGCATCATCCTAACCAGGAAAGAAGGGGCAGCTTAAAGGTCGTTCACGTGGTCAGGCTTTGAGTTTTCATCAGGATGCAAATTCTATCCTGGAGCCCCCAGATGGCTTTGAACTCACCAGCCAGAACTTGGTCACATGGGCACTCCTAGCTGCAAGGGGAGCAAGTGGTGAAGAGACACAGGAGAACCACGGCTGGCTCAGACACTTGCCACCGTCCTCCCTCCTTCCTTCCCTCTCAGGATTTGACCAGTACTTCATGAGCCGCTCCCTGGAGAACAACCGCCGGAACATCTGGTTTGCCGAGTTCTGGGAAGAGAATTTTAACTGCAAACTGACCGGCTCAGGTACCCCATCAGATGATTCCACCCGCAAATGCACAGGTGAGAGCTGCCCCGGGCGGTGAGGGTGGTGAGGGAGGGGGTGGGAGGCCAGGCTGGGCCCTGGGGCCAGGCACACTTCCTCTGGGCGTCCCTAGGACAGGCGAGGAACGCATCGGCCGGGACTCGACCTACGAGCAGGAGGGGAAGGTGCAGTTTGTGATCGATGCTGTGTACGCCATTGCCCACGCCCTCCACAGCATGCAGCAGGATCTCTGCCCCGGGCACACGGGCCTGTGCCCGGCCATGGAGCCCACCGACGGGCGGACGCTGCTGCAGTATATTCGAGCGGTCCGCTTCAATGGTGAGTGGGCGCCAGAGCCTCTGTGTGAGTGAGGGCAGCCTGCTGGGACGGAGTTCTCTGCGGGAGTGGGACGATGCGGGACCAAAGGGACGGAGAGGCAGGGTGTCCAGTGGGGCCCCTGGGCCTGAGAGCTTGAGGCTTGAGCCAAGTTCTGGGGACCAGTTTTAACTCTCCTGCTTCCCGGGCTGTAGCACCCCTGCCCCAACTTGCAAACTTGAGGTGTCGGGGAGCTTCTCTGTGGCCTCTTCTGTCTGGAGCCTCAAAGGGTCACACACAACTCTCTCCTCCATGGCACAAGCTTGGAGGCCTCTGGACTCGGGGCGCGTGTGGGCCCAGCGCGGGCTGTGCGCAGGGGGCATATGCTGCCCACTCTGAGTGTCGGGCTCCCACACGTCGCCCCAGCTAGGCCCTGCAAGCTGGAGCACAAGGTGCGAGTGTGATGTGTCCCCCTGCTGCCAGGAGAGGGCCTGGCACATGGTCAGGGCGCCAATAAGGGCTGCTGAAAAGGCCCACGCGGACTCGGCTGTGCTCCTGGTTTGTGGGGAGAGAGATGCTTCTTGTTCGATTCCTGTCCTTTATGACAGTAAGAACTCTGTTCTTCTGCCCTCTGTTGAGCAGCTTCTCTCTGCTGAAGTGCGGCTCCACGTCACGGCAGACCAGCTCTATAGGCGGGGGGAACAAGCTTCTAAAACAAAGAAAGCCGATCGTTCAACTGATCAATCAGCGCCAACACTCAGACCTTTGTCCAAGTCTAAACTCATCCCCTCGCCTGGACAGTTCAGCTCCTCTTTCTTGTTTCATTGTGGTAACATACACAGAGCATAATACTGACCATCTGACCCATTTTTAAGTGTACAGTTGAGTGGTGTACATTGCTGTGCAACCAATTTCAAGAACTCTTTCCGTCTTGCACAACTGAAACCCTGTCCTCATTAAACACTAACTGCCCACCCCCCCAGCCCCTGGCAGCCACCATTCTCCTTTCTGTCTCTGAAGCTGACTCCTCTAGGGACCTCATATAAGTGGAATCACACAGTATTTGTCCTTCTGTGACTGGCTTGTTTCACTTGACATACCATCCTCAAGGTTCCTCCGTGTGGTAGGTGTGTCAGAATTTCCTCCCTTTTTAAGCCTGAATAATACCCCACTGTGTTGATGGACCACATTTGTTTATGCCTTCAACCCCCAGTGAACACTTAGGCTGTGTCCAGCTTTTGGCTATTGTGAAGAATGCTGCTCTGAACGTAGGTGTCCACATATCTCTGAGTCTCTGCTGGCAGCTCTTTTGGAATATAGACCTAGAAATGGAATTGCTGGGTCAGGTGGTAATCTGTTCAGTTTTCTGAGGAGCCACCATACTGTTTTACACAGTGAATGCACCATCTTACATTCCCACAGCAAAGCCTAGGGTTCCCATTTCTCCACGCCCTCGCTGACACTTGTTACTTGTCCGTGTTTGACAGTGGCCGTCCTAACGGTGGGAAGGGGCATCTCGCTGTGGTTCTGAGTTGCGTCTCCCTGATGATGTTGAGCATCTTTGCATGTGTGTTTGCTAAGCTCTTCCTTCGTCCTGGCTGGGCCTCGGCCTCTCCGGGAGGCTGGCTCTGATGGGCTGGAAAACCAGCTGGGGCTGACAGGCTCTCCCTCCAGGCAGTGCGGGGACCCCTGTGATGTTCAACGAGAATGGGGATGCGCCTGGGCGATACGACATCTTCCAGTACCAGGCAGCCAACGGCAGTGCGGGCAGTGGCGGCTACCAGACTGTGGGCCAGTGGGCAGAGGACCTCAGGCTGGACGTGAGTGGCACAGGCTGAGCTCCGGGATAGGGGGGCAGCCCACGGTTTGCGGAGGAGGAGGTCACAGGTCCGTGTTTCCTGTGTCCCAGGTGGAAGCCCTACAGTGGTCAGGAGACCCCCACGAAGTGCCCCAGTCTCAGTGCAGCCTCCCCTGTGGGCCGGGAGAACGGAAAAAGATGGTGAAGGGCGTGCCCTGCTGTTGGCACTGTGAGGCCTGTGATGGGTACCGCTTCCAGGTGGACGAGTTCACGTGCGAGGCCTGCCCCAGGGACATGAGGCCCACGCGCAACCACACAGGCTGCCGCCCCACGCCCGTGGTCACTCTGACCTGGTCCTCCCCCTGGGCGGCCCCGCCCCTCCTCCTGGCTGTGCTGGGCATCGTGGCCACCACCACGGTAGTAGCCACCTTCATGCGGCACAACAACACGCCCATCGTCCGGGCCTCTGGCCGCGAGCTCAGCTACGTGCTCCTCACCGGCATCTTCCTCATCTACGCCATCACCTTCCTCATGGTGGCGGAGCCCGGGGCTGCTGTCTGCGCGGCCCGGAGACTCCTCCTGGGCCTGGGCACCACCCTCAGCTACTCCGCCCTGCTCACCAAGACCAACCGCATCTACCGCATCTTTGAGCAGGGGAAGCGCTCCGTCACGCCCCCGCCCTTCATCAGCCCCACCTCTCAGCTGGTCATCACCTTCAGCCTCACCCTTGTGCAGGTGGGTCCTCAGGCTCCCAAGGTGACAGGGCCGGCGGTTAGGGCCTGGGGCTGGGGACATGCTGTCTTCCACTTTAGAAATCAGAGAGTCACTTTTTTCTATTCTGGCTCCCATGTGAAAAAGAAAAAAAAGCTGCAGGAGATACGACCCTCCTGTTCTCCTGTAACCAGAACTCATTTAAGAGCAGCCATTTTCCTCGGCCCCCTCCTTGAAGGAAAATGGGTAGTAAGGCTGGGAGTGCTAGCATCCAGCTATTTTTCTGTAAAACAATGAAATTATGTTTATAAACAGAACATACTCTTCCACAATTTGGCTCCCGTACAAAAATAGGGCAAAGAACTCTCTGATGAATTTTCCCCACGCAAAGAGTCTGTCTCCATCATGGGAGTTCCTGCTGCCTGTCACTGGGGTGGCCTGGAAGAGAGGCCTGGGCTCTGGGCTGGAGCCGGCATCCAGGTCCACAGAGGGCCAGGGTATCACGATGGATGTGCGGCAAAAGTAGGTTTCCCTTGCGGTTTTCTCTAAGACAGTGACATCGCAGCATCGGAAATGACTCCTTTGGTCTGGACGGCACTGGATGTTTTCTGTGCAAAGGGTACTAAGAGAGGCATGTGTGACATTGCAGAGCCAGCCCAGTTCTCAGGGCCAGGCCGGGCTCTGCTCATCTAACACCACATGCTTTCTACTCCACGCGAGATCGTATCTGCCCAGCCTGCACAAGCCACGTGCGTTCCCGGCCACGGGCCTCGGTCCCTGCAGCTCTGCAGACTGCAAGTGCCCGTCTCCCTGCAGAGAGCAGGGCCTGGGCTCCCCTCTGGCCCAGAAGCTCAGGCCCGCACGTGCTGAGAAGGCCACTCCCCGGCCCCGCCTGAAGCCCCGTGTGCCCCTCCCCCGCGATGGAGAAGCTTAGCTGCATTCACTGCCCGCCCAGCACACCCACGGACCTCCTGCCCCCACGCTCCTGTCCAGGAACAGGAGGGTCAGCCTCCTGGGTTCCTGACCCACATGATGGACGGGAAAGGGGTCTTGTTGCTTTCCTTGGCCTGGGCGGAATGACCGGTGGCCTGGTCCTGGCCCTGTCGTCACCTGTGATGCACCTGTTCCTAAGCTTCGCTCGTGTCCTGTATCTTGTAGGAGTTGGTTGCGTGTGGTGGATGCTAATTCTCTGTCCGTTACCTTGGTGGCAGAGTCGGTGGGGTACCTTTGGTTGCAGTCCTGCGTATCACAGCCCTTGGGTTTTGGTTTCTCATGGGCAGCGTTTTTGCCTGTCTAGAGCCCGTTCTAAGTGGAGCTGCCAGGCTGCCTTCCTGGACAGTGGGCAGGGTGTTACTTGATAGTCCTTGTTCACAGAGCTGCTGCCTTTGGCAGAATCACAAAAAGGTGCTCCTTCTAGGGGTAAAAATTATTTCAAAACGTCTCTTCCTCCAGGATTATACAGCCCTGTTCCAGGTGCACAGTCCGGTACTGGAGTGTTGGTTAGATTTCAGGCCCACCTGCCCACCCCACAAGTCAGGTACTCTTGTGCAATGAACGACCTGCACAAACATATGGGGCAGCCCTTCCAGGGTCCTGCCTTTATGCAGGTTTCTTACTTCCTGCTGAACAGCTTCCTTGGCTCAAAGTCATGTCTCCTGTCACTGTGAGGAGATTGGTTCTCCATCTCCTCCCTGTTAGGGCTTGTGTCTGACTCTGATAACCTCCCAAGCTGCCTGGCATTAGCTCACGTTCTTACTGCACTCCATCAAGTGCCTCCTTATTCTGAGCGTCACTGTGCACCCACGGATGGTCTGTTCCATCGCTCAGCAGTCCTCTGGACCGGGAGAAGGACGGGGGTTTTCAGGAGCTGGGGTTGCCATGTTGCTAGACGGGATCAAGCTAGTGTTTTTATATGTACAGACTGGAGATGATACTGCCCACCTGGAGGGCTGTGAGGAGAGAACACCTCTGCCGCCCGGCCCTCCCCAAAGCTGGCACGGTGTCCTCACAACAGATTACGAGGTTCCCGTTCTATAGAGGGAGAGATGGGTTTAGGGCCCTGATTGCAGAGCCTCTGCGTGCAGTCAGTGCACTTTGTGGGGCTCAGTCTGCAGTTGGTAATGGCTGGAATAGGGGACGGGGACATCCAGGGGCCCCTTACCCAACCAGCCCCAACAGTGCCAGCACACACCTGCACTGCAGCCCCTTCTTTTCCCTGGCCTTGTCACAGCCTTTGCCTGGCGGTCCCCTCCTGAACGGCCCTCCCCTCTCCATGGTGGCTCTCTCAGGCCTGAGCATCCCACTCAGTAAGCCAGGAGCCTCAGGGGACCCTCACCTGCCAGAGACCTCGGTCAGCGGCTAGGCTGGGTGTGCCTCTGATACGGTGTTGGCTCCTGCAGGTGGTGGGAGTGATAGCGTGGCTGGGGGCCCAGCCCCCACACAGCGTGATCGACTATGAAGAGCAGCGCACGGTGGACCCGGAGCAGGCCAGAGGGGTGCTCAAGTGCGACATGTCGGATCTGTCCCTCATCGGCTGCCTGGGCTACAGCTTCCTGCTCATGGTCACATGCACGGTGTATGCCATCAAGGCCCGCGGCGTGCCCGAGACCTTCAATGAGGCCAAGCCCATCGGCTTCACCATGTACACTACCTGCATCGTCTGGCTGGCCTTTGTGCCTATCTTCTTTGGCACTGCGCAGTCGGCTGAAAAGGTAACCTGGTCCCTGTCCGTGGGAGGGCTCCGTTGCTCCCGCTGCCTTGCACGCTTGCTTGGGGGGTGGTTCATTCGTGGACTGACTTGTTCGCTCATTTGTCTTTGCATCTCCTTCTGCTTGTTCGCTCAGACTCCCCCTCGTCCTTTGTTTGTTCATTCATTTGGGCATCCACACCTCTAGCTTGTTTTTCTTCAGTGCCTTCCTCAGGTGCTTTATGTCTGCCGATCTGTTGATCTGTCAGCTCGTCTGCTTGGTTGTCGGCCCGTCGTCTGTTCACGTGCACAGCCGAGCATCTGTTACTCACCCCTGTCCTCCGTGTGTGCCCACCTGCACCACTGTTCAGCCTCGGTCCGTTCATTCATTTGTACAGTTGAAGCCACGTTCATTCATTCATGGACACGCTCCAGTCCTTTTCAGGCACATGGACGGTTTCCCCAGGTGTCATTCTCTGTGAATGATCCCCTTGCTTCCCTCCGTCACTTGTCCACTCAGTCCCTGTCGCTCACCCTCCTCCTGCCTACACCAGAGCCACACCATGACTCCTTCATGAGCCACTTCTTCACGCCTCAGAGCCTTTGCTCAAGCTGTTGTCCTTTTCTAAGTGCTCACTCCCATTCACCGGGGGAAACAGACTCCCCTCCAGGCGACATGGGGGTGGGGGTGGGAGAGAAGAGGCCTGAGTCCCACCTGGTCCCTTCCTCCATGGCTCAGATCTACATCCAAACCACCACACTGACTGTGTCCTTGAGCCTGAGTGCATCGGTGTCCCTGGGCATGCTCTATGTACCCAAAACCTACGTCATCCTGTTCCACCCGGAGCAGAATGTGCAGAAGCGGAAGCGGAGCCTCAAGACGACCTCCACAGTGGCAGCCCCACCCAAGGGCGAGGACGCCGAGGCCCCCAAGTAGCGAGTGGGGGACCAGTGGGACGGCTGCTCCTCTCCTCCCTTCGTTTCTTTTCCTCGCGTCATGGTGGAAGCTGTGACGACTGCAGGTCTGCAGTGAGCCGTCAGAGACACGGAGTGTGTCAGGGCTGGCCTTCAGAAGGACCTGGGCCAGGCGCCACCTTTATCCTTGCTTTTCTGTGCACGTCGGCCTCAGACTTCCTGCTGCAGACCAGACTTTCTGCTCACGGTGGAAAGAGCCCCTGAGAGGATCCTTCTGCAGGGAGGGCCTGACCCTTCACCCCTGGCCTGAAGTTCAGAGGTCACGGTGAAGCCCTAGGCTTGCCCTGTGTGGGTGAGATTTCCCCCATCAACCAACCACAGGAACCTGGGGATTGGGCCGCACGTGAGATGTGTGGATGTCAGAGTGACATACAGGGTCAGCAGGGGGAGGAGCAGCTTCCAGGAAAGGAGACCTGCGGGTCTGTGTTGGGGACTGAGTCCTCTGGGTTCAGGGCAGCCTTCTGCCAGCACAGAGTGGTGGAGCCTTTGGTGGGAGCCTGTGAGGAGGATGGCCTGCACAGGACGGGTGAGCAGAGGGTCTGCGTGCCCTGGGAGGTTCCTTTGTCAAGGTCTTTTCCTCGAGATCTTCTCCCCTGGGCTCTGGGGGATGTCACACCTAGAGGACAGCGTTTCCCTTTCCCACGTGCACTCCCTTAAATGACTCTGAACCTCAAGAAAATCAGATGCGCTTGTGTGGGGTTCGTGGGGTGAGGATAACACGACAGCCCTTGGCCGCCTTGGGTGCCGGCGAGGGACTGTGTCAGGACTGCCAGGCTGGGACCAGTGACAGAGGGAGTTGTGTCCACGGTGAGGATTGATTCCAAGTGGGTGACTCAGGGTGGACGCCTGGACTCTCCCCTCCCAGCGCTGATTGGGAGGCCTTCATTAAAGGAAAGGCGAGCACGAAGCCAGAGGTGCTTGGACTCCAGACGCACGGATCTTCACTTATCAGGAGGCTTTTTTCACAAGTAGCTTGGTTTGAGTTATGGAATTTTATTTCCCTGGAGTAAAACTGAAATTTTTTAAATTGGCTCTTTTTATTTATTGGTACGAACTCTGTAGTATCTAATGTCTGGAACTGATTTTGAAGCTCAGCCACACTTCATGCCACATAGAGACTCCCCGAATACAGAGCCTCTGGGGCCTGATAATTTTGACCTCGGGACTGGGGGTCGGCATTCTTACGTCAGCAGGGCCTCTGAGAACCACACTGCTGGTGGACAGACCCTCCTTCCCCATGCTGGCTGCATTCCCAGGGTTTCTCCGCAGTGTGACTTACGAAGGTTCATTTATTGCTGAATGCTTTCCAAAGTTCCTTCTTTCACAAGGCTTCTCTCCTGTGTGGGTTTTCCGGTGTATAATGAGGTGTATTTCCTTGCTGAAGGCTTCTCCACATGAGTGCTTTTATAGAGTTTTTCTCCTATATAAACTCTTAGAAAGTCAGTGAGCTCTGATCTCCAAATGAAGGTTTTCCCGTGTTTACTGTTTTCTTGGTGTTTCTCCCAGTATGAACTGTCTGATGGGCAGTGAGTCTTGACTTTTAGTTAAAACTTTTCCACATGTTTTACAGTTTTGTGGTTTTCCTTATTCTGAACTATGTAAGTTAGAGCTCAGGTGATTTCTTAGTAAAAGCTTTTCCACATTTAGAGGGTTTCTCCCCAGCGCGAAGTTTCTGACACAGAGGCCTGACTTCCTGCTGCAGACTTTCAACCCCGTCCCCCGCCCCATCATCACTTCCTGCCCTTGATGTGAATTCTCGGATGCACAGCGAGTCCCGTCTTCTCCTCAGGGGCCTTCTCCTGTCAGTCCATTTAGAGAGGGTGTCCACAGCATGCACGGTTTTTTGTGCAGTGGGGACCCTCTGTTCCTAAAGGCGCACCGTGTTTTGTACACGCGTGAGGCTTCTTTCCTTTCTGAGTTCTGCAGTGTCTGCAAAGGTTTGACTCCGGGGAGGGCATTTCCACATTCAGTGTGTACGGAGGCTGTCTCCCCCTCTGCGTTTCTTTGACATTCAGTGGGGGTTGAGGGGTTTCCCAGGCTATCTGCATAGTTTTGCCTTCTCTGATGTCCAGTCAATCAACTTGAACCGCTGGATAAAGGTTTTTTCAAATCTGTGGACTTTATAAGGCATTCTGACGGTGCGGTTCCTTCTGGGTTGGATGAGAATGGGGCTGTGCTCGGCGGCTCTCGTGCATCCCTTGTCCTGGAATGGTTTCTCCCCGGGAGGATCGTGTGCTCCAGTGACGACGGGCTTCTGGATTGGTGCTTTCCAACACGACAGTCACAGCATCCTCTCCAGCAGGCGTTCTCTAAACACAGTAAGATTACATTTTGATAGAAGCTTTTACTCACCTATTCGTAAGCGTAGCACTCGTGTCCCGTGTATTGAGCCTTCTATCGCAGGGCCTTTTTGATATTAATTCTGTTACTATGCTTTTGCACTGGTGTGAATTGTTGACACATTTATTACAGCTTTGTCACATTTAGTACATTTTGTCTTCTTTGGAAATTTTCCTCAAATTCATTGCATTCATTGTTTCTCACTTTACTCAGTGACTTCTTGTTAAATAAATGTAACTTTTCCCAGAAGTTTGACTTGGGCTTTCTGTTGCTTTTTTATGTGGTTATCAACTTGCAAGATTCCTTCTAAAATGGAATAAAATGCACAATTCCAAGTGAGTCTTTCCACCATCATTTTTTTTTTTAAAGATTGGCACCTGACCTGAGCTGACATCTGTTGCTAATCTTCTTTTTTTTTCCCTCCTTCTTCTCCTCACAGCCCCCCAGCACATAGTTGTATATTCTAGTTGTGGGTCCTTCTGGCTCTGCTATGTGGGACGCTGCCTCAGCCTGGCCTGATGAGTGGTGCCACGTCCATGCCCAGGATCCAAATCAGCAAAACCCTGGGCCGCCGAAGCGGAGCTCGCGAACTTAACCACTCGGCTACGGGGCCGGCGTCTCCACCATCATTTTATAGAATGAAACCTCTTCAGAAATATTCAGTTATAGTGACATCGTTGTTTCCAAATAAGAAAAATTCCTGTGTGTCAGTATTTTTCATCTTTTGGGTTTTGAGGGGCGGAAAAGCTGCTGCCGGCGGACAGACAGACAGAGTACTGACAGCGATGACAAGTAGGCTGGGAGTTTCAGAGATGACATTTCAACCTGTGGAGCAAAGAGTAGAACCTAGATGAGATAAGGCTCTGAAAGGGGGGAGACTGAGCGGGAGGGCTGGATGGCAAAGGCAGACAGGCTGTGGAAAGGCAGAGGGGTGAAGGGGCTGGATTTGGACATTTTAAGCCTCCTCGCAGCATTCATGGATTACTGTGGCGGGATATTAGCTGGTCCTTCTGCTTCCTTATCTCTCCCTCTCATCCAACACACCAGTGTCAAAGTCACCCCTCCAGGACACCAGCCCCCACATTTATAGGAACACTGCTATGGGCCCCGCCCTCTCCCAGCACCAGATCTGACTCAGAAACAGAAATAGCAGGAAGCACACATTAGTTTAGAGGATCATGGCCCCCTGAGCTGTTGACTGATATAATCTGGCAGATTAAACACTTGCATTAGGTTATTCTACCAGAGCAATTGAAATACTGAACTTACCCATAGTCTCAACTTCTGAGTTATTTTTCCCATTCTCATTTGCCAGACAGGGAAATTTTCCAAGATCCACAGACCTCGTCTTGACCATGCCACTGTATCCTTCCTTCAGGCAGCTTTTGCATCCTCAAATTCTACTGCGTTGAGGTTCAGACTTCTTTTTTTTTTTAAAGATTTTATTGTTGCTTTTTCTCCTAAAGCCCCCCGGTACATAGTTGTGTATTTTTAGTTGTGGGTCCTTCTAGTTGCGGCATGTGGGATGCTGCCTCAGCGTGGCCTGACGAGCAGTGCCATGTCCGCGCCCAAGATTCAAACCGGCGAAACCCTGGGCAGCCAAAGCAGAGTGCGCAAACTTAAGCACTCGGCCCCGGGGCCGGCCCTACGTTCAGACTTCTTGAGATCAGTCCCAGCTCTGCCACTTACTAGACAGGTGATCTTGGGCAAGATAATGAGCCTCTCCCACAGAGTCTCCTTACTGATCCCCACAGAGATGCCCACATCACCGACCCCAGGTGCCCACCACTGACCCTCCCAGACATACCAATCACTGCCATGCAGACCCCACTCACTAAGCAAACCCCTCAGCTGAACAGTCCCAAGACACCATCTCAGACTCAGGAGCCCCTGTTCACTGACCCTCACAGACTGCTCATTCATTGTTCCAACAAGGATCATTGGGTGCTGACTCTGCTAGGAGCCTGGGACACATCAGGCTACAAAATAGAACAGGATTGTCTCCTTCATGGGACTTTTATCCCAGTGGTAGAGACAAACATTAAACAATACGTAGGACAAATAAGTAAATTACACAGTGTGTGAGAAGGTGACAAGTGCTGTGGGAAAAGAAAAGAGCAGAGCAGGGTGAGGAGGCTGGGGAAGGGCAGAGGGGTCGGGCTCTGACTTAAACTAGCGTGGCTTGGTGCAGGATCCATGGGGGAAGGGGAATTTGAAGGAGGTGGGGAGCAAGCCGTGGGGACGTGTGGGGGAAAAGCGTCCTGCAGATGGAGCAGCCAGTGCAGAGGCCCAGGGCAGGGGCATGCCTGGTGTGTCTGAGGACCCAGCAGAGAGGCTGGCATGGTTGGACTGGGTGAGAGAAGGAGACAATGTGAGAAGGTCAGCAGGTGTGCCAGTCAGGGCTCTCCAGAGAAATAGAACCAAGAGAGCACATTGGTTTCTCTGGAGAGCCCCACTAGATAGATAGATGGAGATATAAATACAGATCATGTTGGATATAGGAGTATACATAGATGTAAGATATAGATAAAGTATAATAGATACAGATAAATATATGTAATATATATACATATAGAGAGAGAATATAGTATACATAGACATAGGATAGAAAGGCTAAAAGGTAGAGACATATATCTCTCCTATGTAGCATCTATCTATCTTATACCTGATAAGATACATATACTTCATATATATATATGTGTGTGTGTATACACATACATAATGTCAAGAGATATATTTTAAGGAATTGGCTCCCATGATTGTGGGGGCTGTCAAGTCTGAAACATGTAGAGCATGTGGCAGGCTGGAAACTCAGGCAGGCACTGATGCTGTAATTTTGAGGCAGAATTACTTCTTTTCTGGGAAACTCGGATATTTGCTCCTAAGGCCTTCAACTGATTGGATGAGGCCCACCCACATTATTGAGGATAATTAATTCTCTCTCCTTTACTTGAAGTCAACTGATTGTAGGTCTTAACTACATCTACAAAATACCTTTACAGCAACACATTGATTAGTGTTTGACTGAATAACCTGGCTAAGGGGACACATAAAACGAACCATCACACCACGTAATGGGGGCATATCAAGTGGAGGCCCGCAGGCCATTACCACTACGGACTTGCTTTTGTTCTAAGGGAGATAGGAGACATTGCGAGGCTACACTGGAGGGTTTTAAGAAAGGAGTGAGATGGTCTGACAAATTAAAAGGACTACTCTGGCTACTGTGTTGAGAATATCTTAGAAACATCCTTTGTGCATGTGTCTTTTCAGAGTGTATTACAACAGAACAGTGTGGTGGATGCATTCATTCACTGAAATAACACTGCTCTCACTCACGCATGCACTAGCATTCTTAGAAGCACTTTTTGATGTGACCTTCTATTTTAGGAAGAGGATAAAAAGGAAGAGAGCGAAGAGGTAAGCAGAGGACGCTGGCAGCCAGGGGGACCAGTTCTCCAAGACCTACGGCCATAGAGCTTAGTGGTTAAGGGTTTGGTTTCTAGAATCAGAAAGATTTCATATTTAAAACCCGTCTCTTACTCTGCCACTGGGATCTTGGGCAAGTCACAGCTTCCTTACCCATGTGGTGAGCATGAGAACCACATCTAGCTGATAGGTAATCATCCACCCTTGCAAACCTGGGGGTCTGGTATAAATGTCATGGCTCAGTGCACGGTGCCTGGCTGATAGGAAGAGCTCAGTGGATATGGTATGATGTGAGCATTATCTATCATGCTATGAAGACCTATATAAGGAATAAAAACCCCTAGAAAGGGTAAGAAAAAGTTGATGATTAAAGAAAGCCTAAAAGGAGACGAGGACGAGGATCATGACTTACTTCTCAAGGAAGAGCCGTCGACGCTTCCTTTACCTACATTATCCTTAACTCAGATGAATCATTGTAACAGCTGCATAGCCCCACTCTCAAGATCCAGTCTCTCCCTAACTTCAGGCATCCATAATATCTTCCTACTGCAGAATCTGAGGAGTAGGGCCGAAGGCATAAACAGCTGCCTTTTTGAACATCTCCATAGGTAATCTGGATCGCCAGCTTTGGTAACAAACCACTTTCCTAATGAATGTGTGTGATCATGACACTCTCTTCATCTCATCATCCCGGTCCATCCCCACTGTCAACTTTAGAAGTTCCAACGTGCGACATTGGTAACAAAAGCCCTTCAGGATTCGTTCTCAGCCTGCATACTCAGCGACAAAGGATGGCAGGAGTAATAGCACTGGATAGGATCTTTAAAACTCTCCAGTCCACTCCTTTATTTTTTTAATCAGTAAAGAAAATAAAAACTGGATGATAAGATTTGCCCCAAGTAACACAGCTAGGAAGTGGCAGAAACGAAAGGCAAGTCTGTCTCCGAGTGCATCGCCCCTACAAAAACACCGTGACTCTTCCACGAACACCCCCGCATCGCTTCTTCCACATGCCTTACCACATGATTCTGGGCTTCAAGATCACTTACTGTTTGCAGCCAAGTTTCATGACGTCTTTGCCAACACCTCTGTCATTTCTGTGGATTCCGACAACAGTTTGTCTCGTCTCCTCACGGCACCCTTCAGAGTTCTGTCATGCTTTGTGGCTGCTCACTGCTGGGGACCTGAGCGATCTCTAACGGTCCATGGCTCATTCGTCTCTTTCAGTCTCCAGTGACTCTCAGCGCTCAGACTCCAATCTCAGGAGAAGAATACTTAGAAATGTATTAAATGTAAATCCTCGGTTCTCAACAATTCTCACTCTAAAAGACAGAGTGGGTAGCACTTAGTATGCGGACCAATAGTGGAAGTGGAAACAAGGACAGTAGGAAGGAGCACTCACTTCTCCTGACACTAAGTAAGGTGCAGAACTTTCATCCAGTCTTTCTGCATCTCAGAATTCTTCTCAGAAAGCTTCCTAACAACACAGTGACATCAGACGTAATATAATGAACTAATCAAGGTTAGTCCCTTTAGAAGCAAAATTTAACTCCCCATTATACTCAAAACGTATCTTACCGTTTCTCCCAAATTACACACCTTAGTTTCCGGGATAGTATTAGTTTCCTGGATATACAGACTTTCCAGAATGGGGACCGAATCTCCTAGTTTACGTGGACACCTGACTCTACTCATAACTGTTCTCTCCAGCTCTGCATCTTCTTTATCTAAAGGGTAATTCCACATGCTGTGCTGACCTCTGGAAAGCTTCTGATCGGCCAGACCGTTAGAGCTCAGTGTCGGTGCCTGACTCTTAATGCCCATTTCAACCTTTATCATAATGTCATGAAAAGAACGAGAGTGGACATGAGTGCACAGGACACGTTTTGACTCTAAATAGCATAAAACAAGGCTACTCTTTTTTTTACCTTCACCTAAGTAAACTGATACAGCCTTTTGGTGTAAGTGGCTGGGTAAACACACATGCTCCTCTTCTCATCTATATAAGGGGCGGTGGTGGGCGGGGGAGTGTGATAAGAGGGGAGCAGAGAACAGGAAGTTATTTTGAAAGTCCATCTATGAAACAATGAACCCCCACACTCACCCCGGACACAGAAAGCCATCAGCAGACTCCTACCTTCCAGGGATGAGGAAAGAGGGTAGTTTTTTCCCTTAAAGACACTGACTGGGAAAGTCTGAGGTCTTAGGTATACAGGGCATAGGAGGGGAAAGGGTGAGGAATGGGGCTAGAATCAAGAGTATTATTTAATAACCTTCTTACAGAAAGATTATCTTGTCTCCTCTCCCACTCTTAGAATTCTATAATCAGTCAACTACCAATCAGTGTGAAGTCAGAATGAAGATACATCCAGACATGCAAGGACATGAAGTTCATCTTTTGTGTTTCCTTTCTTAGAAAGCATTTGGAGGATATGCTCCACAAAACTATGGTGTAAACCAAGAAAGAAGAAACATCAGATCCAAGAAACAATGGATCCAATAGACAGAAGATCCAGTTGGAAAGACACAGGCAGTTTTAGAAGGCAAGTTGTCTAAATTGGAGGAGGACCAAGGGTTCCAAATGGAGGAATACAGTATAAACGTGAAATCAATAGAAGATGGCAGGCTCATATGATGAAATATCTGAGAAGAATTAAGGATCTGTCGGAATTAATATAAGCAAAACTTTACGGCAGTTATCTTAGGAAAAATACAGTGCTGTATAAAAATAAAAATTTTATTCTAGGTTCCAGTTCTGGGTAATAAGGAGGAAGCAGCCTCCATCCTGTCACCTCCACTGAAAGCTGCTTTACGACCTGGACAGGACGCACACAATAGCTATTCGAAGACTCTGGAAAAGAAATGATAGCAGGCAGATCAGGGGAAAAGACCAAAATCCGAAGTACTACTGAAGTCCCCCTACCCCAACTTCCCCTCTGTTATCGCCTAGTCTGCAACCTGGATGTGGGCACCAGGGTACAGACAGAGAGAGCGCTCCACACCGAAGCCTCTGGTTCTGGATCGAGAGCAGGAAAGGGGATTTCTACTGCTCAGAGAATAGGGAAATCCCCTCTAGTCCTCCTTTTTCCTTGTCCTCTCCACCTCAGTCCCAGGCAGGTTTGGAGAGGAAGAGTATGAGCTCCACTCGGATGAGTTAAGGTTGAGATCATGTTTAGACAGCCCGCAGGGAATTCTGAGCAGGCTGTTGCATACATGAGTCTGGATTACACTGCAGCTGCCCACACTAAACATGAAAGGTGGGGAGTCCTCCGTCTATGGGTGGGAAAGTCATTCATTTGCATGAAGTCACCATGGGTGTGACTGTAAAGAGTAAAGAGAAGAGGTCAGAAGTTGAATGGTAGGGCATTCCAGTATTAAGTGGTCAGGGAGATGAGAAAGAACTAGCAGAAGATATTATCACCAAAGAATGGTGGGAAGAAAGCAGGAGTATTGAAATAGCAGCCAGTAAAGCAGGAGGAAAACCAAGACAATGTGTTGATCTGAAAGCTAAGTAAAGAGAGTAATAAACGATGTCCAGTGCTGCTGGTAGGTAATGTCAGATGAGGACGGGGAAGTGACCATCACGTTAGCAAACGTGCAGGGCACTGGTAACCTCGCCAGGAGCAGTTCAGCGGAGACGTGGGGGCACCTGACAGGATGGCTTTGAGAGAGCAAAGGGACAAGGGAGTGCAACTTTACTGAAACCAGAATCTCCTGGTTAAAGCCACTAAAAGACATAATAAAAATATTTTTAGAATTTTCATTGAAAAGCTGAAAAGATCATAAAGGGTTATCAGGTCAAACTCTCAGTGAAATCTCACTGACCCCAGAGAGGTAAGTGACTGATGAAGCTGCTTTCTCTCTGACAACATTTGAAGATTCAGGCAGACTTGAACATGGGTTTTGGACAACCTGCTGGGGCAACGTAGACAGAGTTCAAAGGCCAAGGTCAGCTCCATGGGGAACATCTAATGGGACACCCACCCCTTTTAAAGCTGGAAACTCAGAGGGCTACATACATCCGGGTAAGGAAGAAACCAGCTGAAACTTGTCCCCGTCTCTCCAGCATCCAGAGGGCATTTGTCTTGTGCATTTCAGAGCAAGAGAAAAACGAACCAATTCCTCAGATGTTATAACCACGTGACAGCCCTCACGTGGACGGGTAGCCAGATCCTCATCCCCTAAGTGTTCCGAAATATCCTGCCATAAATTGAAGTGTTCCCAGAGTGGTCCATGAGGGGCTTCGCAGAAGCAAATGTAAATCTTCCCTGTAAGATGGCACCTTCATTTGGGGCTTAGAATTCCTCCAACACAGTTATTCAAAGACAAGCAACAGCATAGCGTCAAAAGTAATTAAAGGGGGAAGTAAGGTGCCGGGAGAAAGAACCAGCAGAAACAAAGGCAAGGGCAATGAAGAGACTTGCAAAGACTTCGGATGCTGAAATTAGCAGACACAAAGTAAAAAGGAACCTGACACAGCACCCCCCGAATCACTTTGGGCCTGGTAAATAAGCCCCCACTCCCACACCAGCGTTCCTTCTTTAAAAATTTCTTTCTAGAGGAATCTGCACTTTCAAAAAAAGCAGTAAAATAGCCTGATGGTTAAGAAACAGAAGACAAGCTTGAAAACATCTTCTGTGAAGGGGATCACACTATAAAATGTGGTGTAGCATCTTGAACAGAATAAAAGATCCGCTTTAGTTTTGATATTTGGTGTTTTCATTACCACGAGGCTTTCTGCAGGTATCAAAGCCGCATTCTGTGTACAGTTCCATAAGGCTGAGTACGTTAGCCGTGCTGTTCAATTCTTTTACATCATACTGTCCAGTGATTCAAGTGAAAAAGCAAAGACAGATAAGAAAAAGGGCTGAAACCATATCGAGTCAAAGACACTCGGACACCCTTAAACAGGCCACAGCACTGACTCAGCTCCACCCAGAGTCGCTCGTAGACGAGGTTGGTTGTCAGGGAATTCCATCGTGGACGAGAGGGACACGGACAAAGGACTGAAATACATCCTGAAAAACTGGGTCTAAAAGGTGAGGTGTAGGGCAGGACTCTTTGAATCGTCATTCAATGGAGACTTTTAAAATCTTGATTGACATTCTTCCCAGCATTAAAATTAAGTTCTAATTATCCTCTTAAATAGAGTGAAAGAAGATAAGATTTTGAGATAAGAAATTACTTTAGAAAAATATAAATTTTATTTTCTATATTTTAGGGTCAATCCATATTTTAGAAGTCATATTATTATCAAGCTATAATAATTTAAAGTAGTGGCTCATAGATCATAGATAGACCGATGGGACAGAGTAGCCCAGAGAGAGACCAAAAGATGAGCAAAGGTGTTCGAAGATACAGAGGGCATCTTCAATCATCAGGGGAGAAGATGAGTTAGTGAATAAATGGTGTTATGACACCTGGATAGTCATCTGGAAAAAAATTAAATAGGTCCTATAATCGCACATCTTACACCAAAATGATTCCAAGGGATCAAAGATGTTAAAGTAAAAATAAAACTGGGGGAGTGGGGTGGCTCTGGGGCCGAGTGGTTAAGTTCGTGCGCTCTGCTTTGGGGCCCAGGGTTTTGCCGGTTCAAATCCTGGGCGTGGACATGGCACCGCTCGTCATGGGAGGCTGAGGTGGCGTCGCACATGCCACAACTGGAAGGACCCACAACTAAAACATACAACTATGTACTGGGGGGATTTGGGGAGAAAAAGCAGAAAAAAAAAAAGCAGAAAATTGGCAACAGTTGTTAGCTCAGTGCCAATCTTTAAAACTTAAAAAAAATAAAACCGGAAGAGTGGACAATTTAAAAAGTAACCTTGGTGTGGGTAGGTAGTTTTTAACTGTGATTTAAAACTCAGAAGCCATGAAAGAAAAGATTAATCAATTTTGTATAAATATCAAAAGCTTTTGTAACAAACAAAAACCCCATTCTGTTCAAAGACGAAACAACAACAACAAAAACTAACTAATAAAGTACATTTGCAACTTATAACAAAGGCTAACAAGACTGATTGCCTTGTTATGGGAAAAGAACCTATAAACTGATTTCTAAAAACCAACAAGCCTATACTTACAGATACAGTTGTTCTTGGTCATACGACAGATGCCCAGTCTGACTCCCGAACAACAGTGCTCTCAGCTGTGAGAGTGGGCCTGGGAGCTGGCGAGCAGCACGGCGCCCGGAGTTAACAACAGTGTATTGGACACTTGACGTTGCTATCAGAGCAGAGCTTTAATGTTCTCACCATAACCACAACAGCAAAATGGTGATTATGTGAGGTGAAGGATGTGTTAACTAATCCTGCTGGGGGAAACATTTCGCACTATCTACGTGTACCAAATCATCACATTACACACCTTGAACTTACAGGATGTTACATGTCAATTATATTTCAATAAAACAGGGTGGGGGGAACCACTCGCAGACACCCTTTTGTCAGACTGGCAAAGATCACAGAGTCAGCTGAGGTTCCGTGCTGGCACAGCACACGTGGGGCAGTGCACACCGGCTCATCTTCTGCGGAGGGCAAGATGGTGCTGTTTTTCTAAATTAAAAACTGCACACACCGTTTGAATGCAGCAACCCGCTTCAGGGAGTTTTTCCCTACACACATACTTGCCAAAGTATGAAATGGCATAGATCCAAGGACATTAATTGCAGCATTTTTGCAATCAGGAAACCACCTCACTGTGCCTCAATTTGGGACCACTGATTGAAATGTATTGGGGTGATCCATGCAACAGGATACTCTGCAACCATTACCAGAATGAGGCAGCTCCATATGCACTGCAATAAAGAGATCTTTGAGGTACGTTGTTAAATAAAAGTAGCAAAATGCAGAATACCACATCTAGCATGCTACCATCTGTGTTTACAAAAGGGATGTCGTTATGTACAGACTGTCTCTGGAAGGACACACAGTCAGGTAACGGTCGTCGCTGAGGGAGGAAACCAGACCACAGCGGGGATGGGAGGGAGGCAGTGACTTTTCACTGTACATGCTTTTGAGTTTGTACCGTGTGCTATCAAAAAGAAAAAACTTTAAATCATTTAAAATAGTTACGTATCTACTGAATAATGCTCAGACGATAATGCAACCACAATGCTCCCCACCTCCTTCGCGACAGTTCGACACACAGTAACGGAATGAGTAGGGACTTTCCCTTATCATGCGGCCCTGGGAACAGAATTGCCCTTTATGACCCATAAGCCGATTGAAGGCATTTTCTTTAAAGAAAGGTGTGTGTTATATCCTCTACAGGCCTCAGCCAATATTTGTTGGAAATGGTGAGGTTCACGTTTATTAATTTAACACACAGTTGTTGACACTACTGTGTGCTCAGCTTGAGCTGGGTTCTGGGCACAGAGGGCTACGCTGGGCCAAGTCCTTGACTTTGAGCTCACAGCCTAGTTGGGGAACTAGACAAAGAAACAATTACAAACCAGCCTCCGGTGCCAGGAGCTTTCCATTGCCGTGGGATAGGTGGGGCGACGAGGCTAGAGAGGCTAGACAGATCTGGTTGTGAAGGGTCTTGACGGCCTTGCTTTCCACCCTCGGCCACTGAAAGGCTTGAGCAGGTGAGAGCCATGGCTGGGTCCGTGGGGTGGACAAGTCGATGGCGGCTGGAGTGGGAGATGGACTGGAGGGGACCAGAAAGACTGGTGAGGAGCCTGGGGCCATTCACCAGGGGGAATCTGGCTTGTCCCCTCAGGGAGAAGTTTATAACTCCTTTATTTTTCTTATTACAATGACTAGGAATTATAAAATCTTAGGTAATGTATGTGTCAGAGAGCAACCTTGTATCTCAGTTGAGGAATATTAGTGAACAAATTAGTAATTGAACTTTAGGTGATGAACAGTTTTTTTCCAACTTTGAAATTTCTTATTCACCGCAAGGGAAATTAATTGGGAAAGGACACATTAATTAGAAATTTTTCCATCTTTCATGTTCTGGTAAAATTTATATATCAGTGGAAACTATCTGTAGCTTGGAAGTTTGAAACGCAAAGTCTAAAACGTGGTAGTAGCTTCCCCCGCACGTAGGCAGTGCCCAGAGCTCGCTGCGGGCTGCCCCGCTTCCTGCCAAACCTCGTCCTGCTCACCTAGGTCCCGACATGCTGGGCTCCACTCACACCTCTTTAAACCAGCCCAAGCCAGTTGTGCCTCTGAGCTTTCCCACGAGCTGTTTACTCTGTCTAGAACGCCCAAACCTTTCTCACTCACCCATCCTGTGTGTCTCTTGTCACCAGTTAATTCCTCACTGAGGCCTTCCCTAACCACACCAAAGCTGGCCCGACACTCTTTCGTAGCATCCCATTCTATTGACTCATTGCATACACTACAATTATTTGCTAATTCTTCGTTTCCTTTCATACTACCTGTCTTCCCCATTTCAGGTTCATGGAAGTAGTAACTATACGCGTCTATAACCACATATACTATGCTTGGCAGAAATTTTTAAATTAATGACTATGGCCCCTTTATGTTCCTCTGGCCGCTGGCCTCAGCTTTCCTCTTTTGGGACACCTCCACAAGGGGCATTCCCTAGCGTCTCTCTCACTGGGCCTGGGTCCAGCACCTGCATGGCTATCACAGGCTGTACCAGGGGATGCCCAGGGCTCAGATACCTATCTGTGAACTCACGGCTCCTGCACCCTCAGGTTGGAAGAGCACCTGAACTCTTCCCACCTGGTCAGCCCAAGGCTGAAGAAAGGTCTTCTTGCAGAAGTGCATGTGGAAAACCGTGCCTGGAGCACGGCCGCAAGACTGGGAACTTGCTGCACAACCTCCCACCCACCAACAGCCATGCCAGCCCCACCCCCGTGTCTGGAGCCAGGTGGCTCTCTAGGGTGGCCTGGAATGTGTCATAGAAGAGACGGCTGAACACAGTAGGTGAGCACGTGGGCTCTGGAGCTACCCCGCCTGGGTCAAGTCCTTGATTCACCATTTACCAGCTTTGCGACTTCTGAAGTTTCCCAACCTCTTTCTTCCACCTTCAAGTGCAGAGTGCTTACAACAGTACGTGGCACGAGGTGCACCCTCGAATGTTAGCTGTTATTCCCAGTGACAGGCATATAGCTCTTTCCATCCCACAGCCTGAACACTACGGTTTCTGGGGCCAGGCAGGTCTGGTTGGTCATTGTGGGGATCCAGAACAAGACTGGCCATAAAAAGATAAAAAATGCTTGGAAGCACGACTCTGGCCATGTCTCAGTGACATCTAATTGGATAAGCAGCCAACACAAATGCAACTTGTACATCTTGGAACACCAGGAACTTTCCTCATTTATTTTCAGAAAAACACAGTGATAATAATTTTTATGGCAACGATTTTTTAAGGACAGTGATGTGTGGTGTGTAGGGTAACACACAGAACAAGGAGGGATATGTCCAGGCGACCAAATCCTGGCACTTGTGGACAATGAGTGGTAGCACAACTGAGAAGTGCTTCAGTGATGGCAAACAATCAAGCCTTCTATTTTTTCTCCTTCATAAACAGGTATAAAAATATTAAAAGTAAAAATACTACCAAAAACATATTCAGCAGGAGTGGAGGTGGGCTGCGAAGCTGGGAACCCTCCTTCTGCAGGATGAAGCAGGGCGGGCGTGTCTTGTCTCCATGTCGTCCTGCTGGCTGGTCCAGCAGCAAACGGGAGGGCAGTGCGAGGAGCAGGGGCAACAGGAATGAATCGAGAGGAATCAGACGCCCGTTCTTGGACTCAGTCCATGCTTAGGGGAAGGGTTTTCCCAACCAAAGGCATGCATGCAGTTCAGGGGTCTTCTGACCCAAGCCTCTGCTGCTCACGCACAGTGAGCTGGAAGCCTGAGTCTGCGGCGGCCAAGGTGCCGTGGCAGAGCAGTGCTGGAGATGGAGGAGGGCACCACCTCACGGAGATGCCGCTGTCAAGGCTGGGCAGACCCAGGTGGATGGGGAGAAGCTAGGTGTAGAACCAATCAGCCGGAGATGAGGAAGACCTGACGAGAGAGAGGGATTCGAGGAAATTGAAAGGGGAAACTTGGAACAATTTTTTTCCCTCGAGAGCAGGCAGTTTCAGCAGCTGTTCATGGCAGCCCACAGGCATTGAAGACTATAAGTCTAGATGCTAAACCTCTACTGAAACCCCTTCCCCTGGGCAGAGCAGGGTTGGCACCTCCAATGGGTTTGCTCCCTGGACAATTCCAAAGTACACCAGGAGAGCTCTGACGCGGGAGGGGGGTCCTAGGTCTGCTTCTCTGGCTCATAGCTTTTTCTTTAGTCCAGGTGAGGGGTGAGGAGACTGGCTCGCATGTAAGTTCAGCAGTCCCTCTGCCACATGCAGATTCGTCATCTTGAGATGGCATAGTTGTGGGTGTGCCGGAAAGTCTGTGCACCACGTGGGGCAGGAAGTAGTGGGGGATCGTCTGGATGTGCTGAGGGCGGCACGTTACCAGCTTGCAAACTCTGTAACCCTGAAGGGTCCCAAAGAGTGGTCCTGACCGTCTGTCACAGTCAGCCTCTATGTGGTCAATCAGTAAGACTAGAAAAGTGAGGTATGCAATGAACTCCTCTTCCTAGGACTCTCTGGATGTCTTGGGATTAACCTGGCTGAGGGTGGGGTAAAGTCCCTCCCAATAATTGCCGATATCTTGTCTAACACCATGCAGATCAGTTGGCAGAAGAGAAGGTGGCTGAGGATCTTTAATTCAGGGTTCTCAAAAATGCACTTTTAGGGGTCAGCCAAAGGTCAGACTGCCCAGAGAGCCATACTACTTCAGATTAGAAAAGTACAGAATAGCACCCAGGAAAATGTTGACGCCTATGGTTGAGAAAGTCACGCAGTGAGGTGCTGATCATATGGCAGAATGTCACCCAGCCAGAGCTAATGGCCTGGTCCAGCAGCAGTCCCATGAGTGTATCCAGGCTGGCCCAGCTCATCCCCCCAGACAGGGACGAGTGAACAGGCACCTCAGAGTTGAATTCCCTGAAGACCCAAGCCTGCCAGGAGGTGGGCTCAGGGAGCATGGACTGATCCCAGATGGAGGGCTTCAGACTGCACTGGTTCGGGTGGAGGAACAGCTCCTGGGGCTGTCACTGCGACGAATGGAGCCCTTAAAGCGGCAGCAGGTCTTGGCTCAACTGCAGGCACAGACCAAGTGGCGACAGCTCTTGTTAATAACAAGCAAAATGAACAACAAATTGGCAATGTATTTCTCAGGGATTCAAGGTGAGAGGGTGACAGTCAGGACCAGGCAGGCCACACGAATAGCACTGAAGGCAGGTGTGTGCAGCAGGGACTGACTCCAACATGATGGAGAACAGCCTCTTCTGAGCCTTGGAGCTGAGGTGCAGCATGCGTAGGGGCCAGCAGATTGCCCAACCTGATGGACAGCTGTTCCACAGGCCAGCACCCTGCCACTTTGCTTCCTGGAATGACAGTTTACTTGCTCTTCCATCTTCATTACATGGTGTGTTCCAGCCTGCGGTGGTGTGGGCTCCCCATTCTCTGTGGAGCGGAAGGGGAGAATGCCACCAGAGGCTGAGTGTGTGAAGGCACAGAGATGTTATTTTATCTGTGATTTCCACTGAAAGCACTGAAGGTTTAAAGATGGAGACTGGACCTGTAGGACTAGAGTCTCAATCAAACTTCTGAGCATGGACACTGCCCCTGCCAGAGAATGTCACAGTGTAGCTGACCACTTCTTGACCTGTAGAATCATTCAACATGTCGCCCACCACTGTAAGGATGGGAGAGTCTTTAAGGAGTGCCATACCCGGCCGGAGGAGAAGGAATGGCCACTTTCAAATCCAAAAGCAGAAATTCAAAGCTCTCTGTCTTTCCTGTGAACAGAGTAAAAACCTTCAGAAAACTGGACAAAAGTAAGGCAAGAACTAGGATGCAGCAGGTCAATATCCCAGCAGTAACAAATACACTCTAATGCGGTAGACACAGAGGACAGCCCAGCTGAGGGAAAGAGAGTGGGTCAGAGCCTTCCGGGAGCTGGCCTTGGGGCTCCAACCTTTCATGCAATTGCACATCAGGAAATGCCAAGTCCCAGAAGTGGAGGTGGCCTGGGACACCACTAGGTGGCTGGGATCGCCACACCTGAAGCTGCGCATGTCCTGACTGCTGTGTGTAGAGTGCAGTGCAGAATTGGAGGGTATCCACACAGACTAAGCCCCTGCTTTAGGTATCATCCCAGGGTCAGAGTCGAACTGAGGCCCAGAGGAACTGGGTAACTCAAGATTTTGATTAACCTCTGCCTCCCAGACAGAGGTCCCAAGTTCTGAAAGCTGGGTTTGACTGCAACACCCAGTATCATGGACTGTGTATGAGATCAGATCACCACACTCCCCAAGGGCAAACGGGGTGGTAATAAGTGACATAATGTTACCACTTAGGAGTTGCTAAAGCAAAATAGGGACATGCCATTCAAATGAAGTGTCTCAGAAGGAGAATACAGGTAAGCAGCAGTGGACACATAGCCCAGGGAGACCTGGCCCCACATGGCTTGAAGCTGAAGGCGGGGAGCATAATTCAAGTAAGTCCTGGGCTGACCAGGGTGGCTGCACGTCTTTACACTGGGCATTGGGAGTGTGGGTGTGGAGAACAGAGGGTTCCATTGAGGTGGGAATCCTCTTATATAAGAGAAGCAAGTAGAGTAAAACGCTTGTAGGCCATTTTCTTACTTTTGTGTTCCTTTGCTTCTCAACCTTAATTTTTACAATTTTATAATTTGTCTTAACAGTTAAAACATAAATTTGATAAACCAATTTCTAGGTTGTCAATGAAGGTCCATTTTAGTTCTGACACTTGGTAATTCAGACTATTAAACAGCACTGGTGTTCAACTGAGGCAGCACTGAACCACGAGGAGGGTTTGCCATTCCTAAACTCTCAAAACCCACAATATCGTGAAGCTTGACTCTCAGTAAATAAAATGACTGTCTCAATGTAGTGTTCCTGGTTATTCTCTAGAATGACTCGCTTACATTCAATAACTCATATATTCAGTCTTAAAGCTCCTCCATCTACACTCCCGTCACGTCACTTTTCTCCAATATGATGTCTCTGATGCTGAATGAGGTTGGCAGTTTGGTTGAAAGCTTTCCCACATTTATTACATTTATAGGGTTTCTCTCCTGTGTGAATCCTCTGATGTTGAGTAAGGTGTGTGCTTCGGATAAAGGCTTTCTCACAGATCTTACATTTGTAGGGTTTTTCTCTAGTGTGAATTCTCTTGTGTTGAGTGAGGGCTGAGTGGTCACTGAAGGCTTTCTCGCATATGTTACACGTGTAGGGCTTTTCCCCAGTGTGAATTCT
This sequence comes from Equus asinus, assembly GCF_041296235.1. Lineage (NCBI taxonomy): Eukaryota > Metazoa > Chordata > Mammalia > Perissodactyla > Equidae > Equus > Equus asinus. The sequence continues at coordinate 5,925,220 of NC_091798.1, forward strand.
CTGATGCTGGGCTAGGGCTGACTGGTCCCTGAAGGCTTTCTCACACAAACCACATCTGTACGGTTTCTCTCCAGTGTGAATTTTCCGATGTCGAGCAAACGATGAATTATCCCTGAAAGCTTTCCCACATTCGCTACACTTATAAGGTTTCTCTCCAGTATGAATTCTCTGATGTTCAGTAAGGGAAGAGTTCACCCTGAAGGCCTTTCCACATTCATTACATTCAAAGGGCTTCTCTCCAGTGTGAATTCTCTGATGCTGAAGAAAACTGGTACTCTGATTGAAGGCTTTCCCACATTCATTACATTTATAGGGTTTCTCTCCACTATGAATATTCTGGTGTTTGGTAAGATGTGCCCTGCACACAAAGGCTTTGTCACATATGTTGCATTTAAAAGGTTTCTCTCCAGTATGTATTCTGTGATGGTGGGCAAGGTGGATGTTTCGGATAAAAGCTTTTCCACATAAGTTGCATTCGAAAGGTTTCTCTCCAGTATGAATTTTCTGGTGATATGTAAGTGAGGAGCTCACTGAGAAGGCCTTTCCACATTCCTTACATTCATATGGTTTCTCACCAGTGTGAATTCTTTGGTGATGGATAAGGTGTGTACTCTGGTGAAAGGCTTTCCCACATTCTCTACATTCATATCGTTTCTCTTTAATAAGAGTTTTCTGATTTGCATTAAGTTTATTAGTATGAGTTTTCTGATGTTTATTAAGGACTGAACTCTTAGTGAAAACTTTTCCACACTCACTACACTCAAAGGCTTTTTTGCTAGACTGTAATCCCTGACTTTGAACAAAAGATGAGCTCACGGTGCAGCACTTCCCAGGTTCATCACATTCCTGGTCACTAACCACAGATGAGGTTTTCTGGTGAGTGAGTACTGCTTGCTGCAACTTCATCTCCTGGCCTCTAGGCTGACGTTCCAATAGGCTGTCACATTTCCAGTGACCATCTCTAGTGAGTCTCTCCTTTATCACCCACCGATCCGATCCTTCTTCAGGAATATCTGCCTTGAGAGTAGATTTCCTACCTACAGGCATAGTCATCCAGTCTGAAAGACACCAAAAAGAAAAATGTCTGTTTTATCCTAGTAAAACTTGTAGTTGGGATAAGAAGGTGAGCCTATTTATAATGGTAACAAATTGGTTTTAGTTTTGAAGATTTCTTGCAGTGAGGATAAGAAAGGAAAAGGGAGGAGATTCACAGAGGACACAGCAGGAGGGGTGACCTAATGGATAATGGATAAGGCAGAAGAGCCTGAGTGCAGGTCACAGGCCTGGGTTGGGATGGTGGGTACAACACTTATTTTCTTTGTGATTACAGAGAAGTTCCCTTTCTAAGCCTCAAAAAAACCTATACAGACAAAACTACGCTAACAGATCAGAAAAAAAATGTACCTTGTCTATTTTAGTGATAGCCCAGATGTGGCCTGAAGAAACCATTTAAACTAGAGGTCAACACTTGGTAGAAAAAAACTCAGCTCCAGAGTAACTACTAAAATGAACATTTTGTATTTTATACTCATTTTAGCATTCAGATGGATATTAAAAATTTAGGCTACTATAAAGGCTGTGTGAAATACTCATATCTACCAATCATATTGGGACCTCCTGCTATCAGTGAGCAAGCAATAGTTTCAAACCTATATGAATACTGTGACATCCATTTGAGGAAAATGTACCATGAGGACGTATGTGTGAGCACAGGAAATTGAGACAAAGCAGCAAACCTGCCAGGACACACCAGCATGTCCAGGAAGGAGAGGCCCTGCACCAAGGAAAGGAGTCTACTAGTCACTAGAAGTGGGACTCTGCTATTGGGATGGGCACCATGGTCTATGAATTATCTGACAAAATGAGTCCTCTCCCAACACACAAATTCTATACTTATTCAACAACTGTCTCACTGGGGTTCATGGGTACCTTGATATTAACAAGCAGAGTTCTGAATTGCACTTTACTTTTCCGTATATATTTGTGAATATCTGCCTTTTATGTTAAGTCTATTTAAGACTTTGTACTAGGAAATGCAATGATAAGGACTAGAGACTAAACACAGATGATGCAGAGGTTCCCGGGAAATCCTATTAAGAACAGCCTCCCTTGTCACTTTTTTTTGGTACTTACTCCAGAAAAATCTACAAAGAGCTACAATCAAAAAAATAATCTACTTTATATATCTGGAAAAGAAAGATAAAGAGGTGCCTTTCAAGGCTGAAATTCTGGTCAGCTCAGAGTAACGCATCTGTGCTCAGCATAAAGAAGGGTTGGGTATGCTGGTACTGCCCAAACTGAAGACCTTGGGGCTGGCTCTCACTTCTGGACCTGACAGAGCAGCCTATAGCAGACCAGCATTCCTGCAGAAAACAATAGGAAAATCTGAATTAAAAATATATTCTGTCTAAAGGCATCAGAAGTTACTTGAGGCCAACTGGACAGTCTAATATTTGGAAGAGAAGGGAAATAGAGAGGTGATCCCAACACTTAGTGGTTTTTTCCTCACAGAACTTGCTGAATTCTTATGCTACTCAGGGCAAGAGCCTAAGCTAAGCAGAAATTCAGAACTTTCTATAGTCTTATGGTACTGTGAAGTCAAAAACTGGAGTTTAGGACCCTCCAAAGAAGGCAGAGTGGTGGTTGCAGCAAACGTGAAGCTCTCCACTGGGCCTCCTGGAGGGCTACAACCTAGCAGTAAGGGCAAACAAGAGACGGGAAAAGCTTTACAAACACTGCACCCCATCTCTAGCCAACAAGTCTTGGCTGAATGAGAGGGGCCTGCTTGCACTCCAGCTGCCTGTCAGAGGAGAAAGCCAGTCTCCTCTGGAGGAATACAACAGCATCCACAGCCTCTTCACTCCTTCACACATAAGGTCACACATAACGGATTCAATCAAAAAGTACCAGGAGTACTAAGAAACCGAATCAAGAGAAAAACAGACAATAGACAAAGACCCACAGAACTCAGACACCCAAGTTATCAGATATGGATTTTACAATGTGTAATTAATATGGTCAATAAAACAGATAAGAAGGAGAATTTCAATAGAGGATTGGAACCAAAGAATCAAATGAAAATTCTAGAACTGAAAAATATAATAATTGAAATAAAGAACTCAATAGATAGATTTAACAGTATATTGGACACAGTAGAAAAGAAGAATAGTGAATAGAAAAACACATAAGCAGAAAACATCCATGGTAAAACCTGGAGGAAAAAAATTTAAAAAGAGACATATAAGTCATAGTGAAAAGGCTGAACATATGTGTGACTCGAGTTCTGGAATGGGCGGAGGAAAAGAATGGGGCAAAAACATTATTTGAAAAAATAAAGGCTGAAAAATGAATTGGAGAAGCAATACAGACTTTAAGCAGAATAAATACAAAGAAAATCCACCTAGGCACGTCATAGTAAAACCACTGAAAACCAAGACCATCTTGAAAGGTGCTTGAGAGAAAAAACACATTACCTTCAAAGGAGGAAAAATAAGACAGACAGCTGTCTTTTCAACAAAAACAATGGAAGGCAGAAGACAATGAAGCAACATCTGAAGTGTTGAAAGAATGTAACTGCCAAACTAGGATTCAATAGAAAGAAAATATTCCTAAAAAGTGACTATGAAATAGATACTTCCATACAAATAAAAAGAGACTGTGTCATCAGAAGACCCACGTTAAAAGAACACAGTGACAACAGGGCCAGGCACATGGCCGAGTGGTTCAAGGCCTGCACACTCCACTTCGGCAGCCCAGGCTCATGGGTTTGGATCCTGAGGCCGGACATACTCCACTCATCAGCCATGCTGTGGCGGTGTCCCACACATGAAAAATAGAGGAAGACTGGCACAGATGTTAGCTCAGGGCTAGTTTTCCTCAGGCAAAAAAAAAAAAGAAAGAAAAAATGGAAAAGAAATGATGATTAGAGTGCTCCAGGCAGAAATGTGGAAATGTAAGAAGGAATGAAAACCAATGGAGAGAGTGAATACATGGATAAATAAAAATATTATTGCACAAAACAATAATCATAATGTCTTGAGAGGTTGAAAACATATACATAACTAAAATACATAGCAAAAATAACACAAAAGGTTGAAGGAAGAAAACAGAATTAATGTTCTAAGGTACTAGCATTGTCTGAATTATTAAAAGTAAAAATTAATTTTGGATAATAATAAGCTGGTTTTACTTATTAGACTTATCAATAAAAGACTAGTTAAAGAAAGTACATAAACTAGCTAATACAGGGTTAAAATGGAACACTAAAAATAGTTAACTTAAGACAAGGCAAGATAGAAGACAAAAAAGTATTTAAAGCAGGTGAGTAAAATAGAAAATAAATAATACGATAGTAGATGTCCAATCTCATATATATTAGTAACTGGTCTCAATTATCTTATTAAAAAACTTAGATTGTGAGACTGGAAAAAAAATAAAATAAAACTAAATGCCACTTAGAAGAGAAATACCAAAAATACAGACACAGAAATATAGAAAAGACAAGAATGGGAAAGGATTTACCATGTAAGCATTAACCACAAGAAAGCTGGTATACGTAAACTAATATCAGACAAATCTCACAATATTAGAGCAAACAGACTTTAAGATACTCCATATTGACAAAAGGGTGAATTCTCCAGGAACATATAACAAGTCTACATTTGAACATAACGCAACTTCAAAATGTATAAAGTAAACATTGAGAGAATGAAAAGGAAAAATAGAGAAATCTTAACAATTACAGTGAGATATGTTTACATACCATTCTCAATAATTCAGTAATCAAACTATTAAGAATAGGGATGATCTCAACAACCAGAAAAACAAACTTGACTTAACTGATATACTTAGAACACTATACTGAACAACGACGGAACACCCATTATATGTAAGAGTATACAGGACACTTACCAAGACTGACCACGTACTGGGCCATGAAGCAGCATGAACACATTTCACAGGACTGAGACCATCAGAATATGTTCTCTGACTCAGTGGAATAAAGCCAGAAATGAATACCAAAATACCAAAAAGATAATTAGAAAATCAATAGACGTTTCTAAATTAAGCAATACATTTCTAAATAATTGATAGATCAAAAAAGAAATCACAACAAGAATTAGGAAATATTTTAAACTAAATGATAATAAAAACATGAACTGGAACTTATAGGATGCAGCTACAACCACCGTCAGGAGGAAATGTGCAACTATCTATTTGTCTATATTGATTATCAATCTCAAGAAATTAGAAAAATAGCAAAGTAAACCCAAAGGAGAAGGAAAGAAATAATAAAGATAACAGAAATTAGTAACTTAACAAAAAATTGGCAGACCTCTAGAAAGACTAATCAGAAAAAGAGAAGGCACACACTAGCAAGATCAAGAACGATAAAGGGGACATCAGGACAGATTCCACAGAGATTGATAAGATAATAACATAATGAGCAAACTTTATACCAATCAATTGGACAGTTTAGACAAAGACTCCAATTCCTAGAAAGGTACAATGTACCAAAACAGACAAAAGAAGAAACAGAAAATCTGAATGGTCTATATCTAATAAATAAATTGAATCTTCAAATTAAAACCTTCTCACAAAGAAATTTCCATGCAGAGATGGTTTCACCAGTGAATTCTTCTGAACATTTAAAGAAGAAATAACACAATCTTACACAAGCTCTTCCAGAGCACTGAAAAGAAGGAACACTTCCACTGGTTTTATGAAGTCAGGACGACCTACCAGAATCTGAGAAGGACAATTAAAAAAATATAAAATCCCAGACCATTCTGTCTCATGAACACAGATAAAATTCCTAAACAAAATATTAGCAAAAGGTGTGACATAAAAAAGGATAATATGTTACAAATAAGTTGAAATTCAAGGATGTTCTCATACTTCAATCACTCAAAGTCATTCACCACATTAGCAAAATAAAGGGAAAAATCACATAATTATTTCAATAGATGCTGAAAAGGCATCTGGCCCAATTCAACACTCAGTTGTGATAAAAATTCACAGCCGAGTAGGGGTAGAACAGAATTTCCTTAATCTGATAAAAGAGTATCCCTCAAAAATCTACAACAAACTATCGCAGTTAATTGTCAAATACTGAAAACACCAGACGGGGCTGAAACGAGCATGTCTGCTGCCACCTCTTCTGTGGGACACTGTAACAGAAGTCTGGGCCAGTACAAGACTAAGAGAGGAAAAATAAAAGTTTGCAAAAGAAGAAATAAAATGTCATTATTCTCAGCTAATACGATTATGTTCATATAAAAATGCATAATACTTTGTGGACAATCTCTTAGAATTAACAAGGGAATTCAGTAAAGTTTCTGGACACAAGAGCAATATATAAAAACCTATATACCAGCAACAAATAATTGGAAAATGAAACTTTCAAAACATATTTATAATTGCATCAAAAACAACAAAGAGTTAGAAATAACTATAATACTATGAAAGATGTGCAAGAACTATGCACATAAAATTACAGAAACATTTCAGAGAAATTAAAGAAAACCTAAACAACTGTAGGGATATACTACGTTTATAGAATGGAATACTCCTCATTTTCCCCAATTAATCTACAGATTCAGGCCAATTCTTATCAAAATCTCAGTAGAAATTTCGTTGAAATTGAATAGCCAATTCTAAAATTCTATAAACAAAGAAAAGAACAAAGCTGGAGGACTTACATCATCAATTGTAAGACAATATAATGTTGGAGTAATTAAAAGTGTTGTATTGGCACAAGATTAGACAACAAGAATGAAACAGAACAGAGTCCACAAATAGACCTGTACACAAACAGACCAGTGGAATAGACTATAGAGCCAGAATCAGACCCATGCACATGAGGTCAACTTAAGCATGACAAAGGTGACAGCACAGTACAACGGGGAAAAGACAGTCTTTTCAGTAAAGGATCCTGGGCCAGCTGGATACCCACATGGAAAACAATGAATAATGAATCTTCCGTGTGAACTGTAGACCTAAGTATGAAAGACAAAAGAATAAAGCTGCTAAAGGAAAACATACAAGATCTTCATGGCACTGATGTCTTAAGTAGGACAGAAAAGGCACTAGCCACCAGGGGGAAGAAAACCTTGATTAATTGGACTATCTGAAACATTTAGAACTTCCGTTTATCAAATGACACCATTGGCCAGAGTGGGAAACAATGTTTGCAATACACATATCTGTATGACAGAGGACTCAAATCCCAAATATACATCCCTACAAATCAATAAGGAAAGATCAGACAACTAAACAGAAAATGGGGGAAAGACACATAGATACTTTAGAAAAGAGGGATATTTAAACAGTTAATAAAAATAAAAAGGATGATTAATTTCAGCAGTAACAAGCTGAGACAGGAAATATTCAATATATCCTCTAGAATGTGAAAATTAAAAAAATGACAATACTAAGTATATAGGAGAATATGGGACCCTCATATCCTGCTGGTTGGAGTATAGCCTGGTATAAGCATTTTGGAAAACTATTTGGCAGTGTATAATAAGCTCACAAATTGATGAACAAAGTACTCCTAGCTATATATTCGAGATAAATGTATACATATATTCTCTAAAAGACGCACAGGAATGTTCATAGCAGTACTATTCATGACAGACTCAAGCTAGAAATAAACCAAACGTCTAGCAACAGTAGAATGTATGAGTAGCGGTAGGTTTACATGGCAAAATATTGTACATCAGTGAGAACGGACCAACTATTGCTACCTGTGACAACATGGATGAATCTCAAATACACCACTGAAGGAGAGAAGTCAAACACAGAAGGGTACACACCGTATGATTCCATTCACATGAAATTTAAAAATAGGCAAAACGAAGCTATGGTCAGGGTAGTAGTTATCTTTAGGACAAAAGAAACAGAGGGGACGGAGGTTTCCGGGGTGCTGGTAACAGTCTATTTCTTGATGTAGGTGCTGATTATACAGATGTATTTTTACTGTAAAATTTTGTTGAGTTGTACACTTATGATCCGTGTACTTTTCTGTGTTAGTATTACCTCAAAAAAGTTTACTTTAAAAAATCCAGGAGATGGCTTTAAAAAATAATAATTTGGCTCAAGAAAAACAACCACTTGTTAGCTTTCTTTTTCAGCAGCTACTGATGTCTAGTAAAGCCTCTTCCTGACTGTGATCATAGAAACACACCATCTGTGCATTCTAGAGAATATTTGTCTTTCTCATGTTTTCTGTTACAGGGTAACATTCATCTAATTGTTTATCAAGAAAGCAGTCAAATGCACCGTTTTTTCTGCGCTGAAGAGTAGCTGAGGTGTAGAAAGACTGGACTCACCGAAACTGACTGTCCTGTGATGGAGCAGGCTCGGATGGGCACTCAGGCTCAGCTCTGGCTGGGGCCCAGGGCACTTCAGGGTGGGCTGAATTAGGGAGCCACACCCCAGGCTGCACTGACCCACATTCAAAAGAAAAGGGTATGGTTTTAAAATATATACCTGAAGGGCTTCAAGCAAGGCATGCGAGGAGTATGAGCCCAGGCCCTACACAGTGTGGTCAAGAAGTTGCCCCTCCGTTTCAAAAGGTTCCAGAACTGGCACCATCAGGCACGGCTGAAGTGGAGGGGTGGGGCTGCCACAATAAGGAGGACTGGTTGAAGGTCAGTTTAGGAGGGATCCCAGACCCCTCCCCCTCTACGGACGGAGGAGTTCCCTCTCCTGACTGGGCAAAGAAGGGAGGCTCAAAGCTGCTCTGGGCTGAGGACACCAGGGCAGCTGGCAGCAGGAGAGCCGGCTGAAGCCTAAGCCCCACTGACCCACCCACACACAGCTTCCTAAAAGGACGTCAGTCCTCCCACTGTTGAGTGGGGCAGACAATAGGGAGTCACTAGATAGCCGGGGGAAGCTTCTAGCAAGAAAGAGATAAACTAATCAAAGAGAAAATTCGAGAACACAGAACCTATGAAGGGAGAAGAAAATGCTTTTGAAAATCATTATCTTTAGAGGTAAAGTATTTTAACTGTAAAATATGAATAAGAGTTTATAAATATTTAGAGCGATATTCAGAGAAACAAGAGCTCTTGGAAATTAAAAATGATGGCAGAATTTGAAAACTCAATAGAGAATTCCTGCCAAAAACAGTTAAAAAAGAAAGAAACAACTGTTTTTAGGCCATGGACAAATGACAGTGACAGATACAGACCCCCGGAGGCAGGGCCAGGTCAGAGCACAGAGCACGCACGGAGCAGCCCAGGGGTCTGAGTGAACCGAAGCGAGAGAGATCAGGGTTTGTGGAGGCCGAGTCGGCAAACAGCTGTGGCCCATAGAAGAGAAGAAAGCCGCCGAGAGTGAAAACGTAGTTTAAAACTTCCGCACAAGGAACATCCCTGGCCCAGAAGACTGCACTGTTCTGCCAAACGTTTAATGAAGAAATAACACCAATTCTACACACATTTTCTCAGAAAACAGAAAAGGGGGAACTTCCAAATTCATTTTATGACACTAACATTACTCTGATACCAAAAACAAAGATATTACGAGGACACAAAATTACAGACTAATAGCCCTCAAGTACTGATGCAAAAATTCTTAACAAAATGTTAGCAAATTAAATCCAGAAATATTTAAAAAGGATAACAAATCAAGACTAAGTTGGGTTTATTACAGGAATGCAAATTTGATTTGATATTTTAAAACCAATCAATGTAAGTCACTATGTCAACCATTGCATCATCTTAAGGATTCAGAAAAGCATTCGGCAAATATTTAATACCCATCCATGACAAAACTCTCATTAAACCAGGAAAAGGTGTAAACTTTCTCACCTAATAAAGGGCATCTACAAAAAAGCCTACTCCCGACATCACACCAATGGTGGAAGGCTGGATGCTCTCCCCTAAGATGGGGAGCAAGCAGGGCGGCCCCTCACAGCTGCTACCCAGCACTGTGCTGGAGGCCTAACCAGCTCAGCAGGGAACACCTGGGCCCCACGCACACCACTGTGGGAAGGCAAAGTGGAAGGGTCACTGAGAAAACAGTTTCACAGTTTATTACAAAGTTAAACACACATTTAGTTTACACCCAGCAATCCTACTTCTAGACATCTGCCTTAGTGAAAACATATGTCCACAAAAAGCATATGAACTAAAAATCATGCCCACACTTGTACCAGAATGTTCATAGCAGCTGTAGCCAAAACCTGAAAACCCCAATGTTCATTAATGATGAACGGATGAACAAACAGTGGGAAGGTCATAGAAGAGAATGCTACTCAGCAATGGTAAGGAACTACTGACACACGAAACAGCAAGGATGAGCCTCAAAGATAATGTGCCGAGTGAAAGAAGTCAGATACGAGAGCACATCCTGTACACTCCCCCTCCTATGAACTCCTGGGAAGGTAAACAGCGACATCGGCAGAGCAGTGAGCTGGGGAGGGGGAAGGCACTGACGGCAAAGGGGTAAGAGGGAACTCTCAGGGATGACAAAAATGTTATTTTTCTTGATTTCGTGATGGTTACACAACTGTATAAATTTGTCAAGACTGATCAAATATTACACTTAAAATTGGTGAATTTTATTGCATTTTTAATCAGCTAAAACATCAAAAATAATTTAAAAATATTTTTAAAGCTCAATAAAAGAACTGGAAGATAAACTTGAAGAAACTTGTCAAAAACTACAACAAAAAGGCACAAAGATGGAAATTTTAACACAAAGATAAAATTAGAAGATCGGTCCAGGAGGTATCAAGCACTCCATGAAGAGAGAACTGAAGTGGAAATCAAACAACGCTAGACGAAAATGTCCTAGAACCAAAGGGCAGGGATTGCAGATGGAAAGGCCCACCAAATACCCAAGCACAGGCTCGCCGGGTCTCAGCGATACAGATACAGAACTACCCAGGCAACACTCCAAGAAACCTCAGCACACGGGAGTAAACGAGGAGATCCTGCAAGCTTTCGGAGAGGAAGATACTTCCCAAGTGGTGAAGAAGTGGAATGATTTTGGATTTCTCAACAGCAGACTGAGGTCGAGAAAACAATGGAGCAAAGTCTTCAAAATTCCGAAGGAAAAAGATTTCCAGTGCCAAATTCTATTTAGTCAAACTATCCAGAAAGTATCAAGCAGAAAAAAGACATTCAGAGTCACATTAGGTTGCAAAAAACTTATTCCCATGCATCCTTTCTTAGGAAGCTACTAGAAGATGTGTGCCACTCAAAGAAGAAAGTCAACCAAGAAAGAAGATGCCATGGGCTACGCAGCCTGGGAGAGAGGGGACTCGCAGGAGGATGACAGCTGGGCACCAAGCGTTCCAGCATGGAGCAGGTCAGATGGTCCAGAAGAGGCTTTTCCAGGAAAATGGAACGGTCAGCATGACTAATGAATCACCCGAAAGGCCTGAGATGCAGCCAGCCAGAGAAGGGCTGAGCTTAAACCAGTGACCAATAGAAATGAAGCTAAGAAGCAATGAACTCTGGGAATACATTGCTGAGGAAAGCAAAAGTTGTCATAATTTACTATGGATCAGTTGTGAATAGTGTTTGAGAACGTAAAACACTGATTATTGCTCCGACTAAAGTTACACTTCCACTCTACAAGCGAGGGCGGGGAATGGAAACAGCGATAAGCATGAGGAGTTGGGGAGGTGAGCTGAGTCCTCACGTTTTATAGAAGGAATTCATAAAAAATGTCTAAAACTGCAAAGTCAAGAGGTAGCAACACAAACATGTTACTTGAAAACACAGAACCAAATATACCAAATAATCAGATAAAAGAAGAGAAAGTGGTTACTTCTAAAGAAGGGAGAATGGGGAAAAGGGGGACGGGGGCCACTGTTTTTCACAGTAAACACTGTAGTTCCATTAAACCAAATGCATGTATTACTTTGATAAAATTTAATACTGAACATAAAGAAAAAGAATAAACTCCAAAAAAGTTGAAGGAAAGAAATAACAAAGAGAAAAAATTAATGAAATAGATTAAGACAAAAAAGAAAGGATCAGCAAAGCCAAATATTTATTCATTTAAAAGTCTATTAAATGGGCCGGCCCGGTGGCGCAGCGGTTAAGTGCACACGTTCTGCTTCAGTGGCCCGGGGTTCGCTGGTTCGGATCCCGGGTGTGGACATGGCACTGCTTGGCAAGCCATGCTGTGGTAGGTGTCCCACATATAAAGTGGAGGGAGATGGGCACGGATGTTAGCTCAGGGCCAGTCTTCCTCAGCAAAAAGAGGAGGACTGGCAGGAGATGTTAGCTTGGGGTTAATCTTCCTCAAAAAAAAAAAAACAAGGGAAAAGTCTACTGAAAAAGCAAAACTCTGATGAGACTTATAAAGAAAAAAAAAGATAAAAGTAAATACTACTAGAAAGTCATGCTTTCATTCAACAAATACATACTGGACCCTGGTGTGCTGAGGATCCAAGAGCAAACCACACCGAGTCCTTCCCTCCTGGATTAAGGGTAGAAAGGCTGATTTAAACAGGACACCGAAAGCACAAAAATACTTTCTGATCGGGGCTGGCCCCGTGGCCGAGTGGTTAAGCTCACGCGCTCCGCTGCAGGCGGCCCAGTGTTTCGTTGGTTTGAATCCTGGGCGCAGACATGGCACTGCTCATCAAACCACGCTGAGGCAGCATCCCACATACCACAACTAGAAGGACCCACAACGAAGAATATACAACTATGTACCAGAGAGCTTTGGGGAGAAAAAGGAAAAAATAAAATCTTAAAAAAAAAAAAAAATGCTTTCTGATCATAAAGACAAACACAGGGGCCAGCCCCGTGGCTGAGCAGTTAAGTCTGTGCGCTCCGCTGCAGCGGTCCAGGGTTTTGCTGTGTTCGATCCTGGGCGCGGACGTGGCACTGCTCATCAGGCCATGCTGAGGTGGCATCCCACATGCCACAATTAGAAGGACGAGCAACTAAGATATACAGCTACATACCAGGGGGATTTGGGGAGATAAAGCAGGAAAAAAAAAGACAAAGACATATATTTTACTTCATTAATTAAGAACTTCTGTTAGTAAAGAAAGAGAAAAGATAAGCTATAGACTGACATGCATATTAACTGATAAAGTATTAGACTCCTGAATACATATAGAACTCCTTTACAAATAAATAAGAAAAAGATAAACTGTAATAGAAAAATGGACAAAGAATATGAATATGTAAGTCATAGAACACAAATAATCAACATAGGAAGAGATGTTCAAGTTCATTAGTAAATAAGGAAATGCAAATTAAAACCGTGAGATACCACTTCTCAGGAATGGGCTAATTTTTTTTGTTTTTTAGGAAGATTAGCCCTGAGGTAAGATCGGCCACCAATCCCCCTCTTTTTGCTGAGGAAGACTGGCCCTGAGCTACCATCTGTGCCCATCTTCCTCTACTTTATATGTGGGACACTGCCACAGCATGGATTGTTGGGTCTGCACCCGGGATCCGAACCCACGAACCTGGGGCTGCCAAAGCAGAGCAGGTGAACTTAACCACTACACCACCGGGCCAGCCCCAGGGCTAATTTTTAAAAGTCTGACAGTTCAAAATTTTGGCAAGAATGTAAAGTAACAGGAACGTGCATCAATTACGAGTATAATTTGGAACAACTAATTTAATCAGCGATCTGAGGAAATCTAGGAGAGTTGAAGCACATACTCTTAAATGCGGTATTTCTACACCCAAGAACACACCTACAAGAAACTCGCAAATAAGGCCTGTGTGGATAAGGAAATATTACTGAACCATGACCACCTGGTTTTTCATGTCATTACCCACACCTGACTACGAAATGCCTCTAGGCATAAAAGTCCTCATTTACCTTCATATTCCCCCCACCAAGCGCAACAAAGAATTCGTGTTAATGATGAACCAAGGGAAGAATGAACGACGTTAGGCTGCCAGAGTGGTAGGACAGCAGGTGAATTTCTTTCAATTCCCGCCTTTTTTTTGTTATAGCACTGCTTGTATAATACAGAGTGAAATATTAAAAATGCCTTAGTTTGGTTACAATAGAAATTCAGAATGTTATTGGGGTAAGCTAAAAGATTTTTTTTTGATAATTGAGTTTTGGAGTTCAGATATTTAAACTCCCTAACAGATTGGGTCCTAGACATTGAAGGTACAGTCACGTGCCACATAATGGCATTTTGGTCAAGGACAGATTGTATATATGACAGTGGTCCCATAAGATTAGTATCTATAGCCTAGGTGTGTGGTAGGCTGTCCCATCTAGGTTTGTGTGAGTACATTCTATGATGTTCGCACAGTGACGAAATCGCCTAACCACATATTTCTTGGAATGTGTCCCCGTCAGTACACAAAGTATGACCGTATATAGGTATTTACTGTAGTGTATAAATTCCTGCCCACTTCACTGGGCTACCTTGAAAAATCACTAATAAAAGGTTTTAAAAAATATTTTAGAGTCTACAAAATGCTAGCTGAAGGTGAAGTGTTGTCATGTCTCACACAAAGCAACGTGCTCTCCAGAACACTGAGGCACCTGCTCCTGCTCTTACGCTACCAGATCCAGTGGGCTCCTCAAGACAAGTATCAGCCACTACACCGTCATGTTCTCTGTAGCCCCAGGCAATAAGGCCATGTCGCTTACGAGGTGCCAAGCATTGTACTGGGTGTGAGCAATACAGCAAAATGTACCACGACCCTGGCCGCACTCCCACAGTGCTTACAGCCCAAGGGGATGCCAGCCCAAGGTGGAGAATAGTGAAATGCTGGCTGAGTGTACATACACATGGACAAACAAATATGAAGGTGGCTGAAGAAATGTGCAATGTTCAGCTGGAGGAGCTGCCTCAGTAGGCATATGGTGACTGGCCTTTAGGACCAGAAGCAGCCCTGCTGTGTGTGCCCAGGGGGATTCCTCCGCACTGGAGCAGTGCGAGCAGAGACTGCACTGTCAGATGCTGAACAGGACGACAGGACACACAAGCACCGGGGGGAGATGCCCAGACTACATGTCAGGACTTTTCCAAATCAGAGTATTAAGCTATGCCCAATAAGGAGAGAAGAAAAATCATGCAGAGGAGGGTCCAGGGAGGGACAAACTGCCACATAAAAGGAGTGCCACATGCACACAGGGACAAATGTGGCAACACGGTATTGAGGTGAACACGGGAAAAGATACTCCTTCTCACTCCACAGGCCTAGCGCACTTGCGGAGTTCCTCCCGATGCCTCCCAGACGCAGGGTTCTTACCAAGACAGAGGCATCTCGAGGCGTCCTCTGGCATCCAAACTCCCCCTTTTCCCAGCTGTGAAAGCATATCTGGTTCAGGTCCTAAGAGTCCTGTTTTTAAAGGAAAAAAATGGACCATATGTGTTCACACCAGAGAGAAAATCAGTGCAAGGATGAGATCTGGTCCTCTAAACTTCCTGGAAAAGGTGACATAACAGGAAGGCCCAGGGTAGAGACGAGTTCCCAGGAGGCAAAGATGGCTCAGGCCTGACACAAGCAATCTGTTCCCATGTCTTTCTCCCCGCCAGAAGGGAGGAGGATTCGACCCCTAGTCCCCTGTGAGGCATCTGCACTGAGACTCCAAGAGTCACCAAGGATAGGCAGGCAGTGGCCCTGAAGACGACATCCTCGGTCAGCCCACTCCAACCCAACCTTTCACATGTAACCAGTTGAAGGGTCCCAGAGCAACGTCCAGATGTGAAGATCAGCCTTCAGAGGCTGCCCCTTACCCAGCGAGACCAGGGTGCTGTAGTTCTCCAGCATCACCTCCCTGTGCAGGGCCCTCTGAGCAGGGCTCAGCTGTGCCCACTCGTCCCAGGTGAAGAGCACGGCCACATCCTTGAAGGTCACCGATTCCTGTAACAGGAAACCCGTCCCTGTTCACCAGCGGCTACCCTTCACGGGGCTCTCTGGGGAATGCTGGGACCCTGGGCCCCGGGGGCCGGTTGAGATCTGCAGGACGTTAGCATAGGGGGCCTGGTGTTCTGTGACAAGGCAAGCACTTCCTCAGGGTCTCCTAGGGGCCGAGGTTTTATTAGACCTTGTTCTCCACCTTGAAGAAACATATGTCATGGAGAAAACATGTTTCCTCAGCACTGGGACTTCATACCTGCTGTTCATTTTGACAAAACATTTTCTCCCATCTCCCTCAATGTGCCCAGCCCTGCCTCCACCCCCACCCCATGACCAAACCCTCCGCAGGTCTCGGCTTAGACATTACTTCCTCAGCACGGCCTTCCTCGACTGATCCCATCACCTGTGCAGGTCCATCAACGCTGGGTCACACTTGATGTGAGCTTTCCGTGCCCTTGGACTGTGAACTCCAGGAAGCTGTGCCCGTCTCCACATCTCCCTTCTCCCCAGCACGTCTTCCAGAACACGGCGTGTGCACCTAGCACCTATTATTTGTTGCTCAGCAACTCCTGCTTCTTTCAGTTGCTCACCTGCTCACCCCCAACACACATACACGGTTCCCATGGAAACAGTCGTTCTGGGCAATGTGACCTTGCCTCTCTCTCTGATCACAACTAGCGCCGTCCTTGGAAACTAATGCCTGAGAGGCCAAGGGAGCTGCTGTGCACTGAGAAAGAAGAGTTAAGCAGAAGCCCAGAGAAGAAAGCCAAGGGTCCAAGAGAAAGGACTTTTAGGTTATTCTAGACTCCATTTCCATAGCCAAAATCCAATTGCATCTTTGCCTTTGGAAAAATACGTGGGAGATATACCAGTACCCTTCCAAGAAAAGCCTACTTTTGCTTAAGACAGTCTGAGCTGGGTTTCTATCACCTGCACCCAGAGCCTTGCACAAAGTAGGCAACCAAGAAACACTTACTGGATTCAACCCATGAACCAGTTTGCCAGGGACCACTGTCCACCTTTGTATCACCTGCACAGATCACAGCACCCGGCACGTTTTACATCCCTGAAAGAGGTCTGCTGAATGGCAACCAAATCAAGGCAGCCTGTAAACAGGAGACAAATGTGTGACACCAACGAGTTTGAGGAAAAGGCTAGGGCACGGAAATTCCACAGTGGACTGGCATTGTGGGGACAGGGTTCACAGAAAAAGTGGTGCCTAGGATGAGTCCTAAAGGACAAGTCAGAAACCAGGAGGAGGAGGGTGAGCAGCCAGTGAGCTGCCACTGGGTTGAACACAGCACCCTCAACTGGCTGCTCACCCCTTCCAACGATTTCTGCCACAGATTCCTGTCCTGGACAGGCTTAAATGTGAAGGAATTAGACAATTTTACCAAATTCATCAGAATTCATACATTCAAATGCTATCTCCTTCAAAGTGGAGTCCACACTCTTACTCTAAACAGGCTGGCACTGCTCAAAGCTTTTCAGTAATTTACTGAAATTGAAAACATATCATTTGAACGATTTCATTGGTACCTAAAATTCCTCTGGAGTAAAAAGCCAAATGTCATTTTAAAAAAGAGTGCAGTCAACCCCACCTCCCCAAGAAAGTGTCAGAATTCCTCTCTTCTCTCAACTCCTATGTCAGGCACTGCCTTTACTGCTTTACAACCCTAATCTTACTTGCCAGTGGAAAGAGTACAGGTTTCCATTTTGGACCAACGTGGGCTCCAGTTCCTGTTGTGTCACGGACAATACCTTTAGCAGGATACTTAGCTCCAACATCCACTGGGACAAGCTCAATATGGTGGGGGGCGGGGAGCAACTGGGTCAGCCTCTGAGTGAGACTGGATTGGGAGAAAAGCTCCTGGTCAGGGAAAGAAACATGCTCACACTCTTCAAACCTCCAGATTCAAATCTTCTCAGGCAATCTGGAGGGACCCCATAGCAAATCCCCACTCACCTGGGCCATGGTTGGCAGGTGGCTGACTGCCATTCCTTCTTCTCTGATGAGCCCGTTTAAGGACAAGGAGAGCAGGGCTCCTCAGGCTGGAAACTTTGAGGAGAGGACTGGATCAAAAGATAGTACACAGCAGTCCAGAGCAATGCTGTGAGCATTCATATCCTGGGAGGCGTCCAATATCCCAAGCAGTGAATTCTTCGTCCCTCTTTGCTCCCAATTCTCTCTCTTTCTTCGGAGGGTATTTCTGCTCACCTCCACTGTAAAGGGACTCACTCACTATGCTACTACTTTCCCCCCACATCTTTCCCCTAGCATCGGAGACAAATCCTCCTTTTCTATCTTAAATACATTGACTTCTCCTGGCCAAAGCCACCCTCCAGCCCCAGTTCTCATGCTTTCTACCCACCTTCTGGCCTTCGCCCTTAAGTTATGCTGAGAGGTCTCAAGAGAAGTGTGTCTCCTGCCTGGACAGCTGCCTAATCCTGGGAGGGCAGGGGAGGGGAGGAAGTGGGGAAAGAGGGTCGTCTTCTTTCTCAAAAAGGAAGCTAGGAAGGCGGGATCTTCATTGCCCACCTCTCTCAGGCCAAGCCCTTGTCTGGCCTTAGGCCTCTCCCTCTCCCAGTTTGGATGACCTAGAGTCAAAGGTGGGCGAGAAGCAGTGTATTTGTTGAGGGGGTGGGGGGCTAGCAATCTAATTCACGCAACCTCCCGTCCTGCCCTCTGCCAGGTCCCCGGGGAGCGGCTGCACAGGCTACCCAGCGCTGCCCCGGCCCGCGAGTCCCGCATACAGGGCTCCGAATCCTACCGGGGCATGTATTCCCGGAGCATAAACGGGCTGCCCGTCGTCGGCTCCAAGACACACGCCAGAGGCCCTGACCGCATCCTCCTCCACATGCACTCGCAGGTTCGGACTCTAAACCCGAGAGCCCACACCTGGCCGTCCTCCCTCCTTCTCTTTGGAAGCAAACCTCAGCCATACATCCCGGGAAGTTTGGGGCATCAGATCAGCGTCCTCCAGAACGGACCACAACCCAGACCTGCTCGGCTTTCCCTTTTCCCTGTCCCCGGGCCCGACCACTGCACCGCCGCTCCCGCTCTCCCATGCGGCTGTGGCCACCGTGCCTGGTCACCACTGAGTTGCCCTTCGAGGAACCTGTGCCGGCGGCAAAAGACCGCAACCGCCACATCGCAGGCAGAACACAATGAGCTGGAGTCTGCAGCCGGGGTCTGAACTGCGCTTGCGCGTTGCCCTGGGAACCGCAGAGCTGAATCCCTTCAAGTCCGAGGGGGGCAGCACTTCTACTTCCCAGACTCCTGTTTCCAGAAGGCGAATTGGCCACGAGCTCCTGCACCAGCGCCGGGCCGAGAACATCATTGCGCGCCTGCGCAGATAAGGCCCCGCCCTTCAGCCCCCTACCCCAGGTCTAGTGTTTTCGGGGCTGAAACTACGTTTCCCAGAGGCCTCGGCGGGGGTCGCCGTTCCTCCTGCCGATGACTCCCTGTGCGCTAACCCGCATGTGCCGACTTGGTTCCGTTCTGGTGAGACTTGGAATCGCTGTGTGCCTTGAAAAAATGCCCAAGGACATAGAGACTAGGGAAAAGTTGAGCACGGGATGGGAGAGGTTATTCCGGGGAAGCAGCGCCTGGGCCGCTGACGAGAGCGGGTCGGGGAAGGCCCCCGAGGACGGAGTAGGAGGCCACAAGCCGACAAGGCCGCTTCCTCACAGAGGACCGCGCCTCGGCCCCGCGGGCGCAAACGATACCGCGCAGGGGAGGGTCGGCCGGGGGGCGCGGCGGGGCCGGCGGGGGCGGGGGGCCGAGCGCGCGCCTCTCGGCGCCTTCCCGGGCGGAGGAGCTCGGATGCCCAGGGGCCCCCTCTTCCCCTACTGCGGGGCAGGAGGAGGTGGTCCTCCGTTTGCGGACAGTCTTCTGCAGGCCGGGCAAGGGTGAAGCGATAGATATAAACATGCGACGGGAGCTACTCGTTGCCTTTGAACACCCGTTTTCATGGCGCTCAGGAAGGAGCGATGAGAGGGCTTTAACTTTGTCAGTGGTAGAAAAATAGCCGAGAAAGTGCCTGAGGCTTGTCAGGTCACTGTTGGTCGCCTCTTAGGAAGCAGTGTCAGTGGCCCTGCCTGACACTAGGGCATCTTGTTTGCGTTTCATTGAAAATTTTATCCTGTAGACACTTGGGAGCATCATGTGTCAGGCTCTGTTCTGGGGGCTGGAGAAATAGCAGAGAAAACCAGGCACTTGTGCAGGTTTAATTCCACTCGGGGAGGTGGTCAATAAGAAACAGAAAATAGGTATCAGGTAGTGCTGACACAGTGAAGCTGTGTCAAGGTTTAGAGGGTGGGGCTGGGAAGTTCTCTTTCAGGAGATAACATCTGAGCAGAGATTTGAAGACAGTGGGGGAAGCCATGTGAACATCTGGGAAGAGCCTCTAAAGGGAAGGGGACAGAAATGCTGTCCAGAGATAGACGTGTGCCTGGCGAGTTCGAGGCTCAGCAAGGCCAGTATGAGTGGAGATGGCATGGGGAACAAGGCAGTGGGAGATGAGGTAGGAAGGTAACTAGGGGCCTTGAAGGCCATCATAGAAACTTGGGGTTTACTCTGTGTGTGATGGGAAGCTGTTGAAGGGGTTTGAGCAAGAGCCCCATGGCTGAGCACATCCTGACAGAGTCACTGGTCAACTGTGGAGACAGATGCTGGCTGGGCTACAAGGGATCCAGGAAAGCCAGTTAGGAGGCTACTACGGCCACCCAGGCAAGGGGCAGCCTGCCACAATTATACAAGCTTTCTACAAGGCATCTGCTTTGAGAACCTAGTGATTCTAAGATAATTAAGGGTCTGGATGGCATGCTAAGTTTTGATATTCCATTTTCAGGTATATGAGGGTGATAATGTAACATTTACTGACCACTACCTAGATATCTACTGGGCACTTTTATAAGCACTTTACATTAGTATTGAACATAATCCAAAGCTATGAGGTTTGCACTGTTAACAAATAAGAAAGCTGAGGCCCTGATATGTTAAGTGCCTTGCCTAAGGCTTCATGTCTAGTAAGCAGAACCAGGAGTCCTGCCCCTGCTGGTAGAGGAGCAGCCCAAAAGTTGTCCCCTCCTTCCTGCCCAGGACGCCTGGGAACTGACATACAAGGGCTGAAGGCTTCCAAAGCGCCTGGAAAAAGTAGTTAAACCTTCATTTATCTGACCCATTTCTTCTGGTGCAACCTCTAAGATTAATATTTTACCAATTCTGAGTTATTGCGTCCATCTTAGGCTTCAATACACTTCATTCTTCCTCCCCCTCTTGTCCTGTGCCTTCCTTTTGAGCCTTTATTTTGCTGCTGTCTTTATCATTTTCATCTATGGTCTACCAATCTCTCTGTCCCCTTTCCTCTTCCCTTCCATTTGTATCTTTTGAGATCAGGTGCGAAACAAGAAAAAGAAATAAGGGAAAGGAAGAAACTGGGTGTAAGGGGACACATTATTAAAAACCTAAGTTTCTGAGGATACAATTAATTCAGTGTTTCATTCCCCTTTGTCCTTGCCTGTTATAACTCCAAGAGGTAGACCTTAAAGGTCCCCTTGCCCAAAGAGATTGAACTGCTCAAGGTCCAAACACTCCGGGTCCATAGGGAACCTCCCCACTGCCACCCACAACATCTTCTGCACCCATCGTTGATTCCCATCTCGCCCAGTGGAAAGTTTCCTTCATCCTAGTGAAATAGATTCCTATGGCCTCCTCCTGTGCCCCAGATCTTATTTTCCCACTTTGAGCTGCCCATCCCTTCCTTGTTGCACCTTCAGACTCTCTTACGCCTCTTCTTTTCAGTGATAAACATGCTCAATTCTTCTACCTTAAATCACACACACTCTGGTGGATTGTTGGTTGGCTACATCAGCCCCATTCTCGAACCCTCCTTTTCTTTGCTTACCTCTACCATAGAGGCTAGAAGAGCTAAACACTTACGTTCCCAGCCCCTTTTGCTACCAGCCTCTAGATAACACAGCTGTGGTCAATGAGATGGAAGGAGAAGTCTGCTGAAGGGCTTCTGGGAAACCTTTTCTGATAAAAGGCAGACGTTGCAGGTGCTAGCCACCCACTTTCTTCCTGCCTTGAATGCAGATACTTTCTGGAGCTGTGGCAGCCATCACATGACCACGATGGAAAACAAGGCACTGAACTATTTGGTCTCTGAACCAATGCCAACCACCGCCAGTTTTGTTATGTGAGAAAAATAAATCCCTATTTGCTTGTAAGCCATTGTTAACTGGGCTTTCTATTATTTGTAGCCCAAAGCTCTTCTAATCTCTAGACCCTCTCTCAACCCCAATCTCCCTCCAGTTATCTTTCTAAATTTCTTCTTTCTCAAACTACTAAGTCCTTTTCAACCTTGAACTCACTCTGTGGCCCACTAAAATTTACAGAGGGTATCAATAACCCAAACCAAAGGCTGTATTTCTGTTTTTACCTTACTTTAACCCTCTAGGATTTGAAAACAGTAACCATTCCTATCCCTACGCTAAAATTCTCCTTTTACTTGTGTGCCACCCCCTTCTCCTGATTTTTCTCTCCTTTGGCTGTTGTTTCCTCTCAGCTTCTAGGGCCTCCACTTCCTCCACTTGCCTGGTCAATGACAGTCCTCCCAGGGGCCCTTTATCACTGCCCTTCTATTTAGTCTACTGCCCGTCAGGAGACTTCGCTAGGATATCCATAACTCAGCAAAATGCCCCCAAAATGAACTCATCATTGCTCCACCCAACTGGTCAACTTTACGTGTTTTTAATTAGGGCACCCCCTTTCCCCTCAAATAAGAAATTCAGGTGCCCATATTTAATCAGTTACCACCTTATGTAGATTCTGCCTCATTATTGCTTCAATTCTTCCTTTCCTCTCCCATCCTACTGCCAATTTCTTAGGTTAGCCCTTGGAAAACAAAGAATACATCTTATTCATTTTGATTTTCTAATCATGTCTAGTGCATATTTAGCACTTATTAAATGTGAAATAAACGAAATTGTCTTTCCTATCATAACTATAGATCTATAAGATCTCCCTGATTGTCTGAATATGTTGAGTTGCAGAGATTTTGTTCCTAGTTCAAATTTTCACATCTGTTAGCGTTCAGCCTTGCTCTTCTCCTTTCCACTTCAAGAATTTGATACAGAGATAAGTATTTTGAATCCTGTGTACTTAAAGACTACATTTAATTTATATTGTTTTCTAAATAATTAGCTTATTTAAACAGTTTAATGACTATTAATTGAGAACTCAGAACACCATGCTATTGCATTAAGATCTGTACAATTGTTCCATCACCTGGTAGCAACCAGCCTATATTTAGGGGAGAAAATAACAATGCAGGGGGAGGGGGAGGGACGGGGGGATAATAGGATTTGGCAGAGGTAGAGAATTTTGTCTCAGAACATCCAGGGAAACCAGACTGTGGAACAGGAGCATCTAGATAACGTATATAACATGGTAAAAGATCAAAGATCTCCTAGCATTCATTACATTTATAGGTCTGTAGCATGTTACAGCTAAAATGGATCCTGGAGACCTTCTAAGTCTCAAATCTCTCATTTACCAGAAAAGGAAACTGTGACCTGGTGAAAGGTGACTTGTGCAAGTGAGTGGCAGGTCAGGACTACGTACCAGGTCTTTGGGCTGTCCAGCTGAGCACCCTCACATGCTCTCCAGTGTGAAGTCTCTGACGTCCAAAGGAGAATCTGCAGCATGCTACAACGGAGCTTATCTTCAGTGGGAATCCTCCTCGTTTAGAACATTAGCTACTTAAACTTTCTGATATAAAGTGAGTTTCACTTTCAGAATCAAGATTTCTCCACTTTGATATGGTTTCTCTGCGATGGTCTGTAGTATCTGGAAGGTATACTTGAACTGAAAGATTTCTACACCATTACATTTAGTAGGTTTCTGCATTGCATGATTTATCTGATTATCACTGAAGAGTTAATCATGGGTCCAATGAAAACTTTCCTCACGTATGAGTTCTCTGATGTCGTGTAAGGTTTGTACTCCGACTGAAGGCTTTTCCACATTCATTACACTGATAGGGTTTCTCTCCTGTATGAGTTCTCTGATGCACTATAAGAGATGAATTCTTAATGAAGGCTTTTCCACATCGATCACATTCATAGGGTTTCTCACCAGTATGAATTCTTTGATGCTCAATAAGGTATGCGCTCTGGCTGAAGGCCTTTCCACATTCATTGCATTCATAAGGTTTCTCTCCAGTATGAATAACCTGATGTACAGTAAGGGATGATCGCCCAGTGAAATGTTTTCCACATACCATACACTCATATGGTTTCTCTCCAGTATGGATCCTCCGATGTTGAGTAAGAGATGAATTCTTACTGAAAGCTTTCCCACACTGATTACATTCAAAAGGTTTTACCCCAGAATGAAGTCTCTGATGTTCTATTAGATATGTACTTTGGCTAAAGGATTTTCCACATTTGTTACATTTGTACGGCTTTTCTCCAGTGTGATTTCGCTGATGCAGGGTAAGAGTTGAGCTCTTACTAAAGGCTTTTCCACATTCACCACACTCATAGGGTTTTTCTCCAGTGTGACTTCTCTGATGGACAATAAGATGCATACTCTGACTGAAGGCTTTTCCACATTCATTACATTCATAGGGTTTTTCTCCTGTGTGAGTTCTTTGATGTACTGTGAGATTCATGCTTTGGGTAAAAGCTTTCCCACATTCATTACATTTGTAGGGTTTCTCTCCAGTATGAATCCTTTCATGTTGAATAAGGGATGAATTCTTGCGGAAAGATTTTCCACATTCTTTACACTGATAGGGTTTCTCTCCAGTATGAGTTCTTTGATGAACAGTTAGGTTCATGCTCTGACTGAAGGTTTTCCCACATTCATTACATCTGTAGGGTTTCTCTCCAGTGTGAATTCTTTGGTGTACAGTAAGGGAGGAGCGTTCAATGAAGTGCTTCCCACATATATCACACTTATAGGGTTTCTCCCCAGTATGAATCCTCTGGTGCTTAAGAAGGGATGAGCTCTGACTGAAGGTTTTTCCACATTGATTACATTCATAGATTTTCTTTCCTACAAACATTCTTTGAGTTTTAATTAATTCAGAATTTTGTTTAGTGTCTTTTCCATGTGAATTCTGATTATGGGGCCTTTCTCCCCTAGGAATACTTTGTTGTGTATCAAGGACTGAACCCTGACTGGAATATCTTTCAAATTCATTACCTCTACAGACCCTTCTCTCAGTGGGGGTTTCCTTATGGGGAACTGCCACTTGGCCCAGATGTCTATCCTGGTTTTTCTGTTGCCCCTCTAACCAATTATCAGGTTCCCAGGTTTCCCCTAAGGAAGAATGCCAGAGACCTTCCCTTTCCATTATTACCCATAGGATAAATCTTCAGTAACGTTGGTTCTGCAGTTGACTCTTTGGTTTCAAGTGTTGTCTCCCAGTCTGAAAAAAATAAACAATTCAAATGCACATTGGTTTCTGAGCTGGGAGACCGAAAACTGAAAAGGTGGGAATTAGAGAATAAAACTGAGAATAACCATAGGGACATTTGAGAGCTTTCAAAGATGTTCCTACAATTAGGAATAGAACTGGAAGGGAGGGAAACTGAGCTGGGACAAAAGAACAGTGAACCAGTTATAAATAATACGGGAACCAGACGCAGGGTAAGCAGAACAGTGAGCCTCTGGAGGAGGGACAGACACTGAAGTCACTGACCGCGGGACAAGACTAAAGAACGAAGATGGCACTAGGGCAAATATTCATAAGCTGGGTTGGCAGAGGCAGATCCAGAGGCCCTGGCACTCGCCATCACCCCTCCTACGCTGCTGCCTGTAATCCTGACACTAACTCTTCGTCAAACATCCCAGTGTGACACAGTGAAAGGACTGTGGACCCTGGAGTCAGACGAATGGGTTCAAACCCTGGCTGTGTTCACATTTATATCTGCACTAGTTACTTGTTTCTCTAGTTTTGAGTTTTCGGATATAAAATGAGGATAAAGATAATCTGATAAGAATTAAGTAAGATAATGTATTAAATGAGACAATTTTCACTAGTTAACTTGTTTCACACTTACATCTTCACTAGTTTCTTGTTTCTCTGGGTCTGAGTTTTCAGATATAAAATAAGGATAAAAATAATCTGATAAGGGTTAAGACAGACAATGTATATAAACTACCCTTCGGGAACATACTTGTCTGGATCATAAAATGCCAGAACATACTTGAAACTTAAACTCGTGTGGGAGGATGACAATGTAAATAGCTTTCCCCTGCAAACTTTGCAGGCTGTAATTTTCTCACAAAAGAGAGTCCTAAAGCGTCCTACCCTTTCCTAAATATCTACTCCTTAAAGATGAGAACTGGTGGCAGGGACAGGCAAGGGAGAATCTGTTGAACTGCTTGAGGGGACGCTGACGGAAGGACCTTGTAGCCACTCAGACTTTATTTTTTCAGATCCCATTTGTTATCCCAGACAAAATGGCCTGGAGGCAGTGAGAGGCAGAGGACAGGAAACTACAGTCTGAGAATCAGCTTGTCAGCCTGATCAAAGTCAACAGAGCTGAGATCAACACGGAGCCAGCAAACCAAAGGCTTGAGGGCAGGAGGCTTTGCTGTGAATAAGAGGTGTGTGTCAACTGGACCTCCTCCTTGCAGCCTGAGCTGCTTCCACAGAGGAGGAGAAACAGTAGCAAGCCAAGGAGGCCCCACCTCCAAAACACACACACACCGCCCAGTGACCTCAGAAAGCACCCATCCGGTCAAGTACGAGAACAACAGGGAGCACAGGAACCAGAGGTGGCCAGTGCCCTCCATCAGCACATCCAGCAAGCCAGCTAAAGTTCTTTGAGAACATTCAAAGTGCTACCCAGTAAACAACATAAAGGGCAAAGGGGATCCATTCACATGGTTAGACAAATAAAAAGCCCATGCAGAACTCCCTCCACTCAAAGATAAATGATACAGAGAAAATAATCAAGTTTGGAAACTATGTAGAAGTTTAAGAAATAATTTTTCTTTTGAGGAAGATTAGCCCTGAGCTAACATCTGCTGCCAATCCTCCTCTTTTTGCTGAGGAAGACTGGCCCTGAGCTAACATCTGTGCCCATCTTCCTCTACTTTCTATGTGGGACGCCTGCCACAGCATGGCTTGCCAAGCGGTGCCATGTCCACACCCGGGATCTGAACTGGCGAACCCCGGGCTGCCAAAGCAGAATGTGTGCACTTAACCGCTGCACCACTGGGCCGGCCCCAAGAAATGAAATTTTAAAATAATAAAAACTGGAGAATGAGAAGAAAAAAGAAGCATAAAAACTAAAAGGGAGAATAAACCTTGGAAGTATAATTAAATGCTTCCAATCATCAAAAGACATCATAAAGAAAGTAAAAAAAAAAAAAGTCACATACTGGGAGAAGATATTTGTAACACATGACCCACAAAGAACTAGAACTAGACTTGGAAACAGTATCTCTGGAACACTAAGCCCACCAGAAAAGGGGGCAGAGGTCTTGAAAGGACTGAAGAAAAGGGAACCTGAATGGCTTGGCAAGTCTACTAAAAGGTATATACATCTAGGTAAATCTGCCTTGTAAAGGTATACCATGATTCATAATTTTAAAAGTAGCATTGTGTACAATAGCAAAAAATTGGAAACAACCCAAATATCCATCAACAATAGAATTAAATTGTGAAATGTTTATACAATGGAATAACTGACAACAGTGAATGTTATGGACTTGGTGTTTGTGTCTTCCCAAAATTCCTATGTTGAAGCCTAATCCCCACTGGGATTAGGTGGGACCTAATCTAAGAGGTGGGACCTGAGAGGTCATGAGGGGGGCAGCCTTAGTGCCTTTATGAGAAGGGATGAGAGAGCTTGCTTCCTCTCTACTCTCTACCATGTGAGGAGGCAGCCAGAAGGCAGCATCCTGGAAGATAATATAGGTAGTACACTCATTGACATGAAACTTAAAAGGATCTTTTCAAATACCATGTCTTCTCAGACAAGTGAAACAAAAGAAAAAATAAACAAGTGGGACTTCATCAGACTAAAGAGCTTCTGCAAGGCATAAGAAACTAGGATCAAAACAAAAAGACAACCCAACAATTGGGAGAAAATATTCGCAAATCACACATCCAATAAGGGGTTAAATCTCCATAATATATAAGGAACTCACACAACTGAACAACAAAAAAACAAACAGCCTGATCAAAAAATGGGCAGAGGATATGAACATTTTCCCAAAGAAGATCTACAGATGGCCAATAAACACATGAAAAGATGTTCAACATCACTAATCACCAGAGAAATGCAAATTAAAACTACACTAAGATACCATTTACACCTGTTAAAGTGGCTATAATCTCTAAGACTAAAGATAAATGTTGGAGAGGGTGTGGAGAAAAGGGAACCCTCCTACACTGCTGGTGGGAATGCAAACTGGTGCAGCCACTATGGAAAACAGTATGGAGATTCCTCAAAAAACTAAAAACAGAACTACCATATGACCCAGCTATCCCACTACTGTGTATCTACCCAAAGAATTTGAAATCAACAATCCAAAGTAACATATGCACCCCTATGTTCACTGCAGCACTATTCACAATAGCCAAGACATGGACACAAGCCAAGTGCCCATGGACTGATAATTGGATAAAGAAGATGTGGTATATACATACAATGGAACACTACTCAGCCAGAAAAAAAGACAAAATCATCCCATTTGCAACAACATGGAAGGACCTGGAGGGAATTATGCTAAGTGAAATAGGCCAGACTGATAAAGACAAACACCAGATGATTTCACTCACATGTGGAATATAAACAAACACATGGACAAAGAAAACAGTTCAGTGGTTACCAGAGGAAGGGGGGTGGGGGGTGGGTACAGGGGGTGATGGGGAGCACTTATGTGGTGACAGACAAGAAATAATGTACAACTGAAATCTCACATTGATGTAAACTATTATGAACTCAATAAAAAAATAAAGAAGCATTAAAAACCCCCCCAAACAAAAATTCACTGCTTTTCACATTACTAATAACTTCCCTCTCTGTTTCTGAGTTAACAAGGTGACTAGTGTAACAGTGTCACTAGGAACAGCACCTCTGTCTTTACATTTTCTACTCATCTTTTATAAAATAGCAGAATCTAATGAAACATTCAGTTGCTATCCACACAAACACTTTAGTACAGAAAAAGAAGACAATGATGCTGAAAAGAAAATTAGGCCAGGATGCAGAAGTTCTATTTTTGCTAGATAGACTAGGAAATAAGAAGTCACAGCAAATGTGGAGGGAGGAGGGCAAAAGGGGTGATTAGGCACATGAGTGTGGTGATGGATGTAATTAGTCTTTGGTGGTGAACCTGATGTAACCTATGTAGAAATCGAAATATAATGACGTACACCTGAAATTTATATAATGTTATAAACCAATGTTACCTCAATAAAAAAAAGTCACAGCAAGGCAAGGAAAGTTATGATTTTTTAAAAAATTAGCATTAAAATCAAAGACAGATAGGAAGAAAACAAAACAAAATGGCTGTGTTCCCATTCTGGCCTGTCCCGCCACCTCCCTGAGTGCCTTCTCTGCCTGGGAAGGGGCTGACAGTGCTGCCCCTCGGGGTTGCTAGGACGAGCACATCAGGCGAGGCCTGGGAAGAGCAGGGCACAGCACACAGTCAATGCTCTCTCGTCTTGGTTTTGGATAGGATAATAAGATGACTAAATGGTAGATTAGTCTGGTAGTAACATGAAAGAAAATCTGGAAAGAACGAGATCCAGAGTTGGCACATGCTCGTGTTTTCTGGGCTCCATGCCCCTCCACTTCGTTGTGTCTCCAGTTTCCCCCTCTACCAGACACCTCTCTGCTCTTGTGACGACATTCAGGTCTCCTTCTGGCAGAAGCACTCTACCTCTGACTTCTCTCAGTTCTCGCCCTTTCTTCCTTTTCCTTCAGGCTAATCCTGTTGAAACGCCAGTCTGTCCTTCAAAGTCTCTAGTTGTCTGTTTCCCCTTCGCTTTTCTACCCACAGCACAGTTCCCTGGTCACAGGTGGCTTCCTTGTCACTAAGGCCAATGGCACTTTTCACTTCTTACTTGGCACTGTTGCTCTCTCCCTCTGCTTTTCTCTCTTCCCTCAGCCCAGCTCTCCCTAAGTTCTCCCCTCCTCCTCTGACCAGTCTTTCTGTCACCTTGCCAGGACATCTTTGGCCTCCAACCAGATGTTCTTGCTCTTCAGGTGCTGCTTTGCCCTTCTCACTCTCTCTTTCTGATGCTCATCTAACACTCACTGATACGACTGTCACAAATATGATTACAACCCTCAAAGCTGTATTTTCACCTGATTTCTAAAAATTCTACTTGATGTCATTCAATATTCACTCAACAAACGTATTAAATATGTACTCTGGCAGGGAATGTGCTAGGCAGAGGCTATAAAGAAAAGTAAGCTCAATCATGACAATTCAGTGAGCCTACATACTAGTGGCTAGACAGACATTCAAAGAGCTAAGGAAAATAGCGTGAAGTGCGGTCACAGATGAAGAATCTTTAGGACATAGCTCAGTGGAGAAGTCTGCAGAGGGGTGAAGAAGTGGGAGAGGAAACAGGGTCAGGAATATATGTATTTGCCTCTGCTGCCTCCAGAAAACCCACCAGAATAGCATGGGGTAATGAAAAAGCCATAAATAAACACAATAAAATCTAGGGAACAAGGAAAAAAATGCTGCATACACATTCCCCAAAACCCCCAACCAAAATTACTTAAATATCCTCATACAGAGAAGTTAATGCGTGCATTAAAAAGAAGCGACTCAGATAATGGGAAGATTCATAGGAAAAAAAAACATATGCTGGTAGAAATACATTTTTTCACAGAAGGACTGAAAGACAAAGTTTCAGGAAATCTTCACATCTCACACTCCTCCCTTCAAACAGTGCCATGCAATCCACTGCAGGGTCTGTTCCCTGTGCCCAGAATGTCCTCCCACGTGACCTCTGTCTCCATGGAGTGTCTGTTCAGCAGGCGCCTAGAGGAGAGGCCTTGCCTGACGGCCTGTGGAACCGCACCCTGGCCCCGCCCACGCCCCCCGCACGCTGCTTGTCTCTCTACACAGCACTCTCTCTCCGATGCTCATTCCCTCCTTCCTCCTTCCTCGACTTTCCCTTCTCCCTCCCTGCCTTCTTTCTTTCTTTCTTGTCTCCCCTACTAGGCTTTAAGCTCCACAGGGAAACTCTGCCTGTTTGCTTATTGCTGTATCCCCAGTGCTAGAAATAGGGCCTGGTGCTCAAAAAATATTTGTTGAATAAATAGGTTATTTACATAAGAATAAATACAAATAGCAATAGTAATCAAATCCATAGAAATCTGTAATAAAGGCAATTAAGGCTACTGAAGGGATTATTTTATACCTAATAAGCCAGCATTAAAAAACAGATAACATCCAAAGTTGTAAAATATGTAGCAAGAGCCACAAAAATATGTATATCTTTTGACCTGGTGATTCTTCTCCTAGAACCTTGTTCTTTAGAAAGCTTACTGGAAACCAGCAGCAATGTTCATCAGATTATTTTTTCCTATCAATATGTTCTTTTACTCATTTCTTTGCTTTATACTTAGATAGCCATTCACTATCCACAAATCAAATAAATATTTGCCAATGTCTTTAATTTTAAAAAAACACATAAAAAGAAGTGGTGATCAACGCTTTCCCACAAAGTAGAGAAGATAAAGGTGTAAGAGGCATTTTTTCAGAGAAAAGTCACTGATAACATCTCAGAGAAATTTCAGTTGTGATGGAGATTAGAAACCAGATAAAGATGAAGAAGCATTAAAATTTAGAGAATAGGGTTGAATAAGCAGTAGATGTGGATTAAAAACTTGGGAATGAGAAAGGAAATATATAGAACGTGAGGTTATTAATAAAAATAACGAGGCTGCAGTCATTCTTCATTTGTTTTTAAACGACTTTTAAAACACCTATAGGCTGCAGAGGAAGAAACGATGGTTTGAATGAAGGCGGGGCCGAAGCTCTGGATGCAGGTTACAGCTGAAGACTCGTCAAAGCGAGGAAAGGCCGGGAGGGAGACAGAAGAAGGGATTCAAAGTACAGACGGAGACAGGGGAGGCAACAGTACCTGCTGGCCTCTCCTGAGTGCTCAGTATGTTCCCAACAAGTAGGTGCTACAAAGGTAGTAACTCATTTAATCCTCATAACGTGTGACCTCCCTCCAAGGTAAGGACACGCGAGACCCAGGGAGGACGGGTGACATCACTAACACGGAGGCATCTGACAAGACACATCAAACGGTGCTGGTCTCTCCAGAGACCCGGGATCCCTGAAGTGATTTCTCCCCAAGGTGACACACGCATGCAACAAGTCCTTGCAGCCTGACACTTGTTACCTGGAGAGACACACCCTGGAAATTCTTTAGTGATCAGGCTCACTTCTTCTCGTTCCAGCTGGGAAATCACATCTGGTTTGGAAAGCTGACGCCCTGCTCAGGAGAAAAGACACTAAATGTGTGTTCTGAACTGAGTATACAAACCAGCCCCAGCACAAGTCCTCATCCCTCTCCCTTTCGGGCTTCTGAGCAAAGGAAGGCATGGCCTCCAAAGTTTCCCATTCCCAGGCTCGGCAGAAAAGCCCTCTCACCCTGAAAGAGAGGACACCAAGCCAAGACCCTAAAACAGTGCCCTGAAAGATCAGGGATTTCGAGTCTAAAGGCAAGCATTTCAGAGCTTGTACAAGATGTCAGCAGGGGGAAAACATATCAGCAGGTAGGTTTTGAGTTACAAGAAGTCCTTACCCAGCAAAGCCAGGTCCCTGGAGCTCTCCAGCGTCACTTCCCACACAGGCTCCTCTGAGCAGGGTCGAGAGGAATCCACTGCTCCCAGGTGAAACACACAGACGCATCTTGGAACATCACTGACTCCTGAAACTATAAATTCCTGCTCAACGAAGGACTGTGCCAATAAAACCCTCTGAGGGCAGTGAAAAAACAAGCAGCATTAGAAGAAACAGGATACAGAGATCTGTGTGAGAAAAATGTGTAACCTCCAAAAGAAACAAAACATTAAAAATAGACACCATAACAATATATATAACAAATATAACAAAAATACACATTACCATGAAATAGTCAGTGATGAATATAACACTGCAGAAAGTGCTTTGGCATTCAAGGATAGGAGGAGGAGGATAAGGGAGTGACAGGCAAAGGTGCCGAGGGCTGCCCCGGAGGACCGCTGGGGAAGAGAGTGTGGTGTTCTGATCCCCCGCTAGTCACCCCACTGGTGAGGGAGGGGCCCCCCACCCTGAATAGTACAAGATAACTGAACACATGGCACCAGGCCCCAGACAGATGAGACTGACAGCAGTTTATTGTCACATACACAGGGAGCCTGGGGGAGGAGGACACTGCACACCATGCAGGGCTCCTGGGCGCTGCACTCAGGGACAGTGTGACCCAGCAGGGGCTAGGAGGCCGGCTTTGTGCTGACAAGAGGGTCAGGTGACCACCCTGGGAAGACGAGATTGGTTTCTTTGGACAATTTTGTGGGCTGGTAAGGAGATGAAACCTGTTAGGTTGAGGGCTGGGAGGGGTGCACCTGGTTGGGCTGATGGGGGAAGCTAGCTGGGTGGGGAGCCTTTCCTGCTGGTGGGGACTCACCTGGAGGGAGCAGGAGAACTCATAGCTAGGTCTCTGGAGCCCGTGAGGCTCAAAGATGTCAAGGCAGCACATGGAATTTCCAGCCTTACAATACAGGTGGGAATCCCAGTTAATAAGGGGAAAGCATGTGCAACAAGATACGTCCAGAATGTGGCTGGTCTACGTGAGGACCAATAAAACACTCAGCTTGACTTGAAAATGGCATTTCAAATTTATAAGCCCATTTCAGCCTTGTTCTCTAGCCCTTAGAGTAGGAAATAAAACACCATAAGCATTCAATATGTTTAACAAGTGTGATGGTTAATTTTATCCATCAACTGGATTGGGCTAAGGGATGCCCAGATGCTGTAAGGCATTATTTCTGAGTGTTTCTGTGAGGGTGTTCCCATTTGAATCAGTAGACTGAGTAAAGATCAGCCCTCGCCATGGTGGGAGGGACCATCCATTCTGTTGAGGGCCCAAATACAACAAAAAGCCCGAGGATGGGTGGATTTGCTCTCTCTTCTTGAGCTGAGCCCTCTTCTCCTGCCCTTAGACATCAGCGCTCCTGGTTCTCAGGCCTTCCGACTCTGACCGGGACTCACACCACTGGCTCTCCTGGTTCTCAGGCCTTCCGACTCTGACCGGGACTCACACCACTGGCTCTCCTGGTTCTCAGGCCTTCCGACTCTGACCGGGACTCATACCACGGTCTCTCCTGGTTCTCAGGCCTTCCGACTCTGACCGGGACTCACACCACTGGCACCCCTGGTTCTCAAGGCTTCTGACTCTGACCGGTACTCACACCACTGGCGCCCCTGGTTCTCACGGCTTCCGACTCTGACCGGGACTCACACCACTGGCACCCCTGGTTCTCAGGCCTGTGGGTTTGGACTGGAACCACAGCACTGACTCTCCTGGGCCTCTAGACTGCAGATGGCAGATGGCAGATGGCGAGGACCCTTCAACCTCCACAACTGGGTGAGCCAATCCCTCATAATAAATCTCTTCCTCTATAGCTACATATATCCTATTGGTTCTGTCTCTCTGGAGAACCCTGACTAATACAAGGAGGGCACGCATAACTAAGTGGTGGTCACCACGAATGATAACTCAAATTTGTACTGAGTTTTCACTAAAAGGAGATTCACATGCCTCACCTCATTTAATCCATACAACAACCTGCTAGATTGAGAGCACTAAA
The DNA here is from genome assembly GCF_041296235.1 of Equus asinus. Taxonomy (NCBI): domain Eukaryota; kingdom Metazoa; phylum Chordata; class Mammalia; order Perissodactyla; family Equidae; genus Equus; species Equus asinus. Next base: position 5,959,902 of record NC_091798.1, read on the forward strand.
TAAAATCATTTTATAGATGAGGAATCTGGGGATCCTCAAAAAAAAGGTTAAATAACTTATCTAAGATCACACAGCTGGGACTTGAAACCAAGACCATCCAACTCCCACTGTTGTGAGACGGCCAGGGAAAGAACCCTGGAATCCCCAGCAAGCAGGAGAGTCAGAAAAGGACAATAAGGGAGATGGAAGGAGGCTCAGGATTGAAGTCAGCAGAGAGTTTCAAGGGGGGAGTAGTCATTGAAGATAGAGTGGGTCAAACAGAATGATTGAAAATTAGCTAATTTCAGCAGAGTGCTGGGGGCAGAAGTCAGCTTACAGTGGACAAAAGAATAATGGAAGATAAGGAATCAGATGAAATTACTTTAAACTTTTCATGGAAAGATGAGAGCTAAGACTGTATGGAAAGAAGAACGAAATGGGTAATGGAAATAAAGTGATGGAAAAGGTTTTCATTTAAGGACAGAGAGCATTTTAATATGTAAATAAGCAAAAGCGAGAAAATTAGTGGAGAAAGAAGGACTGAAGAGATGAAATAGAACAAAACAATTTCCAACAAATTTGTGTGTTTTACATCCTACTGGCTACAGACTGAGAAAAAGTGTCAACACTCAAGCACAGAGTTCATTATCTTTCTTTCTACCTCATTATTTTTTCCTAATATTTATTTAATCAATATGTCAAAATGACAAAAAGTATTAAAATTCACTGACAAATATTGTCAGGAACAGTAAAGGTAGCTACTAGTAGGATATAAATACATTGCAGAATTTCCATTTTATGAAAGGAAAAAAGGAACCAAGACAAATCATCAGTTCAACAAATGTAAACAAAGGAGAAGAAAGGAAACAAGACAGCAAAATAACCATAAAACATTAAATAACCAGAAAAAGACCTGATACATGTATAACAACAAACATAAATGGATTGACTTTCTCTATTAAAAGATAAAAACTCTAAAATTGGTTTAAAATCCAGTTATATGGTACATAAAGAGATATACCTAAAACACAAACCAGAAAGTTACCCCAAAAAAGGCAGAGACAAGACACAGCACATGCAAATAAAAAGACAGTGGGGTAGAAACAAACCAGCATCAGACACGGTAGAATGCATGTAGAATAGAAGGAAACAAACATAAGCCCCTGCTTTGTGAAAGAAAATAAAAAATCAGAAATAATGAGATTCCCTTTCCAAAAATGAATCCATTTGTTTTCAGTAAATTGCCTTGTTAGCTGAACATATCAGGCAAAATTAAAAGCCCAAATTCAGACTGCCATTTGCTATCCACTGGTCTTCCCCACCCCCTAGACTCTCATCACCGTAGGCAGAGAAAGCCCTGAATGTGCCCCAGAGCTCGTCACCATCGCGACCCGCACTGTGGACCCCGCACAGGCTGCGCGTACGCCCGCGGAGCTGACTGACTAAGAGCAGAAAGACATTTTAAAAGGCTGTAGTGAAACTTAACGATATCGCTCAGAAACTGTATTCGTTGTTAGTCCCTTAAGAGTTTTCTCCCTTTCTCCTTTCCACTTAGTCTGGGTCTTTTTCTCCCCAGCACTACGTTAAGCACAGGCTAACTCACGATGTTTAAAATAAACAGCTTCGGGGGTCTTCTTGCATTCATGCAGAGGTTTTCTTAAACCTAAAAACACATGCTTTTCCATATTGTTTCTTTAAAAAAGTTGAGTATCAAATGGAATAGATAGGGGTATTTTAAATGATGAAAGCATAATTTATAAAGAAGATATGACAGTGATGAAATTTTAGGCACCACAGCAGCAAAATGTCTTCAGATATAATTCTCAGTAATCAGTTTTTTTTTTTTTTACAAAATCACAATCATGGTTATAGTTCAATCACAGTGGCAACAAAAAATGAAACACCTCAGAATGCACTTAATAGGAAAATGCAAGATCCTCATGATCAGTCTGTAAAAAGTTAACAGAAGTCATAATTAAAGATTTGAATAAAATGAATAATTTGTTACTTACTAGGAAGAATAAATATTGTAAGGATGGTAGTCTTCCTCAAACTGACATAAAGATTAATGGCATTCAAATCAGAATTGTATATTTCTTCTTTTTTACTGTAATTGTTGGAACGTGATAATAGTTAATAAAATCCAACTAGAAAGATAATGTATAAGAATAGTAACCAAAATTTTGAAAAGAAAAACTGGGGGGATTTGCTTTACGAAATAACAAATTCTGAAACAACAAATAAAAATGTGGTACTACAAGAGAAATAGAGCAATAGAACAGAATTTAGAAAAACAAACTTATGTATACATATGGAAATTTAGTATCTTTTTTTGGTTTTGTTTTGTTTTTTTGAGGAAGATTAGCCCTGAGCTAACATCCATGCCCATCTTCCTCTACTTTATATGTGGGACACCTCCACAGCATGGCTTGACAAGCAGTGCATAGGTCCACACACAGGACCAGACCAGCGAACCCCAGGCCGCTGAAGCGGAACGTGCACACTTAACCACTGTGCCACTGGGCTGGCTCCTAGTATCTTTTAAAGGTAGCATTGCAAATCTATGGAGACTAAGCCAATTATTCAATAGATTCCATCAGGTTGAATGCCGTCTCCTCAGAGGTGCCACTCCTGCTCTGCCGAGCTAAAACAGACTCCTAGTCACACTCAACCACACCACCCTGCTGCAAGGCCACCACAGCACTTAACACTGTCCTTAGGAACACTTCCTCTTTATTGTCTGTCTCGCCTTTCTAGAAATGAAGATCTAGGAGACCCAGACGCTGCCTGTCTCATTCACTGCTATCTTCCCAGGATCCAGAACACCGCTCACACAGGGCAGACAGGAGGCTACGTATCTCCTTAATGAACAGGTGGTTGGTGAAATGCTCACCACCATGTTACATGAAGTTAGATTCCAACCTCATATCACAGACAAGAAATTCCAGATAGCTAAAGGATGGAAATTTAAAATGACAAAACTAACAGAAAACATAGAAAAATGTTTATATAATCTTGGGGTACAGAAAGGCTTTCAAAGCATGACTAGAAAGCCAAACAAAGGAAAAGGAAATTTAACTGCATAAAACTTCAAAACTTATTTGTAGCAAAAGATGTTATAACAAAATTAAAAGAAAAATGACAGAGGACAATATTGGTAACTTATGGTAAAAGATTAGTATCCACATTATATAAAAGGCTTCTTTATATATAAACAACCAAACATAAAAATGGGCAAAGGATGTAAACAGGTATTTAAAAAGCCAGGAAGAATGCACATCCAAGTTATTTTTGAGGTTGAGATATGCAATTATATCTTCTAGCCTTTAAAAAAAATTTTATAACTATATGCCTAATGTTTATATTCAGAAAAAGAGGATAATGTTTAAAAATAAATAAAAGTCATACTTGGGCAGTTCATAGTCACAGCACTGGCCATAAAGATGAAAATATGAGGACAAATGAACAAGGAAAATGGCTCAAGTGCTGCGCTGACAGATCCCAAATCAGTCACTGACTGTCATCACTTGACAACTGTTTTCTTTCTCAGAATTTTAGCCACTCATTTGCCATTGTCTGCTGTCCAGCTCCAACCGATCAGTAATTCAGAGAAGCACCAGCTAAAGTGAAGAAGTGCGTGTAGCCAGTGGGTCTCACGAATGTGGGCTAACGTCCACCGCTGGAGACTGGGTACATACACTGCGGTGCCCCACGCAGCGGAAGGAAGAAGTCCTTATGTACTGACGCAGAGACGCCTCAGAGACATACTGTAAGATGAAAAAGATAAAACACAAGGTGCAAAATTCTGAGCAAATATTATCTGTTACCAATTGGATAAAAACTTGGGACAAATGCTCTCACAGTCATCTCTGGAGAGCTGCATAAGAAACTATGTCATGGCTTTCCTGTGGGGAGAGATGCCTGGGTGGCTGGGAGACAAGGGTAGCAAGGGGACTTTATTTTTTAAGTGCATGCTTATTTATACTTTTTAAATTTTGAACCATGTGAATACATTAACCATTTGAATTTTAAGTAAGTAATCAGAATTTCAATCAAATCATCAGCAAACATCAAACAAACCCAAAGTGAGGAACAGTCTATAGAACAGTTAGCCTGTCCTCTTCAAAAGGGTCAAGGGCATCAAAGACAAAGACTGACGAACTGTTCCAGATTAAGGGAGACTAAAGACGTGTGGCAGCTAAATGCCAGGTGTGATCTGGATTAGATCCTGGACCAGATAAAAGACGTTTGTGGGACAGCTGGCAAAATACGAGTAAGGTTTGTAGAGCAGCTAATAGTATTGTATCAACATAATTTTCTCTATTTTGATAACTGTATTTTGGTTATGTAAGATAAGGGCCTTGCTTTTAGGAACACATACTGAAGTACTTAGAGAGTTAATGGGGCACTTTCTATAACTTAAGTGGTTCAGAAAAAATTAAATGTGCATATATATGCATATATGTATATATAAACACACACATACATATATATATATATGGGAGGAGAAAGAATGAAAGCAAGCATGGCAATCCAGGTGAAGCCTATATAGGAATTTTTGGTATTATTTTTTCAACAATTTTTTTAAGTTTGAAATCATTTCATAATAAAAATATTTGTTTAAAAACCACAATGAAATATCATTTCCCACCCATGGGAATAGCTAAATTAAAAACACTCATATACTAAGTGTTATGGATTGAATTGTGTCCCCCAAAAAAGATCTGTTGAAGTCCAAACTTCCAGTACCTCAGAATGTGACCTTATTTGGAAACGGGGTCCCTGTAGATGTAATTAGTTGAGATGAGGTCATATTACAGTAAGGGGGACCCCTAATCCAATATGACGGGTGTCCTTATAGGAAGACAGCCATTTGAAGACACAGACACACAGGAAGATCACCATGTGACAATGAGGGCCAAGATGGCAGTTATGCAGCTATAAGCCAAGGGGTGCCAAAGACTGCTGGCAAACTGCCAGACGCTGGGAAGAGGTGAGGAAGGACTCCCCACTTCCAGGTTTCAGAGGGAGCACAGCCCTGCAAATACCTTAGTTTTAGACTTCTAGCCTCCAAAACTGTGAGACAGTAACTTTCTGTTGTTCGAAGTCACCCAGTTTGTGTACTTTGTTACAGAAGCCTAGCAAACTATACACCAAGCATGGAAGAGGAGATAGAGCCACTGGAATGCTCAAACACTCCTGGTGGGAATGTAAAACGGGACATAACTTTGGAAAGCCATTTTGCTGTTTCTTATGAAGTTGAACATACTATTGACCAGCAATTCCACCCCTAGATATTTACTGAAGGGAAATGAAAGCATATGTCCACACAGAAACTTAGATATGAATGTTTATAGCTTTATTCATAATAGCCAAAACCAGGAAACAACCGAAATGTCTATCACAAGTGAATGGATGAACAAAATGTGGAATATTCAATGGAATACTACTTGGCCATAAAAAGGAACAAACTTCTGCTATATACAGTATCATGGACAGATCTGAAAAATCTTAGGTTGAACAAAAGAAGCCAGGCACAAAAGAATATATACTGCATAATTTCATTTACATGAAGCTCTAGGAAGGGCAAGACTAATCCATAATGATAGAAATCAAACCAGTAGTTGCCTGGGATGGGGGTGTGGACTGGAAGTGGGTGAGGACACTTTTTAGGGTGATGGAAATGTTCCACAGCTTGATCGAGGTGGTGATTATGTTGGTGCATAAAGTTGTCAGAACTCAACGAATTATACACTTACAATGGGTTATTTCACCTAAGTTATACCTGAAAAGAAAGCTAATTTAAAAACTTAGTTAATGGGACTGGCCCTGTGGCCAAGTGGTTAAATTTGTGCGCTCCACTTCCGTGGCCCAGGGTTTCTCCGGTTCGGATCCTGGGTGCAGACATGGCACCACTCATCAAGCCATGTTGAGGTGGCGTCCCACATGCCACAACTAGAAGGACCCACAACTAGAATATACAACTAAGTACTGAGGGGGCTTTAGGAAGAAGAAGGAAAAATAAAAAAATAAAATCTTTAAAAAAACCCAAAACTTAGTTAACATTTTAACTAAATAAAATAAAATGACAACCAAACCACAACCTTCATGAACCGAAATCTTCTGAATGCTCCCCCTTTAAACCTTTCCCTCTTTCAGAAACTCCCTCTTCTATAAAAATTCTTAGCACAAGAAAAAAAAAAAATTGTAGCTATGTGTGGTGAGGGATGTTAACTAGACTTGTAGTGACCATTTTGCAATATACACAAATATTGAATCATTGTGTGTATACTTGAAACTAATATAATGTTCTATGTCAATTATATTTCAAGTTTAAAAAAATCACATTGCTGGGCCGCACCCCCAGAGTTTCTGAGTCACAAGGTCTGGGGTGGGACTGAAGAATTTGTATTCCTGACAGCTCCCAGGTTCCCAGGGGCCGACACTTTGAGAACCGCTGCTCTAGAGAAACACTCACACAGGCATATAAGGAGACACTGGCAAAGCTGTTCCTGCAACACTGTTTATAGCGATGAAGAAAGAAAACATCCTGTCCCTCTGTGGTGGAAGAGGTAAATAAAAACACGATTTGTTTTCATTATGGAATAATACATAGGAGTAAAATAAATGAGAGGAACAACACATATTAACATAGATTAAAAAAACTCCCTCTCTCTAATACCTATTTTTGTGAGTTATGTTGCCTTTTATAACTGAGCTTGATAATACTGAGGGGAGAAAGTAGTACAAATAGAAATCACAACAGTTACTACTTGTCTTTGTGAAGACTTCTTTAAACTGGTTCCTTGGATGAATAAGCAAGAGATGATTTGAAGAGACCCTAATATGTGATCTTATGAATAGAGAAAACACCACAAGTCCTTCAGTATTGCAGATAAAGTTAAGTAAGACTGACCTTAAAAACAAAACAGAACCTTTCTCCAGGGCCAAGTCTCCCTGAGGTTCTTTCCTTTTCCAGAGAGGCAACACCTCCAGGTTCCAGTGAAAACTAGCAGGTTCCATTTTCAGGCAATCTCTCAGGGCAAAGACACCCCAGGCTCCTCACTCACTGTTTTCTCTCCATGATCTCCTCTAGCTAGATGTCCTCATGATGGACACTGCTTCTTTCTAGAAAAGCTTCTATCACGCCAACTCCCTTATGCAAGTTCCTCAGCCTCCTCTCCGCTGCCACACCTACCACCCTACCCAACACACAAACACCCCTTCCTGGCACTTGACCTCGAACTTTGTATCTGACTTCCTCTCACTACCTGTCACTGCTACATTCGTTCCACCTCTAAAACTCTAAAATACCTGGCTCTTGGCTGGAATAAGAATGCCTTCCACTTACCAAATACCTTCAACATTCCAGGGACCTTGCTAGGCGCTATTTACCTACTGGGCAGTAGGTATGATAAGTGAAATAAGCCGTGTGAGATTCTCACCAGTGTCAGTTATGGGGCAAGCCCTCAGTCAAGGCTATTATTTGTCTCATCACCACGAGGAAATAATCCTTCAGGGAAGTCAAGTCACTTGCCCAAGACAATGCAGCTATTAAATGCCAGAGGCAGGTTGAACTTTGGGACACTGACTCCATGACAGCAAATCCCCTCCAGTTATCCCTACCCAACCCTACTTCTGGTTGCCACACTGATCTTCCCTCTCCAGGTCTTGGAACACTGACAATCTGGGGACCTAACCACACTTGTTCTTACTATCACATTCATGTGCAATCATTGTGACTGTGTCCTGTCCAGATGTGACCTCATTTAAGTTCCCTGAGAGTCTGTAAGCCCTATAAGCAACAGGAACATCTCTCATATGATTTTTGTTCCTTTTTTGACCCTTGCACACACCAAGAGCTCAGCAGGCCAGATATCCAGCTGAATGACAAAGTGGCAGCTGAGAACAGAGCTGAGGGACACTGAGGGGGGCTTTGTGGAAAATATCCAACATTCTGAGATCTCAATAGCCCGGTCATCTGCAGTGAAGCCCACATATAGTATATGAGTAAGGGAGCGGTTTGAGAGAGAAGGAGGAGCTCACCTGAGCTCCTGAGGGCAGAGGTCCAGCAGCCACTGCCTTCTCCTTCCTTCTAGTGGGATCCTTCCTGGGGGACGGGCAGTATCCAGAAGAGGCAGAGCTGCAGGAAAGAAGGAACCCATGAGAAATGAGGCTCCTGCAACAATAAAAAATAAAATACCCATAAATAAACCATATAAAAAGTGTACAGCATCTACATAAAGAAAACTATAATTTCTATTTATTAAGCTTATTTAGATATGTTAAGAAAGATGAACAGAGAGAGACATACATATTCCTGGATAGGACGTCACAATATTCTAAGTTGTTACTTCTTTGAAATCAGTTTATAAACTTCACACACTCCCAACCAAGTTATACTTAGCTAGTAATATTTTAAAGTTAATTATGGAAAAAATGATTTTTGAAGAAGTTAATTGTGTTGTATACCAACAGCCAGGAAATTTTTGAAAGGGTATAATGATGAGCCAGAACTTGTCCACTGGAGATTATAAAGCTACAATAATTAGAACGGAATGTTACTAAATAGACAGAATCACTCATTCACCAGATACATTGTTGACCACCTCCTGTGTACCAGGGGCCTTTCCTAGGGGTGGGGTGAATACAGCTGTAAACAAAACAGAGAAACTCTCTGCCCTCAAGGATGTTACAGTCCAACAAGCAAAAGGGTCAGTGGAAAAAATTCAAATCCTACCAACACAAATGGTTCAGAAAATAATTTATATATAAGAATTCAGGATATGAAAAAGCGACATTGCATATCAGTGAAGAAAAGATGAATAGTCAATAACCTGGAACAAGGGCTTACCATTTGCAAATAAAAATTTGCACATAAAATAAAACGAAAAGACTAGAAGGAAATACAGATGAACATTTTTGTGATCATGTGGAACAGGCCTCCCTAACAATTATGTCAGAGACCCAAACACGAAGGGATGGTCTTCCTGTCTGACCACATGAAAATGTAACATTTCTGAGTAGTAAGGAAACATATACTTGTGTATCAGCTACAAAACTTTAAAACAAAACACAAGTTATATAAAAATATTCATGAGTGTTCAAAATGCAAATTTAAACCACCCTATCATTTGCACCTCTCAAAAGTTAGAGACCACCACACACAGGTGGTGTGGGTGAGTCAGGCACACTGACGTTGCAAGTGTTTGTACACTACTCCTCTTGCCGGGAGAATAAGAGTTTCAAGCCTCAGAGCACCTTGATCCAGAAATTCCACTTGAAGGACTTACGGAAAGAGACAATAAGGTAAAGTCACATGTAGCAAACGGCCTGCATTGTTTATAATATTGAAAAAAAACTTAGAAAGAACACAAAGTCCTAAAGAGACGATTAAACATGGCACAGCCATACTTTTCCTCACACTCACTAAAAATGATGACTTAGCTGCTTTTAAAAATTGGCATACCGGCCGGCCGGTGCGGGACTGGTTAAGTTTGTGCACTCCGCTGCCCGTTCGGATCCTGGGCGAGGATATGGCACCTCTCATCAAGCCACGCTGGGGGCGGCCTCCGGCATGCCACAACTAGAAGGACTCACAACTAAAAATACACAACTATGTTGGGGGGGGGACAAAAAAAACCTTAAAAAAAAATTGTCATAAGTAGGTGTTCCTGTGGTAGTTACACAGGTAAAAATGTTTATTAAAAAGCATGGACCTTAAGATTTGCGCACTTTAAACCCTACCGAACGTATTACACAGCTCACTTTAAAAAGTAAATGGAGACAAGAACTGCAGCATCCACATCTTTGTTCTACATTTACACACATCCTCGCCGACGTGTGGACTTTGACAGGTTCAAACGACTCCTTCCTCCCCGCACCTCCGAATTTCCAGTCGGCTCTCTTCGAGGTCAGCCGGCCGCGCGCGGGAGCCCTCCTTCTCCATCCCCCCCGGGAGCCGTCCTCCTCCAGCGCCCGCGGGAGCCGGTCCTCCTCCATCGCCCATGGGAGCCCTCCTCCTCCATCGCCCGCGGGAGCCGGTCCTCCTCCATCGCCCGCGGGAGCCGCTCCTCCTCCATCGCCCTCGGGAGCCGGTCCTTCTCCATCGCGCGCGACGCCGCCACCGCGCGGCTGCACAGCGGGCCGGGTCGGGCTGCGCCGGCCCTGAACCCGCGAGCGCCGGCCGCCCAGGGGGCGCGCGGACCCTACCGCTAAGTCACCGGGCGGACCCTGGTTTTTGTTTTAAGAGAAAAAAACTGCTTGAAAGAAAAGCAAAGGGTTCCCCGGAGCAGAAGTTTGCCGGGCTGGCCCACTCCCACGGGGAGGGGTCGAGGGAGCCGCGGGCGCACAGGGCCGGCGCCGCGCCGCGAGACCCCGCGCCCGGCCCGCACGCCCGAGACTTTCCAGGCGGGTCCGGGGAGAGCCCGCGGGGAGGAGCCGGGCCCGAGGACTCCCGGACCGCCCGCCAGGTCCCCGCCCCGCCGGCCCCGGCAGGCGGCAGAGGGACGGCGTCGGGGCGACCCTCAGCTCTCGCTGTTGTCCCCGGCCCAGCTCCTGCGGAAGAGGCGCCCCTGGGCTCGGCGGCCCGAGGCTGCGCGGCGCGGAGAGGACGCGGTCCCCAGCCCACCCGCCGCCGGCTCCGCCCCTCAGGGCCTCGCCCGGCGCTCGCCCGGCGTCCGCCAAGCCCCGCGCGTCCCGCCTCGGGGCCGACACTCACCCTCTCCAGGCAGGAGCGGGAGCCGCCAGCGGACCGACGCGGCCCCGCCCGGCGCCTCCACGCGGGGCGCTGGACTACATTTCCCACAAGGCTGCGGGGGCGAGGCGTGGGGTCGGAGTGCGCAGGCGCGAGTCCGGAGGCGCAGGCTCCCGGGACAGCAGCTCGGCGTCCCTGGGCTAATGGCTTGCCGAGCGAGAAGCGGACTGCGCGGCGACCTTCTTCCGGCGACCCTTACCCAGCCCTTCGTGAGTCTGTCGATGCCCACCGGGAGAGGAGAGAAGGGGCAGACAGCCTTGGCGAAGCCTCGCCGTGCTCCTCTGAAATAAAGGAAGGCCGGAGGAGTCCCTTGCGAAGTTGTCAGAAGGAGCAGAGGAGGTAGCGACACACCGGATACATGGTGAGCGCTCCATGACAGGCCTGTGCCCGCTCCTCCAGCTCAGTGTCACGTGCTGCTCTAAGTGCTTCAGAATTATCACTGTGTGGGATGCCGACAAAATCTCCAGTTAAACATGTGGCCAGAGTTCGGTTGGTTTCAGCTGGATCTGCCACTGTGGGACTTGGAGAACACATGACATTTAGGGCAGATCAGTATGGTAGCTTAGACTGTAATATTTGGTTTTCTAATAATAACTGCTAGTTTCCTCTGCCTCTTTCTATTGCTGTGACAAAGACTCACTCCTTGACCAAACTTTAGACAGGTTCCTCTTTTCTACTAGGCTAAGTACTTGGGCCCTGTCCTTGGCCTGTGGAGCCCAGTTTTAGCAAGAATCCTAAGTCAGTTTAGGTAGGATCCACCATGCTTGGTATTTGATCAAACCCCTCATCCCCTACTCTCCATGCAGAAGAGCTTGGCCTGCCTTTAGCAAGAATCTCCCTAACCCTGCAGTCTTGGTAATTTTCCATCCACTGACCGACCCCCTTACTCTGCTTGTCGGCTGTAAATCCCCAGCTATCTTTGCTGTGTTGGGAGTTGAGTTCAGTTTTACTGCAGCCTCTCTTCCCTATTGCAATAATACTGAATAAAATCTGTCTTTACTACCTTTAACTAGTGTCCAGCTCTGTCTCTCTTTGACAGCTGTCTGAACTATTTCAAAATATTGAAAAATATGAAAATCTTCACAATTTATTTAATCAAGCTAAGCTAACCCTAACAACACCAAACAAACACAGTAACAATCTATCACTACACTAAGACAAATACCTTGAACTAAACAGTTTCTCCAGGACTACAAGGGCATTCTAAAATTAGAAACTACATGAACATGTTCATCATAGTTGTTCTGGCAGAGAAATGGTCCTTGATAAAACTCACAACATAGACCATGCAATTTCCAAACAAGCAGAGAGTTTGGGATGGGGATAGGAAGAAGGACAAACAAAAACCCCAATGACCCAGAAACAGAAAAGTATAGACAAATAAAAAGTTCAGAAAAAGATGTTAGCGATAAATTCAAGTCTATCAATAATCACTAGAAATGCACATGGATTGAACTTTCCAATTAAAAGAAAAATGCTATCAGATTTTTAAAAATCTAGCTATCTGCTGAAACATAAGGATACACAAACCTTAAAAGTAGAAAGTTGGGAAGAGATATAGCTGGCAGATATTAACCATAGAAAGTTAATGTAGCTACATTTAGATGAAACAAAATATATATTAAGTCAAAAAATATTGCCAGAGGTAGAGAAGGCAATCACATACCAACAAAAGGGTTAATTCACCAAAAGAAGAAAATATTCATAAACTTTTAATAATTTAGCTTCACATTATTTAAAAATGTAGCTTCAAAATACATAAAGCAAAAATTGACAGAACTATGAAGAGATTTGACAAATCCACCACCACAGAGAGTTATTAATACCCTATCTTTCTTAGTAATGGCTAGAAAAGCCACCCCCTCCAAAAGCACTCAAGACACAGAATATTTGAAGAGCAAAATTAACATTTGATTTAATGAACAGACATATAGAATACTGCATTCCAAAATTAATAAAAACACATTTTTCACTAATTAATGAAATCACATATTTATATTTAAAAAGTGACCTCATGCTAGGCTGTAAAGTAGTCTCAACACTTCCTGAGGAATTGTACCGGATGGACCACGTTATTTGACAGCAACGCAACTCGACATTTTTAAAAAGAATAGAGTACTTTTTAAAAAATTTATCTAAATTTATCGAAAGGGAATATTTAGAGGTTGGGCTGGTCACACTGACAGATTCTCTCCTTGACCAAACTCTAATGAGACCCCTCTGAGCTCTTTTTCAACTACGCGTGGATCCCCATGTTCATTTCTGCATCATTTAATTTTAACAAAAATCCTGCTAAGCCAGTTTAGCCAGAATCCTCCATCCTCCACATCTGATTGCTCTCCATATCTGACCAGGTTCCTCACCCTTCACCACCCCCGGGTGACATCTGGTCATCTGGCCCGCTTTCAGCAAGAATCCTGTTAGGTCAGTTTAGCCAGAATCCCCTCTCACCCCTGATGTTGCCTCTTAATAACTTTCCATCCTCTGACCCCCAACTTGCTCCTTGGGTATAAATTCGCACTTGCCCGTGCTATACTCAGAGCTGAGCCCAATCTCTCTTCCCCACTGCAAGACCCCGCCGTAAGTCCCTATACCTATCACGATGGCCCCCCTTGAATAAATTCTGCCTTTCCGTTCTTTAACAAGTGTGATGAACAATTTTTTCTTTAACAGTTAGGATAATCTTTTCTTTAACAACATCACATTTTGTTCCCTTCCAATACCCAGTAAAATCAAATTTAAGAGATTATTTGAAAACTTGTTAACTCACAAAATTATTTCTGCACAAAATTGGGGTTCTTTGCCCAATGCACATAAACAAGCCAATTAATTATAGCACCAGCCTTTGGTGGGAGAAATCAGCTTTTTATTCTGCAAGATCGATCTGTAGGGAGAACAGAGGACATGTGCCCTTAGATCTGTCTCCCCGATTCAGGATTTGGGACAAAATTTAAGAGGTTAGGGAGAACAGGATGGCACGTGGAAATGCTGGCGGGACAGGTTTTGACTGGTGGGCTTCAGGCCTTTATGGTAAAGTTTTAAACATTTATGACAGGGTTCTAAACATTTATGATGGGGCTCTAAACATTTTTGATGAGGTGGGGAAGGAATTTTAACACCGGATCTTCCTGAATGAGGGACCCCTCATTTCTGAATAAGAGTCGGACTTTGAAGTTCCGGTCACATCCTGGTCCTTGGGTTCCGTGGGGAGGAGGATCTTTGGTTCCACGGTCGTTTCAGGTCACGATTTCTTTTGCACATGCCCTGGCTAGGTGACTGTAGTTTTTCTGGAAGACAATCCTTAATTACTATCTTGACGAGAGATGGGTTCTGTTCAAACTGGCTCTAAATGGGCCCATGATTACAAAATCAGGAAAATACAGGTAAAGGACACAACAGCAACATTTTGTACCTGGAAAGTAGATGGATGTTATTTTCTTGGCAAACCTGAAAAATGCCAAATTCCCAGAGAGCTGTGGGAAAAGCTGAGTGTGAATCCAACTTTATATCTCAGAAACCTCAAAAAGTACAGGATTTGCAATACTAGATACTTCTGGAATTGGGACTGAAGGTAGGGGGTGGAGCTAGAATAAAAAGGGTAAAGAAGACATAGTGGAAACTCTTTGAGACAGATCCTTAGATCTCCTTTCCCAATCAACATTATGGGCAATTTCCCCTCTTCCACCTTGGTAGAAATCTAGATAGTTCTGGAGAGGGGAATGGGAAGAGGGAAGTAAAATAGAGGCCAGCCACATGGCAGGAGGTTGAAGCTTTAAAGAATCTTGGCCAGTTGGGAATTCTCAGGAATTTAGAGATGTCTTGGGAAATATCTGAGAAAGCTGACATGTGGATTATAGAGCCCTATTTTCCTGGACTTAATTTTATTTTTAATAATTTTTTTGTTGAAGTATAATGTACTTACTGAAAAATCTTAAGTGTTGTGAAAGACTGTGAAATGGACCAAAAAGATTATTAAGCATCTGTAATGGAAAACTATGAGATGTCTAGAGCATACCCTTCCAGGTTGTCTGATTCTCTAGGGTTTGAATCTTTCATTCTCTGAGCTATTTTAAAACTTGGTGAGTTTAAAATACCAGTAGACAATTGATAATGCAAATTATTCTCATCTATAGACAAGCAAATAAATTGTTTGGTGGAGGGACAACTGATTTCTCTCCAGCAACCTCCCACAAAAAAACAGTTCTGCATCTATTCGTAAATTCATTTCATGTATTTTGAACCAGTAGTAATGTTACAGGCACTTACTACGGGCCCTGATATCAATTCCCCTACCTTGAACCCAGCACATATGGGGTTAAAACCAGAACCATCCATCCCCATTCCCTGCTTCATCAGTTACTCTCATATGTAACTATCTGTCTCTTTAACCTCACTCTCTGAGCTTTACAACCAAATAGGAGTTACAAGCTGTTAAAGCCCATATGGCCTCAAGCTGGGTTCCCACTAAAGTTGTGGCTAATCACAGGTCTTTGAAGTTCTTTTATAGAGAAACTGATGACTAGAGAATATCAAGAAACTGAAGCTTCCCAGAGCTTCCTGGCACCAGAGTCCACCATCTGCCACAGAGACAAACAGCCAAGGACACCCATCTGTGAATTCTCTTATCTCACTCAGCAGATAGCCTCACAAGGCCAAATGCAGACTGGTGGGAAATCACCGGCAATCAAGGCTACAGGCCCCCCTCTGCTACCTAAAACCCCAAATAAAAACCCCTACCTGGTTTCTCAACAGGGAACTAGCAATTCTTAAGGCATTAGCCATTGCTTTGCTCCCTCTGCCTGGCAAAGAAAATAAAGTCTTTCCTTTCCATTCAAGACTGTTCTTGTTATTTGGATTGGTACTGAGTTCACAGATGAGACTTTTGGTAACAGTAACTTTTTACTTGTTCCCTCACCAATTAAGTAATTCAATAAAATCTATTCATTTTATATCTATACGACAGTAATGATTTTACCTTTAAAAAAAAAACTATCCTTGAATAATTTACTGCTTAATGGGTCATCACAGATGAACACAACTCTGTAACCACCATCCAGTGAAACAGAATGCTATTAGCACTCCAGAAGCCCCCCTCATGCCCCTCCCAACAAATACCCCGTCCCTTCTTCCCAAAGGAAACCATTATCTTGACTTCTAACACTAGATTATTTTTACATTTTTAAAACTTTAAATAACTAGAGTACTATAGTATGTATTCTCTTCTGTCTGGCTTTCATTCAGCATTATAGCTTGATATTCACTCATACTGTTGGGAGTAGCAGCACATTACTCTATGTGAATACATCATAATTTATTTATCCATTCTACTATTGAACATTTGAGTTGTTCCAGTTTTTGGATATTAAGGAGAATGCTGCTATGAATATTCTTGTACTTGTCTTTTGGTGGAGAGAGAGAGATATATATATGCTTATATATGTATTTGTTGTTAGTGCCAATGAGTAGTTTGTGACTCCTAGTGACCCTGTGTACAGCAGAGCAGAACCCTGCCTGGTCTTTTTGTGCCAACCTCTCATCTTCCAGTGCTGTATCAAACACTCCTCTGTTGCTATTCATGTATTTCATCTGGCTTTTTACTTGTTAGATGCTATAGGCAAGTCTGGTTCTTATTATTCTATCATAGGCATAAGGGTTGTAATCCAGATTACATACCCGGCTCCAGGTATATAATCTGAAAAAGAGAGAGAAGAAAGAATGAAGGGAAATAAAAATAGACTCATAGAAATGTGAGTCACCATTAAGCACACCAATATATGCATAATAGGAGTACCAGCAAGATAGGAGAGAAGAGAGGAGAAAAATATTTTGAGGAAATGATGACTGAAAATATCCCAAATTTACTGAAAAATAATGACCTACATATTCAGAAAACTCAACAAACTCCAAGTAGAATAAACACAAAGAGATCAATAATTAGACACATCACATTAAAAATGTTAAAAGCCAAAAACAAGGAGATAATCTTGAAAACGGCAAGAGAAAAACAACTGGTCACTTATAAAGGAAACCTAATAAGAGCACGAGCTGACTTCTTATCAGAAACAATGGGAGCTAGAGAGCAGTGGGATGACGCATTCAAAGAGCTCAGAGGAAACACCTGTCAGCCAAGAATCATACATTCAGTAAAGCTATCTTTCAAACATGAAGATGAAACAAAGACATCACCAGATAAACAAAAACAAAGAGTTTGTTGCTAATACACCCACCTTGCGAGAAACATTAAAGGAAGTTCTTCAGGTGGTAATTTGAATCCACATGAAAAAACAAAGAGCACTGGAAAAGGTAATTATGTAATTATAAAAGATAGTATATATGCATATTTCTTATCCTTCTCTTAACTGATTTGAAAAGTAATTCTATAAAACAATATGCATATAATTTGTTGTTAGGCCTAACATTTAGAAATGTTCTGTATTTGTCAATAACAGCACAAAGAAGGTGGGTGGAAGCAAAGCTGTATTGGGCTAATAATTCCAGATGTTAAATGGAATCCACAGGGACCAGTGAAGAGAACCAGAAATGATCAATAATGTGGTTTATCTAAAAAAGCTACAAATATTTACTTGTTCTCCTTTCTTTTCAAAGCTTCTTTAAAAGTTAAAACATTACATAAGATAATTATAGCAATGTACTGTTGGTTTTATAACATTTATAGATGTAATATGTATAACAATAACAGCACAAAAGGGGTAAAAGAGAATAGAGTTATATAGGAGCAGTGTTTCTATTTCTCACTGGGATTAAGTTAGAATAAATCTGAAGCTGATTTTGATAAGTTAGGATGTATAAGGTAAGTCCTAGAGGAAGCACTAAGGAAATAAGTTTAAAAATCATAGTGAAAAAAGATTATAGAAATTAAAATGCTATTTTAGAAAATATCTAATAAATGTAAGAGAAAGCAGTAAAAGATGAATAGAACAAAAAATAGGTGAGACAGAGAAAACAAAAAGTAATGTGTAGTTGTAAATAAAACTATATCAATAAACATATTAAGTGTGAATGGATTACATAACACAGTCAAAAGGCAGAGGTTGTCAAATTACATAGAAAATGAGATCCAACTCTATGCTGTGTACAGGAGATACGTGTTAGAGTCAAAGATAGAAACAGATGGAAAGTAAAAGGATGAAAAAACATATTGCATGCAAAGAGCAATCAGAGTAAAGCTGGAGTGGCTATACAAATACCAAAAAAAGTAAACTTTGAAAAAAAAATGTTACTAGAGATGAAGGACATTTTATAGTGATAAAAGAGCCACTGCATCAAGAAGATAAAATAATTCAAGGTAGGTGAAGCAGCCTGCATTTCTCCCAGCAACGTGTGAGTGTTCTGGTTGTACTATATCCCTGTCTTCAGTTGATATTGTCAGTCTTAAATTTCAGGCATTCTGGTGTGGTGGTATCTCACTGTGGTTTTAATTTGCATTTCCCAAATAACTAATTTTGAATAGCTCTCCACGTACTTAATTGACATTTGTGTATCTTTTTTGATGAAGGGTTCAAATATTTCTTGGGGGGGTTGTTTGTCTCCTTATTTAACTCTGAATGTTCTTTATATATTGTGCATTAAAGCCCTTAATCAGAGAAAAAAAGAAGACATAGCTAAAAACATAAATGCACCTAATAACAGAGCGGCAAATATGTGAAACAAAAATGGACAGAAATGAAGGGAGAACTAGATAGTTAAACAATAATAGTTGGAGACTTTACTATCCTGCTTTCAATAATGGATAGAACTAGGCAGAATATCAACAGGAAATGGAAATTTGAAGAACACTATAAACCAAGCAGACCTAATAGACATCTATAAAACAATTCCTCCAACAGCAGCAGAACACTAAGCTCAAGGCCACATGGAAAATTCTCCAGGACAGACTACACGTTTGCAATTTAAAAAACACCTCAGTAAATTAGAAGGCTCGAAATAATCCAATGTGTGTTCTTCCATACAACAGAATGAAACTAGAAATCAGTATCTCAGAAATATGGAAAACTCACAAATATGTGGATATTAAACTACATGCTTCTAAAAAATCAATGGGTCAAAGAACAAATCAAAAGAGATACTGGAAAATACTCTGAGATGAATGAAAATGAAGAAATAATAAACCAAATCTTATGGGATACAGCTAAAGTAGTCTTTAGAGAGAAATTTATAGCTGTAAATGCCTACACTAAAAAAGAAGAAAGACCTCAAATAATAACCTAACCTTCTACCTTAAGACACTGGAAAAAGATCAAACTAAAACTAGAGGAAGCAGAAGAAAGAAAATAATAAAGGTTAGCACAGAAATTAATGAAATGAAGACCAGAAAACGTTAGAGAAGATCAATTAAGTCAAAAGCTGTTATCTTAAAAGACCAACAAAATTGACAAATCTTTAGCTAGATTGACCAAGAAAAAGAGAGAAGACTCACATTACTAGAATCATAAGTGAAAAAAGGGATATTACTACCACTATATAGAAATAAAAAAGATTAGAGAGGGATTTTAAGAAAAACTGTATACTGGGGTTGCCCAGTGGCATAGTGGTTGGGTTTGCGTGCTCCACTTTGGCAGCCTGGGGTTTGCAGGTTTGGATCCTGGGTGTGGACCTATACACTGCTCATCAAGCCATGCTGAGGTGCCGTCCCACATAGAATAATTAGAAGGATGTACAACTAGGATATACAACTATGTATTGGAGCTTTGGGGAGAAAAAAAAGAAGATTGGCAACAGATGTTAGGTCAGGGCCAATCTTCCTCACACACACACAAAAAAAGTATACCAAGCATTAGAGAACTTAAGATGAAACAGACAATTTCCTAGACAGTCCAAAAGTACCTAAATAGACTCAAGAAGAACTAGACAATCTGAATAGATCTATGACAAGAAGAGAGACTGAATTAGAAAATTTTTAAAAACTGCACACACACAAAACCTCAGGCCCAGATGGTCTCACCACTGAATTCTACCAAACATTTAAAGAATTAATACCAATATTTGAAAGCTCTTCCAAAAAGAAGAAACATTTCCCAACTCATTCTATGATGTCGATGTTACCTTGATATCAAACCAGACAAAGACAACATAAGAAAAACACCAATATCTGTTATGATATTCTATGCTATCCTATACATATACTATTATGAATATGGGTGCAAAAATCCTCAATAAAATACTAGCTACAAAATTCAGCAACTTATAAAAAGAATTATACAGTATGAATAAAACTTATTTATCCCAGGAATGCAAGGTGCATTGAACATCCAAAAATTAACGAATGTAAAACACCATGGCAATAAAATAAAAAAATAAAAACTGCAAGATCATCTCAATAGATACAGAAAAAGCATGAGGCAAAATCCAACACTCTCATGATAAAAGCACTCAAAGATACAGAAATAGAAGGGAACTTCCTCAACTTGATAAAGAGAATCTACAAAAAACCTACAGCTAACATCATAGTTAGTGGTGAAAGACTGGATGCTTCCTCCCTAACATCAGGAACAGACAAGGATGTCCACTATCGCCACTTCTATTCAACATGTACTGGAGGTTCTGGCCGTAGAAGTTAGGCAAGAGAAAGACACAAAAGGCCTCCATGTTGGAAAGGAAGAAGTACACTATTTCTATTTGCAGATGACATGATCATGCATATAGAAAATTTTAAGGAATTCACTAAAAACTATTAGAACTAATAAGCAAGTTTAGCAAGGTTACAGGATATAAGATCAATATACAAAAATCAGTTGTATTTCTATACACTTGTAATAATCTGAAAATGAAATGAAAACAATTCCATTTACAATACCATCAAAAAGAATAAAATATTTAGGAATAACTTTAATAAAAGACATGTAAAACTTAGACTTTGAATACTACAAAACTGTTGAAAGCAATGAAAGATGATCTAATTAAATGGAAAAATATTCCATGTTCATGGTCTGAAAGACTTAATATTGTTAAGATGCCATTATTCTCCAAAGAGATCTACAGAGATAATCCAAACTCTATCAGAATCCCACCTGACTTCTTTGTAGAAATTGACAATCTGATTTTAAAATTTACACAGAATTCCACGAGACCCACAGCAGCCAAAACAATATTAACAAAAAGAATATTGAAGGAGGACTCATATTTTCTAATTAAAAAAATCACTACCAAACAATGGTAATCAAGACAGTGTAGTACTAGCATGAGGATAGATACAGAGATCAATGGAATAAAGTTGAGAGCCCGGGAATAAACCCATGTGATTTTTGACAAGAGTGCTAAAGACCATTCAATGGGGAAAGAATATTCTTTTCAACATATGGTGCTTGGACAACTGGATTTCCATGCAAAGGCATGAAGTGTGACTCCTACTGCGATATTGTGATTTATAAGAAACATATATATTTGTTCATTCAGATGACTGAAACATACTTCTCAGATATATTTGGCCTTCATCCATAGTTCCTGACTCTCAGCTCCCAAATCCCTTGGAATTTCCTGAGCAATAAGACCCCATCCAAGGGTAGGGGCTGTTTGCCAGGAGAACCAGCCATGTGATCAGAGGACTGGAACTTTCAGTCCCATCCCCTGATTTCCAGGGAGGGAAGGAGGGCTTCGTTGAATCAGTTGCCAATGGCCAGTGACTTAGTCAACATGACTATGTAACGAAGCCTCCATAAAACGCCCCCCTTTTTTGGAGAGCTGCTATATTGGGGAACCAGAACTCTTCCATGTGCCACCATGCTGGGTCCAAAGCTCCACGAGGGCAGAGGCTCTTTTGTTCAGGACTTCACCCTATCTATCCATCTGGCTGTTGATTCATATCCTTTAATATCCTTTGTAGTAAATCGGTAATCTAGTGAGCAAACGAGTTTTCTTGAGTTTTGTGATTTTTGACAACTGTGCTAAAGACCATTCTAGAAAATTAATTGAACCCAAGGAGGAGGTTGTAGGAAGCTCTGACTTATAGCCAGTCAGTCAGAAGTACAAGTAACAACCTGGACTTGCAATTGGCATCCGAGATGGAGGGGGTCATTGGAACCTCCAGTTTGTACCCGATTGGTCAGAAGCACAGGTAAAAACCCAGGCATGTGACTGGGATCTTACGCGGAGGACAGTCTTGTGGGACTGAGCCCCCTCCCTATGGAATCTGATTGTATCTTAGAGTAGACAGTGTCAAAATTGAGTTGACTTCTTGGATACCTTTGGCATCTGAGAACTGCTTGTTGCTGTGGGGAAGCCTCTACACACACATATACTGGAACTGGGTCCAGCAACCCTGTGCACCTACTAACACTATATAAAAATGAACTCAAAATGGATTAATGACCTAAATATGAGAGCTAAAACCACAAAACTCTCAGAAGAAAATGTAAGAGAATCTTCACGACTTTGCATTTGGCAGTGGATTCTTAGATGTAACACTAACAGCAGAAGAAAAGAAAAAAACAGAAAAATTGGACTTTATCAAAATTAAAAATGGTTGTGCTTCAAAGTGTACTATCAAAAAAAAAAAAAGATAACTCACGATGGGAAAAAACAATTGCAAATTATATATCTGACAAGAGACCAGTATGTAGAACATAAAAGAATACACAACTCAACAAAAAAAGACAACCCAATTGATAAATGGGCAAATTATCTTAATTGGCATTTTTCCAAAGAAGATATACAAATCGCCAATAAGCACATGAAAAAATGCTCAACATCACTAGCCATCAGGGAAATACAAATCAAAACCACAGTGAAATTCCACTTCACATCCACTAGGATGGCCAGAATAAAACAGAAAATAGGTGTTAGTTAGGATGTGGAGAAATTGGAACCCTCATACACTGCTGGTAGGAATGTAAAATGGTGGAACAAATTTGGAAAATCATCTAGTAGGTCCTCAAATGGTAAAACAGAGTGACCGTACTATCAAGCAATTCCACTCCCAGGTATATAGCCAAGAGAAATGAAAACATACGTTCACACAAAAACTTATACACAAATGTTTATAGCAGCTGTAATCATAATAGCCAAAAGGTAGGAAAAACTTAAATGTCCATCAATTGATGAATCAATAAACAAAATGTACTATATCCATACAATGGAATGTTCAGATATGAAAAGAAATGATATTAAAAGGATACAAAAATGATATAAAAAAGATACCTACAACATGAAATAGACTTTGAAAACTTTCTTAAGAAGCCAGTCACGAAAGATGATGTATTATGCGATTCCACTCATTTGAAATGTCCAGAATGGGTAAATATATAGAGCCATAAATAGATGAGTGGTTGCTTAGGGTTGGGGGGTATAGAGGGAGATAGGACAGTGACAGCCAAAGAGTATGGGGTTTCTTTTTGAAGTGATGAAAATGTTCTAAAATTGCCTGTGGTGATGGTTGCACATATCTCTGAATATACTAACAACTATTGGCTTGTACTTTCTAAATGGGTGAATCATATGGTATGCATACTCAATAGCTTTAAAAGTTCATGTACAGAATTCCATGCGAACATAAGTTTTCCATACTTTCTAACAGACGCCCAGAGTGCAATTGCTAGGTCATATGGTAGTTGTGTTGTTCGTGGTCTTAGGAGGAAATTGTTCAGTCTTTTACCAATAAGTATTAGGTTAGCTGGAGGGTTTTTCTAGATGTTCTTTATCAAGTTGAGGAAGTTCTCCTCTATTCCTATTCTTCTGAGAGTTATTATATTTGGGTGTTTGGTTTTGTGAAATGCCTTATCTGTATCAATTGATATGATCATGTGACTTTTCTTATTTAGCATGCTATTAGAAAGGATTACATTGATTGGTTTTCAAATATTAGACGTGTCTTAAATTCATGGAAAAAACCCCACTTGATCATGGTTTATAACCTTTTTAATATATTGTTGAATTCCATTTGCTATTATTTTGTTATGGACTTTTGTTACTTATTCATGACAGATATTGGTCAGTTTTCTTTTCTTGTACTCTTTGGTTTTCATATCAAGGTAATACTATCTTATGAAATGAATTGAGAAGTGCTCCCTCTTCTTCTGGTTTTTGGAAGAGAGTATATAAAATTCATGTTAATTCTTCCTTGACCATTTAGTAGAATTATCCAGTGAAATAGTCTGGACCTTGAGATTTCTTTTGAGGGAGATTTTCAATTATGAATTAAATTTCCTTAATAGTTATAGAACTATTCAGATCACATTTCAAGGAATTGGTCTATATCATCTAAGTTGTCCAATTCAAGTCTGTAGAAATGCTTGCTGTTTCGTATTTTATGAGCTGGTCAGTCAGCTGTGACTAGAAGAGATTCAGAAGAGGCTCAGGAAAAAAAAATAAGGTTGATTATACTCACAGGTCCCAGAGACAGGAGGCATGGCCTGCTACGCAGGGCCACATAGGAAAGACACCAGGGTGGGCAGGAGCATTCAAGGTCTTTGACAGCCTAATTCTAGCTTTCATTTACAAAATTATTTTTTCTTTTATCCCATCAGGAGCCCTTTACATAAGCAAGGCTAGTTTCCCCACTGGTCCCTACAGATGCTGCATTTATTCTCCCTCTGAGCCTTTTACTCCTGTTACTCTTATCCTTGCTTTCCCCTTCCTTTCCAGGTATTATGATCCCATCCATCCTTCAGACTTGGATAATAAAGAATTATTTCTGCTCTGAGTTCTTAGAACATAATCTTGATCACTTCATCAAGCTCCTATTTATTAAGGAAGAAACCTGATCTTATGTACACATACACATATATTATGATACATCAGGACCAGGTAGGATTTATTTCAGGAATATAACATGGGTTAACATAAAAATCTAGTCAATGTAGTTCTCTATTAAATGTATGGAGAAAAACCCTATGATCATTTCAATCAAAGCAGAAAGCTGACTATGACAAAATACTACTCCCATTTTTGATAAAAACTCACAGCACACTAGACATCTAAGGGAATGTCCTTATTCTGATAACAGATGTCCACAAACTATAGCTAACATCATATTAAATGGTGAAATACTGAATGTTATCATTTGTATTCGACATTGTACTGGCCTGTGCTAATCAGTGCTATAAGAAAAATTTTAAAAAGATATTACAATTACAAAAGAAAAATAAAATGGCCATTATTTTCAGATGACAATTGTGTATACAGAAAATTAAATAGAATCTACAAAAAAGCTATTAGAAAAAAGTGATTTTAGCAAGGTTACTGGATACAAGGTCAATATACAAAAATCAATTGTACTTCTATGTACTAGTAACAAGTAATTGGAAAATGAAGTTTACAAATTTACAACAGCACAGTGAGCGCACATCACGTCCTCTCATGCCTCACCACTGCACAAGCTTTCTCCCTGTGAAAACCTTTCCATCAATTCCACACACCTGTTGAACTCCTACATTTCTTTCCAGTCTCTCTTCAGGCTTATCACCCTCTTAAAGCATTCTTTCTCCCCATTCCTGAGTAGTTATTAAACTTTAATTCAGAAGGAAATTCTTTTCTTAAAAAAACAAAAAGTAACACACACCTTAAACTGATAAAATTGATACAAGTGGCGCTTTCTTATTGAAACAAGAGTAGGGAGTGAACACAGACCCACAAGTTCCTAAAAAGTGGCCAAAGATTGAATGTCATTAATTTGATTAACATTTTTAAAGCAAAGATCCAAAAATTGCTACTGTAATCAGTTTCTTAAAAAATGAGATCTTTCTCCTGCTTTACAGAAAATAACATCCACAGGCATAAATTCCTTCCCCATCTGAATCAGACACACTTATTTACATTCCCATCTTTCTGTAGGCTTTTCCCTCCAGCCTAAAGTTAAGGTTCATTCCTACACCTATGCTCATAATCCCTCATAACATCTCAGAAAGTTTGTTCCACTCAATGATCTTTTCTTTAATTCACCCTCAACATGTGTACACATTATTGCCTCAATCATTAAAATATAAATGCTCCCTAAATAATTTTCTTCCCTCTAAATACAGCCATCCTTACTTCCCCTGCATTTACTCCTCTTGAAACAGTCTGTAACAGCATACTAGTCCTCACCTTCCTATAATAATCTGACAGAAGTCTGACTTGTGTTCACCCTAATTCACTGACATTGCTCTTGCCCAGGTCTCCAATTACCAGGTCTCCTAGTTACCAATTCCACTTTATTCTTTCCCCGTTACTAACACTACTGCCTGTCTGAGGTTCACTTCTCCTTTGGGCTCAGTGACATCACTCTCCTGGCTTTTCTCCTGTCTGAAGTCCCATTCCTTTTCTTCTTAGTCCAGTTCTTTTTTTCCCACAATTGGTTATATATACATATTTTGCTGGGTTTGATCCTACCCCTTTCTCATTCTAATGAATATCTCTGCTGGCCAACTTCAGGTACCATGGTTTTGACTACCAACTATTATTTTATTTACTTCTACTTCTAGTCTTCTGGCTCACATTTCCCTTTTAGACTTTAGAGCCAATTTTACATGCATAAAGTCAAAGCTGTTGACCCCCTGTATTGCCTACTTGATGCATGGCACTCCATCCGTCCAGTTAACCAAGGTAGAAACCTGGGAGCCAATTATTCGAGTGCAAAAACCATGCCCTATGTGTTTTACACTAATATTTGTCACATATTCTTCATCCCACTGTCTGTGCTTGAGTTTAGAGCCTCATTCACTAACAGTTAAATGACTGTATGTCCATACTTCTAGGCTTCAGGCTCCTCATTTGTCTGTAACCTCCTAAATTCATTCTCTACATTATTGCCAGGACAGTTTCCCTCACACCAAATCTGATTCCATAAATTTCAGAATAAAATTCAAATTCCTTAGAATGGGAAATAAGACCTTTGGTTATCTGGCCTCTGCCGCCTTCTCAAGTTTCAACATCTGTCATTCTCCTCATTAATTCTTAGAATTCCTATTATTCTTCCAAACTTGGGCTCTGGCAGCACTGTCTCTGGGTCTCCCCAGGATCCATTCCTTCTTTCGGCATCCTGTGCAGATCTCTACATTGACATTCTGAAACACACTTATCATCGTAATCTATTTCTCTGTGAAACGACTTCAACATATGACAGTTTGCTTTACTCACTTGATATTCCCTTCAACCCCATGCTCTCGCCCACTCAATTCATGACCTCTTGAAGACAGGGCTTCTTTCTTCTGTACAATTGACAGTGCCCAGAATAGTACCTGGTCCAAACCCGGGGTTAAATGAATATTTACTGTGTAAAACAGGTTTGAAAGTTTGGAATTATTTTCCTTCTTTTATTTTTCTTTGCAGTCTTAAGTTTAAAAACTAGAAAACCACAAGAGGGGAAAAGAGGCTTTTATTTCAAGAAATTACTTTCTTTCCAAGACTGCCACAGGTGATAGGTTCTTTCAACTATTTCTTAGAATTTCTTTTGCAGCCAACTAAAAAAATATTAATAGCTTTAACATTGATGTGAGTGCCTAAACAAACTGTGTTTCCTACTTACCTTACCTGAATCTTACATTATACTCACAGCATAGCTAATACAATGATATAATAAGTATATCTTCTAGGCAACAAAGAAAAATAATTCTGAGAACAAAGTTAGAAATTATGTAAAAAATTTGGAAGATTGTCTGGTGTAGTTTGGAAATAACTAGAAGAACAAGGAGGAAGAAAACAGATTTTATTTCTCTTTTTTAATGAAATCCATGCACAAAGTTTGACAACAGGTTAGGAAAAGGCAAATTCCAGAGACTAAGAGGTAGTTTACAGTTTGTTTTTATCTTTTATTTGGTCCTTTGTTCTAAAAATGCATGTATTTTAAGATCAATTCTTTTGTTTGCTATTTAAATGTTATAATAAATATGCTACTAACTTACACAGTTGGTCTGTCTAAGGAGAAATCCAGCACCCCTGTACTCAGTTTTCTCACATTTACATACTGTATATAGCATACAGTGCTATATAAATAGAAAAAAATCCATCTTTTATCTTACAAATGGCCAAAAGCAATACTTGCATTGTGAATTATTTGTCTCAAGATATTTTAAAAAGTGACTGAGAGGTATGAAAGTATTCCCCATAATTATTATACACTCAAGGTTTATCCTTCGGTTTTAATACTTGATAAGGACTAAACTAAAGTGAAAGTTTTCTCACATTCATTACTTTATTAAATCAATCTCAAGTACGTATTCTCTGATAAGCTTTGGTCTAAGGCTCTCACACATGAAAATCTACTTTCTAGGGGTTCTCTTCAACATGAATTTTATAATGATTGGTAAGGGATGACCTCTGGCTGAAGAGTTTCCCACATGCATTACATTCATAGGGTTTCTCTCCAGTATGAATTCTCTGATGGGCAATAAGTGATGAGCTTTGTCTAAAAGTTTTCCCACACGTATGACATTTAAAGGGTTTTTCTCCTGTATGAATTCTTTGATGTTGAATAAGAGCTGCACTTTGGCCAAAAGATATCCCACATTCCTCACATCGATATGGTTTCTCTCCAGTATGAATTCTCTGATGATTACTAAGGGAGGAGTTACACCTGAATGTTTTCCCACACTCATTGCATTTATAGGGTCTTTCTCCGGTATGCATTCTCTGATGTTGAATGAGAGCTGAACTCTGTCTGAAGGCTTTCCCACACACTTTACATTTACACGGTTTCTCTCCAGTATGAATCCTCTCATGAATAATAAGTGTCGAGTGGGAACTTAAGGCTTTACCACATTCATTACAATTATATAATTTCTCTCCAGTATGAATTATTTGATGTCTATTAAGACGTGAAACAGAAGTGAAGCCTTTCCCACATTGATTACATCTGTACGGCTTTTCTCCAGTGTGAATTCTTTCATGTTGAATGAGAGAGGCACTCTGACTGAAGGCTCTCCCACATTCACTACATTTAAAAGGTTTCTCTCCAGTGTGAATTCTCTGATGATAACGAAGGGATGAGCTCGACTTAAAGGTGTTGCCACATTCGTTACATAAATAGGACTTCTTTCTGGAATGATGTCTCTGACACCCAGAAAGGGACGTGCTGCAAGTAGATGCCTTCCTACCTGGATTATACTTATGGGGATTTTCTCGAGCATGGATTTTTTGATGTATAAAAAGGCCAGACCTTCTGCTGAAGGATTTGCCACATTCTTTACACCGATAGGATTTTTCCACAGTATGTGTTCTTAGGTGTTTACAAAGGGATGCACTATGGCTGAAGGCTTTCCCACACTGTTTACATATATAGGGCTTCTCTCCAGTATGAGTTCTTTGATGTTGAATAAGAGCTGAACTTTGGCTAAAGGCTTTCAAACATTCTTTACATTTAAATAATTTCTCTCCAGTATGGTTTTTCTGATGTTTACGAAGGGATGAATTGTGAATGAAGGCTTTTTCACATATATTACATTTATAGCGCTTCTCAGCTGTTTTGATTTTTGGTTGGTTAAGTAAATTTGAATTCTGCTTGAAGCTACTTCTTTGTATTTCATATTTTGACGGTATTTTTTCTTTAGCAACCCTCTGCTGCTTAACAAAGACTGATTTCAGGCTGAAATTTTGGCCAAATTCAATAAGGCTTCTTTCTACAGTGAGGATTTTCTTATGGGTCACTGAAATTATTTGTAAACTTTCATTTCTGTCCTGTTTCTTTAATCTGTCTTCATATATGCAGGGTTTTTCTGATATGAAGTTCCAGGGCTCATCCTTTTTGAGTCTTTTCCTTAGCAGTCCCTGAAATGAAGAGTCTTGAGTTTGAGTTGACTTTGTGGTTCTAGGATTGCTCTTACACCCTGAAAAAAGCAAAAACAAAGAAAATGCCAATGATTCATGTTATTGGCTGAAACTAAATGTGTAGAGAGAATAAATATTAATGATACCTAAATAAGGGCTTGGTATCTGATTAAAAGATAATAGCAAGAGAAAATACGAAAAGTTACACTGTATAAAAACAATAATGAGTGAGGGCTGAAGTACTAGGGTGAATAAAAGAATAAAGGAAGCATTTAAAGAAGGTAAAAGTGTAAGAGTAACCAGGAAAATGGAGACTAGAGAGAAGGGATTAGAGGAGAAGTGTGAATTGGAATGCTGTCTGGTACCCAAAGCCTATGACAGACTTGTAAATTATCTCCATGATATGATGTCTTCCTTCCTTTTCCTACATGCCAAACTTCTCTGTAGGCTTCAGATTCACTTCAAATGTTAGCTCCTCTGTGCATCCTTTCTTAACTCTGAGCTCCAACAATCCAGTCCCCTCATTATACGACTTACTACAGTATATCATATTGTATGTAAATCCAGAGCCTAAGAGACCTGTGAGACACCATCAAATGGACCAAAATTTGCATTGTGGAAGTCCTAGAAAGAGAAGAGAGAGAAACGGGCAGAGAGATCACTTGAAGACATAATGGCTGAAAACTTTCCAAATTTGATGCAAGTATGAATCTATAAATCATGAAGCTTAATAAACTCCAAATGGAATAAATTCAAAGAGACTCACACTGAGACACACTTTCATCAAACTGTCCAAACCCAAAGCTAAAGAGAGTACACTGAAAGCAGCAAGAGAGAAGACTTGCTGTATAAAGGATCTTAAACAAGATCATCAGATTTCTCATCAGAAACTTTGGAGGCCAGAAAGTAGTGGGTTGATATATTCAAAGTACTGAAGGAAAAAAAAATTGTCAACAAAGAATTCTCTAAGTGACAAAACTCTCCTTCAAAATGAGGAAGAGGGGGCCAGCCCGGTGGTGTAGTGGTTAAGTTCGTGCACTCCACTTCAGTGGCCTGGGGTTCGTGGATTCAGATCCTGGGTGCGGACCTACACACCACTTGTCAAGCCATGCTGTGGCTGTGTCCCACATACAAAATAGAGGAAGACTGGCACAGATGTTAGCTCAGGGCCAATCTTCCTCACCAAAAAAAAAAAAGCAAAAGGAAGAAATTAAGATATCCCCAGGTAAACAAAGCTAAGGGATTTTGTCTCTAGCAGGCCTGCCCTACAAGAATTGTTAAACAGAGCCCTTCAAGTTGTAATGAAAGGATGCTAGACAATAACCTGAGGCCATGACAAAATAAAGATCTCTGGTAAAGGTAAATGCATGGTCAATATAAAAATTAATACTATTATAATTTTGCTTTGTAACTCCACTTTTTATTTTCTATGTGATTTAAGAGATAAATGCATTAAAAATGCAGAAAATCAGGGACAAAAAGATAAAAGGCATATAGAAAACCAACAGCAAAACAGCAGGAATTCCTCCATATCAGTAATTACTTTAAATATAAATAGATCAACTCTCCAATTAAAATACAGATATTGGCAGAATGGAAAGAAACAAACGTAATCCAACTATATGCTACTTATTAGAATACTCACTTTAGATCCAAAGACACAAACTAGCTGAAAGTGGGAGGATGGAAAGATACTTCATATAAACAGAAGTACCAACAGAGAGCTGCGGCACTACACTAGTACCAGACAAAACAGACTTAAGAACAAAAAAAGTCAGAAGAGACAAAGAAGGGCGTTATATACTAATGAAAGGTTCGATTCAGCAAGAAAATAATACGATTGAAACGTTTACATGCCTAGTAAGACATCCTCAAAATATATGAAGCAAAAATTAATGAAACTGAAGGGAGAAATAATTTTACAATAATAGTCAGAGATTTCAATACCCCACGTTCAATAAAGGATAGAACAACTTGACAGAAGGGAAGAAAGGAAATCAAGGCCTTGAACAACAAATAAAGTAACTGATCTAATAGATACACACAGAACATGCTACCCATCAAAAACAGAATACACGTCTTCACAGTTGCACATGGGACATCCTCCAGAATAGACCACGTGTCACGCACAAAACAAGTCTCAACAGATTTAAAAATACAGGCATCATACAGGCATTCAACCTCAATGGAATGAAATTAGAAATCACTAACAAGTAAAACTGGAAAACTCACAAATATGCAGAAATTGAACAATACACTCTTAAACAACCAATGTGTGAACAAAGAAATCACAAGGAAAATTAGAAAACACTACAGACAAATGAAAACAAAAACACAACTTATTAAAACTTATGGGGTGCAGTATAAGCAGTGCTAGGAGGAAAATTTATAGATGTAATAAATCTAACTTTACAACTTAATAAACTAGAAAAAGAACAAACTAAACTCAAAGCTAGCAAATGGAAGGAAATAATAAAGGTAAGAGCTCAGATAAATAAAACAGAGAACAGAAAAATAGAATCAACAAAATCAAAACTGGTTCTTTGAAAATAGCTACAAAATTGAGAAAGAAACCTTTAGTGAGACTGACTAAGAGTCAAAGTGAGAAGACCTAAATTACTAAAATAAGAAATGCAAGTGGCAACGTTACTATGGATTCTACAGTCATTAAAAAGATTACAAGAAAGAACTGTGGGCAACTGTATGACAACAAACTGGACAGCCTAGAAGATATGGACAAATTCCTAGGAACACAAAACTTACCAGACTGAATATGAAGAAAGAGAAAATCTAAATAGACACATAACTAGTAAGGTAACAGAACTAGTAATTAGAAACCTCTCAACAAAGAAAAGCCTTGGACCAAAGGTTTCACTGGCAAATTCTACCTAATATTAAAGAACTAACACCAGTTCTTCTCAAACTCTTCCAAAAAATTGAAAAAGAGGGAACACTTCCTAACTTATTCTGGAGGCCAGCACTGCCCTGGTAACAAAGCCAGACAAAAACACTACAAAAGAAAAGAAAACTAAAGAGAAATATTCCTTATGAATATTGATTTAAAAATCCTCAATAAAGTGCTAGCAAACAGAATTCAGCATCATATTAAAAGGATTATACACCATGACCAAATAAGATTTATCCCTGGAATGCCAGAATGGTTCAACATATGAACATCAATTAACGCATTAGCACAATGAAGGGATAAAACCACATGATCATCTCAAGTGATGCAGAAAAAGCATGACAATATTCAACACCTTTTTATGAGAAAATCACTCAGCGAACTGGGAACAGAACGAAACTACCCCAATGTAATAAAGGTCATATAAGAAAAGTCCACAGCTAACATCATAGTCAATGGTAAAAGACTGAAATCTTTTCCTCTAAGTTCAAGAACAAGACAAGCATGCCCACTTTCACCACTTCTATTCAACATAGCATTGGAACTTTTAACCAGAGCAATTAGGCAAGAAAAAGAAATAAAAGTATACAAGTTTGAAAGGAAGAAGTGAAATTATCTCAGTTGCAGATAACATGATCTTATATGTAGAAAACCCTAAAGATTCCAGAAAAAAAAAACTGTTAGAATAAACAAATTCAGCAAAGTAGCAGGATAAAAAATCAACACACAAAAATCAGTTGTTTTTATACCCTAACAATGACCAATCCAAAACAGAAATAGAAAAAAGGATTTCATTTATGAAAGCATTAAAAAGAATACTTAAGAACTAACTTAAAGAAGGAGGTCAAAGACTTGTACATTGAAAACTACAAAAATTTTAGAAAGAAAGTAAAGAAGACATTGATAAATGTCACGTGTTCATGGATTGTAAGGCTTAATATTAAGATGGCAATACTGCCTAAAGCAATCTACAGATTCAATGCAATCTCTATCAAAATCCCCATGATGTTTTTTTTTCAGAAATAGAAAAATCCATTCTAAAATTCCTATGAAATCTCAAAGGACCCTGAAAAGCCAAAATAATCTTTAAAAAGAACTAAGTTGGAGGACTCACACTTCCTGATTTCAAAACTTATTACAAAGTTACAGTAATTTAAACAACATGATACTGGCAGAAAGATGGACATATCGACCAATAATACAAAGTCCTGAAATAAACCTGCACATATATGGTCAAATGGTTTTTGACAAGGTGCCAAGACCATTCAATGAGGAAAAGACAGTCTTTCAATAAATGGTGCTGGGAAAACAGGATATCCACATGCAAAAAAAAAATGAGGTTGAACCCTTACCTAACATCATACACAAAAATTAACTCAAAATGGATCCATGACTTAAATGTAAAACATAAAACTGTTAGAAGAAAACCTAGGGCAAAAGCGTCATGACACTGGATTTTGCAATGATTTCTGGGATAGGACACCAAAAAAGCAAAGGCAACAAAGGGGAAAATACACAAATTGGACTTCATCAAAATCAAAAGCTTTTGTGCATCACAGGACACTACCAGCAGAATAAAAAGGCAACCTACAGGATGGGAGAAAATATTTGCCAATCTTACGTCTGCTAAAAGGTTAATATCCAGAATACATAAAGAACTTCTACAACTCAACCTTAAAAAACAAATAACCCAATTCAAAAATGGGCAGAGGACTTGAATAGACATTTCTCCATAGAAGATAAACCAATGGCCAATAAGCACATGAAAAGATGCTCAACATCACTAATTAGTAAGGAAATGCAAATCAAAACCACAAGATACCATTTCACCTCTATTAGCATGGCTATTATATATTAAAAAAAAAAAAAACCTCGGAAAATAAATGTTGGCAAGGATGTGGAGAAATTGGAACCCTCATGCAATGCTGGTGGGAGTGTAAAATAAAGTGGCCACTGTGGAAAACGGTATGGCAGTTCCTTAAAAATTTAAGCAGAGAATTAGCATGTGTTCCAACAATTCCACTCCTGCATATGTACCCAAAGGAATTGAAAGAACACGAAGAGATATCTGTACAACCATGTTCATAGCAGCATTATTCACAGTAGCCAAAAGGTGGAAACAACCCATATGTCTGTTGACAGATGAATGGATAAACAATAATGGAATATTATTCAGTCTTAAAAAAATGAAATTCTGATAGATGCTATCACATGAACGAACCTTTTACCAAGGGTTGGGGAGGGAGCCAAGTGTATTCATACAGTGGAATATTATTCATCCATGAAAAGGAATGAAGTATGGATACATGTTACAACATTGATGAACCATAAAAATATTATGCTAAGTGAAAGAAACTAAATAGAAAGAGCCACATGCTGTATAATTCCATTTACATGAAATGGCCACAATAGCCAAATCCGTAGAGACAGAAAGTCGATTAGTAGTTTCCAGGGGTGATGAGGATAGGGGAATGTGGAGTGATCGCTAATGGGTACAGGGTTTCTTTTGGGGGTGATGAAAATGTTCTAAAATTAGGTAGTGGTAATGGTTGAAGGTCTCTGTAAATATACTTAAAACCATTGAAGTGTACACCTAAAATGGTGAATTTTAGAGTATATGAACTATATCTTAATATAGCTGTTTAAAAAAAGAGAGAGAGAAAACAACCATTCCCAGCAACAGTCCCATGTGTTCCTGCCCCATCCCTGCCTCAGACATAAGACTCTGTGGTGAGCAACGGGAGACTGAGAAAAAAGCTAGAAAGACAGGAGCAACTCTATCAAAGAGCCTGAAGAAGAGCTAAAGCGGCCACCAGAAAGATTAACCCCACTTTGAATTGAAAAATATGAAAAAGGTAACCAAGAAGATGAGAACAGGAGCACAGGAAAGGTAAAGTAGGGCTCTATTTAAATTCCTAGCTCACAACACTAGAAAAACAAAGTAAAGGAAAAGAAAGCCATGGAAGAAAATTATAAGGACAAAAGCATAAATTAGTAATGAAGAGAACAGATACCCTATCCAAATAAGTTTGAAAACCTACTTGAGATAGATAAATTCCTAGATATACAGTTACCAAAATTGACCCCATTAGAATTAGAAAGTTGGAATAGACCAATTTTCATTAAAAAATAAAGTTATTAAAGAGCAATCCCACAAAAAACCACTGGGGAATTCTATCAAAATTTGAAGCATCAGATAGTCCCAACATTCTATAAATTATTCCAGTGCACTGAAAAGAAAGGAAAAATTCCTAATTCCTTTTATGAAGGAAAATAATATTGAAACCTTAACCAGATAAACAATACAAAGAAAGAAAACCATACATCACAACATCAATGCAAACATTCTAAAAAAGTTATTTTTAGCAAACAGATTCTAACACCACATTACTCCAGGAATGCAATGTTGGTTCAATATTAGGAAATCCATTAATATCATATAGTTTTCTCTTCTACCCTGTGACTTAAGACCATAAGTCATGTCCTACTCACCTATAAATCTTCATTATGGCACTCAAATTACAAACACAACATTTTTGTTTTATTAATCTTCCTTAAACACAGCACTTTCATCTTTCTGAACAACGTCAAATACTCTTAGTTAATAGACATACATGTTTGGAACTCTTAAAGAAGTTGCATTACACGATAGTCGGGTTGTGGGGAGGCTTCAGGACCAACCCAAAGAGAGAAGCAGGTAGGCATTGAGTTACTCTGTGTAAGGGTCAACACATAAGGGGAAGCCAAAGTTGCGAGACAGGAAGGTAGCCAGTTTATGCCTCAAGAAAGAGTTGATAACAAATTGTATGCAATATTGAAAAGCAGTCAAGCATCAGTAATAAGCCAGCCAAGAACAGAACGAGGTAAAGGAGCATTAACATAATGCTAAGAGAGTATAAAACAGAATTTAATAAATATTAAAACTTGGTTAAGGCCATAATTCAATAATTCCAGTTACAATGATATTATATGGTTCATTGAATAATTACAAAAAGCAAAGTTTTAGTTTGCAAAAAGTTAAAATTTAAATAGGTATGTTTTAGAGTACTGTTGGAATGAAATTAGAAGATAAAATGGCCTATTAATAAATCTCTGGCTCTGTTTATTAAAGCGGTTCTAAACAATATCACTTCAGTAGTAATGTATGTTATAGTCCTTAAGACTCTGATCTCGAGGCGGGCCCCATGGCCGAGTGGTTAAGTTCGTGTGCTCCGCTGCAGGTGGCCCAGTGTTTCGTCGGTTTAAATCCTGGGTGCGGACATGGTACTGCTCATCAAGCAACACTGAGGCAGCGTCCCACGTGCCACAACTAGGACCCACAACTAAGAATACACAACTATGTACTGGGGGGCTTTGGGGAGAAAGAGGAAAAAAATAAAATCTTAAAAAAAAAAAGACTCTGATCTCTTACAACTAAAAGGAATGAGGACTCCTTGGAAGGATGGCTCTTTCTTTTATGGCCTATGAAGTATGTATGAGATTTCTTTGCACGGGCTCTGGAAGGTACAAAGTGAGTATGTGACATATTGACATTAATAGAAAGCAAAGATGTGAACAAAGTTCATAGGGTTGATAAGATATGTATTAAATGCATTAGCATGTTTGCCTGTTCTGGTGTGGGATGAGGTGGGGAATAGGGAGGAGAATGGAGTGGGAATTTAAGAGTGAAAAACTGGACCCTGCATACACCAGTGGGGGAAATGCGTTACAAAACAGACTATGGCGAACTCAACCCTCTGCCCTTGAGGTTTTAAAATATGTAATATATATATACTTACATATACATGTTCACACATGTGTTTGTGTGTGTGTGTGTGTAGGGTTGTGACAAGGGACATAGGAGCCAGCTTAAAGGAGTTTCTGATGGCTAAGTCAACAATTCGTATCTAAAATAATTAGTTAATTAAGTTTGTAAAAAGTCATGAGTCCATAATGATAATAGAAGGAAAAAAGTATAATTCTTAATTAAAAAAATGGGAACTAGATTGATATTTATAAGGAAGTTATTGTTCAGTTTTATGTATGTTATCAAGATGGACAGATGACTACCCATACACAAAGACTGGTACAGTCACCATGAATAAATGGCTTGAAGGGGGAAAAACAGCTTCAAACGTCTCAACATAATAGTGCCAATGAAATAACACTAATCTCTAACAGCATCTTATATACAAGCAGTGTTCAAATATTCCTAATTGTCTCATACATTTTTTCAATTGGGAAACAATCAAGGTTCACCCACTGAATTTGGTTGCTATGTCTCTTAAATCTCTTTTAATCTATAGGTTATAAATGTAATCTGTAACCTGTTGAAGTGAAGGTCATTTGGCCTCTAGAATGTCACATATTCTGGGTGTTACTAATTGCACATCTGTTGTGTGTTTCACACGTGCCTCTATCTCCTGTAAATTAGTAGACGGTCCTAGAGGCCTGATCAGATACAACCTCAATTACTGTATTATATCCAGAGGCACTAATATCTGTTTACTTTTATAATGTTACAACTGATGAATACGTTCAAGTGGTCTCAGCCTGATACATCTTATAAAGTTCCCCATTAGCTTTACAATTTCATGATTTTAGCAGCTTTTGATAATCACTAACTAGATCCATGATCTCATTACGGGTTACAAAATAGTGATGCTCTAATTCTACCATTTTTCTGCATTTATTAGCTGAAATTATTCTAATAAAAAAACAATCTTCCTTCATAAATTATCTGGTTAGCCTCAGATACGGTTCCTAAAGGAAAGGCAGGAAATTATTTTTTTCCTCTCCCTTTATTTGCCAGTGTTTAAGATAATGACTTGGTTCTCTAGCATCCTCCAAAAGTGACCAATGAAGCTTTTTTTTAAGTATCAACATGAACTTACGAATTTTACCATATTTCATGTTTGGTTGCTTTTTCTTTTTTAATTCTTTGTATTCATTACTCCTTTACATGCTCAAAAATGTCCTATTTATGGCTAATTTGAATTCTATCAAATTAGCTCCTGATGTGACTCATTTGTCTTGGGAGCTCTTCCTTTCCTGTAGGACAAGATATTCTGTTCATCTAGAACATCTCCTTCCCAAACGTAGTAGAATCAGTCATTTTTCCAAGGAGCCCTGGTTCCTGATAATGGAAAAAGGTCTTTACAAAGTGTAGTCTGGGAACTAGAGGTGTTCATTACTACTAGGTTGGTCATTGTTTCAAGGCTTTTTTCAAAGATAAAGCTAGGAGACAACTAATTGGACGTTCACCGATTAACAAAGGATATCCAGATAGCATCTCAAGATGCCTAAAAGTCTCATGCTACTACACATGAGAAGGCAGACAGACTTCCCCCTGGGAGGAGGTGGAAATAGGTGAAAACTCTCCGACCCCCGACTCCCAACCCCCGGACAGCCTGGTTCCTACAGGAGGCTCTCTTCCAGTGGACTCCCCCATAGCATCGCCACACACCAAGGGCAGGAGTGTGCACTCACCAGCGGAGTGACGGTGGAAACAGGTGACAACAGCCCTACCCAAGCCACTCGAGATCACACTTAAGCCCAGGGGGAATTCCCCAGGGCCCCACACCCACCGGCAGGGAAGGCCTCCGCTCGCCATTAGCAGGGAGGCCCCGCCCAGAAGCCAGAACACAGAGAAGCTCCTGGCGGGCCCGGCATGGCACCAGACCACAAGCCGCCACTGGGCTCATGGTCTCCAGTGCACGGCTCGGTGCAGAGGGCACCTGGACTTCCTGTAGACATGCTTGGGGACACAGTTGGAGCTCCAGCACCTGGCTCTGAGGCGTGGGGGAAGGCTCGGGGGTCGCGCATCTCCCCAGGAGGGAAAGCCTCTGCTCACCATTAGAGGGAGGCCACGCCCAGAATCCAGGGCAAGGGGAAGCTCCCAGTGGGCGGATCCCCAGGGGCGGTTCCAGACCGCAAGCTGCTGCTGGGCTCACGGTCTCCGGCGCACCGCTCAGTGCAGGGGGCACCCGGACTTCCTGTAGACGTGCTTGGGGACACGGTTGGAGCTCCAGCGCCTGGCTCTGCGGCACGGAGGAAGGCTCCGGGGTCCTGCATCTCCCCGGGAGGGAAAGCCTCTGCTCGCCATTAGCAGGGAGGCCAAGCCCAGAATCCAGGACAAAGGGAAGCTCCCGGTGGGCAGATCCCCCCGGGCGGCTCCAGACCGCAAGCTGCCACTGGGCTCATGGTCTCTGGCGCACGGGTCGGTGCAGGGGGTGCCCAGACATCCCGTGGACACGCCTGGGGACCGGGTGGAGCTCCAACACCCAGCTCTGCGGCCCGGAGGGTCGCTCCAGGGTCCTGCAACCCCCAGCAGGGAGGGCCTCTGCTCGCCATTGGCAGGGAGGCCCGCCCAGCATTCAGAACACCAGGAAGCTCCCTAGATCAGAATTCCCCACCAGGCAGCAGCTTACAAGCCACCGCCAAGCCCATGGACTCTGGCCATGTCCCAGACGAGGCAAGCGGCTCCCAGAGATCCTGTGAGAGTGGAGTGGGACAGAGTGGAGCTCCGGTGAAACGGCTACATAGCCCAGGGGGAACTCCAAGTTCCTACAGCAGCCTCAGCGAAAGCCTCTGCACAGCACTAGTGGAGAGGTCCCGACTGGCAATCACAAGGTGGGAAGGCCCTGGGGCAAAAGCAGCACAGCTAGGTGAGCTAACAACAGACTGCAGAAGATACCCATAGCTCTGCTGGGACCTATAGTGGACAAGTGTGATCTGGTGGGCTCTGTTAGGGACAAATCGGCGATTATAGGTGATCCTGCTCCTGGGTGATGGGAAAGCCCACAACACCGCTGCAGACCACAAGGAGGGAGCATGTCTAAGTGGGCTGCAACAGTAGGCACCAGCAGCCTGAGGCCCCCTTGTGATTGCCCCCACAACCGACGACGGACTCCACAAGACCACTGTGACTACGAGGAGGGGTCCAGGCCCAGTAAGTAACAGCTGACAGGGTTCCTGGTTGGTGCAGTCTAAACAGCTGCCCCCCCACACCAGTCACAACAAGTGGAAGCAGCGACTAAACTCTATCTCTATGCGGAGGCACAAATCCAGGCCATTAAGCAGTATGAAAAAATATATTAAATCTCCAAAACAGAAGGAAAATGATAAGCACCCAGAAAACAATCCCAAAGACAATGAAATCTATAACCTAAATGACGATGATTTCAAAACTGCCATTATGAAAAAACTCAACAAGTTAAAAGAAAATTCAGATAGACAACTCAGCGAGTTCAGGAGCTATGTCACAAAAGAGCTTGACACTATAAGGAAGAACCAATTAGAAATACTGGCGATGAAGAACACAATGGAGGAGATTAAGAAAAATCTGGACTCTCTGAACAGTAGGGTCGATAATATGGAGGACAGAATTAGCAATTTGGAGGATAGGAATATAAAAATGCTGCAGGCAGAGGAGGAGAGAGAACTAAGACTAAAAAGACATGAAGAAACTCTCCGAGAATTATCCGACTCAATTAGGAGACGCAACATAAGGATTATAGGTATACCAGAAGGAGAAGAGAAGGAGAAGGAGGCAGAAGGCCTGTTCAAAGAAATAATAGCTGAGAACTTTCCAAACTTGGGAAGAGAGATGGAACTTCATGTGACAGAAGCCAATAGATCTCCAAACTTTATCAATGTAAGAAGACCAACCCCAAGACATATAGTAGTGAAACTAGCAAAAGTCAACAACAAAGAGAAAATACTAAGGGCAGCCAGGCAGAAGAAAATAACTTACAAAGGAAACCCCATAAGGCTATCAGCAGATTTCTCAGGAGATACCTTACAGGCTAGAAGAGATTGGAATGAAATATTCAAAACTCTGAAGGACAAAAACCTGCAGCCAAGAATACTCTACCCAGTGAAAATATCCTTCAAATACGATGGAGAAATAAAAACTTTCCCAGATAAACAGAAGTTAAGGGAGTTCATCACCACAAAAGCTCCTCTTCAAGAATTGCTCAGGAAGAAACTCATTCCTGAAAAATCAAAAAAGGGAATGGGGTTACAAAATCCAGAACAAAGGAGATAAGCAGAAGGACAATAACACAAAGTAACAGCTCTCCATCAGGACAAAATGCAAAAGAACCGGAAAACAAGTGATAAAATGGCGACAGTAGGCCTCCACGTTTCAATAATCACACTAAACGTGAATGGATTGAACTCTCCAATCAAAAGGCACAGAGTGGCAGGATGGATCAAAGAACAAGACCCAACAATATGCTGCCTCCAGGAAACACACCTCAGCCCCAAAGACAAACACAGACTCAAAATGAAGGGATGGAAGACAACACTCCAAGCCAATAATGAACAAAAGAAAGCAGGTGTTGCCATACTTATATCAGACAAAGTAGACTTCAAAGCAAAACAGATAAAGAAAGACAAAGAGGGGCGGTATATA
Organism: Equus asinus; assembly: GCF_041296235.1. Taxonomy (NCBI): domain Eukaryota; kingdom Metazoa; phylum Chordata; class Mammalia; order Perissodactyla; family Equidae; genus Equus; species Equus asinus. Next base: position 6,001,632 of record NC_091798.1, read on the forward strand.
ATGATAAAAGGGACGCTCCACCAAGATGACATAACACTTATAAATATATACGCACCTAACACAGGAGCACCAAAATTCGTAAAGAAACTATTAACAAAACTAAAAGGAGACATCAACAGCAATACAGGGGACCTCAACACCCCATTAACACCAATGGATAGATCATCCAGACAGAAAATCAACAAGGAAATTATAGAATTAAATGAAAAATTAGATGAGATGGACCTAATAGATATATATAGGACACTTCATCCAAAACAGCAGGTTACACATTCTTCTCAAGCATGCATGGAACATTCTCAAGGATAGACCATATCTTGGGAAACAAAGCAAGCATCAATAAGTTCAAGAGGGTTCAAATAATATCAACCATCTTTTCTGATGACAATGCTATGAAACTAGAAATCAACTACAAGAATAAAGCTGCGAAAGGGCCAAAAATGTGGAGAGTAAACAACATGCTACTGAACAAACAATGGATTATTGAAAAAATTGAAGAAGAAATCAAATATTGCCTGGAGACAAATGAAAATGAAAACACACCATACCAAATGATTTGGGACACAGCAAAGGGAGTCCTAAGAGGGAAGTTCATTGCAATACAGGCTCACCTCAATAAGCAAGAAAAATCTTACATAAACAACCTCAAACGACACCTAACGGAATTAGAAAAAGAACAAAGAAAGCCCAAAGTCAGTAGAAGGAGGGAAATAATAAAAATTAGGGCAGAAATAAATGACATTGAAACAAAGAAGACAGTAGAAAGGATCAATGAAACAAAGAGTTGGTTCTTCAAAAAAATTAACAAAATCGACAAACCCTTAGCCAGACTCACTAAAAAAAAAGAGAGAAGTCTCAAATAAATAAAATTAGAAACAAGAGAGGAGAAATCACAACAGATACTGAAGAAATACAAAGGATCATAAGAGAATACTATGAAAAACTATATGCCAACAAATTGAACAACCTAGAAGAAATGGATAAATTCCTAGACTCTTACAACCTCCCCAAACTGAGTCAGGAAGAAATAGAGAATCTGAATAGACCAATCACAAGTAAAGAAATACAAAAAGTAATCAAAAACCTCCCCAAAAATAAGAGTCAAGGACCAGACGGCTTCTCTGGAGAATTCTACCAAACATTCAAAGAAAAGATTTAATACCTATCCTTCTCAAACTATTCCAGAAAATAGAGGAAGATGGAGCACTCCCTAATACATTCTATGAAGCCAACATCACTCTGATCCCCAAACCTGACAAGGACACACAAAGAAGGAAAACTACAGGCCAATATCACTGATGAACATAGATGCAAAAATCCTCAACAGAATTTTGGAAAACCGAATACAGCAATATATCAAAAAGATTATACACCATGATCAAGTGGGATTTATACCAGGGACACATGGATGGTTCAACATCCGCAAGTCAATCAACGTGATTCACTACATTAACAAAATGAGAAACAAAAACCACATGATCATCTCAATAGATGCAGAGAAAGCATTTGACAAGATCCAATATCCATTTATGATAAAAACCCTCAATAAAATAGGTATACAAGGAAAGTACCTCAACATAATTAAGGCCATATATGACAAACCCACAGCCAACATCATACTCAACAGACAAAAACTGAAAACCATCCCTCTGAGAACACGAACAAGACAAGGGTGCCCACTTTCACCATTCTTATTCAACATAGTACTGGAGGTGTTGGCCAGAGCTATTCGGCAGGAAAAAGAAATAAAAGGAATCCAAATAGGCAATGAAGTGGTAAAACTCTCGCTGTTTGCAGACGACATGCTCTTATATATAGAAAACCCCAAAGAATCCACAGAAAAATTATTAGAAACAATCAACAACTGCAGCAAAGTTGCAGGGTATAAAATCAACATACATAAATCAGTAGCATTTCTATATGCTAACAATGATCTAACAGAAAAAGATCTCAAGAACTCAATCCCATTCACGGTCGCAACAAAAAGAATAAAATACCTTGGGATAAATTTAACCAAGGAAGTGAAAGATCTACACAATGAAAACTACAAGACTTTCTTGAAAGAAATCGATGACAACATAAAGAGATGGAAAGACATCCCATGCACATGGATTGGAAGAATAAACATAGTTAAAATGTCCATTCTACCTAAAGCAATCTACAGATTCAACGTATCCCAATCAGAATTCCAATGTCATTCTTTACAGAAATTGAACAAAGAATCCAAAAATTCATATGGGGCAACAAAAGACCCCGAATTGCTAAAGCAATCCTGAGAAAGAAGAACAAAGCTGGAGGCATCACAATCCCTGACTTCAAAACATACTACAAAGCTAGAGTAATCAAAACAGCATGGTACTGGTACAAAAACACATGCACAGATCAATGGAACAGAATTGAAAGCCCAGAAATAAAACGACACATCTATGGACAGCTAATCTTTGACAAAGGAGCTGAGGGCCTACAGTGGAGGAAAGAAAGTCTCTTCAACAAATGGTGCTGGGAAAACTGGACAGCCACATGTAAAAGAATGAAAATCAACCATTCTTTTTCACCATTTACTAAAATAAACTCAAAATGGATCAAAGACCTAAAGATTAGGCCTGAAACAATAAGTCTTCTAGAAGAGAGTATCAGCAGCACACTCTTTGACATCAGCTTCAAAAGAATCTTTTCAGACACCGTAACCCCTCACATGAGGGAAACAACAGAAAGAATAAACAAATGGGACTTCATCAGGCTAAAGAGCTTCTTCAAGGCAAGGGAAAACAGGATTGAAATAAAAAAACAGCCCACTAATTGGGAAAAAATGTTCACAAGTTATTTATCTGACAAAGGGTTAATCTCCATAATATACAAAGAACTCACACAACTCAACAATAAAAAATCAAACAACCCAATTACAAAATGGGCAGGGGACATGAACAGACATTTCTCCAAAGAAGATATACGGATGGCCAATAGACACATGAAAAGATGCTCATCATCACTAATCATCAGGGAAATGCAAATCAAAACTACACTAAGATATCACCTTACACCTGTTAGAATGGCAAAAATATCCAAAACCAAGAGTGACAAATGTTTTAGAGGCTGTGGAGAAAAGGGAACCCCCATACACTGTTGGTGGGAATGCAAACTGGTGCAGCCACTATGGAAAACAGTATGGAGATTTCTGAAAAAGTTAATAGAAATACCTTATGACCCAGCCATCCCATTACTGGGTATCTATCCTAAGAACCTGAAATCAGCAATTCCAGAAGTTCTATGCACCCCTATCTTCATTGCAGCATTATTCACAATAGCCAAGTCATGGAACCAACCTAAGTGCCCAGCAACTGATGATTGGATAAAGAAGTTGTGGTGTATATATACACGATGGAATACTACTCAGCCATAAAAAAGGACAAAGTCGTCCCATTCACAACATGGATAGACCTTGAGAGTATTATGTTGAGTGAAATAAGCTAGACAGAGAAAGAAGAACTCTGTATGACTCCACTCATAGGTGGTAGTTAACATATGGACAAAGAGAACTGATCGGTGGTTGCCAGGGGAAAGGGGGGTGAGGGGAGGGCACTGGGGGTGAAGTGGTGTACCTACAACATGACTAATAATGATGTACAACTGTAATTTCACAAGGATGTTAACTTTTATAACCTTAATAATAATAAAAAAAAGATAAAGCTAGGAAATACTTTTTAAATGAGACTATATAATCATGAGTTCATTCTAACATTTTCAATTCAAATTTAATATTATAACAATTCTACTTAACCTCTTTCATTTTATATTTGCATCTCTTCTCTCATACTGAAAACTGGATCCTAATGATACTAACAAAATTACTCATTTGTTTTTCTTATATAATTTCAAAATAACAATACCAGTATTATTGTTAAAAATATGAACATGAAAAACAATTTAAGATTTGTTTGCAATTCTTTTTATCCTCAGGCTATGTAACCCACTAGAACATTCACTCAAATTGTCATATTTTAAAGACATAATTGAAATAATTCTTTTCTGTTTTGGTTAAACCATTAACCTGAAACACAATGAGGTTCATTTGTTTAATTTTGCTTTCAATTTTCAGGTATTCTTTTTTCTTGTTTACTTAATTTTATAAGACATTTTCATAGCTCCAAATTCAAAACTATAAAACAAGGTTCTTTCAGAGAAGTCTTGATTCTATCCTTGTCCTCTTCATCTTTTCTTCTTCCCTTACCTTATAGATAACTATATATAGATCTGCATCACCTTCCATATTACATAAAAGTGTGATACTCACTGTTCTACATTCCCCTCCCTTAGTAATATATTATGGAGATCCACAGAGGAATTTACCGAGGTCTTCATTCCTTTTTTACAGCTACCTAGAATTCCACTCTGAGGAACTACCACCATTTATTCAAACAGATTTCATTAACAGACAATTTGGTTAAGTCTGATTTTTAGTTTTCTAATTTTAATACAACTGGAATTTACACTGGTACATGTGAAATCCCCTGTCACATGTACATCAGGATAGAGAGCACTTCCTAATTTACTCTATGGAGCTAACACGGCCCTGATATGACAAACACAATATGAAAAAAAGAAACCGACAGACCGCATCTCTCATGAATATAAATGTAAAAATCCTTAAAATATTAGGAATAGAATTCAGCAATATATAAAAAGAATTATACACCATAACCAAGTGCATTCATTCCAGTGTTGTAAGGCTGGTTTGCTCTTTGAAAAACCAGCATTAATTAACCTACAATATTAACAGGCAAGAAAAGAAAAATCACATGATCCTATCAAATGATATATTAAAAAGCATTTGACAAAATCCAACATCCACTCATGGCAAAAACTCCTAGAAAAATATCTCAATTTGATAAACAGCATGTACAAAAACCTATAGCTAACATTATAGTTAACGATGAAAGACTGAATGCTTTGTACATAAGATTGGGGACAAGGCAAGAATGTCTGCTCTTAATCCTCTTATTCAGTGCAGGACTGCAAGTCTAGTCAGTAGACTATGGCAAGAAAAAGAAACAGAAAGTATACAGATCGGGGGCTGGCCTGGTGGCATAGTGGTTAAGTTTGCAATCTCCATTTCAGTGGTCCATGGTTCACGGGTTTGGATCCTGGGTCTGGACATACACGCTGCTCATCACGCCATGCTGTGGCAGCATCCCACATACAAAATAGAGGAAGACTGGCATGGATGTCAGCTCAGGGACAATCTTCCTCCAGCAAAAAGAGGAAGATTGGCAACAGATGTTAGCTCAGGACCAGTCTTCCTCACACACATACACACACACACAAAAGGTATACAGATCAGAAAGGAAGAAATAAAACTATTATTTGTAGATGACAATGCATGGAAAATCCCAAGGAATCTACAAAACATCTCCCAGAACTAATAAGAGAGTTCAGAAAGGTCATAGGATACAAGATAAACATACAAAAATCAATATTTCCATATACTAGCAATGAACATGTGGTGGTGAAATTATCACTACAATGCCATTTATAATCGCTCAAAAAATGCTTTGGGGTAAACGTAAAACACGTACAGGACTTGTATGCTGAATACTATAAAGCACTGACGAAAGACATTAAAGAAGAGCTAAATAAATGGAAAGATGTACCATATCCATGGATGGGAAGATCTGACTTAGTAAAGATCTCAACTGTCCCAAAGTTGATATATGAATTTACTGCAATTCCTATCAAAATCTCAGCAAGATTTTTTTGCAGATAGATAAGATTATTCTAAAATTTATATGGAAGGCAAAGGAACTAGAATAGCTGAAATAACTTTCAAAAAGAAGAATAAACTGGGAACAATCACTCTACCCAACATTAAGGCCTCTATATAGCTACAGTAACCCACAAAATGTGGTGTGGGTGGAGGGATATATACAGATCAGTGGAGGAGAACACCGAGAAATAGGCTCACACAAATATGCTCAACTGATTTTTGACAAAGGTACAAAAGAATTCAGTGGAGGAAAGAGAGCTGCTTCAACAAATAATGCTGAAACAACTGAATGTCCATAAGCAAAAAAAGTGAATCTTGACCTAACCCCACTTCTAATACAAAAATTAACTCAAAAAGGGTCATGAACATAAATGTACAATGTAAAACTATAGCACTTCTAGAAAAAAACACAGAAGTAAATCTTTAAGATCTAAGGGTAGGCAAAGAGTTCTTAGATTTGACACCAAAGGGACAATTCATAAAAGGAAACATTGATAAATTGGACATCATCAAAATTAAAACTTTTGTTCTGTAAGATGTTTAAGAGGACAAAAGGAAACTAAAGACTATGAGAAAATATTTGCAAACCACATATCCACAAATGACCACGATCTAGACTATATAAAGAACCCTCAAAACTCAACAGTAAAAAAACAAACAATTCAATCAGAAAATGGACAAAAGACACAGACATATCACCAAAGATATACAGATGGCCAATTAGCACGTGGAAACATGTTCAACATCATCAGGGAACATGCAAATTAAAATCACAATGTTTATCACCATACACATAACAGAACTGCTAAAATAAAAACTAGTGACAACATAAAATGTTGGCAACGATACAGAGAAACTGTACTCATATGTCACTACATTGTGAGTGGAATATGAAATGTAAAATGTTTCCAGTCACTCTGTAAAACAATTTGGCTGTGTCTTCAGAAACTAAACATGCAACTAACATATGATCAGCAATTGTACTCCTGGGCATCTATGATAGAGAAATGAAAACTTATTTTCACAGAAAAACCTGCACATAAATGTTTATAGCAGTGTTATTTGAAATTGTCAAAAACTGGAAACAATCCAGATGTCCTTCAATAAGTGAATGGTTATACAAACTATGGTATATCCATTTCATGGAATACCACTCAGCAGTCAAAAGAAGGAAATAGTGATACACACAACTACTTGGATAAACTTCCAGAGATCTATGATGAAAGAAAAAAACCATTCCCAAAAGGTACACACTGTATAATTCCATTTATATGACATCCTTAAAATGACAAAATTCTAGAAATGGATTAGTGGTTACCAGGGGTTAAGGACAAGGGGAGGTGGGGGACAGGGACAGGTAATAAGAGGGAAGTGGGTATGTCTAAACAATGGGTGACGAGAGGGGATCCTTATGGTGACTGAAGGAATTCTTCTGTCTCTTTACTGTTATCAACATCAATAATTTGGTTGTAATGTTGTACTATAGTTTTGGAATTAGGTAAAGGGACATGAAATCTCTCTGTTCTATTTCTTATAATTGCATGCGAATCTACAATGATCTCAAAATAAACTTTTTTAAACAAGTAAAATTTCCCCTAAAAGTAAAAAACCAAATTTACGCCATCCCCCAAATCTGATCTCCTCCCAGTGCCACTATCTCTGTGAATATCACTGTCCATCCCAGAACAAGCCACAAAACAACCAAGCATCTCTGACACCTCCATTTCCTTTACCTTCTGTATCTAATCCATCTCCAAGTCCCACTGCTTTATCCCCCAAATAGCCTTGAAGCTGGTCCACTTCTGTCTGTCTCCAAGAGCACAACCTAGCCAAGCCCTTCACGCATTCACTCACCGGAGGCCTACTCTGACTAGGCACTGGGGAAATGGGGACAAATGAAACAGACAACCCAGCATAAGGGAGTTTACAATCGAGAGGAAGACACAAATAGTAAACAGGTACCACCATGCAGTGCTAAGCACTCAGAGGAAAATAAAGCACGGCGAGGGGATCAAGGACATGGGGGATGGAGGCTGTGTCTTACATGAGCTGTGTGACCCGGGAGTGGGACATGTGGGATCTGGCCATGAGCCAGAAGAACACTCCAGGAGAGGAAAAGCAAGTACAGAAGCCCTGAGGCGGACCCTGCTTGGCCCGTGGCACAAGTGCAAGGCAGCCAGGCTGAGCAGAGTCCTCGAATGAAGGGCAGAGTGCAAGGAGGGGAAGGGGTAGCCAGGGCCAGACCATGCAGGCCTCTGAGGCCACTCTGGATTGTGCTCTAGGTGACGGAAGCCACCAGAGGTTGTGAGCAAGGGAGTAAGGCGGCCTGATTTGCCTTTTAGATATGTTCATGTGCCACACAATGATGTCAGTCAACGACGGACCGCATAGGTCCCGTAAGAACAGTAGCATAGAGCCCAGGCGTGTAGTAGGCTACACGGTCTAGGTTTGTGTAAGTGACCTCCATGATGTGTGCACAATGACAAAATCAGCTAATGACACGTCTGAGAATGTACCCCTGTCGTTAAGCATGCGTGACTGTAGGTCATTCTGGCAGCTACAGGGAGAACAGATGTCAGTGGCAGGACGGGAGGTGCAGGGGCATGTGGGGGTCTTTGCTGGGGAGGGCAGGGGGCAAGGACAGACTAACTCACACATATTAGACTGGGCTACGGAGCACGTGGGCTCCACTTTCACCTCGTGAGAAATTCACTCTCTCAAACCACCGCACCTACTGCCATAGACTGCGACCCCGACAGCACTTCCCTGCAGGAGCGCCAGCAAGTCCTGGGAGTGGAAGGCGGCCCGAGCGACCCTCAGCTGACCACCCTGCACAGTTCAGTCCGCTTGACTCGGTTTCTCGCATAAAGACAGCAAAGGAAGAGAAAAAGACAAGGAAAGAGACAAGCACGGTTTCACTGGAGGTAACGGTTTACCCAGATCATCTCTGGATTTCTGAATTTCAGATTTCGAGAATATTTCCACATTTGGGTGTAAACCCAACTCACGAGACGCACAAGTTGGTTTACTCACATCATTCTTATCCTAACTCTTCCAGAAAAGCATGGCCTCCGTGAGTATACTCGGGGCTCATTTCTTAAGCGAGACTCAGATGAGACACACACCCTTCGGGCCAGCGCCTCTCACCTCTCAACTCGAACATCCGCACTCAGGGGGGACACAACTGTCTTTCCGGTTTGTTTTGTTTTTCCTACTTGTGAACAGTTTTGAAGGGAAGAAAATTTTTTAAAGAACATTTGGAGGCATCCAGAGGTGGGAGGAGTCCTCTGGGGGAGTGCGCGCTTTCCTGTCCCTGGCTGTTCAAAGGGAAGGCTTCGGCTCTGCTCTAGAGTTAACAATCGGGGGTGCGTCCAGGAGCGTCCAGGTCCTTCACCCGTGCCCGCAGGGAAGTGCTGCCTTCCCCGGGGGAGCCGTTCTGAGGCCACTTTAGTCCAGGCCGATGGAGACTCGTCAGGGGTGCAGGAAAGACACAGCCACACGCCCACACTCCCAGATGTCCCGTCTGCTCTCATCTTGAGGGCACAGAGGAGGTTCACCCATTGAGAGGAACACGCACTGGCCGGCTTGGACGCCCTGACCCCTTCAGACATCCACCCACAGTTTGCCTTCAGGGGCGTCTTGGCAAACCCGAGCAGGGGCTAACTGAGGACGGCGACCCTGTCGCCAGGTGGCCCCAGCACCTCCCTGGACAGCTTTGGCCTCCAGCCAGACCGTCTATTCTGTTTAAGCCAACAACACCCACTTCACTCAGGACGGGAGACTCACTCATGGATGAGAGGCTCCCGGGGAGGGGAGAGGGTCCTTTCTTCTCTGCCCCTGAGCTTTCAGGCCAGACTCGCCCACCCTAAAAGCAGGACTGACACCCCTCCCAACTCGCAGCTGTTCCCTGCTGCCTGCACTCTCTGCTTACTTTGGGGTAGCGTCCGCCATCTTCCACAAAATTAGTGTATTTCTCCTAAATGAGAGTTGAAAAGATAGAAAGATAGACAAGTGTGGTTCCCACATCAAAAACCTCAACTTACAGCGGGAGGAGATCTCCCCCTGGCGTGGGGCTGGGGCATTGAGGCAGCCTGGCCCGCAGCTCCTCTGCTGGGGCCGCGAGGTAAGGGCGGTGGACTGACTGTCTGGACCTGTCCCAGCCTCAGACATGTCCCCCCATGTCGCGCCAATGGGCTCCGCGCTGGCCGCAGGCTGACCTTGGCAGAATGTAACCCTGGGGCTGCGGCTCCTCCCAGCTCCTCAGGGCTTGCCTGGCTCTCAGGCACAGACCAGACCCTGTGATGGGGCTCCCCGGGCCCAGTGGGATCTGGTCCCTGCTCCTCTCCTGCTGACTCTTCTCTGCTCTCCCCGCTCCCATCTGCACACGCTGGCTTCCTTTCTCTGGACTCGCACACAGGCCCTTTCCGATGCCTGGAACACTCCACATCCTGGGTTCCAGCCTTTCATCAGGAAGCCTTTGCCAGCACCGCCCCATCCTATTCCACGCGGTCACTGCACTGCGTCTCTTTCCTTCCAGGTCCTGATGGGACCCTGTCATTCCACACCCTCGTGTGCACTCAGTTCAGGAGGCTGTCTCCCCACCTGACTGGGCTCCACCAGGGCAGGTCCTGCATCTTTCTGCCAGTGCCCAGCACGGAACTCACTCTCTGCTTATCACAGGACAGGAGCACAGCGGCAGGGCTGGAACCTGACTCCTCCAGGGCCCAAGCCTCCCCAGTTCAACAGCTCTCCATCCCCAACTTCCAAGACAGCCGCCTCTCCCGTTTCTCTCCTCCGATGACCTTCTCAGGCTCAGCCACACACTCTTCTTTAACCCACCTCATAAAAGTTGAGGTTTCCTGGGACTCCGTCCTCTGCCCTGTCCCCTCTCCTGGTCATCGCAAGGCATCTTCAATGCCACCTTTACACCATGGCTTCCTGACCTCCCTTTCGAGTTCCAGCACCCCACACCTCATACGAGCGTCCACCGGCGATCTCTACTCAAGGGTTCCACTCACACCTCAGATGAACCCATCCCACGCCGAACTCATCCTGCACCCTCAAAGGGCCCCTCCTCTTCCCTCGTGAACCCCACTGCACGTGCCTTCATCCGGGCCCCAGTAACGTCTTGCCTACATTATGCATTAACCTCTGGAAGGTTCCCACTCCTAATTTTGCCTCACTTTAAATCTAAGCCCACCAACGCTTCTAAAGTGACCATTCTTATTAAATTCAAACTACACAAGGACTTCATGAATATGTGCTCTGCGAGAAATCCAAACATTATGTTAGATAAAGTGCCCTCTCCTCACGCTCATTCTCGGTCCCGTTCCAAATGGAGCCAGCTAAGGGGTGCCCCCCAGCCCTGCTCTCTGCCCTTACACACGCATTTTATGTTAGACAAACACCCACGCAGTTTTCTTTACACACATACAGTGAAGCATCTTAGCAGTGTTGCGCAGCCTGCTTTGGTCCTTCCCGCACCCTGGGCTCGGGCCACCTCATTGCGCCCTCCCCCTGACTGTGGCGCTGTTCGCCACAGAGACATGCCACGGCTTCTTTAGCTATGCCTTTAGTGAAGAACGTCTGTGCTGTGTCTGATTCAGACCAACCTTTCCAAAATATCAAGGACCGTAACGTTCTTTTGCTTAAAATCCTTTAATTGTCTCCAGTCATCCAGGGGACATTCACATCTCGAGAAGTGCACCAAAGCAAGTTACAGCGCGGCCCCCCGAGCTCTCTAACACCCCTCCTCTTGCGCCTCCTCTGTCCCACATACACTGAGCTTCAGGCAGAATGACCGACCCGCAGCTCCATAACTGCACCACATTTTTGCACGAAGATGTGGAAACGTAGCCCCCTTCTGACACAACAGGAGAGAGGAGGAAAGAGACGGAGATTCATTTGTGAAGCAATCACCAGAGAAAAAGAGGAAGCTCGTGTGGGGGCCTGCGCATCCCCTTCGGCACTTCTTGGGGACTGAGCCCCGGAGAACATTCCTGCCCCACGCCGTCCGCCTGCCAACCGGCCTGCTGCCTGCAGCCATTCCCGGGCACCTGAGCTGCCCACTCGCCGCCCACTCACCTGCGGAGCAGCCTCCAGAACTTTCTCTCTCCACCTTCCAGGGATCTTCTCCTCGCTGCAACAGGGAGATCACTTTGGGTTTGGAAAATGGGAGTCCTGCTCACAGACAAAAAAAAAAAAGACTTGGTTTTGTTTCCACACAAAGCGGTAGCCCAGATCTGAGCGGAAAACTCAGGGGATGGGGCAAAGGGCTCCTGTGGGGTGCTCCAGCTGTGCCCCCACAATGCGAGGGGTGTGCTTGGGACAATGCAAGGGACTCCCAGGACATGACGATGTAATAACTAGTTGTATGTGAGGGAACCGTGGTAAACATGCAGCTTTCATTAGGAGGGTACCACTGGCTTTCTGTATCAGATGGAAGATGTTAGGTGCACAGACTGAATTAAAATTTGTAAAAAGCTATGTATCAAGGTATTCTATTCAAAACAGCTTGGTTAAAACGAGAAAACACTGTCTGACTCCCTTTCAAAGATGGCAGTCTTAAGCAAACTACAGCTCATAGGACAAATCTAGGCCACTATCTGTTTACATACGGCCCTTGAGAAAAGAATGGTTAAAAAAAGAAGAAATGGAATATGTTACAGAGACTGTATGTGGCCTGCAAAGCCTAAAATATTTACTACCTGGCCCTTCACAAAAAAGGGGGGCTGATCCCCGCAAAAGTCAAGCAGGAAAGGCAAGTGGTAGGTCCAGAGGTTGAACAAAGCCCTCTGCTGAGAGCTGTGCAGACAAACCCCAAGTACAGTCGCTGTGGGAAATGATGCCTGAACCGCGAAGACACTCCTAATGTGCACTTATACAGAGAGAAGTGGCTGATTACCCGCACCACCTCCTCCATTCCCATACCCGGGGCAGCTCCATGCCTATGAGGGGAATATATTTTTAATACTTATTTGTGGAGATCCTGTAAGGACAATCGCACAGCAAAACTCAGTGCAAGTTTATTAGATGATCCACAGCTTTCATCTAGGGGAAGTGGGTGCTACGTTATTCTGATTTATGAATTGGGGAGGCAAGCAGAAGGTCAATGAAGAGGGCAGAGGGCAGCTCTCTGCTGAGAGATGAGCAAATCACAGAACAATCAGAGTAGGAAAACGCAGCCTGAACTACGAGGGACTTCTAACGTGCAGCTGTGCAGACTGCCCCATGCATGGGGTATTCCACGCCCATAAGGGGAGAAAAAGGTTTCATATTTATTCATGGAGACCCAATCTGTACAAGCCTGAGGCAAAGCTCAGCTAAAGTTTCTGATGACCCACGATTTTTAACAGAGAAGCAGGTTATCCCAATTTCTGAATTCCTTCTCTACAGGGACGATTTCCTTACCCAATGAGACCAGGTTACTGTAGTTCTCCAGCATCACATCCTGGTACAAGCTCCTCTGAGAAGGACCCAGCTTTCTCCACTCATCCCGCGTAAAGAGCACAGCCACATCCTCAAACGTCACCGACACCTATAATGACAAGCCATCCCATCTCACCCAGGACCACCCATCACACACTGAGGAAGGTGGCGTGGGGAGGCAGACGGCCTACCATGAAATGCTGCTCCTATTATTCCAGGTTCTGAAGGTTCCAGATCATCTGTTTAGTGAACAGTCGACCAATGACAAATGTATACTGAGCGTCAGGAAGCATGAACCAGGCTCTGTGTCAACCACAATAAGAGATGTGCGGAGGAACGAAGGCCATCAGTGGGAGTGTCCATTAGAATAATGGTTCTGATGGTGCTTCAATAATACATATTAAAGGCTATAAACGGTTTTAAACTAATATTTGTTAGCTCACCAATTACTATATTTGGATTATAACAGTGCACAAAAATGCACACACAGGACATTTATCGTGGGGTTAGTGATAGCAAAAAAACCGAAAACCTAAATAATCGCTGATGAGACTAGGTTAAATAACTTAAGGGACTACGTGTGTGCTCACGGAAGCCTGAGGACAGCAGCAACGAAAGACTGAAACAGCTCCCTTTACTGAACGCTTTCTATGGGTCAGGTACTGTTCTTGGAGTTTTATGTTAATCTGCAATATAATCTTCACTTAAAATTCACAACAACCCTAAGAAGAAGGTACTATTCTTGTCCCCATTTTACACAAGAGAAAACAAAGTCACAGAGAGGATAAGAAATTTGTCTAAAGTCGCACAGCTGGTCAGCAGTAGAACTGGGACTCGGATCCGGGGAGGTCCCAGTCTCCACTCTGAATCACTCTGCAAAGCGGCCTCTCGAAACCTCCCAAAGAGAGTCAACGAACAAACAAGACGATCCATTCAAGGGACTTAACCCCATGTCTGGCTCATTTTAAAGGTTCAGACGTCAGCTGTCATCAAATCAATATAAAATGCTGGGAAATCATTAAAATTGACAGTACTAAGTCAACATTTGTTGACTTAAAAATATAGCCACGATATTAAATACGAAAGGAAGGTTACAGATCAGTGTGTATAGCTTGCTCCCATTTTTGAAAATAACTATATATGTACGTAGAAAATGATGTTGAGGGATGCATAACAAATGACAGTGATTACCTCCAGATGGTGGGGTTAAGGGCAATTTTACTTTCTTTTGTATACACGAAAAACATATACCCACAAATACACGCACATAGACACAACTATATATACACACACATAAACGCATCTACGCAAATACATATATACACGTGCACACGTATACAGATACATATAGGTGCAAATTTTATTCTCTAAAATTTTTACGATGATCACGCAATATTTTTATGGTAAGAAGAAGCATTAAATTACTTGCATATTGGGGAGGAATGCAAGAAATGACCTTTGCTCTCAAAGAATTTACAATCCAAGTGGCAGGCAAGAGAAGTGCAGGAAATGACTTGAACAATGAAAGAGAAAGACGTAGCTGGACAGGACCATATACCATCTCCCAGTTCAGTCTTCATTTGAGATAGAAACACAGGGTCCAGGGCAGTCAAGACCCGGGTCACATGCTCTCCTAGTGGCAGAGGCAGGACAGTAATTAAAGGTTCCTTTTAACCCAGCACTCGGTATAGTCTGTCTCTGGTCTGAAAGGTCCTGTCACTGAGTGTTACACACGAGTCCACGCGGTCCTACCACACGGGCAGCAGGCAAGGTTGGGGAGGATGCTGTCGGGGATCCAGTCACACGCAGGGATGGAGAAGATTCTGGGCAAGAGAGCAAGCTGGCTCAGCTGGCATGGAAAGGAAAGCCTTAGAAAAGACCAGCCCAGACAGGCAGTGGCAGGCTCATGCCTCAGGAGACAAATCCCACCGCACTCTCCCCAAAAGCTGCCCACAGTGCAGAAGAGCTCGGGCACCACAGGGCTGGGTCTGCCCTGCTTCTGAAAGGTGCACCGGAGGCATGGCCGGACCATACCCCAAGCCTGAACCTGGAGGCCAGACACCCTGAGCCTGAATTCAGGTTAATTTCTTTGAGCCTCAGTTTCCCCATATGTAAAATGAGGCTAATAACTGTTATGAGAGCGAGAACAAAGGTGATGCCCTGGGGACATATCTCAGCTACACTCACTTCCTGTCACAGGAGGATCAGTAAAGAAAGGAGGAGGATTTTCTGGGTCCTAGAAACACTGCAGAGCAGCTTCTGGCTATCAACGTTAACAGTATTACTACTGGAATAATATGACTCCGCTACCACAAACGCCACACACGAACATCTACCATCTGCCCGGCCCCATCTAACACTCTCAAGAACTAACTCACTGATGCTCTCCCAACCCTATGAGGTAGGCACTGCTCTTACTCCCATTTGACAGGTGAGGAAACTGAGGCACGGAGAGGTGGAGTTACATGTCCAAAGCCCACAAACGGCAACAGAGGAGATGGGTTCACACCCCGCCGCCTGTCTCTGAGCCCCACCTCCTCACCACTGTGCACACGGCCTCTCTACCACCCGGACCCCACGTACCTCCCTGCCGCTGCCCGAGGGGCTTCTCTCTGCCTGGGAGTCCAGAGACCTCTCCCACTGGGTCCCCTCCCACCCGGCTCCGCTTTGTTCACGGGGGGCCCTTCCCATCCCCATCCCCAACCCCACAACACGAAGATGGAGACGGCAGGTCGAGAAGGCTTTTCGCGAGAGTGGGAGAGCAAGGCACGCGATCCACAAAGTTAAGAGGCAGAAAAAACGGAAAACTATGGGCTGGAGACGCCTGGGGAGTGGAGACGCCTGGGGAAGGTGTCAGGAGGATTCGCTGGGGAGCAAAGAAAAAGAAAAGAAAAGCATTCTTGCCGAGGGCAGGGAAGGGGGTACGAGGGCAAGACAGGGAGGCGGGAGAAGAGTTCTGCCAAGAGCACATGTCCCCGGGTGACAGAAGACACACGGCATCTTAGCCGTCGAGTTAGCGATCACACAGCGACTCGAGGTTAATGAGCAAAGGGCTGTCTATTAGGAAAAGAGAGTCTAGACGCGGATTCGGGAGAGGAGGCAAGCACGCCCTACAGGACCCCCCGTGCACCAGGCGGACCGACTCCTCCAAGGGCAAAAGGCTGGGGCTCGGAACGCTGGCGCGGGCTGGGCAGGCCCGACACGCACGGCTGTCGCCACGGCCCGGGGCGCAGTGAGCTCACCTGAGGCCTCGCTCCCCTCCGTGCAGCAGCCATGTCCGCCGGCGGCGCTCTTCCCGGAGGACGGGCGGAGGCTCCCGAAGGCGGATCTGAGGGAAGAAAGAGGGGCCAGGAGGAAGCCCCTTCCGCTGCCCGCGCCTCTGAGCCAGCAGCGCCGCGGTCCTCGCGCCTCGGAACGACCCCGCGTGCCGCGGAGCGGGAAGTCGGCGGAGCCGGGGCGGGCAGCACTGGTGCGGCCCCACCTCTTCCCCGGCTCAGGGAGCCAGGACCGGGACCCCGGCAGCAGCGCCTCGCAGTGGGCCGGGCCGTCTACACCGGCGGCCCCGCAGCGCGGCCGGCACTGCCAGCACCCCGCCTCCGGAGCAAGACCGAGGGCACACGCCGGCGCGGGGGCACCGCGCTCCGGACCTCACGCCGTCCCGCGCACAACTCGTCTCCGCGCCGCCCGCGCCCTCCGGCAAGGAGTCAGACCCCGGATTCCGAGAACCCGGCTCCGGAAAGGGTCGCAGCCCCGAGCACCGAGCCCCGAGCCCCGGGCCGTCCGCCCGCGTCCGCCGCCCTCCGCCGCTCACCTCGCCCAGGCTCGGCGCTTCCGGGGCCCGTGCCTCCCCGGCCACGCTCCGCCGCGGGGGCTCCGGGACCGCCCGGCCGACAGCAGCCTCGGGTCGGGATTCCCCCCGGGCGACGCCTGCGGGACCTCGGGCCCCGGAGGCGCTCGCTCCCGCGGCAAACGACGGGCGCCCCGCGCAGGGCCCGGAGGGGCGGGGCAAGGGCGAGTGAGGGCCGGCCGGCCGCCAACTCCTCTGGGAAGTGTAGTCCACGAGAGGACCGGGGATTCTGGGGAGTGTAGTTCCCCGCGTGGCCTGCGCGGCGCGGCCCGGTTTAGCGGGTCTCGTGCCTGACTCCCGCTTCCGGGCTGGCGGGCGCGTTCTGTGCGCTGCTGCGGGCGCGCTTCCTGGCTCCTCGAGAAGGAAACGGAAGGGTGTCGTGGGAGCGCGTCTGCGGAAGTGGTAGGCAGGCGGGTGGGCGGCCGCCGGGAACGAGCCTGTTTCCACTTCAGTCGTTCAGCAGGCGTGCTGAGTGCCCGCCGCGTGCCGAGCGACGTCGTGCGCGGTCCGAAGTAGGTCAGTGAACGAAACAAAGGTCATCGCCCTCGACACCTTTCTGGGCGGCGGGAGCAGAGAATAAGCCACGGACGTGCCTGTGCGACGGCTGCGAAGACAGGCGTGTGGCAGACGCGGAGGGGAGCAGGCTCGTGGGGCCGGGGCCCGCGTGGGGCGGGAGGCGGGAGCCGGAGGGCAGATCCCGGGCGGCGCGGGGCGATCCCGGACCTGGGCGGACTGCAGAGCGTTCTCCGCCGTGTTTCTCACTAGAGGAACACGTGCCCCATTTAGAAGCCTTGATAAATACAGAAAAAGTGAAAGGAAAATGCACTTTACGCCACCACACAAAAATAAGTGGTCCCAGTTTGTTCTTTAAACAGCCCGTTGAACTCCGTATTGATCAATCGTTGCCGCTCCCATTTTAACAAGATGGAATATTGCAGACATCAGTTGTAACCCGTGCTGGTTTTTTCCCCACTTAAGAATACGCCTTGAACATTTGCATTTGCCAGTAAATGTTCCCCGTCAGTAGTGTTTTCGGTGGCTTCAGTGCGTTCCATTGCATCTAATTAAAATTTTTAGTTAAACGTATTTAATTAACTAAACTGAGCTTAGTTAAATATATTTAAGTAAACCTCTATTGTTGTGTTATGTCCAGTTTTTTGCTCCCTTACTAGCCTTGTAGCTACATCTTTGAGGGTTATTTTCTTAGCTTACGTTCCTTGAAGTCGAACTGCTGGGTCAAGGGCTGGTGGGGTTCTGAGCACCCTGTCCCCTCGCCTTCCTGGCAGATTTTACGGCTTGTGTTTCCATACGCAGTTTATGACAGTATGTGCCTAGCGCCCGTGCCCACTCTGGGAGTTTTCTTCTTAATGCTTTTAAAAAATGTTTATTTAATAGAGCAGTTTTTTTATATCGAATTTTGAATACTTGTGAAATTAAATACAGACACGCATCGCGTACGGACGGGAATACGTTCTGAAAAATGTGCCGTTGGGTGATTTCCTCATTGTGTGACCATCATAGATGTACAGCCTGCTGTGCGCCCAGGCTCCCGGTGCTAATCTCACGGGGCCACTGTTGTGTCTGCCGTCCATCGTCGACTGAAACGTGCAGCGCATGACTGTATGACGTCCTGTGTTTATTGAACCCTTTAGATATTTTCTGATGTTAATTGCTTTATATAGGTACTGGGACCAGTTTGTGTTGAAATGTTCAAGATTTTGGTATCATTTTGAAGTAGATGCATAGTTTTTTCAAAAGAGAAAAGTGCTTTCTTGTTTACCCAATGAAAATAGTGCATTCATTCTAAAATTTTTACACACGCACTATATGGAATGAAGAAACGTGTAATAAAGAAACAAGTCCAGCGGAAACACTGATTACATCTATTCATATATGCTGTTGTGTGTGCATCCTCACATTTGTGTGTATGAAACAAATAGAATCCTGTTTCTCCTATTTTACAAAGTGTGAAATATACATACACAAAGCCAATTAGAACGTATAATTCAGCTTGACAGTGATGCTAAAGAGAACACCCCTGTAAACACCCACCCAAGCCGAGAAGTAGACCCTCTCTGGCAGTCAGTACTCCTTTGTGATCACAGCTACTGTCATGACTTTTCAGACAGATTTTTGCTGTTCTTTATAGTTTTACCACCCATTTGTGCATCCTTATGCAGTAGTTTTACCTGTTTTTAACTGTATATAATAGAATCATCCAGCCGTATCTTTGTGTGCTTTGTTCTCCAAATAGTTTGTCAGATTCATCCTCATTGCATGTAGCTTTACCTGCTGTTACTGTAGATGGACATTTGTGTTGTTTCCAATTTTAACTATTAAGAACCACAATAAAATGAATTTAGTAATATATCGGTAATAACTGCAATAACGATTGAACCTAAGTGATGGTATACAGGTTTTCACTGTAAAATTCTTTCAACTTTCCTTTGTGTTTAAAAATTTTCATAATAAAATGTCGGAATAACTCTGTATCTGGGATTTGAGCCAAAACGGAACAGCCCCAATCCTCCCAGGTCATCCCTCTTACAGCTGAAAGCCCCTGGACATAACACAGGAAACAAGCATCGGGAGAATGAAATGTGGAAAGAGGACAGCCAACTGCCCCAGGACTTGAGGGCTGAGGAGCACCGTGGTGGTAAATCCGCGTCTTCCTCATCTCCTCCCATGTCGCTTGGCTAAGGTATTGGAGACGCTCGCAAGCCAGAAACAGCGACACACACAGACCGAACAAGTTCTGAGAAAAGTCAAAGCGGGGAAAAGAGTGGCTAACGCAGAGCACTTCTGGTACCACCCACCTTACTCCAACCAAACCCCCACGAGAACCCACCCCACTCACCTGAACCAGAGAAGCCGGAGGAAGTGGGAAGAGAAGGAACTGTCGACCATGAATTCTACAAAGAGGAAAGATCATTCAAGAATAAAAGGGAAATAGGGACATTCTCAGACAAAGGATAACTACAAGTGTTTACTGCTAGCAAAGCTCCCCTTAGAGAGTAATTAAAGGAAATACTCTAAACAGAGTAAGTGATAACAGAAAAAGGCTTGGAACTATAGAAAGAAAAAAACATCAGAGTGGGTAAAAATAGGGATAAATAAAATAGACTATCCTACTGATGAGTTTCTTGAATCATAGGTGATGGTTGAAGCAAAAACAGCACCATTTGCAGTGGTGCTCCGTGCACGTAGGAGAAGGAGTTAGGACGGCTGTGTTTAAGAAGTGGAGGCAAAGGGGCATAAATGGAAGTTGGGTTTCTGCATTTCCCTGACCAACTTATGTCTGTATATTTTATATCTGGAGCAACCACTAAAAAAACTGTAGAAAGTGATTTACTCCAAAACAGTGGAATAAGTCAAGGTGGAATTCTTTTTTTTCAAAGAGTTTGAATAATTTATTTTATGATAGAGTTGAAGAATGTATTTCCAAAATAATACATTTAGGTAATAAGTGATTTTTATACATACTTATCTGTAGAAAATTAATGAATTCCATATTACATTTAGATATTTAACTTTTTCATCTGGTAGAAAAAATTCCCTTGTTTTCAAAGGTTACATTATGCATGTTTGTACATTTTCAACTCCATATGATTTTTAGTATCACCAGTTTGATTGTGCTTGCAGTTAAAGTTGTAGGTAAACTCCTGGATAGCTGCCTTAACAATTGAGTCTTTCCATTTAGGATATGGATTTTCTCTCAAATGCCAGGCTTTTTATCGTTTCTTGCATATTTCTTTCCTGTTTCCTCTTTGGAAGGTTTTTAGAATTATCTTTTGTTATGAAACTATGTGTAGATAACCCTCAAAGTGGATCTTTTCTTTTTTTATTGCAGTTATAACATTAAATATATTAAATATTAAATATAAATATATTAAACATAAATATATTAAATAAAAACATTGGTTTATAACATTAAATAAATTTCAGGTGTACATCATTATATTTTGATTCCTGTGTAGATTACATCTGTTCACCACCCAAAGACTAGATCCATCACCACACTCATGTGCCTGATCGCCTCTTTCCCCCTCCACCCTCCCCCTGCACCAATCCAGTGTCTGTCTCTATGTGCGTGTTTGTTGCTGTTTTTATCTTCTATTCATGAGTGAGATCATAGGGTATTTCACTTTCTCCCTCTGACTTATTTCGCTTAGCATAATACCCTCAAGATCCATCCACGTTGTTACAAATGGCCAAATTTCATCATTTCTTATGGCTGAGTCGTATTCCATTGTGTTTATCCATTCGTTCCTTGATGGGCACCTAGGTTGCTTCCAAGTCTTGGCTATTGTGAATAAGGCTGCAATGAACATAGGGGTGCATATTTCAAGTTGGAATTCTAAAAAATGTTCAGGTAACCCGTGGAAAGGCAAGAAAAGAGAAACCGAAGAATGAGAAGCAGAAAACAAACTAAAAATCATTTTTCTGTGATTAATCAAATGGCTCACAATAGATAAGATACTCTATCTTGAGGGGCTTTTTAATTTTCATTTTCAGGTAAGAGTAATAATAGCTTTAAAAAGCATGCTGCTGTAACAAGCTGCTCACAAAAAGATCAATACTGTATGATTCCACTTATATGAGGTACTTAGAGACGGACAGCAGAGGGTGCCTGCCAGGGGCTGAGGGAGCAGAAGTGGAAAGTTAACTGTTTAATGGGCACAGAGTTTGAGTTCTACAAGATGAAGGGTTCTGCAGATGGACAGTGGTGAAGGTTGGACAACATTATGTAATTAATACCATAGATGCTTTACACAAAGTGAATTTAATACCATTGAACTATACACGGAAAAATGCTTAAGATGGTAAATTTTATGTTAGGTGTATTTTACCACAGTGAAAAATTGAAAGAAGTGCTGTGATCATTCTGTACACACGGGTGTACCTCTTCATGAGTTTTCTAGGGTTTGCAGATGCCTGCGGATATGTGAAGACTTTCCTGCGAGTCCCAGCTTTAAGGGACCGAACTTCTAGGCCACAGTGTCCATTTGTACTCTGCTGCATGGGGAAGGTTCTCTTCTCATTCCCTTCAAATCGCTCTCTTCTCGCTCCCCAGAGGACTCCTAAAATGGTGCAGTGCCCCAGGGTGTCACTCTCTGGGCGGGGCACCCTGGGCCTGCTGAAACCAGTCTTTTCCAGGAAGACATCTTTCCTGAGAATGAAAAACCCCAAACGCAGGGCTTCCCTCTCTGTAGTCGTGATTCTGTTAACAGTGAAGCGTTGTTAGAAATGGGGTACACGGGCCCATAGGGGGCTCAGAAGCCAGGTGTTTCAACAATCTGGAAGTAATGCTAATTTCTTTGAACAGTCCTTTCTCATCCATTCAACAAACCCTGTCAAATAATAAACTGCTCTTGAGAGAGAGTGTACGGTGAGAACAAAGCAAGAAGGGCTTTGGTAAAGAAAATATTGAATGCTGAAAATGGTGCGCGCGCACACACACTTTTTTTTAAAGTAAGCACTACTCTTCAGTAAGAGATGATGTGAAAAACATTCCAAAGTGGATGCCAACAAGAACCTTAGTGGGCTTGCTAATGACAACTCTGTCTGCAGCTCTCAATATTCATCCATAGGAGGGCCCATTTACTGTGCGACTTGTTTTTTCTAACACCATGAAGTAATTAACACAATTGTGACACTATTTACCTGGAGATAGCATCAGATCCCACAAGTTACGGGTTCAGCTGCACAAGCATGTCCCCACCCCCAACTTCAGATGCCAGTTGCAAGGTCAGGTGTTACCTGTATTTGACCAACTGGCTATATCGGAGGTTTCCACAGCCCCCTCCTTAGGTTTAATTAATTTGCTAGAGCTGCTCATAAGACTCAGGAAAAGCGTTTACTTCTTAGATCACCAGCTTATTGTAAAAGGATATATCTCAGGAACAGCCAGATGGAAGAGCTGCAGAGGGCAAGGTGTGGGGAAAGGGGTGCAGAGCTTACTTGCTGTCTCCACATGCTACTCTCCCAGCACCTCTGCAAGTTTGTCAACCTGGAGGCTCGCCAAACCCCAGCCTTTGGAGTTTTGATGGAAGCTTCATTACATAGGCACGATTGATTGATTGATCGATTGATTAAATCATTGGCCATTGGTGATTGAACTTAATCTCCAGTCCCTCTCCCTTTCCCTGAAGGTGGGGAGTAGGGTAGGGCTAAGTTGCAACCCTCTAATCACATGGTAGGTTCCCATGGCACCCAGCCCCTATCTTTAGGGGCTTTCCAAAAGTTAGTTCATTAGCATAAACTCAGGTGTGGTTGAAAAGGGCTGGTTGTGAATATCAAGACGCTTATCACTTAAGGAAGTCCAAGTGTTTTAGGAGCTCTGTGCCAGAAACTGGATGAAGGTCAGATACATATTTCTGATTATAAGTCACAAACTGGCAACAACAGCAACTTTAAACAGTCGTAGCTACGTGTTAATGATGCTCATTATTTTCCTCTATTACTTTTTTAAATGCAGATTTTTCAGTATACATTTTCATAAATGTTGATAAATTTGTTCGACCCCAAATAGAACATGAAACATTCTCACCATCCCAGAAAGTTCCCTGGAGCTCCTTCCCACTGAAGACCACCCACCCAGAAGCAGCAACCGTCCCGATTCCTTTCACCATCAAAATTAGTTTTGCCAGTTCTAAAACTTCATATAAATAGAATCAGCTAGTATGTACTGTTTTTGTGTCTGGCTTCTTTCACCCCACATATTATTTATGAGATTCATCCATGATGTCCTATTTGTCTTCTTGTGGCGTGTAGTATTTCGTTGCACAAATATACAACAACGTCCATCCATGCACCTGTTGATGGGCGTTTGGCTCGTTTCTAATTTGTATGAATAAGGCTGCCATGAGCATTAGCGTACAAGTCTTTCGGTGGGTAGAGATTGGAACTGCTAGGTGTAGGGTAGGCGTATTGTCTGCTCGGGCTACCATAACAAAATGCCGTAGGCTGGGCGGTTTAAACAGTGGAAACGTATTTCTCACAGCTCTGGAGGCTAGGAAGTCCTGGGGAATTCTCATCTGAGGAGCCTGAGATCAAGGTGCCAGCAAGCTCGGGTTCATTTGGCTTGTGGGCAGCTGCCATTTGCCCGTGTGCTCACATGACTTCTTCGTGAGTGAAGGAAAGAGAAAGCGAGCGAGCGAGCCCTCTTCTAACAAGGGCCCCCCATCATGGCCTCATCTAACGCTAGTTACCTCTCAAGGGCCTCATCTTTAAATGCCACTAAATTGGGGGTTAGAGTTTCAACATACAAATTTTGGGGGGACACAAACATTCAGTCCATAACAGTGGGTGATGTTTAACTTATAACAAACTATTAAGTAGTTTTTCAAAGTGGTTGTATCATTTTACACTCCCAAGAGCAATGTGTGAGAGTTCCACATACTCACCAACACTTGGTATTGTCATTTTCTTTTTCATTTTAGCCTTTTATTGTACAGTGGCATCCCATTGTACTTTTAATTTGTATTTTCTGAAGACTAATGATTTTGAGCTCTCTTCCTGTGCTAATGGGCCGTTTGTGTGTATTCTTTCATGACGCGTCTGCTCTAGTCTCTTGCACATCATCGTCACAGTTGTAAAGGTCTCTATGAAATATGATTGATTCGGTGGCAAAGGATACAAGCAGGTCTGAAGAGAGTCAGGACTTGCAGGGGAGTGGGGTGCCACCAATTAGACGGCTGTTTTTCTTACCCTCCCAACCGTAAATTAAATTTCATTAAGCCTCTAGATGCTGTATCAACTTAAACTGTCCCTTAGCCTTTTGGTCACATAACTTAATTTAGCTTCTCTTAGACGTTTCCTGGCGAGTTTACTTATCTCAAACAATGGTTCTGCAGGTGAGGAATGCCTCTGCAAGGCCTGGCTAATTTTATCAAACTCAGATGGATAAAACTGATATCAAAATTGGTATCAAAGTCAGTTATCTCATGTTGTTAAGAACTTTATTTAAAGGCACTCACCGAGCAGAGACTCTGCATTCTCATTATAACAATGATTATTCGTCATTGTTCAGCTGTGTCCCTGAGCTCTGGCACAGCTTGTTGTCTTCAGATGACCCCAACTGGAAGCAAACTGCTCTACCACCAGAGGACCTCAGGGGTCACATTCTACTTCATTCCCACGGTTCTGATCCTTCAATCATTACCTCTTTGTTATACGATGTTTAACATAATAATATAACAAGTAATAACCTGTATCTGTAATCATACTACATGTCTATACCAATTACAGTAGTCACCCCTTATCCATGGCTTTGCTTGGTGGCCAACCACAAATCTTAGAATATTAATATTTTATTAATAGTTTATGGATTGTTAATATTAAATGAAAAATTCCAGAAATAAACAATTTATAAGTTTTAAATTGCGTGTCGTTCTGAGCATCAGGATGAAATCTCGAGCCATCTCGCTCTGTCCTGCTTGGGCTGTGACTCATCCGTTTGTCCAGCAGATCCACGCTGTCTATGCTACCTGCCCATTAGTTGCTTAGTAGCCATCTGGGTTATCAGATCGACTCACGGTGCTTGTGTTCAAGTCACCCTTATTTAGCCCAAAGCACCAGAGTAGTGATGCTGGCAATTAGGGTATGCCAAAGAGAAGCCCTCGACTGCTTCCTTTACGTGAAAAGGTGGAAGTTCTCGACTTAATAAGGAAAGAAAAAATCATATGCTGAGGTTGCTAAGATGTACAGTAAATTTTTTTTACAGTATATTTGCTATAGTTCTATTTTATTATTACAGTTGTTAATCTCTTACCCTGCCTAATTTATAAATTAAACTTTATCATAGGTGTGTATGTATAGGAAAAACTATGAATACTATATATAGGGTTAGGTACTATCCCCGGTTTGAAGCATCCACTGGGGGTCTTGGAACGTGTCCCCCATGGATAAGGGGGGCTACTGTAATAACATTAATTGAAATCCGAATCTAATCTTGTTCTTGTGAAAACTAATAAACAGAAACTTCATTTAAAATGGAGTCAGGAAAGCCAGAAGGGGAGCTCTCCCCTCCTAGGATGATTGCCAAGGCCAACAAGAAGACAGACTTCCTCTTCTTGCCCAGCAAAGGCTCAGCCAATGAGGGACTGTCCCAACTCAGCCAGTGAAAAGCCACCACACCTGGGACTCCCAGTCTCCTGCAGGGGACTCTGCTTACCATGGCCCTCTCACCTTTCTCTTCCCCCCTTTAAAGAGTTTCTCCTCCTCGTGTTGCTCTAGACTTGCACGTGGCTCGCCATGGTTGCAGACCTTGAATTGCAATTCTTTTCTGATCTGGAATAAACTCTTTTTGCTGGAGAAATAGGTGGTTGGCTGTTTAAGGTCAGCGTTCTACAAGACTAAAATTATTGGCTAGGTTTAAGGTACACATATTTTGAAACATTTACAATTGATCCGGTTCTAACAAGTAATCCACACTTGTTCCTTTCTCATTCATGTTATTGATGACTTTATGGCAATACGTTCCGTTTCTTGATTCAGCAATATATCAGCCTGAGAAATGTGACTCAGTGGTGCAAATATCAGCGAAGCATTCCAGTTTGAGTCGCCTCTAAGAAGGAATCCTCTGGGTGGCAACCAGGTCAATCTTAGCGACCTCCGTTTGATATGAAGATGAGATTTTAAAGAGGAAAAATTCACAAGAGTCTTAAGAGCCCCCTTCATTAACAAAATCAAGCAGCAATAATTTGTTTAGCAAACATCAAGTAGCAGCAAATTGTGGTCCATTAATCTCTTGCTACCATAGGGCATATTTTGAGAAAATTTTAAGGTACCCAGTAAAGATTTCCTCCTGTGCTCGTTACCAGCTGTAGGGCTCGAGCAGAATTCCGTAAAGCATGCGACTCTGTGCAGGAGGCGATGCTGTGAGTCCCTGTGTTCTGAAGGCCTCCAGACGCCAGGTATCAATGGCCCACACAGAAGGACAAATCTGAGAAATAGACTTGAAGTGGAAGTGAGTGTTTTCTGTCCCAAGAGGGAAAGGTGAGAAATCATGATTAATAAATATGACCATGCATCTTAACATACAGAAAAGTTTAGATCTTTTATCTAAGAGTGTATGTCTAAGATTAGATGTGTGACTTTTGGGCTATCGTCCTCCTGATTGAATGTCCAGAAGTATCTTCTGGCCCAGCAGCCATAATTTCACTTGGCTTCACACCATCATGTTGTTTCATTCATGTTTTGAATAGCCCAGCGTGCCAGCTGCTCTGCGTCAGACATTTCCCTTCAGTGGGAGTGGTCTGTTCAGAAGTGCACACAGCGGTTCACCGGCTGTTTCTTCTGAGGCTTCAGGTGATACTCACGTAGCAAGAATCACCCTGGCTTTGAAGCCCTGGGCCCTACCGGATGCAATGGTTCTCGTCACGTCCTATGAAGACAGCTTAGTTGCCAAGGTCCGGCCAAGGGACTTGCCCCTCCAAACACAGTTTGCCATCAGGAGTCGTTTTATCACAAGCAACGTTACCTAGTAATGTGGCTGATGAATCTTGGTAGCGTGTTACCAAGGCAATCAGAGCCATAAATAAGATGCTTAGAAACACGGTTGGCCTGCTTTCTTGGTTGGTTACCAGGGGAACAGAGCTAGTATGCCAATCAAGGTCAAATTCTTTCACAGAGAAAGGGAAAGGATTTTTTTAACTCCTTACCTATCATCTGTTACCTTGTTCTTGGGTTGATTTGTTTTTTAATTAAACTGTATTTTGAGATAATTGTTGATTCCCATGCAGTTGTAAGAAATAACACGGAGTTGTAAGAAATAATAATATACTTTACCCCATTTCCCAAATGGCAACATGTTGCAAAACTATAGTACAATAACACATTGCTTAGTTTTTATAATACAGAGAAGGAGACAAGTTAGTATAAACACGATCACCAGGACTTGTATTGTAAAATGGGCCATTAACATCCCATTTAGTCCTTAAATAATTAGGTGAAAATTTTGATCAAAATAATTTCTTAGTATCCATAATATTTTTATAGGCAATTTTCTACTAAATAAGAGTATGACAGTATTTAACACACCAAATAGTGTTAATTGACAGAGTTAACATATCAAGCCAGAGTACAGTGTCCCTTTCATCCTCTTGGCAAGTGTCTCTTTTACGTATTTCAAACTTAGGATGTTTTAAATAGGATATTTTACCTTCACTCCCAAACCAGTTTTACCAACATTTTTTAGATAGACTTTGTTTTTTCGATCAGTATTAGTTTCACAGTGAAACTGAACAGAAAGTACAGAGAGCTCCCAGACACCTCCTACCCCGCGTGCACAGCTTCCTCCACTGTCAACATCCGGACCCAGATGGCACATTTGATACAATACATCAATAGCTCCCAAAGTCCAGTTTACATTAAAACTCATTTTTAGTGTTGCCTCACTTTTTTTTTTTTTTTTTTTAAATCCCAGTTAATGGTGACTCTGTCCTTTGGGTGCTCAGGTAAAAGATTCCAGATTTTCCTTGATCTCTCTCTTCTTTCTCATACCCCACATTGATCCACTAGTAAAGTTAGGACTTTTCCAAATCCCAAATCTACTTTGGTCACAAAAAAACAAAATTAAGCTTTCTGGTTTGAATTGTCAAAATACTCAGTCAATATTTTTATAGCTTCAAATAGCCTGTTTTAATTATCCCCTTAGGAAAGCTTTTTTTCTTAGTCTGCATTCCTAACATTTTTCCTTAGATGGTAGCACAGATCATTGGTCAGATTCCAGTACAGGTTTAAGTTAGCGATGAGCTTCTGCAGCCTAGAGCCAACTTTGTCAGAGTTCTTGGTCAGCTGCTCAGATTTCCCCCATATACGTAGGCTCAGGCACCTTTGCAAAGGTCAGGGTCACACTGAGCTGCTGTGGGTATTGCATAGCCGCTCTGTGCGTCAGGCCATTTGGCAGTCCCATCCAGCACTGTGTGCAACCAGCAGACCATCTGTTCTTTCCTTGCATGCCCTGCAGTAGAGTGCTCCTGGGTGCTTTCCCGAGGGGATTGGAGGTCAGAGGGAACCCGGTAGTTTCATATATAGTGTCACATGTGGTGTCCATAGGTCTGCCTGCTCTCCTTCCTTTGTGCCCATGCCTGGGTTTGTGTATTTCACAGTGGTAGTGGTGGGGTGGGGAAAGGTGTGGTTCCCGGGTGCAGCTCTCAGATGCTTTCAAGTGGGGATGAGCCCAAGCGTGAACGGAACCACCTTGTGGTCCCATCCCTTTCACTTGAGTCAAAAACGGGGGGACATCAGGGTTCTGTGCCAGCTGTGACTTTTGCAGCCCAACTGTGGCATTGTTTCTGTCAGTCTCTCTGTGGAGGGATTTGGAGACAGGTCTGCCTCAATGACAGTCTTTCTCTTGGCACAGATTTGGCCTTGTTCTGAACCTTGTTAATTTTTTCTGTTGGATTTAGCTCTGGCTTTTGTCCCAGAAAATGTCTAAGACAATGAATAATAACCAAGTCATCGTTTCACTTTCTTGGTTGTGTAATTGAAATTGTTGCCATTTTGTGATACAGTTTTTATACTGTACTAATAAGACGAAAATTCTCTGTCCTGAGTCCCCACAGATTGTACTTTGTGCCTCTGGCCATTTCCTGATCTCGTCCACTTATCAAAGGGACTGCGAGGCCAGTTTGGAACTCAACTTGCTACTCCAAGGACCTCAGGACATAGTCTTAGTTCCAGACATCTCTAGGAATGTGGCTTACGTGACAGCAAAAGGCACAAGCTGAAGAGCATCAGGAGCTCGGCAGTGTCGGAGGCCCCAGTTGATCAGAGCTGTTGCTTCCCGTCTTCACAGCCACACATTCACCTCCGCTGAGCCTCATGACAGCACATGACCCTAAAGTGCCTTTTGGGCAGATAAACTTGCAGTTAACTTCGCTTAGTTTTCTCCTGACAATTTGGCTTTCCTGAGCCCACAGGTGGGAAGCATCCCTGACCTGCCTGTTTCAGTTGTGAAGCTTAGCAGGTGCTCGGGAGCTGTTTCCGAATAGCCCCTGTTGTTGAGAAATGCTTATCCAATAGTAACTCACGGAGCAGGTGCTCTGCGTGCCCAGCGTCGCTTCCTGTCTCCCAGGGACCCGCATCACAGCCACACTGCCCTAACACCGAAGTCTTCTGCCTGTTTTGATGGAGTTGCTCCTCTGTTTGTTATTTATGAGTTATTTATGTTCTGGGTAAAAGATCTCTGTCAGATGTATGTGCTGTGTGCTGTGAGTATATTCTCATCTGTGGCTTGCTTTCTCATTTTCTTAATGGCGTCTTTTGGTGAGAAGAAAGTTTTAATTTTGATAGTACGATTTGTCACATCTTTTTCTTTTCTAGTTAGCGCTTACATGCCCTGTTTAGGAGATCTTTACTCAGGCAAAGGTTAAGATTTTCCCCTCTAAGCTTTATAATTTTGCCTCTTACATTGAGGTCTGTGGTCCATTTTGAGTTAATGTTTGTGTCTGGGGTGAGCTCTGGTTGAAGTTCACTTTTCCCATGAGGAAATCCGGTTGTCTCAGCACCCTTCATTGCGAGGGTTCCCTTTTCTCAGTGAACTGCCTCGAAGTCTTTATCAACAAACCAATTATCTGCATATATTTTCTTCTAGGTATTTTACAGTTTTAGGTATTACATTCAAAATAAACAAATGGAACTACATCAAACTAAAAAGCTTCTGTGCAGCGAAGGAAACCATCATCAAAATGAGAAGGCATCATACTGAATGGGAGAAGATATTTGCAAATCATATATCCAACAAGGGTTACTATTCAAAATACATCAAGAACTCATACAATTCAACAACAAAAAAGCAAACAACCCTGTTAAAAAATGGGCAGAGGATCTGAACAAATGTTTTTCCAAGGAAGATATACAGATGGCCAACAGGCTCATGAAAAGATGTTCAACATCACTAATTATTAGGGAAATACAGATCAAAATCACAATGAGATATCACCCCATACCCATCAGAATGGCTATTATTAAAAAGACAAGAAATAACAAATGTTGGAGAGGATGTGGAGAAAGGGAACCCTCGTGCACTGCTGGTGGGGATGTAAATTGGTGCAGCCACTGTGGAAAACAGTGTGGAGACTCCTCAAAAAATTAAGAACAGAACTACCATATGACCCAGCTATTCCACTGCTGGGTATGTATCCAAAGAACATGAAAACACTCATTCAAAAAGATATATGCACCCCTATATTCATTGCAGCATTATTTACAATAATTTACAAGGTATGGAAACAACTGAAGTGTCCATTAATGGATGAATGGATAAAGAAGATGTGGTGTATATATATATATATATATAAAATGGAATACTACTCAGCCATAAAAAAGAATGAAATTTTGCCATTTGCAACAACATGGATGGACCTTGAGGGCATTTAGCTGAATGAAATAAGTCAGACGGAGAAAGACAAATACCACATATTTCACTCATATGTGGAATCATATGTGGAATCTAAAAAAACAAAACAAATGAAAAAATAAAACAAAAACAAACTCATAGATACAGAGAGCAGATTGGTGGTTCCTAGAGGGGAAGGGGATTGGGGGTGGATTAAATGGGCAAAGGGGGTCAATTGTATGGTAATGGATGGAAACTAAACTTCTGGTGGTGTGTGTGTTGTAGTGTATACAGATGTCAAATTATAATGTTGCACACCTGAAACTTACATAATGTTATAAACCAATTTTACGTGAATAAAAAAATCAACTATCTGGGTGTTCACTTCTGGCCAGGATGGAGTGACAGAGGCTGAATTCATCCTCCTGCTGTAAAATGGACAAAATGTATGAAGTGATGGTTTCAGGACAATGGGCATTGGGCGGTGAAGGACAATGATCTCTCCAAAAAGAGAAACAAATGGAAATGAGCCCTATAACTGCCTCAGCTTACTGCCTTGGAAGAGTTTCTGGGCTCTGGAGCAGAGATGGGAAGCAGGTAAAATCCTATGGACTCCCTAATTTGAGGAGACAGCGCTGAGATTCCAGGGCACCGAGGCATCTGGAGTTTACAAAAAAGAGTAGTGGAGAAGATAGAGCCACACAGAAAGAGTGCTCCAGAGATCTGCAGAGGATCCTGCTCAAGTGTTTCACTGTTGCTCACTGACACATGCCTGTGGAGAGGCTGCCTTAAGCTGGGGAAGGACCCCCCTGAAAGGATTAGAGGCAACTCTCTGATGTGGACATAGGGCCAGGAATGACGCCTGTACCCAACATGCAGAAAACATGATTCATGGAGCACTGGATAAGTGCACAGAGGGGTCTGACCTCAGCAGTGGGGAATGGTCAGCCGTAGACTGCGCACCGCTCCAGTCCCACCCAGCAAATCCTAAAAGCGAGACCAGAAAGGAGCAAACTGTTTTCAAGTAACTTGACTGCATCTCAGAACAAACTCAAGACTATTTGTGGGAATACGAAAACATCCAGCACTCAATGAGGTAAAATTCATATTGTCTGACATCTAATAAAGCATTACCATGCATGCAAAGAAGCAGGAAAGTGAACATGGAATTAGAAATCAATAATGAAATGGTATCTGGAGAATCTTCAAGTATTTAGAAATTAAATAACACACTTCTAAATTACCAAAGGGTCAATGAGGAAATCACAGGGAAATTAGAAAATACACTAACTGCATGATTATGGAAATAATGTATGAAGATTTGTGAGATGAAGCCAAGCATTGCTCACAGGAAAACTTATAGCTTTACATACCAATATTAGAAAAAGGAGGGGCCAGCTGGTTGGTGCAGCAGTTAAGTTCGCACATTCCACTTCGGCAGCCCGGGCTTCACTGGTTTGGGTCCTGGGTGCCGCTTGTCAAGATATGCAGGCATCCCACATATAAAGTAGAGGAAGATGGGCACAGATGTTAGCTCAGGGCCAGTCTTCCTCAGCTAAAAAAAAAAAGAGGAGGATTGTCAGCACATGTTAGCTCAGGGCTAATCTTCCTCAAAAGAAAGGAGTACGTTCTAAAATCAGTGATCTAAGCTTCCACTCTAAAAAGCTAGTCAAAGAATAGAAAATTAAATACAACACAATTAGAAATAAGTAAGTGATAAAAAGTACATCCAATACATGAAATAGAAAACAAAAATGTTAGAAAAAATCAGTGAAACCAAAATTTGGAGCAATCTCTAAAGTTGTGAAATAAATTGCCAACCTACACTTCTATACCCAGTGTTACAAACTTTCAATTATAAGATGAATAAATTTCATGGATCTAACATGCAGCATGGGCACTATAGTTAACAATACTGTGTTGTATACTTGAAAGTTGCTCTAAGAGTGTGTTCTCACCATAAGACAACAACAACACAGTAATTATGTGAGGCAAAGGACGCATAGCTAACCTTATTGTGGTAACCATTTCACCATGTATACATGCATCAAATCATCACATTGCACACCTTCAACTTTTACAATGTCACATCTCAATAAAGCTGGAAAAGGTGAAATAAAATAAAATTCTGTACCTAGTGAAAATATCTTTAAAAATTAAGATGAAATAGTTTTTTTTCAGGCATATAAAAATTGAAAGAACTTATCGCCAGCAGACCTGGATGATAAATGTTAAAGGAAGTCCTTTGGGCAAAAGGAAGATGATGCCAGATGGAAGTATCGATCTACATGGAAAAAGGAAGAGTGCTCAAAATGGCAAATAACTGCATTTTCTCTGTTACTTAGATATCATCATAAGATAATTGACTGGCTAATCAGAAATAGTACCTTTGTAGTGTGAGTTTTATAACATACATATAATTAAAATGTAAGACAGCACAAATTAAATTGGAAAGGAAAATGGAAAAATACTCTTGTAAGGTTATTATACGATATGTGAAGGGGTGTAGTATCACTTGAAGATAGATTCTTATAAGTGAAAGATACATACTATAAACCTCAAAGCAAACACTAAATACCAAAACAAAGAGGCGTGGCAAATTAGCCAACCCAGGAGAGAAATAGAATCAGAAAAAGTATTCAGTTAATCCAAAAGAAGGCAGAAAGGAAGCGAAGAGGGAACAAATCACAGAGGGAACAAAGAAGAAACAAATATCAAGATGACAGATGGAAAACTAACCATGTTGGTAATTATAATAAATATTAATAAACATCCAATTAAAAGTCAGAGATAGTTAAATTGTATAAAAAAGTAAGATCCTAATAAATGTGATATAGAATATAAAAGATAAAAGCATAAACATAACTATAACTGTAAAACTATGTAAATGGATACACAATATAAAAAGATGTAATTTGTGACATTGGTCATATAAAGTGGGGCAGGATGTAAAGGAATAGAGCTGTTATATGCAATTGAAATTAAGTCGTTAGTAGCTTAAAAAGATTATTATAACTATAAGATGTTTTATGTAACCACCATGGTAGCCACAAAGAAAATACCTATAAAGAAAGAATGTGATGATAAAAGAACTATGGATTGACATGCTAAAAATGAAAAGCATCAGAAATGGAACATAAAAATGTAATTTTTTTCTTATTTTTATTTGCTCTAATGGATAATTGGCTGTTTAAAGCAGTAATAGCAACAATGTATCTGTTATTTACAGCTTATGTTAAGGTGGAATATATAACAACAAGAACAGGAGGGAAGAATTGGGAATATATTGTTAGAAGTTCCTTACACCAGTAACATAACATGATTTAAAAGTAGACTAATATTATTATAATGTATATTGTAAACTCTAGGCCAATGACTAAAAAAGTAAAAAAAACCCCAAATAAATAAATAATAAATCTGTAGAGAAGATAAAATGAAATAATTTAAAAATGTTTAATTCAAGAGATGGCATTAAATGAGGAAAAGAAGCAAAGAACAATTGGAACAATTAAAAAAAGCAAGTGTTAGATTTTAATTCAATTATATAAATAATCACCTTAAATTTGAATGATTTAAACACACCAATTAAAAAGAGAGATTTTGAGATCAGATTAAAAGAACTGAGACCCAAGTATATGCTGTCTACAACAAACTCACTTCAGATAAATACATGGATAAGTTGAAAGTAAAAGGCTAAAGAAAGATGTGCCACGCAAGCACTGATCAAAAGGAAGCTGGGGTAGAGATACTAATTTCAAAGTAGATGTCTGAAAAAGGAATATTACCAGGTCTAAAGAAGAACATAACATGAGGAAACAGGGGTCAGTTCACCAAGAGGACGTAACAATCCCACATACGCATGCACAAATAACACTTTCAAAATGTATGAGGCAATGACTGATAGATCTGAAAGGAGAAATAGAAAAATTTATCACAGAGTTGAGCTAGAAACCAATGACACAGATATTAGCAAAATCCTCTAAGTATTTGGAAATTAAATAAGACATCTACTAAATAACACATGGGTTAGTGAAGAAGCCTCAAGGGAAATTTAAAACTATTTTGAACTAAATGAAAGTGAAAACACAAATGTATCAAAATTTGTGAGACTCAGGTTAAGCAGTGCTTAGAGGGAAATTTCTAGTATTGAATGCTTATAGTAAAAACAGAAAGATCTTGGGGCCACCGCGTGCCATAGTGGTTAGTTCACATGCTCTACTTCAGCAGCCCGGGGTTCACAGGTTCAGATCCCAGGTGCGGACCTAGCACTGCTCATCAAGCCATGCTGTGGTGGCATCCCACATCCCACATCCCACAGAAGAAGATTGGCACAGATGTGAGCTCAGTGACAATATTCCTCACCAATAAGAAAAGAAAAAAAGAAAGATCTAAAATCAATAACCTAAGCTTCCACCTGAATAAGCCAAGAAAGGAAATATAAGCAGAAAAAAAATTAAAAAGACAAGACAGAAGTCAATTAAATTGAAAATAATGGAAATTTGCTAAAAGAGTAGAACTTAAATATCTCACAAAGAAAATGAAAAAATATGTGAACTGATGGGTGTGTTAATAACTAGATGGGAGGAGTCCTTTGACGATGTCCACATGTATCAAGTCATCGTGATGTACACTTCAAATATCTTACAGTTTTATTTGTCAGTTATATCTCAATAAAGCTGAACAAGATAGAAAAGGAAACAGAAAAAGAATAGAGAAAAAATAAAACAAAAAGCTAGCTCTTTGAATAATTATGAGTAAAATTGATAAAGCTCTAGCCAGCCTGACCAAGAAAAGAGAGAAAGTTCAAATTAGCAAGATCAACAATGAATGAGGGAACATCACTACTGATGCCCCAAAATTAAAACAGGAAGCACGGGAATACTACATACAGTTCCATGTCCATGGATTGAGAAATGAAGTGAGTCCTTGAAAGGCCTAGGCTTCTGTGAGTCTCTCAAGGTAAAACAGATAGTCTGAATGGTCTTATGTCTGTCACAGAAATTGAGTTCTTTGTTAAAATTCTTCCAAAATGAAAATCCAGGCCTGAGTGGTTTCAGCTGAGATTCTACCAAATATTTAAGAAGAAATAATACCAATTATACACAATCTCTTCCAGAAAATAGAAGAGGAGAGGATACTTACCAACTCATTTTATTAAGCATTACCTTAATGCCAAAACTAGAGAAAGAAATTACAAATAAAGAAAACCACAGACCAATATCCCTCACATAGATGCAAGCATCCTTAACAAAATATTAAGAAATCTCATTCAGCAATATATGCAAAAAGGGTAAGACATCATAACCAATTGGGGTTCGTCTCTGGAATGCAAGGTCATTCAGATTTGAAGATCAATCAACATAAATCACTATACTAACACCCAGGAAAACCATGGAACTGCAGAGAAAAGAAAACCTGCTCCTAAAGAGCCCACACGCAGACTCACTCAGCCCGGGAACCAGTGAAAAAACACCAGACAGAAAAGTCATAGTCCATAAAAAACAGACTCACTTACTAAACTTGAAGCACCTCCTGGAGAGGCAGAAAGCAGCTGCTCCCCCACCCCCAGGACTGAGATGCTGGCAGCAGTCATTTTCGTGACCTAGTTCAGCCATGCTGACGCCAGTGCTGGCAGGCACCATTTTGGAATCCTCCCTCTAGTCTTCCCCCCCCCCCCCACTAGCACACCCGAGGCAGTCCTGTGCAGCCAGCTAGCACAGGCAGCCCATGCCAGGGGCCTGCCCTGACCAGTGAGCCTGCAGCAGCCTTGCTCTATCCAGCCTTGCAACGAAGCACACGGGGTCTGCCCCACCCACCCACACACCTGAAATGACCCTGCACTGCTGAGGCCACCAGCACCCCTGAGGCAGCAGTGTGCTGCTGGGCTGCACAGCTAGCACATGCTGAGGGCCTGTCTCACCCACCAGCAAACCAGCAGCAGTTATGGGCCACACGGCCTGCTGCAACTTTGCCTGCCCTCCCCACCAGGGAGCCCACAGCAGTCATGCACCCCCACGCCTTGCAACCAGCCACATGGGGGACCTGCTTCATCCACCAGTGCACGTGAGGCAATCGTGCACTGCTGGGCCCTGCAACCAGCCACATCAGGGGCCTGCCCTGCTCACCAGCGAGCCCATAGCAGTCACGCACCCCCGGGCCTCACAGCCAGCCAGTTGGGGACCTGCCCTGCCCAATAGCATTCCTACAGCAGCTGCACATGGCTGGGCATTGCAGCCAGCTGACCTGGGGCCAGCCTTGCCTACCAACCCACCTGCAGCAATTACAGCCCCTCCACAACAGAAAGGCACATGCAGCCTACACATGGGACACCCCTGCAATATCAGGCATGGTGATGACGGGGAGTGCACTGCTGGGCCCCATAAGACGTCTCCTACACAGGGCCACTTTCAAGATTGAGAGACGTAGCTGGTCTACCTAACACGTAGAAATGAACACAGAGAAGTAGGGAAAATGGGGAGATAGAGGATTGTGTTATAAATAAAAGAAAAAGACAAATCCTCAGAAAAACAAAAACTAAACAAAGGAGATATAAGCAATCTACCTGATAAAAAGTACAAAGTAATGGTCATGCTGATGCTCACTGAACTTGAGAGAAGAATAGATGAACACAGCAAGACCTTCAACAAAGAGTTAGAAGATATAAAAAAGAACCAATCAGAGCTGAAGAATGCAATAATTGAAATGAAAAATTCTCTAGAGGGAGTTGACAATAGAGTAGATGACACAGAAGAACGGATCAGTGATCTGGATGACAGCGTAGAGGAAATCATCAAGCTGAACAGAAAAAAGAATTTAAAAAAACGAGGATGGTTTAAGGGACCTCTGGGACAACATTGAGCATACTAACATTTGCATTATAGGTGTCCCAGGAGGAGAGGAGAGAGACAAAGAGGCAGAGAACTTATCTGAGGAAGTAACAGCTGAAAACTTCCCTAACCTGGGGAAGGAAACAGACATCCAGATACAGGAAGCACAGAGAGCACCAAACAAGATAAACCCAAAGAGGCCCACACCAAGACACATTATAACTAAAATGTCAAGAATCAAAGGTAAAGAGAGAATCTTAAAAGCTGCAAGAGAAAAGCAACAAGTTATGTACAAGGCAACTCCCATAAGACTATCAGTTGACTTCTCTCAGCAGAAGCCTTACAGGCTAGAAGGGAGTCACACGATATATTCAAAGTGCTGAAATGAAAAAACCTATGACCAAGAATCCTCTACCCAGCAAGGTTATCATTTCAGAATGGAAGGACAGATAAAGAGTTTTCCAGACAAGCGAAAACTAAAGGAGTTTGTCACCACTAAACCAGCCTTACAAGAAATGTTGAAGGGACTTATTTAAGTGGAAAAGAAAAGATCTCAAATAGAAATAAGAAAATTATCAAGGAAAAAATATCACTGGTAAAGGCAAATCTATAGTAAAGGTAGTGTGTCAGCCACTTATAAAGCTAGCATGAAGGTCAAAAGACAAAAGTACTAAAATCATCTACATATACCACAAGAAGTTAAGGGATACACAAAATAAAACAGGTAAAATATGATGTCAGAAACAAAAAACATGGCGGAGGGAGTGAAAATGTAGGACTGTTAGAATGCATATGCACTTAGAGACTGTCAACTTAATATAGACTGCTACACACGTAGGTTGGGATATATGAACCTCCTGATTACCACAAACCAAAACCTTTAACAAACACACAACAAAATAAAGAGAAAGGAATCCAAACATGACACTAAAGAGAGTCATCAAATCACATGGGAAGAGAATAGGTGAAGAAGAAAGGAACAGAGAACTACAAAAACATCCAGAAAACAGTAACAAAATGGCAACAAATGCATAACTATCAACAGTTACTTTAATGTAAATGAACTAAATGCTCCGACGAAAAAGAAAAAGAGCTGAAAGCTGCCCAAATTGGAAAGGAAGAAGTAGAAGTGTCACTGTTTGCAGACGACATGATTTTTATATAGAAAACCCTAAAAGATTCCACCAAAAAACTGTTAGAAGTAATTAACGCATACAGTAAAGCAGCAGGGTACAAAATCTACATACAAGAAATCAGCTGCATTTCTGTATACTAACAATGAAGTAGCAGAAAGAGAAATCAAGAAGATAATCCCATGTACGATCACAATAAAAAGAATAAAGTACCTAGGAATACATTTAACCAAGGAGGTGAATTATGTGTACACTGAAAACTGTGAGACTTTACTGAAAGAAATCGAAGAATACACAAAGAAATGGAAAGATATTCTGAGCTCATGGATCAGAAGAATTAACATAGTTAAAATGTCCACGTTACCTCAAGCAATATACAGATTCAATGCAATCCCATCCAGAATCCCAATGACATTTTTCCTGAAATTTACACGGAACAACGAAAGACCCCGCATAGCCAAAGCAATCCTGAGGGAAAAGAACGAAATCTGGGGGCGTTGCACTCCCTGATTTCAAAGTATACTGCAAGTCTATAGTAATTAAAACGGCATGGTACTGGCACGAAAACAGACACACGGCTCTTTGGAACAGAATTGAGAGCTCAGAAATAAACCCACACATTTATGGACAGCTAATTTTTGACAAAGAAGGCAAGAACATACAATGGAGGAAGGAAAGCCTCTTCAATAAGTGGTGTTGGGAAAATTGGACAGCCACATGCAAAAGAATGAAAGTAGACCATTATCTTACACCACACACACAAATTAGCTCAAAATGGATTAAAGACTTGAATGTAAGACCTGAAGCCATAAAACTTCTAGAAAAAAAACATAGGCAGTATGCTCTTTGACATCAGTCTTAGCACTATCTTTTTGGATGTGTTTCCTCAGAGAAGGGAAACAAAAGAAAAAACAAATAGGATGACATTAAACTAAAAAGCTGCATAGCAAAATAAACCATCAACAAAATGAAAAGACAACCTGCCAATTGGGAGAAGATATTTGCAAATCATATATCTGATAAGGGATTAATTTCCAAAATATATAAAGAACTCATACAACTCAACAACAACAAAAAAACCAGCAACCCAATTAACAAATGGGCAGAGGATCTGAACAGACATTTTTCCAAAGAAGATATACAGATGGCCAACAGGAACATGAAACGATGTTCAACATCACTAATTATTAGGGAAATGCAAATCAAAATTACAATGACATATCACTTCATGCTCATCAGAAAAGATTTTATTAAAAAGACAAGAAATAATAAGTGTTGGAGAGGATGTGGAGAAAAGAGAACCCTTGTGCACTGCTAGTGGGAATGTAAATTGCTGCAGCCACTATGGAAAACAGTATGGAGATTCCTGAAAAAATTAAAAATAGAACTACCATATGATTCAGCTATCCTACTTCTGGGTGTTTATTCAAAGAACAAGAAAACACTCATTCCAAAAGACATATGCACCTCTATGCTCATTGCAGCATTATTCACAATAGCCAAGACTTAGAAATAACCTGTGTCCATTGATGAATGCACGGAAAAGAAGATGTGGTATGTATATAAATATACAATGGAATACTACTCACTCATAAAAAGATGAAATCTTATGATGGATTTTATTTGTGTTTCCTATTAACTAATAATGCTGTGCATGTTTTCATGTGCTTATGGCTATCCAAATATCTTCCTTCGGTAAAATGTTTTTTGAAATATTTTGCCCATTTTGTTAAACTATTTGTTTTCTTACTATTGAGATTTCCTCATACATCCTGGATACAAGTCTTTTGTCAGATGAGTGATTTGCAATTAACTTCTCCTGGCTTTTGGCTTTTATTTTGGATTATGATTTTGGTGTCATATCTTAAGAAATCTTTGTCTAACCCAGTGGCTGGAAAATATTTTTTGTCAAGGGCCACATACAGCATCTGTCGTGTATTCCATAGTCTTCTTTTTTTTGTTTTTGCTGTTGCTTTTACAACTTTTTAATAACTTAAAAACAATGCTGAGCTCACAGACTGTGCAAAAACAGGCCATGGCTGTATTTGGCCAGCACTCCATAACTCCCGCACCGCTGGTCTAACTAAGGTAACAAAGGTGGACTCTTATGTTTCTTCTAGAAGTTCTATAGTGTTAGATTTCACATTTGGGTCTATGGTGGGTTTTTTGTTTCTTTCTTTGGGGTCTTTTTGGTGAGGAAGATTGGCCCTCAGCTAACATGTGTTGCCAATCTTCTTCTTTTTCTCTTGAGGAAGATTGTCCCTGAACTCACACCTGTGCCAGTCTTCCTCCGTTTGTGGCTAGATGAGCGGCGCTTAGGTCCACACCTGGGATCCAAACGCACGAAGCCGGGGCACTGAAGTGGAGCGCACGAACTTAACCACTAGGCCACTGGGCTGGCGTCTATGGTCTATTTTAAGTTAATTTTTATTTGCGGTGTGAAGCAAAGATGGAAGTTCTTTCTTTTTTATTTTTTTGCATATGGACATCCAGTTGTTCCAGTGCCATTTGTGGGAAAGATCATCCCTTCTACACTGAACTGCCTTTACAACTTTGTTGAAAATCAATTGCTCTTATATGTATGGATTTTTTCGGACTTGACTTTGTTTCATTCATGTATTTGTCTGTCTTCATGCCTGTAACTTACTGTGTGAGTATTAGCGTAAGCCTTGAAATCAGGTAGTGTTAATCCTGCAAATTTGTCCTTCTTTTGCAAAGTTATTTTGACTATTCTAAGTTTCCATATACATTTTTAAAGTAGCTTGTCAAATCCCACAAAGATGACTGTTAGGATTTTTAAAAAATTTTTAATAAATTAATTAATTTTTGAGAAATATAAGCCCTGAGCTAACATCTGCCGCTAATCCTTCTCTTTTTGCTGAGGAAGACTGGCCCCGAGCTAATATCCATGCCCATGTTCCTCTACTTTATTTGTGGGACACCTGCCACAGCATGGCTTGACAAGTGGTGCACAGGTCCACACCTGGGATCCAAACCAGTGAACACCAGGCCACTGAAGCAGAATGTGCAAACTTAACCACTGTGCCACTGGGCCGGCCCCAAGACTCTTAGGATTTTGATTAATATTGCATTGAACCTACAGATAAGTTGGGGAGAAGTGACATCTTGACAATGCTGAGTTTTCCTAACCGTGAGCACAGTCTATCTGTTCACTGATTTG
The DNA here is from genome assembly GCF_041296235.1 of Equus asinus. Classification (NCBI taxonomy): domain Eukaryota; kingdom Metazoa; phylum Chordata; class Mammalia; order Perissodactyla; family Equidae; genus Equus; species Equus asinus. The sequence goes on from NC_091798.1 coordinate 6,044,153, forward strand.
TTTTGTTTCCTTTCTCTCAGCATTAGTCTGTGGTTTACATGCCTTACACATCTTTTGCCAGATGCATCTTAAAGTATTTCATACTTTTTATGCTATTGTAAATTGTGCTGTTTTTTATTTCACTTTCCAGTTATTTGTTGCTAGCCTATGGAAGTAGAATTTATTTTTTAAGCAAGAATCTTGTATCCTGCAAACTTGCTAAATTCTAGCACCATTTTGTTTTTGGTAGATTCCATAGGCTTTTCCATGTAGGTGACTGTCATTTATGAAGACGTTTTTACTTCTTCTCTTCCAGTCTGGATGAATTCTCTTTTTTTTCCTCTCCTAATGAACTCGTCGGAACGTCTAGTACAATGTCGAGTAGAGGAGGTGGAAGCGGGCATGTTTGCCTTATTCCTGATCTTAGGGGAAGCATTCAGCCTGTCCATTAAGTATGATGTGAGCTGTGGGCTTTTCATACATGGCCTGTATCAGATTGAGGGGCTTCTCTTACATTCCTAGTGCGCTGAGAGATGTATTTTTCTCCGGGAAAGATTCGCCCTGAGCTGACCTCTGTCGCCAATCTTCCTCTCTCTCGTTGTTTTCTCCCCAAAGCCCCAGTACTCAGCTGTCTATTCTAGTGGTAAGTCCTTCTATGTGAGCCGCCAGATGGCACGGCTACTGATGGACGAATGGTGTGGTTCCACGCCCTGGAACCGAACCCGGGCCTCTGAAGCGGAGTGCGCTGAACTTTAACCACTAGGCCATCGGCGCTGCTCGAGATCTTATTCTTTAACCAGGAATGTATTTGGATTTTGTCAAATGCTTTTCTGCCTCTATTCAAATGAACATATGGTTTTTCTTTTTGAGGCTGTTAATATGATGATTTGCACTAATTGATTTTCAAGTGTGAAACCAACTTTCTGTTTCTGGTATAAATTTTGATGCACTGTCAGTTTTACATATTGTTGAGTTTGTTTTGCTAAAATACTGCTAAGAATATTTTTATCTATGTCCATAAGGGATGTTGGTCTCTAGTTTTCTTTTACCCAATATCTTTATCTGCCTTTGGTGTCAGAGTAGTGTTGGCCTCCTAAAATGAGTTGTGAAGGATTCTATCTTCTTCAATTTTCTGGAGGAGGTTATTACTGTTATTTCTTCCTTAAATGTTTGGTAGAATTCACCAGTGAATCCATACGGGATTGAAGTTTTCTTAAGGAGAAGGATTTTAATTATGAATTTGATTTATTCAGGTTTTTAAATTTTTCTTGAGTAAATTTTGGTAGTTTGTGTCTTCCAAGAGGTCTATCATTCACAGAAGTTGTTGAATGTGTTGCTATAAAGTTGTTCATAACACCATGTGCTTATCCTTTTAACGCCTGTAGAATCTGCAGACATCGCCTCTCTTGCTCTGGATAGTGTTAATCCGTGTCTTCTCCCTCTTGTTCTGACCGGTCTACTTAGACTGTCTGGTTTCTTAAGGCAGAAGCTGAGGTCAGCCGTTGGTTTGACACTTTTCTTTCTTTCTATTAGAAGCTCTAGTGTCATACATTTCCCATGAGGAGCTGCTACTTTCTTTTGATGGTTTTTTCTGCAACCTGTGGGTTACTTAAAGTTTGTTATTTTATTTCTAAATATGTGGGGATATTCAAGATAGCATCATGTTATTGATTTTTAATTTAATTCTATGGTGGTTAACATAATGTATTTGACTTGAATCCTTTAAAATTTATTGAGGATTGCTTTACAGCCCAGAATATAGTCTACCTAGGTAAATGTGTCACATGCACTCGAAAAAAACGTATATTCTGCCTTTTGAACGGACTATCCTATGAATGTCAGTTAGGTCCAGGTGGTTGACAGCTGATGTTCAAATATTCTATATCCTTATTAATTTTCTATCTACATATTCTGTCAATTATTGAGAGAGGAATACTGAAATCTCTGACTATACTTGTGGACGTGTCCAGTTCTATTTGCAGATCTATCAGTTTTCCTTCATTAGATGCCTTAAAACTTTAGATTCTTAAGGTAGTCTGCATTAACAGATACTTTTATCCTTATGAAATGAACTTCTTTACCCTGGCAGTATTCTTTGGTTTTTCTTTTTTTCATTGAGGTCACATTAGTTTATAACATTATATAAATTTCAGGTGTACATCATCATATTTTGACTTCTGTATAGACTGTGTCCTGTTCACCGGGAGAAGTCTAGCTGCCATCTGTCGCTGTACACATGTGCCCCTTTACCCTTTTCACTGTCTCCCCATCCCCTTCCCCTTTGGTAACCAGTAGTCTGTTCTCGGTACCTATGTGTGTGTGTTTATCTTCCACATATGAGTGAAGTCATACAGTAATTGTCTTTCTCCCTCTGACTTATTTCACTTAGCGTAATATCCTCAAGGTCCATCTACGTTGTTGCAAATGGCAAGATTTCATCTTTTTATGGCTGAGTAGGATTCCATTATATATATATGGTGAGTTTGTTACCAGATTGAAGTGGTTATAGTTATTTTTGTGGCTTCCTTTTCCTTTAACCTTTATGTTATAATTAAGTGTTTATTAACCTATTCTGATAAGGAGTTGCAATTTTCTGATTTTGTTTATTTATCACCTTGCTCGAAACTTTGTCTACCTTTGCCTTTTGTTTCAGATGGGAGAGCTCCTTTCAACATTTCTTGTAAGACAGGTCTAGTGGTGATGAACTCCCTCAGCTTTTGTTTGTCTAGGCAAACCTTTATTTTCCCTTCTTATCTGAAGGATAACTTTGCTGGATAGAATATTCTTGGCTGACAGTTTTTATCTTTTAATATTTTGAATATATCATTCTACTCTCTCGTGGATGGTAGAGTTTCTGCTGAGAAATCTGCTGATAGCCTAATGGGGGTTCCTTTGTAGGTTATTTTTTTTTCTCCAGCTGCCCCTAATATTCTTCCTTTGTCATTGGCTTAGAGAAGGTCCTTTTGCATTGAGATAATTACGTGTTCTATTAGCTTATGGACTTGGATATCCAATTCTTTCCCCAGGTTTGGGAAGTTGCCAGCTATTATTTCTTTAAATAATCTCTCTGCTCCTTTCTCTTTCTCTTCTCTTTCTGGAATATCCTTTATCCTTATGTTGCTTTTCCTAATAGAGTTGGCTAATTCTCATGGAATTTCTCCATTTTTAAAAAACCTGAGTTCTCTGTCCTTTTCCATCTGAGTCATTTCTAGATTTTGATCTTCGAGTTTGCTGATTCTCTCTTTCATATGGTCTGCTCTATTTCCAGTGCTTTCTACTTTATTTTTCATCTCATTTGTTGTCTTCTTCATCTCCAGAATTTCTGTTTGGTTCTTTTTTAGAGTTTTAATCTCTTTGGTGAAGTTCTCCTTCTGCTCATTAATTTTATTCTTGAGCTCATTGAACTGCCTTTCTGAGTTTTCTTGTAGCTCGTTGAGTTTCTTCATGACAGCTATTTTGAATGCTCTGTCAGAAGGTTGTAAGCTTCTGTGACTTCAAGTTTGGTTTCTGGAGAGTTGTCTTCTTTTTGTGCTGCTGTGTTCCTGTAGCTCTTCATGGTGCTTGATGAGATTTCCTATGCTGGTGCGTTTGTGTAGCAAACCCCTTTCTTATTTGGGTGAGGCTTTGGTCACTTTGATTCTGAGCTGCTTCTGGTTGTATTTGAAATTCTGCACTTTCCACCCTCCACTGCCTCTGAGAGAGACATCTTCAGTGCCCTTCTTGTGCTGCTTGTGCCTCTGAGATTGCTGGTGCCTTGCTGTGTACAATGGTGCCATAGTCATGGGTGTCACCACTGGGGTCGCCGGGCGGCTGAGCACCTCTGCAGCTTCCAGGGTGACCTGGGTTGTGGGTTCCCTCACTGCAACAGGGGAAGAGGGAGAGTGAGGTGGGACCTGAGGTCACAGGTGGCTCTGCCAATTCCAGGTGTGTTGGGTGTGTAGGCACCACTGCTGTGGGTGGGGAGCAAAGTTGCAGGAGGGGGTTGTGGGCTCCACAGTTGCTGGTACCTGACCCTCCACGAGCTTAGGCGCTACTGCTGTGTGCACCATTGCACTGCTGCTCTTAGCTTACCTGGAGGTACTGGCAATGCTGCCAGGGGTGCTGGGTTTGCAGGTGTCACTACCACTGCCAGGCGGGCTTGGGTCCTAGATGACACCACCACTACTGTTGAGGGAGGGATTGCCAGTGCTTCTGGGTTTCCTGAAGCCTCTGGTCTCTGGCACCTGTGTGGTTCCTGGAACCTCAGGTCACAGGCACTGCCACTGCTGCTGGGGGCCTGGGATCTTGTATGCAGCCTCTGCTGCTGGCAGGGCCAGTGTTGTGGGTGCCACACTTGGGGGTAGGTTGCAGGCACCTCTGTGGTTCCTGAAGCCTCAGGCTGCAGGCACCACCCACCACTGCTGGGGAGGGGGAGGGGGAGAGGGCTGAATCATGAGTGTAGCTGATGTCCTTGCAGCCTCTGGTCTTGGGCTCCAGTGTGATTCCTGGAACCTCAGGTCACAGGCACTGCTGCCATTGTGGGGGTATTGGGGTCTTGGATGCAGCCCCTGCTGCTGGAAAGGCTGGAGTTGGATATACCACCACTGGGGGAGGGAGAGGGCGCTGGGCCACAGGTATTGTCAAGGTTCCTGGAGCCTCTGGTTGAAGGCCCAGAGTGATTCCTGGCACCTCCAGGACTGTGGGCTGCTTGGATTCCTGGGGCCTCTATGTGTGGGCATTACCTCAGTTCCTGGGGCCTCTGGTTGGAGGGGCTACGACAGATCCTGGAAACTCTAGTCCTGGGAGCTGCCACTGCTACTCCCCTGGTTTCACCGGCTCCAGAAGGTCCAGTGCACCCACCTTCAGGTGTACAGATGTCCGGATCTCTCAGGCATTCTCGTGTGCTGTGCACTGTCTTTTGTTGGTCTATGGATGTCCTACTGGTTGTAACTTAGAGGGGAGAGACAAAGGGACAATATACTCCCCCATGATGCTGCTGTCACTCAATATTAAATCCCCTTTGGTATTAACATAGGGACTCTACTTTTTTTTAATTAGAATAATTTTAGATTTACAGAAAATTTTAAAAAGTAGTCCAGAGTTCCTGTATATCCTTCAAGCAACTTCCCTAATGTTAACATCTTACATAACCACTGTATATTGTCATAATTAAGAAATTCTGATCAGTACAATACTGTTAATTAAAACAAGGACCAATTTTCCCACAAATGTCCTTTTTGTTTTCTTTTGTTCTGTTTTGAAAGTTTCCAGTCAAATACTTTGTATTGGGCTCAAGTATTTGGTCAAGACTTGTGTAGAATGTCCCATTGGAAATCACCACAGAGATGAGGTCCCCTTTCCGTCACAGTGTATCGCGGCATATGGTGTCAGCCTGACTCGTCACTGCTGATGTCCGCCTTGATAACTTGGGTGAGGCAGTCTCTGCTAGATTTCTCCACTGTCAAGCTCCCCTTTTTCTCCGGGCATTCTCTGCTCTGTGCAAGTGAATCCCTAAACCCAGCTCACACCCAACGGGAGAGGAATGAAACGCACCTCCCTGAGGGGGAGCATCTGTGTGTATTACTGGGAATTCTTCTGTAAGGAAGGTTTGTTTCTTCCCCCCAACTTATTTTTACTGAGTGACTTACTAACATCAATATATACTCGTGGATATTTAGGTTGGGGTTATAATCCATTTCTGTCATGAATCATTTTGTGGCTCCAATCGTTCCAGCTGTGGCCACTGTGAACTGTTTCATGTTGGCTCCCGTATCCTTCTGATGTGCTCCCATACATTTATTATTGGTATTTCCATGCTTTCTGGCACAACAAGATGCTTCAGGCTCATCTTGTATTTTTCCTGCCCCAGCCCCAGAATCAGCCATTTCTCCAATGGGCTCCGGTTCCTCTTGTTGGAAAGTGGTATTTAGAAACCGAGATCTGGGCACTGAGTAGGCTCATTGCTACTGGGATGCCAATGCTTCTAGACCCTATCAGTGGACCGAACAAGGAGATATATGTATATATACGAACTGATGTTAACACACATATATATTTATTTCTGTATCTACCTCTCTGTATAGAAAGTTAAATAAATGTCAGTTCATACTGATGCCTCTGGTTCTAATCCAGCACCATAGTGTTCATTCTAGCCTTCCCCCCACCTTGCTCATTTATGACTTCTTGACAGTGAGAAACCTTATTCCTATGGTCTCCAGTTAATTTATTGTGGGTCAGGCCTCGTGTATGTGTAAAGGAGTTTCAGCGTTGCTGGACTCTCACCTGTGAGAAACAAATTTGCCAGTTGCAGCTCAGTGTTCATGGACAAGTCCTCTCTCTGTAGTTGGATAACATCCAGTTGAAACGCTGCTTCCGAACTTACTTAGGTCGGCGCTTTTGTTCCCCACCCTGATCTTCAGGAGCTTATAGCATGTTTGTAAAACACTCAGACTCACCTGTCAGAGTCTGCATTCCATCCTGGATCCTCTGTCTCCTGGTTATCTAAAAACACGTATTTGCATGCAGTCAGTGTATTGGTTTGCTGGGGCTGCTGTGACAAACACTACATACCGTGTGGCTCACATGGGAGAAATTCATTTTCTCACAGCTCTGGAGGCTAGAAGCCCGAGATCAGGGTGTCAGTGGGGTTGATTTCATTCCGAGGCCTCTCTCCTTGCCTGTAGATGGCCGTCTTTTCCTTTGTCTTCACGTGGTCTTCCCTCTGTGCATGCACACCTCTGTGTCCTGATCTCCTTTTCTTATAAGGACGCCAGTCATAAGGTGTTAGGGCCCACTCAGATGTCCTCACTTTACCCTGATTGCCTCTTTAAAGGCCCTGTGTCCAAATACACTCACACTCTGAGGCACTGAGGGTTACGACTTCAATATACGAATTTGATGGGACACAGTTCAGCTCATAACAGTGAGGTTCACTATTGTATTTTACATTCTGTGGGTTTTTGATAAATGCATGGTTGTATGCTTGGTCCATTTTCAGTTAAGTTTTGTATATGGTATAACGGAAGAGTGCCACTTCACTCCTCAACACGTAGCCATCATTTATGGAAAATCCTGTTCTTTCCCCGTCAGTGGTCCTGGAAACCTTGTCCAGAATCTGTTGACCGTACACAGGCTCCAAGGGCCCAGCCGTGTTTGGCTGCTGCACCAGCAGCAGGGGCAGGTCTGCTGGGAGCAGGGAGTCTGAGGGGAGGCCCCGAGTTCCTTAGGCAGCCGCAGCCCAGGAGAGCGAGCGGAAGAGGGCCTGCGTGCAGGAGGCCAAACCAAAAGCAGTGACTCTATATGAGGGTTTATTTCTCGGCGCTCTGTTCTATCCCATTGATCATTGTGTCTGTCCTTTAGCCAGTACCACACTGCCTTGTTACTGTAGCTTTGTAGTAACTTTGAAATCAGGAAGTGAGTCCTGCAATCTGTTTTTTTTCAAGGTTATTTTGGCTCTTCAGGGCCCTGACAAATCCATATGAGTTTGAGGATTATCTTTTATATTGATACAGGGAAAAAAGCTATTGGAGTTTTGACGGGTGATTGACTCTGTGGATCCCTTTGGGGGGATTTTCTTCTTAACAGTGCGAAGTCTTCTGCTTCATGAACACAGGATATCTTTCCATTTACCTAAATCTTTAACTTTTAAGCAATATTTTGTAGTTTTCAGTGTACAAGTCTTTGACCTCCTCAGTTAAATTTATTCCTAAGTATTTTATTCTTCGTGATGCTATTGGAAATAGAATGAATTTCTTGATTGTGCGCTGCTAGTGTATAGAGATGCGAATGATTTTGGAGTGTTGGTTTTGCGTCCTGCAGCGTTGCTGAACTCATTCATTAGCTCTCACAGTGTGGTGTGGATTCTTCAGAGATGTCTGCATACAGGATCGTGTTAGCTGTCAACAGAGACAATCGTCCTTCTTCCTCTACAGTTTGGCTGCTGTGTGTTCTTTTTCTTGCCCGATGCTTGGCTAGAACCTGCACTGCTGCAGAGTGGAGGGAGCGTCGTCCTTGTCTGAGTCCTGCTCTCAGGAGAGAAGCGTTCAGTCTTCAGCTGTGGAGTATGATGCTGTCTGTGGGACTTTCATATTCGGCCTTCGTCATGTTGAGGGTGTTCCCTTCGTTTCCTAGTTTATTTACTATTTTTGTCATAAAAGGGTGTATTGGATTAGGTCACGTGTTTTTTCTCAAACAATTGAAATGACCATGTGTGTTGTTCTTTAACACACAATCTCAGTCCAGAGGGAATCAATGTCCAAAACAGATTTATTCTCCTAAAATAACAGTGTGACTTCACATGTGTAAAAGGTGGCAAAAGAGGTCTTGAATATTGTGGCACACCCACTAGTTGTCTGTCTATTATCTACTTCCCCCTTGCCTTTCTTTAAGAGTCCCTATTTTATAGGAGGAGGTGATGGGCCTAATCTTAACAAGAAAAAAATGAATAAACAACAACAGAAAACAACAACTGCCTTTCCCAGCCACTTTGCAGGTAGTTGCCATTGAGATGTGAGTGGAGGCTGCTGAGTGCGGATTCCGGGAAAGCCCTTGAAAGTGGCAAGCCCCTTTCCCCCTTCCTTTCCGTGTTCTTCCACCTGGGACAGGATGAGATGGATGGAGCTCCAGCAGCCATCTTGAAAACACAGGGATGAGAGCCCCACCCTATGGATGGTGGAAGAGAGAGCTGGAAGGAGCCTCAGTTTTAGTCTTGGAATTCCCACTCTGGACTTGTCTTTATGAAAGACAGAAATGACCCCGTCTTCTTTAAGCCAGTGCTATTGGGGTTCTGTTACCTGCGGCTGAATTAGATTCCCAGGGATCCAAGCATCTGTTCTAACACTCTCTCCTAGTAAGAGTAAAAGTCTCTTCTATTTTATCTTCTGATTTGGGGGGTTTCTTCTCTAAAAATAGCCTGAGTGGGAGTGTGGGAGGAGGTGGTGTGGGGGCGTGTCCGCAGTGCTGCTCCGCCTCCTCCCCTCTTGGACCTCGCCAGGCATCAGCCCAGCTCCCACCAGCCGAGGATTTTGAGCCCTGCTGAGTCCTGCCCCTCCTCACAGTCTCCTTCATGTCCCTGCTCCTCAGGCTGCAGGTGCGGGTGTTCAGCGTGGGGGTCGCCACTGCGTCCATGATGGTTGCTCCCGTGTCCTGAGATGAGAAGGAGTCTGGGGGTCCTATGTAAACCCGAGGACAGTCCACAGCACAGGGTGACCACAGACAGGTGAGAGCTGCATGTGGAAAATGCCTGGTGCCTTGCTGGGGCGACAGACTCAGAGGACAGCTGCAGCTGTGCTGATGGAGGAGGCCATGACAGCACACAGGGCCGCAGCAGCACCACGGCGCCCAGGGCGGTGCGCTGATCGACATGATGTCTGAGCCGGGCCGGCCATCTCCGTCAGCAGGTGGCGTCAGGCAGAAGTGGGAGATGTCCCGGGCGGAGGAAGAGAACGTCGGTCTGCTCAGGGGAGCGTGTGGACCAGGGAGATGAGGCTGGAGCACGTGCACACCAGAGCGGCCGTCCCCACGGAGCCAGGTGCTGATGGTGCAGTACCGCAGGGGGCTGGCAGCTACGGAGCCAGAGCCTAGTGCGAAAAGACGGCAGAAAACGTTCCCAAACGCTCCCCTGGGACACGGGACCGGCACGTGGACGAAGCCCATGGGCCGGCTTCCTGGGCCTGTGGACGTGACGCCCGATTCCATGTGAAAGCTCTCAGGGCTGTCCCGGGTCCTGGCTCCTGGAGGATGGACGGGGACTCTGCTCCCAGCCCACCCTCCCTGCTGATGGGCGTGTGTCTGGCGCAGCTGCTTCCCCCTGGACCTCGCTGTGCCGGGTGAGCAGAGGCTTGTGCCAGACACCCTACCGCCCCTTGGGTCAGGGCATTGCCCTTTCAGGATTCCACCATGTGAAGGCCACCAGGCCAAATGCGGTGGGGCCCTCGCCTTGCACAGGGGGTCTCCCAGTGAGCCCAGAGAACATCTGCCCCCGGCCCTGGCTGCCGGCATCTCTCACCTGGGACCCTGGAGGTGTCGCTTCCATCGTGCAGGCTACTGGCTTTTCTCCCCTCAGCAGCTGGCAGCATCTTTTGAAAACGGGAAGGTGTCGTGATGCTCTCCTGTGCAAACTCCCCACAGAGGCTCATCACACACAGACCAGACCAGCTTTCTATCCTCAGCGGCCGGGCCGTCCTGACCTGGCTCCCGTTTACTCCTCTGACGGCAGGTGCTGCCAGCCACATGGGACCGCACACCCCTGCTGCCTCAGGGCCCTTGCACTGGCCATGTTCTTGGCCTGGCATTCTCTCCTCCTGGACCTTTGCACAGCTGATTTATCGTCCTTGTGTCTCTGTGGGAAGTTATCTTGCTGGTTAGTTAACTCGTTTATGCTGTGGTTTCCCCGTGAGGCTGTGCGCTCCTGGGAATGGGGGCGTGTCTGTCCCTTCACTGCTGTGTGCCCAGTGCCTGCAACAGTAACGCCACATGGTCAGTGCTCGATAAAGTCGTCAGATAAAAGAATGACTTTCACGGGCTGGCCCCGTGGCCGAGTGGTTAAGTTCACGCGCTCTGCTGCAGGCGGCCCAGTGTTTCGTTAGTTCGAATCCTGGGCGCGGACATGGCACTGCTCATCAGACCACGCTGAGGCAGCGTCCCACATGCCACAACTAGAAGAACCCACAACGAAGAATACACAACTATGTACCGGGGGGCTTTGGGGAGAAAAAGGAAAAAATAATAAAATCTTTAAAAAAACAAAAAAAGAATGACTTTCACAAAGGGATTGCAGCTAAAATCTACCCGTAAAAAATGCAGACTTAGTGTTGGACGAGAAAAGTTTTGTTGTGATTAAGGAACACATTGAAGAAATGAAATTGTCACTTAAAGCATGAAGCACAGGCATTTCTAAGTGAGTGGAGCAGAAAGGAAGCGTGTCCAGTCAGCATCGACGTGGGCGAGCCCCAGGCGCCGCTTCAGCTGGATATGGATGGGGAGGGGGAGCGGCGTGTTGGCTCCGTGGAGGAGGAGGGGGAGCTGGGTGTCTGCTCGGTGTATCCAGGACCTGTGACTGCCATGGACCAGAGGGTGCAAACTGGCTCCTGGGAGCCAGACCAGCCTGGGGTATATTGGGTTTGGACCCTTAATGTTTTACAGAACATTTCCTCCTTGCTGGCATTTTCAAATCCAGAGTTTCATATGCGAGCTGGATTTCTCGGCAGACCTGGAGACGCTGGACCTGGTTCTTGCAGGGCGACAGTTTCCGGGTAAGGGGAACGGCTCACACTCGCTGAGCAGCGACAGTCAGTGTCCACGCCCGTCCTGCGCGAGGAGGGACACACGGCGGAGCTAAGTGGCTCCCTGAGCGCAGAGCTGGCTGCCACTGTCCAGGCTGCCCCGCGTCCGCGACTCTTGTCGCAGGGGTCGCCTCCTTCTGACCTGGAATCACTTGGGAAAGTCTACCCACTTTCCAGGCAGCATCCCCTCCCTCGGGTGCTGGAAGCTGTCATTTCTCGGAACCTCCTCATGCCCGGCGAGCTAAATTCGAAGGGTCTTTGAAAGCTGGGATACAGAATCTGGACACAGTTCGGCAGCTTATGGAAATCCTACTTTGATTTTAGTTGCAGGGTTGTTCATGTCTACAACGGTAGACAGAAAACCAAACAGGTATTTATTCAAGGCCTCAACCTCGTGGCATCAGCATTTCGCCCTGTCCCCGTCCCCTTCCTCTCGGCCCTTGGCTCCACACTTCATGTAGTGGGAGAAATTTACTCACCTGTGGGCTTTGAGTGATTTCTTTACCCAATTCTTCTGTTGGATATGATTACTCAGGACTAGTTTTTGCCTCATTATGACGAGATTTAAGGATCCAGCTGAGTTTTTTTTGTAATGGAAATTTCTTGAAACAACTGGAGCACTGGCTGGTTCTTTGGTCTCCTGCGGTGCTGTCGGGAATTTGTGTGGTGATTGCTATTCCATTTGATCCACACCATCGAGACTGCATTCTTAGGGGACACCTGCAGCTACGTTGGTGCAAATTTGGGGCCAAAACGGCAGAAACAACAAGACTGATCCACTTGCTCCGGCTGTCGCTGCAGGTGTGCGTGAGCTCTCAGCTCGTCCCTGCGGGGCCACCAGAGAAAGAACAGACCCTCCCTCTGCGGGCACCACTGCCCTCCGGAAAGCACTTACTAAACTCAAAACTGACGTGTTTAAAGCCGAGGTGGAGCCGATGGAATAGAAATTCGCTGTGGTGGTGTGAGGGGCAATGGCGCCTGGCTGTGAGGGAGAACCCTGGGGAATGCGACAGGAAAGTGAGCTTTTTCAGCGTTTTCTTAAAGAACCCGCGTTGCCTGGTGTTTGGCCCCACGGTCTTAAATGACAGCCTTCTGTTTGTGTAGGACTGTGCGCCACGCAGGAGCGGACCCCTGTCCCGTTCTCTGTAATTCTCTGCTGCCCACAGGGGAAGTTGAGGCAGAGAAAGGGACTCTGATCGCTCCTAGCCCCGCCCTGGCTTCGTTCAGTCTGGAAGTGGTTTGATTCTTGAGCACAATGCTGGTTCTCAGTTTCGTCCTCTTGAAATGGGGATGATACGTGGGGATGGGGTCGGTTTAAAGTGCCCAGCAAAGTCCTGGTGACACGGAAGTGAGCGGTCGCAGCGCAGCTATGGCCTTTACCCAGGACCCCGTCAGATGCCGTGCAGAATGCTGAACAACTGACTCCTGGAGGCCAGACCCTTCTCACCCTCAGAAGAGCCATGCGATAGAAGTGACGCGACACCGGTGGGCCTGGGCTCAATCCTATCGGAGCGTCTCCCCCATGCCCGCGTCCCCTGGTCCTCCCGGCGGCCTGTCCTGCTCGTAGTACGTTTCACCAGATCGCGGCTCTGGCCCTCACCACTCCCTCCAGGAGCTGCCTGGAGACTAGGTGACTGTCCCACCCGGAGCGGAGAAGCTGCAGGAGGGGCTGTGGCAGGTGAAACGGAGCAGCCCCACCCACGGGAGAAGCCTTGCCAGGAGCCCCTCCGGAAGTGGCGACTCCCACCTCATGGTCACTCCCGGTGACGGGCACCCCCTCCTTCCTGAAGCAGCCTGCTCCTCTTTGAACTCCGAGTTGGAAGTGTCTGTCAGTGCCTGAGGCGTCTTGTCAGCCCGTGGGGTCGTTGTGGAGGCAGACTGGAGCATCCGTGAGTGCAAGGGAGGCCCTGGTGTGAGGACGTGGGATCTGCAGTGAGCTGAGTGAGTGGACGCAGAGCTACTGTCCGAGTTCCTGGTGTGCCTGCATCTACACTTTGAGGTTCCTGATGGGGTTAATTGGGAAACCACACTCTCAGGCCATGGTTGAATAATATCTGAAAGATTTTAGTTGATTCACATGTGTAAAGGTTTTCCCCATACTCACCTGACTTCCCATTCTGTCACCCTTTCTCTGCAGTTGGCGGGCAGCACAGCAAGTGCCGTCACCCCCTGGTAGTGAGAAAGCCAGGGCTCAGCGAGGTTGGAGGGGGCTGTGTGGTTACCCATCTGCCTCAGTCCTCACTGCTCTGGAGCATGGGGACAATACCAAGGTCCTGTTGCATGATCTGCCGTCTTGTCCTCTGGGCTTTCCTTCCTGTGTGCAAGGTTTCCTGGTCCCTACCACAGAGGGAACCCCCAAACTCCTTATTACAAGCAATTCACAGGGGAATTTGTTTGTGTTCTCCAGGTCTTCAGATCACAAATGAATCAGCTCCCCCGGAGGCTAGAGAAGAAACAAAGAGAATTGGTATTCAGACCGTAGGTTGGGATCGAAGTTTTCTGTTAGGAATTTTCAAGTTGAGTTCAAGTCCTGGCTAGGGTGTGGGCCCACTAGATCCACACGCACTGAAGAGGGCCGACCACGTCCTTTCCAAACATTCTCTGCTCCTTTTGCCCTCATCAGAGGACTGAGGAGCGTGGTGAAGAATCCAGATCTAATTGGAGCAGGCCCACCTTATCCTCTGATCTTTCAGATTATGTATTATTTGGGTTGGGTAAGATGGAGAAAGATGGAGGAGAAGCAGGTGGCAGATGGAGTGGTGGATGAGGTGCCATATGATGCACAGGGTTTGGTCAGTGGCCACTGTCAGGCTGGATCTGAGTATTTGGGGGCCAGAATTCTCAACATCCTTGTTACTGTTGGGATCAGAAGTCGCCTTCCTGGCTTCCGTGAGATCATTTGATGCTGGCACCCTTCGGCGCTCATCATGATTAAGCCTGTGCTGTGCTTAGTGAGGTAGTGGTCTCTACTGACCAGAGTCTAGGAATCCTGTGTGATAAAAACCTCTCATGCTGTTCTGCTCAGAGAATGAGGAAATCCCTACTTGCCACATGCGTGAGATTTGTTCTGGCTCTGACTTTGGCTGAGATCTACCCGTTTAAGAAGTAAAGGATGCCAAGGGTATCATGTCTGGCCTTCCTGTCTGGGTAGCATGAGGCATGTCACTCAGGAGCTGATTGGCTCTGTGTCCAGCATTGGTCCCTGGAAGAGATGTAAGGCACATGTTCAGAGGGCCTGGCCTTTCCTTGTCCTGGTCTGCAGTTGCCACAGCAAGAGCTCCTAGCCACTGTGTGAGAGTCGGCCCCTCCACCCGACTTAGTAGGTTAGGAAGGAGATGATGGGGAGAAATGGACAGAAACTTCTGTATTCCTTCATTTTAGTCTCTTTTTAGCCCACAGGACTTAATGGGAAAGCCCTATATCAATTGAGTTGCAGGTCATCACAGGAGTGCACCCAAGACATCTTCCTTGTCGTCTGGGGACCAGCCTTTTGTGTGGTCCAGCTCTTGCTCTCAGAAATAGGTCAGAAGACACCTCTTTCAGTCTGCTCAGTGGACATGCTGGATTAGCCTGGAAAGATGCCCCTCCTTCTATTGCCTCATGTCCTGGCTCACTCAAGGGCACTGTATGTCGTCTCATCTGAAATCGTTGTGATGTCAGCGGTGTTTAAATGCCCAGCGTTTGACGCCTACAGATAATTAACACCCACATCTCTGAGTTCCTCTCTTCTACACCGATTTCTCAGTCTGTCCGTTTACACCTTACACTTCTCAAGAGCTCTGGTTAGGTCTTCTGTGCAATGCCTTTCAGTTTGCGTTCTGTAACTTTTCTCATCGCTAGACTGTCGTCATAGCTCTCGAGGGAGAGTCCCACAAGGTGAGTAGCTTCTCATCCCCTCTCCTAGGGAGATGTGGCGTCATCGTGACTCTCACTGGTGGTGTTAACCTGCATTACCTGGTTAAGGGGGCGTTTGTCAGGCTTCTTTACTGCAGAGCTGTCGGTTTCCCCTTACGCTCTCGTCTTTGGAAGCAAGTCGTCATGTCTAGACACAAAGGAGCAGGGAGACGATTGAGCTCCACCTTCTGGCAGCCTGGGCTGGGAGAACTGTCCACCTAGAGTTCCTGGAATTTTTCTGTAAGGAAGATTTATCCCTTCTCCCCGTTTATTTGTTATTCGATTGTTTCTTTTCATCAGTGTGGACTCGTGCATATTTATTTTGTACTTTGGGTCACAGTTCAATAGGACGTTGCTGATTTTGCTGCTTGAATGGTTCCAGCTTTGGCCGTTGGGGCCCTTTCTCGTTAGCTGCTATGTCTCTTTGTCAGGCCCTCATCCTTTTTTCAGCATGTCCTTACTCTCTCTGCCGACATTTTCAGGAACTGCTCTTTCTAGCAAATTCTGACAGGTGTCTAGTGGCAGGTCGTATCTGAACATCAGTTGTGGGAAGTCTGTATTGTGCTCGCATAGCTTGGCTCAGAAGCGACTTATTTGTCCATACTCATGGACCTACGATAGCTTGTGTCTTCCCTTTAAAGGTCATGACGAGCCTGAACCAGCGGTTTTTGACCAGCAACATGACATGCCCGAAGTTTAGAGCTAATAAAGATGGCCTGTTTTGAAAATGGGTTT
The DNA here is from genome assembly GCF_041296235.1 of Equus asinus. NCBI lineage: Eukaryota > Metazoa > Chordata > Mammalia > Perissodactyla > Equidae > Equus > Equus asinus. The sequence goes on from NC_091798.1 coordinate 6,060,022, forward strand.
GGCAGTATGCTGAGTACCTCTGTGTGGCTGACTCATAGAAAGTTAGTCTAGATGAGCAGACTTATTAGGAGTCAGAGTTCACCAATTAGACAAAACCAGGTTTCAATATTCATGTGACAAAAGGTCAATGCCCAGAGCACAGTCATCTGCTGGAGGCCGACTGACCTGTGAGAGACAGTCCCCAGAAAGCTGGACCTCTGCCCCAGGCACAGGGAGTCAGGATCCTACAGGGAGGACAGTCTCTACGAGGCGGCGATGTCCAGGGCATGGCGGGAGGTCCTCAGCTCACAGGAGACAGCGCCGGCTCTCCTGGAAGGCTCCCTGGCTGCGTGGCCTTGGAGCAGACACCTGAAGCACGAGTGGAGGGAGTTGATCCCATGAAACTGGAAAATCCCTCCAGGGGCCGTGACGTGGAGCAGTGCCTGCTCCCTCCCGGGAGAGCAGTGTCTGGGGAAGTAGCCGGAAGCTGGGTGAGCCCCTATCTCACCTTCAATGAGCCGCAGTCAAATGTCTCCTCCCGTCGCTTGAATTGGCCTGCAAAGAGCTGGCCCCTGGTGGCTCATTGGTGCTGGGTAGGAGTTGGCCTGTGGGGAAGAGGGAATGGTGCCCCTTGCTCCCTCCTTCCTGCACAGGCCACACCCATCCCTGCTCTGACTGCTCTCCGCCTCCCCACCCCACCCTGGTCCTGCCGCCTTCTGTCCCCTGGGTGACTGGAGTGGCCCTTGCTACCCTGATTCCCACCTGGCTCCTGACAGCCTGTCCGCAGACGTCAGACAGACCGGTCCTCAGGCTAAGGCGAGACCATGGCGCCGTTCTGTTCAGCATCCTCGGAGCTCCCACCTCACTCCGAGTCAAAGCCCAGTCCCTGCAGTGACCCGCAAGGCCCTGTGTGACCCCTGACCTGTCGCCTGCCCCTCTCCCCCTTGCTCACTCCGCCCCAGGCACAATGGCCTTCCTTTCCTCCAGCCTGCCAGGCCCTCTCCTGCCCCAGGGTCTTTACATGTGCTGTGCTTTTTGCCCAGGGGGAGATTCAAAATATTTAACAACAGGCACCAACCTGACCACCCAGAAGTACCTCCTGCTGGCTGAGCGCTAACTGCTTCATTGCAGCCCCTGGGGTCTCTGAGGGGCCAGGAGAGGGGCTGGACAGCAGACCAGCAGGAGGGGGCCACTCTGGGGCTCAGGCGTGACCTGCAACTTCCAACATGAAAACGTTTCAGTATTTTAACGAAGCCGTGTACCCACTGAGCATCCGCGCTGGTGGCCGGTCCCACTCCTCCTCTGCACGTCTGCCGGCTCCTCTGTCTCCTCCAGCTTCTGCCAGGGTCCTCTCCTCCGGGAGGCCCTGCCTAGACCCTCCCCAGCACACACGGCAGACCCCTTCCTCGCCTCTTCTCTTTAGCACTGTCACCGTCAAACTCTGCACAGCCCCAGAGTGGGACCACCGAGTGTCCATCAGCGGATGAATGGTAAGTGATACACAGAGTCTCCGTACAATGGAGTGTCATTCAGCCATGAAACACGAGGCACTGATACCGCCTACAATGTGGATGCCCCTTAAAAACACTGTGCCGTGTGAAATAAGCCAGACACAAAGAGCTCAAATCGTTCATGACATGAATGTCCCACATGAGGCAGAAAGCAGATGAGCACTTGCCGGGGGCTGGGAGACCCAGGGAGAATGAGGGGGACGGTAAATCGCTGACGGGTTTCTGTCTGGGGCGATGGAAATGTTCTAAAGTTGACTGTGGTGACGGTTGTACAACTTGGTGAATATACTAAAAACCATTTAATTGTGTACTTTTTAGAAAAACACTTTATATTTTTAGTTGTGTATTCTATTTTTTGGCTTGTCCCCTTCTCCCGCAGAAGATGCTAGCGGCCAGGGAACCCAGGCAAGATCCATATGGGTATTTATTATGTTGTGGTTTCGGCTTTTCCATGGGTTTGACACTTTTCAAAATAAAAAATTTAAGAATATATGACCTGGAAGAGATGGTGCCGAGTGCCAAGGAGGAGGGCCAGGCACCCAGGGGATCCACAGAGGAGGTGGCGCTTCAGCCAGTGGGGCGGGAGGGACGGCATGGGGCCCCCACAGCCCCAGCTGCAGGAGAGGCTGGGGCCTGCACGAGCCAGGCGGGAGAAGGAGGAGTGCCGGGCAGGCAGCGTGGTAAGACCTTGGGGGTGCACAAATGACCAATACACACATGAAAAGATGCTCAATGATGCGGTGACGGCGAGCCGAAGAGTCGAAAGAAAGATTTCTTGGACTCTCAAGGTCTGGCAGTAGTGCTCTTTTATTTAGAGAATAGTGTGGAATAGCATGGGGACAGGACCCATGGGCAGTCAGAGCTCCTGCTGCTGCCCCGAGTTGAGGGTTAGGGCTAAATTTATAAGGCATGGGTACGTGACTTATTTTTACTGGAAAAAGAAAAGATGATGTAAAAAGTCATTAAATGATTTCAGTGCAGATGGGGTCTAGTTATTGTGCGGTCATATAACTTTAGATACGAATCTGGTCATATAGATTGGCATATAGGTGAGGATGCCCTGGGCTTCTCTCCCTGGGGCAGCCCTAATTCATACCATAAAAATCCACCGGGTCATATAAATCAGCATGTAGGCCAGGTCACCTTGGGCTTCTCTACCTGGGGCAGCCCTAATCCACATCACTCAACATGACTGGTCACGAGGGAAATGCAGATCAAAACCACAATGGAACACTGCTTCACACCCGCTAGGGTGGCTATTCTCAACAAACCTACAAAAACCCCAAAACAAACAAGTGTTGGTGAGGATGTGGAGAAATTAGAACCCTTGTGCTTTGCTAGTGGAAATGTAAAATGGTACAGCTGCTGCGGAAAACGGCATTGTGATTCCTTAAAAAACTAACCACAGAATTACCGGATGATCCTACAATTCCACTTCTGGGTAGATACCCTGAAAAACTGACAGCAAGGTCTTCAAGAGAGATTTGCACACCCAACTTCACAGCAGCGTTCTTCACCATGGCTGAGAGGTAGAAGCAACTCAGATGGCCATCAGAGGATGAACGGTGGTGGCCAGGGGGAGGGGCGGGGAATGGGGAGTTGTGTTTAATGGGAACAGAGTTTCAGTTTGGGAAGATGAAAAAGTTGTGGAGATGGATGGTGGTGAGGGTGGCGCCACAATGTGAATATACTTACTGCCACTGACTGGACACTTAAACATGGTAAATTTTATGTTATGTGTATTTTACTGCAGAAGAACCCCGCATATGCCCATGTGAACACACTGTTCAGTTTCTTCAACTCCATCCTTAAAAGGGACCCAGGGAACTAAGAGGCTCAAGGCGAAAGCTTCTTTAGCTGGAAATCTGCTTCTGCCGACAACTTAAAAAGCAAACTTGTAAAGATGGTTTTCTGGTGACGGAAGCAGATAAGGGGAGCTGGCTGCAGGGTTTGCACGGCAAGCAGTGTTAATCTCAGATGGCTTGATAGGGTCTCCATGTTGCATTTCATGGTTTTAATTTAATATAGAGATATTCATAGACTACAAAACTGGCATAAGAAAGACCAGCAAAGTTCTGTTTTTTTCCCCGTGATGACTGATACTTTTTAGGAAAAAAAAGTCGAAAGCTGTGACAAAAGAAAGAAAAATGCAGCGGCGGGCCGGACCTATGGTTTCTGGCGTCCTGGCGCAGAGGGTCGGGTAGAGTCGGCTCCGAGTGGGTGCGGAAGGCCGGCTGTGGGCGTGATGATCCGGACGCACGACGAGGCGGGCGGAGGGAGGGCGCAGGCTCCATGTGGGTCCACAGCCCGAGTTTGCTGGGTGGCGCAGCTCGGGGTTTGCAGGGCAGCCAGGCATGTCTGTGGGCCTCTCTAAGAACGAAGGGCCCTCCGCGCCCCACCTCTTAGCCCAGCACGACCTCCTCCGTTCTCCGCGGCCCTGCCTGGGAGGCAGCCCAGGACTAGGGTGAGGGAGAGGAACGGACCCCAGTGGCTCTCAGCTCCCCTGCGGAGGCTGTGAAGGCTGTCTTTGACCTTGGCGGCACGCTGGGCGCTCCTCAGGGGGCCTTCCTTTGGCCCAGGGACAGGAGAGGAGCTAACTTCACATGGGCTGTCAACCGCCCCAGCTCAGCGCCTAGGGTGCAGGCGGGGCCAGCCGGGCGGGCTGCACAGCAGTGACCTTCAGGCCCCCAGAGACAGGACAAGGCCTCTCTGGCCCTCTCCCTTCCCTCCCGCCCTCTCTGGACCCTCAGGACAGCTCAGGAGGTGGTGCTGTCACTGCGCCCAGCGTACAGACAGGCGCACGGAGGCTGGGTGGGAGAAGGCACTCAGCCCAGGGCTCTGACTCCAGCTTACGATCCCGGCGCCTGCGTGCTCCCATGAGGTAGGGCCCAGGGCAGGTGGGCAGGGGATGGAGGCAGGTACGCTGTGTGCCCTCAGGTGGGCACGTAGGCCCTCACATGGCGCACAGTCGATTAACGTTAGTCCTTCCTCTTCCCTTCCCAGAGGAGGAGCTACTCACAGGCAGGAGGGAGGAGGCCAACATTCAATTAAGAAAAACTTAGGACGCGATCTGAGTTGGGGTTGAATAAGGCAATGAGCAGAGGGATCTCGGAGCCCCATGGCGGGATGGAGGGGAACGGGGGCGAGCAGAGGCATCTCTGGGGCAATGGAGCATGATGCAGGAAACCTGCCTGGCTCCTGCCACATCAGGTGCCCCCGGGGCACGGCCCAGAGTCCTTCAAAGCCATGGTGAGAGGCAGGGTACAGAGGGCAAAATCGGCCACCTCTGTGGGGTCTCCTGGCAGACCTCAGTCACGATAAACCTTAGCTTTCCTCAGAGAACACGCCCTGCTAGATTAGGGATCACATATGGGCCCAGGGAAGCCCAGATTAAATGAGGTTTAAACAGAAGGCGACGCTGTGGGACTCTCACCTCTTGCCTGCTCACCCCCAGCGCCCTGCAGCCCCTGGACCGTGGGATCCCGCAGCTCTGGATCCCGGGGGAGGACAGCGTCATCATCTTCAGCTGTGACCACTGCAGCCGCTGCCCCTCCTCTGCACCCATGCAGACGCTGCGCCAGGGGCTAGCCTCACCGGAACACAGGCACTCCCGCGTTGTTGCGTCGTCAGGGCTGAGACAGCCGCAAAGCTGAGTGGTGAGGACAGAGACCACGTGGCCCACAAAGCTGAAAGTATTTACTATCTGGCCCTTTCCAGAAAAAGTCTGTTGATCCCCATTGTGCACCTGTCTCATTTGCTCCACGCAGCCTCCTGGAGAAGCCAGTGTGACTATTCCCATTCACAGAGGAGGAACCCAGCTCAGAGTGGCGAGGCCGGCCCCATGGGCAGGGCTGCTCCCCTGTTCCCAGCAAGCAGGGCAGGGCTGGCCCATGACAGCTGCTCAGTGACGATCTGCTGAATGAGAGAACCGACGAATGGATGACGTGACCCAATGAAGGACCTGTCCTTGGCGTGGAGTTTGAGGTCACAGGGACCTTCCTGGTGGCCTGTGGGGACAAGGCGCTCGCTGTCCTGGGAGGTGCTGGACCCGAGTAGAGCCGTGCACCCATAGCTGACGTGTTCTGACATGGCTCTGCCAAGGTCTTGGGCAGCCAGGATGCAGCAGGGGCAAGGCCAGTCCTGAGAAGACAACCAGGGCGGCTAGGTAGGTGTCACACGGGCTCTATTTTCCTCTCTGGAAGACAATAGGCCTGGGGCTTGGGTTGGGCTGTTCCAACTGTAAGTGCAGGAGGGGGAGTGAGGCCAGCAGGTCCCGGCCCACAGGAGGGAGGCACCCCACCCTGTGAACACCAGATCAAAGGGGCAGCCACCAGGCCAGGCCCTGAGCTGGGCCTGACCCTCCAGCTCTCTCGACCGAGGGAACAGGCCAGGGGCTGCCTTGGGAGCGGGCGTGCCCCCCCAGAACTGTCCCGGACATGGGGACTGCCGAGGCAGCGAGGGCTGAAAGGGCCTCCACCCTAGTTAAGGCCAGTCTCTCAAAGCTGGGCAGCAAGAGTGCAGGGCACCGGGGCAGGCAAGGCTCCAGCACCTGCCCTGGGCCGGGACTGCCCAGGGCACCTGCCTTCCAGCGGTGGAGATGACAACAAATGAAATCCGACAGACGGCACCATGCACCCAGGACAGCAATGTCATTCCCGAGAAGGGGCCAACGCCGGACACGCAAATCGGCTGGTTGGGGAAGGCCTGGGTGAGATGAAACCCTCTGTGTGGAGACTCGAAGGAGGTGAAGGAGCCACAGGGGTGTCTGGGGGAAGAGCGAGCCAAGGCCCTGGGGCAGGAGTGTGCCTGGAGCTGGGTGAGTGACAGGGAGCCTAGGAAAAGCTGAGGCCAGAGAGACGATGGGCAGACGATCACGGAGGACTCAATCTCTGCCTATGAGCGAGGGAGCCTGCAGGGGCTGGGACAGGCGGGGCCTGGACTGATATGGGTTTTGTCAGGATCTCTCTGGCTACTCAGTGGGGGAATGGACTGACTGTGGGAATGAATGAATGAATGGATGAGGAAATCAATGAATGAATGAATAAAGAGAGAGGGTGATGGGAACGAGGAGACGGGCAGAGCCCCACACATGGGAGACACACACAGATGAGGGCAGGGTGTGGGCTGTGCACCCTAGCACGGTCCTGCGGGCCCTTGCCGATGCCCCCAAAGCCGGGCCTCAGCACAGGCTCCCTCAAGGATCACGTCCCCCGTGGTCCCTGTTCCTGGCTTGCCCTGGCTGCCAAGGACCCTGAAGCTCAGAGAATGACGGCCCTTGTCAAGGTCATGCCACCTCATTATGGGATTCATCGGGATGCGAAGCCGTGTCCTCCTGACCACAACACCAGGCTTCCGGGCCCCGAGGGGGCAGCAGTGTCCCTACTCCTGGGCCCCTCCAGGAGCTGCGTCTGAGTCAGTCTAGGGAAGTGAGGCTTGGAGAACTCCGGGGACACAGGCTGGGCCCTGCCCCCAGGAGGAGGTCTCGACGCCCACTCCTGTGGGAGGTGCACTGGGTCTCCCCCAGACCCCCGGGGCAGGGCTAGAACTTGCTGCCCTCACTCTACTTTAATAAAGACCGTCCAAGGCCCTGACGATTAATTTCCCCTAGGGAGACAATCACATGTCAAATAATACGCCCACCGAGAAAATGATTAAGAAAACCCAGCCAGGAAAGCTTTGCGTGGGCTGATTCTGAGACACATGAGCTCGACACGGAAGGCCTGAAAGGTTCTTAGGGAGCGGTAATGAGCACAAGCGAGCAGGCGAGGGGAGAGTGGGGGAGTTCATTTCTAAGATTTGTGCCCCATCGCACTTTATTCAAACCCATAACGGCATCCGTGGGAAAGCCAGTCTTCTCCGTCCTCTGATAAAGGACATTGACAGTACCACCGGAGGCTGGTGCCAGAGCAATCAGACGTCCCGAGCTGAGGGGCTGCACAGGGACACGGGCTGTGGCCATGGCCAGCCCCACACAGGCAAGGCTGCCCAAGCCAGTGGCCAGCACACAACTGAGAGGGCTCACGTTGAAATGTGGGCTGGTGACTTCTGAAATGTTGGGGGCCAGCCTCTCCATCGGCAGTGATTGGTGGGAACTGAGAAACCAGCCAAGTCTTTCGATGGGCCCAAGTCCCCCCGCCAGCCAGCCTTTGTTAGGTACATAGCTGTGTGACCCCAGCAGGCCCCGAGTCTGCATCTTCTGATCGAGCCTTCACATGTGGAGAGTGAGGCCAGAGAGAACAAGTAAGTTGCTCAGGATCACACCGCGAGGTGGAAATAAGTGGGAATAGCAAGGACTCAAGCCCAGCTCTGCCCCCTCACAGCCCCCACGGCAGGGCTGCAGCTTTGCCTAGCTTAGCACTGGGGCTGGCCCTGGAATACACTTACAATAACTATGTTAATGGCCTTTTCTGCTAATTCTAGCATTAGTGTCTGTTTTGGATCAGTTTTGATTGATTAATCTTTCTTTTCAGGTGGGTCATATTTCATTTTTTTCTTTTCATGCCTGAAAACTTTTCATTAAGTGCCAGACGTTGTGAATTTTATCTGCTGGATATTTTTGTCTTCCTCAGAATCTTCTTGAGCTTCGTTCTGGGATGCAGTTATGTGGAAATGGTTTGATCCTTGAGGGTCTCACTTGTCAGCTGGTTGGGTGGGACCCAAGCAGTGCTCCATTTAGGGCTAATCACTGGCTGATTGCATCCTACTCCTGGGGCAAGTCTGCCAAGGGTCCTTCAGCCAACGTCCCGCACATCATGAGTTTTCCAGCCTGGCTGGTGAGAACGGTGCTTTTCCTGTCTCTGTGAGAGCACCAGGCGCTGTTATCTCTGATTTCCTCACGGGGCTGCATTACTGAATAAACAGGGCATGAGACCACCGAGGGCCTACTCTGTGCTAAGCCCCGAGCTTGGGCCCTGCACGCAGTGTGCCCACAGGATGCATCTCCTGTATCTCAGACAGTGGTCTCTATGCTGAAGATGCTTCGGTGCTGCGGCCAGAAGGACAGAGCTGCAGAGCGAGCACAGGGAGAGTGGAACCTCCACCAGGGCCCCTGGGCAGCAGACTGGCCCAGGGCCCAGCATCGTGCTGCTGCCAACTTCTCTCAGTTAAGACTGGGCTGGAAAGTCTTGGAAAGAGCTGAAGAAGTCCCAGTGTGCACCCACAAGCTTCACCACAACAACACTGGCGGCTCCCACTGAGGACTCGGCATGAGGATGTGCGGGCTCTGTTCTATGTGTGTTGCAGGAATGACCCTGCTGTGCCCTCACAGTGCCCTGGGAGGGCCACCCCCCCCAGAGAGAGCTGTGATGGTTGGCATCACCTGCCAGGAGCCATGGGGCCTTCAGTTCCGTGGCTGGGTTAACAGGGTCAGTGGAGCAGTGACACTCTGACACACTGTGTGGCCCTTGACTGTTTCATAAGGACCCTCCACCCCTCTCACCTGCTCCTCTCAGAGCCCTGTCATGCAGGCAGGCAGAGCAAAGAACCGCTCCCCATTTCACAGAGCGAAGCAGCCTCGGATTCTGGGTGCAGGGGCGCGGCAGGTGGGGCCAGTCCCTAATGCACATCACCTGTTCCCATCAGCAGGGAATGATGGGCAGTTTATCTCTGGCCATCGGGAGGGTGAGAGTTCCCCACTAAGGCACTGAGGACCTGAGGACTGCTTGGCAGCAGCACAGTGCTGTCTGCTTGCACCGAGGCAGGAAGAGAGAGATTAGCATGAGGGAACAGAGCTGCCTCCTCAATCGGGACAAGAACATGGTGCTTACTGCTACGATTGAAGTGGGTTTTTAAAAAATCAGCCTGTATCGATGCATTTATTTCTGGCAGCTGCTGTCCAGGGCTGTCATGGGCAGGAGATGGGGTCGAATGCTCTGTGCGTGACATGGGAGAGGTAAGTACAAAAATCAAAACCAGTGGCCAGGCCTGTGATGTCATCACTTTCTGGGATTGATGGTGGCAAACTGGCGCTTTCTTTCCTCAGGGGCTCTGGGGTGGAAGTCGCATTTCCAGCTCAGAAACAGACAATTTCTGGGTGCTGGGCTCCTTAGGAAGATTCCTTCCTTGGCCTCAGCTTGTGGAGGGCTTGGAATTCCAGAAAGCTGGAAGGAGCAGGCCAGCTGGGACCAAACGTGCTCTCTGGAGTTGGCGTGAGTTTGAGCACGAAAAGGCAACAGAACCCCATCAGCCCGGCACAGAAGCCCCTCCCTGCTCCCCAGGCCCGGCAGGGCCCCCACCCAGACCCCTCGCCCCTCACCCTGGACCTTTCCGGCTGGAGCTCCGGTCCCTATGGCAACCACCACTCTGGAGGTTGCTGCCTCCTGGAAGCTGGTCTGGACAGGGTGGAGGTGACAGGTCACAGTCCTCTGCAGGACGCGATCACTCTCTGGGAGGGAGCCAAGGCAACTCCACTGAGCACTGACTGTGTGCAGACCCTGTGCTGGGCGGCCGTCTGTGACTCACCCTGTGGCCTGGGACACAGGCGGTGCCCATTCCACAGGAGACAAACCTGAGGCTCACAGCCTGTGTGACTTGCAGGAACGTGACAGAGCTGGGTTCAACCCCATGCTAGTCGGACTGCCGCCCAGACCTCCCCCGCTGCACAAGCCGCCCGGCCCGGCAGGAGAGCAGGTGCTGCACAGCAGGCGTGACGCATTTATCAGGCTGGGGTGGGTTGTGAATTTGGGCTCCTGTGACAGTTATGACCCCTCCTCTGCTCATCAATCTCGTTAAGTAACCTCTCAGCAAAGAGAGAAGGAGCCATTCTACTTTATTGTCATTTGTTCAACATAGATGAACCTGAGTAAAATGCAGACCCCACCCCCCCCCCCCAGCCCGGATGGTAAAGGCCCCCAGGATCCGGTCTCCCATATTTCTCCTGCTCATCCCCCTTGAACTGTCCTGCACCCCCAGCCACATGCCCTCTTGAGGCAGGACCAGCCTTCTCAAGCTGGGGTGCCCCTCACCCTCCTCTGCAGAGCCCACCCTGCTGCCCTGCGGGCCAGCTCGGGGACCACCGCCCCAGCTGGAAGGCCTCCGCGCCCCTCTGGGCGGCACTGAGCACTCCCCGCCTCCCACAATCTGGCTCCCATCTATTCCATCTATAGATTCCTACCTGTTTCCAGAGCACCGTCTCCTAGAGAGCAGGGACGGGGTCGCCCCCAACCCAAAGCCCCTGCAGCTCCCAGGGCCCGACTGGGAGCCACAGGCAGGCATGGAGGCCGGGCCCTCAACCTCCAGACTGACGGTGGGCTCCTGCTGTCTAGGCGCCACCTCCTCCCAGTGGTCACCTGCCATCCCCAAAGGCTGACCAGGCTGCGTCCCGCACCCCCACACCAGCACTTCCCTCCGTCCCCATCTCCCCCTCCTGACCGCCCCCTGCAGTCCTCTCCCGCTTCCCCCTCCTCTTCCTCACCTTGGAGACAGCACCCGTGGCCTTGATCCCACTGCCCTCTTGCTCTGGTGTGCCCTGCATGTTCCCACCCACTCCCAGGCCAAGAACCATCCCTGTGCTGGAGACCCCCACCTCCGTCCCAGCTCTGCCCTGGAGCTCCAGACACACCTGCGCAGCTGCGTCACCACCAGCCTCACCTGGAGGAGCTACGACCACCTCAAACGCACTCAGCACCTTCCCCCCACACGGCCCCCCTGTGCTCCCATCTCAGAGCAAAGGCCCAGCGTCCATCTCGTCACCCAAGCCGGACCCCAGAGTCATCCCCAGGCCTCCCAGGACTCCTTCTCCCTCAGCCCCACTTCCGAACATGCACCAAGCTCTGACAACCCTCCCTCCGGAATCTCCCAAACCCACCCTCAGTTTCTGCCCACCCAACAGAGCCTGCTGAGGGCTGTCCTCGGCCCCGGCTGGCCCCCTGCAGCTGCTCCCCTCTCTCGGGCTCTCAGACTCCACTGGGCACAGTGCGACATTTCCAAAACCAGCAGAGTGCCTGCTGACTCCCTACTGTGTCCAGCACAAGCTTCAGCCGCTCTCCCTGGCAGGGTCCCTGCGGCAGCTAATTCCTGCTGAGCAGTGGCTGCGTGCTGGGTCCCACTCTGGGTGCTGCCCATATGTTGACTCACTCCTCAAATCAACATGCTCTCCATTTCACACACCAGAAAATTGAGGCCCAGAGAGGTTAAATAACTTACCCAAGGTCACAGAGCCTCTCAGTAGCCCACCTGGGATCTGAACCCAGGCAGCCTGGCCCCGGAGGCCACGTGCTTAACCACTGTACGGAACCATCCAGATCCAAGTGTCCCTATCTGATCCCAGAGCCTGCCTGTGCCTCCCCCACCCCCTGGGTCCAGCCTGGGGCCTGCCCATGCCTGCTTTGCTCTGCCAGCGGCCCAGCCCTGGGCCAGCCCAGCCACTCTCCGCAGCTCTCTTGGGGAAGGCCAGCTCTATCGGTCCCAAGGCACCCCTCACTGCAGGTGCACCCACACCACTGAGCTGTGGCCCTCGGTATGCAAGCTCCGAGGCTTCACCGCTGGCCAGACGGCGCTCGGCCCTGGAAAAGAGACCTGCGTGGAAGGAAGGCAGCCCGCCTCTGCTCGCTGACGACGCACTGCTGGAGGAACTGTGTGGAGCAGAGCCTGTTCCGCTCCCCTCCACAAGGACTCAGAAGGCCACCCCGGGGAACGTTCACCTTTGCCTGGGACGCCACATCCCTCAGTTTCCCCATCCGACATGTGGCCCACCACAGCTCCTCCTGACTGCAGTGCCAGGTCCAACAAGGTCACACGCAGAGAGCTGGCCCGCACCTGGCAGGGTGACGCTCAATAAACAAACTACCACCATCACTGCCGACATCACTGCCAAACCGGCAGGAATGCTGACAGGAAACGGTCATGGTGTGCATCTTCGGTGGCTCAGGATGTGCGGGCCTTGCATGTCACAAAGGGGGCATGGCTCTGTCACTAGCCAAACCCCCATTGATGGTGCATTCCGGGCATCCACTGCCCTCAGGCGTTGCAACAGGCACTGTGCCATGTGGTCTATTTGGGACACCGTTTCAGAGATGTGAAAACTGAGGCTCAGCGAGCCAAAGTCACACAAAAGGTAAGGCCCCCACCAGACCATTGCTGTTGCTGGTGGTGGACAAAGGGACCGATGCCACTCCTCATGCCGACCCCACCCCGCTGCCTCCAACCCTGCATTTAGGAAGCCTGGGTGGCACCTTTGAGAGCCTGGCAGTCTGGCCCAGCCGCTGACTGGCGCTTGCTCGTCAGAGCTGGTTTCCCCGGGAGCGGCTGGAACACGGCCTGCTCGCCACCTTGACCACCCGGTCGAAGCGGGAGCAGTTGCTCAGGGTGGCTGCCTGCTGGCCCTGCCAGGCACGAGGCCGTTGGTCCTCAGGGGTGGCTCCAGGGCCCAGCTCCCGTGCCTGTCGCTGGCACGAGGCCCCCTCCACACCGCGAGGCTCGAGCCTGTGCACCTGGAGGATGGGGCGGGGCCAGGTCCTCAGCCTCCATGGGAGGAGAAGGGCCCACTGCTCAGATTCACTAAGAGCAGTTGTGTGCTGGGCACTGAGGACATGTCGTGAGAAGACATGCTGGGGGACATGACAGTGTATGCTGGGGACTGGTATGACAATCAGGGACAGAGCTGTCAGCGAGAACCTCTCAGAGAAGGTGACGTAGGAGAATAGATGGTCCATGCAAAGGTCCTGAGGCATGTACCAGCTCAGCATGTTGGAGCGCTATGAAGGCCAGTGTATGGGGTGAGCAAGAGGCTTCATCAACAACAGCCAATCCTGACATCACACACAACTTTCCACGCTCCAGGTTCTGTACTAAGAACATTGCTAACTCACTCTCTCTCAGCCTCCTTGTGGCGAAGACTCTAATGCCAACCTCATTACTGATGGAGAACCTGGCGCTGGAGGTTGAGAAACTGCCCCAGCTGGGGACTGCCGTGTCTGGACCAGGGGGTGCCGCCAGGAAGCCAGGCTCTGACCACCTCCACACTGCCCCTCGAGGGACTGTCCTGATTGCAAGGCGGCACATTTACCGCCGTGAAGCAGCTTGGAGGGGAGGGCCCGGTGGTCACCGTCTATCTGAGTATGTGACAGTTATGCTGGAGCTGCAGGGCCTCGGCCACAGCCCTCTTTACGGGAGAATCCGGTCGTGTATGGCTGGCAGCGTCTATGTGGGTGGCAACAGAAGACTGGGATATCTGTCCATCGAGGTTGGACGCCCGAGAGCAGGTGGCGACTGCACACACTGGGTGTGGAGCTTCCACTTCTGCCCTCAGCTGAGTGATGAGAGGGGGACGTCAGGGTCAGGCATCTGGAGGCCACCAGGAGGGGCCAGCGGAGGCTCAGTGGCAGGTGAGTGCTCCCCCCGAGGCCTCTGTCCAGTGACCTGGGCCCCCTCACCCAAGGTCAAGCCAAGTGTGGATGGGGCAGGAGCTTGTGACTGTGCATGTGGCGGGGGGTTGGGGAAGGGCGCCCGCTGGGTCTCCTAGGGGCTGGGGGTCCCTTTCCCTCTGAGTTACAGCCCGGCCCTCAGTGGCCCTACCCCCTGCCTGGGGTGGGATGTCCCATCCATCGTCCATCTCTGGAGATGGCGTGCGCGGCTCCAGAGCAGGGCTGGGGACAGACCCCCACCCCTCACCTCGACAAGGAGCTCGAGGTCAGGGCTCGGGGCATTTCTGAAGGAGCCCGAGCTGGTTAAGAGGGGCGGTGGGGACCACCGCCCAGCCCCCCAGGCTGTCCTGGCTGCAAGGTCTCCCCTTCCTCTCCCCGGATGCCACAGGCTCTGCAGGTTGTGCGTCTGGGTCATGCCGAGTCCAGTGTCACTGCCCTGGTCATCACGCCCCTGATGGCGACCAGGGCAACCACAGAGCTGGGGGAAGCCCAGTGAGGTCCCCACCCCCGCCACGGGCCTGAGGGAGAGTGTCATCGGGTCAGCCCATTGTCCCGTCCATCTCTCTGTCTCACACCCCCTCACACTCATGCTCACTCGCTCACCCTCACACAACCCTCATCCACACACACACATGCTCACACACGCCCACTCACACACCCTCACCTCCCACGCACACCCACTCACACTTACACCCCTCACACACACACTCACATTCACTCACACACCTTCACCCTCACACACACACCCACTCACACTCACTCTCTCACACTCACACATCCTCACACACATGTGCACTCACACACCCTCACCCTGACACACACACCCACTCACACTCACTCTCTCATACACATTGTCAGCATCCTCTCACCACATGGAAAAACATGGCATCAGCCAACGTCCTGCTGGAGGCTGCCTCTGCCCCGTCTCTCCAGCCTGTCTTCTTTCTGGCCTTCATATTCTGGGGACCTTGTGGCTGACACACGTGGACACCCACGCCCAGGACAGTGGCCCCAGCACACAGAGCACCTCCCAGAGCTCAGGCTGGAGGGGAAGGTCCTCCCACGGAGCCGGGCGCAGGACGCTGCTTCCCTGAGCAGACACGATGCTCCTCCCGGCACACACCCGCCTGCGCGTAGTCGTCTGCCCTGAAGTCCAGCGGCTTCCCAGGCAGGGGCCACCCCCAGAACCCGAGGGGCCAGGAGGGTGACACGCCCGAGTGATGGGGCGGCGGGTCCAGTGTACACGCAGGACAGCTGTCCTCACTGCCGGGGAGACAGCAGGGACCCATGGGGACTGTGTTGGCTGCAAAAGCTCGAGGCCTGAGGGGAGTCAGTCCCTGCCAACCAATGCCAGGTGGGCACGTGAAGATCCAAGACCAAGAATACTGGGCATGGGACAGGGCTGGGGACATTTTCCCTTGAATTTCATACTTTTCTCTAAGGACATTTACACTGCTTTTGGAAAACAATATTTTTTTACAAAGAAAAGACGCATGTGGACGTTAAATCTGCATTCCAGGTTTTTACGTTTTTATTGTGCTTTCTTTTCCATTTCTCAAGGTTTTTTTTTTATTACCAAAATGCGTTGCTGTGATAGAAAGGTCAGAAAATACAGGAAGCACAGACTCTGATTTAAAATTCCCTCCGACCTGTAGAAGATAATATGAAAAGGAAGAGAATGGACCAAAAGCCCCAGTCCTACAGAAACACCCAAGGAATGCACCGGGTGTGGTGTCTCCCGGTTACCTTTATTGTATACTGGTAGGTACCTGTCTTTGGTTGCCATGGAAACGTCAAGATGCTGGGATAGAGGGTGGTGAGGATGTGAATGTCCACCCCTTGCTGGTCCCACACAGGCACCTGTAACGTGTGGTGCCCTCGTCCTACAAGGCGGTGAGGGCACCCCGCGTCATGTTGGCCGTCAGGTCTTCAGCCCAGTTCTCCCAGCAAGCAGACCTCCGCCCTCCCCGGGGATCAGGTCACAAAGGGAGATTTTGGGGCTGTGGGGGTGTAGGAAGGAGGATGCCAGGCACGCTGCAGCCTTCTCTGTCTCCATGGAGACGGCTTCTGTGGCTTTGCAACAGCCACTCAAGTGAACGCTGCTTGACTTCCTCCTCACAGCACCCCCGACAGGCTGGACTTGGTCACCCCCACTTCACAGATGGGGAAACCAAGGCATGGAGCACTCAAGCAACTTGCCCAAAGCTCCCAGAGCTGAAGTGATGACTTTGGCAGGAATCGTTGCCTGGCCTGCAGGCTATTTCTTTCGGCCGCATCCTGCTGCCTCTCATGGGTCTGGGAGAGGTTGTGAGCAGGGTAGCATGATGAGAACACACATGCCAATTTTCCATCAGTGAAAACGCCTCCCTCCTTAAAATGACTAGCCTTCTAAATACGGGGGCGGGGGGCGGAATGAAGAGACTTTGAAAGACCTGAGAGGCCAAAACAACCAAAGGGACGCTCGTGGCTCTGGGTGGTGCCCAGCTGCACACAGGGGTCCAGCCCTGTTCCCCAGCCTGGGTTCCTAGCCCCAGTCCCAGAAGGAGCAGGCTCACTTTTACAGGGGCCAGCAAAGGGTAGAGGAGGAGGGGGCCCCAGTGTGGGGACAGGGGAAACCCAAAGTCCCTGTCCCCAGACCCCCCCCCCCTACCGTGAGGCCACAGAGGGAGGGACCTCCATGGCACCATGAGAGCCACACCGAGGCTGAGCCTGGAGCCAACTCCCAGGGCTCATGTCCAGCTGCATCAACGTTTCTGCCGCGGAGGGCCCAGGGGACGGTGAGGGAGGCGCCAACTCGCCTGGTCTGCCATGGAGCTGAGGACCGCCTCGATGGGCGTTTGGCCCCTCTTTGTTGTCCTGGCGTGATGGCATGAGCCATTCTGGGAAGAAGAGACACCTCAAAGGACGCAGGAGGAAGCGGAGTCTCAACTCGGATGCTCTGGAAGGCAAGGCAGGACCGGTGACGGAGGTGCTTCTCCACAGCTCAGGAAAGTCGGGATGCGGGAACAAGGCTGCGTGGCGGGAACAGCAGCCAGGCCAGGCCGAGGGGCCCCGGGAGGCTCAGGCGACCCCGGCCAGCAGACAGGCGGATGCCTGGAGCTGAGTTCTGACCACTCCGGCCTTGGAGCCCGCCCGGCCTGCAGCCTGCTGTCGGAGCTCCCCAGGTGGGTTCTCCTGCCAGCCTCTCAGGCCCTGAGGGCCCAACAAGGACACCGCCAACCACAAGAAAAAAAACATCCAAGTCCCTTAGCGCCGTCTTTCAAGAGAAGAGGTGGTCGACCGAGTCTTTGTTTAAGAACATGAGGAAAGAACGGCTTCTGAGAAGAAGCCAAAGAGGGGACACTGCCTCCTTCTTCTCCAACCTCAGACACACGAGGAAGGCCCTGGACCTTCTAACAAGGACCTGGGAGCTCCTCACAAAGGCCGAAACACGGCCGGGACTCCTTCCCTCTGCCCGTGCAAGCTCCTTGCAGAGCCAGAGAGCAGGCTGAGGCAGGCCTCCCCCGGCAGGACTTCCCAATGGTCACATGGTCACGGGACCCCCGGGCCTATAGGGGGCAGGGCAGGAGGCGCTTCCTGACCCTCTGCAGAGCGCAAAAAGACAGAGTCCCAGAGCTATGAACCCCCAGGCTAAGGAGAAGGGAGCAGGGGGGGCAGCCGGCAGACACCACCTCAGCATAGCGGCCCCCTAGAACCTGCTGCCTGAGGCCTCCTCGCCCACCCTGCCCCAAAGGAAGTGGGGCCACGGTGCACAGAGTACGGCTTACAGGGGCTCGAGATGCCCCCAGGGATCCCACGACAGTGACTCCCGTGGACCCAGCAGCACTACTGGGAAGCACGCGAACTCGGCCTGCCTCGGGGCCCTGTTGCCTTGGGGCTGCTCATGAGGCAGCTGCTCCGGCAGGCACACCCCACCCCAGCAGCCCCCCAGGACCCGAGGCGAGCACTCATGTGTGACAGGTAGGCTTGTGGCCAGAATTGTCAAGCACTTCCATGGTAATTTCGTGCGGGCAACCAGTCTCGAGCACCCACCTGGCACCAAGGGAGACTGTGAATGCTACAAAGCAAGCAGGTGGAAGAGCCTGACCACGTGGGACACAGGGACACGCAGCTGAGGAAGAGGATGGGACGAGGCACCCTCAGTACTGGCACAACAAGTGCTCCCCTGGAGGACCCACAGCTGCTCACCAGGAGGACCCACAGCTGTTCCCCTGGAGGACTCGCAGCTGCTCCCATGGAGGACCCGCAGCTGCTCGCCAGGAGGACCCACAGCTGCTCCCCTGGAGGACTCACAGCTGCTCCCCTGGAGGACTCACAGCTGCTCCCCTGGAGGACCCACAGCTGCTCACCCGCAGGACTTACAATGGCTCGCCTGGAGGACCCACAGCTGCTCGCCTGGAAGACCCACAGCTGCTCCCCTGGAGGACTCACAGCTGCTCCCCTGGAGGACTCACAGCTGCTCCCCTGGAGGACCCACAGCTGCTCACCCGCAGGACTTACAATGGCTCGCCTGGAGGACCCACAGCTGCTCGCCTGGAAGACCCACAGCTGCTCGCCAGGAGGACCCGCAACTGCTCCCCATGCCTATGGACAAAGCTGACACTCTCCATGACTCTTCAGAGGCAAATCGGTTTTTTCATGACTGCCATAAGCTGGTTTTTTTTTTAATTAACCACAGCCTCTGACTCAAATTGCCAACTGCTTGCAGAATCCTAACATCAGACCCCTTTCTGTTCATCACTGAAGTGAGCTCCTTGCTTCTGCGTCGAGTGGTCTAGGGCGGTCTCACTGGACCTGTGCATCCTCTGGGGGTTTCCAAAAGGCCACTGGCCAATGGCCTCCCACTGGGTTTCAGAAGCTGGGTCAATAATTTCCAGAGTTTTCTCTCTTGCTATCCTGACCATCCATCAGTGTTTCCCTGCTGTGTCATGCTCTAGGAGAGAACTCACTCACCCTGGGCCAGGATGAAAAGCAACTTCCCTGGAAATAATAGGTTCTATAAAACCCAACACCTCTATGTCAGTCTTCCACAACCTGTAGGTAGACCACGAGTACTTTCCTTTTTTTTTTTCTTTTGGTGAGGTAGATTGGCCCTGAGCTAACATCTGTTGCCAATCCTCCTCTTCTTGCTTGAGGAAGATTGTCACTGAGCTAACCTCTGTGCCCATCTTCCTCTATGTTATATGTGGGATGCTGCCACAGCCTGGGTTGATGAGCCATGTGTAGGTTCATGTGGGGGATCCAAACCTGCAAACCCCAGGCCACCAAAGCGGAACATGCAAACTTAACCATGACGCCACCGGGCCAGCCCCAGAACTTTTAATATAAATAGCTACTGTTGATTGAGAAATCAAGATGTGGCAGGATCGTGCTGCTGCTTTATGGGCACATTCCCCCATTTTATCCCACAACAACCCTGAAACAGGCAGTACTGATGCCCACATCTTGGAGATGGGGAACCATGGACATCGAGACGAGAAGCCTGCTAGTGGTCCCTTGCAGGTGAGCAGAGCTGGCAGAGCTGGGATTCAAACCACAGAGAGCATGACCACCGCTACCTGCCCCTCCGGACCCTCAGAGCTCCTATCAGCTGACCCGCTCACCAAGCCTTGGGGGTGGCTCGTCCAGCCCTCCACACAGGAGAGGGATGCGGATGCGGACAACCGCAGACAACTTCCCTGCCACCACTGGTCCCGGCTCAGGGCCTGCGAGGACGAGCACCTGGAGGAGTTTCGGCTGGAACATCCTTCAGAATCCCAGGAATTCTGAGAAATCTGAACGGGAGGCAGCTTGCCTACGTCCTCTCCTGGGTATCCTTTGTGTGTTCCAATATGTCCCCAAGAATTTGCCGAGGAGCAGAGATTTCTCAAAGGGTCGTCCCTGGACCATAAGCGTCGCCTGGGCACTGCAAACACTTGGCCCGACCCCAGACCTCCTGAATCCACACGCGGGGTGGGCCTGCGCCCTGTGTGTGAATAGGCCCTCAGGTGATTCTGATGGACGCGGCTCGGAGAATCCCTTCGGCCACGCACAACCCACTTCCTTGTGGTTCCTTCCTCTCCCTGGAGGGCGCCCAGTGGGGCTGCACTGTGGTTCCTGCAGATGACGGGCCCAGAGCTCAGAACACGGCAGCAGCGCATCAAGGACGCAGGTCTCAGTAAAGAAAAGGCCCATGCTCTGTAAAGCAGTCTTACCCACGCTGCTTTATGGAGCACCGGCTTCTTCCCCTGTTTACGGTTCTCCAAAGGAATCAGCCCTTTAGGGAAGTGAAACTACCAACTCTCGAAGGATCTTGCACAACGCAGCTGCAGGCAAACTTACAACCCTGAGAGGATGAAAATACGGAGCCGGTGTGACTGGCCCCTTCAACACCTCCTAGAACGCAGAACTGCGGCTTTGCAGACACTCAGGTCCCTGTCTGCCCACAGGCAGAGGAAGGCGAAACCCAGGGCCCCAGATCAGCCCTGCTGCCACCTGCGGAGGGCAAATGGCCATCCCCGAGGCTGCCCCTCTGTAGGCCAGGAGGCCCACATTCTTCTAGGAGACACGGTCTCTGATCGTCCCCCGACCCTGGCTGACCCTCCTGAGGTGCTTCTGATTGTCAGAGTCCCCCCAACCCCTCACCCTACGTGGGCTCCAGGGTGACCATGGAGCTCCTGGGGAGGTGGATCTTAGCCCAGGAGGACGGGGAGCTCACTGCCCTGCCTCTGACTCCAGCCCCTGCTCATGCAGCCCGGTGTGCACAGCCCTGGGCAGCTGCGGCTCAAGGGTGTGCTGGGTTCCACATCCCTTTAATGCCTGAGGCTGGGACACATGACCCCAGCCCGACATCTGTCCATGCAGCTGGTTTTCCAAACCTCAGAGCGTCTCATCTCAGTACCGTACACCGTTCCAATCACCCAAGTTCTTCTCAGACGCCGATTCCCTCAGCCAGCACATCCTTCCCACATTTCTTTCTGTCTAATAATTTGGTTACTGTGCCCGTCGTGGCTGCAAGCAATCCAAACACCAACAGGGCTGAGGACGGAGGAGAGAGACCCACGGCCCCAATGAAACACTGGCCTACGGACAACACAGACACCCCCGCTGCAGACTCCGAGAGCTGCTCTGCCCCCCGTGTGCCCTCTTGTAGAGATGTCACAGGGTCGTCACTGGATCGCCTGCTTGCCTCTTGCTCTGGGCCATGTGCCCCAGGTGGGCAGGGGCCTGGGCAGCCCCACTGACCTCTGTATCCGCCCCCCAGTAGAGAGCTGGCATAGAGCCGGGGCACCATAAGTGGGCTGGCAAGAAAGCGAGTAGGCACACCAAGGAAGGCAGGCAGACGCAAAGGAAAGAAACACGTGGAAGGAATGAAGAAAATTTACATTTTTAGGGAAGAAAAACCAAAAGAAAAGAAAATGGATAGAATTACTTTTGGGTTCTAATGATCTGCATGTCAAGAAGCCCCCGGAACTGTCCTTTCCCCCTCATTCCCTGAGCCTTTGCAGGAAGCTGGGCAAGGCTGGGATTTGCTGACACTCACGTCCCTGAAGGGACATCCTTCCTCTGACTTTCCTGTCTAGCAAACCTGGTAAGAATGACCGTGATATGAATTATATCTCAATTAAATAAAACCAATCCATCTAAAAACATGGGACAGTGAGTTTGCATTTGTGTCTTGTAAGTGGAGGACCTTTGCTAGCTTGTCCCTCTCAGTTCTCCCAGAGGATCCATCCGGCAGCCACTCCAGCGCCGGGGCAAGCATGACCATCAATCACACAGGTGTGCTTATTTTTGGAAGAATTTTCCATCTCACGGAGAAAGGGAGGCGACTTGCCTATTTCCTCTCTGGGGGCATCTTTCATGTGCTCCAATTCTTTGACTTCTATGGCAGGCCAGTGACCAAACCCACAAGTTTCCTAGGTACCTTGGGGTGTGTTGTCCCTCTGGGCCACGACAGCAGAAATAAGTTAGGGTGAGCTCCTAAGACTCTTCATTGAATCACTGCTTGCTCTCCCCCCCGCGCACCCAGAGTCACAGTGGCCCTGCCCCCCCAACTGGGACACAGCTCTCAGCCCTCATCCACCCCAAGTAAAGGGCCCACCCCCCTGCCCGGGAGGACGGTAAAGCCCTGTCTGTTACTCTCACAGCTGCTCTTATTTTCCTTGGGGAACAGGAACCCTTGATCCCACAGGAGAGATTCAGGCCAAGGAGCCCAACGTCTCTGTGACTCTCAGGCATTCTGTGCCTCGGTTTCCTCATCTGTAAAGCGGGGTGTTAATGAATCCACCTCACAGAGTCGTTGGCTTATAATACGAAAACAACCATGCTTAGAAAATGCTCTGTCATGGTCAGATGTTGTCGGTAACGACAGGGCTTCCCGTACTGTCTTCTTTTGGGTCAGCGTTCAGGTCTAAGTTTTTATTTCCTAGAAACCTCTGGCCTTTCCCCACGGCTCCCGCTGCGCTCCTCCTTAGGACCTGGGGTCAGCGTCCTGAGGGCTCCAGCTCTGAGCCGCTTTCCTTTCAGAGCCTCAGAAAGCCACGCCCGGGACCGTCCCTGTGCCTTTAGAACCCGCTCCCCTTGAGTCTGGAGTAGACACCGGGCTCTGGCCAGGACCCCAGCCGGCTGCATGCACGCCGGCTCTGCACATCCTCACCGCCTCTGTGCTAACACGTGCACAAGAGCCAGACGGTGGCTGCTCAGCACCTGGGGACACGCAGGGCACCCCAGCCTGTGGCCCCCCAAGCAGCACACCCCATGTCGACGAGAATGGGGCCCAGAGGCGGGGGCTGTGTCGCCTCTGTGGCCTTCTGAGGGACACAGTGCTCCGCCACACGGTGACGACTGACCGGACGCACGGCTCTCAGTGGAGGCGGTGGCTTTCAGGACCCTGTCTGGGAACAAAACCCAAGTTGCCTGGATGACACAGCATCTACACGCTTCCTGGCTTCGTGAACAGTCCCCTGGGGCACGGGCAGGGCAGCCCTCCTTGCTGGGGGAGGCGCCTGCCCGCACAGATGTCCAAGCCCTCGGATGGACGGGCCTTGAGCGCTACACTCTGGTACCCAGGACCCTGGATGCCCTGCACTCTGACCGTGAAACGTGTAAACTTTAAACAAACGATCATGATGACACTAATCTCAGGAGGACTGAGGCCGCATGACCACACGCCATATGAAATGCATCACATGTGCACGGCACTTCAGAATTCCCAGAACAAATCCACGTCTATTGATTCATTCTACCCTCACAGCACAGGTAGAAAGACCTCAGGGCTCCGATGGAGAAACTGAGCCCACAGTGGGGCGCTGGCTTGCTAAGGGCTCCCAGCAGTCAATGCAGAGCAGGGGCAAAACCCAGCCCCACCCGAAGCTCAGGCTTCTGACGTCCTTAAAACAAAGGGATCAACACCCACAAGGATAGAAAGCACGGTCCCAAAGACATATTTGCTCACCCATGTTCGTGGCAGCATTATTCACAGCAGCCAAGACATGGAAGCAGTCCAAGTGTCCATCAACAGGTGAAGGGATGGACAAGATGTGGTCCATACACTGTGGAATATTACTCAGCCTTCAAAAGGAGGGAAATTCTGACTCATCCACAACATGGATGAACCTCGTGGATGTTATGCTAGTGAAACAAGCCAGACACAAAGGACAAATACCAGATAATTCTACTTATATGAGGTCCCTAGAGTAGTCAGATTCATTGAGACGGGCAGAATGGGGGCAGCCAGGGGCTGGGGGAGGAGGTCATGGGGAGTTAGTGTTTAATGAGTACAGTTTCAATTTCGCAAGATGAAAAGCGCTATGGGGATGGATGGTGATGATGGTTGCAAAACAATGGAAAGGTACCCAATATCACCAGAACTGCACACTTAAAAATAGTTAAGGAGATAAATCTTCTGTTATTATGTGTATTTACCACAAGGAAAAGGGGAGCCTTTTCTGTGATGGCCAAGCTGAGTCAGTGTCCACCTGTCATCTTTCCTTCCTGAGCTTCTGCGGCTTGTCGCGAATGGAGGTCCCCACCATCAGGGAGACGTCGTAAGCTGCATTCAGAAGGATGTTCTCCAAAACCAGGAGCCCGACCTCCACAGGGCGAACACTCTTGACATAGGAAGAGGGTAGAAAAGGTGAGGTGGGGTTGGGGAAAGGAGGGGTGTGGGCAATGAAAGAGAATCTTTAGCACTTTTCAGGGCGTCCATGTGAGGACAGGGAAGTTCGGGGTGAAAAACAAGGCAACACCTTGAGATCCCCAAAACCCCGGGGGGACCTGTGTGTGCAGGAGGCACGTGCTCAGAGGTCATTGCGAAAACACACCAGGCACATCACTTTGCGTTGTGTGTGTTACAGCTCCACTTACAACAATAGTAATTAAAATGGAAGAAAAGTGAGGAGCCAGGGGGCCGGCAGGGGCTCAGGGTCTCTCCGTACAAAAACCCTAAAATCTGGGGAGGTCGGGAAGCGCAGAGCAGCCCAGACAAGGGAGAGGCGTGCGTCTCAGCCGAGGGCTTAGCCCTGCTCTGCACCCCCTCCCCGCCCATGTCTCGCCCCGCTGGACCTCCTTCAGGAAAGTCACGTCCAGGGCACCTTAGGGTCACGAGACTCCAGAGGGACGCGCACCTCCGCTGACTTTGAGCGATTCGGAAACTCCACCAGCTGAAGAAAGCTGATGGCAAAGCAGACGGTCCCCATCCAGAGTTCCCTCTGGTGGAGGCCCAGTCAGTTGCAGTCCTGTGGGTATTGGCCAGTTCCGCATCTATCCATAAACTCTTTGCATTCTCCTTTGAACCAGTTGTGACAGGTTTCCTCACTTAACAGTAGGTTAAATAAGATCTTTGACACATTAAAAAAGAAAAAAGCCACACAGAGCACCACCTCTGGGCGGGCAGGTGCTTCCAGCAGAGCAGG
Organism: Equus asinus; assembly: GCF_041296235.1. NCBI lineage: Eukaryota > Metazoa > Chordata > Mammalia > Perissodactyla > Equidae > Equus > Equus asinus. The sequence continues at coordinate 6,084,769 of NC_091798.1, forward strand.
CAGGAAGCCTACTGACCAACCAAGCTGCCGGTGGGCCTGGGCCCACCCAGCCCTGCATAGCCCCCTCAATCCACACCCCAGGGTGGGAAGAACGAGTATTGTCTCTGAGTATAAACTGGGGTGTGGGGCGCTGGGGTTGGTTTGGTTTGTTAGTTTGAGCCATGGCTTAAGAGAGATGCTTGGGGCACCGTTGTGCACCCTCTCTAAGTCACAAAGCAGGACTAACTGAGGGCTGGCAGGTGACAGACTCGGCATGTCCCACGTTTCCAAAACCCTCCAGGACTGCCAGACCACTGGTGCACCATAAAGAGAGAGAATCAGAGGAGGATTGCTCTCAGCTGTCACTTTAGAAATTAAATAGCAGTGAAGTTTCACAACTTCCTGCCCATGCCCCAGGAATGAGGCAAATTAAAGGAAGGTCTCAGGTCTGCAGCTCTGAAGGAGGCACGGGCAGGGGCTCAGTCAGCCCCGAGAACCGGGAGGGAACCAGGACCTGGGCTAAACTCACTCCACACCCTGCTCTCCTCTGTCGCACCCTGACTAATGGGACCTGGATGGAGAAGCAGGGGCAGGTGAGGCCAGGGCGCCATGGGGCCGGGTGGGGCGGGGGGCCCTGCCTCCACACGTGGGACCACCGCCTCAGGGCTCCATTTGGGGCACAGGGAGGGGCGGCATGGAGGACGCTGGGGAGCCCCAGGTTTCTGCACACAGCCCCTAGAAGGGTGTCCCTATACCAGGACAGGGCGAGCCTGTTGAAAATTAGCTGGTTAATGAAAACCCCACTGCTCTCGGACCTGCCTTGAACTGAGAATGGAGCAAATGGTTTGTGACTCAGAGACAGTGCACTCTGGGGCCCAACCATCTCTCTTAAGCCATGGCTCAAAATAACAAACCAGGGGCTGGCCTGGTGGCACAGCGGTTAAGTTCACACATTCCATGTCGGCAGCCTGGGGTTGGCTGGTTCTGATCCTGGGTATGGACATGGCACCACTTGGCAAGCCATGCTGTGGTAGGCGTCCCACATATAAAGTAGAGGAAGATGGGCACGGATGTTAGCTCTGGGCCACTCTTCCTCAGCAAAAAGAGGAGGATTGGTGGTAGATGTTAGCTCAGGGCTAATCTTCCTCAAAAAACAAAACAAAACAAAAACAACAACAACAACAAAATAACAAACCAAACTAACAAAAATCTGGAATCACACCCTGAAGTTTCCACGCCATGGACAGTGAAACTTCCACGATAGGACGTCTCATTTCCAGTACTAACTATGCGTGGGTGTGAACGGGACAATCAACCTGGTTCCATCCCCAGAAGGCCAGCACCTCCTGCACCCCGGGGCCAACCTTGTAGACGGCCTCCTGGCTATGCGCCTGGAGCTTGGAGCTCCCGGTCTTCATCCTGGACACCAAGATGGTGTCCCCCTGCTTGGCCGCCTTCTCCATCCCTGAGATGTGGGAAGGAGGTATGTATGTGGGCTCCAAGAATGTGAGGATTCTGGAAAAGGAACGTATTGTCAGACCCAACATGTGGAACCAAAGAACCTAACAGGTTCACTGTCTACCAGCCCCTCCTACCAGGTGCCAGATGCTGGAATAAGTTGTGTTGCCCTAGTCAGTGCTGCTTAGAAAGGTGTCCTTGAAACTTTCTACATCAGAATCACCAACGTCTTGTGAAAAATGCAGATTCTTGGCCCCTGGCGCAGGCCTTTGTCTGCATGAAACCTAGGAATCTGCATTTTATCAAAATCCAGAAGTGAGTATGATACAGGCATGGGAATTTGAGGACCACCTGCTCATTTGCAATGCTTCACTTTCACAGGTGAGGAAGGTGAGGCCCATGGAAACTAAGAAGCAGGCTGGAGACCACAGACCCAGCCAGGGGGGTGTCAGCAATGCCCACCAGCTCCCCAGGGCCACCTGCTCCATTCTGGCCCACCCCTCCGGCTAGCTCCTGCCTCTGGGAAATGCTTCCCAATGACCCGCCTCAAGCCTCAGGAATAGCGTCCCATCTAATCCTCCCTGGGGTTAGACTGCAGGGAGCAGCCCAGGCGGGGAGAGAAGTCGGGCTGGGCGCCCCCGGAGTGTGGGTTGGAAGCAGGCTGGCTCGAGGCCCTCTCAGCACAGTCTCTCATGGCAGCTTGGGATTTACAACCAAGCCCGCCGGTCCACGCAGGCAGGAGCGATCCACTGCGCATGCATTCGTTCTCCCCGAGACCTGCTGGGTGCTGCACTACACGCTGATTGATTTCCTCGCCCAGTTTTACTAGGTGTCACAGCCGAATTTAATGAAAGTCCAGGATGCTCGGGCTCCAACACGCCCAACGCCTTGGGTTTCGGTTCACATTCGGCTCACGTACCAAGTGCTTGGAAGCTTAGGGGGCTGCCAGGGCAGGAAACGGGCTGAGTGGTGCAGAAATGGGCAGGGAACCAGCATTCCCTGAATATCTCGTGTGAACCGGGCCCAGAGAGGGGCTCTGCATTCCGGTCAGTGTGGGAGCCCACACGGCCGTCCTCCGAGGGGGCACAGTGAGCTCCTCCGTCTGAAAGAGGAGGAAGTTGATGCTCAGATGGGTTACCTGCCCTGACTGAGGCCAGGCCGGATCCAGGTTTCTTTGACTGTGACACCCGTAGTCCTGGCTTTATGAGACACTGGATTCCAGAGCTTGTCCACAAGGCAGAGGCTGACGGGCCCAGCCCCATAAGAGCTCTGACCCTGGAGGGCGAGCTGGTTTGCACAGCGTCAGGGCGTGAGGATGTCTACTGTGGAGACAGCCGAGAGCTAAGCCTGGATGTTTCCTAGAGCCCCGAGCTGGACTTTTAGAGGTGTAAATAAAAGACCAGCTTTGTAACTCCCCACCAAATACTTATCCACTACAAAGAGGGTAAGAAAGCGACCTCACAGTGGGGCACCTGGCAAACACCACCGCACCCAAGTGAGCTGTGAACGTCATCGGCAATGGACCGATGAAATCGGATAGGATGCCGTCAGAACAGTAAGAGCCACAGCTCTGTGACATTCCTGCCGAAGATGCAAAGCTCTGAGTCCCATCGGGTGGGAACATCAGATAAACCTGAAATGAGGGACGTTCTCCGAAACAGCTGGACTATAATCCTCACAGGTGTCAAGGTCCTGAAAGTCAAAGAAAGAACAGGAAACTGTCCCAGCCTGAGGGTGACTGAAAGAGATAGGACAACACTCAGTGGGCAACTCCAGGCTGGGATACAAAGGATAAATTGGGATAAATTGGCAAAACCTGAATGAGGTCTGATGCCTGTGGGCATCAGCGTTAACTTCCTGATCTTGATGACTATCTCAGGGGCATGCGGGAAGATGTCCTTAGTGGTAGTAAATCCACATGGAAATAATTGGGGTGACGGGGTAGCAGGTTGACAGCCTGTTCTCAAAAGGTTCAGGGAAACTACTTTTTGTACTGTACTTGCAACTTTTCTGCAGGCTGGAAATTTTTTAAAAAATTAAGTCTTCCTCCTATAGAGCATGAGCAATGCAGCATAGCACGAGACACAAGCCCAGACCCGGGGTCTGCACCAGCACTGGCCCACAGAACGCTCTGCAATGATGGAGATGCCCGCCTCTGCTCTGTCCGATAGGCGGCAACCACCAACCACAGAGCCAACAAGCGCTGGAAATGCGGCTGGTGCATCTGAGCTGGCCTTTTCACTTTACCTAGTTTAAATCTAAATAGCCAGGATGGGGTTAGTGGCTACCATAGTGGATAGTGAAGATTTATACAAATCTGAGCTCAAATTCCAGTCCACCACTTACCAACAGGAGACAAGTGGCTTAAACCTCTGTTTCTACATCTGAAAAGTGGAGAAAACAGTGTGTATAAGGCCGCACGGCTGCTGAGAGCACTGAACTAGTCAAGACACATAAGGATTCCATGTCATAAGGAAGCCGTCTGCTGGGGACACAGCCTCACGCATCTGTGAAGTGCTGTCACCGCTAGAATGTCCTCTCAGCTGAACCCTGTCCCCCTTTTAACTTACCCCAGTGGGAGGGCTGCCCTCTGGGGCCACAGCAGCCCTTCCCCGACCCCTATAGCCCCCATTATCCAGGACGAGTTTTCTCTTCTGCAGCTGGACGTCCCAGCCTCCTGGACAAGCTCCCACCCAGCACGCCCTGGTGGCTGCAGAAGCAGCAAGGTTCCCATATGATGCTGGAAGCCGAAATCCTTTTCCGTCGTCAGTCACGGGAACGTCGGCCCACCCCGGAATCCTCTGGCTCCTGGCTGACGGCAATGATGACCGTGATAACGAAGGCCCCGGCCCGCACAGAACCATGAGACAACCCCTTCCCGCTTCCCTCCAAGGGAGAGCACCTCTCAGCACAGCGCGCTGTGGAGTCTGAGAGCCTGCTGGCCTCTGTGTCCTTCACTATCGTCCCCTCAAAGACCAGCCAGGCCAGAGTGCTGAGTGTTCCCTGTAGGAGCAGATGGGGGCAGCAGTGCACCGGTGGGGACTCCCCAGCACGGCCAGGAGGGGCCAGGGGAGTGCGCTCAGTACTACCCCCTGCACAGTGGGAGGCAGGCCTCCATTCTGGAAGGGAAACCAAGGCTTCAAAGGTCGGGTCACGTGACTGTGAGGGACTGAGCCGGGAGGTGAACCCAGCCCTGTCTCAGGTGGAGGCTGGCATCCTTCCACTGTATCTCCTGCCTCTGACAGCTCAAGACAGCTCAGTGTGGGGCCTCACCATCACCCTCACGTCTACAGGCATTTTACAGTTTAGGTGGGGCTCCCAAGACCTGAGTCGTATCTCCCTCCTCACCACCTCCCATTGCCAGGGAAAAAACCACGGGGCAGGGGGCAGACCCGCAGCCATCTGGTTTCCCATGAGCCTTCTCACCCTTGCTAACTTAGGCCCTGGAGGGTGGAAGCCCAGATGCAATCCTGAGCTCCTGGCTGCTCCCAGGGCGGACTCTGCGGCCTGGCACTGCTCTGCTTCAAGGGGGAGAGGGCACCAAGGCCCCGAGCCATGCTGAGCTTTAATTAGTGACCAGCTCATGTCCTGTGAGTGCCTCGCGTGCAAGAAAGCAACGACAAGGGCAGATTCCCCCTAGCCTCTGAGGAAACTCCTCTCCCCGGCTCCCTTACGCACTCCCTCCCTCGTTGGCTCATGAAACGTAATGCAGGGAGCCAGTGAAGATGCAGTGGAGGGTGGTCCCCTGAAGGAAGAGGATTAAAGACCTGAGCCTCTGGGAGAATGACCCAGCACATAACCTCTCACACCAGGGCCAGTCTGACAAGACAGAAGCCTCTCCTCCTTCTGCTCACACCATGCTGCTGACCTTTCAGAGATTTCTTTCCCCTTTCATTTCCCCTGAATGATGACTTCTCCCCTGAGGTGAGCTGGCAGGGACCATGTGGATAGAGCGATTTTCCCTTTGACTCTGTGCTCTCTAGTGCGTTCACTGACTTCCCTCTCTCTTCATCTCCCTTCTCACACCCAACCTTTGACTGAGAGTTGAGGGAGAGAGGAAGTGAGCAATAAAACTACACCCCAAACCGTGGCTCTTCCCGTTCAACTCTGCTGCCTCTGTGCCCAGAAGTCAGTGGAAACTTTCCATGTTCTGGAGGAACCTTGTCAGTACTCTAGTTGCCTAGATTTAAAATTTTACTGCTCTGACTTTTTGTGTCTAGGAAGGTTCACTTTCTGGTTTTCCATTAGACTTGTTGACCACATCATCCATGATTTTTCAGTTCATGACGATCTGGGGTGAATGCAAACTCTGTGAGCATTGCAGGGAGTACGCGCATGTGTAACTGATGGTGCTGGCTCCAAATGCGTGTGTGATGTAACCATGGGATGACACAGGTATGCAGATATGGTAACGCAAGGAAGACCATGATGAGACCAAAATGAGTCATACAACTTAAACACCAACGTTGGTCCGTGTTATTATATCTGAAACATTTGCACTAAACTACTTCTGAAATAAAACTCACAGTTCAGAAGAATATATAAAGTTTATCACATCCAGTTGGGCTCCCACTGGCACCGACACGCATTGGGAGTTCCTGTGCTGTGTCTGTGAAGCACTATGTTGCGTGTTTGACATACGCCTGTGGGCCACGATAGTAAAGGAGTTAGGGAAGAGCACAATTATTAGAGTCTTAAAACCCAGGGAGTCCTTCAGCAGAGAATGAGTGAAGAAAGAGGAAGAGAATTAGGAGAGGCAAGTTAGAACAAAATCGATGTGTGAGTTAATGACAAATAAAACTGTAAGTACAGCTCGGGTCCAAATCATGTTAGGCGTTGTATTTGAAGGTAATACTTGGATTTCTCCCAGCCTCTTCGGTACCTTCTGTGAGCATTGCCTGACAGAATACAGCCAGTGCTTTAGGAGGACTAAACCCATCCTGTGCGCAGGATAGACACGTGTAGGGAGAGGCAGGAGGCCATCAGATCCCCCACAGGCTGCTGCTGGTCAAGAGAGGAGCTGGTCAGTGCTGGGACCACGTCAGAAAGGCACTGCTGTGAGGACCATGAGGACAGATCGGCCACAAGAGTGGAGACAGCTGAGAAAGGAGAGGCGACAAGAGAGAAGGCCAGAGAGGGAAGGGATGTTGGAGACTGGCCACCGAAGACTTGGGCGAGCGCTCTCTGGACTCCAGGAAAGAGGAGGCGGGACTGGGCTGGGGGCCCTTACCCCTCAGGTGTAGGGCAGGAGAAGAGGCTTGGACCCCTGGATGCTTGACCCCACTGAGTGGAGGAAACTGGACTTGGAAGCAGAAGTCCTGGGTTCCAACCCACATCCTAGAATTAATTCATGTTTCCATGTCCCGAAGATGCTATGGCAACTCTGGACACTTCAGCTTTAAGGGAACCTCGGTTCTCCTGGCCCATCTAAACTTGGAGGGGTCCCAAGAGTTCCCTGAGGAAGTCCAGCCAGTCTCCAGAGCTCCCTGGTATTTGTCCCTGGTGCTCATCCCTGATGCCCATGCTGGCAACCAGGCACCAAACAGTTCGAAGGGTGGTGGGGGAGGAGCGTGTGGGAGCAGGGATCTGAGCGGTGCGAGGCGGGGAAGAGATTGAGCCCAGCACAGAGGAGAATTACTGCACTGAGTGACAATCGAAGAGCCTGAGAGTGGACAGGGCCATTCTGTAACCAGCGATGAGCAGCCTTGGGCAACTTACCATTTCTGGCCCTCAGTAAATGTGGATACTTCAGCATCTCCTAATATGAGGCTGTAGAGGGCAGTTGACTCTGAGGAGAGCCAGATCTAAAGTGCTCTGAAGTTCCCAGACCATTGTGACGGCCACTGTCTTATGGGGTTACTGAATCCGTCCCCAAAAATACATCCAAATGTGTCATGTCTTAAATTTCTGATGTCTGTAAAAGGAGTGCTTTAAAGTCAGCCCTTTTTATAGATATAAATTAATGGTTTTATGACTTATGAGTGCCTACCAGCCTCATTTCTAAAAGCGTGATCATGGTCACAGCTCATTAGAGGCACAGTCATGGGTGAGTTTTGCACCTATCTGGGCCTCAGCTTCTCTGTTTGTAAAGTGAAAACATGTGTGATTTCCAAGAGTCCACTCAGCACTACATTTTTCTAATTCTGGAATCTGACAGTTAGTTTCCTTAGGGCTCCCTTCATGTCACGATTTCTCAGGCTGTAGATGAAGGGATTCACCAGGGGAGTCACCACGGTGAAGATGACAGTGGCCACCGTGTCCTGGACTGAGTAGGAGGATGAAGGGCGCATGTAGACCCCCAGGATGGCCCCATAGAAGAGGGAGACCACAGTGAGGTGGGATCCGCATGTGGACAGGGCTTTCCTTATTCCACGGGCAGAGGGCAGCTTCAGTACATTAGAGAAGATGTAAGCATATGAAACGATGATACACGTGAATGGTGTCAGAAACATCAATCCACCCACAGTGAACACCATCAGGTCGTTGATAAAAGTATCAGAACAAGAGAGCTTTAGAATGGGGTAAGGGTCACAGAAGAAGTGGTGCACAGCATTGTGGGAACAAAACGTGAGTCGGACCATGAGGAGAGTGTGTAGGAGAGCATGCAGGTTTGTAATGACCCAAGATGCAGCCACCAGAAGGACACAGAGTTTGGGCCTCATGATCACGGTGTAGTGGAGTGGGCGACAGATGGCAGTGTAACGGTCATAGGCCATCACGCTCAGGAGGAACCCATCCATGTTGATGAAAGTGATGAAGAAGTAGATCTGGGTCATGCATTCCACGTATGAGATAGACTTGCTTCCCGAGATGTGATTCACCAGCATCTTGGGGATTGTGACTGATGAAAAGCAGATGTCAACACAGGAGAGGTTGGCCAAGAAGAAGTACATTGGTGTATGGAGATGACTGTCACAGCTGATGGCCAAGATGATGAGAAAGTTCCCCATGATGGTGACCAGGTACATCCACAAGAAGAGCCCCAAGAGAAGCTCTTCCTGCTCTGACTGCCCAGAGAGTCCCAGGAGAAGGAAGCCTGTGACTCCAGTCTGGTTGTCTCTGCCCATGCCTGCGAGGGAGGAAACGTCAGCACAGGGTAATCATGTGTCAACAGCTGAGCAAGTTTTATATTTTGAAACAGTTTACTCATTTGGTTGAGAATTAACTAAAACTGAATAATCTTATTGAGTCATTTTACAGAAAAAGCCTGGTTAAATTCAATAGTGTTTAATTACCAGTGGCTGCAGTTTTATTTTTTCCAGTGCTGTTTAATGATTACCATATATAGTGTTGTATATGGTATTTAACTTAGTCTCATAATTGAGATATTATATTTCACTTTACAGATGCAGGAACTGAAGGAGAGGAAAATTACTACTCCCTCAACCCTTCTAGGTTCTTGGCTGAGACCCCCACCCCTGCCCCCTGGAATAAAAAAGACATTAATAGGAGAAAAACAAACAGAAGTTTAATACCATGTATACTTCCTGGGTACATGGAAGGTACTCATGCAAACTGAGTAACTCCCCAAAATGGCCTTTGCCACTGACTTAAATACCATCTCCAGCTAAAGAGAAAGAAAGATGTTGGGGCAGTTATGGGAGGTGACCAGGAAAAGCACAGTAAACAGCGGTAAGGTTGTTATGCAGAGTTAAGTGTCTGCCTTCTCCATTGCGGAGAGTTTCTAGAGATTTCGTCGTCTTCCTCTTCCTGGCACAGAGAGGGAGATACCCTTACATATGGAGATTTCCCTTATAAACGCAAATTGCTCTTTCAAAAGGGTAACTTCTGCTTGGTTTTCAGAGCTTCTCCCCATCGGCTGCTTTTTAAAAAAATAACCAGCTCAAAATAATCTTTAGGCCAAAGAGACGTATTTGGGGCTGGCAAACTCCACTCCCCTTCAAAACTGAGGCTAGGGGTAGTCAAGTGATGTTTCCAAATTCATGAGCCAATAAAAGTTAGCATTGCAAACCAAGTGAAATGCTTTTTTAACGCTATATTTTGGTTAGCTACTGCTCATTAACAACTCAACCATGCGGCAGGCTGTGTAGTAAATGCCATATTATAAATCTGCAAATTTTGTCTGTGGCTTTTATATTTTCCCAAAATTTGGAAAATTATGGATTTTGTAAGGTCTGCTTGGTGGTTTGTCCTCAACGTTTCACCCGCTATTAAGCTGGCCTTGCCATAGGTCACAGCTGTCTCATCGCCGACCTGAGCGTGCTGTTCAGGCTGCCTGTGAAGCCTTTCTTCTGTCTTTCTGCTGACCAGAAGAAGAAAGGTCGTCAGGGATAACATCTGGATTATTTTTGCTGTTGAACAAAAGGGATTTACTGACTGATAGAGAGCAAATTCATGTGGTACATGCAGCAGATTATCCCAGACTGAGAAAGCATTACAATCAGGGGAGTCCAGTAAGCCTCGTGAATGCAACACCCCTGAAGAATTTATGGTACTTGAATAGTAAAGGAGAGGGATGCCTTCCCTGGGAGGAAAAGGCCTGAGGAAAACGGAAGAGGAAGAGGCAGAAAGGGAAAGGAACAGCTTCGTGACCTGGCTCCAGTGGCTGGGCCAGAGGGTAGTGTGGGAAGTACTTCCGGAGACTGGTTGTAGGTATTCACAACGTGGGGACAGTGAGGCGCCTACTCCGCGAAAGTTAAATTAGTAAAACCAGGGGATAAGTGCTGAGACTTGAAGCCCCTTTTTACCTGGATTATTTCCCAGAAAAGGTAGTAACCCAGTCCTAGAGAGAAGCTAGAAGAAGCCCCAGAAGGAGCACGGTTACCGGGGACTGTAACGGGGTGGGGGTGGGGTGGATATGCCGTCAAGACAGGTGAGAGTGGCTGGACCAGATGTAGATATAATGGTCTCAGAGATGGAAGTTCCCCATGATGGAAACAGAGGGTAAAGATGAAGGAGGGATAACGGGATGTCAACTGGGACTTCTCCTGTGGTCTTTGAGCTGCTCCTAAAGCCAAATAGGGAGGACAACAAGCTCCAAGTGATGCGACCCCAGGCTCCTCAGCTCTCCGTAACAGAAACCGAGGAGCGGCCCCACCACAGCCTCAGACTTTCTGGGGCTCACGCTGAGCACAGGAACGGCGCACAGGAGATGCAGCTCTCTGGCTGCTCCCCAAAGGGGTCGTCCTGCGCCTTTGACGGGGGAGGGGAGCTGCCCGGCGTCTCCATTCCCCTCCGGAGGCGTTGCGCTTCCCTCCCCCTGATGGTGTCCCTCTCGCAGGCCCCCAGCGGGAGGCGGTCCCTGCACCTGCCCAGCAGGTCCGGCGGGGCGGGGTCTCGCGCTCCCTGCGCCGCCCCAGGAAGGCCGGAGAGGGGTCCCCTGAGGCTTGTGCGCATGCGGGAATCGGCTCCTGGGGGGAGCTGTGCTGTTGGAAGGCTGTTTGTCTGGGCTGCAGGAGTGGCAGGGCGGGGAGGTGCAGGCCTGGTGGTCAAGGGGCGGGGGCGGAGTCCCGTGCCTGTTCTGTCTCAGAAGAGCCCCACACTCATCGTCAGAGAGTCTTTATGGAGAGAACTGTCAGCTTTGGGAGAGTCGGTCGCGGGAAAAAACATGATCATTTCATGGTTTAAATTCCAAAACTCGAGACTCCCCTGGAAACCAGCGTGGTAGGTCCTGCACTCAATTCCTCTTGCTGTGACTTCCTAGATACGCACCACCCACCCCTGCGTTTCAATTCAGCTTCCCGGGCAGCTTCCTTATAGGGAGAGAGCCCTCCCACCTGTGCCCTTGGAATGACCTCTATTTTGTGTGCCTTGCGTATGAGAGTCTGCTTTCATGCGTTAGTCTCGTGTGTCTTGTCAGTGTGTCACTGTCTCTGAGACATCTGACATTTCCGCAGCACCGAGCATTTGCTCCTGCCCTTACACTGGGGCTGCTTCGTGCCTGGAGCCCAGCCCCAGCCCACTACCCTCTGTGGGCTCCAGGGGGCATTGAGGTGGCCTCCCTCTGAAACACCTCTGTCACGTGGTCACAGGCCACAGTGCACCGACAAAGGGAAGCAACACGGGGCAAAAAGGTGGAGATGAGCGCAGAATAGGAGGGTCTTGAACGTCAGACAGTGTCCTTTGTGGGGAGGGAGGGGGCTCTCCACTCTGAGCCTCTGGCCAGCCTTTTTAGGAGCCTGTGCTCACTGTTCCTTGCACTGCTAACCTTAGTTATCTCCGTCCTCTCCCGCTGATGCTTTCCTGTTTCCATCTGGGAACCGTGCTTGCCCGTATCCTGCAACGGCCCGCACATCCTGGAAGGAGAAAGGCTCGTACACGTCAGTCCAAGAGACGCTCCCCCTTGAGCTGGGTCACATGCAGAGGGATTTAGTGTGTCTCTTTCTCCAGCTGTAAATCTCTGTGTCTGTGTCCGTGTGGACCTGTGTGTTGGTGGAGGTAACCATGCCCTCTCCCGCTCTCCCGGCTCTTCTTACCTGGCTGCTCTCTGCTGCCATCAGATGCTTCATGGACACCCATCTCCACTGGCTGCTTGCCTGACCCTGGGTGATGGGAAAGTCACAGCCAGGGCTGGGGATTGAGGAACTTTTCTTGCTGGAGGGGAACATTTAGAGTTAGACCCTGTGGCTCTTCCGGGTCTGGCTTGGATGACGGGGAGGGAGTGTACAGATCTTCCATCCCTGGAGGCTGGGACTTCCGTGGGGATCAGGGCTTCAGTGGTTGCCAAGTTTGGGCCCCCCGGGGTAGATCCCCCCAGCTCCTCGTTAGAGGCACACACGCTAACTGTTCTTTGTTCCTACCCTCTCTGGACACGGGTATCTCGACTTGAGGGGAACTTAGTTTAATGCTCAGATTTGTGTCCCACTGCCTCAAGTGCATCTCATGCTCATGTCACAGACAGAATATCCCCGGTCCTCTGCTTTGTGCCCGGAATTAACATGAAGAGAGGGGCTGGCCCCGTGGCCGAGTGGTTAAGTTCATGCGCTCCGCTGCAGGTGGCCCAGTGTTTTGTTGGTTCGAATCCTGGGTGCGGACATGGCACTGCTCATCAAACCACGCTGAGGCAGTGTCCCACATGCCACAACTAGAAGGACCCACAACGAAGAATATACAGCTATGTACTGGGGGGCTTTGGGGAGAAAAAGGAAAAAAAAACATGAAGAGAAATGGTGACGCCAGTGAAATTGACCCCCAGAGATTCACAGCAGCTCCATTCTGCACACTCTGCTCTGCTCTGACTCCCTTGTGTATAATCCTTAGGCCCTCAGGACCCTGCACTCTTTCTTCTTTCAAATACAAGGTTTGATTTCTTAATTTATGCTAAGAAAGTAATGACTAAGAACAGAATCTCAGTTCTTTATTTAAATCTCTGTAATAGTTACTGTGTCCCTGAGATAAGAAACCAGAGGCACCACCCAGAGATGCTGGCCTATGGACGGGGGTAGGGAACACTGGGTGTGGGGTGTATGCGTATGTGGTCGTCTAAGTAGATGCTGTATGCGGGGGCTATTGGAAGTTGGGTCTGTATTTCTAAGTGTCTTATTTGTGTGTCATATAGAAAGCAAAATATTTAAAAGGTGAGTTTTAAAAACCTACATTTGAAAAAAAGAAAAAGCACAAATATGAAATTGGGCAAAGATGTATTAGGTAAAAGCAGAAGTTAGAGAAGAAATGTGGCACTATTAATTACAGATAAAGCTGTAATGAAGTCAACCACAAGCACAAATCACGAATAAGGAATATCTTATGATAATAAAGGGAAAGCTCATGGAACTTAATAACAGTTATGAAACATCAAGCTCAAAGCAATGTAAGAATAGTTTATATAAGGCAAAGGCTCCTAAAAATTTTTTAAAGGTTGATTAAATTAATGTTAATGATAGACTTTAATATACACTTCCCAGAATTTCCCAGATAAAATAGTTAATGAAAAATATGGCACAGGTTTTGTTTAAACAATGAAGAAATTAGATTTAAAAATATATACTACATATTTCCACCCCGTAAATAGAAAATACACATTCTTCTAAGTCCAGAGAACAATTACAAATATTGGCCTTTTCTTGGCTACAATAAAAACTTTAATAAAGTCCCCAAACATTGATTTCACAGGCTACATTCTCTTATAGCCTCCATCACCAAGTAAAAAATGTACAAAGAAATGTCCAGTTGGTAAAATTTAAAACAATATTCTTCATAATGCCCATATGAAGAAGAAAATTAAAACCACATGATTTATAAATTAAAGAAAAAATAATATAAAAACCTATGGGAAAAATAACCTTAAATGTTTTTGTTAATAATGAAGGAATATGAAAATAAATAAGTCAAGCATTCAATCAAGCATTTTTGTTTTAAATTTATTTTAGTCAAATAAATATATTAGCACAGCTTTAAAAGTTAAACAAATCTTCACGTGAAAAACCCCATCTCCTCCCTCAGCCCTCCACCCTGGGTGCTCTTTCCCAGTGTGAGTACTTCTGTGCATTTCTAAATAATATGCTGATAATGCCACTGTTTGATCATTGATCTGCAGTCTTATCTACTTTCCCATTTTGACGGGTGATGAGTAATACCGAGTCACCATCCAATTTCCTCTTCCTCAAACCCTCCTAAGATAGGTACATCACAATTTTTTAGCATGTCAATATGTATCTTCGGCATTCTGACTCTGTTATACACTATTAGTGTACTAATCTTACTTTTTTTCTTGTACAACTTTTGGATGTTCCTGAAATTAATAATTGCCTATTTTTTTCATTTGCTTAATTTTTAGGCTTTTATTTTTCCCATATTCCAAAATTAACCTTTCTAGGTCTGAGTTACAATTCATAGAGAACAAACACTACTCATTTCAGTACACTGTGATGAATTTTGATAATCGCGTGCAGTCATGTAACCGCCACTACCATCCAGCTATCCAGAAGAGCTCCATCATCCTCAGAAGCTCTCTTGCTTCCCTTTGCAGCTAACGCCCGCCCGCGACCAGGGCGTGACTGATCTGCTTTCTTCTACTCTGTGTTTTCTGGAATTTAATATAAATGGAATCATACAGCATTTGGCCTTTTGTGTTTGACTTCTTTCACTTAGCATAACGTTTTTGAGTTCATCCATGTTGTCAATGTATCACAAATTTGTTGCATTTATTAACATTGTGTTCCTTTTTATTCCTGAGTAATATTCCATAGTAATGAGATCCACAATTCTTTTTTTTTTAAAGACTTTACTTTTCCTTTTTCTCCCCAAAGGCCCCTGGTACATAGTTGTATATGTTTAGTTGTGGGTCCTTCTAGTTGTGGCATATGGGATGCCGCCTCAACATGGCTTGATGAGCGGTGCCATGTCCATGCCCAGGATCCGAACCAGCAAAACCCTGGGCCGCCAAAGCAGAGTGTGGGAACTGAACCACTCGGCCATGGGGCCGGCCCCAAAAGATCCAGAGTTCTTATATCCATTCAACAGTTGATGGAAATTGGATTGTTTCCAATGTGGAGCTATGATATATATTATGTATGCATATCTCTACATATTTATATAATGTGTATATAACACCACCATGCACGTTTCTGTCTAAGTCTGTGTGTTGGCATATATTTTCATTTTTCTGGGAATGTGATTATTGGGTTTTATGGTAAATGTATTTTCCCTTTTTTTGGGTGAGGAAGATTGGTCCTGAGCTAACATCTCTTGTCAATCTTCCTCTTTTATTTTTTCTCCCCAAAGCACCAGTACATAGCTATATCCTAGTTGTAAGTCCTTCTAGTTCTTCTGTGTGGGATGTCACCTCAGCATGGCTTGATAAGTGGTGTGTAGGTCCGTGCCCAGGATCAGAACCAGCAAACCTCAGGCTCTCAAAGCAGAGTGCACAGATTTAACCACTACACTGCGGGGCCAGCCCCAGTAAGCATATTTTTAACTTTATAAGATACTTTTTTGCTCAAATGCTCAAATACTGTTTTGATCAAATACTGTTTTGATCAAATGGCTGTATCATTTTGCGTTTGCATCAGCAATATGAGAGTTCCAGTTGTTTCACGTCCTCACCAACACTCGCTATGGTCAGTCTATTGTCAGTATTAGCCATTCTACCAGATGTGCAATAATGACTCACGGTGGTTTTCCTTTGCATTTTCCTGATAACTGGTGATGTTGAGTATCTTGTACTTATTGCTCATTTGTATATCTACTTTTGAGGACTTTTATTAGGTTGTTTGCCCATTTTCATCGAGGGGTTTTTCTTCTTATTTTTGAGTTACAGGAATTCTTTTTACATTCTGGATCTCATTCTTTTGTCTGATATAAATTTTGCAGATATTTTCTCCCAGTTTGTGGCTTGCCTTTTAATTTTATTAACTATGCTTTATGAACAGAAAAAAATTAATTTTCATGAAGTTTATCTTATCAGTTATTTTCCTTTAAAGGTGTGCTTTTCAGGTCTTATTTATGAAACCCTCGCGTCAGTCAGTGTAACAAAGATTACGTATCATGTTTTCCTCTAGTAACTTAATAGAATTTGTCTTTGTGTTTGTCTATGATTCATTTTCAGTGAATGTTTGAGTATGATGTGGGATAAGAATTAGAGTTTATTTCTATCTGTACTGATAATCACTCATTCCAGCATCATCTGTTGAAAAGACTTTCGATTTCCTGTTGAATTATGTTGGCACTTTTGTTGAAAATCAACTCACCATCTAAGTGTAGGCCTGCTTCTGGAATCATCGTGGTCTTCCATTCATCTCTATGTCAATCCTACACCAATACCACGCTGTCTTGATCACTGAATCTTTATGTTAAATGTTGAAATCAAGTAGTGTAAGTGATCTGATCTTGTTCTTATTTTTCAAGATTATTTTGGCTATTTTAGATCCCTTGCCTTTCTATACAAACTTTTTTTTTAACTTTTTATTAAGATTATGATAGTTTACAACCTTGTGAAATTTCAGTTGTACTTTATTGTTAGTTGTGTTGTAGGTGCACCACTTCACCCTTTGTGCCCTCCCCCCACCCCCCCTTTCCCCTGGTAGCCACTAATCTGTTCTCTTTGTCTACATGTTTAACTTCCACCTATGAGTGGAGTCACACAGAGTTCGTCTTTCTCTGTCTGGCTTATTTCACTTGACATAATACCCTCAAGGTCCATCCATGTTGTTGTGAATGGGATGATTTTATCCTTTTTCGTGGCTGAGTAGTATTCCATTGTATATACATACCACATCTTCTTTGTCCAATCATCTGTTGATGGGCACTTAGGTTGCTTCCACATCTTGGCTATTGTAAATAATGCTGCAATGAACATAGGGGTGCATGGGACTTTTGGAATTGCTGACTTCAAACTCTTTGGATAGAGACCCAGTAGTGGGATGGCTGGATTGTATGGTATTTCTATTTTTAATTTTTTGAGGAATCTCCATACTGTTTTCCATAGTGGCTACATCAGTTTGCATTCCCACCAACAGTGTATGAGGGTTCCTTTTTCTCCACAACCTCTCCAACATTTGTCACTTTTTGTTTTGGTTATTTTTGCCATTGTAACAGGTGTAAGGTGATATCTTGGTGTAGTTTTGATTTGCATTTCCCTGATGATTAGTGATGATGAGCATTTTTTCATGTGTCTATTGGCCATCCATATATCTTCTTTGGAGAAATGTCTGTCCATGTCCCCTGCCCATTTTTTGATCGGGTTGTTTGATTTTTTGTTGTTGAGCTATGTGAGTTCTTTATATATTATGGAGATTAACCCTTTGTCGGATATATAATGTGTAAATATTTTTTCCCAACTAATGGGTTGTTTTTTTGTTTCAATCCTGTTTTCCCTTGCCTTGAAGAAGCTCTTTAGTCTGATGAAGTCCCATTTGTTTATTCTTTCTGTTGTTTCCCTCATCCGAGGAGTTATGGTGTCCAAAAAGATCCTTTTGATACTGATGTCAAAGAGTGTACTGCCTATATTCTCTTCTAGAAGACTTATTGTTTCAGGTCCAATCTTTAGGTCTTTGATCCATTTTGAGTTTATTTTGGTGAATGGTGAAAAAGAATGGTCGATTTTCATTCTCTTACATGTGGCTTTCCAGTTTTCCCAGCACCATTTGTTGAAGAGACTTTCTTTTCTCCATTGTATGCTCTCAGCTCCTTTGTCGAAGATTAGCTGTCCGTAGATGTGTGGTTTTCTTTCTGGGCTTTCAGTTCTCTTCCATTGATCCGTGCACCTGTTTTTGTACCAGTACCATGCTGTTTTGATTAGTGTAGCTTTTGTAGTGTGCTTTGTGATGCCTGCAGCTTTGTTCTTTTTTCCCAGGATTGCTTTAGCAATTCAGGGTCTTTTGTTGCCCCATATATAATTTTAGGAGTCTTTGTTCTATTTCTGTAAAGAATGTCATTGGGATTCTGATTGGGATAGCGTTGACTCTGTAGATTGCTTTAGGTTGAATGGACATTTTAACTATGTTTATTCTTCCAATCCATGTACATGGAATGTCTTTCCATCTCTTTATGTCATCATCCATTTCTTTCAGAAAAGCCTTGTAATTTTCATTGTATAGGTCTTTTACTTCCTTGGTTAAATTTACCCCAAGGTGTTTTATTCTTTTTGTTTCGATTGTGAATGGGATTGAGGTCTTCAGTTCTTTTTCTGTTAATTCGTTGTTAGAGTATAGAAATGCTACTGATTTACGTATGTTGCTTTTATACCCTGCAACTTTGCTGTAGCTGTCGATTATTTCTAATAGTTTTCCAATGTATTCTTTGGGGTTTTCTATATATAAGATGATGTCGTCTGCAAACAGCGAGAGTTTCACTTCTTCATTGCTGGTTGGATTCCTTTTATTTCTTTTTCCTGCCGAATTGCTCCGGCCAACACCTCCAGTACTATGTTGAATAAGAGTGGTGAGACTGCACACCCTTGTCTTGTTCCTGTTCTCAGAGGGATGGCTTCCAGTTTTTGCCCATTGAGTATGATGTTGCTTGTGGGTTTGTCATATATGGCCTTTTTTATGTTGTGGTACTTTCCTTCTATACCCATTTTATTGAGGGTTTTTGTTATAAATGGATGTTGGATCTTGTTGAATGCTTTCTCTGCATCTATTGAGAGGATCATGTGGTTTTTGTTTCTCATTTTGTTAATGTAGTGTATCATGTTGATTGACTTGTGGATGTTGAACCATCCCTGTGTTCCTGGTATAAATGCCACTTGATCATGGTGTATGATCTTCTTAATGTGTTGCTGTATTTGGTTTGCCAAAATTTTGTTGAGGATTTTTGCATCTATATTCATCAGTGATATTGGCCTGTAGTTTTCCTTCTTTGTGTTGTCCTTGTGAGGTTTTGGGATCAGGGTGATGTTGGCTTCATAGAATGTGTTAGAGAGTACTCTGTCTTCCTCAATTTTCTGGAACAGTTTGAGAAGGATAGGTATGAAATCTTCTTTGAATGTTTGGTAGAATTCTCCACAGAAGCCGTCTGGCCCTGGACTTTTATTTTTGGGGAGGTTTTTGATTACTGTTTCGATTTCTTTACTTGTGATTGGTCTATTCAGATTCTCTATTTCTTCTTGATTCGGTTTTGGGAGGTTGTAAGAGTCTAAGCATTTATCCATTTCTTCTAGGTTGTCCAATTTGTTGGCATATAGTTTTTCATAATATTCTCTTATGATCTTTTGTATTTCTGTGGTATCTGTTGTGATTTCTCCTCTCTTGTTTCTAATTTTATTTATTTGAGTCTGCTCTATTTTTTTCTTAGTGAGTCTGGCTAAGGGCTTGTCAGTTTTGTTTATTTTTTCAAAGAACCAACTCTTTGTTTCACTGATCCTTTCTACTGTCTTTTGTGTTTCACTTTCATTTATTTCTGCTCTAATTTTTATTATTTCCCTCCTTCTATTGACTTTGGGCTTTGTTTGTTCTTCTTTTTCTAATTCTTTTAGGTGTTGTTTGAGATTGCTTATCTGAGATTTTTCTTGTCTATTGAGGTGAGCCTGTATTGCAATGAATTTCCCTCTTAGGACCGCTTTTGCTGCATCCCAAATGAGTTGGTATGGCATGTTTTCATTTTCATTTGTCTCCAGATAGTATTTGATTTCTTCTTTAATTTCTTCAATAATCCATTTTTTGTTCAGTAGCATGTTGTTTAGTCTCCACATTTTTGCCCCTTTCCCAGCTTTATTCTTGTAGTTGATTTCTAGTTTCATAGCATTATGATCAGGAAAGATGCTTGCTATTATTTCAACCCTCTTGAATTTGTTGAGGCTTGCTTTGTTTACCAAGATATGGTCTATCCTTGAGAATGTTCCATGCGCACTTGAGAAGAATGTGTAACCTGCTGTTTTTGGATGGAATGTTCTTTATATATCTATTAAGTCCATCTGGTCTAATTTTTCATTTAATTCTATAATTTGCTTGTTGACTTTCTGTCTGGATGATCTATCCATTGGTGTTAATGGGGTGTTGAGATCCCCTACTATTATTGTACTGTTGTTGATGTCTCCTTTTAGTTTTGTTAATAGTTGCTTTACATATTTTGATGCTCCTGTGTTGGGTGCATATATATTTATAAGTGTTATGTCTTCTTGGTGGAGTGTCCCTTTTATCATTATATACTGCCCCTCTTTGTCTCTCTTTATCTGTTTTGCTTTGAAGTCTACTTTGTCTGATATAAGTATGGTGACACCTGCTTTCTTATGTTCATTATTAGCTTGGAGTATCATCTTCCATCCCTTCACCCTGAGTCTGTGTTTGTCTTTGGGGCTGAGGTGTGTTTCCTGGAGGCAGCATATTGTTGGGTCTTGTTCTTTAATCCATCCTGCCGCTCTGTGTCTTTTGATTGCAGAGTTCAGTCCATTTACATTTAGAGTGATTATTGAAATATGGGGGCCTAATGCTGACATTTTATTGCTTGTTTTATGATTCTCTTGTATTTCCTTTTTTTCTCATCCCATGATTTTTGGTCTACTAATTCAGGTAGGTAAATTTCTGTATTGGCTTTCTTCTTATTTGTAATTTGTGTCTTTATTCCTGTTATTTGTTTAGTGGTTACCATGTGGTTTGTGTAAAACATCTCATAGATGAGATAGTCCATTTTCTGATAGCCTCTTATTTCCTTAGATTAAGCCATTCCGTCCCTTTCCTCTTCCTCTTCTAGGTTGTTATTGTAAGATTTTTTTTCTTCCTTCTTGTGTGTGAGTTTGTGGTTAAAATGACAAGATTATATTTATTCTCGGTGTTTCCTTTCCTTTTATCTTTAATGTTATACTTAGCCTTTGCTAACCTGTTCTGATGGAGAGCTGAAACTTTCTGATTTTGTCTTTCTACTTATCTCCTTAGCTCTGGGTTTTGTACCCCCTTTCCTTTTTTTGATTTTTCAGGTATGAGGGTCTTCCTGAGCATTTCTTGTAGGGGAGGTCTTGTGGCAATGAACGCCCTTAACTTTTGTTTATCTGGGAAAGTTTTTATTTCTCCATCATATTTGAAGGATATTTTCACTCGATAAAGTATTCTTGGCTGAAGGTTTTTATCCTTCAGAGTTTTGAATATATCATTCCTCTCTCTTCTAGCCTGTAAATTATCTGCTGAGAAATCTGCTGACAGCCTATGGGGCTTCCTTTGTAGGTTATTTTCTTCTGCCTTGCTGCCCTTAGTATTTTCTCTTTGTCATTGACTTTTGCAAGCTTCACTACTATATGCCTTGGGGTTGGTCTTCTTACATTGATAAAGTTTAGAGATCTATTAGCTTCTGTCACATGGAGTTCGATCTCTCTTCCCGAGTTTGGAAAGTTCTCAGCCATTATTTCTTTGAACAGGCCTTCTGCCCCTTTCTTCTCTTCTCCCTCTGGGATACCTATAATCCTTATGTTGCATTTCCTGATTGAGTCGGATATTTCTCTGAGAGCTTCTTCATTTCTTTTTAGTCTTAGTTCTCTCTCCTCCTCTATCTGCAGCATTTTTATATTCCTATCCTCCAAATTGCTAATTCTGTCTTCCATATTATCAACCCTACTATTCAGAGAGTCCAGATATTTCTTAATCTCCTCCATTGTGTTCTTCATTGCCAATATTTCTGATTGGTTCTTCTTTATAGTATCAAGCTGTTTTGTGACATAGCTTCTGAACTTGTTGAGTTGTCTATCTGTATTCTTTTTTAACTCATTGAGTTTTTTAATGATGGCTATTTTGAATTCATTGTCATTTAGGTTATAGATTTCAGTGTCTTTGGGATTGTTTTCTGGGTACTTGTCATTTTCCTTCTGTTCTGGAGATTTAATATATTTTTTCATACTGCTTGATGGCGTGGATTTGTACCTCCTCATGGAGATAGCATTTAGTTACTGCTTCCACTTGCTTCTACTGGAGTTGGGGGAGCAACTGTTTAATCTGCACTGACCAGGATCCCTGTCAGCTATTGCTGACCAGACCTGGGCCCCTCCTCATGATCACAGTGGCCCTGTGGAGTCTCTCATCAGCTGTGGGGACAATCGCAAGGGGGCCTCAGGTTGCTGGTGCCTACTGTTGCAGACCACCTAGGCGTGCTCCCTCCTTAGGGTCTGCAATGGTGCTATGGGCTTTCACAGCGGCTAGGAGCAGGTTCACCTAGACTCACAGCTCTGTCACCATCAGGGCCTGCAAGACCTCACTTGTCCACTGTGGGCTGCAGCAGAGCTATGGGTATCTACTGCAGTCTATGGTTAGCTCACCCAGCTGTGCTACTTCTACCTCAGGGCTTTCCAGCCTTGTGATTGCCGGGCAGGGCCTCTCCACTACCACTGCACAGAGGTTTTCACTGTGGCTGCTGTGGGACCATGGATTTTCCCATTGGACCTCAGAGCTGGCTTGCTGGGACTCCAACCTGCCACTGCCCACTCACAGGGTCTCACTGAGTCTCCCTTGCCCCCTCTGGGCCACAGCAGGAGTTTGTGAGTCAGAGGTGGCTGGCAGACTGCTGCACCACCCGGGATCCTCCTGCCCTGGGACCTCCCAGCATTCTGAGTACTGGGTGGGGCCTCTCCGCTAATGCCGAGTAGAGGCTTTCCCTGTGGCTGCTGTGGGACCGTGGATTTTCCCACTGGGCTTAGGGGCAATCGCAGGGGGCTTAGGTAGGGCTGTAGTCACCTCTTTCCACTGTCGCTCCACCGATGCACACCCACACCCACCCTTGGTGCCGTGGCGATGCTATGAGCATGTCCACTGATAGAAATTCGCTTGCAGGTACTAGGCTGTCTGGGGGTCGGAGAGTTTTCACCTATCTCCATCTCTTCCCAGGGGGAGTCCATCCACCTTCCAATGTACAGCAGCACGGATCTCTCAGGCGTCCTAAGATGCTATGTGGATACCCTTTGCTGACTGATGAATGTCCAATTAGTTGCACTTTGAAGGAGGAGAGACAAAGAAAACTGCTCACTCCTCCATGTTGCTGACATCTCCATACAAACTTTTAAATTGGCTTGTCGATTTCTTTAAAAATGTCTTAGCATTTCACTTGGGATTGCATTGGATCTATAGATCAGTTTGTGGAGAATTAATTTATTTCCAATTATTTTACTTTTTAATGTTATTCTAAATTGAATATTTTAAATTTTATTTTCTAGTTTTCCATTGCTTACATATAGAAACAATTGATTTTTATATATTGAACTTGTACTCTAAAATTAAATTCTTAATTCTAGGAACGTTTCTGTAGATTTCGTCATGTTTTCTATGTATGTAAACATGTACACTAAAGCAAGAGTCAGCCAACTGTTGCCATAAAAAGCCAGATAGTAAACACTTTACATGCCGCACATCTCTGCTGCAACTACTCAGCTCTGCCATTTACCATGAAAGCAGCCGTGGACAATGTGAAATAACTGCTCATGCTATGTTCCAAAAACTTCTGTTTAAAAAGAAAAGAGCAGGTGGAGGGCTGGACTTTGCTTATAAAGCCCTATTCTTGGGTTTTATATAAATGAAATTATATAATGTACTTTTATCTGGCTTCTTGAACTTAAAATTATTTTGAGATTTATGTGTTCCTTCCTTTTTATTGCCGGGTAATATTCCATTTCATGGCTATACCACAGCTGTCCCTCCAGTCACTGTTGATGACATTTGTGTTGGCTGTTAGAAAAAAAGCTGCCATGAACGTTCAAGTACCAGACTTGTACAGACCTGCACTTTCATTTCTCTTGGGTAAATATCTAGAAGAGAAATGGCTAGATCATACGGCAGAAACTGCCTCTTTTCCAAGGTGATCGTATGCGCATATCTCCTGGTGAATTGTTTGTCCAAATTTTTTGCACTTTAAAAATGATATCATTTGTTTTTCACTTGTTGAATTTGTATATTCTGTATACTTGTCCTTTATCAGATGTATGAAGTAACAGATAAATGTTCTTACTAGATCTATGATTTGCAAATATTTTCTTGTAGTATGTAACTTCTTTTAATTCATTTAGCAGTGCCTTTTGAAGAGAAGAAGTTTTTAATTTTGATTAAGTCCGATTTATTAATTTGTCCTTTCATGGATGGTGATTTCAGTGTCATATCTAAGACATGTTTGCCTAATCCAAGGTCCCAAAGGTTTTCTCCTATGTTTTAGAAGTTTTACAGTTTTAGATTTTACATTTAGATCTATAGTCCATTTTGAGTTAATTTTTGTATATGGTGTGAGGGAATCCACTTCTTTCTCTCTCATGAATCACGTGGATATCCAGTTGTTCCAGCACCACTTGTTAAAGAGGCCATCTTTTCTCCCTTGAACTGCCTTTGTACCTTTGTCAAAGACTGGGTGACCTTTTGGGGCTGGCCCCGTGGCTGTGTGGGTAAACTTCCACACTCTGTGCTTCAGCAGCCTGAGGTTCGCAGGTTCAGATCCCAGGGGCAGACATGCTCCACTCATCAGCTATGCTGTGGAGGCTCAGGGCTAATCCTGCTCAAACAAAAAAAAAGGACGGTTAGCAATGAATGTTAGCTCAGGGTGAATCTTACACACACACACACACACACACAAAACCTGTTGACTTTATATATCTTGGCCTAGTTATGGTTTCTATTCTTTTCCATTGAAATACTTGTCTATATTGATGGTACTACTATCTATTGATTACTGTTTCTTTAGAATAATTCTTGAATTTGGGTAGTGTAAGCCCTTCAACTTCAATTTTCTTTTTCAAAGTTGTTTCTGCTATGCTAGGTTCTTTGCATTGTTATATAAATTTTAGAATCACTTTGCCAATTTCTGTGAAAAAGCCTGCTGAAATTTTGATTGTGACTGCATGGAATTTTATCAGTTTAAGAATTGACAGCTTCACAATATTTAGTCTTCCTGACCCAGGAAGAAAAATGGAATATTTCTTCATTTTTAAAGATTTTCTTTAACATCTCTCATGAATGTTATTTTTAGTTTTTGTTGTACAGATTGCTCACATTTCTTGTCAACTTCAACACTATTTCATATTTTTATGCTACTGTAAATAATACCATTTTAATTTGAATTTTTCATTATTTGTTGCTATATGATTATTTTTTAAAATATTGATCTTGAATCTTGAAACTCTGCTAAACTTGCTGAGTAGCCTTAGCAGGTTGTTTATGGTTCCATGAGGAATTCTGCATGCATGATTATGTTGTCCACATACAAAGGCAATTTTACTTCTTCCTTTCCAATCCACTTGCCTTTTAATGAAGGTACTTCCTGCTAACGACATTTCTGATACCAAGTGTATGAGGTTTTTTCCCCACACTGACAACCAGTTCTCCAACTCTCAGAACACCAACGGGGTGTCCTACAATTCAAGTCAATTCTGACACTAACTATCCAGAGCTAGCACAGACACCAGAGGTTAAGGGCTCAGTCCCACAAGACTGTCCCCACTTCAGACGTCAGTCACAAGTAGTGGGTCCCCAGGTTACCCACAGTCTGTTTGACTTGGCTGCAGATTGGGGTTCTCATGACCCCCTCCTCAGACTAGATAATTTGCTGTAATGGTTCACAGAACTCAAGGAAGCACTTACTAACTATTATTGGTTTGTTGTAAAGGATATTATAAAGGATATAAGTGGACAGCCAGGTGGAGAGGCATATAGGACAAGGTCAGGGAGGGTCGTGAGTGCAGGGTTTGGGTTGTGCTATCCTCCCAGAACGTGAATGTGCACATCGACCCGGAAGCTCTCCAAACCCCATAGTTTAGGAGTTTTTATGGAGCTTTCATTATGTAGGCATGACTGACTAAATCCTTGGCCATTAGTGGTGAACTCAATATCCAGCCACTCTCCTCTCCCCAGAGGTCAGGGAGTAGGGCTGAAAGTTCCAACTGTCTAATCACATAGCTGGTTCCTCTGGCAGCCAGCCCCATCCTGAAGCTGTCTAGGGGCCCGCCAAGAGTCACCTCATCAGCATAAACTCAGGTATGGTTGAAAAGGGCTTATTACGTTTAACAAAATATGCTCCTCTCACCCCTATCACTCAGTAAATTCCACGTATTTTAGAAGCTCTCATGCCAGGAACCAGGGACAAAGACCAAATATGTTTCTTATTATATCACAATATCATATCTTTTATTTCTTTTTATTGCTTCATTGCACTGGCTAGAATCTCTGGCACCATAATGAACAGAAGTGGTGAGAGCCCTTCCTGTCTTGCTCTTAATATTAAAGGGAAAGCAGTCACTCTTTCAGCATTAAGTATGATGCTAGCTGTAGGTTTTCATATATGACTTTAATCAGAGTGAGAAAATTCCCTTCTGTTTCTGTTTGCTGAAAGGTTTTTATCAGGAATAGCCAGCCCTGGTGGTCTAGTGGTGAAGATTCGGTGCTCTCACCACCATGGCCCAGGTTCCTTTCCCAGTCACCATACCACCCATCTGTCGGTTGTCACACTGTAGCAACTGTGTGTTGCTGCGATGCTGAAAGCTATGCCATCTCTATTTCAAATACTAGCAGAGTCACCTAAGATGGACAGGTTTTAGTGGAGCTTCCGGACTAGACAGACTAGGAAGAAGGACCTGGCCACCCACTTCCGAAAAATTGGCCATGAAAACCCTGCGAAAGGCAGGGGAGCATTGTCTGATAGAGCCCTGGAAAGGGAGAGGATGGCATAGAAAGACCAGGCAGGGTTCCACTCTTCTGTACACAGGCTTGCTGGGTGTCAGAATCAACTCAACAGCACTAACTTTATCTTGAATCTATGCTGAATTTTGTCTATTACTTTTTCTATGTCTGTTGGGATGGTTTTCCTTTTTTAGTTTGTTAATACAGTGAATCATATTGATTTATTTTCTAATTTTAATCCAACCTTGCATTCCTGAGATAAAGCCCATTTGGTCGTATATATTATCCAACTTAAGACACTTCTAAATAACACATGAGTTAAAAAGAAAGTCATAAGAGATATTTTTTAAATATTTTAAAATAAAATTTAAAAATAGTAAAATTTGTAGGATACAGTTAAAGCAATACTTACAGGGAAATTGAATTTGAAGTTTAAAGACTCCCTCCCCCAACCCCAAAAAAACTCCAGGCCAGATGGTTACACTTTCTTGCAGAATATAAGAGGAGAAAACTTTCTCAACTCATTTTATGAAGGCAGAATTATTAGAATACCAAATCAAAATAAATTACAAGAAAAGACAACTACATATCAATATCTTTCATGATCATAGATGCACACATCCTCAAAATAATATTAGCAAATCAAGCCCAGTAACATATAAAAAGGATAATAAAATACATTACAGCCAAGTGAGGGCCACCCCAGGAATAGAAGGCTGCTACAGCATTAAAAAAATCAGTCAATGTATTTCACCCTCTAAATAGGCTAAGAAAAATCTTTTGATAAAATTCAACATAATTGGTGAAAATATTGACCTACACAAAGGAATGAATAGTAAAGGAAATAACTACTACATGGTTAAATATATAAGATATTTTCTTATTATTTAAATCTCTTTGAAAGATAATTATCTGTTAAAACAATGCAGTGGTGTAGGGCTTATAACATCTGTAAAAGTAAAACATATGACAACTAGAGCAAAAGGTCAGGAGAGGAGAAATGGAAGTGCACTATTGCAAAGTCCTTGTATTATATGTGAAATAGTATTATATTAATTCAAGGTAGAATGTGATAAGTCAAAGATGTATATTACGGACTTCAAAACACTGATCACTTGTATTATAAAAGGAGAAACTATACATATGTCAAATCATCACAATGTACACTTTAATTATCTTACAATTTTATTTCTAAATTATGCCTCAATGAAACTGAAAAAAGAAAGAAAAAAGAAGTTTCAAATCAGTAACCTAAACTTTACCTTGACAAACCAAAAAAACAAGCAAATGACACCTAAAGTAGGCAAAAGAAAGAATATGATAAAGATAAGAGTGTTGACAAAGATGTTTTGCTTGATCAAACTTTAGTCAGCCTCCTGACTATGTTAATACATTGTATACCACAGAAATAACTGTTTCCTTATCAAATGAACTCTCCTCAGATCTTTAACCTCAATCATTTTTTTAAAAAGTCTTTTGTCATTCACAGACAGTTACTGTTTTACTCTGATTCTTCTCTGAAAGCATTTACAATTAACTAGGTAGGAATGCTCCATGATGGCATCACTGACATGACTTTGGGACCATGCCACTGGAATGAGTAAGAATTCCCAAAACTAATGAAGAAGCCAGTGGATTCCTAAAATTGCTAACTCAAGGTCAAGCAGAACAAGAATTAATTACTTGGGACTGAATGAACTAATGAGGAAAATTATAATTTTTTTATATTCTTTGTTTGAAACATTGCTGGTTCTTTAGTGTTTTGTTTTCCAGGTTTAAGGAAAACTTCTTCTCTTGAGCTACCTATAACTTATGGCAATTTGGTAAATTATATCTGTGTAAACAGAAGTGAAACATTTCTCTTTTCTCCCCACCTGATTCTTCCAGAATTTGGAACGTATTGAGTATTCTTATTCTCATGGCAATATAGTCATTTACATAAGATCAATAAGAATTTGTTCTCCTTGTAACAGGATATAATTAGAGATGATGGTTATGTCACAAAGGCTTTGACTGGAATCTTGTATTTAAGAATGACGAGCATAGACTCAGCTATGACCAGACAGCTTTAAGGAACTAAGGTTGACTTTATGGAGCCAATAAAGCCCCTCGGAAAAATCTGGCCTGGGACCTTGTTTACAGGGTTCCCAGCAGTCTTACCAGGTGAGTAATGAAGGTCACTTTCTGACAGGCCCAGGAACCTCAAGATATTTGGAGGACCTCAAGAAGAGAATTCACTCAAATATGTAGGTATTGCAGGGAGAGTCTGATGGCGAGTCCTTGGCTTGGCTTCCTAGCCTCAAAAGGTTTTGAAAAGTCCTATCTGAGGTTCATCATGAAAAGCTCCAGCAAAGCAAACTCAAAAGGCCTATGTGATCAGTTGCTATTCTTGCTGTACTTACATAAGTAATCAGGCCTGGTTTAATTTTGCAAACAAATTAGTCTTACTTTGATTATCTTTGATAGAAATGGGAGTGACTGTAAAGAGAAAGATTATGTTTCAATGGTAAACTATAGCAAACCTGTGTGGGTATTAACTTCTAGTCTTGCTTATTGCCTTTAAGCTTTTGTTACCTACCTGTAAACTGGGCATCCAGCCTGAATTCTTCTAGTTCCCTCCAGTATCTGGCTACACCTGTCTAAATTAACATTTCCAATTTCTCTCCCTTTTAGCTTAGAATCATTGAGAACTAAAACTACCCTTTCCCCAAAATCCTGCAGGCTGATAAACTTAATGATTTGATACAAACTTCAAGGAAATCACCATAACAGATCACATATGGGCAACCTTCATGCCTGCTGCTGCGTGGGTCTCTCAGAAATTTCACTGGAACACCCAATGCTGTTGCCAGAGACGTTCAAACTGCAAACCAGGGAAACTTATCACATGGCCACTGCCACCCTCACTCCACCATTTAAAGGTATGTTGAGCCCAACATCTAGAAATCTCGACTGGCTGCCTTCTGGACTCAGAAACTGGGTTTCTAATTATTAATCTTTCAATTTTAATAGAAATCCTCCTCATTAAATGCCTGACTGCTAGCACCATCCAGCAAATATCCTTTACAACCAAGTCCCAACAGAAGGTTCAGCTGCTCCCCAGTGAACAAAAGGAGACAAAAGGAGAAGCGGATTTATATTGTTCAAAGGTAAGAAGAATGTATCTTCTTTCCTTAAACAAGAGGGGGAACTGACAAAGATTCAAACTTTGGTCAGGCTCCTGAACCTTCTCCTAGGCCCATCTGTGCACTTCCTTATAAAAGCCAATTTTAGCAAGAACCCTGCTGAGTTGGTTTCACCAGAACCCCCCACCCTCAATATCTGATCATTTCCCATATCTGACCCAGTTCCTCCTCCTCCACCATCCCCCAGGTGATCTCTGATCACCCTGGCCTGTCTTCGGCAAGAATCCTATTAGGTCAGTTTAGCCAGAATCTCCCAGTAACTCTGATGTTTCCTCTTAGTAATTTTCCATCCACTGCCCTCCACTCTGCTCCTTGGCTATAAATTCCCACTTCCCCATGCTGTATTTACAGTTGAGTGCACTGCCCATTGCAGTGGTCCCTGTACCCATGGGCCTGAATAAAGTCTGCCTCAGCATTTTTAGCAAGTATCATTGAATATTTTTTCTTAAACACTGATGATCTGCCTGAGGCCAGAGTAAGCCACAGGAATTTGAAGAAGCAGAGGCTACTTATTTCATATCTGAAGCCCAACAAAGAAGCCTTATTATTTTAAAAAGATTGCTCCTTTGGCTGTCCTTAAAATGGAACTCTCAGACTCAGGGGGAGTGAGTGTGTGCATGAAGCCTGGGCTCCTGCAGCGTGGGACAGAAGCCCTAAGAGTACAAGGTGGGGTCAGTGCTCAACCGTGGCTCATCTATCCACACAAGGAGGGCCCAGCAAGTGACCTGCACACTCTAGAGCTATCCGTGATACATATGGATAACTCAGTATTGCATGGGTATGCCAAAATGCAATAATCTATTTCTCTGTTGATAGAATTTGGATTGCTTCCACTTTTTTTTCCTCTTAAAAGTCATCATACTATGAAAACATCTTTCCCATGGATGGGAGAATTCTTCTAGGGTCTATAGCTAAGGTTGAATCATATAAAGCTGTTGATTTTTAACTGATTTTTTGACCTACAAAAAAATGGCATTTTCCTGTGGTTCAATCTAATAGAAGAGGAATTACTAAGTCATAACGGTATGTACTTTTTTTCCAGTTTTACTACATACTTGTTGTAAAACTTTACTCTCAGTGATTAATAAACAATGAGACTTCTTTCTTGAGCTCTTTGCCGAGAGTTGGTGCCGTCATACAGTTTCATCTTTGCCGCTCTGGTGGATGTGAACAGTAACTCATTGTTTTAATTTTCTTTTTTTTTTTTCTGGGAAATTGAGCATGTTTTCATGTGATTATTAGACATTTTATTTTTATCTTCTCTGAATTGCCCTTTTGTCCTTTCCTCATTTGTTAATGGATTGTTTATCTCTTTCTTATTAATTTGTTTGAGCTCTTTGTATATTTTGGTAGTAATCTCCTGTTTTTTTACACATGGTACAAATATCTTTTCCCAGTTTGTGGCTTTCCTTTTAACTTTGTTTCTGCTGTTTTATTGTCTTTTGTCAAGAGAATTCTTTATGTGGCATGGTCAAATTTACTGAAATATTCCTCATAATTTTGCTTTTAATAGCTTAAGACGTTCTTCTTTAAACTGTGTTCATAAAGATAGTTTCCTATGATTTTTTTCTAGTAAATAATTTTATTGTAAATGCGGGAGTAAGTCTCCCTTATAGGGTCTTTAAAGATCACTCAAACGCGGCTGCAGAAATTACACTCGAAGAGGCATCTGAAATTAAAGGGTTTACTGTACAGGCAGGTCCCAGCGAGGGAGGCACGGTATGCCCAGAAGTTTGGTCACAGCGGGAAGGGTGGGAGAAGAGCAGCCCCGTGGGCAGTGCGTCTGCTGAGGGTCCTACTGGAGCAGCTCCTGGCAGGGGGAAGCACTCTCAGTGGGTAACGTGCATATAACTGGATCACCATGGAAAGGAGTAAAATGGGGACATCATCACAAAGCTCGCCACTTGAATGCACATATTGGGGATGAGTACTCAGAAACCGGAGGTAAGTAGGTGAAAGTTCAAAACAAGCAGGGTGGGGGCTGGCATTCAGGGAGCCATTGAGGCAATAAATAATAGCTTTACGTTGCAGTGTCAATTTTCACATTGGAGTCTTTAATCCATTCAATGATTATTTTTATGTAAGTTGTGAGTGGGGTATGCATTTCTAGGTAACCTTTTTTTTCAATGTGGAAAGCTAAGTAATCCAACATAATTTGTGGAATCATTTCCCTGTGGATTAATAAAGTCTGCTCTGTAATATATTAAGGTCCCATCTTTCATTGGTCCTGTTTCTGGTCTCTCTGTTCTGCTCTGTGAATCCTCTTTTCTACTTCTGCACAATAGCACACTCTCTTAATCTGGACTGTAAATTTACACCATCTTGATATCTGGGAGGACAAATTCTTCCTTCTTCTTTTTTGTTTGTTTCATTATGTGCTTGTTTTTTTAAAATAGTGTTGGCTTTTGGGATCTTTACTCTTCCACATACATTTTTAAATCAGTCACTCGAGATCCATGAAAAC
This sequence comes from Equus asinus, assembly GCF_041296235.1. Lineage (NCBI taxonomy): Eukaryota > Metazoa > Chordata > Mammalia > Perissodactyla > Equidae > Equus > Equus asinus. Next base: position 6,116,820 of record NC_091798.1, read on the forward strand.
TCTTTTTGAGTTTGACTGAAATGATATCAAATGTATAGATTAATCCGGGAGAGAATTGACACCTTTCAAAATTGAGTCTTCTATCAATGAACTATCTTCTCACTTATCTTCTTTTATGTTCTTCAGTATCATTTCACAACCTTTTATCCTCTTAAGTGCTTACACATCTTTAACAATATGATAGCTATATACTATTGTGAATAATTTTTTGTGTCATAACATTTAACGAGCTACCGCTGGTAAATATCAATGTAATTAATTTTGTTTGTTAATCTTGTTTCTAGGAGTTTGTCGATCTCTCTTGTTAGTTCCCAAAATTTTTCTGTAAATGCTCTTGAGTGTTTTATACTGACAAAGATAAGATATATACATAATAAGAATGATTTTCTCTTTCAAATCCTATGCCTCTTATTTCTGTTTCATGTCTGATTGGATTGGCTGGGACATCCAGGACAATGTGGAGCAGTGGGAATAAGAGCAAACAGGCCTGCATTTTTCCTGATTTTAAGAGAATATTAATTATGTTTTGTCATTTAAGAATGACAGGTTTTTGACAGATAATGTTTGTCAGGATATCTTGTCAGTTTTAATGAATAGCCTTTATCAAGATAAAGAATTTGCTAATAGTGATATCATATTAAAATTATGAATAAGTGTTGAGTTTTATCAAATGCTGGATAATCATGTGGTTAACTGTTGATCTAACAAATTATCTTAATATAAGCCTGTTCTTGTCTTCCTTTTGCTAAGGTCAATGTCCCTTTTCTGGGACCTAATTCTACTCAAATACCTTATGTATTTTCTTGTCCAATACACTAAGTATCTTTGCATTATCCTTTCTGAGTAAATGAGCTAAACAAGAACTTACATAGGGTCTTCAGAGGGGCAGATAATTCATAAAATTAATTTAAAAAAATTTTAATAGCAATAGCTTTCCTCCTTAAAAAATGTGAACAACATGGAGACATAGTGAAAAATGTGCACATTCACACTCCCCATTATAAAGCAGAAACATCATTGCCAAAGTCCACGGGTTTCCTTCCATTGACGGAGGTGGAAATGGAAGCACCTGTCAGAGTAGGTAAGTGAGAGAAGGAGAACCATGGAGACTAAAACATTCCTTTCAGAAGCAAAATGCAGTCTTCATGTTGAACTAGGGGATTAATCTTAACGAAGAATATAAATTATCGTGGGGATAGGGGACCCCCTACCTGAGATGTGTGACCCTTAGGAAGAGTTTGACAAGGTCCCTGAAGGAGAGCAGGTGTCAGCTGCTCTCCGGAGCAGGCTGCTACTCGTCTACACCAGCGTCACTTCCATTCTCCCTCCTTACTGAGTGAATAACGATTGCTAGCTACCCACATTGCTGCTCAGAATAAAGATTACATTTTCCAGCCTCCCTTGCAGCTTAGTGTGGCCTTTTTACTAAGTTCTAGCCAATAAGACTGATGTGAAAGTGTGGGAATTCTGGGAAAGCTCCCTAAAGGGAGCCGACTCAGAGTGGAGGAGCCTCATTTTCGCTCTTCTGCTTTTCCTTCTTTCTCTGGCCTGCAGTGTGGAAATGACAACTGCTCCACGAGCTGCCATTCTGGACCATAGGATGAGGATAGAGCAGCGATATCTGAGCCTAGGGGTCTAGTGATGCCTTAAACCCACTGTACCAGCCTTGGAATGCCTACTTTGGAACTTATTTTGTGTGGGATAGAAATAAACTTCTACTTGTGTAAGCCACATCTTTTGCTGTTCTATATAGCAGAACCCAATCCTAATGGACCCATCAGTTGTGAAAGTGTATAGCCCCGCCCTACCGCTCTTAAGCTATATTAAAAGAAAAGAACAAGCAATACACGATTTGCAAACTGGAACTTTGAGAGAAGGCCAACAGGTCTCAGATAGCTTGAGAATGGAGGCAAGGAGAATTCCCTCATGCTATCTTAGGATGAATAGATAGTCTAGATTCAAGAGACCTTCTGAAAATGAGAGTTAGTTTAAAAACAAAAAAGAATTGCAACTGTGCAAAGATAATACAACTCTTCCTCCTCCATCAGACACACAGAACAACAAGGAAGAAATGAGGGCACCAGTCCTGCAGGAAAAAAAGAGTAACGTAGCCTCAGAAGGACACTGTGCTTTTGAGGATTGCATAAAGAATAAGAAATCACTAAGAAAAGAAATCTAAGGCGACAGAATGTGATGAAATGGAGAATGCAAAGATACAGAAACAAATGGAGAACCAAAACGATACAATTATGGAATTATTAATCCATTCAAAAGAGTAAGGAACAACAAGGCTAAAAACAGAATTAGTCACTTAGAGAAAAACCTCTAGATAACTCAGTGAATGCACTGGAAAGAGACAAAAATGAGACAAAGAGAAGAGGTAAAAAGGCAGACAGTGCGAGCCAGCCCTGGGGCCTGGTGGTTGAGATCGGCGCACTCTGCTTTGGTGGCCTGGGCCCGGTTTTCGGGCATGAACCTACACCACTTGTTTATCAGTGACTGTGCTGTGATGGCAGCTCACATGCAAAATAGAAGAAGATTGGCAACAGATGTTAGCTCATGGGGAATCTTCCCCAACAACAACAACAACAAAAAGGCAGACAATGTGATCCAAAAAGAAGGTAAGACAATGTGTCCTTATAGGCATTTGATTCTTCCTGGTCTCAGGGGTCCTTGTATGGTCAGGCATGAGTTCACCTTGTCTCAGGATGGCAAGCAGGCATCCTGCTTACATTAGGACATCCTAAATGCTCAGAGTGCCCTAGTGGAGCAGGAGGTGTTTCGAGGCTCCGAAGAGGCCACAGAGGGTCAGATGAGTCTGAAAGGTGAGAGTTGCAGAGTCTGGCAGACTTGGAGAGGCCTGGGGAGGCAGGGGTATTGAAGAGACAGAATGTCACAGGGGGCAGGGTGTTGTGGGCCTCATGACATTTTTATCATGTCAGAACATTCTTGAAGTGTCCTTATAACATCGCTAACTTCGAGGTCAGAGTGTCCTGGAAAACCAGACTGTTTTCCTAGAGTCAGGGTGTCCTGGGGGGTTGGGCTGACTGGGTGATCCAGAAACTTCAGGGAGTTCTGGGAGTCCAGAGCTGCCAGGGTTTTCAGGTAGGTCAGCATAACCTGTTGGTCTCTGAATGTGTGAAAATCAGGAATTCTAGGGAGATGAAAGTTTTCTGGAGATCTGGGGTCCTTGAAGGTTTGGATAGGCTTGAATGGACGTGTTATGGAGTAGAGTGTCAAGGTGTCCTTGTACAGTTCAAGTGCTCTCCAGAGGCAGAGGGTCCTGGAGGAGCAGAGGACGCTTGGCAGGGGTGAGAGTATCCAGGAAGTGAGGGTACTTTGTCGGTTCAGGGGATGTCATGGAGTAAGAGTGTCTTGTAAGGGATGGTTTCCTTGAGAGACCAGGATTTCTTGAGGGTTAGAATACTCACTTTGTGGATTCAGGGAGTCCTGGTGAGTCAAAGCCATTCTGGGCTGTCTGTGTGTTGGGGGTAGGGGGAGTGTGGCAGTGATTAGGGTGCCTGTTGAGAAATCCGGGGCTGAGTGAGTCAGAGTGCACCGGAAGGTCAGAGTTTCCCCACGTCAGATGTCCTGATGCGCCAGCATCCACAGGAGGGTCACGGTGCCTTGGGAGATCACGATATGTCTTTACTTGGTCCAGACGTCTTATGACTCAGGCCTGCATGATCAGGGCATCTCCTGGGATGGGGTTTGGGGGTTCAGTGGTTTTTCAGTATCAGTGAGCCCTTTGTAAGATTGGAACCAACCAGGGGCCCCAAACAGACTGGAGGACAGGCTGCCCTTGAGTGTCTGGATCCTGCCGGGTCAGGGATTTCCTTACAGGACCAAAGTTTCCCAAATCTCACCATGTCCCGTGAGTCTGGGTATCCTAGAGGGTCATGGAGTCATTGTGAGTTCAGGTGACCATGCTGACTGTAAGGTGCCGAAGTCAAAACTTCTTGGAGGGCCTGTGAGTCCTAGAAAGTGAACGCGTCCCTTGTGCCCTAGGGATTCAGGATCAGAATGACCCTGAGGGCTGGGGTTTCCTGGGGACTTCGATAATAATAATGATGATAACAAAGTAACGTTTTCTCGTGTGCTTACTATGTTCAAGGTGCAGTCCTAAATGCTTCTCTTTTCTTGACTCTCAGTCTTTACCACACATCAGGTAGGTACAGCTGATCCTTATTATTTGTGAATTCCGTATTTGCAAATTCACCTGCTCGCCCAAATTTATTTGTGACTCCAAAATCTATGTCCTTTGCAGTGCTCTTTGGCACCTCTCTGGTTAGCTGGAGCCACGCGCGTGCACAGAGGGGAGAAAAATTTGATTTGCCGGGTTCCCAGCTGAGGTCAAACAGGGCAACTGTTCCTACTGTAGACACGTGTCCTCTTGCCGTCTATTTAGTGCCGCCATTTTTCACACTTTTGTGCCTTTGGGGGTAATTTTGCTGTTTCAAATGATCTCCAGGCGTAGTGCTGAAGTGCTGTGTGGTGTTCTTAAATGCAGGAAGGCCACGATGTGCCTTAACGGAGAAAATGTGCACGTTAGATAGGCTTCGTTCAAGCACAGTTATAGTGCTGTTGGCTGTGAGTTCAGTGTCAATGAATTAACAGCGTATGTTAAATGAGGTGTCTTTAAACAGAAACACACAACAAAGTTATGTATTAATTCGTTGACAAAAACGTTGTGGCCAGAGGCTCACAGAAACCCATTTCCCCTAGCAGCAATGGTTCAGTCTTCACTAACTCAGTGTTTACAGTGACTCTATGGAACATTACCTCAAATAAAGAGAATCAACCCCAGATGATAAGACTGAGGCACAGAGATATTAAGTAATGAGCCCAGGATCACACAGCTAGTAAGTGGTATAGCTGGGACTCGAACCCATGGCAGTCTGGCTCCGGAACCTATGCTCTTCCCCACCACACCATTCTGTTTCTTACAGAGTGGGAGGATCCTGGCTGTCAGGCTTCCTTGCTAGGTCAGGGGTTGGGGTGGGAATTAGGATGCCATGGAAGACGAAACGCCTCTAACCCTCCCAGCCTCCTGAAGGATCACAGTATTCTTCTTTGACTTGGGATGTCAAGTCAAACTTGTAGTGTCTCAGTGCCCTCAGGGAACAGGAGCGGTGGGTCAGAGTTTCCTTGTAGTATCAGAATGCCTAGGGGCAAATCAGGCTGTCCTGGACGGCTGCCCAGAGTCCCCTTGTGGGGTTAGGGTATCTCGAGGCAGCAGAGCATGTTGGAATTCAGGGTTTGTTTGTGGACCAAGCTGACCACTTGTTTCTGGGTCTGGGGAGGTCAGGCTGTCACAAGGCTCAGGTGGCTCTAGGAGGTCAGAGTGTATTCTGGGGGAGGGGGAGGGGTGGGTGTCTTGGGTCAGTGCCTCTTGACTTTAACATTGTTAGGGACTGGATATTTGAGTCTCTCCCTTAGTCATGTGTCGAAGCCCTAACCCCAGTGTGATGGTGGTTGGTAGCGGGGCCCTTGGGAGGTGATTAGGGTTAGAGGAGATCATGGGGGAACAGCATGAGGGGATTGGCGTCTTTATAAGAAGAGGAAGAGAGATCAGAGCTAGTTCTCTCTCCACCACATGAAGACTCAGAAGGCGCTGTCTGCAGCCTGGGAGAAGAGCTCTTGCCAGGAGTTGAATCAGCTGGAACCTTGATCTTGGACTTCCCAGCTTCCGGAACTGTGAGAAATAAATGTCTATTGTTAAGCCGCCCAGCCTTCCGTATGTTGTTATGGCAGCCCAAGCTGACAAAGGCTAATGTACATTCTGTTCTCCCGGGGATCTCGTTACAGTGCAGATTCTGATGCAGTAGGACTGTGCTGGGGCCCAAGATTCTACAATTCCAACAAGCTTTCATGCGCCACTGATGCTGCTGATCCATAGACCATATTATAAGCATCAAGATCCTAGGGGATTATGATGTTTTTCTGTCTTAAATTATCAGGTTGCTTTTAAAGGAAGTGTGTGAAGGGTTAGTGTGACCTAGGAGACCAGACAGCCCTGTGGGTACAGTGTTCCACAGGGCTTAGGGTGTCCTCATTGCGTCTGTATGTCCTGAGAGGTCAGAACTTCATGGCTGGGGCTAGGGGCATCTCCTAGTAGAGGTGGAGTGTTCTGGGTTTCAGTAGGTCCTAGAGGATCCTAGAGTCCTGGGGTATCAGGTTGCCTTTAAAGGGTCAGGATGTCTTAGGGATGTCAGAATGTGCTTCCTAGATCTAAGTAACCTCAAGAAGCAGAGGACTGTGGGCACCAGGGTGACCTGACTGCTCAGGGATTCAGTGTGTCAGAGTTTCCTTGAAGAATCGGAATGTCAGGATGTCATGGGAATCTCAGTCTCCTGCAGAGTCTCGAGGTCGGGGGGGTCAGGGTGCACCTCGAATGTAGATGCGCTTGAAGATCAGGGTTTTCTGAAGATCTGGGTGACCTTGGAAGGTCATGGAGTGCTAGAGGTTCTGGATGAAGGATAACGTGATGCTTGGGAGAGGAAAGCACAGGGTACTTGAGAACAACACTGTCCTGGAGACTCATCCTATGGTTCAGCTTGTCCTGAGGGGATGTCGAGTGTATTCTGAGAATGAGGTATCAGGAGGAGCCAGAATGCACCTGTGCCTTTGAGTTTTTTAGTTTCCTGGAAACAGGTCCTTGGGTATCACCCACACACTGAGATGCCAAGCAGGCTCTACTCCTGGACCCCATTTGCACCCCCTCTCTCCCTCCCCCAATGGTGGGGTTCTGAGGAGGGGTCTTGGGAGGAATGCAGTTTCTCCTCCTTACCCTGCCTGCTCCCAGGAGGGGATTTAACAGGACAAAAGAATTTGGCCCTCTGGGAACACGAGCTCTTGGCCCCAGTCCCTGGACCCTCCAACAGAGCACCTTCCCTCATCCGGCTTGTGAGCCTCCCCTGAGGAAGGGGCTCTGGGGAGCGGGCAGTGATTGGATGGGCCCACGAGGGCGAGGAGGAGGCCACTCCGCCCAGGCTCAGGGAGAAAGAGGTGGTGCGAGATTGCAGGCTGGGCAAGGAGGCAGCTGAGGGCAAAGGGGGAGAACGCATCCCAGGGAGAAGGAGCAGGAGGAGAAAAGTAGAGACAAACACAGAAAGAGCGGGAGGGCAAGACAGAGAGAATGAGAGGACACTCAGTTGAAGGAATGAGAGTTAGGAAGAAGGAATGAGAGTGCAAGACAGAGCTCTCTATCTCCATCTATGCAGAGAGAGACTCTTGGAGCCCTGTGAGCAGAGGGAGAGGGCGCGAGGCAACAAGCAGAGAGGGGAACAGAAACAGAATCAGAGACTCGGGCACACGGGAGGCTGGACTGTCCTTGGTCTTTGTTGGTAGCCATGGAAGCGGAAGGTAGGAGTGGGCAGGGTAGGCAAAAGAGGGGGCGAGTTTGCAGCAGCCTCTGGCCCGAGAGCTACCCAGCCGCTGGGACTGTGACCTCCACGGTGGGTGAGTGATCCTCTGGGGTGGGCCTGAGGAGTCTCTGTGCCCAGGCTCCTGTGGGGCAACGGTTCCGCGAGGAAGGTGAAGAGAAGTGAGAACCGGGATCCTAGCATGTTAAACCGTGGGAGCCTTAGAAAGTCAGGGTGCTTATGACGCCTTTGCTTTACACACGGGAACTGCGGTACTGGCGCTGGCGGGCTGTGGAGGGCACACCTGCTGAGGCAGAGGCAGAGCTGACATCTGTCTCCTTGCTCCTGGCCAGCAGCTCGCCCACTGCCCTGCCTTCTCTGAGGGAGAGAGCTGGAGGGGCCAGGGCTTAGGATCTGAGGACAGCAGGGGACCCACTGCTTGCTCAACGAATGTGTCTCCAAGGTGGACAGTGAGCACTGGTGGGGGCCACACCCCTGGGTCCCCATGGGGATGGGTGCCTCAGCTCCAGACATCCCCTTCTCTCAGTGTGTGCCTTCCAGGTATTTCCTTTCCCTCCCTGTTCTCTTCCCTGCCTGGCTCTCAGACTAATTAGTGTGGGGCTTAGCGAGCCTGTGGGGAAGAGAGGCAAGCCTTTCCCACGAGCTCAGGTTCCTGCAGCCCGGTGGCCAGGCCAGGGCTCAGATAGGGGAGAAGACGAAATGTATGTGAGGGGAGGGTGTGTCTGAGCGGAAGAGGGGACTGTCTCATCCTCCCCAGTGAAGGGTTTAGGAACAGGGCAGCCACGTAAAGGAGGTGTAAGTTGAATGTGAGCCGTGAGACCAGGGAACAAGTCACGGGGGTCTTAGAGACCTGGACAGTTTGTTAGGGGGCAGAGGAAACAGGATATCCACAGGGTGAGACCCTGGAGGGTAGTATGTGTGCTCGGGGAGGTGAAAGGAACAAGGAGGGGTACGTTGTCTGCGGAAGTGTAATAGAAGGGGGCCTACAGTGGAGATGCGAGGCAGATGGAGCCGAGGGCCCAGGAGGTAAACTGAGTCTGAGGGGTGTACCCTATGTGGAGGGCACAGCCTGGGTTGGGGGACTCAGGTGAGGCAGGGCTGAGGCTGAGCTGGTCCAGCCAGTTTTGAAAGCTGAAGGATTTCTGGGCAGGCAGAGTGTGTGAGCAGCACGGGGGGCATGAGTAGAATCTGGGGGGACCAGCATACGTGGTCTAGGGAGGGAAGGGTGGGTCCACTTGGCAGCAACCTCTCCCCCCCCCCCACCCCACTCCTCAGACATGAGCACTCGGCCCTGCAGGAACCTCTCTGGTATAGGAGGGGGGAGACCAAGGCTTTCCCCGCAAGGAGGACAGAGGGGTCGCCCGCACTCCCGGCGCCGCCACCGCACCACGTTCAGCCCAGCACAGCTGGGACAGCTGGAGTCAGCCTTTGGAAGGAACCAGTACCCCGACATTTGGGCCCGAGAGGGCCTTGCGCGGGACACAGGCCTCAGCGAGGCCAGAATCCAGGTGATGCCCCAAGATCGCCCCTTCCTCTGGGAAGAAATGCGGATTTAGTGCTTGGGAACCACTGGGGAATAGGTTCTCCGGGGCATTGTGACCTTAACCTAGATGCTCACCAGAACATAGCCCGTCCACCAGTCAACGTGACTGCATCTGCAGCGGCCTCCTCTGCGTCAGGAATGCCCCAGGAGGTTAACCCTAGCTCTAACCTCAGCTAACTGGAACTCCACGCCTACCCCAGCCTTAATAGTGATGCGACTTCCAACAGAAACTCAATTCCCACTGTTCACAGATGTATGCAACCTTGTCCCTAATCATGGTCTGGAAACCAAACCAGCCTGATGCTCCCTCAATCCCAACCCTAGAGTTCATTCATCTTAAGTATAGACCCTACTCTAAATCCAGCCGTGTGTGTAACAATCAAACTCGTGCAGTCTTAACCTCTAACGACCCTAGGGGAAATTTCCCCTTCTCTGAGGAGGGAAAACGCCTTGTGTCATATTTATCTCTTTCTGTTGGAAGTTGACAATTCTTACCCAAAGTTGGAGAAGTTGGGCACATTTAGATGCAGATTGGGGTAATAGCATGGGTCTCCCTTTGTCAGTAGGTTGGGCTCAGCCAGGCCTCTGGAACTGCTTTTCTTCCTGTGGCCATGTGGGAGAGGCCTATGCCCTGTACCTGTTGCTTCTGTCACTGGGGGAGGAGGTCACATGTGACGATGCACCTATGTGAGACAGGGGCTCTGATGTGCCTATTCTCCCTGCTCCTCAGGTCTGGTTCCAGAACCGCAGAGCTAAGCAGCGGAAGCAAGAGCGGTCACTGCTCCAGCCACTGGCCCATCTGTCTCCTGCCACCTTCTCTGGTTTCTTGCCAGACTCCCCTGCTTGTCCCTACTCCTACCCAACACCACCTCCACCGGTGACCTGCTTCTCTCACCCCTACAACCATGCCCTTCCTCCTCAGCCCTCCACAGCTGGTTCCTTTGCTCGACCCCACCAGTCTGAAGACTGGTACCCCACCTCGCACCCAAACCCCGCTGGTCATCTGCCCTGCCCTCCACCCCCACCCATGCTCTCCCTCAGCCTTGAGCCACCAAAGTCCTGGAACTAAGGTCAAACAAATGCTGATAAGGTAATTCCTCAGCCTGTGGCCCTCATGAAACACAGAGAAAACTGGGTGGCTCCCTTTCTGTCTAAGGGTGAAGTAGAAATATGGTGGGGGCCAGCTCAGACATTGGGAATTTAAGAATGGGAGTCCATGATGAAGGCTCACTCAGGTGATTAACGGAGAGAATTTGGGAAGATGAGCTAATGGAATATACATGTTGAAACACATCCACAGAGGAGGCCGGTGGAAGGGTGGTACTAACGGAAGCAACTGTGGTGGCTGGTGCATGGAAACTGTTGAGGGAGGCGGGGCGTGCAGGGCTTCATTCATTGAGATCATGGCTGGAGATCTCCATCCCAGCGGTTTCAGGCTGATTTCAATAAGGCTTCTGATGTAAAGTCTCCGTGTACATCCGTCCTGTCTCCCCGCTGCTACCCAGGTCAGTCATTAGCTTCTGTTCATCCTGTCCTAGAAACCTCTCCTGATTCTTCCTCTCCTTTCCATTCCAGCAGACGCTTTTCTGGCCCCATATTTTCTAACTAATCCTCCTCATTAGTTCCCTTAGCTCCAGCCTTTCCCAGTCCCAGTGGACCTTGCAAATCTGATCAGCAAAGAATGGCTCTCCGAAGTCTTATAAAAAATGAATAAGTAAGATCTGATTAGCTTGACCTGTAAGTCTCCAACATTACCTTCAACCTGGCTGTTATTCAGTTGACTGTATGTTTTAACATACGTGGTTTCTGATAAAAAAGAAACACTTTGATTTAGGGCAGACTTTTCCGAGAGCAAACCACAAGTCTTGAGGCTCATGAGAGGGAATTTCCAGAAAAGAACCTGCTGTGAGGCGCCTTGGTGGAAGCCTTACTAACAGAAACATGTGTGGCCTAGTTGGTGGCACCATTTTTATATCATATTGCTTATGATGTACTTGTTTTACTCATAATTTACTTATTTGTATATAGGCCTACCTCACTGAGTGGCAGGTCCATGGCAGAATTCTGAGTAAACAAGCCTCTAGCGATGGATGCTCACGTTGTTTGCAGTTTTTTAATATGTAGCATTAGAAAGTCTGTGATTGAAACCTCTATATTACACATTTGCACTCCCATCTAATTATCTCCTTGGGCCGGACTGCCTTCCAGAAAGATGACACCAGTTCACATGCCCCCAAAGTACCTAAGTGTCAGTTTCGGCACATCCTTGTTGACCTTTACTATTTTTCACAATTTGTTAACTGAGTGATGCCTCCTTGTTGCTTATTTTAAAATTTTCATTTAATCAATTGCTAGTGAGATTTAAAATAGTTTCATGTTTATTGGCAATTTACCTTTTTCCTTTTGTGCACTGCCCCTCTGCGCTGTGTGTGCCTTTCTGTACCGCTACAGTCACCCTTGAGTAGCGCCTGAGACTTCTCTGTGTATTGGGGACGTCACTACCTGTTCTACACCTTGCAACTATTTTCAACATTTGTTATTTGTTTTTGAGCCTATGTCAACAAGAGTTTCCTGAGAGAATTAAGCCCTAACGCTGTAGGTACCGATTGTATGTAAGGAATTCACTTCTATTTTACGCCTCTAGAATGGTACCAGTTACACAGAATTGGCAGACTTGGGAAAGCAGTCACTCAAACCATTTTCTGTAGTTTGGATGAGGAACCCCAGGTGAGAAATCTCCCTTTGTTGTTACTGCTTTCACCCATGTTTTCTTCATTAGTTGGATCAAAATGTCACGCCTTGAGTCAGCTGAAATTTATTTTGGGATGAGCAGTAAAATAGTCATAGAATTGCCCCTCAATCACCTAGCTAGTTCCTACAATATAATTCATTTAATAGTCTCACTTTGCCCCATTCTTTTGTAAAATCATATTTTTTCATACACTAAGTCCTCATATATACACAGGACAATTGTAGACTCCTAATTCTTTTCTGTCAATAAGCTTCTCTATTCTGATACTAGTACCACAGTGTTTTAATTATCAAAAATTTAAAGATTATTGCTCTTTAAAATGTTAAATTCTCTCAACCAAACACAAGATGTGTCCTGTCATTTTTTCCAGACTTGTCTCATGTTTCTCAAGAAAGTTCTTTTTTTATAAAACAAATCTTAAGAGTTTTTAAATTACAAAAGTAATACATTCTCTTTATAACAAGTCAACTCAAAAGAAAAAGATTTTATACATATACAACTTACACATATAATATACAAATATATATTATATATGCATATAAATATATATGATATTTATTAAAATATATATTATATACATATATGTACATATATATATTAACCTGGATTAAACACAAAAACCTCATGTTGAGCAAAATTTTTTCCGAAAAACATCTTCAATATATCATACTATTTATATAAAGTTTTAAAATATGCAAAATAACTTCTAGATGATAAAAAATTTAAATATACATACTTTTGCATATTATATGTTTGAATATATATGTTCAAGTCCAACTGCACAGGACTGATAAGCAGCCGTTTCGGAGAGAGAAAGCACACAGTGACCCAGGAGGGGCCCACAGGGGTACTCAATTCTTCTGGGGTACATTTGTATTTGTTATAGTAGTTAGTCCTAACACTTTTTCGAATGTCTCGGATATTTCATAATAAGTGTTTAAGGTAATGATCTTGTCCATTGAGCCCTCTCCAACTCGGTATCATGAGATAAACGACAGCAATAGTGTATCTCTGTCCACAATTATTTATGCTCAGAGAAAAGTATACAAATATACACACTAATGTTTTTTCCTTTTTTAAAATAAAATGGTATCCTACTATATATATTATATATAAGGAGTATATATATACTCCTTAATGTCTTTTGTAGAATTAGAACCTATGAACACCTTTCAAGTGGATTATATAGATTTTACTGTTTCATTGCCGTTAAGTGGCAGTTCCATGAGCCACACAACCGTTTCCCATTATTCAAGAGTCAAAGCTGGTTTCGTATTTTGCTTTGTTTTACCACCATAAATGCCACTATAGTTGTTTTGTTATACGATAATTCTCAAAAAAAACCAAAAAGGATAAAACCACAATTCTTTCATAGAGATGTAAAATAAACACGTACTAATGATTTAACTCATTATTAATGAGGCCATAAAAAAGATGTCAAAACCAGTTCAAAGGACGATCTAAAGAACAGACACATGTATAGATGAGGAACAGTGAAATGAATGTGTAAATAGAGGCAAAATTGGCTTCTTTCAGTGGGGGAGAGAAGTCAATTGAACCTTGGGGGGTGGGGCAGGACTTATTTACATGTCTACAGACAAGAATTACTTCGCTTTGCAATCAGTTATCTACAACTCACAGAATTGCGGAATAGCTCAACGGCAAAGAAAGCCTCAGAGCCCCCAAAGAACCAAAATCCAATAAGCCAGAAAGGTGGGCCCTCGACCAGCCGCGGTTCCCGGTTGAAGCGCGTTTGCCCCGCAGCTTCTCCCGGGCAGGTGCTTTTCCTCCCGCTGCACACGTCCCCAGCGGGGGGTGCTGCGGTCAGGGTTATGTGCAGTGACAACTGCAAGAGACACTGCCTGATTAGTTTGCCAAAATGTGTAGCTTAGGAATGCTGTCCCGTTTAAAAACTATGTTTTAAAAAAGCCTAGAAAAACTCCCCCCTTGTATTTCTTCCTTGGTTTGGATGTTTTTTCTGTCTGCAATAACTCACGAGCCTATTTCTGCACATGCTGAGCACCAGAGGACTGTCTCGTAGACGATGCTCAAGTACTCGACCAGCACCACTAAACGAACCACCGTTCTCAAATCGAACCAAGCTGCTGCCTTTAGCACAGATCATCAATTAAATTCCCATGGGTTTAAACGTGTCCTCGGTTCTCTATTCGGGGGCTGGTTCTTTCATCAGCTTTTCAGGCTCACGCAGGCCGGCCCCCACCCCGGGTCTCCCCGCCCTCCTCACACCCGGCCCGGCGCCGGGCTGGGAAGGGCTGCAGATGGGCGGTCAAGTTCTCTGGGCCCTTGGCTCGCGCCTGCCCTAGCCCGTCCCAGCCTCCTCTCCCGCGCCAGAGCCTCAGACGGCTCCCGGGGAGGGCAGGGGCGGGAGCGCAGGAAAGCTGGGCTGCTCCCGCGGTACCGGCTCCTTCTCGTCGCCCGCCCGCGGGGGCCGTGGCGCCTCCGGAGCCCGGGACTGACGCGGGGATGAAGCCTTCGGGGTTAGCAAGGCCTCACGGCGGCCCGGCCTTCTGAGAAAGCCAGGAGGCAGGGCAGGGCGCAGCTCGACTCTTCGGGCTCCTCTGTCCTGCCTTCTCGGGAGAAGAGATACTCAAAGTTAAAACTGGCAGCGGGTTGGAATCTTTGCCCCAGTTGGGATTAAAAAAATGAAAAAGAACTTCCTTCAAGCAGCAACATACCCTCCTCATCCCCGCCAACCAAAGGGCAAACGCAGCCACGCGAGGGTCAGCAAGGCTCGCGTCAGCAAGGCACGCGTTCGTCTTTGCGTGGGACTTGGAGCCCGAAACGGGCGTGCAGGGCGTGGAAGGGCAGGAGCTCCCGGGGGCCGAGCGACGTGGGGGCGACCGCGGCTCGGCACCGGGAGGGGGCCGCCGGCGCGCTTCTGCGCGAGCCCGGCCGCGGCGAGGACCGCGGGACGGGACGCGACTTAACCACCAGGCCTAAGAACGCGGAGGCTTTAAAAGCATTCCGCTTCTGTGAGAAACCCCGAATGCCAGCAGCATTCCATCGAGGGACTGGCTGGAACCCGCAGGGGATGCTCCCGGACTCCTGGACTGAGGGCGGTCGGGGCCCTTTCCGGCTCTACCAGCCTCACCTCCCCCGGAGCTCGACGGCCGCGTGTTTCTCTGCGCTTCAGATTCTTCTCGGTCCCGGAGTCTGGCTCTTCGCCGACCCGCGGGCTGTCTGTCCAATGCAAACTGCACCCGGCCGCCCTGCAGGATGCAAAGGGACTTGGTCCGTCCCGGCTGAGCTCGCCAGGCCTGGAGCTCGCCGCCTCCGCAACCTGGTCTGCGCATCACGCATGACCTCGGGGTCTTGAGAAGAGTCCTTCCCCGCCGTCTTGGGTTTTCCTCTCGAACTGGGGCTCCCGGCTCCCAAGACTGGCAAGAGGACACGTGAAGGCCTGTACCACGAGAGACCTCTCCAGTTCGGGTATGTAAGCAGACTGCACGTCCAGGCGCCGTCTACACCGCCCACCTGCGCAAACAGCGCCCCCCTTGGCTCTCTGGGGACCAAGGCTCAGCTTGCTCTGGGGAGGATGGAACCGGGGAATAAGTCTTGCAGACCCTGGAAGCGGGATCAGTGCCATTCCGGCAGGGAATCATGGTACCGGGACCTAAGTATGACACCTATGTGGGACAAGGGCTGGAGCTCCCGGGGGCAAGTACCCTGGACCCCGAAAACTTCTCACGGGTGGAGACAGTGGCAGCTGCCGGGTTGGAGCAGGGCCCCGGTGCCAGGCTCTAACACTACACTGGGTGGGTTTCCCTGCAGGGGCCTATCCCAACAAATCTTCCCGCTATTTTCCAGGTTTTCCCGAATTTCTCCGGAATTGAAATGTCTACTGTCTCTTTTCCACGGTAGAAGCAAAAGCTGGACCCAAAGTCCCAGGAACAAGAAGGGCTCAGAGACTCCGCCTCTTTTGAGTTTGGGCAATTAAGGCTGGCGTTTTCCAAGCTCCTGCTGCACTGGGCTCCCTTCTCCTCTCCTTCGGACCTGCCTCACTCACATTCACCCCCTCCACACTAGGTGTCTAAATGTCCAGGGGGTCCTTTACTACTTTCCTGGCACCCAAATAATAAGCCCAAGGTGGGATGGGGCAGGGGTCAGCCCCACCGCAGGTGTGTGTGTCTTTGGGGGCTGCAGAGTCGGGAGAGGCCTAGGAAGCCACATGGCCAAGGCTCTGGGGCTCAGGGTACTCAAGTTGTTTGCAGGACTCCTGGCCCCTCCTGAGCCCTGGCCTCTCTGGACCAGCAAACGGGGCCTGGGGAGCTGGTGCAGGGCACCTCAGCTAGCAACCAGAACACCTCTGGGAGGTTCCAGCATCTTCTAGGGTGAGGCGGGCCCATGTGCCTCAAAGTAAGGAAGACACTGGACTCCTCAGGAACTCAGGCCTGGGGCCTAAGCCTGGCCAGGTGAGGGAGGTGGGGGGGCAGCATGGGTGTTGACAGCTCCCACTCCACCAGATAGGCTCTTGGGTCACAGGGACAGGAACAGCAAGGTCAAAGAAGTCCGGTCCTCTTGCCCATCTCCAGAGGATGGAACTGAGCCCTGACCAAGCCACCTGCCCAGTCCCCAAGCCCTCCCCTCCCACCGCCCGTCCACTGGTTGTGTCTGCTTTTCGTTGGGCTCCTCACGTATCGCAGCCAGACTTCTCATTCTCCCAGAACTCCGTGCGAACATTTGTCGGGCCCCTACCTAGAGCCCAGATGGCGGTCAGATGCTGCAGACTCACCTAGAATCCAAGAAATTCCTGCCGACGCTGGACAGACCGGGACAGGGGGCCCGTGTGAACCCAGCCTCTGTCGTCGGTGCGAACGGCAGACAGAGGAAGAAAGGAAGGCTCCGAGAGGGGACACGCCTTCCTCTTCGGAGACCACGTCCCCGCTCTGCTGCGGCACCTGCAGACGCTGCCCCGGGGGGGGGGGGGACAGGGGAGGAGAGGGGGAAATGCGAGGGTCGCGGGAGCGCCTGCTCCCGACAGGCACCCGCAGAAGCCCTCGGGACGCAGAAGCCCTGGGGACACGCGGGCCGCCTGGCCTGGCGGGGCTTCGTTCGAGCGCTCGCCTCCCGCGGCGGCCACTCTGGGGATCTGCCTGCTTTTCTGGCCACCTTCTGGCTAAGCTGGGTGCCCCATCCCGGTTTCGGTATCCCAGCCCGGGGGCGGGGATGTCAGCAGCAGACGCGCGAGAGAACCCTTCTAGCAGCTGGGCCTCCGCCGCGGTCCAGGGTGGGGCTCCGGGCGCCCCGAGTTCCGCCTGCGCAAAGCCTTTAAATCAAGGAGCCCCGGGCCGCGCAGGCACCTCCCGGCTCTTTCGTGCTCCGAGGCTGTGCAGGGGTCCCAGACACCCCTTCCCACCCTCCGGGGCCCCCGGCACAGCGGGGCGTCCTGCGCTGGGGACCGAGGGCGGGGCGGCCCGGGGAGGGGCCTGGGCGATCCGCATTTGTCACCCTCCCCCACCTCATTAATCAAACCATCCCCAAATAAAACAAAACAGCTTCTTCAGAAACCCCCCCTTGCCTCAGGAATTCAGTGTTCAAAAACGCCGATGTCCGTCGGACGCGCCCTTCCCTAACACCGCCCGGCCGCGGGTGCCTGGGGTCGTCGCTGCGGACTCTCCTTTCTGCAGGGGACACCGAGCCCACCGGCTCAAGCACTAGTGGGTAAGCGGGTTCCTGCGATCCGGTCCAGATGCGGAAGACCCCGCCGCCCTCACCCGCCGCGCCGCCCGGCGGGTCCACACCGCCGCCCCGCTTCCCCGTCCGGTGCGCCGGCCGAGCGTCCGCGGCTACTTGTCGCGGGGACCCCTTCGCGCTGGGGCAGGGCCCGGGGCAAATCTTTCTTTTACCTCGAGAGGATGCTTAAGAGGTGGCTGCTGGGCGGAAGTTGGCACGGGGCGACTCTAAACTTAATTCTCGTCACATAACAGCCTCGGTGGCTCCGGCCCGCTCCTCCTCTGACTCAGAAGAGAGAAAGCAGCGGCGGGACCGCAGCGTCTTGGCGGAGAGCCGGGCTCCGGGCCGCGGCGGGGGCGAGTCGGAACCCAGGATGAGGGCTCGGAGCCGAGGGCGCCCAGACCCGCTGCCCCGGCGCCCGCGAGTTCCGGGGTGCAGACGGGGGCGGAGGCGGGGCTGGAATGGCCTCGTCCTGGCTGCGTGGCCTCCGCGGATTACAGGCGGCGGGAACTGCTTTTACCACCGTTAAGCCTGAGCCTTCCAACCCGCTTGGGCTGTGAATGAAAACTGGTGCTTGGCCTTCAGATTGACAGGGCAGGGTCCGAGCCCCGGGTCAGCGGAGCGCTGAGGTTTCCTTTTGTAGACCGAGTTTGTCACAGTGCAGTGGGCGGTGTGTTTAAACTTTAATATGTATATTAAATATGTATATTATGTCGTAGATAAATTGAGGCCCAGTAGTTACTCTGGAGGGGAGAGGCGTCGAGGTACCGGCGCTGGGGCGTGAGCCCCCTCCCCCTGCGGCGGGGAAGGCCAGGAGGTGGGACGAGGAAGGCAGGCAGGACTAGGAGCTGGGGCTTTGAGCCTAGGGATCTGTGAAGGATAGATTTTCTTCCTGAGGGCTCAGAGCGAACCCGGAGTTCCCCTCGCTGTTTTTGTTGTTGCTTCTTTCTTTGTTTTGGTTTAATCTTTTCAAATCCTGTCTCTTCCTTTGTAGCTTATCCAGTGCTCTCCTCTAGGGCGCGTTGTCCGCCGCTGCTTGGTGTTCTCCGTGCTCATCGCTACCGCCAGGCCGCCTCTCACGAGGGTGGCCCTGGACGCCACATGGCTGTTCCTTGCTGCCTGGTCCCCAGTGAGGCATGATGAGGACCAGTCTGCAGGTCGTGGCCTTACCTCACCCTTCTCCCCAGAATGTGTGGGGCTGCTTCCTGGGCCTTGAGGCGGTGTGGTGAAGCTCCAAGGAGGCAGTGAGAAGCTGGGTGCCAGGATTTCCCGCAGCCACCAACTCCTGGTGTCGCCCTGGGGCCCACTCCCCTCTCCCTCAGTCCTAGGTCCCCAGCCCCCCGGAGTGGGCAGGACAGGTGTCCCCCCTCTGCCCCAGCCTTGGTAGACCAGTGTTACTGACCTCAGGCCCCAGGTGCTGAAGAGGCTCATTCTGCACAGTGAGCTGAGGGCCCCCACATGGGGCTCCAGATGGTTTTTTTGTGGGGGCTGTTGGAGCCCCCTCCAGGGCTAACACCCCCCCCCCCGTAGGACAGAGCTAACGGGGAGCCCCAAGAGAAACAGTGCGTAATAGGGATCACAGGCATCTGGTTTAAGAAAACAGCTTTTAAATCCTTCTGGAAGCTAATTTTCCATTCTCTTGGTGGAGTTGTGGAGGAATATGTTTTGTGTGAGTCGTAGTTGGGCCTGTCAGCCATCCATCCACGTATGCGGGTCTCTCATTTTTGTCTTTCCTGTTCCTGAAGAAGAGTGCACGAGTCCTAAGTGCCGCTTGTGTAGTTGAGCACTGACTGCGGGGAGGAGGGTGTGGTTGGGAGAGCACTAGGAGGACTCAGAGAACTCAGAAAAGCCATTGTATTCATATCACAAGTTATGATGGCAAAGGAATACAGATTAAAATCAGCAATGGAAAAAGGCACGTTGGGCACCGTCCAGGAGACACTAGGTGCAAGCTTCCAGTTGTCTTTTCTTAGTGGTGTTGTGTGGGCAGGGCTCAATGATGTGAGACAACATGCTTGCCAACCAGGGAGGCTCAGTGAGCGTTAGTTTCCAGGGTTTTTAATTGGAGGTTGCTCATGTAGGCATGGCTTGCCATCCCTGTGACTGACCTTCAGTGTCCAGCCTCTCCAGAGGTCAAGGTGATACCTCCTAGGTCGAGTCCCATCATTATTCACATTGTCAGCACATACCACCCGGTGTGACCCAGGGCCCCCAGGGAAACAAAGACACTCTTACCAAGCAGGACAGGAGAGAACCTCCAGGGCTTGGAGGTCGCCTCCCGGGAGCAGAGCAAGGGCCAAACCCCTCTTTGGAATGGGCGGCGTCTGGACAGTCCAGACTTGCTGAGTTAAGTCTTTTCTGCATGGGGTGGGGGGGGCAGTTAAAGAGTTGATCTAAATTTTTATTGCTTACTTTTTAAACTTGTGGGTTTTAGACATTCTTTTGCCCATCCACCTCCTGGAAGTTACTGGATCTGTTCCCTTCTTTCCTAGTCATCATTTCCTATTTGAAAACAAGGAAAGAGAGTATTAAAGAGTTTGTGGGTCTTAATCACGTTCACTTCACACAGTAGTTGTGCTGATTTTGGAGAGTGTGATTGAAGATATTCTGTAAACGTCAGGGGTTTTAAACCTTAAGATTCGTGGGCTCTAAGCTTCAAAGAGCATTTGTGATATTATCTTATTCGATCTTCCAGTGGACTTTGGATTTCTATCCCCATTTGTCAGGTGAGGAAACTGACGTTCAGGGATGTAAACTCCCTTGCTTAAGGTCTCTGCATTCCTAGAAAACCGTGAAGCACCCACTGAGGGCAAATGCAATGCATTTAAAGACGTGACCATGTCAGACTACTTCTTTACAGAAATCCTTAGAAGCCCACTGTTGATTCTGTAAGTCTAAGAGGAAACCCCCAGGTCATAAAGCTGGATATCTGCACTGCTTTCATCTACTAAGTGTACATTTTAAGCACGCCTCCTGTCTCCCAGATCTCCTGAAGATCATGCGATATTTTTGCTCCAATGTGAGGAAAAAAATCATTCAAATTAAGAAAAACTCCATATCTCAACAGATCCTGAGAAGACTGTCGACTGCAGCTCAGGGATTTTAGTTGGTGTATTGGTTTGCTAGGGCTGTTGTACCACAAAGGACCACAAACTGAGTGCCTTAAAAATAGAAATTTCTCTACATCATGTGTCATCAGGGAAACACAAATTAAAGCAACAATGAGATGCACTACTCACTCACTACTCGTTGTTAGAATGGTCAAAATCCAGAGCGCTGGTGAGGATGTGGAGTAACAGGAACTCTCATTCATTGCTGCCGTGAGTGAAAAATGGTACGGCCAGTTTGGAAGACAGGTGATTTCTTACAAAACTAAATACTTTTTTCATAGGATTGTACTCCTTGGTATTTACCCAAAGAAGCTGAAAACTTATATTCACACAAAAACCTGCAAACACATGTTTACAGCAGCTTTATCAATAATGGCCAGAACTTGGAAACAACTAAGATGTCCTTCGGCAGGTGATGGATAAACTGTGGTACATCTGGACATTGGAATATTATTCAGCACTAAAAAGAAATGAACTATCAAGCCATGACAAAACATGGAGGAAACTTCAATGCATATCACTAAATGAAAGAAGCCAATGTGAAAAGACTACATTTTGTATGATTCCAACTGTATGACATTCTGGGAAAGGCACAACTCTGGAGACAGTAAAAAGATTGCCATGGTTGCTGTGGAAGAGAAGGATGAGTAGGCCGAGCACAGAGGATTTTTAGGGCAGTGAAACTACTCTGTACGATGCTATAATGGTAGATACATGTTGTTCAAACCCGTAGCATGTAGAACACCAAGAATGAACCCTGAGTAAACTGTGGACTTTGGGTGATTGTGACGTGTCCATCTACGTTCATCACTTGTAACAAATGTGCCATTCTGGTGGGGGATGTTGATAATGGGGGCGGCTGTGCATGTGTGGGGGCTGGGGTAAATGTAAAATCTCTACCTCCCACTCAGTTTTGCTGTGAACCTAAAACTGCTCTAAAAAAAAAAAGGGTATTTAAGAACATCCCAAAATTTATTATCTCACAGTTACAGAGGCTAGAAGTCCAAGACTGAGGTGTTGGCAGGGTTGGTTCTCTCTTAGGGCTGTGAGAAAAAAAAATCTGTTCCATGCATCTTCCCTAGCTTCTGGTGACTTGCTGCCAATCTTGGCTTACAGAAGCATCACCCCAGTTTCTGCCTTTATCTTCGTATGGCATTCTCCCACTGTGTCTGTCTCCTTTGTATCTGTACATATATAGGGCACCAGTATATAGGCACAAGTATAGGGCACCCCCTTTGTATAAGGGCACCAGTCGTATGGATTAGGGCCCACCTTAACGACCTCATTTTAACTTGATTGCCTTTGTAAATACTCCATCTCCAAATAAAATCACATGGGAGGTACTGGGGTTAGGCTTTCAGTTTAGGAATTTTTGCAGGACACAATTCAACCCATAGCAGTTGGTAAACAATACTTCAAAAAAAAGCAGTGGCAGAATTCTGGCTCCCACCTGGACTGTAAAGAGCTGGAAGACATGTAGCTCCCATCCTTGCTATAAAAAAGAGCCACTCTAACATGGAACTTTTGACTTTATTTGAACCCATTGGATAGCTGAGGTCACAGAGCAACCAACTAGCCTAAAATCTGAGAGCCAGTGCCTCAAATAGGACACAAGTAGGAAAAGTTTAGTTAGGATAGTTGAAAAATTGGTGAAGAGTAAGTATGAGCTGACAGGATGGTATGAATCCCCTGAAAGCCACAAAAAATGGAAAAGTACACGCCCTTTGGCAGACATTTTTTCCAAGAACCTCACAGGGTGCTCGTGGAACACATCTGAACAAGCCCTAAGAAGTGGGCTGTGGACCAACATCAAATAGTTTAACGTATGCACAACTGGAATCCCAGGAAGGGAAGAAAGAGAAAATGGGGCAGAAAAAATATTTGAAGAAATAATGGCTGAAATTTTTCCAGATTAGTGACAGACACTAAACCACAGACCAAGAAGCTCAGTGAGCTCTGTATTAATGATGTTTTATTGTTTCTGTAACTTGATGCTGTAACATCTTCAAGATGGATGTCAGTTACTTTAGGTAAACAACTAGGGACTTGAGAAAAGCATCCAACATCCCCACATTCCTAGCCCAGCATGAGGTCGCAGGGCACCACTTTTAAAATAGCTAACTAATCTCAGAGCCTCCGTCCACCCTCCTTGCTTCCTTCTGGAGGAAACCACAAGAAACGCACTTGTCCACAGCGCCTCCCTCTCCCTCTGCCTCGTGACCAACCCCAGTGCTCCCCCCGACTGGCCCCCATGGAGTGCTGCCTTTTCCCCAGGAAACCATGAGTATAATAAACTTTATAATTAGCCATCCCCCCTGTCTGATTTGTGTTTGGCCTCACCATACTTTTGTTAAAGTAAAAAACAAATGAAGACCAACCTTGAAAATTCCCTGAACAGACAAAACCAGTTTAGTCATACAAGCAAAGCTTAATTTAGCTTATTTTGCAAGACTAACTTGACCTGGCTCATTTCTTGCTCATGCTTCTGGAAATTATAAGCAAAACTTGAACTGTTTCCCACAGTTGATATGAGGTAACCACTGACCAATTCCTTATCATTTAAGAAAATTCTAATAACATAACCAATCACAGTGAAGAATAAACAGTCATCGCTTTCTCACTATATAAGCTGCTTTATAACAACAGACCCCTGAGCCTCATTCCATGTTTTGGTTTGAGTGCTCCCAGTTTGCAAACTGACTTTTGGTGTGTGCACAATAAACTTTTACTAATTACTACTTTGATGATTCATTGATTTTACTCCCCTCATTTCTGGACTTTTGATACCTTTGTTGATAAATTATGATTTAAAAAAATTCCAAGAAGGATATAACTCTCCCCCCCCCCACCAAATCACATTTACTCATCATATTCAAACTGAAAAAAACCAAAGACAAAGAGAAAATCTTGAAGGCAGCCAGAGGGAAAAAATACACATTAGCTACAAATGAATGAGGATAAGAAATACAGGAGACTTCTCATCAGCACCTGTACAAGCAAAGAAGATGACAGCGCCATCTTTACAGTGCTGACGAAGCTCTCAACACAGAAATTTTACTTAGTGAAAATTCCCTTCAAAAGTGAAGGAGAAATAGTTTTTCAGACACACAGGAACTGAGGGAATTCAGTGCCAGCAGACCTACCCTACAAGAAAATTTAAAGTAACTGATCCAGGCAGAAAGAATACAATATAGGGCAGCAAATTGGATCTACACACACACACAAATAAAAGCATTGGAAATGGAATAAATGAAGCCAAAGTAAAATTTTTCTATTCTTTGTTTTTATTATTCTAAATGCTAACTGCTTAAAGCAAAAACTATAAGAGTGTATTGCATATTTATAGCATATTTTAAAGTGACATATATGACACAATGGCAAAAGGATGGAAGGGAGGAATTGAGAATATACACTTATAAGGTACTTATAAGGTTTTTGTTTGTTTGTTTTTTTGAGGAAGATTAGCCCTGAGCTAACGTCTGCTGCCAATCCTCCTCTTTTTGCTGAGGAAGGCTGGCCCTGAGCTAACATCAGTCCCCTTCTTCCTCTACTTTATATGTAGGACGCCTACCAAAGTATGGCTTGTCAAGCAGGTGCCATGTCCACACCTGGGATCCAAAATGGCGAACCCCGGGGCTACCAAGGCGGAACATGCTCATTTAACCACTGCACCACCAGGCCGGCCCCATACACTTATAAGGTTTTTACACTACAAGAGAAGTATGAAAAAAGAGGCATAAATAATAAGTCAATGAGGAGGTGGAGAGAAATCATAAAATTAAATCCACAAAGGCAGGAGAAGAGGAAAAACAAGAAGAGAAAACAAACTGAACAAAGAAAAAACATCTAGCAAGAAGATAGCTTTTAATCCAACCATATCAATAAGCAGTTTAATGTGAATAGCCTAAACATACCAGTTAAAAGACAAAGATTGTCAGATTGGATAAAAAAGAAAAAGAAAGAAAAATCAAGACCCAACTTCATGGTCTACAGGAAACCTACTTTAAATACAAAGACACAGGTAGGTTACAACACAAGCTATAAAGGGGGAGGGGTGATTTTGCTCACCAGGATCCATTCGGCAATGTTAGAGACATTTTTGGTTTTCAAAACTAGGAGGTGCTACTGACATCTAGTGTATAGCGGCCAGGGACACTGATAAACATCCTACAATGGACAGGACAAAGAATTATTTGTCCCAAAATGTCAGTGCTGAGGTTGAAAAACCTCGAATTAAAATAAAAATATTGGAGAGAGACCATGAAAAACAGTAACCAAAAGAAAGTCAAGGTCGCCATATTTATTTCAAACAAATTAGACTTCAGAACAACAGTGTTATCAGGGATAAAGTGGTACATTGCAAATGAAAAAGAGGCCAATTTTCCAAGAAGACATAATCTTAAATGTCTATGAACCTTCATACACACACTTCAAAATATATGCAGCAAAAATGAATAGATCTGAAAAGAGAAATTGATAAATCCACAATTATAGTCAGGACTTCGACATTCCTCTCGCTAACTGAAAGAACACGTAGCCAGAAATTCTGTAAAAATATAGATGACTTGAACAGAATGTCGACCAACTTGACCTAATTGACACTTAGAGAACACTCCAACGCAACAACAGCAGAATATGTGTTCTTTTCAAGTGCACAAGGAACACTCATAAATATACAGCATGTTCTGGGAAATAATACAAACCTTAAAAAATTGAAAAAAGTTGGATTCATAAAAATGTATGTTCTCAGGCCTGCCCCAGTGGCCTAGAGGTTAAGTTTGGTGCGTTCCACTTTGGTGGCCTGGTTTGATTCACTGGGCACAGACCGACACCACTCATCTGTTAACAGCCATGCTGTGGCAGTGGCTGACACAAAAGGAAAAAAAGAGGAAGACTGGCAATGGATGTTAGCCCAGAGTGAAATCTTCCTCAGGAAAAATAAATAAATAAATATATATATATATATATATATATATATATATTTATAATATATATATTCTCAAACCATAATGGAACTAAACTAAAAATCAATAGCAGAAGAATGAGAGGAAAATGTACAAACACTTGGAAATTAAACAATAAACTTATAAGTAACATATGAGTCGAAGAGGAAGTTGAGAAATTAAAAGGAATAGTTTGAACAGAATGGAAATAAAAATACAATATATCTAAATCCGTACAGTGCAGCTAAAGCAATGTATAGAGGGAAATTTACAACCTTAAATGATTTTATTAGAATAGAAAAAAGATCTAAAATAAGTAATCTGATTTCCACCTCAAGAAACTAGAGGAGCAAATTAAACCTAAAGCAAGCAGAAAGAAGGAAATAACAAAGATTAGAACAGTAATTAATGAAATTGAAAACAGAAAAGCAATAGAGAACAATCAATAAAATCAAAAGCTGATTCTTTGAAAAGATCAATAAAATTGATAGAGCTCTAACCAATGTGACCAAGAAAATATGAGAGAAGACACAGATTACCAATATCAGGAATGAAACAGAAGACATTACTACTGATCCCACAGACATTAAGAGGATAACAAGGGAATATTATGAAAACTCCACGTTTTTTGACAACTTAGATGAAATGGACCAACTTATTGAAAGACACAAACTACCAAAACTCAAGAAGAAAGATAGGTAATTTAAAAAGTTGGATTTAATAGTTTAAAACCTTCAAAAACGAAGCAAGACAACATACTCTGGGCCCAGAGGGTTTCACTGCTGAATTCTACAAATATTTAAGAAAAAAATAATACCAATTCAAAACAGTGTCTTCCAGAAAATAGAAAAAGAAGGATCACCTCCCAAATCATTTTATGGAGCCAGAACTACCTTAATCGTATAACCAGACAAAAGATGTTACCAGAAAGAAACACTACAGACCAATGGCCCTCATGAACACAGATATTAAAATCAATAAAATATTAGAAATTGAATCCAACAATACATAAAGAAGATACTACATCACAACAAAGTGAAGGTCAACACAAGAAAGCAAGGCTGATTCAACATTAGAAAAATCAATCAACACAGTTTGTTTCATTAACAAATAAATAGGGGGCTGGCCCCGTGGCCCAGTGGTTAAGTTCTTGCGCTCCGCTGCAGGTGGCCCAGTGTTTCGTTGGTTAGAATCTTGGGCGCGGACATGGCACTGCTCATCAAACCACGCTGAGGCAGCGTCCCACATGCCACAACTAGAAGGACCCACAACGAAGAATATACAACTATGTACCGAGGGGCTTTGGGGAGAAAAAGGAAAAAAAAAACCAAATAAATAAAAGTAACCCTATAATCATCTCAATAGATGCAGAAAAAGCATTTGACAAACTTCATCATTTTTTAATCACAGAAACTGTCAGCAAAATAGGGCTTAAGGAAACTTCCTTAACCCAGTAAAAGGCATCTACAAAACCCTACAACATCCTACTCAACCAGGACCGACTGAATGCATCGCCCCAGGACAGAGAACAGTTGAGGACGGCCCCTCCAACCACTCCTATTCAATATCAGGCTAAAAGTATGATATTTTATTTTAAAATTTATTTTAAAAGATTTTAGAAGTAGTTCAATAAAGCAAGAAAAAGAAATAAAACACTTACGGTTGGAAAGGAAGAAA
Organism: Equus asinus; assembly: GCF_041296235.1. Lineage (NCBI taxonomy): Eukaryota > Metazoa > Chordata > Mammalia > Perissodactyla > Equidae > Equus > Equus asinus. The sequence continues at coordinate 6,143,924 of NC_091798.1, forward strand.
TAAAACTATCTCCATTCTCAGAAAACATTCTTTGCTATGCCAAAAATCCCCCCAAATCTACAACAAACAAAAGAAAATAAAACACAATCCTAGAACTAATGAGTTAAGGAAGGTTGCAGGGTGCAAAGTCAATATACCTAAGTCAACTGTATTCCTTTATACCTGGAATGGGCACACTGGAAAGGCTAATTAGTAAATATTTCAGTTCTGCAGGCCACATGGTCTCTGCTATCCTCAAACTCTACTGCTGCAGTGGGAAGCCATCCAGAGACAATATGTAAATGACAGGGCAGCATGGCCATGTTCCAATAATACCTTATTTACGGACACTGAAATTTGAATTTCACATAATCTTTCTATATCACAAAATATTATTTTGATTTTTTTAACCATTTAATAATGTAAAATACCTTTTTTCTTTTTTTGAGGAAGATTAGCCCTGAGCTAACTGCTGCCAACTCCCTCTTTTTGCTGAGGAAGACTGGCCCTGAACTAATATCCGTGCCCATCTTCCTCTACTTTATATGTGGGACGCCCACCACAGCATGGCTCGCCAAGCGGTGCCATGTCCGCACCGGATGCGAACCAGACGAAACCGAGGCCACCAAAGCGGAATGTGCGCACTTAAGCGCTGCGCCACCCGTGGGCCCTAAAATACCATTTTTATCTGCACGAAAACAGGTGGGGGATCAGATTTGGCCCATGGTTTGCAGACCCTGCTATATACAGATTTGAATTTCACATAATAGAAAATATCATTTACAATAGTAACAATAAAATTGAGTACCTAGGTATAAATTTGACAAAATATGTGCAAGATCTATGCGCTGCAAACTGCCGAACTCTGATGGACACAATCCAGTAACACTTAAGTAAACAGGTACACGGTTTTCGCGGACCAGAAGACTCGATGTTCTTACAAGGTCAATTTTTCCTAATTTAATCTATAGATTCAATGCAATTCCAATCAAAATCCCAGCGGGCTTTTGTGTAGATGTCCACAAGCTGACGTAAGCGTTGTAAGCAGTCGGCGCTCTGATAAAACCGGCTCCAGGAAAGTGAGGGAGACTGATCCGCTGACGGACGAATTTTACTTTTTCTCAGCATACTTTGAGTGTGTCTTCTGCACACTCGGTGACCACGCCGCACCCACAAATGAACTCAGGCCGGAGCAGACCCTGGAAACAGCGAACCCGTCACCGGGGAGGTTTTGGGGTCCCCAGCCTGCCACCTGAGGACTGGGCCTGGGCATCCTCCCTCCCAGCGCACTCCTCAGCTCAGCCGATTGCGAACAGACGGGTTTCATACCCTCTCCGCCCCTACAGCAGCAGGGATTCCGGCCAGCACCCCGCGCCCCACTGCCGGAGACCAGGTGCGCGCCGTGCGCGCGGAGCGCGGAGCCAGCGCGACCCCCCCCCCCCCCCCCCCCCCCCCCGGGAAGCTCTGCGGGGTTTCCGCCGGCACGTGGTTGCCCGGCAACCGGGGTGCAGCCCGGGACGCGTGAGGAGCTTGGCGGGCTGCGGTCCAGCGGGGTCGGCGGCGAGGCGGTCGGCCTGGGTCCCGCGGGGAACAGGACCCCGCGAGTCGGAGAACCAGGAGAGAGACTCCCGCCCGGGGGCGCTCCAAACCCGACTTTCCGAGAGCGTGCGACACCGAGCGCGCCTCTCACGGCCCTCGGTCCTCTCCTGACCTTGAGGATGCACGTCCCGTTTCAGAGGCGAAGCCACCAAGCCTCTGAGCCTCGCTGTCGTGAAACACCTGCCTCTTGTCTACTTGTCTGGTTCGTGCTAATTTTCAGGAAACGCCTGTAGCTTTAAGTTTCTCGCGTAGCTTATTATGATTACTCCTAGGCATCTACTTTCGTTGCTTCGTGACTAGGATCCCCTCCCCCTCCCTCCACCACAGTTTTATCTCCCGATTGTTTTATTGCCCGTGTGTAGAAAAGCTTTTGCTTGTTGTTTATACCGCTGTCACCTTGCTGAACTGTTTTCTGAATTTTTACTGTATTTGTTCTTTGTTCCAATACTGTTGGGAAAGTTCGACGCGTTGCCTCTTCTGTGGGGTTTCAGGTTTGACTGCCTGGGCCGGTGCTTCCCCGACCAGGCGGCGGGAGGCGTTCGCGGGGCGGCTGGTTCTGCGCGGCTGCTGTGGGGGGGCCTCCAGCGCGCGAACGTCGAGGGTTTGGGAACTGCTGCTTTGACTTAGATGCTGTTTGACATTAAAGAAGATGTCATTCTTGTCCTACTAGTGTATGTACATGCTCGTTTATACGGAACGTAGGGAAATGCGTGAGGCTTAGCCTGCGACTTGTATTAAAATGATCTTTTTCTCATTTCGCCATCTAACACCATTTGTAGCATAGGAGCCATCACGGCGGACCCACTGTGGATTCCGGGGATAAATGCAACGTGATTACATTAGGTCATTCGCTTAATGTGCCTTAGCTTCTATTTGGTTTTCCGATTTTATCAGGGTTATTTTTTCCTCCTCTTTATCAGGTTTAGGCATCATAGGTTAGATTCTTTTGCATAATGTGCTGGATAGACATCTTTTGTTCTTTTCTAAAAAACATCTAATATACAACGGAAATCATCTTTAAAATGTAAAACCATCTAGATTCAAAGCCTCTGAGATATTCTTTGTTCCATTTTAATTTGTTTTGATTTTTCTTTCTTCTGAATATATTTTCCTCCATATTGTCGGTTTCATTGAAATTCTCAATTTTGTGAGTAAACAAAAAGCCAGAGTTTTAAAAAAATTGTTTACGTTTTCTTTGACCAATGCTAGTTTCACTATTCTTTTCCTCCTCCTCCGCTTCCTCCTCCTCCTCGTGATAAGCCTGGATTGTCTCCTCACGTGCTCCTGCTCGGGGAGGAAGGCGGTGCCAGAGCGGGTCAGGCAGCGGGGGCGCCAGCGGGTTCCTCCTCTGCCTCCTTCAGGAGGCCCTCTGAGTTCCTCAGCGTCCCGGCTCTGGGTTCCACGCTGCCTCTGCTTGAATGACATTCATCTGTTCGTTCATTTAGCAACTATTTTTAAATTTATTTTTATTGAGATCAAAGAAATAGCTTTATTTTAAAGTAGCTTTTAAAAGTAGTTTTCAAATAAGTCTTATAAGGCCGCCATCAGGCTTGCAACAAAAAGCAATGACCGCCTGCTTCTCTCCCCTGCAGGAACACAACACAGCCTTTCTGCAGTTGCAGATGAAGATTTAGCTCCTTTCTACCCACCCCCATCCTCCCCCCCGACATAATTGCATGACAATTTCGGTTGTCAGTAATGTTAGTAATTCTGTGTTTCTGTAGATATCATTTACTGCAGTGAGAAATAGTGTAGCATTATTACACTTCGTTTTCTGTAACATTTAATTTTTCTGGAGCGTATATCTGCCTTTTGTTTTCTTTTTAGCTTGCTTTCTAATTTTCCCCCTAATTGCCCTAAAAGAACATAAAATGACTGAGATGATTTTCTATATTTTCAAACCAATCAGATAACTAGTCAGATCCAGTTTTGTTCGTTTCCCTGGAGACGCTACTCCTTCATAGCCGGTGACTTTCACGTCCTCGTGGGTTTCAGGATCTTCTCTTCCTTTCTGGGCTTTTGCTCTGAGGCTGTGTGAAACCGTCTATTCGCTCAGTGCTGCCGCTTCGTGGGCCCTGTCATTCAAGCCATTGTTTATTCTTAAATTCTGAAACATTTGCATGAAATTGTCTCTCTTTTACTTTTCTTTGTTGCCTATTTCTGGAGTTTCTCTTAGTTGGGTGTTCATCTCTTGGTCTATCCTCTGTTTCTCAGCTTTTCACGCATATTTCCCGTTTTTTGTCTTTTTGTTACACTTTCTTATAAAATTTTTTTCTTTACCAAATCTTTCTTTCTTTGCCCCCATTATCTTATTTTTAATTTCTGCTGTTAGATTCTTTAATGTTCAAGGGCTTTTATGCATGGGGTTGAACACCCATAACTTTATTCATTTTGTGAATTTATGAATCTTCTTAAGTATCAATCATTCTTTTGAATATTCACATACTCCCTTAATAACAAATCAAAATAGATTTAAAATAAAATTTCCTATTTATAAATGACTTGCAAGCTTACTTGACAAAATACTTTTAAAAGTTTGTTCCGCCGCAAGCTCAGCTGGGCTAAGATGACGTGGTATCTTGCTGAGAGACTGAAGAAATGACCTGGAGACTGCAAAGGAGACATATAGGTTTATTGGGTCCTACTTATGGGAGACTGTCCAGTGGCCGGCTGGACGGAAGTGTGCACCTGCCCGCCCCCTAAGAGAAGCTTGCTTAAGCAGGCAGAGGAACAAAGGCTGCATGCTTGCCAAAGGGCTGTCCTTGGTACGACCAGCGTTCCCAGGATCAGTAGCTCCCATGGAGGGGCTCTGTGTCCCCATAGGACACGATGTTCTTCTCGTGGGATAGGGGAGGGTCCCGGCTGGCCAGGCCCAGATCGTTACAAATCCCGGTAGCTGGGCTGCCTGCCCGGAAGGGAGCCAGAAGGACACACGGTTGCAGTGGGCCTGGGGGTTTCTGCTGAGCAAGCAAGGCCCAGACCCTACAAAGTTCAATTAAATTACAAACATATCTTAACCTCTTGAATGCTTTCAACATTTTAAAAAGCAGACAAAAGTCGTTTCATAGGTGATTTTTTGACTTTGACTAAAATCAAGTACAAAAGAGCTAATTCCATGGATTGAATTCTATATCTTCAATGCCGTTTTTTCCTTCATTCTAATTGCTGTACTTTCCTAAGTTTTCCATAGAGTGTGGTAATTTTACAAGACGCTGTCTTCCTCCCTCTCTAGGGCTGCAGTGGTTGAAACACCCTCAGGAGGAATGGCTGCTCCAGGGGCAGCGGTGACGCATGGCCGTTTGGTTACTGTCGAGTGATATTTGGTGGGCTCTGGACCTGATGACTTCTCCCCAAAGGAATTCAAACCTGAGCTGCTGCTCAGCTGATTCAGCTTAAAGATCACTGCTAGATCAGTGAGACATTTTTTCCCGCAGCTTTATTGAGGTGTGATTGAAATCCAGTGCTGTGTAAGTTTAAGATGTTGATTTGATCCACTTATATGTTGTGAAATGGTTACCAGCATAGCGTTGGCTAACACCTGCATTATCTCACATAATGACCGTTTCTATCTGTGGTTAAAACATTTAAGATCTACTCTCACAGCAACTTTTAAGTATATAATACAGTATTGTTAGCTCTAATCACCATGCTGTGCACTAGATCCACAGAAGGTATTCGTTTTATAACTGGAAATGTGTACACTTTGACCAACGTCTCCCCATTTCCCTCTCCCACAGCCCCTAGTAACCACCATTCTAGCCTCTGTTCCTATGAGTTCGGCTTTTTTAGATTCTACACACGAGTGACATCACACAGTATTTGTCTTTCTCTGTCTGATTTTTTTCATTTAGCATAATACCCTCAGGATCTGTCCATATTGTCTCAAATGGCAGAATTTCCTTCTTTCTCATGATTGAATAACACTCCTTTGTGGACATATATATGCCACTTGCTTACACATTTATTTGTTGATGGGCACTTAGGTTGTTTCCATAGCCTACTTTTTGTGAATAATGCTGCAATGAACATGGCAGTGGAGATCATCTCTTGAGATCTTAATTTCATCTTCTTCACATACTCAAAAGTGGAATAGCTGGATCATATGGTAGTTCTATTTTTAAGTTTTTGAGGAACCTCCATACTGTTTTGCATATTGGCTGCACCAATTTACATTCCCACCAACAGTGTGCAAGGTTTCCCTTTTCTCCACATCCTCACCAACACTTGTTATCTCTTGTCTTCTTGATGATAGTCATTCTAACAGGTGTGAGGGGATAGCTCATTGTGGTTTTGATTTGCATCTCCCTGATGACTGTTGACATTGAGCATCTTTTCATGTACCTATTGGCAATTTGTATGCCTTCTTTGGAAAAATGTCTATTGAGTTCTTCCGCCCATTTTTAAATTGTGTTGTTTGTTTTTTTTGCTATTGAGTTGTATGCGTTATTTATATATTCTGGATATTAACCCCTTATCAGATACATGATTTATAAGTATTTTCTTTCATTCCACAGGTTCCCTTTTCATTTTGTGGATAGTTTCTTTTGCTGTGCAGCAGCTTTTCAGTTCCTTGCAGGACATTTGGTCCTGTTCAATACGCCCATGGAGACATTTGGTCCCTGATTTGTTAAATAATACAAACATTTAACTTCATTAAAATTGTATTCACATTATTGTTTTTGTAATTCATGATGAATTTTGGGTTTCACATTTCTTCTTCTTCTTCCTTGTCATAAAGTTCCGTAGGGTTACTCTTAAGTTGATGGCAATTGCTCTCAAGTATATATCAACCTGATTATTGGCTTTATATTTGTTATATCTGTTAACAATTTTGTTTATATGAATTTGATTTTGTTGGTATCATTGTCAAGTTGGTGGCTATATTCGAATCTGACCGCCAAGAACCAGGGTGATAACTTGGCCATTGCTTTGCTCTTCGTCTTTTAACACTTCACTAAATCTCCAAATTGAAGGATGATGCACTAGCATCAGCTTTTGAAATTTGCTGTGCCAGCCTTCCACTGCATTGTTCGTCCAGTGATCACTGTTCAGTACTGATGTGCAAACATTCCAAGTTTCTGAGGGGAATTTTGGAGCTTCTGGTCTTCTTCTGCCTCTGCCACGCCTTCCACAGACATGCACTCTCTCAGCATAATGCATTAGGTTGTCTAAATTTTCTCCTGCATTCTCCACAATGTACTCAAAAGTTTCATTTACATCTTCCAAAGACGCAAATGGGAGTCCAAAGAACATGGATGCATACTTGCTGGTGTTTCTCTCTGTGGTCGTATACTTAGGTGTTAAACCCAAAGAAGATATTTTTTGCCACAGTGATTGTAAAAAGTGAAACAAGCATCCTTGTACTTGTGCATTTGGTAGGAATAGTCAAATCACGTTCATATTTGCAGTCTCGAAATCCACCATGCACAATGAAGGGTTAATGTCAAGGTTCTTTCCCATGCAAATGTAAGGACTTTCTCATATATATATATATATCAATGTCTTCTTGTGTTGTCAGTGTTAAATCAATGGCTTAGTATAACCCAATACTACACCGTGCACGGTAAATAACTGCGTGAAGTGTGTTGGTGCCATCTTGAAGGTGCCACACTGGATAATGTTGAACTGGTACTTAAATATCGAATATTGTCGTACGTTGTGTAAATAAGAATTCTTTTGTCATCTCGAGCACTGGAATCATGCATAGGAAGTGGGTCTTCAAGTCTGGTCACTTTATACTTCTTTGGAATTTAATTCTATGCAATGAGGTTGGGTTTGGAGGTTGATGTCTGTTTTGAATTCTGTTTACTTGCCTCTTTAACGAGTTTCTCCTGGAAGCATTAAGAGGAACCCTCAATCATGAATATCATGGAGAGTTTTTTGAAGTACCTGCGATGGTGTTGCATTTGGTTCTTCTTCTGCACATTGTTTTAACCTGTTCAGAGTTTTCTTTACCTCCCCTCAACACCAGCATCGTGCCGATGTTTTCCTGTCCCATCTTGAATGATTGTAACGTTATGCATCCAGCATTGCAGGTGCTTCTTTCCTCACAGCTCCAGTAAAAACTCCTGTCAAAACAAAAACCATTATAATGTAGCATTGGCTTTTCTTTTTGTGAGCATATTATTTTTGCCATGTTCCACTGAGAATTTTCAAATAACAATGTCATACTGCTAAGCAACAGAAGAAGGGTTTTTTTTTTCTTTTGTAGCCATCTGACCAGTGTCACTGGTTTACTGGTAGGGGAAACCTTACCAATGTCTTATGGATTTGACACCCGGTTTGGCCAAGCTCAGCCAGCAGGTAGGCCCCAGCCAAGGGTGTGATAGTCCACGCTGATTGGTAGCTAAGTGTGGGACTGAAACCTGTCCAAATTGCAGTAGGTGCCTCTTGCAGTCTACCATGATCATAGGTAGGACATGATTCAAGGCAAACATCGCCCATTAACCCTGGGCAATGGGATAGCTGAAGAGGGGTTAATTAGATGCTCAGCATCCTCCTCATAGTGGCTGTGACACTCATCCAGTATGTGGTGGGAGACCGTATCTGTTCTCACTGTTCCTGGACAAGCAAGATGCTCTGTGAAGTGTTTACATGCACAAGTTTGCTGCCTGTTTTACATTGCGGCTTCACTAAGGTCCTCCTTTCAAACTTCACCCTTATTGAATGACCCAGCCACATCCAACCAAATGCCCAGTGACATACGACACCCAAGCACTGCGAGAACCGAGCCTCAACTTGTCCTCTGTGCCTTTCTCTAACTGTAGAGACTCTTCCTTGGTACTCATTTGAATATAAATCCCACTCTTCTGCAAGATTTGAATCCTGACCCATCTACCTAACCCCATGGGCCATTACTAGCGAGGCTCCCAAGGCAAGAAGGGTTATTATTGGGAATACAGCCACAACACAATTTTTGGACCAATAAAACATGATAGTATTTTTAATATATTAATCCTATAAACCAAAGTATAAATAAACGTTATGGGCTATTTGAACCCAGGGACATTTTCTACATGTGGACATTTTTGACAGGAACAAATATCAAGGACCATTTGGCATGGAGCAGATATGCTCATGGTTGTCTTTTTCAAAGAAGGATTTGCCCTGAGCTAACATGTGTTGCCAGTCGTCTTCTTTTTTTTTTCTCTATAGCCCTGGTACATGGTTGTATATCCCGGTCGTAAGTCCTTCTAGTTCTTCTGTGTGAGCTGCTGCCACAGCATGGCACCTGACAGACAGGTGGTGAGGTTCCACAGTCAGGAAGCGAACCTGGACCATCGAAGCGGTGAGAGCACTGAGCTTTAACCACTAGACCATCAGGGCTGGCTCGGATGTTTTTGATAGAACCAAATGGTGTGGACTAAATGTCTACATGGATGTTTTGGATAGGACCAAATGTCCGCTAATCTTTTAGTTTGATGTAGTCCCACTTATTTTTTTCTTTTGTTGCTTGTGCTTTTAGTGTCATATCCAGGAAATTGCTGCCGTGGATGGATTTCTGGGCCCCATCTCCCTGGTCTAACAGGCGAATCCAGCAAGCAAACTGCATAGGCTTTAAGTCAGTACAACAAAATCCACGCTGTTCTGAGAAGCAGCCGTGCAGGCCACTGTCAGCCTGTGTCAGAGTGACCTTGCGGCCCCAAACCTCATGGCTGAAGACGCCAGCTGGAGACATCAGCAACAGGAAAAGATAAAGGGTACATAGCTCCTCCATCCCCAGCTGCATTTCTTGGAGATTGAGGGAATAAACAATAACCCTGGTCCTTGCCTCCCTCCACACATGGGTGACATCAGCATCTCTGAACTTGTCTGATGCATAAGCAAGAAATTCTTGTTTATGTTACCTTCAGTGTATAATCTAGAGAAAAACTAGATCTATCCCTTTTTTGACATATATGAAATCTAGTTGCTGTTTTCCTCCTTCCTTGCACATACCGTGTCATGTGAAAGAGAGAGGAGCTGCGCTTAAACTCTCAACTCAGAGCAGTTCCGTCAGAGCGCTCTGTTGGACTGTTTGCTGGGGCTCGAGCTCCTCACGCTGATCTCTGAGTAAACTCCTTCACTGATGTCACCTAGACTCTTTGTCTCAGTCGACACTGCCAGGACCAAAGTCAAGGAACTTCTTTAGTGGGTTTTCTTCTAGGAGTTTTATGGTTATCAGGTCTTAAGTTTAAATCCTTAGTTCATTTTGAGTTAATTTTTGTGAGTGGTATGAGATAGGAGTCCAAATTTATTTTTCTGCATGTGGTATCCAGTTTTCCAGCACCACTTGTTCAAGAGACTATCCTGTCTCCATTGAGTATTCTTGGTTTCCTTGTCAAATATCAGTTGACCAGAAATGTAGGAGTTTATTTCTGGGCTCTCTATTCTGTTCCATTGGCCCATGTATCTATTTTTATGCCAGTACTGTACCGTTCTAATTATTATAACTTTGTAGTATAGTTTGAAATCAGGAAGTGTGATGCTTCCAGCCTTGTTCTTCTTTCTTATGAAATAGCTTTGGCTATTTGGAGTCTTTTGTGGTTCTATATAAATTTTAGGATTCTTTTTTCTATTCCCATGAAAAATGTCATTGGGATTTTGATAGGAATTGCATTGAATCTGTAGATTGCTTTAGGTAATATGGATATTTTAACTATGATAATTCTGCCAATCTATGAGCATGGAATATTTTTCCACTTTCTTTGTTTGATTTCTTTCAACAATGTTTTATAGTTTTCAGTGTACACGTCTTTCACCTCCTTGTTAAATGTATTCCTAGGTATGCTTTCCTTTATGTTGCAATTGTAAATCAGATTATATTCTTGATTTCTCTTTCTGCTAGTTCATTGTTAGTGTATAGAAATGCAAATGATTTTTGTATGTTGATTTCGTACCCTGCCACTTTACAGTTTTTGCTTATTATTTCAGATAGGTTTTTGGTGGATTCCTTATGGTTTTATATATATAAAATCATGTTATCTGCAAATAGTGACGGTTTTACTTCCTCTTTTCCAGTTTGGATTCCTTTTATTTCTTTTTCTTGCCTAATTGCTGAGGCTAAGACTTCCAGTACTGTGTTGAGTAAGAGTGGGGAGAGTAGGCACCCTTGTCTTGTTCTTGTTCTCAGAGGGGTGGCTTTCAGTTTTTCCCCGTTGAGTATGATGTTAGCTGTGGGTTTGTCACCACCACTTGTGGGTTTTATGGGCTTTATTATGTTGAACTATTTTCCTTCTATACCCAATTTATTGAGAGTTTTTATCATAAATGGATGCTGAATCTTGTCAGATGCTTTCTCTGCATCTATTGAGATAAAGTGTTTTCTATTCATTATATTTGTTCTTTCTTTCTTTTTCTTTTCTTCTCCTTTTCTGCTTTCTCTGTTTTTAATTGAGTATTTTATATGATTCTGTTCTTTCTCCTTTCTTAGCATATCAATTATACTTCTTTAAAAAAATTGGTTTAGTGGTTGCCCTGCAGTTTGCAATAAACATTTTCAACTAATCTAGGTCGACTTTGAACTAACACTGTTCTACTTCAGAGGCAGTGCAGGTGCCGTGCACGAATGGTCCCAATTCCTCCCTCCTATTTCTTGTAACATTTCTGTTATTCATCTCACTTAGCCAAATACTATAATCCCATAATGCATTATTATTCTCATTACTTTGAACAAACAGTTGTCCACCAGATAAATTAAGAACAAGAAAAATAAAACGTTTTGTTTTACCTTCATTTGTTCCTTGTCTGATGCTCTTCCTTTCATTTTGTACATCCAAATTTCTGACCTATATCATTTTCCTTTTCTCTGAGGAAATTCTTTTAATATTTCTTATAAGGCAGATCTGCTGGTGACAAATTCCCTCAGTTTTGTTTGCCTGAAAAAGTCTTTGTTTCTCCGTCACTTTTGCAGGAGGACCTCACTGGGTGCAGATTCTGGGCTGGCGCGCTTTCCGCTCAACATTTCACGTATTGCGCTCCGCTCTCTCTTTCTGATAAGAAGTCTGAAATGGTTCTTATCCTTGTTTCTCTATATAAAGGTGTCCCCCTGCCTTACTTTTTTCAAAATTTACTCTTTGTCTTTGGTTTTTCCTGTTTGAATATGATATTCCTAGGTGTAGGGTTTTTTTTGTAGTTTGTGTTGTTTTTATTTATCCTGCACAGTGTTGTCTGAAGTTCCTAGACCTACAGTTTCATATCTGTCATTATTTTGGAAAACTCACAGCCATTATTATTTCAAGTATTTCTCCTGCTCCTTTCTCACTTTCTCCTCCCTTGGTATTCTCATACTGCGAATGTTACACCTTTTGTAACTGTCCAACAGTTCTTGGATATCTGTTCTGTTTGTTAAATTCTATTTTTCTATTTGCATTTCAGTCTGAGACATTTCTGTTGACTTATCTTCGAGATCACTTATTATTTCCTCTGCTCTGTCCACCTCTGTTACAAGGTTTTTGATTTCTATCATTTCCTTTTGATTCTTTCTTCAAGTTTCTCTTTGCTTACATTAGTCCTCTATTCTTGCATATTGTCTACTTTTTCCATTACAGTCCTTAACATATTAATCATAGTTATTTTAAATTCCCCAACTGATAACTCCAAAATATGTGTCATATCTCATTCTGGTTCTGATGCTCTTTTTGTCTCTTCACACTGTGTTTTTATTGCCTTTACTATGCCTTATAACTTTTATTTTTGAGGAAGATTAGCCCTGAGCTATCATCTGCTGCCAATCTTTCTCTTTTTGCTGAGGAAGATTGGCCGTGAGCTAAGATCTGTGCCCATCTTCCTCTACTTTATATGTGGGACGCCTGCCACAGTGTGGCTTGAGGAGCAGTGCGTACGTCTGCACCCGGGATCTGAACCTGTGAACCCTGGGCCATCGAAGTGGAGTGTGCTAACTTAGCTGCTGTGCCATCGGCCAGCGCCTGCCTTAGAACTTTTTGTTGAAAGCCAGACGTCATGTATCACGTGATAGGAACTAAGGTAATTTGGCCTTAGGGTGAGTTTTTTGCTGGGCTATGTTCAATGTTTGTTGTAGCTGTAAGTGCCAGCGGCTTCAGTTTTCTTATTGTTTTTTCTCCTTGTTGTCTTGGGGTTTCCCTAATAACTCGATCTTAAACAGAGTCTGTCTTGCAGCTCTCTCACTTGGAATCCGATGTTATCATACTGGAGTCTGTTGATGTGGTGGGGAGGTGTTGAGGGCGGGAAGCATCCTGTAATTTTATAATTAAATCTCGGCCTTTGACTAGGTCTGGGTCCCTGAGCGGTGACCTTTAGAAGCTTTTCTTATCCTTTTTTCCTCCCTCTTACATGAGGCCCGAAGGCTAGAGGAGTTTGCAGTTGTCTGGTTGCCCTTCTCTGAGGTCGGATAAGCTTCTGGTGAAGAAATTTCCCTTAGAGCGGAGGGCTTTGTCCTGGAGAAAGCCCTGGCCATGTTTCAGAATGGTTCTTTTCCCCTCCCCCCGCCAAAACAGGAGGGCATTTTTCTCTCAGCTTCACTGTGAGAACCTGGTGGGGCTCCTGGAGGTAAAACCCATGGATGTCTGAGCCCACCTCCAAGGACAGGCTCCTGGAGTTTTTAACTCTCCATCTCGTCCACACTGAGCCTCCAGCACTTCATCAGCCTCCAGTTGCGTGTTCCCACTGGAACTGGTTCCCGTGGCTTCTGCTTCATGTAGACTGATCTTGCCTGTGATTCCCAGTATTTGCCTGTTTGTCCAGATTTTGGGGTGGCGGTTTGTCCTGTGACCTCAGTTCTCTGATGAATCTAAGAAAAGTCTTTGAATTTCAGTGTGCTCAGCTTTTTTGTTGTGAGGATGGGAGTGACAACTTCCGTGTTAGAGCTGAGCGACTTTACAGGGGAAGTTGAAACTGGAATTCTGGTATATAGATTTCTGATAAGTTTTTTCTAATTCTTTTCTCTATTTGGGAATTCAAAAGAACTAATTGCCATGGATTCTTTTGTAATCCAAGAACTCGGCCTTTAGTTACTGAAACAAAATCTGTAATTTCCTGCAGTGCCTTTGCTCTGTTAGGACAGGCAACATGACAACTCTGATGAGAAATGATGGCCGTGAGTCGATAGATACCCTACGAAAGAATTTTGGATCCATGAAAAAATAGCAGAAGAGAATTGTGTTAGCATAAGCTGACAAAGAAATTTTACTGCTTACCATCAAAATGGTGTGTATAACGTGGAAAGACTGTCATTAAGGCTCTAATGTGTTCGGTTTGGAAATGGCAGACTTACATTCACATTGGGGATCAAGGTGGTGTAAGCAATTCTTTACTTAAAGGCAGGGAGAAGTGTGGTTATCACCTGAATTCCAATCTCCGCCCTGCTCCTTCCCTGCCTCCTCTCCTAGAATCACTCTTCTCTTTCTGATAGCAGATTTTGCTCTGGAGTGAGAAACAGGTGCTGGCTAAGCACAGTCATCTTCTGGGAGAGCTCAAAGCTTCGTTCAAGGAGGAGAAGTTATAACACGGATGAAGACCAAGGACAGAGTCTGGCACGAGTGTCCGAGGAGAAAGTTGTCAAGGTTACAAAGACAACACCTTTTCACGGAGGTGCCTTATGTATTCTTTCTTTCTTGGCAAGAGGCTTCCTCTTCCCTTAAAGGCCACACTGGAACCTGACTAGAGCTCAAGGAAAAGAAGGCTCGGTGTAGCTGCTTAGCCCTACACTTGGGCCAGGCCTTAAACTAGATCAGCAAGCAATGGTTTTTATCCCACAAAGCTGCATGTGGCACATGTGAAAATATGTCAGGGAGTTTTGGTTGTCACACTGACCAGGGTGGAGGGTGATATTATCTCTCGCCCAGGAGCCATAAATGCTAAACGTCTTGTAATACGCGAGATTGCCCTACACAATGAAAAGCATCCATAATGAAGGAAAAAACATGCAGGAAAATGTTGAAGTTCACTAATAATCAGAAGAGTTTAAAGGAAATCCATGAGGTACTGTTTCACTATTTTTTATATAGCAAAATATATTTTAACAACAATGTCCAGCACTTGCAATGGTGCTGTGAAACTTGTGTTCCTGCCTGCATCATGGGTGGCAGTGTTAATTAACACAACCCTTTTGAAAAATCACTTGGTTATATGTACCAATGGTCATAAATATTCATATTCTTTCATGGAATAATTACCCTTCTAGGAATCTATTATAAGGAAGAGAAAGCAAGTCAAACAACAAAATCAGTCTTTGTGGGTGTTAATTGAAGTTTTTTTTGCTGACAAACATTTATTTCTCACAGTTCTAGAGACTGGAAAGTCCAAGATCATGGCAGCAGAAGGTTTGGTATCTGGTGGAGGCCTGCTTCCTCATAGACGCCTGTCGCTTCCCTGTGTCCTCACCCGACAGAAGGGGTGAGAGACCTCTCTGGGTCCTCTTTTATAAGGGCACTAACCCCATTCACGAGAACTCCACCCTCAAGACTTAATCACCTCCCAAAGGCCCCATGAAGCTTTAATATAGTTCACTAAAAATTGGAAGTTTCAAGTGAATGGTTAATTAGCCATAGTAGAATTTGAATTCCTGTACAGTTATGCACACATGGAATAAGATGGGTGAGTTCTGGGGATCTAGTGTACAGCAGGGTGACCACAGTCGATAATACTGCATCGTACACTTGAAAGTTGCTAAGAAAGTGGACCTTAAGGCTTCTCACTACATACACAAAAAATGGTAGCTATGTGAGTGATGGATGTGTTAAGTAACTTGATTGTAGTAACCATCTCACAATGTAAACATATTAAGTAATCATGTTGTACACCCTAGATATATACAGCTTTTTAATTTGTCAATTATAGCTCAATAAAGCTGGAAAGAAAAAAAAGAGAATGAAGCATCAAACATTCACTGTAATCATAATTACAGAGAATTACCCATTTAAAATGTGCTTCATTGACAACTTTTAAATTTATGGCCATTAACTTTTGGGATATTACTGTATTTTTTTCTTTTTGATATAATTTCAGACACTACCTGCAGCCAGTAGCAGTCGATCCCTGCACCTGAAGCCCCGTGCTCCTGCCACATCGCTTCACCTTTGTGTGTCCTGCAGTTTCCCCATTGGGCTCCTGTCCCCACTTTTCCCTTCCTTCTGTCATGGAGGCACCAAGGATGGGAGTGACCCACTCTGTAGATCCCACCTGAGCAATTCTCTGCTCCTGAGCACCTCTTAGGTTCCCTGCTGCTGAGCGTGGGGCAGTGAAAGACCATCGGGCTGAAATTCCAAATGTCAGTTCTGAGCACAGCTTGGTGAGTTGGGAGCTGTGTAAAGGAACCTTATGTTTCTGATCCTCAACAACCTCACCATCAAAGCTGAGAATAACCACACCCTGGCTGTGTGCCTTTAAAGAAATTAGTCTTCAATGAATCTTTATCAAGTGATTGACAAGAATGTAAAGAGTGCAGAGAATAATACAAAAGTGAATCAAGCAAGATCCTGCGCTTAATAATAATAGCAAAGCTTTGTTGAGCGTGTTTGTCTGTGCCAGGTGCTTCTTATCAGTTAACGCACTTACTCCTCATAGCTTGTAGGCAGCTGACACCATCACCGTACTTTACCAATGAGGAAACTGAGGCATGGGGAGGATAATAACGCGCTCATGGCGTCACAGGTGCTAAGTGATAGGTCTGGGATTAGAACCTGGTCACACAGACATTACATTTCTTCTAGATGCTGTCCCAGCCAGTTCACCTTTCACGTCCTAGACATCATTCTCTGTATTCGGATTGTCCTCTCCCTCCTGTAGACCACTGACAACTTAAAAAAGTTACAAAACTTAATTGCAAGAAGAAACGAGTGATCCGTTACTCATTAGACTTTTCTGTAGTGAAACCAGTGACTGGAAATAAGGTTTATGTCGTTGAGCAGAGGCTGGAGCACTATTCCATGAATTCCTGACTTTACCCTTGTGCCAATCACATTAAAATACTTAAAATTTAGAAGAATGAGAGGATTTCTGGATGATTTGTTTATCTTCATAGCCCATTCTCTTAATATACCAATATGAATAGAAGACCACAGCTATCCTTTTGAATTTGGTGAGATTCCTGAAAGCTATTATATTTTTTAAAAAAAGGTGTATTGAGATATAATTCATACACCATAAAATTCACTCAAAGTGTAAAATTCAATGGCATCTCATATATTCACAGAGCTGTGCAACTATCACCACAATCTAATTTAAAAATATTTTCACCACCCTAGAAAGAAAACCTGTACCAATTAGCAAAAACTCTCATTCCATTTCCGCCCCTGCCAGCCCTACATAGTCACTAATCTATTTTTTGTTTCTATAAATGTGCCTATTCTGGACATTTCATATAAATGGAATCATACAATATGTGGTCTTTCTTGACTGGCGTCTCTCACTCAGCATAATGTTTTCAGTGTTCATGCGTGTTGTGGAGTGTATCAGCACTTCACTTCTTTTTATTACCAAATAATATTTCATTATATGGATATACCAGATTTTGTTTATCCATTCTTTGTTTTTCCATTTCTTTTTTTGCTTGGTGTCATGTCTAAGAAACCATTCACTAAACCAAGGCCACAAAGATTTACCCCTATGTTTTCTTGTAAGAATTTCATAGCTTTAGCTTTTACATTTAGGTCAGTGATCTATTTTGAGTTAGCCTTCGCCAGTGGCATGAAGTAGGGTCCAGCTTCACTCTTGTGTGTGTGGAGATCTGGTTGTCTGAGAACCATTAGTGGGAAAGGCTGTTCTCTCCCCACTGAATTATCTTGGCCCCAGGTTAACTGGCCCTGACTGGAAGGGTCTGTTTGGAGATGCTCGATGCTGCTTCACTGACCTTTCCTCATGCCAGTGCCACACTGTCTTGATTACTGTAGCTTTGTAGTAAGTTTGAAATCAGGAAGTATGAGTCCTCCAACTTTGTTCTTCTTTAGATTGTTTTTGTTTCTTTAATCTCAACGTTTTCTAGTTCACACATTTTGCATTTCTTTTTTTAGATTTATTCCTAAGTATTTTATTTTTTTGAGACTGCTGTAAATGGAATGTTTTCTTAATTTCACTTTTGAATTGCTTACTGTCATAGAAATACAACTTATTTTTATATACAATCTTGTATCCTGCAACCTCGCTGAACCCATCTATTAGTTCTAAGGATGTTTTAGTGGATTCCTTAGGATTTTCTGTAAACAAGATCGTGCCATCTGCAAATAGAGATATTGTTTTCCTTCTTCCTTTCTAACCCGTATGCCTTTTTTTTCTTCTCCTCTCTTTTCTCTTTTTTCTTCTCTTTGTTTTTCTTTTCTGTCCCTCTCTCCCCCTCTCTCCCTCTCTTTCCTGCTCTCTTAATTTATCTGGCCAGAACCTCGAGTACAGAGTGAAACAGAAGCAGTGAGAGGCAATGTTCGTATCTTGTCTATTCATGTTATTAGCCGAAAACACTCAGTCTTCCACCAGGAAGTATGATGTTGACTTTGCAGATTATTCTTAACTGTTGATTGATGTGCGTCATAATTAATTTCGATACTAATTCTACCGTTTAAGTATATTCTACTTTATCATTTAAAATATTATTACAATTTAATCTACTTAAATTTATAAAAACTAGATGTTTTATTCCCTTAAATTATGAAAACAACTGGAAAAAGCAAGTAGTGAATGATAAGTGGGAAGGAGATATCCTCACAAGGTCCCCTAGGATGTGGCCACTGTGACGCATCAGGAAAACTGGCCCCAAATTCCCAGAGAAAGAGCCCACATCCTGGAGGAAGGCCCGGGATCCTGGTGTGGCTGCATGTGGGCCTCGGGCTGTCCCCGAGCCTAAACCGAGCTCCGGTGTTTGATACCAGGGAAAGTGTTTCATGAAGTTTCTCCTCATACCTTCCACTGAACTCTTGTCTAATAAGTATTAAACCCTCAAAAGGACTGTAGGGAGGCATACTTTCTGTTTTCGAAGGCCGTTGGTGGAATGAGAAAACGTTGAATATTTTTTGTACCTCTCAATTTCCTTTAAGAACAGGCTCATTGATTCTGGAGTGTCATCTTGAACTTCCACAGTTGCAGGGCTGTGGTTAGACAGAGATAGCTGATAGACTTCTCCATGATGGCTCAGAAGGGCTCATTCTGGCCCTGAACGGTCACCTAAGAGAACTGTACAGTTTTTGGGAGAAAGAAGGACACTAGCCTGAGGCAGACACATTAAGACTGGGAAAAACAACTTGTGTTCTCTTTCCCTAACTCAGCTGGGGAGAAAAGTCTTCAGGAAGGGCTGTGTCAGGATGGCCACATCAGGGCGGAGATGCCTGGATTTGTGTTTCCATGTGGTGCTGGTCTTGGGGGAGGGAGGCCCCCTATATAGGTCTAGCCTCCAAGGGCAAGACTTTGGCCCATGTGTGAAGTCTGGCCCACCATGTCCTGGGGTTCCCATCTGGGGAGAGCGGGCCACCCTAAAATCACTTTGACCACGTTACCTGCACACAGGTGTTTGTGCAGTGTAACCTCTGGAGTCACTGCAGAGAACCTGCTGAAACAGACAAGGGTCAGAGAGGCTGCCCCAGCTTTGGGTGGGGTGGGGGACCCAGGGAGCACAGAGGAGGGACCCAGGGAGTCCTGCCTGTGGCCCCACGGTCACCAGTGAGGGCAGAAAGGCTAGAGAAAGGAGATTCCCAGGCAACTGTTGAGCATACGTCTTTTGCTTAGAGCTGGGGACACAGGTGCAGTGCCCCTGGCAGGACTGATCCCCAGAGCCAAGAGTGACTGCCCAGGCCAGACAGAAACACTAAGGGTGGGTGGGAAACAGAGCAGGCCCCGCCCATTCCCCAGAGCAAGGGCCTTGGACGTGTTCTCTACAAAGCCTTATAAGAGCCTCTGTCCCTGACACTGCCCTAGTCCCCTGACAGGACCTGACACATGTCACTTGTGTTTCCTCAGCTGCGCCCAAAATTCGGGCAGTGTCCACCAGCCAGTAGGACCATCTCCTGAGAAGGCTCCTCCCTTGGAAGCAGCTGGAGCTTCTTGCAGTCCCTCCTGCTTCCCTGGCTGCAGAGCCTAGGGTCTGGGGAGGGAAGGAGCTGCCCTCGTGCTCTGTTTCTCCTCTCCCTGTGCCTGTGGGTTCCTCTCACTGAGTGTGGGCAGAGAAGCCCCCTGCTTCCAGAAGCTCAGCTCTGGATTCTCCAGGGATGGGGGCCTGGTGACCGGAGGATTGCCCACCCCAGCCCCCCCGCATCAGTTGAAGTGAGCAGCTTCACTCACTGGAAATTGTTTAGACAACACCCCAGCCAGGCGTGTACTGTGTATAAGTGAGTGTGTCTCTCTGGTATTTTTTTAATGGACTTGTTTCCTCCCAGGGCTTGCAGGAGGAGCAGCCAGGAGGACATTAGGTTGCTCTGTACCCTGTATTCTGTGAGTCAGTCCTTAAACTCTCTGTGCGTGACTCTGAAATGCAAAGCTGAAGGCACAAACAGCCCAGGCTCTCCTGGTTCCTTCTGAGGCCTTAGGCCAGCAGCTCTTCCGTCCCAGGGAGACCCAGGGAGGGATGCTGGGAGGCAGCTGGGAGTCAAGGAGCTCAGCACTGCAGGGCGCTGAAAGTCAGTCCTGCCCATGAGTTCAGCAGCAGAAGCTGAGTGATCTCAGTGACAGTCAGCAAAGCCATGGGCAGGGGGCCCCCTAACTTCTCCCTTCAGGCCTTTCCCTGGCTGTGGCCTCCCAGTCAGGCTCAGGGCACTGCTGGGGGGAGCCTGGGTTGCCCTGAGTGCATAAGCACAACCCGCAGGCCTGGATCTTCTCTCTCCAGAGTCTGAGTGATGCGCTCAGTGGAGGGTCAGGGACGCTGGCCCTGGGATTAGAGCCAACCTCTAAGAGGAGTCCCCACCCGGTCGCTCTCCTTGGTCCTGAATTCTCTGGGGCAGGCACAGGTCCACCGAGGGCATTGAGCTCTGTCTTAAGTCTTGAGCAGTCGGAGTTTCTTTCAGCCAGTCTTGTCTGTTTTTCTATTGCGTGGAGTCTTGTAGTTACAAAAAATCATCCTGTGGCTTAGAACGTGACAGGGAGATGGTTGGAATGTTGTATTTTCACCAGGCTTATTAAAAATGTAAAAATAGAGCCAGCCCTTAAGGCCTAGTGGTTAAAAGTTTAGTGCTCACTGCTTTGGTGGCCCGGGTTCATTTCCTGGCTGTGGAGCCCCACACCACCTGTCAGTGACCATGCGGTGGCAGTGGCTCACATAGAAGAACTAGAAGGACCTATAACCAGAATACACAACCATGTAGTGGGGCTTTTGGGAGGAAAAAAAAAAAGAGGAAGACTGGCAACAGATGTTAGCTCAGGGTGAATCTTTCCCTGAAAAAACACCCAAGAAACAAAAACTAACACAAACAAACACCATCTCTTTAGGAAAAAAAAAGGTAAAAATAAGAGTATTGATTTTCAGTTATTCACATGGAGATGCTGACTGGGGACTGTTGGCGCCTTCTGTTCAAAGGCTGCAGGACCACTCAAGTCTGGCTGTGCTTTCAGAAAATCACAGCTGAGATGCTAAGCACCACCCAACCAGAGAGAGGGCAGGGTGAAGCCGCTTGTCCATCATGTCCTGAGCAGTTTGGATGAGTTTTTGTGAGGGTAGAGACGGGGCTCTGAATTTGAGTGGTTATCATGGAGATAGTGGATGTGGTAGAAATGCAAGAGAAACAGTCTAGGAAGATATCTCTGCCTCTCCCCTAGGACTTCTCTATTGGCATGTCTAAAATTAGCATCTTATTTGCAAATCTGCCCTATAAGCAATATAGCACAATGCCTATGTGCAATGGCTAGTTGCAAATATAATTTTAGATCTTATTCAAGACAATTAGGCTGGCAATAAAATTTTGAATTTTTCAGTATAAAACCCATATTTAAAGTCATGGATTTTTTTTTTCCCTGAGGCAAAAAAAAATCTGCTACCAATCTTCCTCTTTTTTGTTCCTTTTTGTATGTGAGCCGCTGTCACAGCATGGCTACTGACAGATGAGTGGTGGAGATCCACACCCGAGAACTGAACCCAGGCTGCTGAAGTGGAGTGTGCCAAACTTAACCACTAAGCCACTGAGGCTGGCCCGTGGGGTTTTTAAAGACCACACAGAGATTATACGTATGTTTAAACTCTTTGCAAAATGCAAAGAACCAGAGGGCTTAGGATATAGCTCTACAAAACCTTCCCTTTATAGAACTGGAGCATGTGGCCCTGTATAGGGGACTCTGCAGTGAGCAGAGGAGTTGTAAGAAAATCACAAGGGAGTTGTGGCACATCAGCCAAGGATGGAATGAGTTTTTGCTTTTGCTTTTGACTTTTTAATAATTCAGTAGTTTTTAGTAACTTTTTTTTCCTCTTTAAATAGACACTTCTAGGACCAGCCCGGAAGCACAGTGGTTAAGTTTGCACATTCTGCTTCCACGGCCTGGGGTTCGCCGGTTCAGATCCCGGGTGCGGACATGGCACCGCTTGGCAAGCCATGCCGAGGTAGGCGTCCCACATACAAAGTAGAGGAAGATGGGCATGGATGTTAGCTCAGGGCCAGTCTTCCTCAGCAAAAAGAGGAGGATTGGCAGATGTTAGCTCAGGGTTTATCTTCCTCAAAAAAGTAAAATAAAAAAAATAGACACCATTATGTGCCCACAGGTGATAAAATGCCAGAGCTACTGTTAGGCAGGTAAATACGGGTCCTGCTGAATATTTAATATTATCACACTTGTGCGCCTGAATCATGCTTTTGAGCCAGCAACCTCAGTGTCTGGGTGAGGGGCTGATCCTGGCCGCCATGCACTGCCACTATTTCTGTCCTCATCTCCAGCAGCTTCCTTTTGTTGAATGAACACAGTTATTCTACTCTGCTCTTTTTTAGGTTGAAGTTTAATTTGGTATCTGTTCAGACTTTGATTACTCCATTCTGTAACTGATGTAGTTCAAGTTTTATGTTCTCATTTTCTGCTCTGAAGGCTGAAAAGTCACTCTTCTCCAAAGTAATCACATCCTTTTTCACATTAGCAGTCTGAGACGTCCTTTGCTGAAGAGCGATCTGCTGCATCCGGTGACATCTTTGTTGCTACCCACGTTGGCCTCCACGACCCTGAGCAAGGCAGACTGATTTCCGCTTGTTGAGTAGTAGGTCCAGGTTCTTTGAGTAAACACACTAAGGCTGGTGTCAGAGAGAGGGTCCTAGTCCCAGAAGAGCTGAAATCTCTTTCTGCACTCCTGCTGCAGGCACCGGCCAGGCCTGGGCGACGGGGGTGCCCCCTGCCGCGCCGGGAGGAGCGCGGGGCGAGGGGAGGCGGGCAGCGCAACGGGCGGGGGGAGGTGCGGGGCCCAGGGTGGGGGTGGGGGCGGGGGCGGGGCGGGCCCGGAGTGGGGCGGGGGCGGGGGCGGCGCGGGGGCTTCGCCGGCGGCCTGCCTTGCGCTGGGCCTCAAGCGCGAGGGAGCTGCAGCCCGTCCCCCAGGCGGTCGTGCGAGGCGGGGTCGCAGGTCACGGTTGGCCCAGGCCGAGTGGGTCTCCGGCGAGCGTGGGCGGCGGCGCTGGGCCGCGTTTCCCGCCAGGCATGCGGGCTCCGGGCTTGTTCTTGGCGATTTCAGTGAGCATAACCATCAGCATCAGTCAGCTCTGGAACATGTTCGTATGCCAGTGAGATCCCTCATGCCTGTTCATAGTTAATCCACATTTTTGCTCCAACTGTTGAGCAACCACCACGCTACTTACTGTCTCTTAATTTGCCTTTTCTGAGGATTGCATATAAATGGAATCAAACAATATATGGCCTTTTATGACAAGTTCATTTCACTTTGTCCACAAAAATAATCCATAACCAATCTATAAATGAAAATTTGGGAGAGTTTGTTCTGAGCTAAAATCTGAGGACCATGGCCTGGGGCCTTTCTTCCTGAAGGAAGAAAGGGCACCAAAGAAGTGGGGTGCACAGAGTGGTTATATACCCCCAGAGAGGATGTTCCACATATGATTGAAATGCCCCTTTTACAATAGTTGCAAGGCTGATCTGTCTGGACAGCGATTGATGAAACAGCAGGTAAATCTGCTGTCTCGGTGAACACAGCCGGGTGGCAGGTCTGCTGTCTTGAGCTGGGTGGTCACAGGTGAGCACAGCAATCAGTTCCTAGCCTAAGGAAAGGTGCTTATCCCTAAGGAAATGCAATGTGGAGGGAAGTTGCACCTTTATCTTAAGGCCATTTGTTCTTGCCATAGGAAATGTTTTAAAGCGGATATACAATGCCTGCTCAATGGCCCTGTCAGGCCCTTTTGGGAAAAAAAAGTCAGGCCAAATTAGTTTTATACCAAATGGCTTCCTCATATACTCCAATATATCCTACTGCTTGCCATTTCTATTTGTCAACTTAGCCCAATGTCTGTGCGGTTTCTCCACGTGGTAGTGGGTGTCAGCGGTTTGTTCCTGTCTCCCTGAGTAGTAGTCCATGTATTGACATTCCACATTCTGTTTATTCAGTCACCAGTTGATGGACGTTTAGATTGTTTCCAGTTTGGGGCTGTTGTGCAATGCCGTGTGTGCGTCGTTCTGTTCTCTTTAGTAGAGCCCCGAGGTCGATCCTGGGCTGCATGGTGGTTTTATGTTTTAACTTTTTGAGAAACTGCCAAACTGTTTTCCACAGTTGCTGTGCCATTTTACCTCCCCTTCTGCAGTGTGCGACGATCCTCCTTTCTCCTTTTGTTATTGTCCATCTTATTTATTACAGCTGTTCTAGGGGGTGAAATGTCATCTCATTGCGGTTTTAATTTGCATTTATTTATTGACAAACGGTGTTGAGTATCTTTTCATGTGCTGGTTAATCATTCTTAGATCTTTGGTGAATTCCATTCAGATCTTTTGTCTAGTTTTTGAAGGGACTGTTTGTCTTATTAATATTGAGTTGTAAGAGATGCAAGTCCTTTACTGGATAAATGTTTTTTCAAGTATTTTATTCTAATCTGTTGCTTCTCTTTTCCTTTTCTTTCTTTTTTTTTTTAAGGATTGGCATCTGTGCTAACAACTGTTGCCAATCGTTTTTTTTTTTTTTTCCTTCTGCTTTATCTCCCCAAACCTCCCCTGTACACAGTTGTACATCTTAGTTGCAGGTCCTTCTAGTTGTGGGACGCCGCCTCAACGTGGCCTGACGAGCGGTGCCATGGCGCACCCGGGATCCGAACCCTGGGCCACCACAGCGGAGTGCGTGAACTTAACCACTCGGCCACGGAGCTGGCCCATCTTTTCCCTTTCTTACTGGTGTCTTTTGAGGTGCAAAAGGCTTGAATTTTGATGAAGTCCAATTTACCATTTTTTTTTCTTTTATGGACCATACTTCTGGTGTTGTATCTATGAAATCTTTGCCTAAACTAACATCTTGAAAACTTTCTCCTGTGTTTTCTTCTAAAAGTGCTATTGTTTTAGCTTTTAGATATATGATCCATTTTGAGTTAATTTTTGTGTGAGGTGAGTGTCTAAGTTGATGTTTTTGCATGTGGATACCCAGTTGTCCCAGCACCATTTGTGGAACAGACCGCCCCTTCCCCAGGGAACTGCCTTCCCACCCTTGTCAAAATTCAATTGACTATAAATGTAAGCATTTATTTCTGGGCTCTCATTTGTACTCCATTTATCTAAAGGTCTATCCTTATGTCAGTACCACATCGTACTTGATACCTGTAGCTTTGTAGTAAGTCTAAAATTGGGAAGCGAGTGTCCTACAACTTCTTTTTCACAATTGTGTTGGCTATTCTAGGTGTTTCGCATTTCCATACATATTTTAGGATCTGTGTGTCAATTTCTGCAAAGAAATAGCCTGCTGCAATTTTGATGGAGATTGCATTGAATCTACAGATCAATTTGGAGAAAACTGCCCTCTTAACAACATTGACAAGGATTGTTAAGGATTAAGTGTTCCAATCTTTGAACGCGGACTGTTCCTTCATTTATTTAGATCTTCTCTTATTTTTCTCATCAAAGTCTTGTTATTTTCAGTGTACAGATCTTGCACTTTTGTTAAATTTACTCAAGTATTTTTTTCTTTAATGCTATTGTGTATGGAGTTGTATCTTAATTTCACTTTCATTTTTTAAAATTATTTTTTACTGGGGTATAATTGACATAACATTATATTCGTTTTAGATGTCCAACATAATGATTTGATATTTGTATACTTTGTAAAGTGATCACCTCAGTAAGACTAGTTAACATTGGTCACCATTCAAAGTTACAGAACATTTTTTACCTTGTGACTTAATTGCCTTTTGAAGTTGTCCTTTACTCGTATGTAGAAATACACTTGATTTTTGTATATTAATCTTGTGTCATGCAACCTTGCTGTACTTATTAGTTTTAATGGTTTTTTAGTGAATTTTTAGGATTTTATATTTTCTGTAGAAAATCATTTCATCTGCAAATGGAGATAGTGTCACTTCCTCCTTTTCAATCTGAATGCCTTTAATTTCTTTTTTCTTGACTGGTTGCTCTGGTTAAAACTTCCAATACGATGTTGATAAAAAGAGGCCGAGTGGAAGCCTTGCTGGTTCCTGATCTTAAGCGAAGCCATGCAGCCCTTCACTATTAAGGCTGATGCTTGCTGTAGGTTTTCACAGCAGCTCTTGATCAGGCTGAGGATGTCCCCTTCCA
The DNA here is from genome assembly GCF_041296235.1 of Equus asinus. Taxonomy (NCBI): domain Eukaryota; kingdom Metazoa; phylum Chordata; class Mammalia; order Perissodactyla; family Equidae; genus Equus; species Equus asinus. Next base: position 6,170,114 of record NC_091798.1, read on the forward strand.
TCCCAAGTTTGCGAAAAGTTCTTGCCTTGAATAAGTCTTGGATTTTTTAAAAATTACATTTTCCATTTTATTTCTTTCCCTGAGGATAGTTTTTCTTGATAATGTTGGATTTTGTCAAATGCTTTTTCTGCATCTATTGAGATGATCATTTGTTTTTTATCCTTCATTGTATTAATATGGTATATTACATAGATTGATTTTTGGATATTAACCTTAGATTCCTAAGATAAGTCCCACTTGGTCATAGTGTATAGTATTTTTATATGTTGTCGGATTCTGTTTGCTAATATTTTATTGAGGATTTTTGCATCTATACTCATGGACAGTAGTGGTCTGTAGTTTTTTTTCTTGTCATGCTTTTTTGTGGCTTTGGCATCAGGGTGATACCAGCCTAATAAATGAATGGGGAAGTGTTTATTCTTCCTCTATATTTTGGAAGAATTTTTGCAGTATTTGCATTATTTCATATTTAAATGCTTGATAAAATTCACCAGTGAAGCCATTTGGGCCTAGGGCTTTCTTTTTTGTGGGAAAAATATGTAATTATTAATTCAACTTTTTGTTATACGTTTATTCACATTTTCTGTATCTTCTGGAGTCAGCGTTGGTAATTTGTGACTTTCTAGGAATTTCTTCATTTTATCTACAGTGTCAAATTTGTTGGTATAGAGTTTTTTATAATATTCCCTCATAACTGTCTTAATTTCTGAGGGGTCAGTGGTAACGTCCTCTCTTTCATTCCTAATTTTCCCTGTCTGTGTTTTTTATTGGTTGGCCTAAGAGTTTGTCAGTTTGTTGACTCATTCAAGAACCAACTTTTGGTTTTATTGATTTTTCCCATTGTTTTTCTGTTTTCTATTTTATTCATTTCTACCCTAATGTTTATTATTTTCTCTCTCTTTGACTTCAGTTCGGTTTTCTCTACATGGATTTTTAAGGTAGAAGATTAAATTATTTATTTTGACATGTTTCTTTTTTTTTCTAATTTAGCTGTTTAAGGCTATAAATCGCCCTCAAAGAAATGATGCGGGGTCGGTGAGCCAAGGAGTCGAAAGAAAGATTTCTTGGACTCTCAAGGTCTGGCAGTAGTGCTCTTTTATTTAGAGAATAGACTGGAGTAGCATGGGGACAGGACCCATGGGCAGTCAGAGCTGCTGCACGGGGACAGGACCCACGGGCAGTCAGAGCTGCTGCCGGCATGTTGCTGCTGCCGCTTCTGCTGCAAACATGGGTGGAGAGTAAGGCTAAATTTAAGGCATAGGTACGTGAGTTATCTCTTTACAAGACAAAAAAAAGTTAAAATGGTACCAGTTGCCAGTAGGGTCCGGCCATTGGGCAGTCCCACAACTTTTAGATAAGAATCAAACCGGATTGAGTAAATGACAGAAGTCGCTGCTTAAATATTATCCTCAGCCAAAGACAAAGGAGGATTTGGGGGGGGGGTCAGTTACATGAGGTTGCCAGACAGTAAACAACTTAAGTTCTTGCCTTCCCCATTGAGAGTTTCCAGAGATAAGGCCATCCCCTCTTCCTCCTGGCGCAGAGAGGGAGGCATGGAGATTTCCTTCACAAATGCAACTGTCTCTGATCAAAGGACAAGCAAATTCCACTCCTCGGAGCCTGCTTCTCATCTGCAGTTTTAAAATTAACCAGCCTAAAATCCTCATCAGTACCACTTGAGTGCATTTCATAAATTTCCTATGTTGTCTTTTTATTTTTATTCAGATCAAAATACTTTCTAACTTCCCTTGTTATTTTCTTTTTAATCCTTGGATTATTTATAAATGTATTGTTTAATTTTCAAATAGTTATGGATTTCTATGATTGGAATGAGGTTTAAGGAAGAGTAAATGGTCCCCACTCAGGTGTCCAGTAGAAGTAAAGCAGGGTATCGGTAGGAAAGCACCTATAGGTTTCAGCAATGCGGAGGGAATTGGTGACCTCCCAAAGAATATGTAGTTTTCACAGTTGTACTTATAGGACATAATAAAATGCCAGATGTATAGCATAATAAAATACTAAAATACTCCAGGAATTACACTGCAAGCAGAAAAGAAATAATCCCAGAAAAATGGCCTGGTATATATAAAGGTATGGTAAATAAATAAGTTCATGTACATGTAGGTATATCCAAAGGAATGAATGTCTTATAGAAAGTGACATAGTAGTGTCTACCTAATGAAGTTAAAAAATAAATATTTGAAATGTTGAACCACAGTGGTATGTAGATAAGAGGATGAAGATTAGAGCTAAAGTCGTATAGTTGAGTTTTTGTTTAATTTGCTTTGTTAATTACTTGCACTAGTTTGGAAACACTAGTAGAGTATATAAATTATGAATCAGCAGAGGAAAAATAATTGGAATAGGAAAGAAATAATTAACTCACGTACTCTAAAGAAGGCAAGAAAAGAAAAAAAGAAATATGCAAAAAATGTTGCAAATAGAAATAAAAAGATGATAGAAACAAGTCCAAATATATGCATAATAATAATTATTAATTCACTAAACATAAAAAGTAAAAGACAGATATTGTCAAATTGTCAGATCAAATAATAATAGCAATGATAATGATAGCAATAGTGACAATAATAATAATAAATCCAGTGATACTCATTTAAAAAAAGACTCATCTAAAACATAAGGGCATAGAAAGTTCGACAGTAAAATGTATATAAAGATCAGGCAAATACTAACTAAAAAAGCTGACATACCATACTGATATCAGACAAAGTAAACTTTAAGACTTAAAAAAATTAGTTATTAAGAGTATTACAATATAATAAAAATGTACAATCCATGAGAAAGATATAAAAATTCTATAATGTATGCATTTAATAAAATTAATATTTTATATTTATTCAAATGCTATATATATTAAAGCACACCAAATACATTTTATAAACTTGGCTTCTTTTGTTCAATATTAAATTTTTGAGATTGTGCATTAATTTTTGTGCCTGCATTTTATTTTATGATTTGTAAAACCCCAATTGTTTTAACCATCCTACTGCTGATGGACTTTACAAAGCAAAAGTTGATAGAACTTTAGAGAAAAAGTGATAAATCATCTAGGATACTGCAAGTTTTGTACCATTGCTCTCAATCACTGATTGGTCAAACAGACAAATATTATCAGCAAAGATACAGAACATTTAAGTAACACAATTAATAAATATGATCAAATGAACATACACAGAATTCTGCGATCAACAATTGGAGAATAAACAATCTTTATAAGACCATTTGGAACATTTATAAAAATTAGCCAAAAAAGCAAATCTCAACAAACTTCAAAGGATAAGTCTTCTACAGACCGTGCTTTGTGATCCCACCACACTTAAGATAGAAATTAATAAAATTACTAGTTAATTTATTCTTAAATTATAAAACTTATTTTGATTTACTGTTGGGAACTTGGGCATGCAAATTATCTTCCCTGGGTCTCAGTGTATCTAACCAGAAAAATGGGAGCAGCATGTCCACTTCTCTGTGGGAATGCTGTGGGACTTAGTGGAGCAGTGCTTACGTAAGGATTTGCTGATGTAAATGGCCCCAAAAGTGCATTATATTAGTTGTAGGAAGTTTGCAAAGTACCTAGCCCCTCTGACAAAAATGAGCTTTGAAAAGGGCAGGCTATGAATATTGTAAAAACAAAAGAATCTAAAGATAAAATTGGGACTCAGACATTTTCAGGGTAATAAAGAAAATGTTGTCACCTGAGAACACTTATGAAACACTTTGCTTACTCCCTGAGGGAAGCAGTAAATATAAACCCTACTGTAAGGTGCAGCTCAATGGGATACGTCTTTGTGTCACAGGGAAAGTTGGCTTTAATTCAGAGCCACCCGAGACAAAGACGGAAGCCACCAAAAGATTCGAAGCGAGAGAGGATGGAGTGCCAAGGCCTGCTGCTCAGAGACAGAAACCACAAGGGTGGCTCCAGTTGAAAGGTTTATAGAAAACCACAGTGAGATGCCACTTCACACCCACTAAGATGGGTATAATTAAAAAGACATAGCAATAAGTGTTGGTGAGGATGTGGAGAAATTAGAACTCTCCTACATTTCTGGTGGGACTATGAAGTGGTACAATTGCTCTGGAAAACATTCCGGCAGTTCCTCAAAATATTAATAGCAAAATTAGGTTAAAATAAATAAGCAGATATATATCTATAAAATGAAAATACACTTAAAAATAACACATAGGTACAAGATATCAATGGAAACAAAAAACAGAAATAAATGATATTGAAGATATTTAAATAATTGAAGAGTTGCTGAATATTAACGTTGTGTCCAAACTAAGAATTTAAAAGAATAAAACAAAATAATTCAAAATAAAACAAGTAAGTATATAATAAAGATAAAAGAAGAAAACAGAGTGTCAATAAAGAGAATCAACAAAGCCAAAAGTTTGTTCCTTGCTTGGTAAAATGGAACTCTCCCCACAAAAATATAATTTACTAGAATGACTCAAAAAGGAGAGAGACTGACCTAATAAAGGAATTGAAGTAGCAGTTAAAATCTTCCCACAAAAGGAGCTTTAAACTTGAGTTCTACAAAAATTCAAGGAGGAGATCATTTCAATGTTATAAAACTCTCCTTGAGAAAGGAAAGAGGGAATGCTCCCAACACATTGTACGAAGCCAGTATAGCCTTGCTACCGAAGCCAACAAGGACAGCAAGAACTTATTATTAGGCCTATTTCACTAAAAAACATAGATGCAAATTTCGAAAACAAAATGCATACAATTGAATATGATCATGCACAAAATTATTGCACATGACCAAAGTAAGCTTATTGTACCAGTGTAATGATAGCAAATATTATTAACTGCATGAACAGTTTTAAGGACAAAAAATATATATGATAGTTTCCAGGTTTGGAGAATGAGAGTTTGTGAAAAATAATTTTTAAAAAAACAACTAAAATTAGAATCAGGAGGGGGACGGCGTGCAGGAGAAGCTCTCACATTATCACTTACCGTTTGCATGCACTTGCCGCTGTTTGCATACTCCAAGGGAAGAAGCGTGCCTTGCGCTCCCACGCAGGAAGAAGTCTACTATCCATGGGGAAGATTTCCCTTGTCCAGCAACACCGTAGCCCATGTACAGCCCAGTACAGAAGCAGCTCAACTTACGAAAAGCTGTTGCCACTCTGAACTCCTACTTTCCCCAACTAACTTTGGTTTAGAACAGCCCCTCCCAACTCCCCTCCTTTCTCTATAAAAGCAAACTCCCCTTTTTTGTACTCTGGATTTGCCTGTGGTCCACTATAGCTTGCATTCCCAAATTGCAATTCCTCTGGCTATTCCTGAATGAACTCATTTTGCTGGTAAGATAACTTGCTATTTTATTTTTAAAGTTGGCAAGTTGATAATTAAATGCCCATTTATGATAAAAACTCTGAGAATCTAGGAAGAGAAGGGAATATTTTTAACCAAAGAGCATCTAAAATGCCCTCAAAATTTTCTCAATGGCATAAAGGTGAAAGCTTTCACTATGAAATGTGTAAAAGAACAAAGTTTTCCATTGTCACCATTATAATTCAAGTCCTGGCTAGGGCAATAAGTCCTGAGCAAAGAAAGTAAAAGCATAAAGATTGGAAAGGAGGAAGTAAAACTCATTATTTGTAAAGGACATACTTGTCTGTGTAAAACCTTTTCAAAATACACAAATTATTAGAAATAATAACTGAAGCTGCATATAACATTAATATAAAAAGCAACCGCATTTATTTTTAACAGCTTTTTAATTGTGAACTACAATAAACATAAGAAAATGTATTGAACATAAGTTACAGCAAAAGGAATTAGTACAAGGTGAATACCCAACAACCACAGTGTAGGCTCAGTAATAGAGCGTGGTCAGCCCACCCAAAGACCCCTGCTTCCTGCTGCTTTTTAGTCATAACTTCCTTCATCTATCAAAAATTAACCACTGTCCGGATTTTATGATAACCACTTGCTTATTTTGATTTTTACTTTCATCACCTAAATGTGTAGTTTCCATTTACTTGAACTTATTTGTATCCATATAAAAAGATTTGCACAAAATTAATGCACAATGAACAAGGTAAGTTTATTGTACTAATGTAATGATGGTAAATATTAACCGCATGAGCAGATTTAAGGGAAGAAATACGTATGACTCTCTACATGCCTGACTGTGGTGGCTAGGACCTCCAGGATGCTTTTCAACAGAAATGGTCATAACAAACATCCAAGTCTCGTTTCCAATCTCAAAAGGAGTCACAATTTCACTATTCAGTATAATGTTTATAGTAGTTTTTCTCAGATACTCCTTACCAAGTGAGAGAAGTTTCTTTTAATTTTAGTACAAAAATTTTCAAACAGAGCAAAATAAGAACTTTATAGTGTCCTCCATATGCCCATGTGAAAATAAAATAAACCTCATTTAAAATGGTGTCAGGAAGCCCTGAAGGGAGGCCTCACCCTACTGCTCGCTATGCCTTGCCGACCCCAACAGGAAGAAGCCTGCCTTGCATTTCCCGATGGAAAGAAGCTCCCTTTACACACCCTAGCAGAAGAAGGAAGGTTTTCTCCTTGCCCAGCAACAACCCAGCCAATGAGAAACTGCCACAACTCAGCCAATGAGAAACTGCTGCAACCCAGCCAATGAGAAACTGTCGCAAGCCAGCCAATGAGAAACTGCCACAACCCAGCGAATGAGAAACTGCTGCAACCCAGCCAATGAGAAACTGTTGCAAGCCAGCCAATGAGAAACTGCCACAAGCCAGCCAATGAGAAACTGCTGCAAGCCAGCCAATGAGAAACTGCCATAACCCAGCCAATGAGAAACTGCTGCAACCCAGCCAATGAGAAACTGTTGCAAGCCAGCCAATGAGAAACTGCCACAAGCCAGCCAATGAGAAACTGCTGCAAGCCAGCCAATGAGAAACTGCCATAACCCAGCCAATGAGAAACTGCCACAACCCAGCCAATGAGAAACTGCTGCAACCCAGCCAGTGAGAACCCGCCGCATTCAGCCGAGACAGCCGTCACCGCCCTGAACTCTTGGTCTCCTGCGATGGACTTTTGTTCAAAGCAACCCCGCCTCTCCCCACTTCCGTTTTCCTCCATAAAAGCGGCCTCTCTCCTTTGTTCTCCAGACTTGCCTGTGGTTTGCCATAGTTTGCGTGTCCCAGTTGTATTTCCTCTGATATTCCCAAATAAACTCATTATGCTGGTAAGGTAACTGGCTATTTTACTTGTGAGGTCGACACCTATATATCATAATTCATTTGTCTGTCATATAATTGAGTGATTGTCAACATCCGTCACCACTATCTCTGCCTGTCCCTTCTTTCTGTTGATGTAAAGTCAGTTGTTAATCCCACGCCCCACCCTTCACCCCTCGGCACTAGGCTCTGGCCTTTGCTGCTCCGCAGTTGGATGCAGTTTTTCTCCAAAGACCCTTGGCACCTTTTTGTGAAGAGTGATATACAGAGGACACATCCTAGGTGCTGGGGGGGGGGGGGGGGTCTCGTTACTATTGGATTGTTACTGCTCTGTGCCTTTTCAGAGTAGAGGTAGGCTATGTCTTTTTTTAAATAAGAAAAAAGAAATCACAAGTTCATATTTGAGATTTTAAAGTCAATTTTGACATTATCAGATTTTATTCACTTTTTAATTTTATAATCTAACATTTTTCTTACAATGAAAAATTATTCCTAACAACATCAAGATATTTACCTGAAGTATTACAATCGGTTCCAAACAGTATTAAAATACGTACCTACTTGCTTTATTTTATAATGACATAAAAGTGTTTTAAAAATGAAAATACCAATACCACTTCAAACAATAAGACTAATGAAGAATGTTTAAAATATTTCTGGGGCTGGCCCAGTGGTGTAGCAGATAGGGTCACACACTCTGCTTTGGTGGCCCGGGGTAACATCTGTGCCCATCTCCCTCTGTTTTATATGTGGGACACCTGCCACAGCATGGCTTGACAAGCAGTGCATAGGTCCACACCTGGGATCCAAACCCGGGCTGCTGAAGCAGAATGTGCAAACTTAACTGCTGGGCCACTGGGCCAGGCCCCCAAAATATATACATATTTTTTTGAAGTCCTTTCTTCTTAGAATATGTTACACTAGCGAGGTACTGTCTCAAAGTGTAAAGATGTACTGTCTGTATTCTAAAATGACTTGAATAGGCCTTTTTTGTGTGTGTAGTCATGATACCAACTTGATAAAAATTAGGTTCATTTGCTTCAGTTTTTTTCCCCAAACTTTAAGAATTTGATTGTTTTCATTTTTCATATAATTTAATTTTTTGACTGTTTATAACATAGAACTAATTCTAAAATCAAAACTACATAAGATTTATTCAGAGGCATCACGCTTCCATTCTTGTTCCCTCCACTCTGATCTCTCTCAGTTTACGGTAGCCATTTTTATTAGCTTATTATTCTGGCAGTTTCTTTTTCCCAAAATAAGCAAATATGCATATATATTCTTATCCTACTTGCCACTTTTCATGCAAAAAGTGATATTATATACACTGTTTTGCATCTTTCTTATTTCAATTAAAAATATATCCTGGAAATCAATCCATATGAATTTTCTGAGGCTTTCTTAATTCCTTCTTCAGGTGCATGCTGCATATTCCATTGTGTGGTTGTAAGGTCATTCATTTAACAAGGTTGAGTTTGTTTCAAATATTTTGCTTTTACAAATAATGCTATCAGGAATAACCTTGTGCATATGCCATCTCTTATTTTTGCCAGGGTGTCTTTGGGATAAAACCTCAGAAGTAGAAGAACTGGGTGAAATTATAAATTGAAAGTAATTTTGTGAGAGAGTCAAATTCTCCTCATAGGGTCTTTATAATTTTGCATCCTCCCTAGCGATGTGTAAGTGTACTTGTTTCTCTACAGCCTGGCCAATAGCATTTAATGTCAGATCTTTCTTTTTCCAATGTGATGAGTGAAAAATACTTTCCTACTGTAGTTTGAATTTTCATTTCTCTAATCATGAGTAAGTTTAAGCATTTTTTCATATGTTCATGGGCCATTTGTACTTTTTCTATGAAATATTTATTTTACCACTTTTTCCTAATATGTCGTTAAGTTTTTCCTCTCAGTTTTCAGGAGCTCTTTATATATTGTGGACATTAGCCCTTTGTGTTATAGAGTGAAAATATTTATCCCAGTTTCTCATTTGCGCTTACACTCTACTTACGGTTCTGTATGAATGCAAAAGTTTGTTGTGATGTTTTAAGTTTTACATGGATGGATTTATCAATATTCTAAAAGAGTTTCTGGATTTTGAGTAAGGTTTCCCACGTTTTCCACTAGTACGTGTGTTTTTTGTTTATACTTAGATTTATTTATTTACTTTATTTTTTCCAACTTTATTGAGGTATGACTGACAAATAAAAATTCTATATATTTAAGGTGTACAATGTGATTTTTCATACAGTATACATTGTGAAATGGTTGTAACAACCAAGCTAAATAACATACCCGTCACCTCACATAGTTGTCTTTGTGTGTGTGTGGTCAGAACACTCGAGATCTTCTCTCTTAACAAACTTCAAGTATCCACACGTGATTATTGACTACAGTCACCATGCCGTACGGTAAGGTCTCTAGAATTTATTCATCTTATAGCTGAATGTTGATCAACATCTCCCCATTTTCCACAGTCCCCCACCCCTGGAAGCCACCATTTTGCATTCTGTTACTATGTGTTTGACCTTATTAGATTCCAAATACAAGTGAGATCATGCGGAATTTCTGTTTCTGTGCCTGGCTTATTTCCCTTAGCACAACGTCCTCTGGGTTTATCCATCTTGTTGCAAATGGCAGGATTTCCTTCATTTTGGAGACTGAGTAATATTCAGCATGGGAGTACAGATATCTATTTAAGATAGTAATTTTATTTCCTTTGGATATACAGGATTGCTGGATCATATGGTAGTTCTGTGGTTTTTTTTGAGGAAGATTAGCCCTGAGCTAACATCTGCTACCAATCCTCCTCTTTTTGCTGAGGAAGATTGGCCCTGAGCTAACATCTGTGCGCCCATCTTCCTCTACTTTATATACAGGATGCCTGCCACAGCATGGCTTGATAAGCGGTGTGTAGGTCCACACCTGGGATCCGAACCGGTGAGCTCCGGGCTGCCGAAGCGGAAGGTGCAAGCTTAACAGCTTAACAGTTAGTTCTATTTGTAATTTTTTGAAGAACCTCTATACTATTTTCTGTAGTGGCTGTACGAATTTACATTCCCACCAAGTGTGTAAGGGTTCCCTTTTCTCCACATCCTTGCCAACACTTATCTTTTGACTTTTTGATAATAGCCACCCTAACAGTTGTGAGGTGATATTGCATCGTGGTTTTGATTGGCATTTCCTTCATGATTAGTGATGTTGAGCACTTTTTCATATACCTATTAGATTTTTGTACGTCTGCTTTGGAAAAATGTCTATTCAGGTTCTTTGCTGATTTTTAAATTGAGTTATTTGGGTTTTTTTGCTATTGAGTTGTATGAGTTCCTTATATATTTAGGATATTAATCCAGTATCAAAGAAATGCTTTGCAAATATTTTGTCCCATCCCATAGGTTGCTTTTTCATTTTTTAATGGTTTCTTGTGCTGTACAGAAACATTTTAGTTTGCTGGAGCTCCATATGTTTATTTCTGCTTTTATTGTCTGTGTTTTTGGTGTCAAATACAAAAAATCACTTCCAAGACCAATGTCGAAGAGCTTTTCCCCCGTGTTTTCTTTAGGAGTTTAATGCTTTCAGGTCTTAAGTCTCTAATCCATTTGGAGTTTATTTTTGTGTATCCTCTTAAGAAAAGGGTACAACTTCATTCTTTTACATGTGATATCCAGGTTTCCCAACACCATTTATTGAAGAGACTATCATTTTCCCATTGAATATTCTTGATGCCTTTGTCAAAAATTAGTTGACCATGTAAGTATAGGTTTATTTCTGGGCTCTCACTTCTATTCCATGAGTCCATATGTCTATTTTTATGCTAGTACCATATTGTTTGATGGCTTTGTAGTATAATTTGAAATCAGGTAGTGTGATGCCTCCAGCTGTGTTCTTGCTCAAAACTGACTTAGTATTCAGGATCTTTTGTGGTTCCATATGAATTTTAAGATTTTTCCTATTTCTCCGAAAAATGCCTGTGAAATCTGGATATGGGTTGCTTTGCACCTGTAGATCGTTCTGGGTAGTATGGATATTTTAACGATATTAGTTCTTCCAATTCATGAATGTGGGGTATCTTTCTGTGTCTTCTTCCAGTTCTTTCATCAGTGTTATATAATTTTCAGTGTACAGATTTTTCCACTCCTTAGTGAAGTTTATTCCTAGATATTTAATTGTTTTTCATGCTACTATAAGTGGGATTGTTTTATTTCTCAGGTATTTCATTGTTACTGTATAACAATGCAATAGATTTTCCCATGTTTATTTTGTATCCTGCAACTTTACTGTTTTTGTTCACTAATTCTAACAGTTTTTTGATGTCTTTAGGGTTTTCTGTGCATAAAATCATGACATCTTCAAACAAAGACACTTTTATTTCTTCCTTTCTGTTTTGATTGCCTTTTATTCCTTTTTCTTGCCTAATTGTTCCAGTTAGTACTGTGTTGAATAGCAGTGGTAAGAGTGGGCACCCTTGTCTTGTTTTTGATTTTAGAGGAAAAGTCTTCAACCTTTTGCTGTTGAGTACAATGTCAGCTGTGGGCTTGTCGTATATGGCCTTTAGTATGTTGTGATATGTTCCTTCTTTACCCAGTTTGTTGAGAACTTTTATCATGAAAGGATATTAAATTTCATCAAATGCTTGTTGTGTCAGTCAAGCTGGTCCTATAATTTCTGTGTTTCATTCTGTTAATGTGGTGTGTCTCATTGATTGATTTGCATGTGTTGAGCCATCCTTGCATCCCAGGGATGAATCCCACTCGATCATGGTGTATGATCTCTTGAGTGCACTGTTGAATTCAGTTTGCTAGTATTTTACTGAAAATTTTTGCATCTATATTCATCAGGGATATTGGCCTGTAGTTTTCTTTTCTTGTAGTGTCCTTATCTGGCTTTGGAATCAGGTAATGTTGGTCTCATAAATATGTTTTGGAGTGTTCTCTCTTCTTCAGATTTTTGGAGGTGTTTTAGAAGGACTGGCACCAATTCTTCTTTGGATGTTTGATATAACTCGTCTGGCCCTGGGCTTTGTTGGGAGGTTTCGGTTACTGATTCACCCTCCTTTCTCACAATTGGTCTCTTCAGATTTTCTGTGTCTTCATGATTCAGTCTTGGTAGGTTGTATGTTTCTAGGAACTTATTAATTTCTTCTAGGGTATCCAATTTTGTTGGCATATAATTGTTGATAGTAACCTCTTTTGATCCTTTGTATTTCTGTGGTCTCAGTTGTAAGGTTTCCTCGGTCATTTATAATTTTGTTTATTTGAGTCTTTTCTCTTTTTTTTTGTTTAGTCTAGCTAAAGGTTTGTCAATTTTGTTTATGTTTTCAAATTACCAATGCTTAGTTTCATTAATTTTCCTGTTTCATTTGTAGTCTCTTTTTATTTCTTCTCTAATCTTTATTATTTCCTTTCTCCTGCTAACTTTGGGCTTAGATTGTTCTTATGTTTCTAGTTTCTTGAGGTGTATAGCTAGGTTATTTATTTGAGATCTTTCTTTTTTCTTAATATAGGTGTTTGTTGTCCCTCTTAGAACTTCTTTTGTTGCATCCTATAAGTTTTAGTATGTTGTGTTTTTGTTTTCAAATGTTTCAAGATTTTTTAAATTTTTCTTTTAATTTCTTCTTTGACCAATTTATTGTTAAGGAATGTGTGTTTAATTTCCACATGTTTGAATCTCCTGTCCAATTGAGTTTGGTGGGCTTACCCCCAGGGACTCCTGGATCACGGCTGAGAGGTGCTGGAGCCAGGTCACAGGCCACTTCAGGGTCCCTAGCCAGGGCCAAGTTCTGTATACTTCTTACCTGGGGAGGTGTCACTACTCCCCAGTCCCTTTGCACACAGTGCTTGTGGCAATACCAAGCCAAACAGGGCTGTAGCTCAGTCCTCAGAAGTATGGATCTTCTTCTGAATTTATAGTGGGGACACAGGACCTGGGAGTATCTCCCACTGGGTCCCTGTGCCAGCAGGACTATTTGCAGACTTCAGCTGGGATAGGCTGGAGCCTAGTTACCAGGCCCTTTAAGAAAATACAGTATGACCAGGTTTGGTGGGCTTACCTCCAGAGGCTTCCCAACCATAGCCGAAAGAAGCAGTAGTCAGTTTACTGGCCCCTTTAGGGTCTACAGCCAGAACCGAGGTCCATATGTCTATTACCTGACATAGGGATGAGTCCCTTGATCTATGGTACTGGTGACAGATTCAAAGCCAAGTGGGGCTGTAGCCAAGTTCTCAGGGGGATGGAGCTGTATCCTTTTCTGTGGTGGGGACCACTGTTGGTGAGTCAGATGTCTGGTTATGAGCCTGCCTTCTCAAAATGGCTCTCCTCAGCTTTGAACTGCACGGAGTTTCACAGTCTCCTACCTGGATCCCAAAGCTTCCACAAGGCACTGTTGTCGGTGGATGGACACCAAATTATTGTTGTTAAGGGGAGAATATGAACAAGGAATGTATACTTGGCTATGTTGCTGATGTCACTGCCCTTTTGGGAGGGTTTTGATTACTGATTCAATCACCTTACTAGTTATAGCTCTGTTCAGATTATCTATTTCTTCCTAGTTTAGTTTTAATATGTTGTGTGTTTCTAGAAATGATCCATTTCATCTAGGTTACTTGGTTTATTCTCATGCATGGTATTCTTTTATAATCCTTTTTATTTCTGTAAAATCTGTTGTAATGTCCCCCTTTCATTTTTTATTTTAGTCATTTGAGTGTTCTCTCTTTTTTCTTTGTCAATCTAGGTAAAAACTTGTCAATTTTGTTGATCTTTTCAAAGAAACGACTCTTGGTTTCATTGATTTTCTCTGTTCTTTTTCTCTTCTCTATTTTGTTTATTTCTGCTTTCATCTTTATTATTTTTTCTTTTACTAGCTGTAGATTTAGTTTGTTCTTTCTTTTTCTTGCTCCTTAGGGACAAAGTTAGGTTGTTGATTTGAAACCTTTCTTCTTTTAAATGTAAGTGTTTACACCTATAAATTGCCCTCAGCACTACTTTCACTGCATTCTGTAAATTTTGGTATGTCATGTTTCCATTTTTATTTTTCTCAAAGTATTTTCCAATTTTCCTTGTGATTTCTTCTTTGACCCATTGGTTGTTTAGGAGTGTGTTGTTTAATTTCCACATATTTGTGGATTTTCCAGTTTTCCCTCTATTATTGATTTCTAGTTTCATTCCAGTGTGATTAGAAATGACACTTTGTATGATTTCAATCTTTTAAAGCTTATTGTCTTGTTTGGTGACCTAACAAGTGGCCTGTCCTGTCAAATGCTCCATGTGCACTTGAGAAGAATGTGTATTCTACTGTGGTTAGGTCGAGTGTTCTGTACATGTCTGTTAGCTTCAATTGTTTATAGTGTTGTTAAGGTTTTCTATTCTTTACTCATCTTCGGTCTGGTTGTTCTATCCATTATTAAAAGTGAGGTACTGGGCCTGCCCTGGTGGCCTAGTGGTTAAGTTCAGTGTGCTCTGCTTCAGTAGCCCAGTGTTGGTTCCTGGGCACAGACCTGCATCACTCTGTTAGCAGCCATGCTGTGCTGGCAGCCCACATACTGAAAAATAGAGAAAGATTGGCACAAACGTTAGCTCAAGGCAAAAAAAAAGTGCAGTATTGAAGTCTCCTCCTATTATTATAGATGTCTATTTCTCTCTTCAGTTCTATCAATGTTTGTGTCATATATTTGGAGGTCTTATGTTTGGTGCATATATATTTACAATTATTATATCTTTTGAGGGATTGACTTTTATCATTATGTAATGTCCTTTGTCTCTTGTAATAGCCTTTGACTTAAAATCCATTTAGTCTGATGTTAGTTTATCCAGCTCCAGTCTCTTTTGGTTACTATTTGCATGGATTATCTTTCTGCATTGTTTCACTTTCAGCCTATGTATGTCCTTATATCTAAAGATAGTCTCTTGTAGATAGCATATAGTTGGATCCTGTTTGTCAATCTATTCAACTAATGTGTGTCTTTTGACTGAAGAGTTTAATCCATTTACATTTAAAGTAATTACTTATAGAGGAGCATTTCCTATTGCCATTTTAATTGTTTTCTGTATGTTTTATATCTTTTTTTCTCCCTTACTGCCTTTCTTTGTGTTTGGTTGTTATTTTACAGTGACATGCTTTGATTCCCTTCACATTTTCTTTTGTGTATGCTCTATAGATATTTTCCTTATAGTTACTATGGGGATTATATAAAATGTCTTAAAATTTTAACAGTCTATTTTAAACTGATAACAATTTAGCTTCAATCAAATACAAAACTACTTCTTTATTGCTCCACCCTTATTTTATGTTATTGATATGATAAATTACACCTTCATATGTTGTGTACCCATAAAATAGTTATAGTTATGCTTAGTGTTTTTGTCTTTTAAACCCTATAAAATAATTAAAAGTGGAGTTATAAACCAAAATTACAATAATATAGGTTTTATATTTATCCATATATTTACCTTTACTGGAGAAATTTATATTTCCTTGTTGCTTCAAATTACTGTCTAGTATCCTTTTGTTTCTACTTGAAGGACTCTTTTTAACTTTTCTTGTAGGGCAGGTCTAGTGGTAATGAACTCTCTTACTTTTTCTTTATCTTGGAAAATTATAATTTCTTCTCATTTTTGAAGATCAGTTTTGCCAGATATAGTATTCTTGGTTGACTGTTTTTTCCCCACACAGCATTATAAATATATCATCACTCTGCCTTCTGGCCTGCAAGCTTTCTTCTTTTTTTTTTTTTTCTTAAAGATTGGCACCTGGGCTAACAACTGTTGCCAATCTTCCTCTTTTTTTTTTTTTTTTAAGGATTGGCACCTTGGCTAACAACTGTTGCCAATCTTTTTTTTTTCTTCTGCTTTATCTCCCCAACCCACCCCCCCCCCATACACAGTTGTATATCCTAGTTGCCGGTCCTTCTAGCTGTGGGATGTGGGACACCACCTCAATGTGGCCTGACGAGCGGTGCCATGTCTGCACCCAGGATCCGAACCCTGGGCCGCCACAGCGGAGTGTGCAAACTTAACCAGTCAGCCACGGAGCTGGCCCCTGGCCTGCAAGGTTTCTGATGATGAGTCTGCCAGTTATCTTATAGAGCATCCCTTGTACATGACCAGTCAATTTTCTCTGCTGCTTTCAAGAGTCTCTTTTTCTTTGATTTTTGACAGTTTGATTGTAGTATATCCTGGTGTGGGTCTCTTTGGTTCCTCTTACATGGAGTTTGTTGAATTTCTTGTATTTGAGTATCCATTTATTCCCTCAAATTTTGAAAGTTTCTGGCCATTATTTCTTCAAATAAGCTCTCTGCTCCTTTCTCTCTTCTCCTCTGGGACACCCATATGTGTATACTGACCTGCTTGGTGCTGTCCCACAAGTCCCTGAGGCTCTGTTCACTTTTCTTCATTCTTTTTGGTCTTCTGACTTGAAAATTTCAAATTAACTGTTTTCAAGTTCACAGTTTCTTTCTTCTGTCTGATCAAGTGTTCTGTTGAACTCCTCTAGTGAATTTTACATTTATGTCAGTTATTGTATTTTTTAGCTGCAGAATTTCTGTTTCATTCTTTTTTTTTGGTTTCTGCCTCTTTGTTGGTATTCTCATTTTGTTCATGCCTTGTTTTCCTGATTCCATTTAGTTGTTTGCCCAAGTCTGTCAGTGTTCTCAAGATAGTTGTCTTAAATTCTTTGTCAGGTAAGTCAGAAGCCTGCATTTCTTTACAGTTGATTTCTGGAGATTTATTTGTTCTTTTGAATGGGCCATGTGTCTCTGTCTCTTTGTGTACTTTGTGATCTTTTGTTGAGATTCAGGCATTTGAAGAAACAGCCCCCTGTTCTAGTCTTTATGGACTTACTTTGTGCAGGGGAAGGTCTTCACTGATCAGCCCATCTTAAAGACCCAGGGCGCTCCAAAACCTTCTCTGGGGCTTGTCTTCCCTGGGCCAGTGCCTGTGTTATTCCAGTTACCCGTACTTATGGCTGCTTTTAAATGTCTTAATTTCCCTAAGAGTCTCATCCATGCTTCTTCCTAGAAGCTTTGGTTTCTCTTGTATTCCTCCACTGTAATCTCTTGCCCCCAGGAACCCAGGGAACTGCAGACCTCCTGCAGTTCTAACATGCTATGGTGCCCACTGCCACTTTCAGCAGCCTCTAATGTGGTATCCAAACTATTCTGTGATTCCCATCAGTGCTCCAGGTCAGGAAAGGAGAAGCCAGTCCCTCAGGCAGTGCCTGGACAGAACATTGCAATCAAGTTCTAGTCTTTTTCATCCATCCTGAGGGACAAATCATGAATTGCGTGGCTTCCTCTCAAGCACACCACAATATACTGGAGTGGGGGTTGGTAAAGGGTGAGGAAAATGCTACAAAATTTTCTACCAATTTGAGTAATGCATTTTCTTGTTTAGGCATCACTTGGTAGCTGCAGCTTCTTAACTGGTTTCTAGAGTTCTCAGAATGCTTTTTTGGTATATTTTTGTTGACTTGGTGTGTCTGTGGGGTAGCAGGGCTTGGAACCTCCTAGTCTGAGGGCATTGCCAATTAGAAGTATTTTTCTAATTAGAAAATGCTGTCAAGGATGTGGAGTAATAGGAACTCTCATTCATTGCTGATGGGAATGCAAAATGGTACAGCCACTTTAGAAGACAGTTTGGCAGTATCTTACAAAAGTAAACATGCTCTTACTATATGATCCAGCAATCATGCTCAAAAGAGTTGAAAACTTATGTCCATAAAAAACATGCAGATGGGCAGCTTTATTCATAATGGCCAAAACTTGGAAGCAACCTAGATGTCCTTCAGTAGGTGAATGGACAAATAAACTGTGGTCCGTCCAGACAATGGAATATTATTCAACACTAAAAAAAAGGAGCTATCAAGCCATGAACATAGATGGAGGAAACTTAAGTGAATATTACTAAGTGAAAGAAGCCAGTCTGGAATGCCTACATACTCTCTGATTGCAACTACATGACTCTCTTGAAAAGGCAAAACTAAGGAGACAGTAAAAAGATCAGTGGTTAGGGGGTAGGGGGAGATGAATAGGGAGAGCATGGGGGATTTTTAAGAAGACAGTGAAACTATTCTGTATGATACTGTAATGATGGAGACATGTCATTATAAATTTGTTAAGATCCAGAGAATGTACAACACCAAGAGTGACCCCAAATGTAAACTATGGACTTTGGGTGATAATGATATATCAATGTGGGTTCATTCATTATAACAAATGTGCCACCCTGGTTAGGGATGTCGATAGTGGGAGAGGCTATGCATGTGTGGGGGCAGGGATTATATGAGAACTCTCTGTACTCTCTATTCAATTTTGCTGTGAATGTAAAACTGCTCTTAAAAAAAGGCAACACGTCCTTCAAAGTCCAGAGTGGATTGGTGATTCTCTCCTTTCCCTGCAGGTGGCTTCATAAACACTACCAGCAGGTTCTGGTTCTAGAATTTGCTGTGGAGATCAACAGGGACCCTGATCTTTTGCCCAACACTTCTCTGGGATTCCATATCTACAATGCCTAGCCCAGTGATATTAGGACCTTGGAGAGCTCCCTGAGGTGGTATCTGGAGGTGATCTGACCATCCCCAATTACAGCTGCCAAAGCCAGGCCAAGTCAGCAGTTACTACTGGAGGGAACACATCATCCCTCTCTTCAGATGGAGGCACTATTTGAGCTCTGCAAGTTCCCACGGGTGATGGCAGTTCAGAGCCTCCAACATGTGAAAGGAACAAACTGAATTGATACATTCCCCATTAAATAGCACAGTTAAGACATGACTATAATCATAAGTCTCTCTCTTTGAGGAAGAGTTTGGGGAAAGTTAGAGGTAAAAGTGAAAACACAGGGAGGAAACCAAAATTCATTAAGTCAACCTGGCCCATCTTCACATGAACTGTAGCAAACACTGGTAACATCAGGGCATTCTGTCTGTCAGCACTTGAGTTCCATAAGGAAGGGTAAGGACCAGGGCTTGAGGTGACCTGAATTTCCTCCTCTGTTGGCTAATTGATTTTGAATTCCACAATACTTATTATTTATTTAGGAGAAAGATCAATGTGGGATGCTTTTATTTCATTACAATCAAATTCTTTTTATTTTAAATCCAAAATGGAGTGGGTTTCTTTCTATTCAGGTTACCTATGGCCCCTTTGATCTCATTCTGAGTGACAAAGTTCAGTATCCATCCCTTTGTCAGACGGCTCCCAAGGACTCTTCCTTGCCCCAGGGAATGGTACAACTGATGCTGCATTTTGGATGGACCTGGGTAGGACTTGCTGCCTCAGATGATGTGAGAAGTGAAAAGTTTCTCTCAGATCTGAGAGCAGATTGGTCAGCAATGGAATCTGTGTAGGTTTTTCAGAGAAGATCCCTGTCCATGAGAGATGACATGAGGAGGCCTTTGATAATCCCATGAGTAAGTTCATAGAATCATCAGCTACAGTGACCATCATTCGTGGAGATACAGATTCCCTGATGATCATGAGATATTCACAGCCTGTTACTTTGATACCTACAAAGGTGTGGGTCATCTCCCCTCGCTGGGATGTGACTCTGAGGCCCACATTTCATCATGGTTATACCTTTCGTGGGTCTCTGATATTCTCTCATCAGGTAAGTGATATTTCCAGATTTGGGACATTCCTCAATAGGGTCAATCCTTCTAAATATCCATAGAACATTTTTCTTAAGAGTTTTTGGTACTCAGATTTTGAGTCTCAAAGGTGGCTGCCCCAGTAGAGCAGGACGAATGCTCCCCAAGTGCTTCTTTGGACTTGCTTCCCCTGCAGTACTTTGCAGTGACCATGTCTACACGGAGTTACATTGTCTACAGTGCTGTGTATGCTGTGGGCTGGGCTCTGCATGACATGTTCCTAATCAGACCAGAAATGGAACCAATAATAGTTGAAGGCAACCGAGTGACTCATCATTTGAACATAAGATTTCCTTGGAAATGGGGTCCTAAGCATCAGACATAGCTGAGAGCTGGGACCACCTGGGTTCATTGTGGTTTATTTTGAAAATGCTAGATTTCTCTTCTAAAAGTAACCTACTTGGTCTTAGCTGTGACTTTCTCTCTTCTGCCCAGTGTCAACACCTCAGGAAAGATGTTGCTTTCCTTGGTGACTAATAGAGCTTCCCCTGCTCCCAGAGCACAAGATATCTATATGAGCAGCAAGATGTAATTTCAGCATAAATTCAGTTTCAGCTAGTCATTTTGAAGCAATCATAAAAGTAGGAGATGGCTGTATTTTGTAGAGGTTGTGTGTTTTTTATCTCACACTTATTACTTAGAATGCAGTCCAGTGAGGCCTTAGTAATATCCATACGAAGCTGTAGATACCAAAAAATAGACACCTTTTGTTGGAGAGAAAGCACATGATATCTCATACATCAGGACAAGCCTTCCAAAGGCTTCCTTTGTGGATGAAATGACAGATTTGCCTTAGCTCTGAGGTAAATCTGATCCCATATAAAACATCTAGTTGAACATTTCTAATGCATCCCAGGCAACTGTATGCTTCTTGTTGGTCACTGGGCTAGTTTACAATGGTTTTGATGCCTAATTTGTTTCATACTTGTGAGTACCTGCTTCATGTCCCGGTCCCCTGGAGATGTGACCTGAGTCTACCCAGTGACATGCACACCACACACACTAGAGCTTCATTCTTTTAGGGTTGGGGTACACTGTAGTTTATTGGACACCTATAATTGCATTTCCCCAATGGTTACATTGACTGTGTTGGTACAGTTTGACTCCACTTGGTGTAGGGGAGGACAACTCAGCAATCTGCACCAGTAGAAGTCCTTCTCATAAGAATTTCAAATTAGGATTGAAACTCCCAAAAGTCAAGTTAATCTCTGTAATGGAGAAGGTGTAAATACGAGAGCTGTGTGCATCCATAATCCAACAGGTAGTCTGGGAAACAGAAAGAGACAAACTTAAATAAGGAAATTTAAAGAACATTCAGAAAAAATCAGAGATAAGAGATTAGCAGAGAGAGTCTTGGTAGCATTGTGATCCCTGCCTTTGGATCTATGAGACACCCCATCAGATTTATCTTAGGGTCCCCTTTTTGTTTAAGCTAGCTAATGTGATTTTCTGTTACCTCAAACAAAAGAAGTGAAGAGGAAAGAACACTGGATTAGGAAACACCATAAATCAGTTGTTCCACAAATATTCAGTGATGACCTTTCTTTGCCCTCTAGTGTTCTAAGCCCTGAGTGTAGAGCAGAGAATTCTGTCAGTGGGAGGGGTGAGGGCATGGAGGAGATGAACTGGTTTTGTCTTAGACATGCTACTAAAAATGTTTGCTACTGGGTAAGTCACTAAATATCTCTGACTCTCCATTTCCTCAAATTATGCTCTTGGCCTAGAAGAGCTCTAGGACTGCATCCTTCTTTACAGTCTTAGAACTCCACGGTTAAACTAGCTTAAAATTTGAATTTGTCTCAGGATAACATTCTCTAGTTCTGAGGTTGTCCTGATTGTAGAATCAATGACTGAGGCCTATGAGATTCCAACATTGGAGTCACCTAAGGACCCTTCCTGGTACAGAGACTTATGAGTTTCTAAAACTGCTCCAAACCTCAGCTCACAAGGACCCACAAAGCTAAGCCTCCTAGGATCATACCACTCTGAGCCCCACGTTTGAGAAATCCATATCAAGACTTCTCTTTCCAATCGGCTCCATGCCTTTCTGAAGAACATAAGTTGCAAGAACAATGTGGATGACTACGTGTTTATAGATGAGGGGAAAAAAAACCTGAGGTAAAATATGATATTTTGAACTATGTGACTTTCCTCAATAATCTTGAAGTTATGGTGAAAGTGGGAGAGTTTATCCCTGGAGCACCAATGGACCAAGAGTTCACCGTCCCTGAAGAGGGGATAGAGTGAGCATGGATTTATGGCCAATGGGTTAAAATTCACATAAATATAAATTCTCAAAAGAAGAGGAAGTGGAATAAATCTAATGATAATTTTCTGTCTCTTTAGCTCAGTCTGTACACCACTTGTATGAACGAAACAGTGTTTGCTCTCTTTAAAAGAAACTATTAATTTGAAAAGCAAAGAAAATTTGTCCAAGTATAAGTTTCAAAGTTTTGTAATATTTGGAACCTATTATAATAAAATGTCACACCAAATTGAACAGTCACAAAGATTGTGTGCGTCAATGAATTATTAAAGTCCTTTTATAATTCACTAAAAATTTTACAGTAGACTTATTGGCCATTGAATCACGATTTATTTAGATGTAATTTGAAATCACTTCCTGACACAATATTCAGTCTTGTGGGCTCTTCCCTCACATCTGTACAATTTGAACACACACAGGCACTTTGCATTAAGTTCCACAATTACCATCAACACTGACTGACATTAGTTGGTTGCTAATTTCCCCTTCTTCTGAACATGTATCAGGAGTAAATTTCACACCTGTGTTATTTAAGTCCCTCGTGAACTCTCCTCTCCCGTTACTGCTCAGGCTCCCAGCTCTGAGTGTTCTCCAAGCTGTATCTCTGGATTTAGGGAACTATTTGGGACATGGAGCCCATCCGCTGCTTTGACTATGCCCTGTGCCCAGTGAGGGAGATTTCCAACAAGACAGGTAAGAGTCTGGAAAGAAACTGTTCTCTTTTCTTCCACTGCAACAAAAACAGAGTAGTCTGAGAATTGTCTGCAGCTGGTGGGTCCAGCTCTTGCTGAGGAGAGCCTGACTCACAGAACTCGGGAAAATCAGTAGAATGGACCAGAGAGTGTGTGAGGCAGCGAGCACAGAGAGGCTCGTGTCAACGTAGCTTGGGAAATACGACATGTGTGAGATGAGATGTCCCGTTCCTCATCTCACAAGATGTACAGGTCAAGGAACTTCCTCTGAAAGTCCTTTAGAAAAACCCCAATTCAAGGAAATGACACCATCTTAAAAAGCCTAAACGTGGTGAAAGATTGAATGCTTTCTCTCTAAGATCAGGAACAAGGCAAGATGACTACTCTCACCACTCTTATTCAACATAGTATCAGAAAATAAAAAGCATACGGATTAAAAAGGAAAAAAAAATCTGTTCCTATTTTCAGATGACATGATTGTCTACATAGACAATCCCAAGGAATTGACAAAAACCTCCTAGAACTAATGAGTTCAGCAAGTTTTCAGGGTCAAGATAACCCCACAAAAATCAATCAAATCTCTATATAGTAAGAATAATCAGAAGAAAACCAAAATTAAAAATATAATACCACTTAAAACCACTCCAAAGAAAATGAATTAGGTAAATTTAAAACAATGTGTAGGATCCATATGCTCAAAACTGCAATATTCTGATGAAAGAAATAAAAGAAGACACAAAAAATGGAGAGGTGTACTGTGTTCATGGTTTAGCCCATGATATATCTACAGTAACCAGAATAGTTTGGTATTGGCAGAGAGAGAGAGACATATAGACCAATGGAACTGAATAGAGGACCCATAAATACACCCAAACAAATATGCCCCACGGGGGCAAAGGTGCAAAGTAGTTCAATGAGAGAAGGATAGGCTTTTCCACAAATGGCACTGGAGCAATTAGCCATCTATAGGCCCCAAACCAAAATGAACCTGAGCCTAAATCTCACACTTTACCCAAAAATTAAATGAAGATGGACCACAGACTTAGAGGTAAATGCAAAATTATGAAACTTTTGCACAAAAAAGAAAATCTTTAGAATATAGAGCTAGGTAAAGAGTACTTGAACTTAACACCCAAAGCACAATACATGGAAGCAAACATTGATAAATTGGGCTTCATTACAAAAACCTTTTTGCTCTACAAAAGCATATATGAAGAGGATGAAAATACACAATACAGACTGGGAGAAAATATTTGCATTCCATGTATCAGACAAAAGACTACTATTGTGAATATATGAAGAACTTACAAAAGTCAACAGTAAAAAAACCCAAACAATCCAAGTAGAAAATGGGCAAAACGTGGGCAAACATTTCACCAAAGATAGTATACAGACAGCAAAAAGGAACATGAAAATTCTCATGTTCAAAATCAGTAGTCATTGGGGAAATGCAATTTATGATCACAAGGAGATATCACTACACACCTATAAGAATGACTAAAACAAAAATAATGACAACAGTAAATACTGCTGAGGACGTGGAGAAACTTGATCATTCATACACTGACCATAGTAATGTAGAATGGCACAGTCACTCTGGAAAACAGTTTGGAAGCTTCGTAAAACACTAACCATCTAATGACCATATGGCCCAGCAATTAGACTCCTGGGCGTTTATCCCAAGATGTGAAGACTTATGTTCCCAGCAAATCATACTTACAGTAGTTTTAGTTTTAATAACCTCAAACCTGAACCAATTCCAGATGCCCTTCGAAGAGTGAATAAACGAACTGTGTTATATCTGTATCATGGAATGATACTCAGTAATAAAAAGGAATGAATTATTGACACGTGCAACAACCTAGATGAATCTTTAGGGAATTACGGTGAGTGAAAAATGTCAAAGCCAAAAGGTGAGGTACTGTACGGTGCTATTTCTGTAACATTCTTGCAGTGACAAACAGAAATGCAGAACAGGTTAGCAGTAGTCAGAAGTTAAGAAGCAGCGGGAGCAGGAGGAAGTGGGCATGAATGTAAAAGGGCAATACAAGGATTCCTTGTGGTGATGGAAACATTCTGTGTCCGGATTATAACTGTCAATATCTGATAATGATCTCGTGCTATAGTTTTGCAAGATGTTACCATTGGAGGAAACTGGTAAGAGGGTACACAGGATCTCTCCATATTATTTCTTACAACTACTAGTGAATATACAAATATCTCGAAAGTGTAATTAAAAATAAGACAAATGAGGATACATTTGTGGAAGAAAGTAGACGTTAAGAAAACCTAGCCAAATATGAGGTGTTAGAGCTGGGCTTCCTTAGCTGGAATTGGAACACGATGCTATTCATCCCTGCTGTGCCCCTCCTTCCCTTTCAGGCCTGGGCCAGTGTGCCCAGAGGACCGGTACCCAAACAGGAAGACAGATCGCTGCCTCCCCAAGGCCACTGCCCTCCTGGCCGTAGAAGGACCCTGGGACCAGCCTTGGCCTGTGCAGTTCTTCCCTTCTCTCTCCCCACAGTGCTGGTTCTGGGGGTCTTTGTGAGGCATCGGGACACTCCCATCGTCCAAGCCCACAAGCCGTCTCTCGGCGGTATTCTCGTCTCCCTGACCCTCTGCTTCCTCCACTCCTTGCTCATCATTGGTCATCCTACCACAGTGACCTGGCTTCTCCCACAAACAACCTTTGGGATGTGTTCACAGAAGCTCTTTCCACCACTTTGTCAGAGACCATCACTGTGGTTCTGGCCTTCAAGGCCACAGGACCAGGGGGTAGAGTCAGGCTCTGTGTGGGGCCCAGAGCTTCTAACTCCATCATTCTCGCCTGCTCTCTGGCCCAAGTGATATCCTCTGGGGGATGGTTAGTGAGCTCTCCCCTCTTTCCAGACACAGACCCGCACTCTGAGCCTGGACTCAGCATCACAGAGTGTAATGAGGGCTCGGCCACCACCTTCTGTTGGGTCCTGGGCTACCCAGGCGTCCTGGCCTTGGTCAGCTCCTCTACTGCTTCTGCCCCCAGGAGCCTCCCTGGCACCTTCAGTGAAGCCAGGTTCCTCACGTTCATGCCAGTGTGCTGCAGCATCTGAGTGTCCTTCCTGCCCACCTGCCAGAGCACCAAGAGGAAGGCCATCGGGGCCATGAAGACCTTCTCAATACGGCCTCCAGCCTGCGGTTACTGGGAGGCACATTGGCTCCAGAGTGCCTCATAATCCTCCATAATCCTCTGAGACCAGACAGCAGCACCCAGTTATGGATAAAGAGGAAGGGAGATTTAGGTACCAAAGTTAATTCTGAATCTTTGCTTTAAATTTTTCTAAACTATGAGCTTCTTGTTGGAAAAAATCCCAACCATGATGGCATGCCTCATTTATTCTTGGTTTCTAGTAATATTCTCTCAGCAGCACCATCTCTCCAGCATAACTCTTGTTAAGATATCGGTTCCCCCCAACTGATGATTTAACACAACCCCAATAAAAATTCTAGCAGGGTTTTCTTGTATAATTTGACACAGATTGTAAAATTCATAGAAATGCAAAAAACTCAGAATAACCAAAAAACTTGAAAAAAAGATCAAAGCTGGAGGATATCACTATGTAATTTCAAGACTCATTATAAAGCTACATAAACAAAACAGTATGGCATGAGCCTAAAGATAAAATACATAGAACAGAATAGAAAATTTGGAAATAGACCCACACATATAAAGGCAACTTATTTTTGACAATAATACAAAGCACAGTGGAGAAAAGAATAGCCTTTTAAATAAATAGCACTGGAACAATTGGATATCCATAAGCAAAAATATGAACTTTGATCCATATCTCATTCCATATATGAAAATTAACTCAAAATGGATCATAGACCTAAATGTGAAGTGTAAAAGTATAAAACTCTAGAAGAAAACGTAGATGAAAAATCTTTGAGACCCTGGATTAGGAAAACACTTCTTAAATTAGACATCGAAAGCACAATTCATGTAAGAATGAATCGATAAGTTGGAATTCACCAAGATTAGAAATGGTGCTGACCAAAAGACATTGAACGTGGCATATTGATGACTTTTGTTTGGACTATTGTTTTTAAAAAATCATAGACATTATTTTTTTTGACAATTATTGGCTTTTGAACTTTGTGTCCTACTGTGTCCAGTAGGATCTTCAATCTAAGGTTATAAAATTATTCTTCAGAGGTTCTCATCAAGATGGCGCCGTGAGCAGATGTTGAACTTGCCTCCTCCCATGAACACAACCAGGTTACAACAATTTTAGGAAGAATCACCCCGGATTGAAAACTGAAAACTGGATAAAAAGAACCCCCACAACAAGGGACAGTCCTGACGAAAGGAGAAGAGGCAGTAACTCTGGCCGGAGAGAAAAAAAGCCACCTTTGGGAGCAGCGGAGCTTCTCAGCTGGCCAGGTGGGAGCCAACCTAAGCTACGCAGCCCTCCCTGGAGGAGTGAGGTCTGGAGGGGGGGCAATACTGCTATAACCATCCTTCGGACTCAGCCCAACTGAGAGGGGGGTCTTACTGTCTGGCTTTGCTGGCTATTAACTGCAGCGAGGACACCCCAGAAAAGCTATCGGCCGAAAGCCAAAAAGATCTGGGTCTTAAAGGGCCCACGCACAAACTCACTCATTGCAGCAACCTAAAATCACCAGAGAGAAGGCTGACTGTCCTGTGGTGAAACAAGACTCACCTGGTGGGCTCTGGGGGCATCTTGGTGAGAGGAGGATCCTCTCCTGACACTGAGACATTGGTGGGGGCCATTGATCTGAGCTTGTCCAGGCGTGCTGATACGGACATGGGTGGGGGCCATTGAGGTGTGACCCTTGGGCTGTTAGCCCAGGGGTCTGCCACACCCACTAGAGCACAGATTTAATCCAGTTCAGCCAGGGCAGGCAACCCGCCCTAGGGACTGGCCCCACCTAACAGCAAGCCCTCAGGCTACTTTTCAGCCTGCATTGACTGAGTGCCTTGATCCTCTACAGGCAGGCAAAGGTGTCTGCCTCTGTGGGGCAGGGCTTGTGTGAGGACCAGGTGAACTGTGGGGGGCACTGGGGCAGAGGTGGGGACCTCTGCAGTGTGGCGGTGGGGTACGCTCCAGGGGGTTGAGAAGTGTGCATGGACCACGACTGTGCTGACAGTGTATGTGGTCCTGTGGGGGGTGAGGCTTATCAGCGGCAGAAGACTTGTGTTTCACAAATAGCCGTAAAAAGGATCAGCCCCACCTTCCAAAGCCTGAAACAACTGAGTGCCTCCATGCCAAGGGCTAGCCCTACTCAGCTGCACTCCTAAAAGAACTGACATCAGCCTTGTTGGCCTCAGGCCTATCACAACTGTAAGCCCCTGAGCCTAGCAACCAGCTACACTGGGTACCAACCCGATTAAGAGGACAATTACAATGAGTGTGCCAATAGACTTTGTAGCCAACAGTGCTGAGGCCCCTCCAAACACGATTTAGAAACAGCTGGCCAGGGAAGGAAAGATCAGACTCCCTGAGTACCTGCAGTGGGAGCAACCCTGCCACAGCAGAAGAACACAAGTAGCCCACAAAGGGGTCACTCCTGGTTCTTATGGTCTGGTGACGAGAGGGAAGCACACTGTTCGGCCTCATAAGGCATCTCATACATAAGGCCACTTCTCCAAGATCAGGAGACATAGCCGACCCACCTAGTACAAAGAAAATAGCACAGAGAAAGAGGCATAATGAGGAGGCAAAGGAATAATTTCCAAGCAAGGGAACACTACAAAACACCAGAAAAAGAACTAAGTGAAACAGAATCTAGCGACCTCCTTGACAAAGAATTCAAACAAAATATAATGAGGATGCTCACAGATATGCAGAGAAGAATGGATGAACACAGTGAGCACATCAGCAAAGAATTGGAAGATATAAAAAAGAAGCAATCAGAAATGAAGAATACAACACTTGAAATGAGAAATTCATTAGAGGGACTCAATAGCAGAGTAGAGGAAGCAGAAGAACGGATTAGCGAGCTAGACGAAAGATTAGAGGAAATCACCCAAGCAGGACAGAAAAGAGAAAAAAGAATTAGACAGAATGAGAACAGTGTAAGGGAAGTCTGGGACAATATCAAGCATGCTAACATTCAGATTATAGGGGTCCCAGAAGGAGAAGAGAGAGACAAAGGGGCAGTAAATTTATTTGTCGAAATAATAGAGGAAAATTTTCCTCACCTGAGGAAGGAAACAGACATCCAAGTTCAGGAAGCACAGAGAACTCCAAACAAGAGAAAGCCAAAGAGGCCCACACCAAGACACATTATAATCAAAATGTCTAAAATTAAAGACAAAGAGAGAATCCTAAAAGCAGCAACAGAAAGGCCACAAGTGACATATAAAGGGAAGCCCATCAGGCTGTCAGCAGACTTCTCAGCCGAGACCCTACAGGCAAGAAGAGAATGGCACGACATATTTGAAGTGCTAAAAGGAAAAAACCTACAACCAAGAATACTCTATCCATCAAGGCTGTCATTCAGAATGGAAGGAAAGATAAAGAGCTTCCAAGACAAGCAAAAATTAAAGGAGTTTATCACCAAGAAACCAGTTCTACAAGAAATGCTGAAGGGACTTATTTAAGTGGGAAAGCAATGACCACAAATAGGGATGAAAGAAAAAAATTATCAAAAAAACCCAAAACAACAACAAGAAAAAACAGGCAATAAAATCACTTGTAAGGTAAAAGTATAGTAAAGGCAGCAGATCAACTACCTGTTAAGGTAATATGAAGGTTAAAAGACAAATGTACTAAAATTACCTATTTCAGTGATACGAGGGTAATGGATATACACACACTAAACAAAAGACTATATATGATGTGAAAAACATATAACGTGGGAGGAGGGGACTGAAAAAGTAGAGCTTTTAGAAAGAGATCAATAGACTGTTATATGCATAGTATATTAAATGGGATCCTCATGGTAACCACAAACCAGAAACCTATAACAAGCAGGAAAAAAAGTAAGACAAAAGAAATCAAACATATTACTAAAGATAGCCATCAAACCACAAGGGGAGAGAGCAAGAGAAAAAGAAAGGAACTGAGAAGAACTACCAAAACACCCCCAAAAAAGAAAAAGTGACAAAATGGCAATAAATACATATTTATCAATAGCTACTTTAAATCTCAATGGACTAAATGCTCCAATCAAAAGGCATAGGGTGGCCAATTGGATGAAAAAACGAGACCCATGTATATGCTGCATACAAGAGACACACTTCAGACCTAAAGACACTCACAAACTGAAAGTGAAAGGATGGAAAAAGATATTCCATGCAAATGGCAAGGAAAGGAAAGCGGGGGTAGCAATACTTATATCAGACAAAATAGATTTTAATCAAAAACTGTAATAAGAGACAAAGACCGGCACTACATAATGATAAAGGGAACAGTCCAACAAGAAAATATAACACTTGGAAATATCTATGCAACCAACATAGGAGTACCTAAATATATAAAGCAATTATTAACAGACATAAGAGGAGAAATAGACAGTAACACAATAATAGTAGGGGACTTTAACACTCCACTTACACCAGTGGATAGATTATCCAAACAGAAGATCAATAAAGAAACACTCGCCTTAAAGGACACATTAGACCAGATGGACTTAGTAGATATATACAGAACATTCCATCCAAAAACCACAGAATACACATTCTTTTCAAATGCCCATGGAACATTCTCCAAGATTGATCACATATTAGGCCACAAAACAAGTCTCAATAAATTTAAGAAGATTGAAATAATACCATGCATCTTTTCTGACCACAAAGATATGAAACTGGAAATCAACTACAGAAAGAAAACCAGAAAAGCCACAAAAATGTGGAAATTGAACAAAATCTACTGAACAATGATTGGGTCAATGAAGAAATCAAAGAAGAAATAAAAAAATTCCTGGAGACAAATGAAAATGAAAACACGGCATGCCAAAATCTGTGGGATGCAGCAAAAGCAGTTCTACGAGGGAAGTTTATAGTAATTCAGGGCGACCTCAACAAAGAAGAAAAATCCCAAATAGACAATCTAAAAGTGCACCTAAAGGTACTGGAAGAAGAACAACAAACAAAGCCCAAAATCAGCAGAAGGAAGGAAATAATAAAAATCAGAGCAGAAAGAAGTGAAATAGAGACTAAAAAAAATAGAAAAAATTAATGAAACCAAGAGCTGGTTCTTTGAAAAGATAAACAAAATTGACAAACCATTAGCTAGACTCACCAAGAAAAAAAGACAGAAGGCTCAAATAAATAAAATCAGAAATGAAAGAGGAGATTACAATGGACACCTCAGAAATACAAAAGAAAATAAGAGAATACTATGAAAAGCTATACGCCAACAAATTGGATAATCTAAAGGAAATGGATAAATTCTTAGAAGCATACAACCTTCCAAAACTGGACCAAGAAGAAGTACAAAATTTGAATAGACTGATCACCAGTAAGGAGATCGAAACAGCAATTAAAAACCTCCCAAAAAATAAAAGTCGAGGACCAGATGGATTCCCTGGTGAATTCCACCAAACATTCAAAGAAGACCTAATACCTATCCTTCTCAAACTCTTCCAAAAAATTGAAGAGGATTGGAGGCTTCCTAACTCCTTCTACGAAGCCAACATTATCCTGATACCAAAACCAGACAAGGACAACACAAAAAAAGAAAATTATAGGCCAATATCACTGATGAATATTGATGCAAAAATCCTCAACAAAATACTAGCAAATCGAATACAACAATACATCACAAAGATCATACATCATGATCAAGTGGGTTTCATTCCGGGGATGCAGGGATGGTTCAACATCCGCAAATCTATCAACGTGATACAACACATTAACAAAATGAAGAATAAAAATCACATGATCATCTCAATAGATGCAGAGAAAGCCTTGGACAAGGTACAGCATCCATTTATGATAAAAACTCTAAATAAAATGGGTATAGAAGGAAAATACCTCAGCCGAATAAAGGCCACATATGACAAACCCACAGCAATTATCATTCTCAATGGAGAAAAACTGAAAGCTATCCCTCTAAGAACAGGAACCAGACAAGGATGCCCACTGTCACCACTCTTATTTAACATAGTATTGGAAGTCCTAGCCAGAGCAATCAGGCAAGAAAAAGAAATAAAAGGGATCCACACTGGAAAAGAAGAAGTGAAACTATCACTCTTTGCAGACGACATGATTTTATATCTAGAAAACCCTAAAGATTCCACTAAAAAACTTTTAGAAATAATAAAGGATTACAGTCAAGTTGCGGGCTACAAAATCAATGTACAAAAATCGGTTGCATTTCTGTACACTAACAACAAAGTAGCAGAAAGAGAAATTAAGAATACAATCCCATTTACAATTGCAACAAAAAGAATAAAATACCTAGGAATATACTTAACAAAAGAGATGAAAGACCTGTACACTGAAAACTATAAGACATTGTTGAAAGAAATAGAAGAAGACACAAAGAAATGGAAAGATATTCCGTGCTCTTGGATTGGAAGAATTAACATTGTTAAAATGTCCATACTTCCTAAAGCAATCTATAGATTCAACGCAATCCCTATCCAAGTTCCAATGACATTTTTTACAGAAATAGAACAAAGGATCCTAAAGTTTATATGGAACAACAAAAGACCCCGAATAGCCAAAGGATTCCTGAGAAAAAAGAACAAAGCTGGAGGTATCACACTCCCCGATTTCAAATTATACTACAAAGCCATAGTAACCAAAACAGCATGGTGCTGGCACAAAAACAGACACATAGATCAATGGCACAAAATTGAGAGCCCAGAAGTAAACCCACACGTTTATGGACAGCTAATATTCGACAAGGGAGCCAAGAGCATACGATGGAGAAAGGAGAGTCTCTTCAATAAATGGTGTTGGGAAAACTGGACAGCCACATGCCAAAGAATGAAAGTAGGCCATTCCCTTACACCATGCACAAAAATCAACTCAAAATGGATTAAAGACTTGAATGTAAGACCCGAAACCATGAGACTTCTAGAAGAAAACATAGGCAGTGCGCTCTATGACATTGATCTGAGCAGCATATTTTCAAGTCCCATGTCTGACCAGGCAAGGGAAACAAAAGAAAAAATGAACAAATGGGACTACATCAAACTAAAAAGCTTCTGCACAGCAAAGGAAACCATCAACAAAACAAAAAGACAACCTAACAATTGGGAGAAGATATTTGCAAACCATATATCAGATAACGGGTTAATATCCAAAATATACAAAGAACTAATACAGCTCAACAACAAAAAAACCAACAATCCAATTAAAAAATGGGCAAAAGATCTGAACAGAGATTTCTCCAAACAAGATATATGGATGGCCAACAGGCATATGAAAAGATGCTCAACATCATTAGCTATCAGGGAAATGCAAATCAAAACTACAATGATGTATCACCTCACTCCGGTCAGAATGGCTATAATTAACAAGACAGGAAACAACAAATGTTGGAGAGGATGTGGAGAGAAGGGAACCCTTGTTCACTGCTGGTGGGAGTGCAAACTGGTGCAGCCACTATGGAAAGCAGTATGGAGTATTCTCTGAAAATTAAGAATAGATCTACCATATGATCCAGCTATTCCACTGCTGGGTATTTATCCAAAGAACTTGAAAACACAAAGGCATAAAAATACTCGCGCCCCTATGTTCATTGCAGCATTATACACAGTAGCCAAGACTTGGAAGCAACCTAGGTGCCCATCAAGGGATGAATGCATAAAGAAGATGTGGTATATATACATGATGGACTACTACTCAGCCATAAGAAGTGATGAAATCCGGCCATTTGTGACAACATGGATGGACCTTGAGGGTGTTGTGCTGATTGAAGTGAGTCAGAGGGAGAAAGTCAAATACCGTTTGATCTCACTCATTGGTGGAAGATGGAAACAATGACAAACACACACATAGCACTGGAGATTGGACTGGTGGTTACCATAGGGGATGGGGAGGGGGGGCAAAAGGGGTTATTGGGCTCACATGTGAAGAGATGGACTGTAATTAGGTTTCGGGTGGTGAGCATGATATAATCTACACAGAATTTGAAATATATTATGATGTACATCTGAAAATAAATAAATAATAATAATAAAAAGGAACCATCCCTGCCGACACCTTGATCTTGGACTTCTGGCCTCCAAAACTGAGAGACAGTAAATCTCTGTTGTCTTAAGCCCCCCAGTTTGAGGTACCTTGTTACAGAAGCCTAGCGAACTCATACCGTGAGTAAAGCTGCTGTGATCGCTCAGTCTGTGTGCAGAGATACACATACAGTGGAAAACACATAACATTAAATTCA
Organism: Equus asinus; assembly: GCF_041296235.1. Classification (NCBI taxonomy): domain Eukaryota; kingdom Metazoa; phylum Chordata; class Mammalia; order Perissodactyla; family Equidae; genus Equus; species Equus asinus. Next base: position 6,204,253 of record NC_091798.1, read on the forward strand.
CCATCTTAACCACTGAGGCGTACAGTTCAGCACTGTTGAGTCCATTTACACTGCTGTTTGACTTATAGTTCGGGTCTCTAGAATGTTTTCATCTTGCAAAACTAAAACTCTTTACCTTTGAGACACTGATTCCTCCTCCCCCGCCCCACCCTTGGCAGCCACCTTTCTATTTTTGCCTCTATGAGTTTGACTACTTTAGACACTACATGAGTGGAATCACACAGTATTTGTCTTTTTATGACTGGCTTCTTTCACTTAGCATGGTGTCCTTGAAGTTCATCCACGTCATAGAAAGTGACAGGATTTCCTTGTTTTTAAGGCTGCATAATATTCCATTGTGTGTATATACCACATTCTTTATCCATGCATCTCTTGATGGACATTTGAGCTGCTTCCGCATTTTGACTACTGTGAATGATGTGACAATGAACATAGGTGTGCAAATATCTCTTCAAGATCTTGCTTAGAATTCTTTTGAATTTATACCCAGAAGTGGGATTGCCAGATCATAAGATACTTCTATTTTTTTATTAAGGTTATGATAGTTAACAACCTTGTGAAATTACAGTTGTACTTCATTATTAGTCATGTTGTAGGTACACTACTTCTCCCCGAGTGCCCTCCCCCCACCCGCCCCTTTCCCCTGGTAAACACCGATCAGTTCTCTTTGTCCATATGTTAACTACAAACTATGAGTGGAGTCATACAGAGTTCGTCTTTCTCTGTCTGGCTTATTTCACTCAACATAATACCCTCAAGGTCTATCCATGTTGTTGTGAATGGGACGACTTTGTCCTTTTTTATGGCTGAGTAGTATGCCATTGTATATATATACCATATCTCCTTTATCCAATCATCAGTTGCTGGGCACTTAGGTTGGTTCCATGAGTTGGCTATTGTGAATAATGCTGCGATGAACATAGGGGTGCATGGGACTTTTGGAATTGCTGATTTCAGGTTCTTAGGATAGATACCCAGTAGTGGGATGGCTGGGTCATAAGGTATTTCTATTCTTAACTTTTTGAGAAATCTCCATACTGTTTTCCATAGTGGCTGCACCAGTTTGCATTCCCACCAACAGTGTATGAGGGTTCCTTTTTCTCCACAGCCTCTCCAACATTTGTCACTCTTGGTTTTGGGTATTTTTGCCATTCTAACAGGTGTAAGGTGATATCTTAGTGTAGTTTTGATTTGCATTTCCCTAATGATTAGTGATGAGCATCTTTTCATGTGTCTATTGGCCATCCGTATATCTTCTTTGGAGAAATGTCTGTTCATGTCCCCTGCCCATTTTGTAATTGGGTTATTTGATTTTTTATTGTTGAGTTGTGTGAGTTCTTTGTATATTATGGAGATTAACCCTTTGTCAGATAAATAACTTGTGAATATTTTTTCCCAATTAGTGGGCTGTTTTTTCATTTCAATCCTGTTTTCCCTTGCCTTGAAGAAGCTCTTTAGTCTGATGAAGTCCCATTTGTTTATTCTTTCTATTGTTTCCCTCATGTGAGGGGTTATGGTGTCCAAAAAGATTCTTTTGAAGCTGATGTCAAAGAGTGTGCTGCCGATATTCTCTTCTAGAAAACTTATTGTTTCAGGTCCAATCTTTAGGTCTTTGATCCATTTTGAGTTTATTTTAGTAAATGGTGAAAAAGAATGGTTGATTTTCATTCTTTTACATGTGGCTGTCCAGTTTTCCCAGCACCATTTGTTGAAGAGACTTTCTTTCCTCCTTTGTAGGCCCTCAGCTCCTTTGTCAAAGATTAGCTGTCCATAGATGTGTCGTTTTATTTCTGGGCTTTCAATTCTGTTCCATTGATCTGTGTGTGTGTTTTTGTACCAGTACCATGCTGTTTTGATTACTGTAGCTTTGCAGTATGTTTTGAAGTCATGGATTGTGATGCCTCCAGCTTTGTTCTTCTTTCTCAGGATTGCTTTAGCAATTCAGGGTCTTTTGTTGCCCCATATGAATTTTTGGATTCTTTGTTCAATTTCTGTAAAGAATGACATTGGAATTCTGATTGGGATGGTATTGAATTTGTAGATTGCTTTAGGTAGAATGGACATTTTAACTATGTTTATTCTTCCAATCCATGTGCATGGAATGTCTTTCCATCTCTTTATGTCGTTGTCGATTTCTTTCAAGAAAATCTTGTAGTTTTTGTTGTATAGATCTTTCACTTCCTTGGTTAAATTTATCCCAAGGTATTTTATTCTTTTTGTTGCGATCGTGAATGGGATTGAGTTCTTGAGATCTTTCTCTGTTAGTTCATTGTTAGCGTATAGAAATGCTACTGATTTATGTATGTTGATTTTATACCCTGCAACTTTGCTGTACTTGTTGATTGTTTCTAATAGTTTTTCTATGGCTTCTTTGGGGTTTTCTATATATAAGATGATGTTGTCTGCAAACAGCGAGAGTTTTACTTGTTCGTTGCCTATTTGGATTCCTTTTATTTCTTTTTCCTGCCAAATTGCTCTGGCCAAAACCTCCAGTACTATGTTGAATAAGAATGGTGAAAGTGGGCACCCTTGTCTTGTTCGTGTTCTCAGAGGGATGGTTTTCAGTTTTTGTCTGTTGAATATGATGTTGGCTGTGGGTTTGTCATATATGGCCTTAATTATGTTGAGGTACTTTCCTTCTATACCTATTTTATTGAGGGTTTTTATCATAAATGGATGTTGGATCTTGTCAAATGCTTTCTCTGCATCTATTGAGAGGATCATGTGGTTTTTGTTTCTCATTTTGTTAATGTAGTGAATCACATTGATTGACTTGCGGATGTTGAACCATCCCTGTGTCCCTGGTATAAATCCCACTTGATCATGGTGTATAATCTTTTTGATGTATTGCTGTATTCGGTTTGCCAAAATTCTGTTGAGGATTTTTGCATCTATGTTCATCAGTGATATTGGCCTGTAGTTTTACTTCTTTGTGTTGTCCTTGTCGGGTTTGGAGATCAGGGTGATGTTGGCTTCATAGAATGTATTAGGGAGTGCTCCTTCTGCCTCAATTTTCTGGAATAGTTTGAGAAGGATAGGCATTAAATCTTCTTTGAATGTTTGGTAGAATTCTCCAGAGAAGCTGTCTGGTCCTGGACTCTTATTTTTGGGGAGGTTTTTGATTACTGTTTCTATTTCTTTACTTGAGATTGGTCTATTCAGATTCTCTATTTCTTCCTGACTCAGTTTGGGGAGGTTGTAAGAGTCTAGGAATTTATCCATTTCTTCTAGGTTGTTCAATTTGTTGGCATGTAGTTTTTCAAAGTATTCTCTTATGATCCTTTGTATTTCTTGGGTATCCGTTGTGATTTCTCCTCTCTCATTTCTAATTTTATTTATTTGAGACTTCTCTCTTTTTTTTTTAGTGAGTCTGGCTAAGGGTTTGTCGATTTTGTTAATTTTTTCAAAGAACCAACTCTTTGTTTCAGTGATCCTTTCTGCTGTCTTTTTTGTTTCAATATCATTTATTTCTGCTCTAATTTTTATTATTTCCCTCCTTCTACTGACTTTGGGCTTTGTTTGTTCTTCTTTTTCTAATTCCGTTAGGTGTCATTTGAGGTTGTTTATGTAAGATTTTTCTTGCTTATTGAGGTGAGCCTGTATTGCAATGAATTTCCCTCTTAGGACTGCCTTTGCTGTGTCCCAAATAATTTGGTACGGTGTGTTTTCATTTTCATTTGTCTCCAGATAATATCTGATTTCTTCTTTAATTTCTTCAATAATCCATTGTTTGTTCAGTAGCATGTTGTTTAGTCTCCACGTTTTTGGCCCTTTCCCAGCTTTATTCTTGTAGTTGATTTCTAGTTTCATAGCATTGTGATCAGAAAAGATGCTTGATATTATTTCAACCCTCTTGAACTTATTGATGCTTGCTTTGTTTCCCAAGATATGGTCTATCCTTGAGAATGTTCCATGCACGCTTGAGAAGAATGTGTAACCTGCTGTTTTTCGATGAAGTGTCCTATATATATCTATTAGGTCCATCTGATCTAATTTTTCATTTAATTCTATAATTTCCTTGTTGATTTTCTGTATGGAAGATCTGTCCATTAGTGTTAATGGGGTGTTGATGTCCCCTCCTATTATTGTATTGCTGTTGATGTCTCCTTTTAGTTTTGTTAATAGTTTCTTTACGAATTTTGGTGCTCCTGTGTTAGGTGCATATATATTTATAAGTGTTATGTCATCATGGTGGAGCATCCCTTTTATCATTATATACTGCCCCTCTTTGTCTTTCTGTATCTGTTTTGCTTTGAAGTCTACTTTGTCTGATATAAGTATGGCAACACCTGCTTTCTTTTGTTCATTATTAGCTTGGAGTATTGTCTTTCATCCCTTTACTTTGAGTCTGTGTTTGTCTTTGGGGCTGAGGTGTGTTTCCTGGAGGCATCATATTGTTGGATCTTGTTCTTTGACCCATCCTGCCACTCTGTGCCTTTTGATTGGAGAGTTCAATCCTTTCACATTTAGAGTGATTATTGAAATGTGGGGGCCTACTGTTGCCATTTTATCACTTGTTTTCCGGTTCTTTTGCATTTTGTCCTGTTGGAGAGCTGTTACTTTGTGTTATTGTCCTTCTGCTTATCTCCTTTGTTCTGGATTTTGTAACCCCTTTCCTTTTTTTGATTTTTCAGGAATGAGGTTCTTCCTGAGCATTTCTTGAAGAGGAGGTTTTGTGGCAATGAACTGCCTTAACTTTAGTTTATCTGGGAACGTTTTTATTTGTCCATCATATTTGAAGGATATTTTCACTGGGTAGAGTATTCTTGGCTGCAGGTTTTTGTCCTTCAGAGTTTTGAATATTTCATTCCAATCTCTTCTAGCCTGTAAGGTATCTCCTGAGAAATCTGTTGATAGCCTTATGGGGTTTCCTTTGTAAGTTATTTTCTTCTGCCTGGATGCCCTTAGTATTTTCTCTTTGTCGTTGACTTTTGCTAGTTTCACTACTATATGCCTTGGGGTTGGTCTTCTTGCATTAATAAAGTTTGGAGATCTATTGGCTTCTGTCACATCCATCTCTCTTCCCAAGTTTGGAAAGTTCTCAGCCATTATTTCTTTGAACAGGCCTTCTGCCCCCTTCTCCTTCTCTTCTCCCTCTTGTATACCTATAATCCTTATGTTGCATCTCCTAATTGAGTTGGATAATTCTCAGAGAGTTTCTTCATTTCTTTTTAGTCTTAGTTCTCTCTCCTCCTCTGTCTGCAGCATTTCTATATTCCTATCCTCCAAATTGCTAATTCTGTCCTCCATATTATCAACCCTACTGTTCAGAGAGTCCAGATATTTCTTAATCTCCTCCATTGAGTTCTTCATTGCCAGTATTTCTAATTGGTTCTTTTTTATAGTATCAAGCTCTTTTGTGACATAGCTCCTGAACTCATTGAGTTGTCTATCTGAATTCTCTTTTAACTCATTGAGTTTTTTAATAATGGCAGTTTTGAAATCATCGTCATTTAGGTTATAGATTTCATTGTCTTTGGGATTGTTTTCTGGGTGCTTATCATTTTCCTTCTGTTCTGGAGATTTAATATATTTTTTCATACTGCTTGATGGCGTAGATTTGTGCCTCTGCATAGAGATAGAGTTTAGTCGCTGCTTCCACTTGTTGTGACTGGTGTGGGGGGGCAGCTATTTAGACTGCACCAACCAGGAACCCTGTCAGCTGTTACTGACTGGACCTGGATCCCTCCTCATAGTCACAGTGGTCCTGTGGGGTCCCTCGTCAGTGGTGGCGGCAATCACAAGGGGACCTCAGGCTGCTGGTGACTACTGTTGCAGCCCACTTAGATGCACTCCCTCCTTGGGGTCTGCAGCGGTGTTATGGGCTTTCCCAGCAGCCAGGAGCAGGATCACCTATAATTGCAGCTTTGTCACTGACAGAGCCCACAAGATCACACTTGTCCACTATAGGTCCCAGCAGAGCTATGGGTATCTTCTGCAGTCTGTCGTTAGCTCGCCTAGCTGTGCTACTTTTTCCCCAGGGTCTTTCCGCCTTGTGATTGCCAGTTGGGACCTCTCCACTAGTGCTGTGCAGAGGCTTTCGCTGAGGCTGCTGTAGGAACCTGGAGTTCCCCCCTGGGCCACGTAGCCGTTTCACCAGAGCTCCACTCTGCCCCACACCACCCTCATGGAATCTCTGGGAGCCCCTTGCCTCATCTGGGACATGGCTAGAATCCGTGGGCCTGGTGGTGGCTGGTAAGCTGCTGCCTTGTGAGGGATTCTGCTCTAGGGAGCTTCCTGGTGCTCTGAATGCTGGGCGGGGCCTCCCTGCCAATGGCGAGCAGAGGCCCTCCCCGCTGGGGGGTTGTGGGACCATGGAGCCTCCCCCTGGGCTGCAGAGCTGGGCGCTGGAGCTCCACCCAGTCCCCAAGCATGTCCACGGGAAGTCCGGGTGCCCCCTGCACCGACCCGTGCATGGCCAGAGACTGTGGGCCAAGCAGCAGCTGGCTGGCTGGTGCCATGCCAGGGAATCCACTTGCTGGGAGCTGCCCTTTGTTCTGGTTTCTGGGCGGGACCTCCCTGCTAATGGCGACCAGGGCGGTGCGGGACCCCGGAGCCTCCCCCCGGGCCACAGAGCCAGACTCTGGAGCTCCAACCCTGTCCCCAAGCATGTCCACGGGAAGTCCAGCTGCCCCCTGCACCGACCTGTGCATAGCCGGAGACCATGGACCCAGCAGCAGCTGGCAGTCTGGTGCCATGCCAGGAATCCGCTCGCTGGGAGCTTCCGTTTGTTCTGGTTTTGGGCGGGGCCTCCCTGCTAATGGCGAGCAGAGGCTTTCTCTGCCGGTGGGTGCGGGACCCCGGAGATTCCCCCTGGGCTTAGGTGTAATCACGGGGGGCTTAGGTAGGGCTGTTGTCACCTGTTTCCACCATCGCTCCGCTGGTCAATGCACACTCCTGCCCTTGGTGTGTGGTGATGCTATGGGGGAGTCCGCTGGAAGAGACCCTCTTGCAGGTACTAGGCTGCCTGGGGGTCAGGGGTCGGGGGTTGGAGAGTTTTCACCTATTTCCACCTCCTCCCGGGGGGAAGTCCGTCCGCCTTCTGATGTATACCAGCCTGAGTCTCTTAGGCGTCTTGAGATGCTATCTGGATATCCTTTGTTAATCGGTGAATGTCCAATTAGTTGTAGATTCGAAGGGGGAGAGACAAAGAAGACCACTCATCCACCATCTTGGTCCCGCTCCCTCAAGATAATTCTGTTTTTAATTTTTTGAGAAACCTCTTACTGTTTTCCATAGTGGTTGCTCCATTTTACATTCCCACCAACAACATACAATATCTCTGCATCCTCGCCAAAGCTTGTTATATTCCGTTCTTGTGGTACTGACCATTCTAATGGATGTGAGGTGATATCTCATTGTGGATTTGGTTTATATTTCTCTTATGGTTATTATTGTTGAGCATTTTGCATATGCTTGTTGGCCATTGGAGAATTGTCTATTCAAGTCCTTTACCCATTTTTCAATTGGGTTATTTGAGGGGTTTTTAAATTGATGTTGTTATTGAGTTGTAGAAGTTCTGGATAAGTGTGATGTAATTCTGCTTGTCTATTTTTGTCTTTGTTATCTATGCTTTTGGTGTCATATTCAATAAATCATTGCCAACTCCAATGCCCTGAAGATTTCCCCTTTGTTTTCTTCTAGGAGTTTTATAGTTAGTTATAGGTGTCATGTTCAGGTCTTTAATCCATTTTGAGTTAGTTTTTGTATATGGTGTAAGGTACAACTTCATTTTTTGCATGTGGACATCCAGGTTTCCCCAAATTATTTGTTGAGACTACCCCTTTTCTCACTGTGTAGTCTTGGCACCCTTGTCAAAAATCATCACCATATATGGGAAGGTTTATTTCTGGCTCTCAATTCTGTTCCATTGTTCTATACGTCTTCTTTATGCCAACACTACAGTGTCTTGATTAGTGTTGCTTTGTTGTACGTTTTGAAATCAGGAAATGTGAAGCCTCCAACTCTATTCTTTTTAAAGATTGTTTTGGCTCTTCAGAGTCCCTTGAGATTTCCTATGAATTCTGGGGTAATTTTTTCTATTTCTGCAAAAACAAAATGTTACTGAGATATTAATAGGGATTGCATTGAATCTGAAGATTTCTTTGGGAAGTATGGACATTTTAACAATATTAAGTCTTCCAATCCATCATCATGAGATTTCTTTCCATTTATTTGTATCTTTTATGATTTCTTTTAGTAATGTTTTGTAGCTTTTGGTGTACCAGTCTTTAACCTCCTTGGTTAGGTTTATTCCTAAGTATTTTATCCTTTTAGGTGTTATAATAAATGGTATTGTTTTCTTAATTTCTTTTTTGGATTAATCTTTGTTAGTATGTAGAAATACAACTGATTTTTGTCTGTTGATTTTGTGTCCTGAAACTTTGCTAAAATCGTTTACTGGTTGTAAAAGTTCTTTTATGGATTCCCTTGAGTTTTCTATGTGTAAGATCATGTCTTTTATGAACAGAGATAATTTCACCACTTCTTTTTCACTTTCATGCTTTTTGTTCTTTTCTTTCCTGCTTGCTCTGACAAGGGTTTCTAGGACTATGTTGAACAGTACTGGTGAGGGTGGGCATCCCTGTCTCGTTCTTGGTGTTTGAGGGAAAGTTTTCAGTCTTTGCCGTTGAGTATGATGTTAGCTGTGAGCTTTTCATATATTCCCTTTACCATGTTGAGATAGTTTCCCCCATTCCTAGTTTATTAAGTGTTTCTATCAAGAAACGGTGTTGAATTCTTTCAAGAGCTTTTTCTGCACCAGTTGAGATGATCGTGTTTTTTGTCCTTCCTTTGGTTCATGTGGTGTATTATATTGACTGATTTTTGTATGTTTAACTATCTTTGCATTACAGATAGAAGTCCCACTTGGTCATGGTGTAGCATCCTTTGAATGTGCTGTTTAGTTCTATTTGGTAGGATTGTGTGGAGGATTTTGCACCAATATTCACAAGGGATATTGGTTTTCTTCGCTTGTTGTGTCTTTGTCTGGTTTTGTTATCAGAGTAATGCTGGCCTCATAGAGTGAGTCTGGAAGTGTTTCCTCCTCCTCAATTCTTTGGAAGTGATTCAGGAGGATTGGTGTTAATTCTTCTTTAAATGGTTGCTAGAATTCTCCAGTGAAGCCATCTGGCCCTGGGCTTTTCTTTGTTGGGAGATATGAGATAACAGAAAATATATAGTGGCCTCTGCCCCTGGTTCGTGGGACAGAGCTCCTAAAACCCTTATAATTTCTTAAGTGATAAGAACACTAGGAGCATCTCTTTTTCTAACATTTGTCTTTGACCCCATCCCTGACCCAGGCCTCCTAAGACCCTTGTAAATTCCTAAGTGATAAGAGCACCAGGAGCACCTTTGTTCTATTGAGGTGACTCTAGGTGGGCTCCTGGACGGCTCCTGGATGGGGGCTGGTCACCAGAAAAACCAAGCCATTATTAGAAGCTTAGAATTTTCAGCCCCATCCCCTATCTTTCAGAGAGGGGAGAGAGGCTGGAAATAGAATTAATGATTGATCATGCCTACGTGATGAGGCCTCCATAAAAATACCAATAGCAGGGGTTTCAGAGAGCTTCCAGGCTGGTGAACACATCCACATTGGGAGGGTGACACACCCCAACTCTATGGGGACAGAAGCTCCTGAGCTCAGGGCCCTTCCAGACCTCACCCTATGCATCTCTTCATCTGGCAGTTCACCTGTATCTTCTATCATATCCTTTAATAAACTCGTGAATTTAAGTGTTTCCCTGAGTTCTGTGAGCTGCTCTAGCAAATTAATCCAACTCAAGGGGAGGGGAGTCATTGGAACCACCAGTGGTCAGAAGCACAGATGACAGCCTGGGCTTGTGCCTGGTGTTTCAAGCACGTGTGTAGAGCACAGTCTTGTGGGACTGAGCCCTTAACCTGTGGGATCTGATGCTGTCTCTGGGTATATAGTGTCAGTATTGAGTTAAATTGTAGGACACTCAGCTGGTGTCACAGACAATTGCTTGTTGTGGGGAAAAACCTCCAGACATTTGGTGACCAGAAGAGTCAGAAGTGAAGTGTTCTGTTTACGTAGCAAAGGAAACTCACAGGTGAAAGAAAGACATTTGTAGGGAAGAACTGGGTTTGTCCCTACATAGGAGGGGAAAAACAGGTTTTTCCAAAAAGAGGAGGTTTTTGACTACTCTTCCCATCTCCTTACTTGTGATAGGTCTGTTCAGATTTTTTATTTCCTCATGATTAGTCTTGGTTGATTGTATGTTTCTAGGAATTTATCCATTTAGTTTAGGTTGTCCAATTTGTTGGCATACAGTTGTTCATAATGGTGTCCTATAATCCTTTTTATATCTGTGACATTTTTTGTAATGTCCCTTCTTTCATTTCTAATTTTAGTTACTGAGGCTTCTTTCTTTTTTTGTAGTATAGCTAACGGTTTGTAAATTTTGTTGATCTTTTCAGAACACTAATTCTTGGTTTCTTTGATTTTTTCCATTATTTTTCTATTCTCTAATTTGTTTATCTCTGCTCTAATAGTTCTTATTTCCTTCCTTCTGCTAATTTGGGATTTCCTTTATTCTTCTTTCTCTAGCTCCTTAGGTAGAAAGTTGTGTTGACTTGAGATTATCTTCTTTCTTTAACATAAGCATTCGCTGCTATAAACTTCCCTTTTAGCATTGCTTTTGCTGAATCCTGTGAGTTTGGTATATAGTGTTTTCATTTTCATGTCTCCAGGTATTTTCTGAACTCCGTTGTAATGTTTCCTTTGACCCACTGGATGGTAAAGAGTGAGTTGTTTAGTTTCCACATAGTTGTGGATATTTCCCTTTTCCTGCTTCTGCTGATCTGTAGTTTCATTCCATTGTGGCTGGAGAAGATACTTTGTTGATTTCAATCTTCTTAAATATATGAATACTTGTTTTGTGGCTGAAAGTGTGGTCTATCTTAGAGAATGTTCCATGTGTGCTTGAGAAGACTGTGTATTCTGCTGTTGTGAGTGGAGCGTTCTGTATCTGTTTGTCAGGTCCGTTGATCCATAGTGTTATTCAAGTCCTTTGTTTCCTTATTGATCTTTGGTTGTTCTATCCATAACTGAAAGTGGAGTATGGAAGTCTCCTTACATTATTGTGCTGCTGTTAATTTCACCCTTCAGTTCTATCAATGTTTGCTTTACATATGTGAGATCTGTACTGATAGGTGCTTATGGTTATATCTTCCTGGCGGGTTGCCCCTTTTATCATTATATAATCTCTCTCTTCATCTCTTGTGACAGTGTTTGTCTTAAGGTATATTTTGTCTGATAAAGCATGGTTACTCCTACTCTCTTTAGGATCCCATTCACATGGAATATTTCTTTTCATCCTTTCACTATTACCCTAAGTACGTCCTTACATCTAAAGTGAGTCTCTGTAGATAGCATGTAGTTGGATCTTGTTTTTTTACCCATTTAGCTAATCTATGTATTTTAATTGGGGCACTTAACCTATTTACATTTAAAGTAGTTACTGATATGGAAGGACTTACTATTGCCATTTTCTCATTGTTTTCTGTATGTCTTGTAGTTTTTTTGACCATCTTTTCCTCCCTGGTTGACTTCTTTTGGGTTTCATTGATTCTTTGTAGTGACATGTTTTGATTCTCTTCTCATTTTCCTTTTCATTTGTTTATTCTATTGATATTTCCTTTGTGTTTACATTTTCAATTACATAAAATCGTAACGATCTATCTAAACTGGTAACAACTTCAATCACAAATAAAAGCTCTCCTCCTTTATGTCACTGCCTCCTCCACTTTGTTATTGTTGACACCGATTACCTCTTTTTATATTGTGTATCCCTTAACAAAGATTTATAATTATTTTTTATGCTTTTGTTTTTTAAATTCTATGCCAGATTTAAAAGTGATTTATGTACCAACGTTACATTACTGCTGCATGTTTACTTCACCAGAGTGTTTTATATTTTTGTGCTGTTTTACGTTGCTGTTTATCATCCTTTTGCCTCAACCTGAAGGACTCCCTTCAGCCCTTGTCGTAGGCTGGTCTAGTGGTGATGGACTCCCTCAGCCTTTGTTTACTGGGGGAAATCTTAACTTCTCTTTCATATCTGGACGGTTTTGCATGGCATGGCATTCTTGGTTAGCAGGTTCTTTCAGCACTTTGAATTTATCATCCCACTCCCTTCTAGCCTGCAAGCTTTCTGCTGAAAAACCTGTTGACAGTCTAATAGGAGTTCCTCTGTACACAACTAGGCACTTTTCTCTTGCTCTCTTTCGAGTTTCTCTCTGTAACGTTTGACAGTTTGAATATAACGTGTCTTGGCATAAGTCTCTTTAGATTTATCTTAGTTGAAGTTACTTGAGCTTCTTGAATTCGTATGTCCATTTCTCTTCTCAGATCTGAGACGTTTTCAGCCATTGTTTCTTCAGATAGGCTCTCTGCTCCTTTATCTTTCCTCTCCTTCTGGGACTTCCATAATGCCACTGAGTTCCGCTTGATGTTGGCCCACACTTCCCTTCGGTTTCTTAGGCTGTCTTCATTGTTTTATGTTTTTTCTTCCTCTGACTCGGTAATTTCAAAAATTCTGTCTTCAACTTCGCTGATTCTTTCTTCTGCCGTTGAGTCCAGTCCCTCTAGTTAATTTTTCAATTAAGTTTTTTTCCTTCAGTTCCAGAATTTCTGATTGGTTCTTCTTCAGTGTTTATTTCTCTGTTGATATTTTAATTTTGTTCATTCATCATTTCCCTGACTTTTTTGTCCATCTGTGCTCTCTTTTAATTCATTGAGCATTATTTTGAATTCTTTGCCTGGTAATTCATATATTTCCATTTCTTTTGGGTTGGTTTCTGGAGATTTAATTTGTTCTTTTGGATAGTCTATGTTTCCTTACTTCTCTGTCTTATTTTTTTGTTGGAACCCAGCATTTGAAAAATCAGACACCTCTCCCGTTCTGTATGGTCTGGTCTCATACTGGGAGTGCTGTCTGCAGTCAGCCCAGCTGGAGATTCTGCAGCCCTCTGAAGCCCTTCCTGGGGGGTGTCCTCTCTGGGCTTGGAGGTGTCATCTAATTGAAGTTTGCCAGTTTCTACTTAGGAGCTCCCCTCGTGTGTATCTGTGACACTGTGGTCTTGCTGGTGCTGCAGTAAGCCACAATGTCGGAGCTCCCCCTTGTGTCAGACTGTGGTACTGCATATTCTGGAACTAGACAAGCCACATAGATCGCCCCAACCTGGCGCCGGGCTGCTGTCGGTGCTTAGATTCAGAAAAAACAGAAACCAGTCCCCATGGCTGCACCCTCAAAACTCAAAACGTTGGACACATATTCCACTCCTTCCCCTGACCTAGGAGAATTCAGGAATTGGAGGCTTCCTCCCAATTATGCCACACTGTGCAAGGGGGTGGGACTCTGGCATCAAATACCACGAATTTTCCTACCCGGTTTCACACTGGCCTGGGGTGCAGGAAACTCTTAACTGGTTTCTGGATTTCTCACAATGGCAATTGGTCCATATATTGCTGTTAACTCTGTGTTTCTGTGGGGGAAGGAGGGTTCTCTATTCTGCCACCTTGCTGACCTCACTCTCACAATCTAGCTTTTCTTTTTTTATTGATCACATGGGTTTATAACATTATATAAATTTCAGGTGTACATCATTATATTTTGACTTCTGTATAGACTCCCTCGTGTTCACCACTGGAAGTCTAGTCGCCATCCATCACCAAACATATGTGCCCCTTTACCCTTTCAGCCCTCTCTCCACAGCCTTCCCTTCTGGTAACCACCAACCTGTTCTCCTTATCTGTGTGTTTGTTTGTGCTTTATCTCCCCACATGTGACTGAAGTCATATGGTAATTGTCTTTGTCTGACTTAGCGTTTCCTTTGCCATGAAGAAGCTTTTTAGTTTGATGTAGTCCCATTTGTTAATTTTTTCTTTTATTTCCCTTGCCTGAGGAGACATGGTATTTGAAAAGATGCTGCTGAGGCCGATGTTAGAGTGCACTGCCTATATTTTCTTCTAGGAGTTTTACTGTTTCAGGTCCCTTCAAGTCTTTGATCCATTTAGAGTTAATTTTTGTGAATGGTGTAAGATAATGGTCTACTTTCATTCTTTTGCGTGTGGCTGTGCAGTTTTCCCAGCACCTTTTATTGACGAGACTTTCCTTCTCTGTTGTATGTTCTTGGCTCCTTGGTCGTTAATTAGTTGATCATATACGCATGGGTTAATTTCTGGGATCTCAATTCTGTTCCATTGATCTGTGCGTCTGTTTTTCCACCAGTACCATGCTGTTTTCATTACTATTTTTTTGTAGTATATTTTGAAATCAGGGAGTGTGGTGCCTCCAGATTTGTTCTTTTTTTTTTTTTGCAGGATTGCTTTGGCTATTAAGGGTCTTTTGTTATCCCATATGAATTTTAGAATTCTTTGTTCTATTTCCATGAAAAACGTCATTGGGATTTTGATAGGGATTGCATTGAATACGTAGATTGTTTTAGATAATATGGACATTTTAACTATGTTAATTTTTCTACTCCATGAGCACAGAATATCTTTCCATTTCTTTGTGTCTTCTTCAATTTCTTTCAACAATGTCTTATAGATTTCAGTGTATAGGTCTTTCACCTCTTTGGTTAAATTTATTCCTAGGTATTTTATTCTTTTTGTTGTGATTGTAAATGGGATTGTATTCTTGATTTCTTTCTACTAGTTCATTGTTAGTGTATAGAAATGCAACAGATTTTTGAATGTCGATTTTGTATCCTGCAAGTTTACTGCATTCATTTATTATTTATAACAGTTTTTTGTTGGATTCTGTAGTGTTTCTTATATATTAAATCGTGTCATCCACAAATAGTGACAGTTTTATTTCTTCCTTTCTAATTGGATAGCTTTTATTTGATTTTCTTGCCTAATTGTTCTGGCTAGGACTTTCAATACTATGTTAGATACGACAGTGCGAGTGGGCACCTGTCTGGTTCCTGTTCTCAGAGGGATAGCTTTCAGTTTTTCACCATTGAGTATGATGTTGGCTGTGGGTTTGTTGTATACGGACTTTATTATGTTGAGGTACTTTCCTTCTATACCCATTTTATTCAGTTTTTATCCGTAAATGGATGCTGAATGCTTTCTCTGCATCTATTGAGATGATTATGTGATTTTTATTCTTCATTTTGTTAATGTGGTGTATCACATTGATTGATTTGCAGATGTTGAACCATTCTTGCATCCTTGGTATAAATTCCACTTGATCATGGTGTATGATCCTTTTAATGAATTGTTATATTTGATTAGCTAATATTTTGTTGAGGAATTTTGCATTTATGTTCATCAGTAATACTGGCCTGTAATTTTCTTTTTTGTGTGTTGTCCATGTCTGTTTTGGTATCAGGGTAATGTTCACCTCATAAAATGAGTTAGGAAGTGTCCCCTCTGCTTCAAGTTTCTGGAAGAGTTTGAGAAGGATAGGTATTAAGTCTTCTTTGAATGTTTGATAGAATTCACCAGAGAAGCCATTTGGTCCTGGGCTTTTGGTTTTTGGAAGGTTTTTGATTACTGTATCAATCTCCTTATTAGTGATCAGTCTATTCAGATTCTCTATTTCTTCTTGATTCACTTTCAGAAGGTTGCATGATTCTAAGAATTTATCCATTTCTTCTAAGTTATCCAATTTGTTGGCATATAGTTTGTCATAGTCTTCTCTAAAAATCCGTTGTATTTCTGTGGTATCTGTTGTAATTTCTCCTCTTTCATTTCTGATTTTATTTTTGAACCTTCTCTCTCTCTCTGTTTTTTTTTTTTTTTTTTGGTAAGTCTCACTAAAAGTTTGTCAATTTTGTTTATCTTCTCAAAGAACCAGCTCAGTCTTGTCAATATTCTCTATTGTCTTTTTAGTCTCTATTTCATTTGTTTCCACTCTGATTTTTATTATTTCCTTCCTTCTACTGACTTTGGGATTTGTTCTTCTTTTTCTAGCTCCTTCACGTGTAATGTTAGATTGTTTATTTGAGATTTTTCTTTTTCCTTGAGATACACCTGTATTAGTAATCTTCCCTCTTAGAACCACTTTTGCTACATCCCATAGCTTTGGTATGTTGTGTTTTTATTTTCATTTGCCTCTAGGTATTTTTTATTTCTCCTTTGATGTGTTCATTGATCCAGTTGTTCAGTAGCATGTTGTTTCATCTCCACATATTTGTAACTTTTCCAGCTTTCTTCTTGTGGTTGATTTCTGGTTTCAGACCATTGTGGTCAGAAAAGGTGCTTGGTATATTTTCAATCATTTTAAACTTACTAAGACTTGTTCTGCTTCCCAACATACAGTCTATCTTTGAGAATGTTCCACATGCACTTGAGAAGAATGTGGATTCTGCTGCTTTTGGATGGACTATTCCATATCTCTCTATTCAGTCCCTCTGATCTAGTATCTCATTTAGGCCACTGTTTCCTTGTTGACTCTCTGTCCGGGTGATCTATCCACTGATCTAAGTAGGAACCCCTACTATTATTGTGTGGCTGTCAATTTCTCCCCTTAGGCCTGATAGTAGTTGCTGTTTATACTTTAGTGCTCATATGTTAGGTGCATATATATTAATAAATATTGTGTCTTCTTGGTGGGTTGTCCCTTTTATGATTATATAATGTCCATTTTGGTATCCTGTTACTTTTTTGGCTTAAAGTCTTATGTTGTCTGATATGAGTATGGCTACATCTGCTTTCTTTTGTTTGCCATTTGCTTGGAGTATCATCTTCCATCCCTTCTTTCTGAGCCTGTGTTTGTCTTTAGAGCTGAGATGTGTTTCCTGGAGGCAGCATATTGTTGGGTCTTGTTTTTAATCCATCCAGCCACTCTGTGTCTTTGGTGAATTCAATCCATTTACTTTTAGGGTGATTATTGATATATGAGGACTTAATACTGCCATTTTATCTTTTGTTTTATGGTTGTTTTATATTTTCATTGCTTCTTTCTTCTTGAGTTTTTGTCTACCATTTCAGTTTAATGGTTTTCTGTGATGTTTTCCCCAGTTTCCTCTTTTTTTATGATTCATGACTGTGCTCTGAATTTTTGTTTAGTGGTTACCATGACATCTGTATAAAAGGTCTCATAGATAAGATAGTCCATTTTCTGCTGATAGCGTCTTATCTTCGTTTGCCTCTGCAGTTTCTGTCCTTTTCCTCTTCCTCTTCTATGTTTTTGTTGTCACAAGTTATTTCTTTTTGTATTGTGAGTTTGTTACCAAATGGAAGTAGTTATAGTTATTTTCAATGCTTCTTTTCCTTTAAGCTTTATAATTAAGTGTTTACTAACCTATTGTGATATGGAGTTGCAATTTTCTGATTCTGTATATTTACCACCTTGCTTGAAACTTGCTCGAAACCTTTGCCTTTTGTTTCAGATGGGAGAGCTCCTTTCAACATTTCTTGGAAGGCATGTCTAGTGGTGATTAACTCCCTCAGCTTTTGTTTTTCTGGGAAACCCTTTATCCTTCATATATGAAGGGTAACTTTGCTGGATAGAGTATTCTTGGCTGAAAGTTTTTAATCTTTCAATATTTTAAATATATCATTCCACTCTCTTCTGGCCTGTAGAGTTTCTGCTGAGAAATTTGCTGGTAGCCTAATGGTTGATAGGTTAAATATAGCCTTGTAAGTTGTTTTTTTTTTTTCTCCTTGCTCCCTTTAATATTCATTCCTTGTCACTAAGTTTTGACAGTTTTATTATCATTTGTCTTGGAGAATGTCTTTTTGTGTTGAAATAATTGGGTGTTTTATTCGCTTCATGGATTTGTACATCCAGTTCCTTCCTCAGGTTTGGGAAATTCTCAGCTATTATTTCTCTAAATAAGTTCTCTGCTCCTGTCTTGCTATTCTCCTACCAGGATACCCATTATCTTTATGTTGCCCTTTCTAATGGATTTGGATAATTCTCATAGAATTTCTACATTTTAAAAAAATCGTAGTTTTCTTCCCTCTTTTACCTGCATCGTTTCTAGGTTTCTCTCTTTGAGCTTGCAATCCTCTCTTCCATGTGGCCTGCTCTATTTCCAGGGCTTTCTAAGGCATTCTTCCTCTCATTTATTGAGTTCTTTAGCTCCAGATTTTCTGTTTGGTTCTTTTTTTAGAGTTTCAGTCTCTTTCATAAAGTATTCCTTCTGTTCATTGATTTTAATTTTGAGCTAATTGAACTGCCTTTCTGAGTTTTCTTGTAGCTCACTGAGTTTCTTCATGATGGCTATTTTGAATTCTTTATCAGTTAGATCATAATCTTCCATCACTTTATGTTTGGTTTCTATAGAGTCCTTATTTTCTTTCTGTGATACTGTGTTACCATGGCATTTTGTGGTCCTTGCTGAGTTATTCCTCTGCCAGTGCATTTGTCATAGCAAATTCTTTTTGTATTTAGGTGTAGCTTTATTTGTTTTGATTCACTTTTCAACTGGTTTGCGGTTAGAGGCCTGTCTTTCATTTTTCAGTAGGTGGCACTATAGCACTGTTTCTGCTTTCTGTTACCTGAGCTGCTTCTGGCTATATTTGAGGATTTGCACATTCTACCCTCCACTAGATTTATGTGGGGTATCACTAGCATTCTCATCATCACCACCTGTGTCTCTGGGGGTCACTGATGCCTTGCTGTTGCTGGTGTCACCTTGGTTGCTGGCTTCACTGCAGGGGTATAGGGATGGCTGACGAATCACCTGGGTTGGAAGCTCCACCACCTTGGAAGGGGGAGGGTGAGAGTGGGAGGGAGCTCAGAACATAGGGCGTTGCCTCTGTTGTTGCCCGTTAACTTGTGGTCACAGCCACCACTGTGGTTTGGATGTTGGAGTCCTGTGTGCACCTCCACTGCTGCTACCAGGCTCTGAGCCATGGCCAAGAACCCAGGATCATGGGGCTCTGCTTCTGCTGCTTTTCTACTCCCCATGACCACAGGTGCTGCCATGGCTGGCTGGCCAGAGTCACATGTGCACCTCTGCTGCTGCCCACTGGCTTCTCTGGGGCTGAGGATGGCTGGCTCGGCTGCCACAGTTGGGGCCCAGGGTTCTGGGCACCACCTCTGCTCTTCCCCCATTTAGCCTCCTCTATGTGCTCCAGTCCACCCACCTCACAGGTCCCAAGGTGTGGATCTCTGTGGCATCCTGGTCTGTTGGGCAACGTGGGCTTTGTTGGGTTGTGGATGTTTTACTCGCTGTAGACTGAAGTGGAGAGACAGAGGGATCCCCTCATGCTGCCATGATGCTGACATCTCCAACCTATCTTTTCAATGGCAGTTGTCTCCTGATCTGTTGGCCTCAATAAACCTGAATAATAATAATACTCACACTTTAAAACAATTTGCAGTGAGTAGGGTATTTTGGCCTCAGATTGAAATGATATATCCGTGTGCTGCTCTGGCTTACTAACCAGTTCAACCAGATGGTGGCAGCAACAGAGGAGGGTGCTGACATCTGAGACACGTGCTGGGGCTTGGCACAACTGCTCTTTGTGCATTTGCTGCCATGGGTTCTTGTCTTAAATTTGAAACTCAAGACCCGACTTCTCCCTGAGTTCTGAGCTGTGTTACTTGTCTAGATTCCAGAATGGTGCCCCTGGGGGCACCCCTGGTTTTTTGATTGATTAGCAAACTTTACAAAGGCCCCTCTGAAGGGAGAGAAGTGTGACTTTCCTCCTAGTGCCATGGGACAAGACTGTTACACTGACCAGGCAGCACTGATAAGTGGTGGGGCAACCTGAGCTATTTCCCATGCATTTTACCTATCCTCTTGAGTAGAGGGAGGGTGCTCTTCCGAGGCATGAGTTGCAGGCCACACATAGGATCAATGTGAGCACATCCACCTCAGAGACCATGGAACCCACAAAAGGTGTCCTAGACATGAGTTCTTGTGTTGTTGCTTGCCTCACTGCTGTCACAATTCATCCTCCAAACCAGTGGGATGTAAGGGGTTCCATGCCTGGAGTCCAGTGGCTCAATATTTAAGGAAAAAAGAAAATGAACATAGGTTTGTGGCTTCCCCTAAAACCCCTGAGGAAAAGGTCCAATGAATGAGGTTTTCAAACACCTAAGCAGTGTGCTCTCTTCATTTCTGTTGCTTATTAGGACACAAAGGGCACACCCTTGCATTCCTGGGATGATCCCACTTGGCCCTGGCATATAATTCTGTTTAAATGTGGCTGGATTTGGTTTGTTAGGATTTTGTTGAGGATGTTTGCATCCATATTCATTACAGATATTGCTCTGTATTCTTCTTGTCTTGTGCTGTCTTTGGTTTTGGGATCAGGGTGATAGTGGTCTCATAAAATGAGGTGCTGAGTGTTCCCACACTTCTTTTTCTTGGAAGAGTTTGAGAAGAACTGGTATTAATTCTTCTCTGAATGTTTGTTAGAATTATGCTGTGAAGCCATCTGCACTTGTCTTTTCATCCTCTTCACATGGATTTTTGCTGAACAAAAGTTTTAATTTTGATGAGGCCCAATTTATCAGTGTTTTCTAGATGTCAGTGTAAAATCTAGAACTCTTTGCACACACCTAGAACCTGATGATTTTATCTTATTTTTCTAAAAATTTTATGTTTTGTTTGTTTCTGTTAAGTCTGTGATCTATTTTGAGTTTACTTTTGTCTAAGGTGTGAAGTTTATGTTGAGGTTCACCTTTTTTCCCTATGGATGTCCAATTACTACAATACCATTTGTTGAAAATCCTATCCTTCCTCAACTGAATCACTTTTGTATTTTTGTAAAAACTCAGGTGGGCATATTTAGGGGCCCGTTTGGGTTCTCTGTTCTGTTCCATTGATCTATGTGCCTGTCCCTTTGCACAATGACCCTGTCTTCACTGCTGCAGCTGCAGAGTCGGCCTAGTGTCTGCAGAGTGATTCCTCACACTTTATTCTCCTTGTTAAGGACAAGCTATAGACTTGGAGAAAATAATCCAATAACAGACTACTCTCTAGACTATATAAAGACTCAACAATAAGAGAGTAAACGATCCAATTAGAAAAATGGGCAAAGACACGAGGGGACAGTTCACCAGATGAATTCTACCAAACACACGAGGAAGAAGTAAAATTTTACAAATTCTTTCAGTAAATAGATGAGGAGGAAATATCTCCCAACTTGTTTTATGAGGAAAGTACAACCCTAAAACCAAAACCTGACAAAATGGTAGAAAAAAGTGTCCCTCATGAACACAGATGCAAAAGCCCTTAACAAAATATTAACAAATTGATTCTAACAATATATTAAAGAACTAATACTTTCATGACCAAGGAAGGTTATGTCAGGAATAAAAGGTTGCTGAACGTCAAAAATTCAGTCAATGTAATTCACAACGTTGAAAAGTAAAGATTAAAAGCCATTCTCTTATTTCAGTAGATCCAGGAAAAGCATCTGGCAGCGTTCACACCTAGTTATAAGAACAACGCTCAGGAATCAAGGAGTAGAGGGTTCTCACCCTGATGCAGGGCACCTATGAAAAATCTACTCTGTCCAATATTGCACTAGATGTCCTAGTCATTAAAATGAGAGGAAAATCGAAATGAAACCCACAGAGACCAGAAAGAAAGAAGTGAAATTGTCAATATTTGATCAGAATGATGATTGCCTATGTAGAAAATCCTAGGGAATCCAGAAACATACTAGAACTAAGAAGTGAGATTAGCAAGGTCACAGAATACAAAGTCAAAATGCAAAAGTCAACTGGATTTGCATATACTATAACCATACGATTGAAAAAATGAAATTTAAAAGCATCAAATTTACAATAGCATCAAAAATATAGAGTAGTTGGGAGTAAATGTAACAAAAGACATGCAAGTGCTCTTCACCGAGAATTACAAAATAATGCTGAGAAAAATTAAAGTAGACCAAAATAAGTAGAGACATATCTCAATTTTTCAAAAATTGATCTATAATATGAGTTCTATGGACCATGAAACAGTTTCCTATTTTTATAAATAAAAGCTTACTGTCACACAGCCACACCCAGTTGTTGACATACTTTTAGTGGCTGATTTTTCACCACAATAGCAGAATTGATTAGTTGCAACATAGACTATATGGCCTGCAAGCCCCAAATATTTACTATCTGGTTCATTAAAAGAAAGTTTGCCAACCCTGTTTTAGTCCATTAACCTTGAATATTCCTATGCTTGGACTTAGGACTGCCATTTTACTATTGTTTCCTATTTTCCTTTATTGTTGTTTCTTGGTTTCCTCCCCCAATCCCCACCCCCCATTTCTACTTTCTTATTTTCTTTCATATAATTTGAATAATTTTTAGAATTCCATTTTAACGTATTTCCTGGCTTTGTACTTACACATATTTGCATTATTTTTTATATTTGCTCTGGGGATTAAAATATGCATCCTTAAATCCTCACGATATATTTAAAGTTAATATTGTACCATTTCACATATAACGTAGAAACTGGAATTGTGCGAGTTTATTTCCCTCTTCCTTCCATCCTTTATGCTGTAGAGGTCATATGTGTTACACATCCATTTATTATAAACCCTACAAGACAATATTGTAATTTTTGCTTTAATCACTCATTTATATTTAACGTGATTAAATGAAAATGTATTTTCATATTTTCCACATATTTGTCACATTCGACACTCTTCATTCCCTGCTGATGACCAGATTTTACCTCTGGCATCATTTCTCTTCAGCACGAAGAACTTCCTTTAGTGTTTCTTGTAGTGCAGGTCTGCGCCCAACAAATTCTGTTTGTTTTCTTTTACCTGAAATTGTGCGTATTTCACCTCCATCCTAGTAGATATTTTCACTGGGTTAAAATTCTGTGTTGACAATCTAGTTTGTTTCTTTCTGTGTTTTGGCCTCTGCAGTTTAATCAAAGGCAGTGGAAATTCAATTTGTTGTTCCCCTCTGTGAAATGTGTCATTTTTCCTCTAGCTGCTTTCAAGATTTCCTGATTTCGTTTGTTTTCATAAGTTTGTCTCTGATGCACTTGTGTGTGGTTTTCTTCATATTTATCCCACTTGGGGTTTGCTGAGCTTGTCGAGCCTGTAAAAGCATGTCCTTCACCAACACACTGCTATTTTCAGCCATTATTTCTTCAAATATTTTTTCTGACCTATTCTTTCTCCTTTCCTTCTGGTACTCTATCATTACTGCCTACAAATATAGGTTCTTTACCTGCCACACAAGAGGGGCCAAGTAAAAACTAGAACGCCAGGCTTATGGCAAGGAAATGGTTTTCATTTTGGGTGATGTCAGCCAGGAGACAAGAGTGAGCCCTCAAATTCACCTGTCTCTCCAAAAGATGGGAGGTGAGGGGTTTTAAAGGTTGCAAGGAATGCGGCTGCTTGTGGGGGGGGAGCCCGTGGCCTTGCTGGTCAGAGCTTTCCTACCAGCCTGCGTTTCACCTCGTGAGGCTGCTTACAGGTCGGAGGAGGAGGAGAAAACAAAATCCATAGGTGGATGTCCTTGGTTGTCTGCCTCCATGGGGGATGGTGGATTCTGCTGATAGGCAGCCGGGTAATAAGCAGGGAAAGGGGATGAGTGCTTGATTTTAACCCCAAATGTGCTGGGTTTAATGTAGGGGAACTGATATCAGGGCCAGTGTCATGATCACATATTTGTTAGACTGTTTAGTGTTGATCCAAGTGACTCTGAGACTCTCTTCGATGTTTTTCAATTATCTTTTTCTCTGCTCTTCAGATTCTGTAATTTATTTTGATCTGTCTTCCAAGTTCAGTGATTCTTTCCTCTGTCAAGCCTGTTGTATTGTTAAGCACCTCCAGTGATTTTTTCTTTTTTTATTTTAGATTGTATGTTTTTAAGTTCTGGAATTTCCATTTGGCTCCTCTTTTGTAGTTTCTACTTCTCTGCTGAGCATCCCTCTCTTTCCATTCACTACAACAACATTGCTTTACAGTACTGAGCCTGGTTCCAACAGCTGCTTTGAGGTTCTTGTCTGCGAATCCAGCATCTGACTGTCTTTTCTCCTGAGAATGGAGCACGTTTTCCTGTCTCCCTGTTTGCTGAGTAATTTTGAACCACAGCCCTGACTTTGTGAAGCTGTGTTGTGGAGACTCTGGATTCGATTACATGTTAACACTTCAGAATTTTTGTTTTATTAGTCAATTAACTTAATTGGATTCAAACTGGAAATTCTATCCTTTGGGTGGCAGCTCAAACCTCAGTTCAGTTCTTTTTGTCCCAAGTGTGCTGTTTGCAGTTGGATACACGGTTGAGTGATTAGAAAGGCTCTTGCAGAGGGTTTAGACTTCAAATTCAGGGTGTTCACTCTGCAGATCTTTCCCTCACACTCCCTCACTTTGTGGTAGCTGTGGTTACCCTGAACTCTGTCTTTCCTTCACGCCAGAAAGCTGGACACTTTTCAGAGCTTCAGCCCCATTCTGCGTGGTGCCACATCTGCAGTCTGACTTCAGGCTAAAAGCCAGAAAATGGAATTTCACCTTCTGACAGTCTCTCCCTCACTTTTGACTCCTCTCCAGAGTCCACCTGCTTTGGTTCCCTCTCAAGAGCTTTGTCGTCATTGTTTCATTGATTTTGTCCAGAATGTATATTCATTATCTGTTAGAGGGGAAGGCTGCTTGGAGTTTGTGCAGCCATACTAGAAATGAAATCCTTCATTTATTGATTTTTAAATGATAAACTACCATATATTTCTAGAAAGAGTACAACTTGGCCAAGACGACCTGTCCTCTTTTATTTAGTTGGATTCAATTTGCTAATATTTTCTTTAGGATTTTTATCTATGTTCATGTGAGAAATTTGGTCTACAATTTTCTTTCTTGTATTTTCTTGTAAGGTTTTGGTATCAACATTTGGCTGGATTCATAAAACCAACAGGACATGAGAGTTTTACCTGGTTGTGAAACATCACTCCAACTAACTGATGACTAATGTAAGGTCCTCATCCTGCCTCAATCGGAATTTTCTCCTTTAGAGAAAAGGAGTAACAACAGTCCCTTTTTCAGAGCGTTATTGTAATATTTGCTGAAAATAAAACCTGAGAAGTGCATCTCACAGTTCCCATAGTAAACACTCAGTAATTTGTAGTTGTTATAATTACTATTGTCATATCTATAATCGATCGTAATTTTGGAAAGGGAAGCCATTAAGTTTATTCCTAATATAAGCTCATAAGGAGTGTGGAGTACAAACGTGAATGAAAAAAAAAAAAAGATGAAATCCACAAGCATCATCCTTTGAATAAAAAGTGGAGCGAGATCCAAAGGAGATTTATATTTATCATTTCTAAAACAAGCCAGAAATATTTTTTCATTTGTAAAATTTTATAAATTTCACTTTGAAATAATTTCAAACATACAAAAAGTTATAAAGTTGTTACAAAAAAAATCCCTTTATTCTCTTCACCAAGATTCTCTGAGATCTTACGAGTAAAGTACAAATCTCAAAATCAGGTAATTAACATTGATTCAAAAATGTTATCTGTTTGACAGATCTTAATCAAGTCTTGACAATTGTTGTCTGGTGCAGTTTATAATCTAAGATCGCACCTTCCATTCACTTGTCATTACATTCAGTTCCCATGTCTCCTTGGTTTATTTAATATGAAGAATTTTCTTAGTATTTCTTTGTCTTTCACGATCTTGAGGTCAGAGTACTAGCCAGTTATTTTGTAGAATCTCCCATAATTGGGGATTGTCTGATATTTTCCCATGGTTAGAATTAAAAGTAGGCATTTTTAGCAAGAGTACCACAGATGTGGCGTGATATCTTTCTTAGTGCATTATGTCAGGAGCCACATGATGTAGATTTGACCAAGTTCTGGTGGTGTTTTCTTTGATCATATGATTAAGGGTGTTGTCTGCCAGATTTCCCCACCATAAAGTTACTATCTTTCCCTTTGGGAAGATACCTTTGAGACTATATAAACATCCCATTTCTCATGATTCTTCTTTCTGCTAATGTTAGTATTCATCGATGATTCTTGCCTGAAACAGTTATTCCTGTACTGTTTGCAAAATGGCAGTTTTCTATTTCCATCATTTTTTCTACATTTATTACTTAAGTTTCTACTGTAAGAAAGAGCTTTCTTTTCTCCCCATTTATTTATTTATTAGATTATTTATATCAATAGGGACTCATGGATTTCAATTTTATTCCAACAGTTATAACACATCATTATCTTCATTTATTTTCTTGCTCAAGTTGTCCAAAATTTGGTCACTGGGAGCTCTTTCGTGTTGCTCCTGTATCTTGTTGACATGTCTCCATCATTTCTGGAGAACTTCTTTGTTTTCTAGCACTGAAACACTCTAAGTTTATATTGTGCTTTCCTTGCTCCAGCCCAGATATTAGTGATTTCTCCAAGGAGCCCTGGTTCTGTTTTATTGAGGGTGATATTTAAAAAGGAACATCAGAGCAGTAGTGTGCTCATTAGGTGGGATAGCATTGCTTTTAGGTCCTTTTAGTGGAGAGAGCCAGGAAATACATGTATGCATATCAATTTCTATATCTATATAGATATAATGACATGCATAGATACAT
This sequence comes from Equus asinus, assembly GCF_041296235.1. Lineage (NCBI taxonomy): Eukaryota > Metazoa > Chordata > Mammalia > Perissodactyla > Equidae > Equus > Equus asinus. The sequence goes on from NC_091798.1 coordinate 6,230,730, forward strand.
ATGTGTATGTATAGATACATGCATAGACATTAACAGCTATGAGCTCCTACTTGGCACCTCTAATTTCAATGCAACCCACAGGATTCAGTCTTTTTTAGCTTGCCCTACTGGGGTCTCCCTTCTGCCTACATAATCTGGTGGATTTAGGCAGAGATCAGGCTCATCCTTTCTGTGGTTTCTTTGCTTCTGAAAATTCCACCCTAATTTCAGCTGCTCTGGTGACCTCAGGCTCTGTCATCTGAAACCTCAAGCCCGTTAGGCTTCAGCTTTCTGTCACACAAGATGTGCACGGCTGGAGAGTCCTTCAATTGAAAAAGTAGAAAACTCACAGACTTTTCTCTGTGTAGCTCTATCTGTCGAGTCTTTTTTTTTTTTTTGCCAAGTCACCTGCGGTCTCCCCTGAACATTCCAAATTTAGCTGTCACCCAGGAATTTGGGCAGTGTTTATGCTTCGAATTTGGTTCTCCCTCCTTCTATGGTTCTCTCACTGCAGGATTCCCCCATTTAAATTTCCACCTGCTTCTAGCACTAAACTCTGATCTCTGGTTCCCTAAGCGGATGGGCTGCAATTTCCACTCCATTCTCAGCCACAAGCTTTGGGTTTGTGGGTGCTGTCAGAACAGAAAGCTGCAACTTCATAATTATTACCCCGTCTAGTTCCGGGTTGGTTTGTTTGTTCTGAGAAGAAACTTTCTTCCAGTGTCTTTAATAGTTATGTTTTTGTTTTGTGCCACTTTTTCAATACTTATCTAAGAACAGGTTTTTGTGACCACTTCATGGAAGTTGTTCTCTCAGTGTATTTTTATTTGCATTTCTCCAATTATGAGTGAGGTTAAATATGTTTTCATATACAGAAGGACCATTTTACATCTTTCTGTGAGTGTGAATTGTCTGCTGATGACATCTTTCCACTTTTATATTTGGGATTTTAGTCCCATATTTAAGAATTATATATTGGGGACATTAGCCCTTTATCTGTGATATGTGTTGCAAATATTTTCTCCTGGTTTGTCAGTTGTCTTCTGCTTTGTTTATGGTGATTTTTGCCATGCAATGTTTTTTAAATTTTTAGGTAGTCAAATTTATCAGTCTTTTTTTAATTGCTTCTGGATTTTGAGGCATAGTTTAAAAGGCCTTCCCTAAACCAGGGTTAAAGAGGTCCCCCCCCCATGTTTTCCAGTAGTTTTTGCATGATTTTGGTTTTTTACATTAGATCGCTGATCCATCTGTAGGTCATTCTTCCTTACGGTGTAAGGTATGAATCTAATTTTGTATTTCCCAAATAGCTAGCCAGTTCTCCCAAAACCATTTATTTAAAAATCCATCTTTTGCCCCAGTGATTTGAAATACCATTCTTACCTTATACCAGATTTCTACATGTACTTGAGTCTCTTTCTGGGCTTCTGTTCCGATCCACTGGTTTATTGTCCTATTCTTCCACCAATACTATGTATTTTTGTAGAGGCTTTGTAGTATATTTCAATATCTGGTAGGACTAGTTCCCTCTTGCTTTGAAATTTTTCTTTTATTTGTGATTATTTTACATTGGTGTTTTTCCATATAAACATCAGCATTAACGTATCAAGTTCATAAAAAAGCTTTATGATATTTCATGAAATGAATGTTAACTTAGGGGAAAATAAAATTTTTATGATGCTGAGTTATCCTATTCCACTTGTTCAAGTCAACTTTTGTGTTTTGTAAGAATATTTTAATATTTCCTTCCTATAGATTTGGAACATTCCTTGTTAATTTTGTTCCCAAGTATTTAATATTCTTTGGTGCTATTATAAATGGGGTTTTTCTCTACCATTATTTCCTTTAGCTGGAGATTGTGTGTATGAATATCATTGATTGTTTAATGTTGATTTTATATACTGCTACTTTACTGAATCATTTAATAAAGTTATCTGTATCATTGACTCTAGGATTTTCTGTATATACTACCACATGACCTACACATAAATATAGTTTTGCTTTTTCATTTTTTCTTATGTGTCCAATTGATTTCACTTCTGTGATTGCATTGGCTAGTGCCTCTAGTGCAACGTTAAGCAGAAGAGAAAGTAGGCATCCTTTACCGGTTCCTGATAGGGGTGAGCACTAGAAGCATTTAGTTTTTTCCCTTTAAGTAAGACGCCAGCTTTAAGAATGAGACAGATATGTTCAGAATAACACCAAAAGCAAAGCGGGTGGAGACAGGCATTGGGACAAGAGCCTGCCAAGACCGTGATTCCCTGATGACCAGACCAAAATGAGAAGGAGGAACAGGAGATTGTTCTAAGCCTGTGAAAGGACCCTCCGTTAGAGCAGTGGAAAGTCTATGGGAGGTTTCCATGTGCCATGATGCTTTCTTCCTGCTCAGCCCAGAGATTTCTTGTCCCCCTCCTCCTCTACCCTTGGGACTGTCCTGGATATCTAGGCCAGGCCTGAGGACTGCTACATTCCTCAAGCCAGCTTAGGCACTGGAATTCCTGAGCAACCTATTTATCTCCAACCCTGTCATACCTGACTTCCCCCTTCACCCTGTTGACTGAGAGCTGTGGCCTTGGCTTAGTTACCAACACAGTCTACACAGGGTAGAAACAATAAAATTCTCTCTAAGACAAAGGATTACACAAATGTATGATATTGTTTTTGCTGTTACTGAGATTATCTATAAAAATTATCTGAATCTGCTCATTTGATTCTGTGAAAAATCATTTACATCCAAGGGCACTGATTTCTACATGTTCATTTGATTAGTACCAGGTGAAGTGGATAGGCATCATTCAATTTTATCCCACATCCTTCGTGGGTAGGCTCAAATGAGCTTAGTGAAAGTTTAAGCGAATTTAAGTAGTGGTAAACCTCTCCCTTTCTAACTTTCAAGTCTGAGCTTATTTCACCACACTCTGCTTTTTCCAGAATGGTGAGGAGCCATTGTAGGATGCAGAACTGGTAAAACAAACAAACAAACAAACAAAAAAACACAACAGTAGAGTCAAATGGAGTTGTACTGTACCAAACAGAGTGATACGTTGTGAAGCCACAGAAGCAGAAAAACAATAATTATTTGCAACAGAATATCTTCTAGAAAGATTGACAGAATAGACACATGAGAAAACAGAATTTTAGCCAAAGAAATAAGAAGGCATACATAAGAAGGCAGAAAAGGTAACAAGACCAGGTGATGGCTTGAACATTGTTGAAAACAATACCAAAACAACTGTTTAATGAAGAAAACATGGCTGGGGCTAGTGGTGCCCTCAACAATGATGTCAGGAAGATCATCCTGCTGGCATAATATAGTTAAATATTCAAAATAAATAAGACATGCAATTATAGCTATGTTTTCTTTTCTCTAAGAAGCTCACTTTTAGTGGAAACTTTGAGGCAAAGTTTCAGAATTAATTCTCTTCCTGTCTCCTTTTCTCTTTATCCATAACTGGGTGTTCCTGTCTGGTCTCAGGAGGATTATGAAGCACTCTGGAACAAATATGCCTCCCAGTAACCCCAGGCCGGAGGCCAGTATGGAAAAGGTCTTCATGGCCACCATGGCCTTCCTGTTGGTACTCTGGTAGGTGGGCAAGAAGGACACTCAGATGCTGCAGAAGCAATAGAGAAGCTGACCAAGGCCAGGATGCCCATGTAGCCCAGGACCCAGTAGAAGGTGCTGGCTAAGCCCTCATTACACTCTGTGGTGATGAGTCCAGGCTCAGAGTGAAAGTCTATGTCTGGAAACTGGGGACAGCTGACCAGCCACATCTCATAGGACATCACTTGGGCCAGAGAGCAGGTGAGAATGAAGGAGTTAGAAGCTCTGGGCCCCGCACAATATCTGACCCTGCTTGCCTTGAAGGCCAGAACCACAGTGATGGTCTTTGACAAAATGGTGGAAAGAGCTACTGTGAACACAATTCCAAAGGTTGTTTGTCGGAGAAGACAAGTCACTGTGGTAGGATGAAGGTAGGATGAAGAGCAAGGAGCAGAGGATGCAGAGGGTCAGGGAGATAAGAATACAGCTGAGAGACCGCTTGTTGGCTTTGACAATGGGAGTGTCCCGATGCCTCACAAACATCCCTGGAACCAGCACTGTGGGGAGAGAGAAGGAAAGAGTTGCACAGGCCAAGGCCATTCCCAGGGTCCTTCTACGGCCAGGAGGGTGGTGGCCTTGGGGAGGCAGCGATCTCTCTCCCTGTTTGGGTACCAGTCCTCTGGGCACTTCTGACACTGGCCCAGGCCTGAAAGGGAAGGAGGGGCACAGCAGGGATGGGTTCAGAAACAGTGTTCTGACTCCAGTTAAAGAAGCCCAGTCCTGAGGAGCGATGTTAACATCATGGTGGAGTGAACTTGCCTGGGACTCTCTCACCTCCAACATACAACAAAAAGGGGCATCCATACTCTGACATAGGACATCCTAATAACACAAAAAATGTCATAGAGACTTGCAGCCACATGATGGAGGGTGGAGGAGCTGGAGCCGCCCTCAGAAGAGCCGGGATGGGGTAAGATTGATTTTCACTCCCTCCCCTAGAGACTGCAATTACAACCACAGGAGGATCTGTGAGGGAAGGAGTGGGGCAGGGTTATGCTCATTCGAGAGTTCACCAAGGACTCCCTAGGGCCCTTTCAGCCTAGAGGGAAGCCCTCTAATGGGGAACCTTTCTCGGGGTGTGACCTCATCAAGCCAACACCCTAGGAGACCACATAGCGAGAGCTGACCGGGAAAACCCTGAGAGTACACAGGAGAAAGTGACCCTCCCCCACCCATCCAGCGCTAGCTGCAGTGCCTGGGAGCTCCGCTGAAGGTGGAGGGCTCAGAATATGCGGCTCTCAACTCCCACCCAGTGGTGATAGGCGGTAACTGCAACTGAATAATATCAGAATGTGTAAGACCCGACATACCTCCTCTAACAACATCAGACACTACATCAAATTTCCAGACCAGAGAGAAAACGACAAGCACCCAGAACTCAGTCCTGAAGACACAGAAATATGTAATCTAAATGCCAATGTATTCAAAATAGCTATCATCAGAAAATTTAGTGAGGTAAAAGAGAATGTAGAGAAACAATTCAACGAGTTCAGGAGCTAGTTCACAAAAGAGGTTGAAACTATAAAGAAGAATCAAACAGAAATATTAAAGATGACAGATACAATGGAAGAGATAAAACAAAATACGGATTCCCTGAATGCTCGAGTGGACATCATAGAGGAGTATATCAGCATAACCAAAGATAGACATGTTGAAATGCTCCAGACAGATGAGAGAGAACTAAGACTAAAAAGAAATGAAGAAAGTATCCAAGAAATACCCAACTCAATGAGGAAATGCAACATAAGAATTACAGGTATTCAAGAAAGTGAAGAGAAGGAGAATGGAACAGAAAGCATGTTCAAAGAAATAATAGCAGAGAACTTCCCAAACTTAGGGAAGGAGAGGGAAATCTCTGTGGAACAGGCTTCCAGATCTCCTAGATTTGTCAATGTAAAAAGACCTGCTGCAAGGCATATAGTAGTAAAACTGGCAAAAGTGAACGACAAAGAAAGAATATTAAGGGCAGCAAGGCAGAAGAAAATAACCTACAAAGGAACCCCTATCAGGCTTTCAGCAGATTTCTATGCAGAAACCTTACAAGCTAGGAGAGAATGGAATGTCATATTCAAAACTTTAAAAGATAAAAATCTTCAGCCAAGAATACTCTATCCAGCAAAAATATCCTTCAGATACCAAGGAGAAATTAAAACTTTCACAGACAAACAAAAACTAAGGGACTTCATAGCCATGAGAGCCTCCCTACAAGAAATCCTCAAGAAGGCCCTCATAACTAAAAAAAAAAAATGGAGAAAGGGTCACAAAACACAGAGTAAGGAGATAAATAGGTAGACAGAATCATAATAAGCAAACATTCAACTATAGCATTAAGCTAGAGGGAAGGAAAACACCAAAACCAAAGATAATCCTGTCATTTTAACCACAAGATGGAATAAGATATGAGAAAAACAACTTAAGAGGGAGGAGGAAAGAGACTGAATCCGTTTAGACTAAGGAAATAAGAGGCCATCAGAAAAGGGACTATCTCATACATGAGATTCTGAATACAAACCTCAGGATAACGACTAAACAAAAAAGCAGAACAGAGACTCAAAGAATAAACAAGGAGAAAACAAAGAAACATATCATTAAAAACTACATAATTCAATGGGTAGACCAAAACACACAGGACAAGAAACAAAGGAAATGCAGGAAAACTGGAAAATTAGTGATAAAATGACAGCATTAAGCCCTCATACATCAATAATCACCCTAAACATAAACAGATTGAATTCTCCAATAAAAAAGACACAGAGTGACAAGATGGATTAAAAAACAAGACCCAACAATATGCTGCCTCCAGGAAGCACATCTCAGCTCCAATGACAAACACAGGCTCAGAATGAAGAGGTGGAAGATGATACTCCAAGCTAATGGCAAACAAAAGAAAGCAGGTGTTGCAATACTTATATCAGACAAAGTAGACTTCAAGACAACACAAGTAAAGAGAGACAAAAAGGGGCAGTATATAATGATCAAAGGGACACTCCATCAAGAAGAAATAAGACTTATAAATATCTATGCACCCAACACAGGAGCACCAAAGTTCATAAAGCAACTATTAACAAATGTGAAAGAAGATATTAATAATAACACAATAATAGTAGAAGACCTCAACACTCCACTCACGTCAATGGATAGATCATCCAGACAGAAAATTGACAAGGAAACAGTGGAATTAAATGAAAAGCTAAACCAGTTGGACTTAATAGACATATATAGAACACTCCAACCAAAAACAACAGAATACACATTCTTCTCAAGTGGGCATGGAACATTCTCAAGGATGGAACATATGTTGGGAAATAAGGCAAGCTTCAATAAATTTAAGAAAATTGAAACAATAACAAGCATCTTTTTTGATCATAATACTATAAAGCTAGAAATTAATCAAGAAAAAAGCTGAGAAAGGGATAAAGGTGTGGAGACTAAACAACATGCTTTTGAACAAGCAATGGATCATTGAAGAAATTAAAGGAGAAATCAAAAAATATCTGGAGACAAATGAAAATGAAAATAACATACCATACCAACTCATATAGGATGCAGCAAAAGCTGTATTAAGAGGGAAATTCATCGCAATACAGGCACACTTTAATAAACAATAAAAAGTCCCAAATAAGCAATCCCAAATTACACCTAATTGAATTAGCAAAAAAGAATTAACAAAGCCCAAAGTCAGCATAAGGAGAGAAATAATAAAAATCAGAGCAGAAATAAATGCTATTGAAACAAAAAAGGCAGTAGAAAGGATCAATGAAACAAAGAGCTGGTTCTTTGAGAAGATAAATCAAATTGATAAACCCCTAGCCAGACTTACAAAGAAAAAAAGAGAGAAAACTCAGAGAAACAAAATCAGAAATGAAAGAATAGAAATAACAACAGACCCCACAGAAATACAATGGATTATAAGAGAATACTATGAAAAACTATATGCCAACAAATTGAACAACCTAGAAGAAATGGATAAATTCCTGGACTCATACAACCTCCACAAACTGAATCAGGAAGAAATAGAGAATCTGAATAGACCAATCACAAGTAAAGAAATAAAAACAGTAATCAAAAACCTCCCCAAAAATAAGAGTCCAGGACCGGATGGCTTCTCTGGAGAATTCTACCAAACATTCAAAGAAGATTTAATACCTATCCTTCTCAAACTATTCCAGAAAATAGAGGAAGATGGAGCACTCCCTAATACATTCTATAAAGCCAACATCACCCTGATCCCCAAACCTGACAAGGACAACACAAAGAAGGAAAACTACAGGCCAATATCACTGATGAACATAGATGCAAAAATCCTCAACAAAATTTTGGCAAACCGAATACAGCAATACATCAAAAAGATTATACACCATGATCAAGTGGGATTTATACCAGGGACACACGGATGGTTCAACATCTGCAAGTCAATCAATGTGATTCACAACATTAACAAAATGAGAAACAAAAACCACATGATCCTCTCAATAGATGCAGAGAAAGCATTCGACAAGATCCAACATCCATTTATGATAAAAACCCTCAATAAAATAGGTATAGAAGGAAAGTACCTCAACATAATAAAGGCCATATATGACAAACCCACAGCCAACATCATACTCAATGGACAAAAGCTGAAACCCATCCCTTTGAGAACAGGAAGAAGACAAGAGTGTGCACTCTCACCACTCTTATTCAACATAGTACTGGAGGTGTTGGCCGGAGCAATTCGGCAGGAAAAAGAAATAAAAGGAATCCAAACAGGCAATGAAGAAGTGAAACACTCACTGTTTGCAGACGACATGATCTTATATATAGAAAACCCCAAAGAATCCATTGGAAAACTCTTAGAAGTAATCAACAACTACAGCAAAGTTGCAGAGTATAAAATCAATTTGCATAAATCAGTAGCATTTCTATATTCTAATAACAAACTAACAGAAAAAGAACTCAAGGACACAATACCATTCACAATAGCAACAAAAAGAATAAAATACCTCGGGGTTAATTTAGGAAGTGAAAGACCTATACAATGAAAATTACAAGGCTTTTCTGAAAGAAATGGATGACGACATAAAGAGATGGAAAGACATTCCATGCACATGGATTGGAAGAATAAACATAGTTAAAATGTCCATTCTACCTAAAGCAATCTACAGATTCAAAGCCATCCCAATCAGAATCCCAATGACATTCTTTACAGAAATAGAACAAAGAAACCTAAAATTCATATGGGGCAACAAAAGACCCCAAATTGCTAAAGCAATCCTGAGAAAGAAGAACAAAGCTGGAGGCATCACAATCCCTGACTTCAAAACATACTACAAAGCTACAGTAATCAAAACAGCATGGTACTGGTACAAAAACAGGTGCACAGATCAATGGAACAGAATTGAAAGCCCAGAAATAAAACCACACATCTGTGGACAGCTAATCGACAAAGGAGCTGAGGGCATACAATGGAGAAAAGAAAGTCTTTTCAACAAATGGTGCTGGGAAAACTGGAAAGCCACATATAAAAGAATGAAAATCGACCATTCTTTTTCACCATTCACAAAAATAAACTCTAAATGGATCAAAGACCTAAAGCTGAGATCTGAAACCATAAGGCTTCTAGAAGAAAATGTAGGCAGTACTCTCTTTGACATCAGTATTAAAAGGATCTTTTCGGACACCAGGTCTTCTCAGACAAGGGAAACAACAGAAAGAATAAACAAATGGGACTTCATCAGACTAAAGAGCTTCTTCAAGGCAAGGGAAAACAGGATTGAAACGAAAAAACAGCCCACTAATTGGGAAAAAATATTTGCAAGTAATACATCCGACAAAGGATTAATCTCCATAGTATATAAAGAACTCACACAACTCAACAACAAAAAATTAAACAACCTGATAAAAAAATGGGCAGGAGACATGAACAGACATTTCTCCAAAGAAGATATATGGATGGCCAATAGGCACATGAAAAGATGTTCATCATCACTGATCATCAGGGAAATGCAAATCAAAACTACACTAAGATAGGGCTGGCCCCGTGGCTGAGTGGTTAAGTTTGCACGCTCCGCTGCAGGTGGCCCAGTGTTTCGTCAGTTTGAATCCTGGGCGCGGACATGGCACTGCTCATCAGACCACGCTGAGGCAGCGTCCCACATGCCACAACTAGAAGAACCCACAACGAAGAATACACAACTATGTACCGGGGGGCTTTGGGGAGAAAAAAAAAAAGGAAAAAATAAAATCTTTAAAAAAAAAAAACTACACTAAGATATCACCTTATATCCATTAGAATGACAAAAATAACTAAAACAAATAGTGACAAATGTTGCAGAGGTTGTGGAGAAAAAGGAACCCTCATACATTGCTGGTGGGAATGTAAACTGGTGAAGCCACTATGGAAAACAGTATGGAGATTCCTCAAAAAATTAAAAATAGAAATACCCTATGATCCAGCCATTCCACTACTGAGTATCTTCCAAAGAGCTTGAGGTCAGCAATTCCAAAAGTCCCAGGCACCCCAATGTTCATTGCAGCATTATTTACAATAGCCAAGATGTGGAAGCAACCTAAGTGCCCATCAACAGACGACTGGATAAAAAAGATGTGGTGTATATATACAGTGGAATACTACTCAGCCGTAAAAAAGAACAAAATCGTCCCATTCGCAACAACACAGATGGACCTTGAGGGAATTACGTTAAGTGAAATAAGCCAGATAGAGAAGGACAATCTCTGTATGACTCCACTCATATGAGGAATTTAAACATGTGGACAAAGAGAACAGATTAGTGGCTACCAGGGGAAAGGGGGGGTGGAGGGTGGGCACAAAGGGTGAAGGGTTGCACCTACAACACAACTGACAGACAATAATGTACAACTGAAATTTCACAAGATTGTAAACTATCATAAACTCAATAAAAATTAACTTAAAAAAAAAAAAAACCTCTGGGTTGGCCTTGGTCATTGAGACCTGCAGGGACTGTCTTAAGGGAAATTGCCCTGTGGGGTGGAGTGTTCCCCAGGCCAAATTGAGTACCCCGATGGGTATGAAGGGCGAGACCATTCCTGTCTGACTATTAGGTAAAAGGGGGGTATAAAGTGGACCCAGTGGCTTTAGGCGGGTCATTATGCCCTTCCTGGTCATCTCCAACTGCGCCTCTGGCTTACAATGGAGGAGCTGTGGGAGACAGCAAATGCAGAAAGACAAGGCCATCATCTGACTTTGATTCTGGGAGAACAGGTTTTTCTGCAGATCCTCCCTCTGAAGCATGATCTTACATCTGTTTTCCAAATTCTTATTGTGATATAAACACATAAAAGAATGCACATAAGGGATCTCATCCCGTCTTTTCATTTTTACAGAACAGGTCTAATTGCAAGATAGTATTATAATGCAGAGACCCGTTCTGGGGACATACCTCATCTGATACCAGTGAGTATTGGAGCCAGCTTATACTACAAAGAAAAATCATTTTCTTCTTCTTCTTGGGCTTATAACTGAACATTCCCCAATTTTGAAGAATTGTAGCCCAATGGGCTACATTCTCGTATACCATTTTTATGTCCCATTTTGAGGGGGCTTTTATCAAGGTGGCCACAACAAACAAGGTCCTTCTAGGGAAAGGTGTTTAATGTCTCATAGCGTGCTCGTGGGGACAGCTCTCTCAACAATAACCAAGGGGTTAGCTCTTTCCCTTACGTGTTCTGGCACCCACGAAGTTTAGGTAATTCAGGCCCCAGACGAGCTGCCACTGTTGATTGCCTTACCATGAACAATGAGGGCCCAGTAAGATAGTCCTCAAGTGGGGTCCCTGTGAGGCCATCACACATCATGGGCAGATGCCCCAACACCTCTGTAAAGTCCTCAGTCACCTGGGAACGTCCTGAAGGACCAGAGGGAACAGTGCCTCTCTTCTTCAGAGTCAGAGGACCCTCATAAGGTTAATCTAAAAAGGCAGTTTGTTACAGTCAGTGAGAAGTTCAGTCCCCAAGCAGCCAATTTTTAACAAATAACACAAACAGACAAACATGAACAGACGCAGAAATCCAGTGCTCTGGGACTCTAACCCAGGGCACTCTGGGACCCCACCCAGAGCTCGGGACTCTAACTTGATCCTTTGAGTGCCCCAGCAGCTGTAACCCTGAATATTGTCCCCACAATCCTAGCTTTGGGATTTTAACCCAGCAGCCAAATCTCATCAGTGGGCCTCTAACCCAGAATCCTTTTGAGATATCAGACAATTTAGGCACAGGCGCCTTTTAATGAGGTCACTCACCCAAAAGATGTCTGATCCTGGAGCTGTTTTCTCTTCTCAAAGGAAAAAAAACTACCTTGGGGCCTGGAGCTTCGTATCAGGGAAATCGGAATCTGATCAGTCGAACCTCTAGATGAAATTGTCTAGGCAGCCACGTAGGGTGGATGAAAAGACCCCACACCTCACTGGGGGCTCCAGAGCCTCAGGCAGGCGGTCACAGGACTCATCCTTTTGTGGTCGCCAACTGTTGCTGTCCAAAGTTGGGGTTCTCTGCCCGATGCACATAAACAAGCCAATTAATTATGGCACCAGCCTTTGAGGGGAGAAATCAGCTTTTTATTCTGCAAGGTTGATCTTCAGGAAGACAGGGGGCATGTGTCCTCAGATCTGTCTCCCCAATTCAAGATTTGGGACAAAACTTAAGAGGTTAGGGACAACAGGCTGGCATGTGGAAGTGCTGGTGGGACAGGTTTTGATTGGTGGGCTTCAGGTAATTATGGCAAGGTTCTAAACATTCATGACAGGGTTCCAAACATTCATGACGGGGTTCCAAACATTCATGATGGGGTTCCAAACATTCATGACGGGGTCCTAAATATTCGTGACAGGGTTCCAAACATTCGTGATGGGTTCCAAACATTCACGATGGGGTTCCAAACATTCACGACAGGGTTCCAAACATTCACGATGGGGTTCCAAACATTCACGACGGGGTTCCAAACATTCATGACGGGGTTCTAAACATTTATGATGGGGTTCTAAACATTCATGACAGGGTTCCAAATGTGGGGGACTGGCATTGGCCACTCCAAGATATGTCTCTTTGGCATGAGGATTATTTTGGGCTGGTTACTTTTAAAAACTGCAAACAGGAAAGGAACTCTGAAAAGCGGAGTTTACTTACCCTTTGTTAAGAGACATTTACATTGTAAAGGAAATCTCCATCTGTAAAAGTGTCTCCTTCTCTGTACCAGGAAGAAAGGGGGATGACCTTATCTCTAGAAACTCTTATCACTGCAGAAGGCAAGGACTCAAGTCTGCATAATAACTTGACCCTTGTTTACTGTACTTGTCTGGTAATCTCCCATGATCGACTCCCCCCACCCCCAACATCCTCCTTTGCCTTTAGCTGAAGACGATATTTAAGGTGGTGGCTTCAGCCGTTTTGCCGAGTTGCTCAGTTTGCCTGAGTCTCTCCCATGTATACATGTTATAAAGTTTTGTTTAACTTTCTCCTGTTATTCTGTCTCATGTGAATTTAATTCGTTCTCCAGCCAGAAGAACCCAGAGCGGGTAGAGGAAATGTCTTCCTCCACTATACAAACATTAACTACAGGGTTCCAAACATTCACGACAGGGTTCTAAACATTTATGATGAGGTTCCAAACATTCCCGACGGGGCTCCAAACATTCACAATGGGGTTCTAAACAGTCACAATGGGGTTCTAAACATTCATGATGGGGTTCTAAACATTCATGAAGGGGTTCTAAACATTCACGACGGGGTTCTAAACATTCATGCTGGGGTTCTAAACATTTTGCATGTGGTGGAGAAAGAATTTTAATACCAGACCTTCCTGAATGTGGGACCCCTCGCTTCTGCTAAGAGTCCAGCTTTCAAGTTCTGGTCATGTGCTGGTCATTGGGTTCCATGGGAAGGAGGATCTTTGGTTCAGAGGTCATTTCAGGTCACAATTTCTTCTTTTGCACATGCCCTGGCTGTGTGATTTTGCAGTTTTTCTGAAAGGCAATCCTTAATCACTTTTGTTGATCAGAGATGGAGGTCTGTTCAAACTGGCTCTAAATGGGCTTACATTGATGATGGGTTACATTGATGAGTGTTACCAAGATAGGGTTTTCTCTCCTAAGAGATGTAGCTAAATCCAGGAAAGAGAAGGTCACAAGATGCTCTCCCAGAGTCAACACGTCTCCCTCAGGTTGGTGTCCTTTTCTTCCTCTAGTATGGGAAGAGTTCCTTTGAAGGGTGACTAGCCAGGGCCAGATTCCATACACGCCTTTATATCATGGAGAATTTATCAGTTGGGCTCTGTCTGACAACACTGTAGGGGAGCAGAAATGCCACCCCAAATATGCCTCATTGGCATAGAGATTATTTTGAGCTGATTATTTTTGAGAGGCTGCAGACACAGGAAAATCTCTGAAAACAGAGTAGAAGTTGCCCTTTTGTGAGGGAAATTTACATTTAAAGAGGAAATCTCCATTCGTAAGGGTGACAGCCCCTGTAGCAGGAAGAGAAGGATGGCTGTTAATAACAAGAGGCTCTTGTCAATGGAGAAGGCAGAGACTTAAATCTACATAACATAGACTTATTTGCTTTTCCTAGTAACCTCCGAGAGCTGGCCAGGCCCCCTTTTCCCAACATCTTCCTTTTGTCATTATCTGAAGATGGTATTTAAGGTGGTGGCTTAGGCCATTTCAGAGAGTTACTCAGTTTTCCTGGGTATCTCCTATGTATACAGGAACTCTACACGATATTAAACTTCTGTTTGTTTTTCTCCCATTAATCTATCTTTTTATTGTGGATGAGGGGGAGTCTCAGCCAAGAACCTAGACGAGTAGAGGAAAAATTGCTTCTCCTCCTCTACAGCAGCTTCTCAACTTGGGAAGAAGTTTAAAATGCTGCTCCTGAGATGATGGTCCTGTTCTTCTAGGAAATTGAGAGAATTGTGAAACATTGTAAGACATGTTTTATTCCAGTAATGCCCTAGCTATTGCATGACAGATGAGTGTGAGCTTTGAGGATAAAACCTACAAGCCCTTTCATGTGGGACTGACTGCTCTGACTTGGTTCAGGCCTTGTGACTGTCCAGTGACACACAGGAGTCTACACGAGAATCTGCAATGACTGGGGAGGCTAACTGTCCAGAGTTAGGCCAAACGTCATAGGTGAAGGGCACAGTCCTCCACAAGGCTGTCCTCACTTCAGACACCAGCCACAAGTTCAGGGGTTCCCAGGCCACTCTCACTTCTGGCAAACTATCTATAAATTTGAGGGTTCCTGCTACTCCCACCAACACCCCAGTTTGAAAATATGCTAGGCCAATCCACAGAACTCATGAAAATGCTATGGTTACAATTACAGTTTTATTATTGCAAAAAGGATACAAATCACTATCTGCCAAAAGAAGAGACACATTGGGCAAGGTCTGGGAATGCCCGGACACAAAGCTTCCACGTCCTCTCCCCACAGAGTTAGGATGCAGCCCCCCTACAGCACAGTGATGTGTAACAACATGCCCAGAGCACCGTTAACCGGGAAGCTCAGCAGAGCTTCATTCAGATATTTTATTTGTTTGGTTTCATTATATAGACATGACTGACTGACTCATTGGCTACATGGTTGAACTCAATCTCCAGGCCCCCTCCCTTCTCCAGAGGTGGGGCTGACATCACACAGCTCAAAGCCCCTGCCCTCTAATCCCATGGTTGGTCGTTCGGTGTGGCCACCCCCATCTTAAGTCGTCTCATTAGCATAAACTATCCAGGGGCCCATCATGAATACAAAAGACCCTAACACTCAGAAATCCCAAGAATTTAAAGGGTACCTCTCAGGTACTGGGGATAAAGGCCAGCCAAAGTCCTTATCACACAAAAGAATCTCAGGCCTTTTCTGCAGCCTCTCAAGAATTTGGGAGCCTAATTCCCCTGATGCACCATAACGACCTTATGCCGGGAAAACCTATGTGGGCTTCCAGGTAAAGGTACCTCCTCTCTGGCCTGCCAGGCACCATTTCTTACAATTAGATTTTTTGTAAATGCTTTAAAAATTTTTTTCAATGATCTATGAGAGGGAAAACACACTAAAATCTACAGATGTAAAAATTAGATGATGATCTTTGAAGTGTTAAAAAAAAAGGGTCTCCATGAGATTTTTAGTACCCAGTGCTAAAAGTGAGGTATATGATTTCTATTCACATTTCACTGGCCAGAACTAATCACATGAACCCACCCAAATGCAAAGAGTCTGGGAAATATAACCTTCATGTGTGCCCATGAGGAGGAAACAAAATTAGCGAGCATATAGCCAGCCTCTCTGCAGTGAAATAGCCATAAACAAAAGGGAGAGAAATTCCATGAAGGAAAGATTAACCTCTAAGGACAGACCAAACATCAGTGAAGAAACATAGACAAAGACCTCTTACCTAATGAGATAAAGAAAGTAAATGGAAGTCTATGGGCTTCACCCAGCAGGGACAGGGGTGCCTACCATTTTTGCATAGCAGGAATGGCGGAGAGAGAGTTCAAGCTCAATATTTAGGAATATTTCAGTATTGGATCCACTTAGCTTTCATGTGCTTTGCTCTGATTGGCTGACAAACTGATGTAGATAGATTCAACAGCAAATTGGTTTTGTACTACAAATTTAGTTCTGAAACTTGGAATTGCTCCCATTTTGTTTCCTAAAGGATCACTGTAGTCTAAGCTGACTCAATTCCTTATCTACTTTAGAGTAAACATTTTAATTTCTTAATCTATGGAACTATTTCCTACTGCTAAGTTCCAACTGATTTCCTGAAAAGGTAGCAGAAAGTTCTTCTATTTACACGTTCATGACTTAGAGGCTTTGTATGTTTTCTTCACAAGGATACACTGACATTGTTAGGATTCTAGCTCTTTATTTGTATTTGGTTTTTTAAAAAATTTTGTTCAATAGCACTTGTTCTTAAGAATGAAGGAGGCTTGTAATAATTTATTTAGTAACTTATATTTCTATTATTTGAGGGAAGGTATTGAATTTGCTAGATGAGCTAAAAAGTTCTTATATATTTAGGCAATTGAACAGAATTTAAATTGATGATAATGGACTTCAGGTTTCCTGAGATTATGCAGAAGCTTGCATCAAATTAATACTCCTGCTGATACCAATAGTAAATTTTGAAAAACCTATTCAGAAAACTACTTGACGTTCTGGCCAATATACAATAAGGCCATTTAAATCCGTTTACTCCACTGATTAAAACTAAAAATTCTGGGTAGAATATAAAAAACAACTACGTGAGGACTCTGAAAAGTAAGTAAGAGCATGCACATTGGGGAAGGAAGTCAAAATCTGAAGGATCTCTAGCATGGAAGCGAGTTTCCCGCTTTATCTAACAGCTTTGAACTGAGAGCAATGGAGTCAAGGAGCTGCACAGCGAGTACGGGCAGAAACATCTTCAAGAGAAACCTCCACTTTCTGGACAGAGTGGCAGAAAAATGGGCCTCTGTAAGCTAGAGAGCATGTGTGTGGGGAACCCATCTCCTGTATTTCTCTCCTGGCCTGGCCCAATGCCAGCCCCAGTCACGGAATTACAATGATGCTGTGATGGTGGCAGTAGTGTGGATATCTTAAGTCAGAAGAGAAAACTTCTCTCTCTGGTCAGGAGGACTGGGAAAGGGGACTGCTGTGGTCCAAAGAGTGTGGAAGAAATCTCTATTTTTTTTCTCTCTTTTCTCTTGCTGCTTTCCCATTCAAGTGACCCTAATCATGTGGAATTGTGCAGCAGAATGGGGCATATAAAACTCTGATAGAAACCCTCTGTGTAAGGGGCCCCTGGAAGCCAGAGAGCATGAGGAAAATTCTAGAAAGAACACAGTTGGAGAAGGAGATGCTCTAATTCTATGTGTGAACTAACTTGAGTCTTGGGCTCACCCCCACATTGGGCATGTCTAGAACGGACCCAAAGATGCAGAGAATTGACTAGATCCCAAACAGACTGTAAGAACTGAACCTGATATAAAACACCAACTCCTGAGTGGCACGCCTGACCTGGCCCACTTTTTCTACTCTGCGTTTTGTTTCTCTGTTTATTGTTTCCTGTTTACTTTTGTATTGTTTTAATATCTCTTTTTAATTCCACTTTAACTAATCTGTTGGCTTTTTGGCTATAAATCTTTTATTTTTTTAGTGGTTACTCTAGGAATTACAGTATACATACTTAAGCTTTCAGTCTACTCATGTTAACATATTACCATTCAAGTAAAATGTAGATACCTTATAATCATATTTTAAATAAGAAATGTAATTACATTTAATTTCAATAGTCATACATATCTTAAAGAACCTTCCAGTACAAAAACAGTCTCTTCTATTTAGTTGTACACTTACTGGTTCTATTGATCATATTTCATACCAAATTTCAAGATTCTCTCTGGAAAAATTTCCTGTAGCTTGAAAAACGTCTGTTAATAGGATTGAAACAAAAAAACTACCCACTAACTGGGAAAAAATATTTGCAAGTCATACATCGGACAAAGGCTTAATATCCATAATATATAAAGAACTCTCGCAACTCAACCACAAAACATCAAACAACCCAATCAAAAAATGGGCTGGAGACATGAACAGACATTTCTCCAAAGAAGATATACTGATGGCCAATAGGCACATGAAAAGATGCTCATCATCGCTGATCATCAGGGAAATGCAAATCAAAACTACACTAAGATATCACCTTACACCCGTTAGAATGACAAAAATATCTAAAACTAATAGTAACAAATGTTGGAGAGGTTGTGGAGAAAAAGGAACCCTCATACACTGTTGGTGGGAATGCAAACTGGTGCAGCCACTATGGAAAACAGTATGGAGATTCCTCAAAAAATTAAAAATAGAACTACCATACGATCCAGCCATCCCACTACTGGGTATTTATCCAAAGAGCTTGAAGTCAGCAATCCCAAAAGTCCTGTGCACCCCAATGTTCATTGCAGCATTATTTACAATAGCCAAGACATGGAAGCAACCTAAGTGTCCAGCAACAGATGAATGGACAAAGAAGATGTGGTACATATATACAATGGAATACTACTCAGCTGTAAAACAGAACAAAATCATTCCATTTGCAATAACATGGATGGACCTTGAGGGAATTATGTTAAGTGAAATAAGCCAGCTAGAGAAGGATAATCTGTGAATGACTCCACTCATATGAGGAATTTAAAATTATGGACTAAGAACAGTTTAGTGGATACCAGGGGAAAGGTGGGGTGGAGGGTGGGCACAAAGGGTGAAGTGGTGCACCTACAACATGACTGACAAATATTAATGTACAACTGAAATTTCACAAGATTGTAACCTATCATTAACTCAATAAAAAAAAAAAGAAAGAAAAACGTCTGTTATTATATCCTTTAGAGTAGATTTGCTAGCAATGAATGTCCTTAGTTTCCCTTCATCTGAAAACATCTTTATTTCCTCTTTATTCTTAAAAAATATTTTCACTGAATATAGAATTCTGGGTTGATAATTCTGTTTATGCAGCACTATAAAGATGATGTGCTACTGTCTTCTTGCCTCCATGGTTTCTGATTTAAAATATGCAGTCATGGGCCGGGCCGGCCCGGTGGCACAGTGGTTAAGTGCTCACGTTCTGCTTCTCAGCAGCCCGGGGTTCGCCGGCCTGGATCCCGGGTGCGGACATGGCACCACTTGGCACGCTATGCTGTGGCAGGCGTCCCACATATAAAGTAGAGGAAGATGGGCACGATGTTAGCTCAGGGCCAGGCTTCCTCAGCAAAAAGAGGAGGACTGGCAGTAGTTAGCTCAGGGCTAATCTTCCTCAAAAAAATAAATAAACAAAAATAAATAAAATAAAATACGCAGTCATTGAATCATTGTTTCTTATAAGTAATATACAATTTTTTATTGCTGCTTTCTAGATTTTTTCTTTATATTTTATTTTCAGAAGTTATATTAAGTTATATTAAGATCTATCTGTAAGCTGCCCAAGGGACTGCTTTCTGTTTTGCCTGACTCAGCAATCAGATGTCAAACAGTGGCACCGAGCAGATCTCAGCCTGGAAAAGATCACAGAAGGCAGTGACAGGTGTCATGGTATGTGAAAACTGCAGGGGGACTACAAACCCAGGGATGCCTGGGACAAGAGATTACGCATAGAAGAAAATAGTACAATATCTAAGGCTTAGAGAAGAAGCTGAGTGAGACTCTTGGAAAAATAAGACCTTTAAAGGCAGCCATGTATAGGGGGGGAATTGAAAAAAGAACACACACAGGTTCAAGCAGGCCAAATGCCCAGAGAAGACCTGAATATCTTAAGCCTTCACTCTGGGCTGATCCCAAGGCTCAAAACATGCCCTGCTAATTAGTGAATATCCTTACCAGTCTGCAAAGACTGGGAGAGGTGGCTGTTTTTTCAAATGCACAAATTTCAATCAAAGATCACAAGGCATAAAAAGAAACAGGAAAACATGGCCCATTCAAAGGAATAAAATAAATGTCTATACACTGTCCATGAAGAAATACATGTATCAGACAGACTAAACAAAGTCCTCAAAACAGCTAAGAGAGTTGTCACAAATATGTTCAAAGAACTAAAGGAAAACACAGACTAAGAATTAGAGAAAATAATATGTGAACAAAATGAGATATCAACAAAGAGACAGAAATTATTATTTAAAAATGAACCAAACAGAAATTCTAGAATTGAGAAGTACAATAACTGAATCAAAAAATTCATTAGAGGGATTCAAGTACAGACTTGAACAGGCAGAAGAAAGAATCAGCAAATTTGAAGACAAGTCATTTGAAATTATGGAGTCTGAAGAGAAAAAAGAAAAAATAATGAATAAAAGTGAACCAAGCCAGGGTGACACAAAAAGTGGACCAATTTACACACTATGGGAGTTTTAGAGCTTATTTGAAGAAACAATGGTCAAAAACTTCCCAAGTTTCAGGAAAGATATGGATACACAAATATAAGAGGCTCAATAAATTCCAAGTGGGATAAACCTGAACAGATGTGCACTAAGACACACCATAATCAGACTGTTGTAAGCCAAGAACTTTAAGATGTTATATGTAATTTCCATGGTAACAAAAAACGTAATATCTTTTTTTTTTTGAGGAAGATTAGCCCTGAGCCAACTACTGCCAATCCTCCTCTTTTTGCTGAGGAAGACTGGCCCTGAGCTAACATCCGTGCCCATCTTCCTCTACTTTATATGTGGGACGCCTACCACAGCATGGTTTGCCAAGTGGTGCCATGTCTGCACCCGGATCCGAACCGGGAATCCTTGGCCACCGAAGCAGAAAGGGCGAACTTAACCACTGCACCACCAGGCCAGCCCCAAAAAGTAATAGCTATAGAATATACACAACAAGAAATGAGAAGGAAATCAAAGTATCACTACGAAAAACCAACTAAAAACAAAATAAGGCAGTAATGGAGGAAATGAGGAACAAAAAGCTATAAGAACTACATAAAACAAATAACAAAATGTCAAATGTTACCCTTCCCTACCAGTAATTGCTTTAAATTTAAATGGATTAAATGCCCCAATCAAAAGATATAGATTAGCAGAATGGATTTAAAAAATAGTACAGTAGTCTCCCCTTATCCACAAGAGATGTGTTCCAAGACCCCCAGTGGATGCCTGAAACCACGGATAGTACTGACCCCCGTTTATACTATGTTTTTTTCCTATACATACATAACTATGATAAAGTTTAATTTGCAGGTTAGGGACAATAAGAGACTAAAAACACTAACTAATAGTAAAATAGAACAATTATACTACTGTAATAAGTAAAATAAGGGTTACTTGAAAACAAGCACCGCAATACCATTACAGTCGATGTGATAACTGAGATGGCTACTAAGTGACTAACAGGCAGTAGTGCACAGCGTGGACACGCTGGACAAAGGGATAATTCACATCTTGGGAAGACTGGAGTGGTACAGCACATGATTTTATCACACTACTCAGAACGATGCACAATTTAAAACTTATGAATTGGTTATTTCTGGAATTTCCCATTTAATATTTTTGGACTGTAGTTGAATGCAGGTAACTGAAACCACAGATAAGGGGGGACTATGGTATTCAACTATATGCTGTCTATAAAAGAATCACTTTAGATCTAAGGACAGGCATAAGTTGAAAGTGAAAGGATAAAAACATATTCCACGTAAATAGTAAGCAAGGGAGAGCAGGTGTAACTATACTAATATCAAACAAAATAGACATTAAGTCAAAACTTCTTACAAGAGACGAAAAAGGATACTATATAATGATAAAAGGGTCTATTCACCATTGTAAACATAAATGTACCAAATATCATAATATATACATATATCATATATATGCACTATATATATAGTAAGCATATTAAAATATAATAAGTGTATACATTATAAACATTGATAAAAGTGAAGGAAGAAATAGACAGCTCTACAATGATGACAGGAGACTTCAATACCCCACTTTCAGTAACGAATATAGCAATCAACAGAAAACCAATAAGGGAATAGAGGACTTGAACGACACTATAAAGGAATCTAACTGACATATACAGAAAAACCCCAACCAGTAACAGTGGATTACACATTTTTCTTAAGTTCATATGGAATATTGTCCAGGATGGACCACATGTTGGGCCACAAAACAAGTCTAAATAATATTTTAAAAGTGAAATGATACAAAACATCTTTCTCAATCACAGTGGAGTGAAACTGGAAATCAATAACAGAAGGAAAATGAAAAATTTACAAATATGTGGAAATGAAAAAATACTCTTTTTTTAAAAAAATTTTATTGTGGTCTAAATAGTTTATAACTGTGAAAATTCAGTTGTACATTAATATTTGTCAAACACCATATAAATGTGCCCCTGTGCCCACCCTCCCCCCCTTCCCCTTGGTAAACACTAAATTGTTCTCTTTGTCCATAAGTTTGTTTATATTCCACATATGAGTGAAATCATACAGTGTTTGTCTTTCTCTGTCTGGCTTATTTCATTTACATGATGACCTCAAGGTCCATTCATGTGGCTGCAAATGGGACGATTTTGTCTTTTTTATGGCTGAGTAGTATTCCCTTGTATATATATATACCACATCTTTTTTATCCAATCATCAGTCACTGGGCACTTGGGTTGCTTCCATGTCTTGGTTATCGTGAATAGTGCTACAACGAACATAGGGGTGCATAAGTCTCTTTGTATTGTTGATTTCAAGGTCTTTGGATAAATGCCCAGTAGTGGGATAGCTGGGTCATATGGTAATTCTATTTTTAACTTTTTGAGAAATCTCCATACTGTTTTCCATAATGGCTGCACCAGTTTGCATTCCCACCACCAGTGGATGAGGGTTCCCTTTTCTCCACAACCTTTCCAAAATGTATTTTTTGTCTTGGTGATTACAGCCATTCTAAGGGGCATAAGATGATATCTAAATGTAGCTTTGGTTTGCATCTTCCCGATGATGAGTGATGTTGAGCATCTTTTCATGTGCCTGTTGGTCATCTGTGTATCTTCTTTGGAAAAATGTTTGTTCATATCCTCTGCCCACTTTTTGATCAGGTTGTTTGTTTTTTTCCAGTTCAGTAGTGTTAGTTCTTTATATATTATGGAGATTAACCCCCTATCAGATATATGATTTGCAAATATTTTCTCCCAGTTGGTGAGTTGTTTTTTCATTGTGACCTTGGTTTTCTTTGCCTTCCAGAAACTCTTTAGTCTGATGAAGTCCCACTTGTTTTCTTTTTCCTTTGTTTCCCTTGTCTGAGTGGACATCCTATTTGTAAAGATCCTTTTAAGGCTGATGTCAAAGAGGGTACTGTCTATATTTTCTTCCAGAAGTTTTATGGCTTCAGGTCTTACCTTCAAGTGTTTGATCCATCTTGAGTCTATTTTTGTGTATGGAGAAAGATAATGGTCTCCTTTCATTCTTTTGCGTGTGGCTGTCCAGTTTTCCCAGCACCATTTATTGAAGACTATCCTTTCTCCATTGTATGTTCTTGGCTCCTTTGTTGAAGATTAGCTGTCTGTAGATGTGCGGTTTTATTTCTGGGCTTTCAATTCTGTTCCATTGATCTGTGTTCTTGTACCAGTACCATACTATTTTGATTATTATGGCTTTGTAATATGTTTTGAAGTCAGGGATTGTGATGCCACCAGCTTTGTTCTTGTTTCTCAGGATTGCTTTGTGTATTCGGGGTCTTTTGTTGCCTCATATGAATGATAAGAGATTCTTTGTTCTATTTCTGTGAAGAATGTTATTGGGATTCTGATTGGGATTGCATTGAATCTGCAGATTGCTTTAGGTAGTATGGACATTTTAACTATGTTTATTCTTCCAATCCATGTGCATGGAATCTTTTTCCATTTCTTTATGTCATTCTTGATTTCTTTCAGTAACGTCTTACAGTTTTCCTTGGATGGGGCTTTCACCTCCTTGGTTAAATTTTATTCATAGATATTTTATTCTTTTTGTTGCGATTGGAAATGTGGTTGTATTCTTGAGTTCTTGTTCTGTTAGTTCGTTATTAGAGTATAGAAATGCCACTGATTTTTGTACATTGACTTTGTATCCTGCAGCTTTGCTGTAGTTGTTGATTATTTCTAATAGTTTTCTGATGGATTCATTAGGGTTTTCTTTATATAAAATCATGTCGTCTTGCAAATAGTGAGAGTTTCACTTCTTCAGTGCCTATTTGGATTCCTTTTATTTCTTTTTCTTGCCTAATTGCTCTGGCCAAAACCTCTAGTACTTTGTTGAATAAGAGTGGTGAGAGTGGGCACCCTTGTCCTGTTCCTGTTCTCAGAGGGATGGCTTTCAGTTTTTCCCCATTGAGTATGATGTTGGCAGTGGGTTTCTCATATATGGCCTTTATTGTGTTGAGGTATTTTCCTTCTATACCCATTTTATTGAGAGTTTTTATCATGAATGGGTTGAATCTTGTAAAATGCTTTCTCTGCATCTATGGAGATGATCATGTAGTTTTTATTTCTCCTTTTGTTAATATGGTGTATCACACTGATTGATTTGCGGATGTTGAACCATCCCTGTGTCCCTCTATGAATCCCACTTGATCACGGTATGTGATCTTTTTGATGTATTGCTGTTTTCGTTTTGCCAATATTCTGTTGAGGATTTTTACATCTATGTTCATCAGTGATGTTGGCCTGTAACTTTCCTTCTTTCTCTTGTCCTTGTCTAACTTTGGATCAGGGTGAGGTTCGTCTCATAGAATGTGTTAGGAATATTTCCATCTTCCTCAATTTTTTGGAATAGTTTAAGAAGAATAGGTAATAGATTGTCTTTGAATGTTTGGTAGAATTCTCCAGAGAAGCCATCTGGTCCTGGACTTTTATTTTGGGGGAGTTTTTTGATTACTGTTTCAATCTCTTTACTTGTGATTGGTCTATTCAGATTCTCTATTTCTTCTTGATTCAGTTTCAGGAGGTTGTAAGAGTCTAAGAATTTATCCATTTTTTATAGATTGTCCAGTTTGTTAGTGTATAGCTTTTCACAATATTCTCTTATAATCTTTTGTATTTTGCAGTACCTGCTGTAACTTCTCCTCTTTCATTTCTAATTTTACTTATTTGAGCCTTCTCTCATTTTTTCTTAGTGACTCTGGCTAAGGATTTGTCAATTTTGTTTATCCTCTCAAAGAAGCAGCTCCTTGTTTCATTGATCCTTTTTACAGTCTTTTTTTGTTTCAATTTCATTTATTTCTGCTCTAATTTTTATTATTTCTCTCCTTCTGCTGAGTTTGGGCTTTGTTTATTCTTCTTTTCCTCATTATGTTAGGTGTAGTGTCAGATTGTTTATTTGAGCTTTTTGTTGTTTGTTAACGTGGGCCTGTATTGCTATAAATTTCATCTTAAGACTGCTTTTGCTGTATTGCATAAGAGTTGGTATGGTGTGTTTTCATTCTCATTTGTCTCCAAACATTTTTTTTATTTTTCCCTTTATTTCTTCAATGACCCATTGGTTGTTTCAGAGAATGCTGTTTAGTCTCCACATTTTTCTTCCGTTTTCAGCTTTTTTCTTCTGGTTGATTTCTAGTTTCACAGCATTATGGTTGGAAAAGATAGATATGGTTTCAGTCTTCTCAAATTTATTGAGGTTTGCACTGTTTCCCAATATATGGTCTATCCTTGAGAGTGTTCCATGTGTGCTTGAGAAGAATGTATATTCTGCTGTTTTTGGATGAAGTGCTCTTTATATATCTATGAAGTTCATCTGGTCTAGTTTTTTGTTTAAGTCTGTTATCTGCTTGTTGACTTTTTGTCTGGATGATCTATGCATTGATGTAAGTGGGGTGTTGAGGTCCCCTACTATTACTGTGTTGCCATTGATATATCCTTTTAGGCTTGTTAATAGTTGCTTTACGTACTTTGTGACTCCTGTGTTGGGTGCATACATGTTTATAAGTGTTATGTCCTCTGGGTGGACAGTCTCTTTTATCATTATATGCTGCCCTGCTATGTCTCTCTTTACTAGTTTTATCTTGAAGTCTACTTTGTCTGATATATGTATGGTAACACCTGCTTTCTTTTGTTTGCCATTAGCTTGGAGTATTGTCTTCCATCCCTTCTTTCTGAGCCTATGTTTGCCTCGAGAGCTGAGATGTGTTTCCTGGAGGCAGCATACTGTTGGGTCTTGTTCTTTAATCCATCCTGCCATTCTGTGTCTTTTGATTGGAGAATTCAATACGTTTACATTTAGAGTGATTATTGATAAATGAGGGCTTAATATTGCCATCTTATCACACACTTCCTGGTTCTTCTGCATTCACTTTGTTTCTTGTCCTGTGTATTTCAGACTAGCAATTTGATTAGGTAGATTTCTCTGTTGGTTTTCTCCTTGTTTATTGCAAATGTCTTTGTTCTAATTATTTGTTTAGTGGTTACCCTTAGGTTTGTATAACAAATCTCATAGAAGAGATAGTCTATTTTCTGATAGCCTCTTATTTCCTTAGACTATACTGATTCCATCCCTTTCCCCTTCCCCTTCTAAGTTATTTTTGTCATATCTTTTTCCACCTTGTGTTGTGAGTTTGTGGTTAAAATGATGAGATCATTTTTGTTTTGGTGTTTTGCTTTTCTTTATCCTCAATGTTAAAGTTAAGTGTTTACTGATCTGATCTGATAGAGAGCTGCAGTTTTCTGATTATTGCCTAACTATCCATCTCCTTGCTCAGGGCTTTGTAGACCCTTTCTTATTTCTTTCCCAAGTATGAGGGCCTTCTTGAGGATTTCTCGGGGCGGGGGGGGGGGGATCTTGTGGCAATGAACTCCCTTAGCTTTTGTTTATCTGGGAAAGTTTTTATTCCTCTGTCATAACTGAAGGAGATTTTCACTGGATAGAGTATTCTTAGCTGGAAGTTTTTGTCTTTCAAGATTTTGAATATACCATTCCACTGTCTCCCAGCCTGTAAGGTTTCTGCTGAGAAATCCACTGAAAGTCTGATAGGGTATCCTTTGTAAGTTATTTTCTTCTGCCTTGCTGCCCTTCGTATATTTTCTTTGTCTGTGACTTTTGCCAGCTTCACTACTATATGCCTTGGATGGGTCTTTTTACATTGACAAAGTTAGGAGATCTGGAGGCCTCTTTCACATGGATTTCCAGCACTCTCCCCAGGTTTGGGAAGTTCTCGGCTATTATTTCTTTGAACAAGTATTCTGTTCCATTCTCCTTCTGTTGCCCCTGTGGAATACCTATAATCCCTATGTTGCATTTCCTGATTGAGTCAGATATTTCTCTGAGAGCTTCTTCATTTATTTTTAGTCTTAGTTCTCTCTTCTCCTCCCTCTGAAGCATTTCTATAGTTCTATCCTCTAACTGGCTGACTTTCTCCTCCATATTGTCAGCTCTGTGGTTTAGGGAATCCAGATTTTTCTCTATTCCATCCATTGTGGTTTTCATCTCCAACAATTCTGGTTGGTTCTTCTTTATGGTTTCAATCTCCTTTGTGAAGAAGCTCCTGAATTTGTTAATTTGCCTTTCTGTGTTTTCTTGTAACTTGCTGAGTTTTTTAACGATAGCTGTTTTGAATTCTTTGTCATTTAGGTTACAGATTTCCATGCCTCCAGGGTTGGTTTCTGAGTACTTGTCACTTTCCTTCTGGTCTCAAGATTTAATATACTTACTCATACTTCTTGATGGAGTGGATTTTTGCTTCCTCATGGTGCTTTTATCTGGCAGCAGCTGCCACATACTGCCACTGGATGGGGATCAGGCACTGTGTATTTTCGACCGGGAATGAGCAGGGGCTCCCCAGCTCCAGCCACTGAATGCTTTTCTCTCTAAATGACTGATTGATGGATGATCTTGAGCACTGGGCAGGGGGAGGGGTACTCTCCTTCTCTAGTGCCTTCCCCCAGCCCCTGCTTGTCTCTCTGTATAGAGCTCTGGGCGATTGCAGGACTGTTCACTTTCCCTTTTCCCAGCCACCACTCCCTCACTCAACCCTCTGTGCACCAGGCGATAGTGGGGCTGGGGTGCCAGGTGGGCACAGGGTACCTCTCCTCACCTGCTCTTTCCCTGCCACCACTGCCATGTTCTGCACCAAGCTCCAGATGATTCTGGAGCTGCTTACTTTCCCCACTGCCACTGCCAAGCTCTCTGCGCTGTGCTCCAGGTGATCCTGGGGCTGCACACTTTCCCTACCGCCACTACCCATGCACACCACGCTGTGCTCCAGATGATTCTGGGGCTGGAGTACCAGGTGGGGGCGAGGCACCTCTCTCACCTGCACACTTTCCCTCCCACTGCTGCCAAGCTCTCTGCGCCTTGCTCCAGGTGATCCTGGGGCTGCGCACTTTCCCCGCCACTGCAACATATTCATCACACCATGCTCCAGATGGTTCTGGGGCTGGAGTACCAGGCAGGGATGGGGTGCCCTTTTCACCTGTGCACATCCCACTGCCGAGGATCGTCTCTCTCCATGGAGCTCCTGCAGATAAGCTTCCACTTCCTCCAGAGGATCCAGCCCCACCACCACCTTCAGGTGTATGGCTGCATGGGTCTCCCAGACATCTTTTGTGATGTGTGAATGTCCTCTGTTGGTGAATGAATGTCCTTTTGGTTGTATCTTAGAGGAGAGAGGCCAAGGGAAGGGCTCACTCCACCATGATGCTGACATCACCTCAAAACATACGTATTTTCAATGAAACAATACACTCTTACCAACAAAAAGGTTACAGAAGACATGACCAAGGAAATTAGAAAATATCTTGAGACAAATGAAAATTAAAACACAACATACCCAAACTTATGGGATGCAGTGAAAGCAGTGCTAAGAGATATCTTACAGCTATAAATGCTTACATTAAATAACAAGAAACATCTCAAATTTACAACCTAATTTTACACCTTAAGGACTAGAAAATGAAGACAAAACTAAACCTAAATTAGTAGAAGGAAGCAAATAATAAAGATTAGAGCAGAGATAAATTAAAAGAGAATAAAAAATCATAGAGAAAATCAGTGACATCAAGAGTTGGTTTTTCAAAGGAGTCAACAAAACTTACAAACCTTAAGCTAGACTGACTAATCAAAAAAGGAATCAAATAACTAAAATCAGAAATTAAACAGGGATATTACTACCAACTTTACAAGAATAAAAAAAGAGTATAAGAGAGGACTATGAAGAAACATAAGCCAACAAACTGGACAGCCTAGATGAAATGGACAAATTCCTAAAAAAACACAACCTACAAAGACTGAAAATGAAGAAATAGAAAATATGAATAGCTCAATAGCTAATAGGGAAATTGAATCAATAATCAAAAATCCCCCAACAAAGAAAAGCCTAGGACCAGACAGCTTCTCCAAATGAATCCTACCAAGTAAGTAAAGAACTATTAACACTAATCCTTCTCAAACTCTTCCAAAAAACTGATGAAAGAACACTTCTTAATTCATGTTATGAGGCCAGCATTACCCTGATATCAAAGCCAGATAAAGATACTACCAGAAAACTACAGACAAGTATCTCTTAAGAACATTGATTCAAAAATTCTCAAGAAATACTAGCAAGCCAATATCAATGATATATTAAAAAGATTATACACCATGGCCACGTGATATTTATTCCTAGAATGTAAGGATGGTTAGCACACAAAAATCAATCAATGTAATACACCACATTAACAGAATGAAGGGGAAAAACCTCACGTGATCATCTCAATTGATGCAGAAAAAGCATTTGACAAAATTTAAGATCCTTTCATGATAAAAACACTAAAAAAGGTAGGAATAGAAGCAAACTCCCCCAACATAGTACAAGCCATACATGAAAATCCCACAGTGAACATCATACTCAATGGTGAAAGACTGAAAGCTGTTCCTCTAAGATCAGGAACAAGCCAAGGATGCCCACTTTGACCACTTCTATTCAACATAGTACCAGAAGTCTAGCCAGAGCAAGTAGGGAAGAAAAACAAACAAAAGGAAAAGAAGAGTTAGAATTATCTCTGAAGATGATATGATCACATATGTAGAGAAAACCCTAAAGATTCCACACACACAAAAAAGCCTGTTAGAACTAATAAATAAATTCAGCAAAGTATCAGGATACAAAATCAACACACAAAAATATGTTTCATGTCTATACACTAACAATGAACAATACGAAAAGGAAATTATAAAAGCAATTCCATTTACAATAGCATCAAAAAGAATAAAATACTTGGGAATTAACGTAACCAAGGAGGTAAAGGATATGCACAATGGAAACTACCAAACATTGCTGAAAGAAATTAAAGAAGATGTAAATAAATGGAAACACACTCCATTTCATGGATTGGCAGACTTAATATTGCTAAAATGTCAATACAACTCAAAGTAATTTACAGCTTCAATGCAATCCCTATCGAAATTCCAATGATGCTTTTCGCAAAAGTAGAAAAACCCATTCTAAAATTCATATGGAATATCAAGGGACCCTGAATAGCCAAAACAATTTGTAAAAGAAGAACAAAAGTAGACTCATACTTCCTGATTTCAAAACTTAAACTACAAAACTAGGGTATTCAAAATGGTGTTTTATTGGCATATGGGCAGAGATGTAGATCAATGGAACAGAATAGAGAGCCCAGAAATGAACCCTTACCCACATGGTCAAATGGTTTTTGACAAAGGTTCCAAAACCACTCAATGAGAAAGGACAGTCTTTTCAACAAATGGTGCTGGGAAAACTGGATATCTGTATGCAAAAGAATGAAGTCGAACCCTTACCTAACACTATATACAAAAATTAACTCAAAATGAACCAAAGACCTCAATGTATGACATAAAATAATAAAATTCTTAAGAAAAAAATAGGACTAAATATTTACAACATTGGATTTGGCAATGATTTCTTGAATATGATGCCAAAGTCACAGAAAACCAAATTAAAAATAGACAAATCGGGCTTCAAGAAAATTAAACATTTTTATGCATCAAAGTATCCACTGAGTAAAAAGGCAACCTACAGAATGGGAGAAATTATTTGCAAATAATATATCTGATAAGGGATTAATATCTGGTATATAGAGAACTAAAACTCAACAACAAAAAAACAAACAACCCAATTCAACAATGGGCAATTCAACAAGGGGCAATTCAAGGACTTAAACAGACATTTCTCCAAAGAAGATATACAAATGGTTAATAAGCACGTGAAGAGATGCTCAACATCACTAAATATTAGGGAAATGCAAATAAAAGCTACAATGAGAGGTACAACCACTAAGAAATACAGTATGGAGTTTCCTCAAAAAATTAAAATAGAATTACCATATGATCCAGCAATTCCACTGCTGGGTATTTACCCAAAGAAAACAAAAACACTAATTCAAAAAGATATATGCACCCCCTATGTTTATTGTAGCCAAGATATGGAAGCAACCTAAGTGTCCATCGATACATGAATGGATGAAGAAGATGTGGTATAGATATACACATACAATGGAATATTACTCAGCCATAAGAAGAATGAAATCTTCCCATTTGCAACAACACGGATGGACACAGAAGGTATTATGCTAAGTAAAATAACTAAGACAGAGAAAGATAAATAACATATGATTTCAATCATATGTGGAATCTAAAAAACAAGCAAACAAAACAGAACAGACTCATAGTTACAGAGAACAAACTAGTGGTTGCCAGAAGGGAGTGGGGTGGGAGGTTGGGCAAAATGGGTGAAGGGGATTAAGCGGTCTAAACTTCCAGTTATAACATAAATAACTCACAGGGATGTAATATACAGCACAGAGAATATAGTCAATAATATTGTAATAACTTTGTAAAGAGTCAGACAGTTACTAAACTTACTGTGGTGATCATTTCATAATGTATATAAATGTCAAATCACTATATTGCACACCTTAAATTAACATAATATGGTTATGTCAACTACAGTTCAATAAAAAATCCCACAATGAGATACTACCTCACACTCATTAGGATGGCTTCTATCAAAAAAACCAAAACCCAGAAAACAAGTGCTGGTGAGGATGTGGAGAAACTGGAACCCTTGTGCACTGTCGGTAGAAATGTAAAATGGTACAGGTGATGTGGAAAAGAGTATCATGGTTTCTCAAAAAATTAAAAATAGAATTATCATATAACCCAGCAATTCCACTTCTAGGTACATTCCCAAAAGAAGTGAAAGCAAAAACTCAAAGATATTTGTACACCTATATTCATAGTGGCATTATTCATAATAGCCAAAAATGTGGAAGCAATGCAAGTGTCTGTCAATAGATGAATGGATATGCAAAATGTGGTATATACATGCAATATTATTCAGCCTTAAGAAGGAAGAAAACTCTGCAATACGCTACAACATGGATAAACATTGAGGACAACACACTAAATGAAATAAGCCAGTCACAAAAAGACAAATAACTGTATGATTCCACATATATAAAGTACTTAGAGGAGTCAAAATCATAGAGACAGAAAGTAGGATGGTGCTTGCCAGGGGCTGGGGGAAAGGGAATGGGGAGTCAGTTTTTAATACTTTTAGTTTTACAAGATAAAAAGCATTATGGAGATGGATGCTGGTGATGGTGACACAATATTATGAATGTATTTAATGCCACCGAACTAAACACTTAAAAACGGGTTAGATGGGGCCAACCCAGTGGCATAGTGGTTAAGTTCATGCACTCTGCTTCAGTGGCCCGGGGTTCATAGGTTCAGATCCTGGGCACAGACCTACACACTGCTCAGCAAGCCATGCTGTGGTGGCATCTCACATACAAAATAGAGGAAGACCGGCACAGATGGTAGCTCAGGGCCAATCTTCCTCACCAAAAAATAGTCCTGAATAAGAAGATTAGAAACAGAATGAGATGGATGTGAATTCAAAAATTTTTTTTTTAAAGATTGGCACCTGGGCTAACAACTGTTGCCAATCTTTTTTTTTTCTGCTTTATCTCCCCAAAACCCCCCTGTACACAGTTGTATATCTTAGTTGCAGGTCCTTCTAGTTGTGGGATGTGGGATGCTGCCTCAACATGGCCTGACGAGTGGTGCCATGGACATGCTCACGAACTTAACCACTTGGCCACGGAGCCGGCCCCAAGATGGATGTGAATTCAAAATTGTTTTAAAAAATGGTTTAGATGGTAAATTTTGTGTTATGTGTACTTTACCACAATAAAAAAATAGGGGAAAAAACAGCAAAAATTGAGGTGTCCTGAGTTTGGCATAAGTAGACATAAAAAAGGAAGTTCTGGAGCCAGCTCTGATAGCTTAGCAGTTAAAGTTTGGTGCGCTCCACTTTGGTGGCCCAGGTTCAGTTCCCAAGTGCAGAACCAAGCCACTTGTGTGTCAGTAGCCACACTGTGGTGGCGGCTCCCACAGAAGAACTAGAAGGACTTACAACTATACAGAACTATGTCCTGGGGTTTTGTGGGACGGAAAAAAGGAAGATTAGCAATAGATGTTAGTGAAGGGTGAATCTTACTCTGCAAAAAAAATGGATGTTCTGGGCTCCTATTTACAATAGGCTGAATGGAAGAAACAAATACAGTCACGCACCACATAACATTTTCTGTCAAC
The DNA here is from genome assembly GCF_041296235.1 of Equus asinus. Classification (NCBI taxonomy): domain Eukaryota; kingdom Metazoa; phylum Chordata; class Mammalia; order Perissodactyla; family Equidae; genus Equus; species Equus asinus. Next base: position 6,264,359 of record NC_091798.1, read on the forward strand.
GATGGACCACATATCCTGGTGGTCCCATAACATTAGCACCATATAGCCTAAGTGTCACGGCCCCTGGAGGGATTTTCCAGTTTCATGGGATCACCTCCCTCCACTCGTGCTTCAGGTGTCTGCTCCAAGGCCATGCAGCCAGGGAGCCTTCCAGGAGAGCCGGAGCTCTCTCCTGCGAGCTGAGGACCTCCCACCAAGCCCTGGACATCGCCGCCTCGTAGAGACCGTCCTCCCTGTAGGATCCTGACTCCCTGTGCCTGGGGCAGAGGTCCAGCTTTCTGGGGACTGTCTCTCACAGGTCAGTCGGCCTCCAGCAGATGACTGTGCTCTGGGCATTGACCTTTTGTCACATGAATATTGAAACCTGGTTTTGTCTAATTGGTGAACTCTGACTCCTAATAAGTCTGCTCATCTAGACTAACTTTCTATGAGTCAGCCACACAGAGGTACTCAGCGTATTGCCAAACCCATTTTCAAAACAGGTCGTCTTTATTAGCTCTAAACTTCAGGCATGTCATGTTGCTGGTCAAAAACCACTGGTTCAGGCTCGTCGTGACCTTTAAAGGGGAGATACAAGCTATCGTAGGTCCATTAGTATGGACAAATAAGTCGCTTCTGAGCCAAGCTACATGAGCACAATACAGACTTCCCATAACTGATGTTCAGATATGACCTGCCACTAGATATCTGTCAGAATTTGCTAGAAAGAGCAGTTTCCTGAAATTGTTGGCAGAGACGTGACATGAGCCTGAAGTCGATTGTATTTAGCACTCCTTCCATTTACACATGAGTAGCTGGAATATCTCCCCAGCTAGAGCAAAAGCTGCATGAAATCAGCTCTGTACCTTTTCCGCTTCTTATCTCTCCTGTAGAACCTTAAACAGTGCCCGTCACAGTACAGGTATTCAGTAAATATTGATAATAGATAATCATAGAATCAGAGAAGGAATGTTGGAAACTAGACCAAGAACATCATTTTACAATTGGTACAGGTGAAGAGGCTAGAGAGATGCGGTCACTTGCCCAAGGTCATAAATAGACAGTGGCTGACCCAGGACCAGACCTGGGTATCTGGAACACCTGTGCCATTTAAAGTTGAGATGTGTTCTCAAAAATCTGTTTCCAGCTTTAACTGCTAGAAGAAAAGATGCTCTGCGGTTATTTCAAAACTTAGTATTAATCCTCCAAATGCCAATCATTAAATTTTGTAGCTAGACACTCGAGATCTTCCAAACACGCCCCATTGCTCACCCACTTCACAGGCCCTTGACAGTCAGGCCTGGATCAAACAGCCTGTCCTGGCGAATCCTTGCTGTAGCTCAAATGCTCTTCAAGGAAAATGTGTCCTCTACACTATTGATGTCCCAAATTCCAATTCACCTCCCCTCAAGAAAAGCAACTCTGGCTTTCCTGATTGCCAATTTTTATTCTTTCAGGCTCACTGGGAATAAAGCATACTTGTACCAGGAAAAGTACCCAGCTTCATATGACACAAAATAAGACAGAGGAGTTGTCCAATATGAAATATAGGACATCAGCAACAACAATTGCCTAGAACATGCTATCAGAAATTGATAACTGGGACCTTGAGTGATGGTGGGACAGGACAGAGTTTTCATATTCTTCACAGCCAAGGAGCTCCCAGACCAGATCCATCACAGTCACCAAACCTTTTCAACCTGAAGGAAAAGCCCAGCGTTGAACATTGCCGCTCATGAACTCATCTCAGGAATCCGGTGCTGAATCTCACTTATAAAGCCCCTCAACTGAGACTAAGCAGAGTAGAAAATTAAGAAGATGAGAAGTTGGTGCTTTAGTTTCTTTGGGACTCCAGTTAATAGAAATGGAGTGTGATTTCATTTCGGACTTTATCTCTGGGGACACAACAGAGGAAGGGTCAAATATTGGACATTTAAATACTGCTGACATAGGAATGATTTCAGATGGGAAGACCTCTAGTGCTCATTGGCTTATCCCACAACGGATAACAGAATAGAGAAACCTCTTTCCAGGTTAATGGGCCATCGTGATTGAGTTAACTAAAGGAGTCATCTTCTGATCCATGTCAGGAAGCAAGAGCTGAACCACCTAAAGGCTTAGTCCCCAGAAGATAAAGGTGATGTGGCAGATGTTGGTGGGAAGAGGACTCTTGTCATTCTCTGCTGCTCTTAAGTGATCTTGGGCCTTGCCATTAAGTCCTGTGGACTGAAAAGAGAAGACAAAAACGGAAGAATAAAGAGGAAGAAGATTTCTGCCCACTTCTCACCACTTCCCTCCCAGAAACTTCCAGAATAAAGGCTGACTCCACATCAACTGAATTCACTTTGGGGCAACGTCCTAGTGGGATAGAGTCCCCCGTGCTCCCTCCCTCTCTCTCTTGCCATCCCACCTCCTTTGTAAACGCAAACGAGCAGGTAAATCAAGGAGCCAGACTCCTTTGTAGACTGGACCATTTGACTAGCTTTCATTTCAACTTTCTCGTGGAGCCAGCAAGAGCGTAGTCAGATCCACATTTTGTCAGAGAAGTAAGACCCTGCCGAGTTCTCAGTCTCAGTCCATTAGGGCTGCCGGAACAAAATACTGGAGGCTGGGCGGTGTTTAACAATAAACAACAAACACTGGTATATCTCAGTCCTGGAGGCTGAGAAGTCCAAGATCACAGTGCTGGCAGATTCCGTGTCTGGTGAGGGCCCGCTTCCTGGATGGCCATCTTTCCACTGGAACTTCGCATAAGGAAGCAGGTAAGGACTCTCCTGGGGCCTCTTTTAGAAGGGCACTAATCTCATTCTCACTCCTAAACATAATTATTGAATGGATATTTCAGATATTCCAGATAATGAATTTTGTTAACTCAAAAGCAGATGGTTCATTAACTTGGAAAGATTTTCCTCCATCTATAAATTATACTGCTCTCATCCTTCTGTTTGACCTAAGTCCACTTTTCTTCTGGAAAAGAATGCTGAGATGGTTGGTTTCATTTTTGTGAATTCTAAAGGGAATAGAGTGACCCACCCAAGTTAGGAGGAGGGGGGTGACTCTCACATAGTGGCCAGGAGACCTTGTTATGGGAACCAAAAGGCCAGAACAGGAAAAGCAGGGCCCTGCTGGATTGCACTTCTAGTGCAGAGGCCTCCGCTGGACCTAATTTTTACAGGTAGTTTCTATGCCACAAGACCCCTTGTGCATTAACGGGAAGGGAGCCGTACCGCCCTTGCAGATCTTAGTTAATAAATGGGTAGATCTCAGCCAAAATCAGAACCTGAACCAACCTCATGCAAATAGCCCGCAGCGACTTCTTCCTTCTCTGAGAACAGCATGAGAGATTTTATTCACTCCAGAGTTCCAGGCTCTGGTCATCAGGGACCCTTGTACCTCTCTCAATACAGTCACAGGTTTAATCATAATAGCTACCAAGATTACATCCAGCATCAAACCATCCCACAGAGGCGAGGAAGGTGACTGCTGACCCTAACTATAACACGGAGATTAGGAATCCTAATCCCCAAACAATCAGTTCCAGCCAAACACAGGCCACTGACAAAACTCTGTCCATTACCTGGCACTTTCCATGCCAACACAGGACTGTTGGTTCTTCAACATCTTTTGCCATTCTAACCAGCCCCAAAAATACATATTCAGAATAATCAGAGGATAAGGTGGGTCCACTCCAAGTTAGGACCTGTATTCCTCACCTTGCCCTTCAGTCCTCTGATGAAGGCAAAGTGGGGCAGAGAATACATGGAAAGGACATGGTCGGCCCTCCTCAGTGAATGTGGATCTAGGGGGGCCCACACCCTCCGTGGGGCTTGAACTAACCTGAAAAATTCCCAATAGGAAAAACCCTTACATCCCTCACCTATGGTATGAATGCTAATCCTCTTTCTTTTTTCTTTAGCCCCTGAAGGAGCTGATTCATTTCTGATCTGCAGAACATAGACAAATTCTATGTGCATTGCCTATAATAAGGAACTTGGGGCCTTCACTTTATAGTAGGGACCATGAACCCCCACATACCCACAGAAGGGGCAGTCTTCCAGCCCAGAGGACAAGAGAACAGGCTGCACTGCCCAGGATCGCAGGTATTGTCCCCACACCCCAGAGGAGTGACATTTGAGTAGGATGCTACCCACAAGTCTGTAAACATACCTCCCAACCTCGCCAAGATTTGGCTGTAATTATCCACAGGGTGATCACACTTGCCTGCAAATGCAGTCACACCAGGAACTCGGACAGTAGCTCTGCGTCCACTCACTCAGCTCACTGCAGATCCCACGTCCTCACACCAGGGCCTCCCTTGCATACACGGACGCTCCAGTCTGCCTCCACAACGACCCCACGGGCTGACAAGACGCCTCAGGCACTGACAGACACTTCCAACTCGAAGTTCAAAGAGGAGCAGGCTGCGTCAGGAAGGAGGGGGTGCCCGTCACCGGGAGTGACCATGAGGTGGGAGCGTCGTCACTTCCGGAGGGGCTCCTGGCAAGGCTTCTCCCGTGGGTGGGGCTGCTCCGTTTCACCTGCCACAGCCCCTCCTGCAGCTTCTCCTCTCCGGGTGTGGCAGTCATCGAGTCTCCAGGCAGCTCCTGGAGGGAGCGGTGAGGGCCAGAGCCGCAATCTGGTGAAACAAACTACGAGCAGGACAGGCCACTGGGAGGACCAGGGGACGCGGGCATGGGGGAGACGCTCCGATAGGATTGAGCCCAGGCCCACCGGTGTCGCGTCACTTCTATCGCATGGCTCTTCTGAGGGTGAGAAGGGTCTGGCCTCCAGGAGTCAGTCGTTCAGCATTCCGCACGGCATCTGACGGGGTCCTGAGTAAAGGTTGTAGCTACGCTACGACCACTCACTTCCGTGTCACCAGAACTGTGCTGGGCACTTTAAACCGACCCCATCCCCACGTATCATCCCCATTTCACAGAGGACGAAACTGAGAACCAGCAATGTGCTCAGGAATCAATCCACTTCCAGACTGAACGAAGCCAGGGCTAGGAGCGATCAGAGTCCCTTTCTCTGCCTCAACTTCCCCTGTGGGCAGCAGAGAATTACGGAGAACGGGACACGGGTCCACTCCTGCGTGGCGCACAGTCCTACACAAACAGAAAGCTGTCATTTAAGACCATGGGGCCAAACACCAGGCAACGCGGGTTCTTTAAGAAAACGCTGAAAAAGCTCACTTTCCTGTCGCATTCCCCAGGGTTCTCCCTCACAGCCAGGCGCCATTGCCCCTCACACCACCACAGCGAATTTCTATTCCATCGGCTACACCTCAGCTTTAAACACGTCAGTTTTGAGTTTAGTAAGTGCTTTCCGGAGGGCAGTGGTGCCCGCAGAGGGAGGGTCTGTTCTTTCTCTCTGGCCCCGCAGGGACGAGCTGAGCGCTCACGCACACCTGCAGTGACAGCCGGAGCAAGTGGATGACAGTCTTGTTGTTTCTGCCCTTTCGGCCCCGAATTTGCACCAACGTAGCTGCAGGTGTCCCCTCAGAATGCAGACTCCAAGGTGTGGATCAAATGGAAGCGTGATCACCACACAAATTCCCGACAGCACCACAAGAGACCAAAGAACCAGCCATCGATCCAGTTGTTTCAGGAAATTTCCATTACAAAAAAAAAAAAAACTCAGCTGGATCCTTAAATCTCGTCATAATGAGGCAAAAGTAGTCCTGAGAAATCATATCCAACAGAAGAATTGGGTAAAGAAATCACTCAAAGCCCACAGGTGAGTAAATTTCTCCGACTACATGAAGTGTGGAGCCGAGGGCCGGGAGGAAGGGGACGGGGACAGGGCGAAATGCTGATGCCACGAGGTTGAGGCCCTGAATAAATACCTGTTTGGTTTTCTGTCTACCGTTGTAGACATGAACAACCCTGCAACTAAAATCAAAGTAGGATTTCCATAAGCTGCCAAACTGTGTCCAGATTCTGTATCCAAGCTTTCAAAGACCCTTCGAATTTAGCTCGCCGGGCATGAGGAGGTTCCGAGAAATGACAGCTTCCAGCACCCGAGGGAGGGGATGCTGCCTGGAAAGTGGGTAGACTTTCCCAAGTGATTCCAGGTCAGAAGGAGGCGACCCCTGCGACAAGAGTCGCGGACGCGGGGCAGCCTGGACAGTGGCAGCCAGCTCTGCGCTCAGGGAGCCACTTAGCTCCGCCGTGTGTCCCTCCTCGCGCAGGACGGGCGTGGACACTGACTGTCGCTGCTCAGCGAGTGTGAGACGTTCCCCTGACCCGGAGATTGCCGCCCTGCAAGCACCAGGTCCAGCGTCTCCAGGTCTGCGGAGCTGCAAGAGGCAGAAATCCAGCTCGCATGTGAAACTCTGGATTTGAAAATGCCAGCAAGGAGGAAATGTTCTGTAAAACATTAAGGGTCCAAACCCAATATACCCCAGGCTGGTCTGGCTCCCAGGAACCAGTTTGCACCCTCTGGTCCATGGTGGTCACAGGTCCTGGATACGCGGAGCCCACGCGCGGCTCCCCCTCCTCCTCCACGGAGCCGAGGGACGTCCCGCTGACGCGGCGCCTGGGGCTCGCCCACGTCGACGCTGACTGGACATGCTTCCTTTCCGCTCCACTCACTTAGAAATGCCTGTGCTTCATGCTGTAAGTCGCAATTTTATTTCTTCAATGTGTTCCTTAATCACAACAAAACTTTTCTCATCCAACACACGGTCTGCATTTTTTACCGGTAGATTTTAGCTGCAATACCTTTGTGAAAGTCATTTTTTTATCTGACGACTTTGTCGAGCACTGACCATGTGGCGGTACTGTTGCAGGCACTGGGCACACACAGCTGTGAAGGGACAGACACGCCCCCGTTCCCAGGAGGGCACAGCCTCACGGGGAAACCACAGCATAAACGAGTTAACTAACCAGCAAGATAACTTCCCACAGAGACACAAGGACGATAAATCAGCTGTGCAAAGGTCCAGGAGGAGAGAACGCCAGGCCAAGAACATGGCCAGTGCAAGGGCCCTGAGGCAGCAGGGGTGTGCGGTCCCATGTGGCTGGCAGCACCTGCCGTCAGAGGAGTAAACGGGAGCCAGGTCAGGACGGCCCGGCCGCTGAGGATGGAAAGCTGGCCCCTGGTCTGCGTGTGATGAGCCTCTGCGGGTAGTTTGGACAGGAGAGCATCACGACGCCTTCGCGTTTTCAAAAGATGGGGGCAGATGTACTCTGGGCTCACTGGGAGACCCCCTGTGCAAGGCGAGGGCCCCAGTGGGTTTGGCCTGCTGGCCTTCACACGGTGGAATCCTGAAAGGGCAATGCCCTGACCCAAGGGGTGGTGGGGTGTCTGGCACAAGCCTCTGCTCACCCGGCACAGCGAGGTCCAGGGGGAAGCAGCTGCGCCGGACACATGCCCGTCAGCGGGGAGGGCGGGCTGGGAGCAGAGTCCCCGTGGATCCTCCAGGAGCGGGGACCCGGGACAGCCCTGGGAGCTTTCACATGGAATCGGGCGTCACGTCCACAGGCCCAGGAAGCCGGCCCATGGGCTTCGTCCACGTGCCGGTCCCGTGTCCCAGGGGAGCGTTTGGGAACGTTTTCTGCCGTCTTTTCGCACTAGGCTCTGGCTCCGTAGCTGCCAGCCCCCTGCGGTACTGCACCATCAGCACCTGGCTCCGTGGGGACGGCCGCTCTGGTGTGCACGTGCTCCAGCCTCATCTCCCTGGTCCACACGCTCCCCTGAGCAGACCGACCTTCTCTTCCTCCGCCCGGGACATCTCCCACTTCTGCCTGATGCCACCTGCTGACGAAGATGGCCGGCCCGGCTCAGACATCATGTCGATCAGCGCACCGCCCTGGGCGCCGTGGTGCTGCTGCGGCCCTGTGTGCTGTCATGGCCTCCTCCATCAGCACAGCTGCAGCTGTCCTCTGAGTCTGTCGCCCCAGCAAGGCGCCAGGCATTTTCCACATGCAGCTCTCACCTGTCTGTGGTCACCCTGTGCTGTGGACTGTCCTCGGGTTTACATACGACCCCCAGACTCCTTCTCATCTCAGGACATGGGAGCAACCATCATGGATGCAGTGGCGACCCCCACGCTGAACCCCCGCACCTGCAGCCTGAGGAGCAGGGACATGAAGGAGACTGTGAGGAGGGGCAGGACTCAGCAGGGCTCAAAATCCTCGGCTGGCGGGGAGCTGGGCTGATGCCTGGCGAGGTCCAAGAGGGGAGGAGGCGGAGCAGCACTGCGGACACGCCCCCACACCACCTCCTCCCACACACCCACTCAGGCTATTTTTAGAGAAGAAACCCCCCAAATTAGAAGAGAAAATAGAAGAGACTTTTGCTGTTACTAGGAGAGAGTGTTAGAACAGATGCTTGGATCCCTGGGAATCTAATTCAGCCGCAGGTAACAGAACCCCAATAGCACTGGCTTAAAGAAGACGGGGTCATTTCTGTCTTTCATAAAGACAAGTCCGGAGTGGGAATTCCAAGACTAAAACTGAGGCTCCTTCCAGCTCTCTCCTCCACCATCCATAGGGTGGGGCTCTCATCCTTGTGTTTTCAAGATGGCTGCTGGAGCTGCATCCATCTCATCCTGTCCCAGGTGGAAGAACACGGAAAGGAAGGGGAAAAGGGGCTTGCCACTTTCAAGGGCTTTCCCAGAATCCCCACTCAGCATCCTCCACTCACATCTCAATGGCAACTGCCTGCAAAGTGGCTGGGAAAGGCAGTTGTTGTTTTCTGCTGTCGTTTATCCATTTTTTTCTTGTTAAGATTAGACCCATCACCTCCTCCTATAAAATAGGGACTCTTAAAGAAAGGCGAGGGGGAAACACATAATGGACAGACAACTAGTGGGTGTGCCGCAATATTCAAGACCTATTTTGCCACCTTTTACACATGTGAAGTCACACTGTTATTTTAGGAGAACAAATCTGTTTTGGACATTGATTCCCTCTGGACTGAGATTGCGTGTTAAAGAACAAAACACATGGTCATTTCAATTGTTTGAGAAAAAACATGTGACCTAATCCAATATACCCTTTCATGACAAAAACAGTAAATAAACTAGGAAACGAAGGGAACACCCTCAACATGACGAAGGCCGAATATGAAAGTCCCACAGACAGCATCATACTCCACAGTTGGAGACTAAACGCTTCTCTCCTGAGAGCAGGACTCAGACAAGGACGGCGCTCCCTCCACTCTGCAGCAGTGTGAGTTCTAGCCAAGCATCGGGCAAGAAAAAGAACACACAGCAGCCAAACTGTAGAGGAAGAGGGACGATTGTCTCTGTTGACAGCTAACACGATCCTGTATGCAGACATCTCTGAAGAATCCACACCACACTGTGAGAGCTAATGAATGAGTTCAGCAACGACGCAGGACACAAAACCAACACTCCAAAATCATTTGCATCTCTATACACTAGCAGCACACAATCAAGAAATTCATTCTATTTCCAATAGCATCACGAAGAATAAAATACCTAGGAATAAATTTAACCGAGGAGATCAAAGACTTGTACACTGAAAACTACAAAATATTGCTTAAAAATTAAAGATTTAGGTAAATGGAAAGATATCCTGTGTTCATGAAGCAGAAGACTTCGCACTGTTAAGAAGAAAATCCCCCCAAAGTGATCCACAGAGTCAATCACCCGTCAAAACTCCAATAGATTTTTTCCCTGTATCAATATAAAAGATAATCCTCAAACTCATATGGATTTCTCAGGGCTCTGAAGAGCCAAAATAACCTTGAAAAAAACAGATTGCAGGACTCACTTCCTGATTTCGAAGTTACTACAAAACTACAGTAACAAGGCAGTGTGGTACTGGCTAAAGGACAGACACAATGATCAATGGGATAGAACAGAGCGCCGAGAAATAAACCCTCATATAGAGTCACTGCTTTTGGTTTGGCCTCCTGCACCCAGGCCCTCTCCCGCTCGCTCTCCTGGGCTGCGGCCGCCTAAGCAACTCAGGGGCCTCCCCTCAGACTCCCCGCTCCCAGCAGACCTGCCCCTGCTGCTGGTGCAGCAGCCAAACACGGCTGGGCCCTTGGAGCCTGCGTACGCTCAACAGATTCTGGACAAGGTTTCCAGGACCACTGACGGGGAAAGAACAGGATTTTCCATAAATGATGGCTACGTGTCGAGGAGTGAAGTGGCACTCTTCCCTTACACCATATACAAAACTTAACTGAAAATGGACCAAGCATACAACCATGCATTTATCAAAAACCCACAGAATGTAAAATACAATAGTGAACCTCACTGTTATGAGCTGAACTGTGTCCCATCAAATTCATATATTGAAGTCGTAACCCTCAGTGCCTCAGAGTGTGAGTGTATTTGGACACAGGGCCTTTAAAGAGGCAATCAGGGTAAAGTGAGGACATCTGAGTGGGCCCTAACACCTTATGACTGGCGTCCTTATAAGAAAAGGAGATCAGGACACAGAGGTGTGCATGCACAGAGGGAAGACCACGTGAAGACAAAGGAAAAGACGGCCATCTACAGGCAAGGAGAGAGGCCTCGGAATGAAATCAACCCCACTGACACCCTGATCTCGGGCTTCTAGCCTCCAGAGCTGTGAGAAAATGAATTTCTCCCATGTGAGCCACACGGTATGTAGTGTTTGTCACAGCAGCCCCAGCAAACCAATACACTGACTGCATGCAAATACGTGTTTTTAGATAACCAGGAGACAGAGGATCCAGGATGGAATGCAGACTCTGACAGGTGAGTCTGAGTGTTTTACAAACATGCTATAAGCTCCTGAAGTTCAGGGTGGGGAACAAAGCGCCAACCTAAGTAAGTTCGGAAGCAGCGTTTCAACTGGATGTTATCCAACTACAGAGAGAGGACTTGTCCATGAACACTGAGCTGCAACTGGCAAATTTGTTTCTCACAGGTGAGAGTCCAGCAACGCTGAAACTCCTTTACACATACACGAGGCCTGACCCACAATAAATTAACTGGAGACCATAGGAATAAGGTTTCTCACTGTCAAGAAGTCATAAATGAGCAAGGTGGGGGGAAGGCTAGAATGAACACTATGGTGCTGGATTAGAACCAGAGGCATCAGTATGAACTGACATTTATTTAACTTTCTATACAGAGAGGTAGATACATAAATAAATATATATGTGTGTTAACATCAGTTCGTACATATACATATATTTCCTTGTTCCACTGATAGGGTCTAGAAGCATTGGCATCCCAGTAGCAATGAGCCTACTCAGTGCCCAGATCTCGGTTTCTAAATACCACTTTCCAACAAAAGGAACCAGAGCCCGTTGGAGAAATGGCTGATTCTGGGGCTGGGGCAGGAAAAATACAAGATGAGCCTCAAGCATCTTGTAGTGCCAGAAAGCATGGAAATACCAAAAATAAATGTATGGGGGCACGTCAGAAGGATACGGGAGCCAACATGAAACAGTTCACAATGGCCACAGCTGGAACGATTGGAGCCACAAAATGATTCATGACAGAAATGGATTATAACCCCAACCTAAATATCCACGAGTATATATTGATGTTAGTAAGTCACTAAGTAAAAATAAGTTGGGGGGAAGAAACAAACCTTCCTTACAGAAGAATTCCCAGTAATACACACAGATGCTCCGCCTCAGGGAAGTGCATTTCATTCCTCTCCCGTTGGGTGTGAGCTGGGTTTAGGGATTCGCTTGCACAGAGCAGAGAATGCCCAAAGAAAAAGGGGAGCTTGACAGTGGAGAAATCTAGCAGAGACTGCCTCACCCAAGTTATCAAGGCGGACATCAGCAGTGACGAGTCAGGCTGACACCATATGCCGCGATACACTGTGACGGAAAGGGGACCTCATCTCTGTGGTGATCTTCCCCCAAAACTCATAACCACAGCTTGATCGTGCGAAAACATCAGACAAACTGAAATTATGGGACATTCTACGCAAGTCTGGACCAAATACTTGAATCCAGTACAAAGTATTTGACTGAAAACTTTCAAAACAGAGCAAAAGAAAACAAAAAGGACATTTGTGGGAAAATTGGTCCTTGTTTTCATTAACAGTATTGTATCAATGAGAATTTCTTAATTATGACAATGTACAGTGGTTATGTAAGATGTTAACATTAGGGAAGTTGCTTGAAGGATATACAGGAACTCTGGACTGCTTTTTCAAATTTTCTGTAAATCTAAAATTATTCTAATTAAAAAAAAGTAGAGTCCCTATATTAATACCAAAGGGGATTTAAGATCAAGTAATATTGAGTGATATCAGCATCACGGGGAGTAAATTGTCCCTTTGTCTCTCCCCTCTAAGTTACAACCAGTAGGACATCCATAGACCAACAAAGGACAGTGGACAGCACACGAGAATGCCTGAGAGATCCGGACATCTGTACACCTGAAGGTGGGTGCACTGGACCTCCTGGAGCCAGTGGAACCAGGGGAGTAGCAGTGGCAGCTCCCAGGACCAGAGGTTCCAGGATCTGTAGTAGCCCCTCCAACCAGAGGCCCCAGGAACTGAGGTAATGCCCACACACAGAGGCCCCAGGAATCCAAGCAGCCCACAGTCCTGGAGGTGCCAGGAATCACTGTGGGCCTTCAACCAGTGGCTCCAGGAACCTTGGCAATACTTGTGACCCAGCGCCCTCTCCCTCCCCCAGTGGTGGTATATCCACCTCCAGCCTTTCCAGCAGAAGGGGCTGCACCCAAGACCCCAATACCCCCACAATGGCAGCAGTGCCTGTGACCTGAGGTTCCAGGAATCACACTGGAGCCCAAGACCAGAGGCTGCAAGGACATCAGCTACACTCACGACTCAGCCCTCTCCCCCTCCCCCTCCCCCAGCAGTGGTGGGTGGTGCCTGCAGCCTGAGGCTTCAGGAACCACAGCAGTGCCTGCAAGCCAGCCCCAAGTGTGGCAACAACACTGGCCCTGCCAGCATCAGGGGCTGCATACGAGATCCCAGGCCCCCAGCAGCAGTGGCAGTGCCTGTGACCTGAGGTTCCAGGAACCACACAGGTGCCAGAGACCAGAGGCTTCAGGAAACCCAGAAGCACTGGTAATCCCTCCCTCAGCAGTAGTGGTGGTGTCATCTAGGACCGAAGCCCTCCTGGCAGTGGTAGTGACACCTGCAAACCCAGCACCCCTGGCAGCATTGCCAGTACCCTCAGGTAAGCTAAGAGCAGCAGTGCAAGTGGTGCACACAGCAGCAGCGCCTGAGCCTGTGGAGGCTCAGGCACCAGCAACCATGGAGCCCACAACCCCGTCCTACAACTTCGCTCCCCACCCACAGCAGTGGTGCCTGCACACCCAACACACCTGGACATGGCAGAGCCACCTGTGACCTCAGGTCCCACCTCACTCTCCCTCTTCCTCTGCTGCAGTGGGGGAACCCACAACCCAGGTCACCCTGGAAGCTGCAGAGGTGCTCAGCAGCCCGGCGACCCCAGTGGTGACACCCATGACTATGGCAACATTGTACACAGCAAGGCACCAGCAACCCCAGAGGCATAAGCAGCACAAGAAGGGCACTGATGATGTCTCTCTCAGAGGCAGTGGAGGGTGGAAAGTGCAGAATTTCAAATACAACCAGAAGCAGCTCAGAATCAAAGTGACCAAAGCCTCACCCAAATAAGAAAGGGGTTTGCTACACAAACACACCAGCACAGGAAATCTCATCAAGCACCATGAAGAGCTACAGGAACACGGCAGCACAAAAAGAAGACAACTCTCCAGAAACCAAGCTTGAAGTCACAGAAGCTTACAACCTTCTGACAGAGCATTCAAAATAGCTGTCATGAAGAAACTCAATGAGCTACAAGAAAACTCAGAAAGGCAGTTCAGTGAACTCAAGAATAAAATTAATGAGCAGAAGGAGAACTTCACCAAAGTGATTAAAACTCTAAAAAAGAACCAAACAGGAATTCTGGAGATGAAGAAGACAACAAATGAGATGAAAAATAAAGTAGAAAGCACTGGAAATAGAGCAGACCATATGAAAGAGAGAATCAGCAAACTCGAAGATCAAAATCTAGAAATGATTCAGCTGGAAGAGGACAGAGAACTCAGGTTTTTTAAAAATGGAGAAATTCCATGAGAAGTAGCCAACTCTCTTAGGAAAAGCAACATAAGGATAAAGGATATTCCAGAAAGAGAAGAGAAGGAGAAAGGAGCAGAGAGATTATTTAAAGAAATAATAGCTGGCAACTTCCCAAACCTGGGGAAAGAATTGGATATTCAAGTCTGTAAGCTAATAGAACACGTAATTATCTCAATGCAAAAGGACCTTCTCTAAGACAATGACAAAGAAAGAATATTAAGGGCAGCTGGAGAAAAAAATAATAACCTACAAAGGAACCTCCATTAGGCTATCAGGAGATTTCTCAGCAGAAACTCTACCATCCATGAGAGAGTAGAATGATATATTCAAAATATTAAAAGATAAAAACTGTCAGCCAAGAATATTCTATCCAGCAAAGTTATCCTTCAGATAAGAAGGGAAAATAAAGGTTTGCCTAGAGAAATAAAAGCTGAGGGAGTTCATCACCACTAGCCCTGTCTTACAAGAAATGTTGAAAGGAGCTCTCCCATCCGAAACAAAAGGCAAAGGTAGACAAAGTTTCGAGCAAGGTGATAAATAAACAAAATCAGAAAATTGCGACTCATCAGAATAGGTTAATAAACACTTAATTATAACATAAAGGTTAAAGGGAAAGAAAGCCTCAAAAATAACTATAGCCACTTCAATTTGGTAACAAACTCCTCATATATATACAATGGAATCCTACTCAGCCGTAAAAAGATGAAATCTTGCCATTTGCAACAACGTAGATGGACCTTGAGGATATTACGCTAAGTGAAATAAGTCAGAGGGAGAAAGACAATTACTGTATGACTTCACTCATATGTGGAAGATAAACACACACACACATAGGTACCGAGAACAGACTAGTGGTTACCAAAGGGGAAGGGGATGGGGAGACAGTGAAAAGGGTAAAGGGGCACATGTGTACAGCGACAGATGGCAGCTAGACTTCTGCTGGTGAACAGGACACAGTCTATACAGAAGTCAAAATATGATGATGTACACCTGAAATTTATATAATGTTATAAACTAATGTGACCTCAATGAAAAAAAGAAAAACCAAAGAATACTGCCAGGGTAAAGAAGTTCATTCCATAACGATAAAAGTATCTGTTAACCCAGACTACTTAAGAACCTAAAGTTTTAAGGCATCTGATGAAGGAAAACTGATAGATCTGCAAATAGAACTGGACACGTCCACAAGTATAGTCAGAGATTTCAGTATTCCTCTCTCAATAATTGACAGAATATGTAGAAAGAAAATTAATAAGGATGTAGAATATTTGAACATCAGCTGTCAACCACCTGGACCTAATTGACATTCATAGGATAGTCCGTTCAAAAGGCAGAATATACGTTTTTTTCGAGTGCATGTGACACATTTACCTAGGTAGACTATATTCTGGGCTGTAAAGCAATCCTCAATAAATTTTAAAGGATTCAAGTCAAATACATTATGTTAACCACCATAGAATTAAATTAAAAATCAATAACATGATGCTATCTTGAATATCCCCACATATTTAGAAATAAAATAACAAACTTTAAGTAACGCACCGGGTGCAGAAAAAACCATCAAAAGAAAGTAGCAGCTCCTCACGGGAAATGTATGACACTAGAGCTTCTATTAGAAAAGAAGAAAAACGTCAAACCAACAGCTGACCTCAGCTTCTACCTTAAGAAACCAGACAGTCTAAGTAGACCAGTCAGAATAAGAGAGAGAAGACACGGATTAACACTATCCAGAGCAAGAGAGGCGATGTCTGCAGATTCTACAGGCGTTAAAAGGATAAGCACACGGTGTTATGAACAACTTTATACCAACACATTCAACAACTTCTGTGAATGATAGACCTCTTGGAAGACACAAATTACCAAAATTTACTCAAGAAAAATTTTAAAACCTGAATAAATCAAATTCATAATTAAAATCCTTCTCCTTAAGAAAACTTCAATCCCGTATGGATTCACTGGTGAATTCTACCAAACACTTAAGGAAGAAATAACAGAAATAACCTCCTCCAGAAAATTGAAGAAGATAGAATCCTTCACAACTCATTTTAGGAGGCCAACACTACTCTGACACCAAAGGCAGATAAAGATATTGGGTAAAAGAAAACTAGAGACCAACATCCCTTATGGACATAGATAAAAATATTCTTAGCAGTATTTTAGCAAAACAAACTCAGCAATATGTAAAACTGACAGTGCATCAAAATTTATACCAGAAACAGAAAGTTGGTTTCACACTTGAAAATCAATTAGTGCAAATCATCATATTAACAGCCTCAAAAAGAAAAACCATATGTTCATTTGAATAGATGCAGAAAAGCATTTGACAAAATCCAAATACATTCCTGGTTAAAGAATAAGATCTCGAGCAGCGCCGACGGCCTAGTGGTTAAAGTTCAGCGCACTCCGCTTCAGAGGCCCGGGTTCGGTTCCAGGGCGTGGAACCACACCATTCGTCCATCAGTAGCCGTGCCATCTGGAGGCTCACATAGAAGGAGTTACCACTAGAATAGACAGCTGTGGCCTGGGGCTTTGGGGAGAAAACAACGAGAGAGAGGAAGACTGGCAACAGAGGTCAGCTCAGGGCGAATCTTTCCCGGAGAAAAATACATCTCTCAGCGCACTAGGAATGTAAGAGAAGCCCCTCAATCTGATACAGGCCATGTATGAAAAGCCCACAGCTCACATCATACTTAATGGACAGGCTGAATGCTTCCCCTAAGATCAGGAATAAGGCAAACACGCCTGCTTCCACCTCCTCTACTCGACATTGTACTAGACGTTCCGACGAGTTCATTAGGAGAGGAAAAAAAAGAGAATTCATCCAGACTGGAAGAGAAGAAGTAAAAACGTCTTCATAAATGACAGTCACCTACATGGAAAAGCCTATGAAATCTACCAAAAACAAAATGGTGCTAGAATTTAGCAAGTTTGCAGGATACAAGATTCTTGCTTAAAAAATAAATTCTACTTCCATAGGCTAGCAACAAATAATTGGAAAGTGAAATAAAAAACAGCACAATTTACAATAGCATAAAAAGTATGAAATACTTTAAGATGCATCTGGCAAAAGATGTGTAAGGCGTGTAAATCACAGACTAATGTTGAGAGAAAGGAAAGAAGACAAATCAGTGAAGAGATAGACTGTGCTCACGGTTAGGAAAACACAGCATTGTCAAGATGTCACTTCTCCCCAACTTATCTGTAGGTTCAATGCAATATTAATCAAAGTCCTAAGAGTCTTGGGGCCGGCCCAGTGGCGCAGTGGTTAAGTTTGCACGTTCTGCTTCAGTGGCCTGGTGTTCAGGGGTTTGGATCCCAGGTGTGGACCTGTGCACCACTTGTCAAGCCATGCTGTGGCAGGTGTCCCACATATAAAGTAGAGGAAGATGGGCACGGATGGTAGCTCGGGGCCAATCTTCCTCAGCAAAAAGAGGAGGATTAGCGGCAGATGTTACCTCAGGGCTTATCTTCCTCAAAAATTAATTAATTTATTAAAAATTTTTTAAAACTCCTAACAGTCGTCTTTGTGGGATTTGACAAGCTACTTTAAAAATGTATATGGAAACTTAGAATAGTCAAAATAACTTTGCAAAAGAAGGACAAATTTGCAGGATTAACACTACCTGATTTCAAGGCTTACGCTAATACTCACACAGTAAGTTACGGGCATGAAGACAGACAAATACATGAATGAAACAAAGTCAAGTCTGAAAAAATCCATACATATAAGAGCAATTGATTTTCAACAAAGTTGTAAAGGCAGGTCAGTGTAGAAGGGATGATCTTTCCCACAAATGGCACTGGAACAACTGGATGTCCATATGCAAAAAAATAAAAAAGAAAGAACTTCCATCTTTGCTTCACACCGCAAATAAAAATTAACTTAAAGTAGACCATAGACGCCAGCCCAGTGGCCTAGTGGTTAAGTTCGTGCGCTCCACTTCAGCGCCCCGGGTTCGTGGGTTTGGATGCCAGGTGTGGACCTAAGCGCCGCTCATCAAGCCACAAACAGAGGAAGACTGGCACAGGTGTGAGTTCAGGGACAATCTTCCTCAAGAGAAAAAGAAGAAGATTGGCAACACATGTTAGCTGAGGGCCAATCTTCCTCACCAAAAAGACCCCAAAGAAAGAAACAAAAAACCCACCATAGACCCAAATGTGAAATCTAACACTATAGAACTTCTAGAAGAAACATAAGAGTCCACCTTTGTTACCTTAGTTAGACCAGCGGTGCGGGAGTTATGGGCTGCTGGCCAAATACAGCCATGGCCTGTTTTTGCACAGTCTGTGAGCTCAGCATTGTTTTTAAGTTATTAAAAAGTTGTAAAAGCAACAGCAAAAACGAAAAAAAGAAGACTATGGAATACACGACAGATGCTGTATGTGGCCCTTGACAAAAAATATTTTCCAGCCACTGGGTTAGACAAAGATTTCTTAAGATATGACACCAAAATCATAATCCAAAATAAAAGCCAAAAGCCAGGAGAAGTTAATTGCAAATCACTCATCTGACAAAAGACTTGTATCCAGGATGTATGAGGAAATCTCAATAGTAAGAAAACAAATAGTTTAACAAAATGGGCAAAATATTTCAAAAAACATTTTACCGAAGGAAGATATTCGGATAGCCGTAAGCACATGAAAACATGCACAGCATTATTAGTTAATAGGAAACACAAATTAAATCCATCATAAGATTTCATCTTTTTATGAGTGAGTAGTATTCCATTGTATATTTATATACATACCACATCTTCTTTTCCGTGCATTCATCAATGGACACAGGTTATTTCTAAGTCTTGGCTATTGTGAATAATGCTGCAATGAGCATAGAGGTGCATATGTCTTTTGGAATGAGTGTTTTCTTGTTCTTTGAATAAACACCCAGAAGTAGGATAGCTGAATCATATGGTAGTTCTATTTTTAATTTTTTCAGGAATCTCCATACTGTTTTCCATAGTGGCTGCAGCAATTTACATTCCCACTAGCAGTGCACAAGGGTTCTCTTTTCTCCACATCCTCTCCAACACTTATTATTTCTTGTCTTTTTAATAAAATCTTTTCTGATGAGCATGAAGTGATATGTCATTGTAATTTTGATTTGCATTTCCCTAATAATTAGTGATGTTGAACATCGTTTCATGTTCCTGTTGGCCATCTGTATATCTTCTTTGGAAAAATGTCTGTTCAGATCCTCTGCCCATTTGTTAATTGGGTTGCTGGTTTTTTTGTTGTTGTTGAGTTGTATGAGTTCTTTATATATTTTGGAAATTAATCCCTTATCAGAATTATGATTTGCAAATATCTTCTCCCAATTGGCAGGTTGTCTTTTCATTTTGTTGATGGTTTATTTTGCTATGCAGCTTTTTAGTTTAATGTCATCCTATTTGTTTTTTCTTTTGTTTCCCTTCTCTGAGGAAACACATCCAAAAAGATAGTGCTAAGACTGATGTCAAAGAGCATACTGCCTATGTTTTTTTTCTAGAAGTTTTATGGCTTCAGGTCTTACATTCAAGTCTTTAATCCATTTTGAGCTAATTTGTGTGTGTGGTGTAAGATAATGGTCTACTTTCATTCTTTTGCATGTGGCTGTCCAATTTTCCCAACACCACTTATTGAAGAGGCTTTCCTTCCTCCATTGTATGTTCTTGCCTTCTTTGTCAAAAATTAGCTGTCCATAAATGTGTGGGTTTATTTCTGAGCTCTCAATTCTGTTCCAAAGAGCCGTGTGTCTGTTTTCGTGCCAGTACCATGCCGTTTTAATTACTATAGACTTGCAGTATACTTTGAAATCAGGGAGTGCAACGCCCCCAGATTTCGTTCTTTTCCCTCAGGATTGCTTTGGCTATGCGGGGTCTTTCGTTGTTCCGTGTAAATTTCAGGAAAAATGTCATTGGGATTCTGGATGGGATTGCATTGAATCTGTATATTGCTTGAGGTAACGTGGACATTTTAACTATGTTAATTCTTCTGATCCATGAGCTCAGAATATCTTTCCATTTCTTTGTGTATTCTTCGATTTCTTTCAGTAAAGTCTCACAGTTTTCAGTGTACACATAATTCACCTCCTTGGTTAAATGTATTCCTAGGTACTTTATTCTTTTTATTGTGATCGTACATGGGATTATCTTCTTGATTTCTCTTTCTGCTACTTCATTGTTAGTATACAGAAATGCAGCTGATTTCTTGTATGTAGATTTTGTACCCTGCTGCTTTACTGTATGCGTTAATTACTTCTAACAGTTTTTTGGTGGAATCTTTTAGGGTTTTCTATATAAAAATCATGTCGTCTGCAAACAGTGACACTTCTACTTCTTCCTTTCCAATTTGGGCAGCTTTCAGCTCTTTTTCTTTTTCGTCGGAGCATTTAGTTCATTTACATTAAAGTAACTGTTGATAGTTATGCATTTGTTGCCATTTTGTTACTGTTTTCTGGATGTTTTTGTAGTTCTCTGTTCCTTTCTTCTTCACCTATTCTCTTCCCATGTGATTTGATGACTCTCTTTAGTGTCATGTTTGGATTCCTTTCTCTTTATTTTGTTGTGTGTTTGTTAAAGGTTTTGGTTTGTGGTAATCAGGAGGTTCATATATCCCAACCTACGTGTGTAGCAGTCTATATTAAGTTGACAGTCTCTAAGTGCATATGCATTCTAACAGTCCTACATTTTCACTCCCTCCGCCATGTTTTTTGTTTCTGACATCATATTTTACCTGTTTTATTTTGTGTATCCCTTAACTTCTTGTGGTATATGTAGATGATTTTAGTACTTTTGTCTTTTGACCTTCATGCTAGCTTTATAAGTGGCTGACACACTACCTTTACTATAGATTTGCCTTTACCAGTGATATTTTTTCCTTGATAATTTTCTTATTTCTATTTGAGATCTTTTCTTTTCCACTTAAATAAGTCCCTTCAACATTTCTTGTAAGGCTGGTTTAGTGGTGACAAACTCCTTTAGTTTTCGCTTGTCTGGAAAACTCTTTATTTGTCCTTCCATTCTGAATGATAACCTTGCTGGGTAGAGGATTCTTGGTCATAGGTTTTTTCATTTCAGCACTTTGAATATATCGTGTGACTCCCTTCTAGCCTGTAAGGCTTCTGCTGAGAGAAGTCAACTGATAGTCTTATGGGAGTTGCCTTGTACATAACTTGTTGCTTTTCTCTTGCAGCTTTTAAGATTCTCTCTTTACCTTTGATTCTTGACATTTTAGTTATAATGTGTCTTGGTGTGGGCCTCTTTGGGTTTATCTTGTTTGGTGCTCTCTGTGCTTCCTGTATCTGGATGTCTGTTTCCTTCCCCAGGTTAGGGAAGTTTTCAGCTGTTACTTCCTCAGATAAGTTCTCTGCCTCTTTGTCTCTCTCCTCTCCTCCTGGGACACCTATAATGCAAATGTTAGTATGCTCAATGTTGTCCCAGAGGTCCCTTAAACCATCCTCGTTTTTTTAAATTCTTTTTTCTGTTCAGCTTGATGATTTCCTCTACGCTGTCATCCAGATCACTGATCCGTTCTTCTGTGTCATCTACTCTATTGTCAACTCCCTCTAGAGAATTTTTCATTTCAATTATTGCATTCTTCAGCTCTGATTGGTTCTTTTTTATATCTTCTAACTCTTTGTTGAAGGTCTTGCTGTGTTCATCTATTCTTCTCTCAAGTTCAGTGAGCATCAGCATGACCATTACTTTGTACTTTTTATCAGGTAGATTGCTTATATCTCCTTTGTTTAGTTTTTGTTTTTCTGAGGATTTGTCTTTTTCTTTTATTTATAACACAATCCTCTATCTCCCCATTTTCCCTACTTCTCTGTGTTCATTTCTACGTGTTAGGTAGACCAGCTACGTCTCTCAATCTTGAAAGTGGCCCTGTGTAGGAGACGTCTTATGGGGCCCAGCAGTGCACTCCCCGTCATCACCATGCCTGATATTGCAGGGGTGTCCCATGTGTAGGCTGCATGTGCCTTTCTGTTGTGGAGGGGCTGTAATTGCTGCAGGTGGGTTGGTAGGCAAGGCTGGCCCCAGGTCAGCTGGCTGCAATGCCCAGCCATGTGCAGCTGCTGTAGGAATGCTATTGGGCAGGGCAGGTCCCCAACTGGCTGGCTGTGAGGCCCGGGGGTGCGTGACTGCTATGGGCTCGCTGGTGAGCAGGGCAGGCCCCTGATGTGGCTGGTTGCAGGGCCCAGCAGTGCACGATTGCCTCACGTGCACTGGTGGATGAAGCAGGTCCCCCATGTGGCTGGTTGCAAGGCATGGGGGTGCATGACTGCTGTGGGCTCCCTGGTGGGGAGGGCAGGCAAAGTTGCAGCAGGCTGTGTGGCCCATAACTGCTGCTGGTTTGCTGGTGGGTGAGACAGGCCCTCAGCATGTGCTAGCTGTGCAGCCCAGCAGCACACTGCTGCCTCAGGGGTGCTGGTGGCCTCAGCAGTGCACGGTCATTTCAGGTGTGTGGGTGGGTGGGGCAGACCCCATGTGCTTCGTTGCAAAGCTGGATAGAGCAAGGCTGCTGCAGGCTCACTGGTCAGGGCAGGCCCCTGGCATGGGCTGCCTGTGCTAGCTGGCTGCACAGGACTGCCTCAGGTGTGCTAGTCGGGGTGGGGGGGGGGGAAAGACTAGAGGGAGGATTCCAAAATGGTGCCTGCCAGCACTGGCGTCAGCATGGCTGAACTAGGTCACGAAAATGACTGCTGCCAGCATCTCAGTCCTGGGGGTGGGGGAGCAGCTGCTTTCTGCCTCTCCAGGAGGCGCTCCAAGTTTAGTAAGTGAGTCTGTTTTTTATGGACTATGACTTTTCTGTCTGGTGTTTTTTCACTGGTTCCCGGGCTGAGTGAGTCTGCGTGTGGGCTCTTTAGGAGCAGGTTTTCTTTTCTCTGCAGTTCCATGGTTTTCCTGGGTGTTAGTATAGTGATTTATGTTGATTGATCTTCAAATCTGAATGACCTTGCATTCCAGAGACGAACCCCAATTGGTTATGATGTCTTACCCTTTTTGCATATATTGCTGAATGAGATTTCTTAATATTTTGTTAAGGATGCTTGCATCTATGTGAGGGATATTGGTCTGTGGTTTTCTTTATTTGTAATTTCTTTCTCTAGTTTTGGCATTAAGGTAATGCTTAATAAAATGAGTTGGTAAGTATCCTCTCCTCTTCTATTTTCTGGAAGAGATTGTGTATAATTGGTATTATTTCTTCTTAAATATTTGGTAGAATCTCAGCTGAAACCACTCAGGCCTGGATTTTCATTTTGGAAGAATTTTAACAAAGAACTCAATTTCTGTGACAGACATAAGACCATTCAGACTATCTGTTTTACCTTGAGAGACTCACAGAAGCCTAGGCCTTTCAAGGACTCACTTCATTTCTCAATCCATGGACATGGAACTGTATGTAGTATTCCCGTGCTTCCTGTTTTAATTTTGGGGCATCAGTAGTGATGTTCCCTCATTCATTGTTGATCTTGCTAATTTGAACTTTCTCTCTTTTCTTGGTCAGGCTGGCTAGAGCTTTATCAATTTTACTCATAATTATTCAAAGAGCTAGCTTTTTGTTTTATTTTTTCTCTATTCTTTTTCTGTTTCCTTTTCTATCTTGTTCAGCTTTATTGAGCTATAACTGACAAATAAAACTGTAAGATATTTGAAGTGTACATCACGATGACTTGATACATGTGGACATCGTCAAAGGACTCCTCCCATCTAGTTATTAACACACCCATCAGTTCACATATTTTTTCATTTTCTTTGTGAGATATTTAAGTTCTACTCTTTTAGCAAATTTCCATTATTTTCAATTTAATTGACTTCTGTCTTGTCTTTTTAATTTTTTTTCTGCTTATATTTCCTTTCTTGGCTTATTCAGGTGGAAGCTTAGGTTATTGATTTTAGATCTTTCTTTTTTTCTTTTCTTATTGGTGAGGAATATTGTCACTGAGCTCACATCTGTGCCAATCTTCTTCTGTGGGATGTGGGATGTGGGATGCCACCACAGCGTGGCTTGATGAGCAGTGCTAGGTCCGCACCTGGGATCTGAACCTGTGAACCCCGGGCTGCTGAAGTAGAGCATGCGAACTAACCACTATGGCACGCGGCGGCCCCAAGATCTTTCTGTTTTTACTATAAGCATTCAATACTAGAAATTTCCCTCTAAGCACTGCTTAACCTGAGTCTCACAAATTTTGATACATTTGTGTTTTCACTTTCATTTAGTTCAAAATAGTTTTAAATTTCCCTTGAGGCTTCTTCACTAACCCATGTGTTATTTAGTAGATGTCTTATTTAATTTCCAAATACTTAGAGGATTTTGCTAATATCTGTGTCATTGGTTTCTAGCTCAACTCTGTGATAAATTTTTCTATTTCTCCTTTCAGATCTATCAGTCATTGCCTCATACATTTTGAAAGTGTTATTTGTGCATGCGTATGTGGGATTGTTACGTCCTCTTGGTGAACTGACCCCTGTTTCCTCATGTTATGTTCTTCTTTAGACCTGGTAATATTCCTTTTTCAGACATCTACTTTGAAATTAGTATCTCTACCCCAGCTTCCTTTTGATCAGTGCTTGCGTGGCACATCTTTCTTTAGCCTTTTACTTTCAACTTATCCATGTATTTATCTGAAGTGAGTTTGTTGTAGACAGCATATACTTGGGTCTCAGTTCTTTTAATCTGATCTCAAAATCTCTCTTTTTAATTGGTGTGTTTAAATCATTCAAATTTAAGGTGATTATTTATATAATTGAATTAAAATCTAACACTTGCTTTTTTTAATTGTTCCAATTGTTCTTTGCTTCTTTTCCTCATTTAATGCCATCTCTTGAATTAAACATTTTTAAATTATTTCATTTTATCTTCTCTACAGATTTATTATTATTTAT
This sequence comes from Equus asinus, assembly GCF_041296235.1. NCBI lineage: Eukaryota > Metazoa > Chordata > Mammalia > Perissodactyla > Equidae > Equus > Equus asinus. Next base: position 6,289,257 of record NC_091798.1, read on the forward strand.
TTGGGTTTTTTTTTACTTTTTTAGTCATTGGCCTAGAGTTTACAATATACATTATAATAATATTAGTCTACTTTTAAATCATGTTATGTTACTGGTGTAAGGAACTTCTAACAATATATTCCCAATTCTTCCCTCCTGTTCTTGTTGTTATATATTCCACCTTAACATAAGCTGTAAATAACAGATACATTGTTGCTATTACTGCTTTAAACAGCCAATTATCCATTAGAGCAAATAAAAATAAGAAAAAAATTACATTTTTATGTTCCATTTCTGATGCTTTTCATTTTTAGCATGTCAATCCATAGTTCTTTTATCATCACATTCTTTCTTTATAGGTATTTTCTTTGTGGCTACCATGGTGGTTACATAAAACATCTTATAGTTATAACAATCTTTTTTAAGCTACTAACGACTTAATTTCAATTGCATATAACAGCTCTATTCCTTTACATCCTGCCCCACTTTATATGACCAATGTCACAAATTACATCTTTTTATATTGTGTATCCATTTACATAGTTTTACAGTTATAGTTATGTTTATGCTTTTATCTTTTATATTCTATATCACATTTATTAGGATCTTACTTTTTTATACAATTTAACTATCTCTGACTTTTAATTGGATGTTTATTAATATTTATTATAATAACCAACATGGTTAGTTTTCCATCTGTCATCTTGATATTTGTTTCTTCTTTGTTCCCTCTGTGATTTGTTCCCTCTTCGCTTCCTTTCTGCCTTCTTTTGGATTAACTGAATACTTTTTCTGATTCTATTTCTCTCCTGGGTTGGCTAATTTGCCACGCCTCTTTGTTTTGGTATTTAGTGTTTGCTTTGAGGTTTATAGTATGTATCTTTCACTTATAAGAGTCTATCTTCAAGTGATACTACACCCCTTCACATATCGTATAATAACCTTACAAGAGTATTTTTCCATTTTCCTTTCCAATTTAATTTGTGCTGTCTTACATTTTAATTATATGTATGTTATAAAACTCACACTACAAAGGTACTATTTCTGATTAGCCAGTCAATTATCTTATGATGATATCTAAGTAACAGAGAAAATGCAGTTATTTGCCATTTTGAGCACTCTTCCTTTTTCCATGTAGATCCATACTTCCATCTGGCATCATCTTCCTTTTGCCCAAAGGACTTCCTTTAACATTTATCATCCAGGTCTGCTGGCGATAAGTTCTTTCAATTTTTATATGCCTGAAAAAAAACTATTTCATCTTAATTTTTAAAGATATTTTCACTAGGTACAGAATTTTATTTTATTTCACCTTTTCCAGCTTTATTGAGATGTGACATTGTAAAAGTTGAAGGTGTGCAATGTGATGATTTGATGCATGTATACATGGTGAAATGGTTACCACAATAAGGTTAGCTATGCGTCCTTTGCCTCACATAATTACTGTGTTGTTGTCTTATGGTGAGAACACACTCTTAGAGCAACTTTCAAGTATACAACACAGTATTGTTAACTATAGTGCCCATGCTGCATGTTAGATCCATGAAATTTATTCATCTTATAATTGAAAGTTTGTAACACTGGGTATAGAAGTGTAGGTTGGCAATTTATTTCACAACTTTAGAGATTGCTCCAAATTTTGGTTTCACTGATTTTTTCTAACATTTTTGTTTTCTATTTCATGTATTGGATGTACTTTTTATCACTTACTTATTTCTAATTGTGTTGTATTTAATTTTCTATTCTTTGACTAGCTTTTTAGAGTGGAAGCTTAGATCACTGATTTTAGAACGTACTCCTTTCTTTTGAGGAAGATTAGCCCTGAGCTAACATGTGCTGACAATCCTCCTCTTTTTTTTTTTAGCTGAGGAAGACTGGCCCTGAGCTAACATCTGTGCCCATCTTCCTCTACTTTATATGTGGGATGCCTGCATATCTTGACAAGCGGCACCCGGGACCCAAACCAGTGAACCCCGGGCTGCCAAAGTGGAATGTGCGAAGTTAACTGCTGCACCAACCAGCTGGCCCCTCCTTTTTCTAATATTGGTATGTAAAGCTATAAGTTTTCCTGTGAGCAATGCTTGGCTTCATCTCACAAATCTTCATACATTATTTCCATAATCATGCAGTTAGTGTATTTTCTGATTTCCCTGTGATTTCCTCATTGACCCTTTGGTAATTTAGAAGTGTGTTATTTAATTTCTAAATACTTGAAGATTCTCCAGATACCATTTCATTTTTGATTTCTAATTCCATGTTCACTTTCCTGCTTCTTTGCATGCATGGTAATGCTTTATTAGATGTCAGACAATATGAATTTTACCTCATTGAGTGCTGGATGTTTTCGTATTCCCACAAATAGTCTTGAGTTTGTTCTGAGATGCAGTCAAGTTACTTGAAAACAGTTTGCTCCTTTCTGGTCTTGCTTTTAGGATTTGCTGGGTGGGACTGGAGCGGTGCGCAGTCTACGGCTGACCATTCCCCACTGCTGAGGTCAGACCCCTCTGTGCACTTATCCAGTGCTCCATGAATCATGTTTTCTGCATGTTGGGTACAGGCGTCATTCCTGGCCCTATGTCCACATCAGAGAGTTGCCTCTAATCCTTTCAGGGGGGTCCTTCCCCAGCTTAAGGCAGCCTCTCCACAGGCATGTGTCAGTGAGCAACAGTGAAACACTTGAGCAGGATCCTCTGCAGATCTCTGGAGCACTCTTTCTGTGTGGCTCTATCTTCTCCACTACTCTTTTCTGTAAACTCCAGATGCCTCGGTGCCCTGGAATCTCAGCGCTGTCTCCTCAAATTAGGGAGTCCATAGGATTTTACCTGCTTCCCATCTCTGCTCCAGAGCCCAGAAACTCTTCCAAGGCAGTAAGCTGAGGCAGTTATAGGGCTCATTTCCATTTGTTTCTCTTTTTGGAGAGATCATTGTCCTTCACCGCCCAATGCCCATTGTCCTGAAACCATCACTTCATACATTTTGTCCATTTTACAGCAGGAGGATGAATTCAGCCTCTGTCACTCCATCCTGGCCAGAAGTGAACACCCAGATAGTTGATTTTTTTATTCACATTAAATTGGTTTAAAACATTATGTAAGTTTCAGGTGTCCAACATTATAATTTGACATCTGTATACACTACAACACACACACCACCAGAAGTTTAGTTTCCATCCATTACCATACAATTGACCCCCTTTGCCCATTTAATCCACCCCCAATCCCCTTCCCCTCTAGGAACCACCAATCTGCTCTCTGTATCTATGAGTTTGTTTTTGTTTTATTTTTTCATTTGTTTTGTTTTTTTAGATTCCACATATGATTCCACATATGAGTGAAATATGTGGTATTTGTCTTTCTCCGTCTGACTTATTTCATTCAGCTAAATGCCCTCAAGGTCCATCCATGTTGTTGCAAATGGCAAAATTTCATTCTTTTTTATGGCTGAGTAGTATTCCATTATATATATATATATATATATATATATACACACCACATCTTCTTTATCCATTCATCCATTAATGGACACTTCAGTTGTTTCCATACCTTGTAAATTATTGTAAATAATGCTGCAATGAATATAGGGGTGCATATATCTTTTTGAATGAGTGTTTTCATGTTCTTTGGATACATACCCAGCAGTGGAATAGCTGGGTCATATGGTAGTTCTGTTCTTAATCTTTTGAGGAGTCTCCACACTGTTTTCCACAGTGGCTGCACCAATTTACATCCCCACCAGCGGTGCACGAGGGTTCCCTTTCTCCACATCCTCTCCAACATTTGTTATTTCTTGTCTTTTTAATAATAGCCATTCTGATGGGTATGGGGTGATATCTCATTGTGATTGTGATCTGTATTTCCCTAATAATTAGTGATGTTGAACATCTTTTCATGAGCCTGTTGGCCATCTGTATATCTTCCTTGGAAAAACATTTGTTCAGATCCTCTGCCCATTTTTTAACAGGGTTGTTTGCTTTTTTGTTGTTGAATTGTATGAGTTCTTGATGTATTTTGAATAGTAACCCTTGTTGGATATATGATTTGCAAATATCTTCTCCCATTCAGTATGATGCCTTCTCATTTTGATGATGGTTTCCTTCGCTGCACAGAAGCTTTTTAGTTTGATGTAGTTCCATTTGTTTATTTTGAATGTAATACCTAAAACTGTAAAATACCTAGAAGAAAATATATGCAGATAATTGGTTTGTTGATAAAGACTTCGAGGCAGTTCACTCGCAATGAAGGGTGCTGAGACAACCGGATTTCCTCATGGGAAAAGTGAACTTCAACCAGAGCTCACCCCAGACACAAACATTAACTCAAAATGGACCACAGACCTCAATGTAAGAGGCAAAATTATAAAGCTTAGAGGGGAAAATCTTAACCTTTGCCTGAGTAAAGATCTCCTAAACAGGGCATGTAAGCGCTAACTAGAAAAGAAAAAGATGTGACAAATCGTACTATCAAAATTAAAACTTTCTTCTCACCAAAAGACGCCATTAAGAAAATGAGAAAGCAAGCCACAGATGAGAATATACTCACAGCACACAGCACATACATCTGACAGAGATCTTTTACCCAGAACATAAATAACTCATAAATAACAAACAGAGGAGCAACTCCATCAAAACAGGCAGAAGACTTCGGTGTTAGGGCAGTGTGGCTGTGATGCGGGTCCCTGGGAGACAGGAAGCGACACCAGTGCTGGGCATGCAGAGCACCTGCTCCGTGAGTTACTATTGGATAAGCGTTTCTCAACAACAGGGGCTATTCGGAAACAGCTCCCGAGCACCTGCTAAGCTACACAACTGAAACAGGCACGTCAGGGATGCTTCCCACCTGTGGGCTCAGGAAAGCCAAATTGTCAGGAGAAAACTAAGCGAAGTTAACTGCAAGTTTATCTGCCCAAAAGGCACTTTAGGGTCATGTGCTGTCATGAGGCTCAGCGGAGGTGAATGCGTGGCTGTGAAGACGGGAAGCAACAGCTCTGATCAACTGGGGCCTCCGACACTGCCGAGCTCCTGATGCTCTTCAGCTTGTGCCTTTTGCTGTCACGTAAGCCACATTCCTAGAGATGTCTGGAACTAAGACTATGTCCTGAGGTCCTTGGAGTAGCAAGTTGAGTTCCAAACTGGCCTCGCAGTCCCTTTGATAAGTGGACGAGATCAGGAAATGGCCAGAGGCACAAAGTACAATCTGTGGGGACTCAGGACAGAGAATTTTCGTCTTATTAGTACAGTATAAAAACTGTATCACAAAATGGCAACAATTTCAATTACACAACCAAGAAAGTGAAACGATGACTTGGTTATTATTCATTGTCTTAGACATTTTCTGGGACAAAAGCCAGAGCTAAATCCAACAGAAAAAATTAACAAGGTTCAGAACAAGGCCAAATCTGTGCCAAGAGAAAGACTGTCATTGAGGCAGACCTGTCTCCAAATCCCTCCACAGAGAGACTGACAGAAACAATGCCACAGTTGGGCTGCAAAAGTCACAGCTGGCACAGAACCCTGATGTCCCCCCGTTTTTGACTCAAGTGAAAGGGATGGGACCACAAGGTGGTTCCGTTCGCGCTTGGGCTCATCCCCACTTGAAAGCATCTGAGAGCTGCACCCGGGAACCACACCTTTCCCCACCCCACCACTACCACTGTGAAATACACAAACCCAGGCATGGGCACAAAGGAAGGAGAGCAGGCAGACCTATGGACACCACATGTGACACTATATATGAAACTACCGGGTTCCCTCTGACCTCCGATCCCCTCGGGAAAGCACCCAGGAGCACTCCACTGCAGGGCATGCAAGGAAAGAACAGATGGTCTGCTGGTTGCACACAGTGCTGGATGGGACTGCCAAATGGCCTGACGCACAGAGCGGCTATGCAATACCCACAGCAGCTCAGTGTGACCCTGACCTTTGCAAAGGTGCCTGAGCCTACGTATATGGGGGAAATCTGAGCAGCTGACCAAGAACTCTGACAAAGTTGGCTCTAGGCTGCAGAAGCTCATCGCTAACTTAAACCTGTACTGGAATCTGACCAATGATCTGTGCTACCATCTAAGGAAAAATGTTAGGAATGCAGACTAAGAAAAAAAAGCTTTCCTAAGGGGATAATTAAAACAGGCTATTTGAAGCTATAAAAATATTGACTGAGTATTTTGACAATTCAAACCAGAAAGCTTAATTTTGTTTTTTTGTGACCAAAGTAGATTTGGGATTTGGAAAAGTCCTAACTTTACTAGTGGATCAATGTGGGGTATGAGAAAGAAGAGAGAGATCAAGGAAAATCTGGAATCTTTTACCTGAGCACCCAAAGGACAGAGTCGCCATTAACTGGGATTTAAAAAAAAAAAAAAAAGTGAGGCAACACTAAAAATGAGTTTTAATGTAAACTGGACTTTGGGAGCTATTGATGTATTGTATCAAATGTGCCATCTGGGTCCGGATGTTGACAGTGGAGGAAGCTGTGCACGCGGGGTAGGAGGTGTCTGGGAGCTCTCTGTACTTTCTGCTCAGTTTCACTGTGAAACTAATACTGATCGAAAAAAACAAAGTCTATCTAAAAGATGTTGGTAAAACTGGTTTGGGAGTGAAGGTAAAATATCCTATTTAAAACATACTAAGTTTGAAATACGTAAAAGAGACACTTGCCAAGAGGATGAAAGGGACACTGTACTCTGGCTTGATATGTTAACTCTGTCAATTAACACTATTTGGTGTGTTAAATACTGTCATACTCTTATTTAGTAGAAAATTGCCTATAAAAATATTATGGATACTAAGAAATTATTTTGATCAAAATTATCACCTAATTATTTAAGGACTAAATGGGATGTTAATGGCCCATTTTACAATACAAGTTCTGGTGATCGTATTTATACTAACTTGTCTCCTCTGTATTATAAAAACTAAGCAATGTGTTATTGTACTATAGTTTTGCAAGATGTTACCATTGGGGAAATGGGGTAAAGTATATTATTATTTCTTACAACTCCGTGTTATTTCTTACAACTGTATGTGAATCAACAATTATCTCAAAATACAGTTTAATTGAAAAACAAATCAACCCAAGAACAAGGTGACAGATGATAGGTAAGGAGTTAAAAAAATCCTTTCCCTTTCTCTGTGAAAGAATTTGACCTTGATTGGCATACTAGCTCTGTTCCCCTGGTAACCAACCAAGAAAGCAGGTCAACCGTGTTTCTAAGCATCTTATTTATGGCTCTGATTGCCTTGGTAACATGCTACCAAGGTTCATCAGCCGCATTACTAGGCAACGTTGCTTGTGATAAAACGACTCCTGATAGCAAACTGTGTTTGGATGGGCAAGTCCCTTGGCCGGACCTTGGCAACTAAGCTGTCTTCATAGGACGTGACGAGAGCCATTGCATCCGGTAGGGCCCAGGGCTTCAAAGCCAGGGTGATTCTTGCTACGTGAGTATCACCTGAAGCCTCAGAAGAAACAGCTGGTGAACCGCTGTGTGCACTTCTGAACAGACCACTCCCACTGAAGGGAAATGTCTGACGCAGAGCAGCTGGCACACTGGGCTATTCAAAACATGAATGAAACAACATGATGGTGTGAAGCCAAGTGAAATTATGGCTGCTGGGCCAGAAGATACTTCTGGACATTCAATCAGGAGGACGATAGCCCAAAAGTCACACATCTAATCTTAGACATACACTGTCAGATAGAAGATCTAAACTTTTCTGTATGTTAAGATGCATGGTCATATTTATTAATCATGATTTCTCACCTTTCCCTCTTGGGACAGAAAACACTCACTTCCACTTCAAGTCTATTTCTCAGATTTGTCCTTCTGTGTGGGCCATTGCTACCTGGCGTCTGGAGGCCTTCAGAACACAGGGACTCACAGCATCGTCTCCTGCACAGAGTCGCATGCTTTACGGAATTCTGCTTGAGCCCTACAGTTGCTAACAGCACAGGAGGAAATCTTTACCGGGTACCTTAAAATTTTCTCAAAATACGCCCTATGGTAGCAAGAGATTAATGGACCACAATTTGCTGCTACTTGATGTTTGCTAAAGAAATTATTGCTGCTTGATTTTGTTAATGAACGGGGCTCTTAAGACTCTTGTGAATTTTTCCTCTTTAAAATCTCATCTTCATATCAAATGGAGGTCGCTAAGATTGACCTGGTTGCCACCCAGAGGATTCCTTCTTAGAGGCGACTCAAACTGGAATGCTTCGCTGATATTTGCACCACTGAGTCACATTTCTCAGGCTGATATGTTGCTGAATCAAGAAACGGAAAGTATTGCCATAAAGTCATCAATAACATGAATGAGAAAGGAACAAGTGTGGATTACTTGTTAGAACCGGATCAATTGTAAATGTTTCAAAATATGTGTACCTTAAACCTAGCCAATAATTTTAGTCTTGTAGAACGCTGACCTTAAACAGCCAACCACCTATTTCTCCAGCAAAAAGAGTTTATTCCAGATCAGAAAAGAACTGCAATTCAAGGTCTGCAACCATGGCGAGCCACATGCAAGTCTAGAGCAACACGAGGAGGAGAAACTCTTTAAAGGGGGGAAGAGAAAGGTGAGAGGGCCATGGTAAGCAGAGTCCCCTGCAGGAGACTGGGAGTCCCAGGTGTGGTGGCTTTTCACTGGCTGAGTTGGGACAGTCCCTCATTGGCTGAGCTGTTGCTGGGCAAGAAGAGGAAGTCTTTCTTCTTCCTGTCGGCCTCTGCAATCATCCTGGGGGGGAGAGCTCCCCTTCTGGCTTTCCCGACTCCATTTTAAATGAAGTTTCTGTTTATTAGTTTTCACAAGAACAAGATTAGATTCGGATTTCAATTAATGTTATTACAGTAGCCCCCCTTATCCATGGGGGACACGTTCCAAGACCCCCAGTGGATGCTTCAAACCGGGGATAGTACCTAACCCTATATATACTATTCATAGTTTTTCCTATACATACACACCTATGATAAAGTTTAATTTATAAATTAGGCAGGGTAAGAGATTAACAACTGTAATAATAAAATAGAACTATAGCAAATATACTGTAAAAAAAAGTTACCGTACATCTTAGCAACCTTTCTTTCCTTATTAAGTCAAGAACTTCCACCTTTTCACGTAAAGGAAGCAGTCGAGGGCTTCTCTTTGGCATACCCTAATTGCCAGCATCACTACTCTGGTGCTTTGGGCTAAATAAGGGTGACTTGAACACAAGCACCGTGAGTCGATCTGATAACCCAGATGGCTACTAAGCAACTAATGGGCAGGTAGCATAGACAGCGTGGATCTGCTAGACAAACGGATGAGTCACAGCCCAAGCAGGACAGAGCGAGATGGCTCGAGATTTCATCCTGCTGCTCAGAACGACACGCAATTTAAAACTTATAATTTGTTTATTTCTGGAATTTTCCATTTAATATTAACAATCCATAAACTATTAATAAAATATTAATATTCTAAGATTTGTGGTTGGCCTCCAAGCAAAGCCATGGACAAGGGGTGACTACTGTAATTGGTATAGGCATGTAGTACTGATTACAGATACAGGTTATTACTTGTTACATTATTATGTTAAACATCATATAACAAAGAAATAATGATTGAAGGATCAGAACCGTGGGAATGAAGTAGAATGTGACCCCTGAGGTCCTCTGGTGGTAGAGCAGTTTGCTTCCAGTTGGGGTCATCTGAAGACAACAAGCTGTGCCAGAGCTCAGGGACACAGCTGAACAATGACGAATAATCATTGTTAATAATGAGAATGCAGAGTCTCTGCTCGGGTGAGTGCCTTTAAATAAAGTTCTTAACAACATGAGATAACTGACTTTGATACCAATTTTGATATCAGTTTTATCAATCTGAGTTTGATAAAATTAGCCAGGCCTTGCAGAGGCATTCCTCACCTGCAGAACCATTGTTTGAGATAAGTAAACTCGCCAGGAAACGTCTAAGAGAAGCTAAATTAAGTTATGTGACCAAAAGGCTAAGGGACAGTTTAAGTTGATACAGCATCTAGAGGCTTAATGAAATTTAATTTACGGTTGGGAGGGTAAGAAAAACAGCCGTCTAATTGGTGGCACCCCATTCCCCTGCAAGTCCTGACTCTCTTCAGACCTGCTTGTATCCTTTGCCATCGAATCAATCCTATTTCATAGAGACCTTTACAACTGTGACGATGACGTGCAAGAGACTAGAGCAGACGCATCATGAAAGAATACACACAAACGGCCCATTAGCCCAGGAAGAGAGCTCAAAATCATTAGTCTTCAGGAAAATGCAAATTAAAACTACAATGAGATGCCACTGTACAGTCAATAAAAGACTAAAATGAAAAAGAAAATGACAATACCAAGTGTTGGTGAGTATGTGGAACTCTCACACGTTGCTCTTGGGAGCGTAAAATGATACAACCACTTTGAAAAACTACTTAATAGTTTGTTATAAGTTAAACACCCACTGTTATGGACTGAATGTTTGTGTCCCCCCAAAATTTGTATGTTGAAACTCTAACCCCCAATTTAGTCGCATTTAAAGATGAGGCCCTTGAGAGGTAACTAGGGTTAGATGAGGCCATGATGGGGGGGGCCCTTGTTAGAAGAGGGCTCGATCGCTCGCTTTCTCTTTCCTTCACTCACAAAGAAGTCATGTGAGCACACAGGCAAATGACAGCTACCCACAAGCCAAATGAACCCGAGCTTGCTGGCACGTTGATCTCAGGCTCCTCAGATGAGAATTCCCCAGGACTTCCTAGCCTCCAGAGCTGTGAGAAATACGTTTCCACTGTTTAAACCGCCCAGCCTACGGCATTTTGTTATGGTAGCCCGAGCAGACAATACGCCTACCCTACACCTAGCAGTTCCAATCTCTACCCACCGAAAGACTTGTACGCTAATGCTCATGGCAGCCTTATTCATACAACTTAGAAACGAGCCAAACGCCCATCAACAGGTGCATGGATGGACGTTGTTGTATATTTGTGCAACGAAATACTACACGCAATGATGAGACACACAGGACATCGTGGATGAATCTCATAAATACAATGTGGGGTCAAAGAAGCCGGACACAAAAAAGTACATACTAGATGATTCTATTTATATGAAGTTTTAGAACTGGCAAAACTAATTTTGATGGTGAAAGGAATCAGGACGGTTCCTGCTGCTGGGTGGGTGGTCTTCAGTGGGAAGGAGTTGAGGGCACTTTCTGGGATGGTGAGAATGTTTCATGTTTTATTTGGGGTCAAACAAATTTATCAACGTTTATGAAAAGGTATACTTAAAATCTGCATTTAAAAAAGTAATAGAGGAAAATAATGAGCATCATTAACACGTAGCTATGACTGTTTAAAGTTGCTGTTGTTGCCAGTTTGTGACTTATAATGAGAAACATGCATCTGATCTTCATCCAGTTTCTGGCACAGAGCTCCTAGAACACTTGGACTTCCTTAAGCGATAAGCGTCCTGATATTCACAACCAGCCCTTTTCAACCACACCTGAGTTTATGCTAATGAGCTAACTTTTGGAAAGCCCCTAAAGATGGGGGCTGGGTGCCATGGGAACCTACCATGTGATTAGAGGGTTGCAACTTAGCCCTACCCTACTCCCCACCTTCAGGGAAAGGGAGAGGGACTGGAGATTAAGTTCAATCACCAATGGCCAATGATTTAATCAATCGATCAATCAATCAATCGTGCCTACGTAATGAAGCTTTCATCAAAACTCAAAAGGCTGGGGTTTGGCGAGCTTCCAGGTTGACGAACTTGCAGAGGTGCCAGAAGAGTGGCACGTGGAGACAGCAAGTAAGCTCCGCTCCCCTTTCCCCACACCTTGCCCTCTGCAGCTCTTCCATCTTGCTGTTCCTGAGATAGATCCTTTTACAATAAGCTGGTGATCTAAGAAGTAAAAGCTTTTTCTGAGTCCTATGAGCAGCTCTAGCAAATTAATTGAACCCGAGGAGGGGGCTGTGGAAACCTCTGATATAGCCATTAGGTCAGAAACACAGGTAACACCTGACCTTGCGATTGGCATCTGAAGTTAGGGGTGGGGGCATGATTGTGCGGCTGAACCCATAATTTGTGGGATCTGATGCTATCTCCAGGTAAATAGTGTCACAATTGTGTTAATTACTTGATGGTGTTAGAAAAAACACAAGTCACTTGGTAAATGGGCCCTCCTATGGATGAATATTGAGAGCTGCAGACAGAGTTGTCATTAGCAAGCCCACTAAGGTGCTAGTTGGCATCCACTTTGCATCTCTTACTGAAGAATAGTGCTTACTCTAAAAAAAAAGTGTGTGTGCACGCGCACCATTTTAAGCATTCAATATTTTCTTTTACCAAAGCCCTTCTTGCTTTGTTCTCACTGTACACTCTCTCAAGAGCAGTTTATTATTTGACAGGGTTTGTTGAATGGATGAGAAAGGACTGTTCAAAGAAATTAGCATGCCTCCCAGATTGTTGAAACACCTGGCTTCAGAGCCCCCTATGGGTCCGTGTACCCCATTTCTAACACAACGCTTCACTGTTAACAGAAACATGACTACAGAGAGGGAAGCCCTGCGTTTGGGGTCTCTCATTCTCAGGAAAGATGTCTTCCTGGAAGACACCGGTTTCAGCAGGCCCAGGGTGCCGCACCCAGAGAGTGACACCCTGGGGCACTGCACCATTTTAGGAGTCCTCTGGGGAGCGAGAAGAGGGCAATTTGAAGGGAATGAGGAGAGAGAAGAGAGCCTTCCCCATGCAGCAGAGTACAAATGGACACTGTGGCCTAGAAATTCATTCCCTTAAAGCTGGGACTCCCAGGAAAGTCTTCACACATCCGCAGGCATCTGCAAACCGCAGGCATCTGCAAACCCTAGAAAACTCATGAAGAGGTACACCTGCGCGTACAGAATGTTTACAGCACTTTTCTCAATTTTTTATTGTGGTAAAATACACCTAACATAAAAGTTACCATCTTAAGCATTTTACATGTACAGTTCAGTGGTATTAAATTCACTTTGTGTAAAGTATCTATGGTATTAATTACATAACGTTGTCCAACCTTCACCAGCGTCCATCTGCAGAACCCTTCATCTTGTAAAACTCAAACCCTGTGCCCATTAAACACTAACTTTTCACTTCCGCTCCCCCAGCCCCTGGCAGGCACCCTCTGCTGTCTGTCTCTACGATTTTCATTCCTCTAAGTACCTCATATAAGTGGAATCATACAGTATTGATCTTTTTGTGAGCAGCTTGTTACAGCAGCATGCTTGTTAAAGCTATTATTACTCTTATCTGAAAATGAAAATTAAAAAGCCCCTCAAGATAGAGTATCTTATCTATTGTGAGCCATTTGATTAATCACAGAAAAATGATTTTTAGTTTGTTTTCTGCTTCTCATTCTTCGGTTTCTCTTTTCTTGCCTTTCCATCGGTTACCTGAACATTTTTTAGAATTCCAACTTGAAATATGCACCCCTATGTTCATTGCAGCCTTATTCACAATAGCCAAGACTTGGAAGCAACCTAGGTGCCCATCAAGGAACGAATGGATAAACACAATGGAATACGACTCAGCCATAAGAAATGATGAAATTTGGCCATTTGTAACATGGATGGACCTTGAGGGTATTATGCTAAGCGAAATAAGTCAGAGGGAGAAAGTGAAATACCCTATGATCTCACTCATGATTAGAAGATAAAAACAGCAACAACCACATAGAGAGAGATTGGATTGGTGAAGGGGGAGGCTGAAGGGGGAAAGAGGCGATTAGGCACATGTGTGTGGCGATGGATATAATTAGTCTTTGGCTGGTGAACAGATGCAATCTACACAGGAATCAAAATATAATGATGTACACCTGAATTTTATATAATGTTAGAAACCAATGTTACCGCAATAAAAGAAAAAAGAAAAAGATCCACTTTGAGGGTTAGCTACACGTAGTTTCATAATAAAAGACAATTCTAAAAACCTTCCAAAGACGAAAAAGGAAAGAAATCTGCAAGAAATGATAAAAAGCCTGGCATTTGAGAAAAAAATCCATATCCTAAATGGAAAGATTTAATTGTCAAAAGTCAGCTATCCAGGAGTTTACCTATAAACTTAATTGCAAGCACAATCAAACTGATAAGTGATACTAAAAATCATATGGAGCTGAAAATGTGCAAATATGTGAACTTTGAAAACGGAATTTTTTTTACATGAAAAATTAAATATCTAAACGTAATATGGAATTCATTAATATTCTACAGATAAGTATGTATAAAAATCACTTATTACCTAAATGTATTATTTTGGAAATACATTCTTCAACTCCATCATAAAATAAATTATTCAAACTCTTTGAAAAAAAATAATTCCATCTTGATTTATTCCACTGTTTTGGAGTAAATCACTTGGTATGGTTTTTTAGTGGTTGCTCTCGACATAAAATATACAGACATAACTTAGTCAGCAAAATGCAGAAACCCAACTTCCATTTATGCCCCTTTGCCTCCACTTCTTAAACACAGCCGTCCTAACTCCTTCTCCTGTATGCACGGAGCACCACTGCAAATGGTGCTATTTTTGCTTCAACCATCACCTATGATTTAAAAAACTCAAAAGTAGGATAGTCTATTTTATTTACCCCTATTTTTACCCACTCTGACGTTCATGTTTTTTTCTTTCTATAGTTCCAAACCTTTTTCTGTTATCACTTACTCTGTTTAGAGTATTTCCTGTAATTACTCTCTAAGGGGAGCTTTGCTGGCAGTAAACACTCGTAGTTATCCTTTGAGAATGTCCCTATTTCCCTTTTATTCTTGAATGATCTTTCCTCTTTGTAGAATTCATGGTCAACAGTTCCTTCTCTTCCCACTTCCTCTGGCTTCTCTGGTTCAGGTGAGTGGGGTGGGTTCTCGTGGGGGTTTGGTTGGAGTAAGGTGGGTGGTACCAGAAGTGCTCTGCGTTAGCCACTCTTTTCCCCGCTTTGACTTTTCTCAGAGCTTGTTCGGTCTGTGTGTGTCGCTGTTTCTGGCTTGCGAGCGTCTCCAATACCTTAGCCGAGCGACATGGGAGGAGATGAGGAAGACGCGGATTTACCACCACGGTGCTCCTCAGCCCTCAAGTCCTGGGGCAGTTGGCCGTCCTCTTTCCACATTTCATTCTCCCGATGCTTGTTTCCTGTGTTATGTCCAGGGGCTTTCAGCTGTAAGAGGGATGTCTGGGAGGAATGCGGCTGTTCCATTTTGGCTCAAATCCCAGACACAGTTATTCCAACATTTTATTATGAAAATTTTTAAACACAAAGGAAAGTTGAAAGAATTTTACAGTGAAAACCTGTATACCATCACCTAGGTTCAATCGTTATTGCAGTTATTACTGATATATTACTAAATTCATTTTATTGTGGTTCTTAATAGTTAAAATTGGAAACAACACAAATGTCCATCTACAGTAATAGCAGGTAAAGCTACATGCAATGAGGATGAATCTGACAAACTATTTGGAGAACAAAGCACACAAAGATACGGCTGGATGATTCTATTATATACAGTTAAAAACAGGTAAAACTACTGCATAAGGATGCACAAATGGGTGGTAAAACTATAAAGAACAGCAAAAATCTGTCTGAAAAGTCATGACAGTAGCTGTGATCACAAAGGAGTACTGACTGCCAGAGAGGGTCTACTTCTCGGCTTGGGTGGGTGTTTACAGGGGTGTTCTCTTTAGCATCACTGTCAAGCTGAATTATACGTTCTAATTGGCTTTGTGTATGTATATTTCACACTTTGTAAAATAGGAGAAACAGGATTCTATTTGTTTCATACACACAAATGTGAGGATGCACACACAACAGCATATATGAATAGATGTAATCAGTGTTTCCGCTGGACTTGTTTCTTTATTACACGTTTCTTCATTCCATATAGTGCGTGTGTAAAAATTTTAGAATGAATGCACTATTTTCATTGGGTAAACAAGAAAGCACTTTTCTCTTTTGAAAAAACTATGCATCTACTTCAAAATGATACCAAAGTGTTGAACATTTCCACACAAACTGGTCCAAGTACCTGTCTAAATATATAAAACAATTAACATCAGAAAACAACTAGATGGTTCAATAAACACGGGACGTCATACAGTCATGCGCTGCACGTTTCAGTCGACGATGGACGGCAGACACAACAGTGGCCCCGTGAGATTAGCACCGGGAGCCCGGGCGCACAGCAGGCTGTACATCTATGATGGCCACACAATGAGGAAATCACCCAACGGCACATTTTTCAGAACGTATTCCCGTCCGTACGCGATGCGTGTCTATATTTAACTTGACAAGTACCAAAAATTCGATATGAAAAAATTGCTCTATTAAATAAACAAAAACATTTTTTAAAAAACCATTAAGAAGAAAACTCCCAGAGTGGGCACGGGCGCTAGGCACATACTGTCATAAACTGCGTATGGAAACACAAGCCGTAAAATCTGCCAGGAAGGCGAGGGGACAGGGTGCTCAGAACCCCACCAGCCCTTGATCCAGCAGTTCGACTTCAAGGAACGTAAGCTAAGAAAATAACCCTCAAAGATGTAGCTACAAGGCTAGTAAGGGAGCAAAAAACTGGACATAACACAACAATAGAGGTTTACTTAAATATATTTAACTAAGCTCAGTTTAGTTAATTAAATACGTTTAACTAAAAATTTTAATTAGATGCAATGGAACGCACTGAAGCCACCGAAAACACTACTGACGGGGAACATTTACTGGCAAATGCAAATGTTCAAGGCGTATTCTTAAGTGGGGAAAAAACCAGCACGGGTTACAACTGATGTCTGCAATATTCCATCTTGTTAAAATGGGAGCGGCAACGATTGATCAATACGGAGTTCAACGGGCTGTTTAAAGAACAAACTGGGACCACTTATTTTTGTGTGGTGGCGTAAAGTGCATTTTCCTTTCACTTTTTCTGTATTTATCAAGGCTTCTAAATGGGGCACGTGTTCCTCTAGTGAGAAACACGGCGGAGAACGCTCTGCAGTCCGCCCAGGTCCGGGATCGCCCCGCGCCGCCCGGGATCTGCCCTCCGGCTCCCGCCTCCCGCCCCACGCGGGCCCCGGCCCCACGAGCCTGCTCCCCTCCGCGTCTGCCACACGCCTGTCTTCGCAGCCGTCGCACAGACACGTCCGTGGCTTATTCTCCGCTCCCGCCGCCCAGAAGGGTCTCGAGGGCGATGACCTTTGTTTCGTTCACTGACCTACTTCGGACTGCGCACAACGTCGCTCGGCACGCGGCGGGCACTCAGCACGCCTGCTGAACGACTGAAGGGGAAACAGGCTCCTCCCCTGCGGCCGCCCACCCGCCTGCCTACCACTTCCGCAGACGCGCTCCCACGACACCCTTCCGTTTCCTTCTCGAGGAACCAGGAAGCGCGCCCGCAGCAGCGCACAGAACGCGCCCGCCAGCCCGGAAGCGGGAGTCAGGCACGAGACCCGCTAAACCGGGCCGCGCCGCGCAGGCCACGCGGGGAACTACACTCCCCAGAATCCCCGGTCCTCTCGTGGACTACACTTCCCAGAGGCGTTGGCGGCCGGCCGGCCCTCACTCGCCCTTGCCCCGCCCCTCCGGGCCCTGCGCGGGGCACCGGGCATTTGCTGCGGGAGCGAGCGGCTCCGGGTCCCGAGGTCCCGCAGGCGTCGCCCGGGGGGAATCCCGACCCGAGGCTGCTGTCGGCCGGGCGGTCCCGGAGCCCCCGCGGCGGAGCGTGGACGGGGAGGCACGGGCCCCGGAAGCGCCGAGACTGGGCGAGGTGAGCGGCGGAGGGCGGCGGACGCGGGCGGACGGCCCGGGGCTCGGGGCTCGGGGCTGCGGCTGCGGCCCTTTCCGGAGCCGAGTTCTCGGAATCCGGAGTCTGACTCCTTGCCGGAGGGCGCGGGCGGCGCGGAGACGAGTTGTGCGCGGGACGGCGTGAGGTCCGGAGCGCGGTGCCCCCGCGCCGGCGTGTGCCCTCGGACCTGCTCCGGAGGCGGGGTGCTGGCAGTGCCGGCCGCGCTGCGGGGCCGCCGGTGTAGACGGCCCGGCCCACTGCGAGGCGCTGCTGCCGGGGTCCCGGTCCTGGCTCCCTGAGCCGGGGAAGAGGTGGGGCCGCACCAGTGCTGCCCGCCCCGGCTCCGCCGACTTCCCGCTCCGCGGCACGCGGGGTCGTTCCGAGGCGCGAGGACCGCGGCGCTGCTGGCTCAGAGGCGCGGGCAGCGGAAGGGGCTTCCTCCTGGCCCCTCTTTCTTCCCTCAGATCCGCCTTCGGGAGCCTCCGCCCGTCCTCCGGGAAGAGCGGCGCCGGCGGACATGGCTGCTGCACGGAGGGGAGCGAGGCCTCAGGTGAGCTCACTGCGCCCCGGGCCGTGGCGACAGCCGTGCGTGTCGGGCCTGCCCAGCCCGCGCCAGCGTTCCGAGCCCCAGCCTTTTGCCCTTGGAGGAGTCGGTCCGCCTGGTGCACGGGGGGTCCTGTAGGGCGTGCTTGCCTCCTCTCCCGAATCCGCGTCTAGACTCTCTTTTCCTAATAGACAGCCCTTTGCTCATTAACCTCGAGTCGCTGTGTGATCGCTAACTCGACGGCTAAGATGCCGTGTGTCTTCTGTCACCCGGGGACATGTGCTCTTGGCAGAACTCTTCTCCCGCCTCCCTGTCTTGCCCTCGTACCCCCTTCCCTGCCCTCGGCAAGAATGCTTTTCTTTTCTTTTTCTTTGCTCCCCGGCGAATCCTCCTGACACCTTCCCCAGGCGTCTCCACTCCCCAGGCGTCTCCAGCCCATAGTTTTCCGTTTTTTCTGCCTCTTAACTTTGTGGATTGCGTGCCTTGCTCTCCCACTCTCGCGAAAAGCCTTCTCGACCTGCCGTCTCCATCTTCGTGTTGTGGGGTTGGGGATGGGGATGGGAAGGGCCCCCCGTGAACAAAGCGGAGCCGGGTGGGAGGGGACCCAGTGGGAGAGGTCTCTGGACTCCCAGGCAGAGAGAAGCCCCTCGGGCAGCGGCAGGGAGGTACGTGGGGTCCGGGTGGTAGAGAGGCCGTGTGCACAGTGGTGAGGAGGTGGGGCTCAGAGACAGGCGGCGGGGTGTGAACCCATCTCCTCTGTTGCCGTTTGTGGGCTTTGGACATGTAACTCCACCTCTCCGTGCCTCAGTTTCCTCACCTGTCAAATGGGAGTAAGAGCAGTGCCTACCTCATAGGGTTGGGAGAGCATCAGTGAGTTAGTTCTTGAGAGTGTTAGATGGGGCCGGGCAGATGGTAGATGTTCGTGTGTGGCGTTTGTGGTAGCGGAGTCATATTATTCCAGTAGTAATACTGTTAACGTTGATAGCCAGAAGCTGCTCTGCTGTGTTTCTAGGACCCAGAAAATCCTCCTCCTTTCCTTACTGATCCTCATGTAACAGGAACAGCATCACCTTTGTTCTCGCTCTCATAACAGTTATTAGCCTCATTTTACATATGGGGAAATTGAGGCTCAAAGAAATTAACGTGAATTCAGGCTCAGGGTGTCTGGCCTTCAGGTTCAGGCTTGGGGTATGGTCCGGCCATGCCTCCGGTGCACCTTTCAGAAGCATGGCAGACCCAGCCCTGTGGTGCCCGAGCTCTTCTGCACTGTGGGCAGCTTTTGGGGAGAGTGCAGTGGGATTTGTCTCCTGAGGCATGAGCCTGCCACTGCCAGTCTGGGCTGATCTTTTCTAAGGCTTTCCCTTCCATGCCAGCTGAGCCAACTTGCTCTCTTGCCCAGAATCTTCTCCATCCCTGCGTGTGACTGGATCCCCGACAGCATCCTCCCCAACCTTGCCTGCTGCCCGTGTGGTAGGACCGCGTGGACTCGTGTGTAACACTCAGTGACAGGACCTTTCAGACCAGAGACAGACTATACCGAGTGCTGGGTTAAAAGGAACCTTTAATTACTGTCCTGCCTCTGCCACTAGGAGAGTATGTGACCCGGGTCTTGACTGCCCTGGACCCTGTGTTTCTATCTCAAATGAAGACTGAACTGGGAGATGGTATATGGTCCTGTCCAGCTACGTCTTTCTCTTTCATTGTTCAAGTCATTTCCTGCACTTCTCTTGCCTGCCACTTGGATTGTAAATTCTTTGAGAGCAAAGGTCATTTCTTGCATTCCTCCCCAATATGCAAGTAATTTAATGCTTCTTCTTACCATAAAAATATTGCGTGATCATCGTAAAAATTTTAGAGAATAAAATTTGCACCTATATGTATCTGTATACGTGTGCACGTGTATATATGTATTTGCGTAGATGCGTTTATGTGTGTGTATATATAGTTGTGTCTATGTGCGTGTATTTGTGGGTATATGTTTTTCGTGTATACAAAAGAAAGTAAAGTTGCCCTTAACCCCACCATCTGGAGGTAATCACTGTCAGTCATTTGTTATGCATCCCTCAACATCATTTTCTACGTACATATATAGTTATTTTCAAAAATGGGAGCAAGCTATGCACACTGATCTGTAACCTTCCTTTCGTATTTAATATCATGGCTGTATTTTTAAGTCAACAAATGTGGACTTAGTACTGTCAATTTTAATGATTTCCCAGCATTTTATATTGATTTGATGACAGCTGACATCTGAACCTTTAAAATGAGCCAGACACGGGGTTAAGTCCCTTGAATGGATCGTCTTGTTTGTTCGTTGACTCTCTTTGGGAGGTTTCGAGAGGCCGCTTTGCAGAGTGATTCAGAGTGGAGACTGGGACCTCCCCGGATCCGAGTCCCAGTTCTACTGCTGACCAGCTGTGCGACTTTAGACAAATTTCTTATCCTCTCTGTGACTTTGTTTTCTCTTGTGTAAAATGGGGACAAGAATAGTACCTTCTTCTTAGGGTTGTTGTGAATTTTAAGTGAAGATTATATTGCAGATTAACATAAAACTCCAAGAACAGTACCTGACCCATAGAAAGCGTTCAGTAAAGGGAGCTGTTTCAGTCTTTCGTTGCTGCTGTCCTCAGGCTTCCGTGAGCACACACGTAGTCCCTTAAGTTATTTAACCTAGTCTCATCAGGTTATTTAGGTTTTCGGTTTTTTTGCTATCACTAACCCCACGATAAATGTCCTGTGTGTGCATTTTTGTGCACTGTTTGTTATAATCCAAATATAGTAATTGGTGAGCTAACAAATATTAGTTTAAAACCGTTTATAGCCTTTAATATGTATTATTGAAGCACCATCAGAACCATTATTCTAATGGACACTCCCTCTGATGGCCTTCGTTCCTCCGCACATCTCTTATTGTGGTTGACACAGAGCCTGGTTCATGCTTCCTGACGCTCAGTATACATTTGTCATTGGTCGACTGTTCACTAAACAGATGATCTGGAATCTTCAGAACCTGGAATAATAGGAGCAGCATTTCATGGTAGGCCGTCTGCCTCCCCACGCCACCTTCCTCAGTGTGTGATGGGTGGTCCTGGGTGAGATGGGATGGCTTGTCATTATAGGTGTCGGTGACGTTTGAGGATGTGGCTGTGCTCTTTACGCGGGATGAGTGGAGAAAGCTGGGTCCTTCTCAGAGGAGCTTGTACCAGGATGTGATGCTGGAGAACTACAGTAACCTGGTCTCATTGGGTAAGGAAATCGTCCCTGTAGAGAAGGAATTCAGAAATTGGGATAACCGGGAACCTGCTTCTCCGTTAAAAATCGTGGGTCATCAGAAACTTTAGCTGAGCTTTGCCTCAGGCTTGTACAGATTGGGTCTCCATGAGTAAATATGAAACCTTTTTCTCCCCTTATGGGCGTGGAATACCCCGTGCATGGGGCAGTCTGCACAGCTGCACGTTAGAAGTCCCTCGTAGTTCAGGCTACATTTTCCTACTCTGATTGTTCTGTGATTTGTTTGCTCATCTCTCAGCAGAGAGCTGCCCTCTGCCCTCTTCATTGACCTTCTGCTTGCCTCCCCAATTCATAAATCAGAATAACGTAGCACCCACTTCCCCTAGATGAAAGCTGTGGATCATCTAATAAACTTGCACTGAGTTTTGCTGTGCGATTGTCCTTACAGGATCTCCACAAATAAGTATTAAAAATATATTCCCCTCATAGGCATGGAGCTGCCCCAGGTATGGGAATGGAGGAGGTGGTGCCAGTAATCAGCCACTTCCCTCGGTATAAGTGCACATTGGAAGCGTCTTCACGGTTCAGGCATCATTTCCCACAGTGATTGTTCTGGGGTTTGTCTGCACAGCTCTCAGCAGAGGGCTTTGTTCAACCTCTGGACCTACCACTTGCCTTTCCTGCTTGACTTTTGCGGGGGTCAGCATGCTTTTGCTATGAAGGGCCAGGTAGTAAATATTTTAGGCTTTGCAGGCCACATATGGTCTCTGTAACATATTCCATTTCTTTTTTTTTTTTTAACCATTCTTTTCTCAAGGGCCGTACGTAAACAGACAGTGGGCTAGATTTGTCCTATGAGCTGTAGTTTGCTTAAGACTGCCATCTTTGAAAGGGAGTCAGACAGTGTTTTCTCGTTTTAACCAAGCTGCTTGGCACAGAATACCTTGATACATAGCTTTTTACAAATTTTAATTCAGTCTGTGCACCTAACATCTTCCATCTGATACAGAAAGCCAGTGGTACCCTCCTAATGAAAGCTGCATGTTTACCACGGTTCCCTCACATACAACTAGTTATTACGTCGTCATGTCCTGGGAGTCCCTTGCGTTGTCCCGAGCACATCCCTCACATTGTGGGGGCACAGCTGCAGCACCCCACAGGAGCCCTTTGCCCCATCCCCTGAGTTTTCCACTCAGATCTGGGCTACCTCTTTGTGTGGAAACAAAACCAAGTCTTTTTTTTTTTTGTCTGTGAGCAGGACTCCCATTTTCCAAACCCAAAGTGATCTCCCTGTTGCAGCGAGGAGAAGATCCCTGGAAGGTGGAGAGAGAAAGTTCTGGAGGCTGCTCCGCAGGTGAGTGGGCGGCGAGTGGGCAGCTCAGGTGCCTGGGAATGGCTGCAGGCAGCAGGCTGGTTGGCAGGCAGACGGCGTGGGGCAGGAATGTTCTCCGGGGCTCAGTCCCCAAGAAGTGCCGAAGGGGACGCGCAGGCCCCCACATGAGCTTCCTCTTTTTCTCTGGTGATCGCTTCACAAATGAATCTCCGTCTCTTTCCTCCTCTCTCCTGTTGCGTCAGAAGAGGGCTACGTTTCCACGTCTTCGTTCACAAACGTGGTGCAGTTATGGAGCTGCGGGTCGGTCATTCTGCCTGAAGCTCAGTGTATGTGGGACAGAGGAGGCGCCAGAGGAGGGGTGTTAGAGAGCTGGGGGGGCCACGCTGTAACTTGCTTTGGTGCACTTCTCGAGATGTGAATGTCCCCTCGATGACTGCAGACAGTTAAAGGATTTTAAGCAAAAGAACGTTACGGTCCTTGATATTTTGGAAAAGTTGGTCTGAATCAGACACGGCACAGACATTCTCCACTAAAGGCATAGCTAAAGAAGCCGTGGCATGTCCCTCTGGTGAACAGCGCCACAGTCGGGTAGAGGGCGCAGTGAGGTGGCCCGAGCCCAGGGTGTGGGAAGGATGAAAGCAGGCTGCGCAACACTGGTAAGGTGCATCACCGTATGTGTGTAAAGAAAACTGCGTGGGTGTTTGTCTGATGTAAAATGCCCATGTAAGGGCAGAGAGCAGGGCTGGGGGGCACCCCTTAGCTGGCTCCATTTGGAACGGGACCGAGAATGAGCGTGAGGAGAGGGCACTTTATCTCACGTAATGTTTGGATTTCTTGCAGAGCGTATATTCATGAAGTCCTTGTGTAGTTTGAATTTAATAAGAATGGTCACTTTAGAAGCGTTGGCGGGCTTAGATTTAAAGTGATGCAAAATTAGGAATGGGAACCTTCCGGAGGTTAATGCATAATGTAGGCAAGACGTTACTGGGGCTCGGATGAAGGCACGTGCAGTGGGGTTCACGAGGGAAGAGGAGGGGCCCTTTGAGGGTGCAGGATGAGTTCGGCGTGGGATGGGTTCATCTGAGGTGTGAGTGGAACCCTCGAGTAGAGATCGCCGGTGGACGCTCATATGAGGTGTGGGGTGCTGGAACTCGAAAGGGAGGTCAGAAAGTCATGGTGCAAAGGTGGCATTGAAGATGCCTTGCGATGACCAGGAGAGGGGACAGGGCACAGGACGGAGTCCCAGGAAACCTCAACTTTTACGAGGTGGGTTAAAGAAGAGTGTGTGACTGAGCCTGAGAAGGTCATCGGAGGAGAGAAACGGGAGAGGCGGCTGTCTTGGAAGTTGGGGATGGAGAGCTGTTGAACTGGGGAGGCTCGGGCCCTGGAGGAGCCAGGTTCCAGCCCTGCCGCTGTGCTCCTGTCCTGTGATAAGCAGAGAGTGAGTTCCGTGCTGGGCACTGGCGGTGCAGCAGCAACAGAAAGACGCAGGACCCACCCTGGTGGAGCCCAGTCAGGTGGGGAGACAGCCTCCTGAACTGAGTGCACACAAGGGTGTGGAATGACAGGGTCCCATCAGGACCTGGAAGGAAAGAGACGCAGTACGGTGACAGCGTGGAACAGGATGGGGCGGTGCTGGCAAAGGCTTCCTGATGAAGGGCTGGACCCCAGGATGTGGAGTGTTCCAGGCATCGGAAAGGGCCTGTGTGCGAGTCCAGAAAAAGGAAGCCAGCGTGTGCAGATGGGAGCGGGGAGAGCAGAGAAGAGTCAGCAGGAGAGGAGCAGGTATCAGATCCCACTGGGCCCGGGGAGCCCCGTCACAGGGTCTGGTCCGTGCCTGAGAGCCAGGCAAGCCCTGAGGAGCTGGGAGGAGCTGCAGCCCCAGGGTTACATTCTGCCAAGGTCAGCCTGCGGCCAGCGCGGAGCCTGTTGGTGCGACATGGGGGGACTTGTCTGAGGCTGGGACAGGTCCAGACAGTCAGTCCGTAGCCCTCACCTCGGGGGCCCAGCAGATGAGCTGTGGGCCAGGCTGCCTCAATGCCCCAACCCCACGCCAGGGGGAGATCTCCTCCTGCTGTAAGTTGAGGTTTTTGATGTGGGAACCACACTTGTCTATCTATCATTTCAACTCTCATTTGGGAGAAATACACTAATTTTGTGGAAACTGGCAGACGCCACCCCAAAGTAAGCAGAGAGTGCAGGCAGCAGGGAACAGCTGCGAGTTGGGAGGGGTGTCAGTCCTGCTTTTAGGGTGGGCGAGTCTGGCCTGAAAGCTCAGGGGCAGAGAAGAAAGGACCCTCTCCCCTCCCTGGGAGCCTCTCATCCATGAGTGAGTCTCCCGTCCTGAGTGAAGTGGGTGTTGTTGGCTTAAACGGAATAGATGGTCTGGCTGGAGGCCAAAGCTGTCCAGGGAGGTGCTGGGACCACCTGGCGACGGGGTCGCTGTCCTCAGTTAGCCCCTGCTCGGGTTTGCCAAGACTCCCCTAAAGGCAAACTGTGGGTGGGTGTCTGAAGGGGTCAGGGCGTCCAAGCCGGCCAGTGCGTGTTCCTCTCAATGGGTGAACCTCCTCTGTGCCCTCAAGATGAGAGCAGACGGGACATCTGGGAGTGCGGGCGTGTGGCTGTGTCTTTCCTGCACCCCTGACGAGTCTCCATCGGCCTGGACTAAAGTGGCCTCAGAACAGCTCCCCCGGGGAAGGTAGCACTTCCCTGCGGGCACGGGTGAAGGACCTGGACGCTCCTGGACGCACCCCCGATTGTTAACTCTAGAGCAGAGCCGAAGCCTTCCCTTTGAACAGCCAGGGACAGGAAAGCGCGCGCTCCCCCAGAGGACTCCTCCCACCTCTGGATGCCTCCAAATGTTCTTTAAAAAAATTTTCTTCCCTTCAAAACTGTTCACAAGTAGGAAAAACAAAACAAACCGGAAAGACAATTGTGTCCCCCCTGAGTGCGGATGTTCGAGTTGAGAGGTGAGAGGCGCTGGCCCGAAGGGTGTGTGTCTCATCTGAGTCTCGCTTAAGAAATGAGCCCCGAGTATACTCACGGAGGCCATGCTTTTCTGGAAGAGTTAGGATAAGAATGATGTGAGTAAACCAACTTGTGCGTCTCGTGAGTTGGGTTTACACCCAAATGTGGAAATATTCTCGAAATCTGAAATTCAGAAATCCAGAGATGATCTGGGTAAACCGTTACCTCCAGTGAAACCGTGCTTGTCTCTTTCCTTGTCTTTTTCTCTTCCTTTGCTGTCTTTATGCGAGAAACCGAGTCAAGCGGACTGAACTGTGCAGGGTGGTCAGCTGAGGGTCGCTCGGGCCGCCTTCCACTCCCGGGACTTGCTGGCGCTCCTGCAGGGAAGTGCTGTCGGGGTCGCAGTCTATGGCAGTAGGTGCGGTGGTTTGAGAGAGTGAATTTCTCACAAGGTGAAAGTGGAGCCCACGTGCTCCGTAGCCCAGTCTAATATGTGTGAGTTAGTCTGTCCTTGCCCCCTGCCCTCCCCAGCAAAGACCCCCACATGCCCCTGCACCTCCCGTCCTGCCACCGACATCTGTTCTCCCTGTAGCTGCCAGAATGACCTACAGTCATGCGAGCTTAACGACGGGTGCATTGTCAGATGTGTCGATTGATTTGTCATTGTGCAAACATGATGGAGGGCACTTACACAAACCTAGACCGTGTAGCCTACTACACACCTGGGCTCTATGGTACTGTTCTTACGGGACCTGTGCGGTCCGTCGTTGACTGACATCACTGTGTGGCACATGAACGTATCTAAAAGGCAAATCAGGCCACCTCACTCCCTTGCTCACAACCTCTGGTGGCTTCCGTCACCTAGAGCACAATCCAGAGTGGCCTCAGAGGCCTGCATGGTCTGGCCCCAGCTACCCTTTCCCCTCCTTGCACTCTGCCCTTCATTCGAGGACTCTGCTCACCCTGGCCTCCTTGCAGTTGTGCCGCGGGCCAAGCAGGGTCCGCCTCAGGGCCTCCGCACTTGCTTTTCCTCTCCTGGACTGTTCTGACTCATGACCGGAGCCCACATGACTCACTCCCGGGTCACACAGCTCATGTAAGACACGGCCTCCATCCTCCACGTTCTTGATCCCCTCCCCGTGCTTTATTTTCCTCTGAGTGCTTAGCACTGCATGGTGGTACCTGTTTACTTACTACCTGTGTCTTCCTCTCGATTGTAAACTCCCTTATGCTGGGTTGTCTGTTTCATTTGTCCCCATTTCCCCAGTGCCTGGTCAGAGTAGGCCTCCAGTGAGTGAATGCATGAAGGACTTGGCTAGGTTGTGTTCTTGGAGACAGACAGAAGTGAACCAGCTTCAGAGATATTTGGGGGATAAAGCAGTGGGACTTGGAGATGGATTAGATACAGAAGGTAAAGGAAATGGAGGTGTCAAAGATGCTTGCTTGGTTTGTGGCTTGTTCTGGGATGGACAGTGATATTCACAGAGATAGTGGCACTGGGAGGAGATCAGATTTGGGGGATGGCGTAAATTTGGTTTTACGTGAAGTAAATTGAGATGTTTTGGGTTGACCCAGTTACCCAAGTAGAGATGTCAAGTAGCCTTTTAGTTTGGAGTACGGTTCCTCATAGTATAGAGTGGACATGAAATGTAAATTTGAGAGACTCTGGTCAACCATTGAAGCAGTGGTTGAGTTTGAGTTAGCCTGTGGAGTGGGTTCAGAGTACAGTAAGAGCAAGAAAGAGCCTGGGACTCGGTCTTGAGGAACTCTGACATTTCATGGCCAGGTAGAGGGAAATGAACCCATGGGGAAGTCAAAGTAGGTATACTATATAGGAAGAAAGTTGGGGGAGTCTGGTGTCATTGAAGTCGAGGCTCATAATAGGATGGGATCAGTAGAGGTAAGGAGAAGTGGATGGATTTGAGACATGTTTAGATGGCAGAATAAACAAGTCTTGGTAATTGATTAGCTGAGGGGCTGAGGAAGAGGTGTGGAGCCTGCCTCTTAAAGATTTGATTGAGAACTGGTGCCAGTGACAGAGACAAAGGGGCTATACAGGTTGGAGGGAATAATTATGAGTTCAGTTTTAGGCATATTGACTTTGAAGTGTCTTTGAGACATCTAAGCTGTTGTTTTGAGTAGGCTGTTGTACAATTGGGTATGGAGAGTAGAGGAGAAGTCTTACCTAAGGTATGTATTTGTGATCGAAACTTTCACAGAGTGAAAAGAATTGGGCCTAGGGCTAAACCCTGAGGAACCCCAAGGATTAAAGATCAGGTGGAGGAAAATGAGTGCACAGAGGAGATTGAGGCTAGAGGAAAATGAGAGGAATGTGGAGGAAAGTATGGGGTCACTGTAGCTTAGGAAGAGAGCATCTCAGGGAAAGCAAGGGGTCATGCTCAGATGCTCCTGAGAGGTGGGTTAGGGGAGAACTGAAGAGAGGGCCTTGTCTCGGCCACATGGTGGTCATAGTTGCCTTAGCGAGGGTGGCGGTAAGGACAGAAGCCAGAATGGAGCCCAGGAGGGGACAGTGAGCAGGAGGAAATGAGCAAGTGCAGGATGCTGTAGAAGATCAGATGTGAAGCAGAGGCCACAGCAGTAGCTGGAAGAGCTCTTCTCTGCATACATAAATATTTATACTCTTTTTCCTTTGTCCACCCCTGTTAGGGTAGACAGCACACATCATTCTGCCTCTTTCGCTTGATATATGTGGAAACTCTTTCCGTGTCAGTACATAGAGAGCTTCCTCATTCTGGGGTGTAGTTCTAAGGCCTTAGGCTGGCTCTCTTGGCTAAGGGAAGAAGTGATTTTGGTTTTATGTGGCTTTGGATGATGTTAGCCCAACAGGTCCAGTTTGGGCTAGAATTTTAGAAATGTTATGATTGTTAATTAGCAACATGGATATTGATTTAAAGCTATATCTCTATCATATACCAATGCAAAGTCCGGATGTATTACAGTTAGAGTTAGCCCAAATGTCCTTCACAGGAATCTGGTTGGACAGACCGAAGTACATCACACAGTGGAATTCTGTGCAACTGTGAAAAGGAAAGAAGAAGGCCTCTATAAATCCCACTATGGGGTGAGCTCCAGAATATATTAATAAGGGGGGGAAGTGCAGAACAGAACAGTGAGAATACTACAGTCAGGTGCTACATTAGGACGTTTTGGTCAGTGATGGCCTGCATATACAGCGGTGGGCCCATAAGATTAGTACCGCGGAGGCTGGGTGTGTGGTAGGCTGTACCATCTATGTTTGTATGAGTACACTCTATGACGTTCGCACAATGATGAAATCGCCTAACCACGCATTTCTCATAACAGATCCCCATCATTAAGTGACACATGCCTGTACTTTTATCTTAAAAAGGAGGAGATATCAAAAAGGAAAAAAGTATGTATTGGCTTATATTTTTTTAAAAGAGATAGAAGCTCCCCCAAAAAAGGATAAAAGCAGATCAATAAAAATGGTTAACTTTCAGATGAAGGAAGAAAAAGAAAGGTTAGAGAGAATAGGGATAGAATCTAGAGTTTGTTTTTTAATCTTGTTTTTATAATTTTGACTTTGGAGCTATAAAAATATTTAATATCATTATAAAACAAGATGAAATCGAAATGAAAAAATGTTCCATAAATATTGAAAGGAAAATGACACAAGTGACCCTAAGGGCATTTAAGGTTTGTGGCTCAGTCACATAGAGAAGAATTATTTCAAATTCCTGTACATCACAGCAGTATGAATAAACATCCTTAGTGGTTTATATCTGTGATGTTGTGATTTATAATAAGAAATATATATTTGGTCTTCAGCGTGTTCCTGGCACAGAGCTCCTAAGACTTTGGAATTTCCCAAGCCAAGAGAGCGACCTAGGTATCTTTTGTTATGTTAATGAAGTGACTTGCATTGCACCTAATAAAAGAGAGTGGTTGCCAGGGAAACCAACGGTGCGTTTAGAGAGTTGGAACTTTCATTCCCACCCCCTGACCTCTGGGGAGGGGAGAGGGGATGGAGGTTGAGTCAGTCACCATTAGCCATTGATTTAATCAATCATGCCTATGTGAGGAGGCCTCCACAAAAACCCAAAAGGACAGAGTTGGAGAACTTTCCGTTTGGTGAACATGTGGAGATTTGGGGAGAGTGGTACTCTCCAAGAGGACGCTTCTCATGCCCTTTCCACACATCCTGCCCTATGCATCTCTTCCATCTGGCTACTCCGGAGTTAATATCCTTTATAATACATTCGTGATCTAGTAAATAAAATGGTTTTTTGAGTTCTGTGAGCCACTTTAGCAAATTAATCAAGCCTAAGGAGGGAGTCATTGGAACCTCTGGTTTATAGCCAGTTGGTCAGAAGCACAAGTGACAGCCTGGGCTTGCCACTGGCATCTGAAGTTGGGGGCAGTCTTGTGAGACTGAATCCTTAACCTGTGAGATCTGATAGCATCTTCAGGTGGATAGTGTCAGAATTGAGTTGAATTCTAGCACGCCCAGTTGATGTCCGAGAATTACTTACTGTTGGTGTGGGAACTACCCCCGACCCCACACTCTGGAGTTGGGTACAGAACTTTTAATATCTTAAGGGCAAAGATAATTTCAAACAATAGTGTTGATTTGGATTGGTATAAATAAAAGTATGTGGTTATGTTTAGAAATAGAGTTCTTATCTTTGAGAAACATGTTCTGAAATATTATGGAGGAAATGGTACAACATCTGGGAGTTACTCAAGCATATGGTCATGGAAGAGAAGTAGAGGTTTATGTTCGAGCGCTAAGCCTGCCCCAGCGAGGTACCGCAAACTGGATGGCTTAACATGACAGAAATTTGTTGTCGCACCGTTCTGGAAGCTAGAAGTCCAACTTCAAGGTGTTGGCAGGGCCCTGCTTCTCTGAGACTTTGGGTAGAAGCCTTCCTGGCTTCTTCCTAGCTTCTGGTGGCCAGCATCCTTGTTGCTTGGCTTGCAGCTGCAGTACTCCAGTGTCTGCTTCTCTTATCGCATGGTATCCTCGCCGTGTCTTCACATGGTCTTCCCTCTGCACGCTTGTCTCCAGGTTTCCCCTTTTTATGAGGACACCAGTCATTGGAGTAGGACTCACCCTAATGACCTCATCTTAACTTGATTAAATCTGCAAAGACACTATTTCCAAATAAGGTCCCATTCTGAGTACTGGAAGTTAGGACTTGAACATGTCTTTTTTGGGTGACAGAGTTCAACCCTTACCAAGGCAATAGATGGAACAACATTGTGACTGTTGAAGCCGGCAGGAAATTCATTGTACAGTTCGCTCTGCTTTTGTATATGATGAACATCTTCCATAAGAAAAAGCTTTAAAAATTAGAATTACCAATAACAAAATTTCTAAAGTGGCATCTTTTTCGCCAACACACGCATTATGGAGGATGTTTACAGATGTGTAGTTCTACCCCTATCATGGTGTTGTATATAATTCCCAGCATATTACCACCCTCACTTCTCTCACTCTCTAGAAAATCTTGATAGACTGCAAATGCATATGATCTTTTTATAGGAATAACTTTTAATCTGACCAGCTATAGGATATGGTGGGGAGGGATACTTTAGGAAGTAAGTCTGGAAAGCCAGCTTGGGTTCAGAGATTTCGATGCTGCCTCCAGCCCTCGTGCTGCCCCGCCTCCAGCTGGCCGACATCTAGTTCTTTAAAATCCCGTCTTAGACGTTTCTTCCAAAAAATTCTGACCACCACCTGTACGCCTTCCCTGTTTTCACCCTCCACTGTCTAAGGGTATTTTGGGTGCTGAGCTCACATTCGCATCCATTTCTGCCTCATCTTTTTGTTGTAGAAATTATCACTTTGTGATGTGATTACTTATTCCTTCTTTGTCTCTAATGCCAAACTGTCAACTCCTTGAAGAAATTAACTTTCTTTTCATTCTTGAATCCGAAATGTCTTGCGAATCACCAGTGCCTAGGATAAAGCCTGACATATTGTAGTGCTTTTTAAATATTTGACAAATGAGTTTAATAAGGAGCAGTCAATGCTTTTTGAAGTAGTAAGAGGAGTTCTTTGTAGTAAGAGGGGTAAATCCAGTGGGAAATAATACGGGAAAGGTGAGAGATGGGTGAAAGGGTCAAATCGAGGGTCAGTAGCAGTAGTCACTATAGCGTAAGGAGAGCCTGAACTTGGATGTATTAATGATGGTTGTTAGAGACACCTTACTGATGAGATTTAAGAGAATTTAATAACTGACTAGACTTGGACTACAGGGGAGTGAAGATTCTGAGATGAAACTAAGAATTTATGGCAAAGTCACTAAAAAGGTTATGATGAACTTTGAACTGGGAAACATAGAAAAAAGCCTTGAAAAGGAATGCTCTGGGTTCAGATTTGGACAGGCCGAATTTGAAAAGAAAGGTACTCAAATGGAAAGTCCTGCAGGCAGTGGGAGATACCTCTGTAAAGTATTTTGAGCAGTCAGGATTGTCATTCACATGGGAGGTGTGGGAGCGGATGAAGACATCTAGGAAGAGAACGTTGAAGAGAGACTGGCAGAGTGTCATAAGAGCCAA
This sequence comes from Equus asinus, assembly GCF_041296235.1. Classification (NCBI taxonomy): domain Eukaryota; kingdom Metazoa; phylum Chordata; class Mammalia; order Perissodactyla; family Equidae; genus Equus; species Equus asinus. The sequence continues at coordinate 6,321,634 of NC_091798.1, forward strand.
GGGAGGAGAATCTGGAAGCACTTTGGGTGGTGGCCATTGGCAAGATCATTCTGGTGTCTACACTTCCGACCTAAGTCTTGACTTTGTTCATGAGGTAGCTCTGGTCCAGGCTTGACTCTGGGAGGGAGCAAAGATTGAGCTGCACTTCAGGAGACAGATCTGTAGGCCTGTAGAGAACTCTTAAGCAGATCATAGGGAACAGTTAGGATGCCCACAATCCAGGACTCATACCCATCTCAGTGGGAAACAAGAATTCAGGACTAAGATGCTGGCACTTTACGTAGAGCCGAAGTGAGTTTCCCTTGAAGCTGTAATCACTTCCATAAAAAAACAGAAACTCCCCATGTCCTCTTTCTCTTATTCTCCTTTAAGAAAAACTTTTCAAAAGCATTACTATACTTGATGTTTCTGTTTTCTCACCTGCCATCGTTTCTTCTGTGCACTCCAGCAGGGCTTTCTTCGTGCCATTCCATGCACACCGTGGCCGTTAATTCCCAGACAGTCTCCATCGGGCACAGTCAGGGCTCAGTGTTTAGTTCTCAGATTGTTTGTCAAAGTTGATCATTCACCCCTCCCTGAAGTACTTTCTTCCTTTGGCCCCTGGCACACCATACTCTTCTGGTTCCTTCCTTTTCTTGACCTCTGATATTGCAGTGCCGAAGTGATTTCTTTCAGTTCCTCAGCTTTAAATAAAACCTAACTACTGATGACTCCCAAATACCGAACGGTAGCCCTGACCTTCTCCCAGATCTCCAAAATAACAAATATGACTGACAGTTTAGTGTCTCCCTCCAGCGTCTGTTAAGGCCTCTCAGCCATAGCAAACACACCTGAAGCAGGCTACACCATCAGACTGGCCTCTGCCTAGTCTTGCCCTTCTCAGGAACCTGGGCCGGCATTCGTCATTTTCAGGCTGGAACCTAGGAGTGATCCCTACCTTTGTTACTCCCTTTCAGCACCCCGCGTACAGTCTGTCAGCAAGTCCAGTCCTGTTGGTACTTCCTTAATAGTGTATCCTGATGCAGACATCGGTGCCTCCACCCCCTTCTCACGTACATGACTGTGGTAGCTTCCTACGTGATCTCTCCCCTCGCTGCTTCCACTGTGCCCTAGCCAGTCTGTTCTCTACACAGTAGACAACTCGAGTGAGCGTGTAACTCCCCAGGGCTCCCCATCATGCTGAGAATAAAATTCCAAGTCCTTCCCTGACCCGTGAGGCCTTATGTGACTTGCTCTACCTGCTGCTCCAGTTTACCTACCAGTTTCCCCCTGCTCTCTGCGCTCTAGCCACGCAGCCTCTTTCCTTTCCTCAAAAGTCACCGCGCTTGCGTGTCTGCTGTTTCCTTTGACTGGGAAGCTCTTTCTTCACATATCCACATGGATTTTCTTTATTTACTTATTATTTGTCACTCCCTCCCCCCCAGCACTCACACACCACACACATACACACACACACTCTCTCTCTCTAAAGTATAAGCTCCTTAGAGGCCTGCTTTCCCTAGGACATTACCTGACCCACAGTAGGCACTTAAATCATATTTGAATGGAAAGGATGTCTCCAGCATATGCAAAGATGAAGACAGACAGGAAAAAGCATGGAGTGCTCCAGAAACTCCGTGAAGTTCTGCATGCCTGGCAAGAAGCCAGGGGAGGGAGATGAGGACAGAGGTGGACAAAGGTCAGAACACGAAATACCTTGTTCACCATGTTAAGTACCCTGGACTTTATAAGTGAATCATTGAAGATAAGCTTGAGGATCTTAAGGAAGTTTGCAACATGATAGGATGTGGATTTTAGGAAAATGAGTCTGGCTGCAGTGTGGAGACTAAACTGGCAGAGAGTAAGACTTGAAGTAGGGAGATTAGTTAGGAAACCGTGGTAGAAGCAGTGAAGCATAAGAAACAAAGTACCATTTAGGTACTGGAGCCTGATGCTCAGGGCTCTAGTAAAGGTTTTGGTCACAAAACTGCGGTCTTTACATACAGACTTAAGGCAGGGTCTCTAGCTTTACCTCATTAGCCAGATTCCAAATTGTGGAATCCTGGTATCTTCTTCCCAGCACATGTACTAACCCAGAACCAATGACTGAGATGCACAGGGGAAAGTACTCAATCTTTGTGACTGCCTCCCGTACTTTTGCCCAAATAATGTATTGAAATTTGATCATTTAATTTGGCAAGACTTAGATGGAGAAGGAACTAGGAAGGTGTTGGGCAGAAAGTTAAAAACTTCTCTTTCTCTTATAATAAATAGTAAAGATATAGGTGCATATAAAATTAGTCAAAGAGGGTATGTAGTGAAAAAAAAAATCCCAAACCCTAGGAAATACCAGTTTTTAAAAAGGGAGCAGAAAAAGTCATCTATGAAGGAAACTGAGAAGTGAATACTGGTAGAAGAAAAAGAGAAGCAGAGTATTTTATGTTCAGCAAGCAGAGGAAATATGTACCCAGATGAGAAAGTGAATGTCAGATAGGAATCCCAAATAGAGTGAGATGCAAGGTGCACTGTGCACAGTTACCTGTAGCCCGGGAGAAAATGCCAAACTCTACGCACAACCATTCCCCTGGCAAAATATAATATCCAGTGAATTGTGTCTTTACCCAATTTTAATATTTATTGACTTTAGTTCTGTTCTCTACCACTTTATCACATTAGCCTTTTCTACCTTTTTATGTTTATGCCTGCTTTACTGTTGATCTTTGACTCTTTTCTACCCTGCCGCCATAGGCTCTCTTGCTTGATACATGAGCAAGGCTGCCTTCCTAGCTTGCGACTTTTGGCTTTGTGCCTAGCTGTGGCACTTCTGTAGATTAATTCAGTAAAGCCTTCCTGTTTGAACTGGCCCTGAGACTCTCCCGTCGCCCATGTTGTGTACTGTTCTGGAAGGCTACTTCTTCTACAGGTGTTTGAATGGTGTGTGTGTGTGTGTGAAATTAATAATAAGTAACTGAGACTATCTGACATTGTTCAAACTGAGAATTAGGAGTATATAAATAATTGAGGGAGATTAACAAAACAGACACGTTGTATCTAATTCAGATGCCATCAGGAGGATCTATAGGTTAATAGGGCATGCTGATCTGCTTGCAGAGGACACTTAGGGTACAGAAGGAAGGTGAAATATATGTAGATATAGATAGAGAAATATAATTATATTTAATGTAAAGGTATTACGTATAGATTTTTTAACACTGTGGTAGGTGCTATAATGAGGGAAATGGACTATGAAAACTCAGAGTTAAGACAGGACTCAGAAAGAGTTAACTTTTGAAGTGAATCTGACAGATACAAAGGAATTTGGTATGAAGGAAATGGGGGAAGGCTTTCCAGATTAAGCATGATTACACAAAGAAGATGATTTAGGAGTCTGTCGTGGGCTTGGACCCTGCTCCCAGCCTGCCTTTCCCAGTTTGCACTCCCCTTGTCATCCCTCTTCTCCATTCTCCATTAGCCACTTCTCCTGGTCACTCTTAGACTCACCCTCTTCATGGGTTTGTTTTATTCTTTTTTCCACCCATGTGCTTCGGCTCCCATTGATTGTTTTTCTACATTGCCTAAATCTCTTTAAGTTTTTCTTCTTACTATTTTTTTAGCCACATACCGAGACCTCATTTGAATATCTCCAATATTTATTCATTCTGTACGTGTAGATTCAGTAGCCAAATGCTGTATCACATGAAACATCTTTAATTTTTTTCCTCCCTCCAGGATGGAAGAGCAGTCATAAAACCACAAAGTCGACTCAAACACAAGAGTCTTCATTTCAGGAGCAAATAATGAAAAGATCCAAAAAGAATGGGCCCTGGGACTTCAAATCAGAAAGTCCCTGCATGTATGAAAACAGATTCGAGAAAAACCAGGAGAAAAAGGACAGTGTGCAGATAGTTTCGGTCACCCACACAAAAACCCTCACTGCAGAAAGAAGACATAAAAATACTGAATTTGGCCAAAACTTCAGCCCAAAGTCAGTCGTTGTTAGGCAACAGATGGTTCCCAGAGAAAAAACACCACCAAAATGTGAAATACGAGGAAACAACTTCAAACAGAATTCAAATTTACTTAATCAACCAAAAATCATCACAGCAGACAAACGCTATAAGTGTAGTAAATGTGAGAAAACCTTCATTAACACATCATCCCTCCGTAAACACGAGAAAAACCATAGTGGAGAGAAGTTGTTTAAATGTAAGGAATGTTCAAAAGCCTTTAACCAAAGTTCAGCTCTTATTCAACATCAAATAACTCATACTGGAGAGAAACCCTATGTGTGTAAAGAATGTGGGAAAGCCTTCACTCTTAGTACATCGCTTTATAAGCACCTGAGAACACATACTGTGGAAAAATCCTATCGGTGTAAAGAATGTGGCAAATCCTTCAGCAGAAGGTCTGGCCTTTTTATACATCAAAAAATCCATGCTCGAGAAAATCCCCATAAGTATAATCCAGGTAGGAAGGCATCTAGTTGCAGCACGTCCCTTTCTGGGTGTCAGAGACATCATTCCAGAAAGAAGTCCTATTTATGTAACGAATGTGGCAACACCTTTAAGTCGAGCTCATCCCTTCGTTATCATCAGAGAATTCACACTGGAGAGAAACCTTTTAAATGTAGTGAATGTGGGAGAGCCTTCAGTCAGAGTGCCTCTCTCATTCAACATGAAAGAATTCACACTGGAGAAAAGCCGTACAGATGTAATCAATGTGGGAAAGGCTTCACTTCTGTTTCACGACTTAATAGACACCGAATAATTCATACTGGTGAGAAGTTTTATAACTGTAATGAATGTGGTAAAGCCCTAAGTTCCCACTCGACACTTATTATTCATGAGAGGATTCATACTGGAGAGAAACCGTGTAAATGTAAAGTGTGTGGGAAAGCCTTCAGACAGAGTTCAGCTCTCATTCAACATCAGAGAATGCATACTGGAGAAAGACCCTATAAATGCAATGAGTGTGGGAAGACATTCAGGTGTAACTCCTCCCTTAGTAATCATCAGAGAATTCATACTGGAGAGAAACCATATCGATGTGAGGAATGTGGGATATCTTTTGGCCAAAGTTCAGCTCTTATTCAACATCGGAGGATTCATACGGGAGAAAAACCCTTTAAATGTAATACGTGTGGGAAAACTTTTAGACAAAGCTCATCACGTATTGCCCATCAGAGAATTCATACTGGAGAGAAACCCTATGAATGTAATACCTGTGGGAAACTCTTCAACCACAGGTCCTCCCTTACCAATCATTATAAAGTCCACATTGAAGATAAGCCCTAGAACGTAGATTTGCATGTGTGAGAGCCTTAAACCAAAGCTGATTAGAGTACATGAGAGTGATGTGATAAATGCTATGGATATGAAAACCCTTCTTGTAATTTAGTCCTCATCAGATAGTAAATTACAAGGATAAACCTTGACTATGTAATAGATAATGAGGAAAGTATAAAGTGTTTGTGCCTGTCAGACACGTTTTTAAGTAACCTGAAATGAGTTCACAACTGGAGACATTGCATATTTGTAAAATAAAAGAATTGTTTTCTCTCTACAGCAGTGTACACTAGATAGCATATGTGATTTTCATAAACATCTGGTGGGGGGGTGTGCACTGGATTTCTCATTTTAAAAAACTATAAACGTAATACTTTTTTATAACATTTTAATAGCATATAAAACATGCAATCAAAGAAATTATACGTTTTTAGAGGAAAGGACCAAATAAAAGAAAAATGAACTATAAACTACCTCTCAGTTTATGGGGTTTGTCCTTTTCCTGACCTGATGTCAAATTTTGTGCATGGATTTCGTCTAAAAATAAAAGTCTGTTCTCTTCCTTTGCACTTCCAATAATTGCTGTGAACTGGAAATTTTCTACCAAATTTCTAATTCTGTTCTCAGAATTTTTTTTTTTGCTCTGAAGTATGCCTGCTGTGTACTGTGAGCTGTCACCTTAAGTATATTAATGGAAAAATAAGCAATTATTTCACACTTAAAACTATTAAATATATATATATATTTAAGTTCAGAAAAGAAGGAGCTACCAAACAAGTTTAATGAATCTAACACCTGTGCCAAAATATCAAAACGTACATCAGTCATTTCAGGACATAAAAAGTATGTTTTCCTTACTTGGTGTTCTCTAGTGTCAACTTCAGGAAAGCAAAAGGAGTAATTATCCACAACTTGGTAATTTTTTTTAATTCCAGCTTTGGGGCAGATAGTATACTGCATACTGGGAGTTTTAGGAAGAGAGACACAGGCCTTCAAGAAGCCATGACTTGGGGGAAAGGGGATGGAGTTGAGGGACTAGCAGAAGAGTAAGCAAATCATGTCACAGTATGTCAGTATGGTGGTTTTAACAGGCAGGTAGGTATGATAGTGTGTATAGAGGGCAAGGATGTTGTGGGGACTTGCACAGGATGAAGAGGAGATTGAACCCAACCAAGGAAACCTAGAGACATCAAAGAAAGCTTTCCAGAGACAGTGATTGCTGAGCTAGATTTTCAAAGAATAATAGGAACTCTCCAGAGGGTGAGAGACATATTCCAAATAAAAAACTGCATGATAAAGGTACAGGTGGGCAATGTTAGGACACCTTTGTGGAAACTCAAATATAGAACTGATGAGAAGGAGAATGACAGATCTTAAAGTTTGAGAAGAAGGCAGAGGCTAGATGATAAAAGGCCTATTTGCCATGCTAAGAAGTTTGGGTTTTATCTGAAAATCAATGGAATTAAAGATTTTAAGCAAGAGAAATTGTTCTGGCAACAATGCGTAGAGGATGAACTTAGATGGTTGAAGAAAACCGTCCAGACTGATGCCTAGAAATCTGGGCGGGAGTAATTCAGGTGATAGATGAAAGAGAGTCCAGCTCAAGCAGCAACAGCACAGGTGGGGAACACGAGACAGATACTGTATTAGGATAAATGAGACGTGGTGTTCACAGCAAGTAGACGAGGTTGGTGAGTAAGAAGGTGGCTGAACTGACTCACGGGTAGGGTTGCCAGGTAACCTGTATACAGAGGATATCCTGTATTTAATGATTTTTGTTCTGCATCCTGTATCAATTCCATCAGGTTGCCTGTAATGTAGTCAGTTGTGGTTTTTTTCCCAATAACAGAAGTTCAGCAGTCAGAACTATTTTTCTGCTTTAGTAATTGGCACTTAAATTACTTAAATGTGGGGCCGGCCCCATGGCCTAGTGGTTAAGTTCAGTGCACTCTGCTTCAGCAGCCCAGGTTCAGTTCCTAGGTGCATACCTGCAGCGCTCATCAGCTGCCGTGTTGTGGCATCCCACATACAAAATAGGAAGAGTGGCACAATGTTAGCTCAGGGAAAATCTTCCTCAACCAAAAAAAGAAAAATTACTTAAATGGCAACACTAGCGGAAAATCATACCTCCACAAATAAAGATCTGAACAATCCTTTATAGTCTCCTGTGTTTTTGGCTGAGGAAAGAACAAAACTTGGAATGGAGAATTGAGTCTTGTTTTCCATATTAAAGAAAAGACTTCTTTTTGCCGAAGTCTCAAGTTGTAAACAAATAATCACCATTAATTAGAACTTTGGATCAGTGCACATACTCTGGAATTCGGCAGGAGCGGCTGTGCCTCTGAAAGTTAGCACATTAAGGGCACTCCAGCTTCTGAGAGTGCAGTCAGTGACAGTCCCAGACCTCGAGACAACAGTCAGCAGATGCCTCACCACAGTGACCATGCTTTGGAAAGTACACCCGTCAAACACCGCCTTATTCCAGTCATGACACTAACACATTGAAAGTCTGTCAATCCATAAACACTTCTGCTTCTGAAAATCCACCGATCCCCAGACCGAGCTTCCCCAAACCTGGTCTTAGATCAGCTCTGGCTTTCTTCAGGGAGCCTGTTCCTTGAAAATACAGCTCTCCCGTACAGGCATACATGAAGTTCACCTTCCCTGCATCACATATCAAGTTCAATCTGTTATTAGTGTGCACCATTTCATCAGTTCAACCCCACTTTACTGTTAGCACCTCAGCCCTGTGAGTGACAGTGCACTAGTGAGGCCATGAGACTATCAAATTGAATGTTTTCAATTCATGTGGTGATTGCTATCATCTACTTTTTGTGTATTTAAATCCCAAATACAAATGTAAATTTCATGACTAATTTTTAGAACATTGGCTGGCTATTAAATGAGGAAAAAGTCTTTTTCAAACTTTCTGCATTATGAAACTTTCATTCAATATCAAAAATGACAGAAAGTTAAATATAAACCAGCATATACAAACAGCTAAACCTAAGAGATATATGATTACCTCAACTATAAAAGGATAAAGTAACAAATTTTCTGATTAAAAGACATTTGGATGAAAATAAAATAATCATAGTGGAAGTTGTTATGGCCACACTGCATCATCATCATCAGTTTTTTCAGCACAAATGACCGATCAAATGTGCCAGGAGTATTTTCCAATTCTCAAATTGCAAACAAATTTTCAAGTGCCAGGATAAAATACTGCTGTAACAAAAAATGCAATAGCTCCACTTACTATCGTAAAGTATTAAAGATCTAAAATGCCTCATCTTTTTACAACATAGCCCAGGATGCAAGTAATCACAATGCAGAAAAAATTTTACTATCGTAAAGTATTAAAGATCTAAAATGCCTCATCCTTTTACAACATAACCCATGATGCAAGTAATCACAATGCAGAAAAAATTTTCCCTTTGCTTATGCAATGATTTTCTCATGAAAAACTCTTAGAAGGCTATTGCAAGTATAATCCATTCTAGATGAGACTTCAGAAACAATATAAAGTTTTTGCAGAAACTCAGTGAGTTAATGAGGAATAGTGCACTGCTTTGGGTAGAGATAATACAAGTGCAAATTTTGGTGGATGTGGAGAAGTGCATACAATTTATTGCAAGTTGAAACAAAATATAGAGGATTCTGTGGAAGGTGTCGGCTGTCCTGCCCATATTCTGCATTTCCGCATATGTTGCACAGACAGCATCTGATATCCTTTCTGTTGACCCTGAAGTAGTTCTTATGAAACTGTTGCATTACTTCAGTATTTAACCATGTGAGCAGTTAAAGGATTTCTGTGATTTTGTTTGCATTCGGTTATCTTAAGTTATCTAGCATTCAAAAACTTGTTTGGACTTCAGCTACAATGTATAAACAGCTTGGAAGTCATCACTCCGATCCTTAAAACAAGAAAAAGCTGGACAAGCTGAAAATTAGTACCTTTTATCTTCCTGAGAACTGAGGTTGCTGGGTAGATTGCAATACTGAAATCTGAAGAGATAGGCATATCCAGAGAGACACAGCCAAGATCTGCTTACCTGACCAGAAGCTGCTGGAGCCATAAACTGGCAGGACCATTTAAATGATAGTTTTGATGAATTGCTGGAGGTTGAATGTGGACTAGCTTTAGAGTGAGAAACTCCTGGGGGCCACAGTCTCAAGAGGTACCATTAGCTCCAGAAACTCCTTTGGATTTACATGACGGCCCTGAGAAATCTCCCCTGAGGGCTCTGATGGGACAGGTAACCATTGTGAAACATATCCAGAGTCTTCTCCACCAAAAAGGCCTACTCTCCAGGGGAAAAGAGTTTACCAGAGTTCTGTGCTAGCTGGGCTAAGGACAGTCCTCCCACTTTAGGCCCCTCTAACCCTCCTGTGTCACTAAGGAGGAGAAAACATGGTCAACAGGGGTGATGGCTTCAGGGAAATAGACTGGGAATGCTACAACCAAGGGAAGGAGGACAGGGCCAGGAGCCAAAAAAGAAACTGGAGAAGCACTTGAGGGGCTCCCAGGCCCTAGACATAGGCCCACTAAGACTGAGATTTTAATTGGAAAATTATAGAATCTCCCCAAGTTTGCCACCACACCAACAGGGCTCCAGTACAATAACATTGGATTACAGCAGAAAGGGTTATAAGACACAGACTCTCCTTGAGGAGGAGTGGTTAGGGAAGCTCAAAGTCAGGAGTAGAGACAAAAACAAGGATGCTAGAGGAGTTTAAAGCCTCTGGCAGCTATGGTTTCCCAACTCCTAGCCAGGTTAACATAAATCTAGCAGCATATTAAAAGGATAATACACCATGACCAAGTGGGATTTATCCCAGAAATCAAAGGTTTTCACAACATATGAAAATCAATCAGTATAATACACTGCACTGGTACAATGAAGGCAAAAATATGTATACACACACACACGACCATCTTTTTGTTGTTTTTGAGGAAGATTAGCCCTAAGCTAACATCTGCTGCCAATCCTCCTCTTTTTGCTGAGGAAGACTGGCCCTGAGCTAACATCCATGCCCATCTTCCTCTACTTTATATGTGGGACGCCTACCACAGTATGACTTGCCAAGCAGTGCCATGTCTGCACTGGGGATCTGAACCGGTGAACCCTGGGCCTCCGAAGCAGAACATGCGAACTTAACCACTGAGCCACTGGGCCGGCCCCTCTCCAAGTTCTTAAATTTTGGTAAGATACACATAAAATTTACCATCTTAACAATTTTTAAGTGTATAGTTTGTGGTATTAAGTACCTTCATATTGTTGTGAAACCATTACAATCATCTCCAGAACTGTTTTCATGCTGCAAAACTAGTGAAAATTAGTAAACAGAAACTTCATTTAAAACGGAGTCCAGAGATCAGAAGGGAGGACCGTCACACATGGGCCACTCAGCACACACCACAGACCCCAACAGGAAGAGAGGTACCTTGCATCTCTGACAGACAATGATACTACGTACCCCCTCAGCAGAAGGAAGGAAGGGATTTCTCCTTTCCCGGCAACAGCTCAGCCAATGAGAGGCTACCGTAACTCAGCCAATGAAAAGTCATATACTTTGAACTCCCAGTTCAACAACTGAAACTATACCTATTAAACAGTAACTCCCATTCCCCTCTCCTCCCGACTCCTGGAAGCAACCCTTCTACTTCCTGTGTAGGGCTTTGAATACACTAAGTACTTAATATAAGTGGAATCATGCAGTAGTTGTCTTTTTGTGATTGGCTTATTTCACTTAGCATGATGTCCTTAAGGTTCACCCGTTTGTCTGTTTTGTCTTATATTAGCATAACCGCCCCTGCTCTCTTAGGGCTACTATTTGCATGGAATATCTTCTTCTGTCCTTTTACCTTCAACCTATTTGTGTCTTTGGATCTAAAGAAAAGTGAGTTTCTTGTAGATAGCATATAGTTGGATTTTTAAAATTTTTTATTTATTTAATTTTTTGCTGAGGAAGATTAGCCCTGAGCTAACATTTGTGCCAATTTACCTTTTTTTTTTTATATGTGGGTGACCAGCACAGCATGGCTGATGAGTGCCATAGGTCTGCACCCAGGATCCAAAACCGCAAACCCAGGCCACCAAAGCAGAGTGCACTGAACTTAACCCCTAGGCCACAGGGCTGGCCCCTGGATTTTTTTTTTTAATCCTTTCTGCCAATCTCTGTCTTTTGATTGGACAGTTTAATCCATTTACTTTTAAAAGAATTACTGATAAGGAGGGAATTGCTTCCATCTTTGTGCTGTTTGTTTTCTCTATTCCTTATAGCTCTTTTTGTCCCTCGTTTCCTGCATCACTGTCTTCCTTTGTATTTAGTTGATTTTTTATAGTGATATGTTTTAGTTCCCTTCTCATTTTCTTTTGTGTATATTTTATAGCTATTTTCTTTGTGATTACCATGGGGATTACATTTAACATCCTAAAGTTGTAACACTCTAATTTGAATTGATACTGTCTTAGCTTCAATGACATACAAGATCTCTGCTCCTTGACAGCTCTGTCCCCACCCCATTCAGTTGTTGATATCACAAAACTACATCTTTATTCATTGTCCAAAAACATAATTAATAATTGTGTTTTAATACATTAGTCTCTAAAATTATGTAGTAAACCAAATGTGGAGTTATAAACCAAATTTATAATCATACTAGCTTTTATAATTGCCCATGTATTTACCTTTACTAAGGTCTTTATTTCTTCCTTCGGCTTCGAGTCACTGTCCTGTGTCCTTTCATTTCAGTCTGCAGGACTCCCTTTAGCTTTTCTTAGAGGGAAAGTCTAATGGTAATAAACTTCCTCAGCTTTTGTTTATCTGGGAATTTCTTAATTCTCCCTCACTTTTGAAGGACTGTTTTGGCAGAGATAGGCTTCTTGGTTGACAGTTTTTTTCTTTTACCATTTTAAATATATCAGCCCACTGCCTTACCATTTCCAAATTTTTGATGACAAATCTGCCGATAATCTTATTGAGGGTCCCTTGTATGTGCCAATTCACTCTTTTCTTTCTGCTTTCAGGATTCTCTCTTTGTCTTTAGCTTTGGACAGGTTGGTTGTAATGTGTCTCAGTGTGAATCTCTGAGTTCATCCTACTTGGAATTTGTTAAACCTCTTGGATGTTTCTATTCATGTCCTTCATCAATTTGGGGAAATTTTCAGCCATTATTTCTCCAAATAGTCTCATTGCCCCTTTCTCTCTCTTTTCTCCTTCTGGAATTCTCACAACACATACGTAGATCAGCTTGATGGTCTGCTTGGTGGTTTGGTCAGTTATTGGGGTCCCACTCTGAGAGCCCTTCATCTTGGGAAATAGGTGTGGCCAGAAAGAGGGCCACCTCCAATGCCATCATACCACACAGATTGGTAAAGTACCTGGTGCTGAACCATTCTGTAGATCACCTGCTTCTTAATTTGGGTTTTGTATGTGGTAGAGCAGCTCTGGTCTATTCTGTAGTCTATTGAAAGTCAACCCTCAACACAAGGGTTTGTCCGCCAGAGCAGTGGCTCCCATCATTTCTTCCTTCCTTCCTTTCCCCCTCTTCCATAGGTATTGTCTTCAGTGGCAGGGTTTGTGGCATGACTGTCTGCACTGGTCAGGAAGCAACTGTCCAGCCCCCTGGGGCTCTGGGCAGAGCAGCAAGCCACAGTGGAGGAGGGAAGAGGGCAGTGTCCTACCACAATGCCCTGCCTCCTCCCCACCCCAAAGGGACTCACTCCATGCTGGAACAGTCAGGGAGTGGTGAGGGAGCCTAAGAAGGGCATCTGAGGGCAGCCTCAGGCTCCTTTTCCAAAGGTGCTGAGGACTGGCAGTGGTGCATGGGGCCCATACTGTCTGTATCCTGGTCCTCAGCTATGTGGGGTAGTGCCAGGCCAGACACTGCCCTTGAGATCCTCACTCCAAAGTCCAAGTGGACCAGTAGTCTGCCAATGTTGGCCTCTTCTCTGAGTGGCTGCAGTCAACCAGCAGGCCATGGGGACTTGAGGATGAATTGCCCCTGGGCTACCTGAGGCCAGGGTTCTCTGTTGAGCAGGATGCATCAGAGTGGACTCAGCCTCTATTTCTGAGAGGCATGGTCAAACCAGATGTCTGGGGGCTGCAGGGGAGGCATAGACTTCACCTCTGTTACTGGGATGCTAGGTTGACCGATTGTCTTATTAGCACATTTGGAGGAACGTCACTTTGATATCAGTTCAAAAGGTTGACCATATATGGAGACGGATATGGAGGAGCGGAAACTGTGGCAAGGTGATACAGGGGCTGAACAGCCAAGTGGGAAGCTAAAGCCGAGATTCATTGCTCTTTTGGGATGGCGTGGGGAGGGGTAGGGTCCTGAGGTTTATGCAATAATAATTATTATAATTATGATTATTATCAACTTTTACCCATAAATATAAATCATATTTATTTAATGTTAAATATAAATTATAGAGTATCATGAATTATAAATATATATAAAAAGTCAACAAACATGTAGACAATTATATTTATCATTGTTTTTCATCATCATTGTATTTATTGTCATTATTATTATTACTATTATTTGTTGTAGCAGCAGCAGCAGCAACAATAAAAACCCTGAGTAAAGTTTCTCTAGCCACAAAAGGTTTCCAGCTGAAAATGATGAAGGAGGGAAGGGTTTTGGGGTGTGAAAATTTATAAATCTGTCAGAAAACCTCTCTAGCCAGGGGGGCTCTTGCAGGGCACCTCTGATTGAATTTCCAGGTCCACTCTGGGGCTGGAACTGGCCCAGCGTGACCCGGGGGGCACATGGTGGGCGTCTGTCCCCTACTCAGCACATGTCCCTGGCCCAGGGCCCTGCAAGAAAAACGTTTCCAAGACCCCCTTTGGCTACTGGGGGCAGCCCTGCTCTGGCCCTTGCCCGTCAGGGACCTCGGAGGCAGAGCCCTGGGGAGGAGCTTCCTGCTTCATCCTGCCTCCAGCTTCCCCATCCCAACAACATCCCATCAGAGCAGACCTTCCCGTTTCTCCAGCAGAAAGCTCTCCCACTCCTCCACCTGCCTTTGAGGCTCTGCCAGATCAAGTGGTGGTGGCAGCTGACCCTCTTGCTGCATACAATGAAGTGTCAATAAGTGTACTGGTCCTCGTGGGGCATCTTCCTCCATCTCCATGGGTTGGTAGTGCTGGGAGTCCTTGAGGCGCTCAGAGCCGCCCACGCCCATGTTAACTCTCTCTTTCCTGTATGTGTGCATTTTTTCATCATGCTTTTTAAAAACTGAGGTATAATTCACATAAGATTCACCCTTTTAAAAGTGTACAATTCAGTGGATTTTTAAAAAGTCTATTCACAAAGTTGTGCAACCATTACAACCATCTAATTCCAGAACATTTCCATCACCTCAAAAAGAACGCTCTGTACCCATTAAACAGTCTCTCCCATTCCGCCCTCCCTCCAATTCCCCAACCTGCTATCTGTCTCTAGGATTTGCCTATTCTGGCTATTTCATGTAAATGAAATAATACAACATGTGGCCTTTGTGTCTGGCTTTTTACACTTAGAATGTTCTGAGGCTCGCATGAGTTTGCATGTGTCAGTTTTCCATTCCTTTCCATGGCTCAGTGATTTTCCGCTGTGAGCCGTAAGATTGAGTGAGAGATTGATTGACTTCTGCATGCTACCAAGTCTTTTTTTTTTTTTTTAATTTTAGCTTGTGGTAAAATAGCCTTAAAACGAAAGGAAATTCTGACACATGCTACAAACATGGATGAACCTTGAAGACATTATGCTAAGTGAAATAAGCCAGACGCAAAGGGACAAATACCATAGGATTCCACTTATACCAGGTGTCTAGAGTCATCAGATTCATCGGAATGGAAAGTAGAACAGTGGTTGTCAGGGGCTTGGGGAAGGGAGAAGTGGAGACTTGTTCAATGGGTACAGAGTTTCAGTTTTGTCAGAGGAAGAGTTCTGGAGATTGGCTGCACGACAATGTGAATGTCCTCAACATTACTGAACTGTGTAGTAAGAAATGGTTAAGATGCTAAATGCATAGGACGGCGTTTTTTCACCACGATAGAATTTTTTTTTAGAAGTGTGGTCAAATACGTATCCCATAAAATATACCATTTTAACCTTTCTCCTGTCTTTCCTTCCTTGCTTTCTTTCCTTTTTTTTTTTAATAACACCTGTGTTTTTCAATATAATCTCTGATGATAAAAGTAGAATCACCATTGAAACACCGTGGAAAGTGTTTGCAAATTCTCACAGCAGTAACACGTCCCTGTGAGCATTTCTTGTTTTTCTTTGGAAAAGAATTCAGATGCCAAACTGTATGCCTAAAGGTGGTATAGATCTCATGCTCGGCAGTGCACATGTGTGATGGATAATACGCCCCTCCTTATAGCTACTGGTTATTACTCAAAGGCTTGCCGAAAAATCAATAAAATTAACAGCATCATGTTGGGTTTTCCAACAGGAAAGACAAAGTAATTTATTTAGAATGTTTCAAAGCCATATTTCTCACAAACCTTAATGGGTGGAAGTAAGTGGAAATGGATCTCTTTTGCCTTGATGGTATCATAAAATGAACTGCTCATGTCTGAGCCAAGACAGGCTGAGCCTCCCAGGCCCACGGAGAAGCAGAATCGCACAGCCGTGTCAGCATACGCTGAAGGGCATGAAGCCAGGTCAGGGCTCCTTCCCCACTGGCTGGCTGCACAGATGGACAGATTTGGGCCATAAAGGAAGCAGGCCGTGGGGAGGGGCTCTGTTCATCTGTCACTTTAGAAAATATTTTAAAAGGAAGTTTGATTTGCATATATATGCTGCCACAGAGCACAGTATCTTGTGAGATTTTTAAATAGCAAGGATAAAACAGTTTACCCTACTAAATGCAGATACATCGAAACATTCTTTTCATACCAAAGTCATTCTATACGTCATTGAGTTCACACAGTCCACCTGGGCACTTACGGAAGGAACACTTGGCAAAGCCTCAGATGCTCTGCCATGTTGCTAAGCGCTGCCACCCCCAGGAAAGGAGAAGCTGGTAAGCTTCTAAATTCTACTCACTTAGACTGAAAATGCTGACCGAGGTAAGCAGGGTATACTTTTAAAAGCTAAAATCCTCCCTCCCTTAATGTTTAATTAAGGAATCTAGAATCTACAGCCATTTACAATTTTAATTCACTCCCTCCTAGGTCCCTTGAGTGGAAAAAAAATATTCCAAACTGTTGAACTGTGGTTATGTGTGTCTAGAAACACCAGGGCCTCCACCATGGCACAGAGAGGCCCAGACTGCGGGAGCTTTTCACCAAGGAGGGGAGGGCGGAGTGCACACAAGCTCCTGTGGGCCCTTGTGTAACTGAACTCAGAGGGTTCGTCTCTTGGTGAGCGTAGAACCGAAAGGAACAACCAAAGCAGAAGCAGGTGAAGAAAAGTTTTCTTGCTTGACACGCCATGGAGAACACCGGGGATCGCCCCCAGAAGCAGTGTCTCCCTGAGCTCAGTGCCGACGGAGGCTTTCTACAGGAGAGAGGGTAACAGGTTTATTTCTAACAACCATGCTTATTCAGGGCTCATGCTTAGCAGGTAAACATGCTGCTGCATAACATGGCATGATCTGACAATGGCTGCTAGGACCCTCCCAGAGGAGAATTTAAGATGCTAATGAGCTAAAGGTAACTTTAGGATGCTTGGTGCTGGAACATTTTTCAGAGGGTCTTGCTGCAAACAGGAGTTTCTCTGCAAGATAGCAACTGCAAAACGGGGACATCAACTTGTGCAAAGCAGCACAGACTTTCTTCTTATCTGGAAAACATTTGACAGACCATGTTAGTTATTAATCAGATCCTCAGTCACCCCTTCTTTGCCTGGCTCCCTAGTCACACTTGCATAGGTATGGGCCCTGGAGGAGGCAGACTGGGATGCCCAACCCTCCTTGGCCTTGGGAGGCCCTGGGCAGCTGAGGCGGGAAGGGCCCGTGGTTTGCGTGGACACGGGGGCAGGTAGCTACGGCCTGTAGGAGCACAGCCAGCATCAGCACCTGGTCCTCTGCCTGTGGCTACCTCACTTCTGCAAAACCTCACCCCTGCAAAAACTTAACAGAGCTTTCTAGACAGGTAGTGTGAGCCAGCTCCTTACTGCCCCATCCGTGTTCCAGGGACATGGGGCTTCTGGCAGGCAGTCCTCCGAGGTGCATCTAGTCTGATGACTGTTTGGCTGGCAAGATAGAGTCTGCACAGGGAAGTGTTGTAGCAGCTTATTTGGTCCCCTTCCACTGCCATCTGAAATCCCTCTGGCCCTAAGGGCGTCCCTCCCTGCCCCTCCTAGCGGCACTTACAGGCGGAGATTCAGGGCATCTTTCACCCGGGTGTCAGGGCAGGAGTCCTTCCAAGGCCCGTGGGTCCTGGATACATACAGGCCCGGGAGTAGGCAGACTGGGATGCCCTGCTTCCTTGGCTGCCCAAGGCACTGAGCAGGTGACAGGGGGAGGGTTCTGGTTTGTGAGGACACAGGGGCTGGCGGTGTTTGGATCCCTCCACTGGTCTGAGGCAAGTGGAGCAGAGGAGCGTGGCCTCCGTCAGGGTGGGAGGGCTGCAGAAACCACAGTGCCCGGTATTCAGGGATGGGCTCCCATTCAGGTTGTCATGGGACCGACAGCCACTTAGTTTCTGATTTCATCCAGAAACCAGCACGTGGGGCCGCCCAGTGGCGCAGCGGTTAAGTGCAGACGGTCCGCTTCTCAGTGGCCTAGGGTTCACTGGTTCAGATCCCAGGTGCGGACATGGCACCGCTTGGCGAAAGCCATGCTGTGGTAGGCGTCCCACATATAAAGTAGAGGAAGATGGGCATGGATGTTAGCTGAGGGCCAGTCTTCCTCAGCAAAAAGAGCAGAATTGGCAGTAGTTAGCTCAGGGCTAATTTCCTCAAGAAAAAAAAGAAACCAGCACTTTTGGGTTGCTGCTGCCTTGGACCTTTGTGCAGGATCCAAAATTAACATACAAAAATCTGCTGCCTTCCTCGGGTCTGGCCAGGTGGCATAGTGGTTAAGTTCACGCACTCTGCTTTGGTGGCCCGGGGTTCACAGTTCGGATCCGGGTGCGGACCTACACACTACTTATCAAGCCAGGCTGTGGTAGGCGTCGCACATACAAAATAGAGGAAGATGGATGTTAGCTCAGGGCCAATCTTCCTCAGCAAAAAAAACCCAAAAAGCAAAACAAAAAAAATCTGCTGCCTTCCTATACACAAACAATGAACTATCTGAAAAGTGAATTTAGAAAACAATTGCATTTGCAACAGTAACAAAAGGAATTAAGCATTTAGTAATAAACTTAACCAAAGAGCTGAAAGACATACACACTGAAAAGTATAAAACTTTGGTGAGGAAAATTAAACACAAATAAATGGAAAGACATCTGATGGTTAGGATTGGAAAATTAGTAATGGTTAAAATTCATTTGGAACCACAAAGATCCGGAATCACCAATGCAGTCTTAGCCAGAAGGCCGAAGCTGGAGACAACTCACTTCCTCATTTCAAAATATCTTACAAAACTCCAGTAATCAAAGCTGTATGTTAATGCATAAAAATAGACGTATATACCAATGTGACAGAAGAGAGAGCCTAGAAACAAATCTGCACACCCACAGCCAACTGATCTTCCACAGGGTGCCAAGAATGCACACTGTGGAAAGGACAGTCTCTTCAATAAATGGTATTGGGGAAACTGGGTAATCCGGTGTAAAAGAATGAAACTGAACCCTTATTTCACACCAAATACAAAAATCAATTCAAAATGCATTAAAGACTTAAACATAAGAACTGACACCATAAAACTACTAAAAGAAAACACAGGGGAAAAGCTTCTTGACATGGGTCTGGGCAATAATTTTTCGATATGACACCACGAGCACAGACAACAAAAGTGAAAATTGACTAATGGGATTGCATCAAACTAAAAATCTTCTGCACAGCAAAGGAAACAATCAACGGAATGAGAGAAAATATTTGTAAACCATATATCTGATGAGATTAATATCCAAAATACATAAGAAATTTATATAACTCATCGGCAAAACCCCCAAATAACCCAATTAAAAAATGGACAAAGGACCTAGGAAACATTTCTCAAAGAATACATACAGATGTCGGAGAGGCATGTGAAAAGGTGCTCAACATCGCTAGTCATTAGGGAAATGCAAAGGAAACCACAAGGACATATGACTCCACACTTGTTTGAATGGATCTTATCAAAAAGGAAACATTACAAGTGTTAGCTAGGGTGTGGAGAGAGGGAACTCTGTCCACTGTTAGCGGACATGTAAATGCTTTATGTTGTTGGGTGCTGAATATTTTATCTCCTTTAAGTAATGTGGGGATTCATTCTGTGATGCATTTAGGTAGCCAGGAAACAGATTTGACAATATTGGGAAAAGCTTGTATTTCGCTTTGCTTCAGAACATCCTAGTCATGATTTCCAGCAGAGAGAAAGAGGAGGAAGAACTGATGGAAATGCCCAGGAGGAAACCCAGAATGATGAGGATCCTGAGAATATGATGGAATTTAAAATAGATCTGGGCCAGAAAGTTTTCCACATCCTCTTCCGAAGCCAAGCATTCGACTGGAATGAGCTGGTCCTGCCGGGCTCATGGCCTTTGTGGCGGGACTACAGCGTGAGGTGCTCACAGGGCCTTCTCCGCCACTCTGATCTGCAGCAAGCCTGATTGTCCCACCATCAAGGCCCAGACCACACTGAGCACAGGTGACACTGTTATCAGCAAGCTCACCCACATCCTTTCCTCCCTGAGGCAGCCTACCTGCAACAGGAAGCTTAAGATGAAGGGTAAAGGGCAGCTGGAAGAGAAGAAACCTCCTGAGGCTGACATGAATACTTTTGAAGGCATTGGAGAGTATGTGTCCCCAGTGACCAAAACACCTGGGACTGGGGGGGAGAGATGTGGGAAACCAGAGTGACTCCCAGAACTTGTCAGAGAGCAGGAAATAGAGTAAAATCGAGAGTGAAACTGAGACAGAAACAGAGTGACAGAGAAACAAAGAGAGGGAAAAAGACAAAGACAGAGAGGGATAGAGACAGAGAGAAAGGGAAGAGACAGAGACAGAAGCAGAGAGAAGAGCAGCACAGCTACTTTGAGAAGCCCAAAGTGGATGATGAGTCCATGGACGCAGACAAAGGGCCTGGGTCTGCCAAGGAATTCCAAGTCCATCGTAGAGAAGTTTACTGGGTTTTCTGGCTGGAACGGCACTGAATCTCTGAAGAAGCCATAGGACAGGAAACAGCTAGGAGATTGGTTGGCTTGTCCAAAAGTGTATGTGGAGTGCTTGCTTACTTGGATGACATGGCTGTTGTCAGTGATGAAGAGGTGGATTATAGCAGAGTGGACCAGAGGACCAGGAAGGGACCCTGAGGCTGCTGGGATTTCATTACCCAGGAGGAATACAGGGAGTATAAGAACAAAGAGCTTTGCCCAAGGCTGCATTCCAGTATGGCATCCATAGGTCTGAAAGGCAGAGACCCAGGGGCTTCGAAGAAAGCAAGGACAAGGCGGAGCTTGGTGGAAAGTGGGAGACGAGTAGGCAGTCATCAAGAAAAGGAGGATGATCGAAGCTAATGGGGTTGAAGTCAAAAGACAAAAATATGAATCTCCAGTTCCAACTCCAAAAAGAATCTCCAAGGCATGTGTTCCCCCACTGCATTTTCTACGATTCCCAGAAAGCTGTATGTCCTTTTTTGAATCGTGTATAAAATTTTGTTGTATACTCAGTTCCATTAAAATTCATAAAACTTCCTAAAAAGCAGTGGCCTTTAGGGCTTTTTCCCTAGATTTATTCAGAGTGGACTTGGCCCCTGGACTAGCCGAAGTCATAGGCAAGGATTCAGAGTAGAAGGGTGATGTCCTCCTGAGCTCTCCATGTGCCTTTTTCCTTTGGGTCCTCCCTGTGGAGATGTGGCCAACCTCCCGCTGCCAAGTGTCTGCTGCAGGATTGGATCATTCCGGTTCCAGTTAGGGGCCTGCAGTAGGACCCCCCACATGTGATCTACATGGAGGATCCTCAGGTGCCCAGATGGGAGTCCTGGACCCTGAGGCCTCCGTGGTCATTGCCATGCCTGTTTCCTGTGTTTCACCCAGAGCATGTCCCCAGTCACTCCTAGCAGCAGGGCTGGACCTCTGCTGTCTACGAACTGGCTTCAGGACTTAAGACAATTGGAAATTGTATCCCAATTCCTTTGAGAGACAAAGGAATATCACAGTTCCACGTATTGAAAGGCCCTTCTCCTTCCCTAAACCAAGTGTCATGAAAATAAAATTGGAAATTGAAAAAGATGACCCTCCTCTCTTTCTTCCCTTGGCCATGGTTAGAGGGAGCCCAGAATACTACTAAAAGCCCAAGGGGCAGTGAGGGGAGTCAGCTTTTGGGGGTCTGGGGTCTGTCATCTTTCTCACTCTCCCCTCCCCATCATTCTTGCTGCATGGAGCATCCTAACCCCAAGAGGCACTTATGGGTTAGGAATCAATGAGTTGGAATCCTGGCATCAGAATTTTCTGCCTATGTGATCAGATTCTTATTATTAAACGCTTGTGGGTCTCAATCCCATGGTCATCTCCATGCACATTTCTTACCTTTCTCCCCACAGTCTCCAACCCCCAGCAGCAGTGGTGCACCGCCTCTGACCGTATAATCCAGATCCTAAACTGAAAGAAAGTCAGAACCTGGATCCCAATTCCACTTGAGAGAGAGGAGATTTCCTGACTCCTTCTCTTCCCCAAAACCAATAAAATGTGAAATGGAACTAGATGACTCTTTAGTTCTGCCTTGTGGCTGGGGCTTGGATGGGATCTTCAAATACAGAGAGGGCAAGGGGCAGAGAGTATGCTCAGCTTCCTGGGGGACTTGGGACCTGTCATCCTACTCATCACCTCTCCCGTATTCTCCCTGCACTGAAATTCCTTTACCAACCTGGGGCTTCCTCCATGACCTCTGAACCAGAACTTACAGACAGTTGGAAACCTGGCCGTGATTCTGTTTGAGAGACAAAGACATTTTGCAGTCCGTGTACTCACCACTCCTCCCCATCCCTAAACCCAGCGTTGTGAAAATAAAATGTGAAATTTTGTAAGATGAATGGGCCGAGAGTTGTCTACATCTTGCAGGGCCAGCTCTCAGTGTGCAGACCCTGACTCACAGGGCTCAGGGAGAATTCATGGAACAGACCAGAGCATGTCAGACACAACGAGAGAGGCTGGGGGCAGCATGGATTGGGACACATGATACGTGTGAAAGGAAGAGATGTCCCTTTTCGTATCTCACAAGATGTAACAGATCAAGGAACTTCCTCTAAAAGGGCTTTAGAAAAACCCAAATTTAGGGACCGGCCCGTGGCTGAGTGGTTAAGTTTGCGCGCTCCGCTGCGGCAGCCGAGGGTTTCACTGGTTCGAATCCTGGGCACGGACATGGCACTGCTCATCAGGCCACATGGAGGCTGCGTCCCACGTGCCACAACTAGAAGGACCCACAGCTAAAATATATATGGCTATGTACTGGGGGGATTTGGGGAGAAGGGGCAGAAAGAAAAAAAAAAAGATTGGCAACGGTTGTTAGCTCAGGTGCCAATCTTAAAAAAAAAACAAAAACAAATTTAAGGCAATGACACCATGTAAAAAAGTTTAAACAGGTGCTGGCTCCGTGGCCGAGTGGTTAAGTTCGCGCACTCCACTGTGGCGGCCCAGGCGCGGACATGGCACCACATTGAGGCGGCGTCCCACATCCCACAACTAGAAGGACCTGCAACTAAGATATACAACTATATACCAGGGCGGAGTTGGGGAGATAAAGCAGAAAAAAAAAAAAAGATCGGCAACAGTTGTTAGCTCAGGTGCCAATCTTTAAAAAAAAAAAAGTTTAAACATAGTAAAGACTGAATGCTTTCCCCCCAAGATGAGGAGTAAAGCAAGGACATCCACTCTCACCACTCTTATTCAACATAGGACCAAAAATGCTAGCAACTGCAGTAAGGCAAAAAAAAAAAAAGAAAAAAGAAAAAGAAATAAGAGACCTACAAGGTGTAAAGGAAAAAATAAAACTGTCTCTATTTTCAGATGACATGATTGTCTATGTACAAATACCCCAAGAAATTTACGGAAACCTCCTAGAACTATTAAATGATTTCACCAAAGTTGCTGGATGCAAGATCAACACATAAAAAAATCAACTATCTGTATATTAACAATGAACATGAGGAAACAGATTAAATATACTATACAATACAATCACTACAAAGAAAATCAACTACTTAGGTAAAACTTTAATGTACAGAATCTGTATGGTCAAAATTACAAAATTCTATTGAAAAAAATCCAAGAAGATGGAGATAAATGGAGACGCTTTCTGTGTTCATGGATTAGAAGTCCCAAAATGATAAAGATGTCAGTTCTCCTCAAATTTATCTATAGGCTTAATGCAATTCCTGTCAAAATCCCAGCAAAGTTTTATGTGTAGATGGAGACAAGATTAATCTAAATTTTATTTGGAAAGCCAAAGGCTTGGAATAGTTCTATAAGTCTTGAAAGATGAATAAAGTAGGAACGGTGGGAGGAGTCATCGTCCCCAGTAGGAAGTCTTGCTATGTAATAATAGTAACCTGGACAGTTTGGTGCAACAGAGAGAGGGCCTCCTAGATAAATGATGGAATAAAGGACCCAGAAATAGAACCACACAAGAATTCCCTACTAGTGCAAAGGTGCACAGTAATTCACTGGAGGAAGGGTAGACTTCAACAAAAGTGTTGAAGTAACTAGACAGCCATAGTCAAAAAAAAACTTCACATCTTTTACAAAAATTAAGGAATCCGGGACTTAAATGTAAAATGTAGAAAGTGAAATGTTTAGAAAAACAACAGTGGATAGTCTTTGGAATCTAGGCCAGGTAAAACGTTCTTAGATTTATCACCAAAAGCATGATCCGGAAAATGAAATGTGGATAAATTGGACCTCATTAAAATTAAAACTTTTGCTCTAACGAAGCCTATGTGAGGAGGAAGAAAAGACCTGCTACGTACTGGGAGAAAATACTTGCAAACCACACACCCAACAAAGGAGAAGAAATTGCAAATGTCAATAGTAATAAAATAACCCAATTTTAAAAGGGGGAAAGATATGAAAAGACATTTCACCAAAAATGATATACAGATGATGAATAAGCATGTGAAAAGATATTCAACACGGGTAACCATCAGGGCAATGCAAATCAAGAACACCGTGAGATATCTCTACACCCCTATCACAAGAGCTAAAATAAAGACAAATGAGCACACCAAGGACTGGTGAGGATGTGGAGACACTTGATGACTCACGCGTGCTCATGGCAATGTAAAATGGTACAGCCACTCCGGAAAATTGGCAGCTACTTAAGACACTAAACGTGCAACGACCACATGACCCAGCAATTATACTCTTGGGCATTTATCCCAGAGATGAGAACACGTATGTTCACTCAAAAAGATGAACATGGGGGCTGGCCCCGTGGCCGAGTGGTTACGTTCGCGCGCTCCGCTGCAGGCGGCCCAGTGTTTCGTTGGTTCGAATCCTGGGTGCGGACATGGCACTGCTCGTCAGACCACGCTGAGGCAGCGTCCCACATGCCACAACTAGAGGAACCCACAACGAAGAATACACAACTATGTACCTACCGGGGGGCTTTGGGGAGAAAAAGGAAAAAATAAAATCTTTAAAAAAAAACATGAACATGGATGTTTAAAGTAGCTTTAGTTTCATAACCTAAAACTGGAAACAGCCCAAATGTACTTCAAAGGGTGAATAGTTAGCCAAACTGTGGGACATCGTGTCATGAAATGCTACTCAGCAATGGAAAGAAATGAACTACTGATACACACAAAACCCCCGATGAAACTCCAGAGAGTGATTCTGAGTGGAAAATGTCAAAGCCAAAGGTCTAATGATATATGATTGCACTTGTATAATATTCTTGAAATGACCAGCCTATAGAAATGGAGAACAGATTAGTAGAAGACGGGGTTTAGAAGAAGTGGGGGCAGGAGGAAGTGGGTATGAATATTAAAGGGCAAGACAAGGAATCCTTGTGAGGGAGATGTGCTGTCTCTTGACTGTCAACGTCAGTCTCCTGGCTGTGATCTTGTGCTATAGTTTTGCAAAATGTTGCCACTGGGTGCAAGTGGACAAAGGGTACACAGGATCCCTCTGTATTATTTCATACAACTGCATGTGAATATACAAATATCTCAAGATAAATGTATAATTAAAAACAAAACAAAATGTGGATAAACGTGTGAAAGAAAATAGTAGCTAGAGAGAATCTACACAAATATGAGGTGTTAGAGCTGGGCTTCCTTAGCTGGAATTGGAACATGATGCTATTCATCCCTGCTGTGCCCCTCCTTCCCTTTCAGGCCTGGGCCCGTGTGAGAAGTGCCCAGAGGACCAGTACCCAAACAGGGAGAGAGATCGCTGCCTCCCCAAGGCCACCACCCTCCTGGCCGTAGAAGGACCCTGGGAACGGCCTTGGCCTGTGCAGCTCTTCCCTTCTCTCTCCCCACAGTGCTGGTTCCGGGGGTCTTTGTGAGGCATCGGGACACTCCCATCGTCCAAGGCCACAAGCCGTCTCTCAGCGGTATTCTCTTCTCCCTGACCCTCTGCTTCCTCCGCTCCTTGCTCTTCGTTGGTCGTCCTACCACAGTGACCTGGCTTCTCCCACAAACAACCTTTGGGATGTGTTCACAGTAGCTCTTTCCACCACTTTGTCAGAGACCATCACTGTGGTTCTGGCCTTCAAGGCCACAGGACCAGGGGGTAGAGTCAGGCTCTGCGTGGGGCCCAGAGCTTCTAACTCCATCATTCTCGCCTGCTCTCTGGCCCAAGTGATGTCCTGTGGGGCGTGTCTGGTGAGCTCTCCCCACTTTCCAGACACAGACCCACACTCTGAGCCTGGACTCAGCATCACAGAGTGTAATGAGGGCTCGGCCACCACCTTCTGTTGGGTCCTGGGCTACCCGGGCGTCCTGGCCTTGGTCAGCTCCTCTACTGCTTCTGCCCCCAGGAGCCTCCCTGACACCTTCGATGAAGCCGAGTTCCTCACGTTCATGCTGGTGTGCTGCAGCGCCTGAGTGTCCTTGCTGCCCACCTGCCAGAGCACCAAGGGGAAGGCCATGGTGGCCGTGAAGACCTTCTCCATACGGCCTCCAGCCTGCAGTTACTGGGAGGCACATTGGCTCCAGAGTGCCTCATAATCCTCCATAATCCTCTGAGACCAGACAGGAGCCCCCAGTTATGGATAAAGAGGGAGGGAGATTTAGGTACCAAAGCTAATTCTGAATCTTTGCTTTAAAGTTTTCATAAAGTATGAGCTGCTTCTTGGAAAAAATCCCAACCATGATGGCATGCCTCATTTATTCTTGATTTCTAGTAATATTCTCTCAGCAGCACCATCTCTCCAGCATAACTCTTGAGGGCACCACCGTTCCCAAGTTTTAGCCTTGGTTTTCATCAACTGTCAAGCATCGCTGGATCTGACCACTTCTGCCGTCTTTTTATTTGTGGGAACAGCTTTTTCCTTGATCTTCCTTTGGCCAAAACTCTAGTTGACTATATCCCTCAAAATTAATTGTATTTCTATATATTAGCAATACAGGAATTGCAATATAAAATACAATGCCTCTTACATTAGTATCAAAAATATAGAATGCTTAGGAATGAATCTGAAAAAAGATATGAAATATCTATACACTAAAAATTATAAAATATCACCGAGAGAAATTAAAGGAGACTTAAATAATGGTAGAGATACAACTCGTTTATGGGCCTGAAGACTCAGGATTGTTAAGATGCTCTTTCTCCTCCACTTGATCTATAGATTTGACACAATCCCAATCAAAATTCCAGCAGGCTTCTTTTTTTTTTTTTTTAACAGAATTTGACAAACTGGTTGTGAGATTCACACTGAAATGCAAAGAACGCAAAGTAGCAAAAAAACTCAAAACTAAGATCAAAGTTGGAGAGACATCACTATCTGATTTCAAGACTTATTATGAAGCCACAGTAAACTAAACAGCATGGCAGGAGCATAAAGAGGGGATCAGTCTAGCAGAATGGCAAGTCTAGAAGCAGACCTCCACCTACACAGACAAATGACTTTGAGAAAGTACAAAGTCTCTATAGTGGAAGAGAACAGTCTTTTCAACAAATAGTGCTATAACGTATATTCATATGTGAAAATATGAAGTTTGACCCATGTAACATATCGTATACAAAAATCAACTCGAAATGGATCATAGATCTAAATGTAAAATGTAAAACTATAAAACTTCTAGAAGAAAATAGAGGGGAAAATATCTTTGAGACCTTGGATTGCGAAAAGATTTCTTAAATTCAACACCAAAAGCATAATCCATATGAAAACGAATTGGTAAGTTGGAATTCATCAAAATTAGAAATTCTGCCCTAGGGGCTGGCCCCGTGTCATAGTGGTTAAGTTCGGTGCACTCAGCTTCAGCGGCCCAGGTTCATGGGTTCAGATCTGGGACATGGACCTACACCACTTGTCAACCATGCTGTGGCAGTGACCCACATATAAAGTGGAGGAAGATTGGCACAGATGTTAGCTTAGGGCTAATCTTCCTCAAGGAAAAAAAAAAGAGCAAGTTTGGCAATAGATGTTAGCTCAGGGCTAATCTTCCTCAGCAAAAAAAAAAGAAAAGAAAAAAATCTACTCTAAAGAAAACATTGTTAAGGCAATAAAAAGTCAAGCCACAGAACAGGAAAAATCTTTCCAAATCACATATCCAAATAAGATGTGTCAAGAATGTTAAAAGAAAAAAATCCTTCAAAACTCAATATAAAGAAGGCAAACAATCCAGTTTTTCTAAAAAAATAGGCAAAGAGTTTTATCACACACTTCCCCATACAGGATATAAGGATGGTAAATAAGCACAAATAACATTATTAGTCATTAAAGAAATGCAAGTTAACACAATGATGCTGTACCACGACACACTGTTAGAAACTAAACTGAGACACTGACAATATCAAAGTTGGGTGAGGATGGGAGAAGCTAGATCACTCGCACATTGCTGGTGGGAGTGCAAGACGACACGGCTACTTTGGAAGGTGAGTTTGCAGTTTCTCATACAATTAAACACACACTCACCATATAACCCAGCAATCCCGTGCCTGAATTTTCACCCTGGAGAAATGAAAACTTATGTTTCCACAGAAACCTGTTCAAGAATGTTCATAGCACCTCTAATCATAATTGTCAAAAATTGGAGTCAACCAAATATCCTTCAGCAGGTGAATAGATAAGCAAATTGTGGTAAGTCCATGCCATAAAATGTTACTCAGAGGTAAAGAACAGCTTAATAATACACACAACTCAGATGAATCTCAAAGCTACACCATGTGAAAAAAGCCAGTCTCAAAATGTGAGATATTATATGACTTCACTTGTGTGGCATTCTTGAAATGACAAAGTTATAGCGGTGGAGGATAGATCGCTGATTGCTGGGGGTGTGGGTAGAGGGAGGATATGACAATTTCAAAAGTAGCATAAAGGAGGTCTTCTTTTGCAGTGATGGAACTGTTCTGTGTCTTGATTGTGGTGATTGTTATATGGATCTACACATGTATTAAAATACACAACTTTTCACAACTGAGAAAAAGGTCATATTAGTATATAATTCAAAAAATAAAATTAAAAAAGATATCCAGGGATACCAGGTAAAAAAAAAATTGTGAGAACTTGCTTGGAAAAAAAGAAACAGACCCACAAAGACATCAGATAATGAAATATCATAGTTGGCCAGAGGCAATATTTGAAGAGATAATGGCTACAAATTATCCAGTGCTGATGAAATGCACTCCTCCACAGAGCCAAGACTCCCAAACCCCAAACAGGATAAATATGAGGAAATCCATACCAGTAAACATTGTAGTGATGATCCAGAAAACTAAAGACAGAGAGTAAATCCTAAAAGTAACCAGGGGATAAAAGAGAGATTATCATCAAAGGTGCAACAGGAAAACTGACAACCAACTGTCTGACAGTCAGAATGGGGACCAGGGGAGCGCTGGCCACGTGTGCACAGCGCTGCCAGAAAGAAAGTGCCGACTCAGAATTCTCTTCTCAGCAAAACATCCTTCGAGAATGAGGGTTTCATGTCTAGAAAGGATGGAAAACTGAAGGCAGACCAACATTCCTACCAAAATCAACTACAAAATTTAAAATAAATTTTGATAAAATTTAAAAACAATGTTTAAAGGAATTAGAGAATAATTGAATGAAGAAGGACAACAGGGGTCCAATTTTGAAGAGGGGAAATCCTGGAAGGAGAAATGGAGGCCAAAAATGCATTGAAAAGACATCACTGCAATACTGAAAGTAAATAATGGTCCTAAGAATCTATACTCTTTGGAATATGTTTTAAAATAAACCAGATATTGGGGCCGGCCCAGTGGCTCAGCGGTTAAGTTCGCACGTTCCGCTTCTTGGCAGCCCGGGGTTCGCCAGTTCGGATCCCGGGTGCAGACACGGCACCGCTTGGCATGCCATGTGGTGTTAGGCGTCCCACATATAAAGTAGAGGAAGATGGGCACGATGTTAGCTCAGGGCTAATCTTCCTGGAATTTCATATATGTATGATACATATGATACATGTGACATATATGACATATGACATATATATCATATATATCACATATATATGAGGGAGAAGTGAAATACGTGAGAAAAATAGTACAAAATGCAGGACAATAATAAACTAAGTTAACAGGTTAAGGCGTAGCATCATTACAATAAGCCAAGAATGTATGTTTTCGTCTCTAGGATTAATCACTAAAGTAATATATACATACATATATCCTCAAAAATACACCGTAAAATATGCAAAACAGCATTTGATAACATTAGAAGGAAATACAAAAAAATACATTGAAAAAGTTGAACACGCCTCTTTCAATCACTGATAGAAAAAAGTCAGGACGTAGAACATCTGAAACACGTGATTAATAAACTTGACCTATTTGACAAATACAGAACAGCTTACCCATCAGCAGAAGATTTCACATTATTTTGTACGTCAAATTTTATTTACTCATATTGACCCCATGCTAGGTCACATGGCAAGCTTCAAAATATTTCACAGGCTTAAAATCATTCAGTATATACCCTGTGAAAGATAGAAATCAATAATAAGCAAATATTGAACTGCTTGGGTATTGAGCAATATACCTTTAAATACATTTCTAAACTGAGCAATATAGTTTAACTTGGATTAAAGAAGTTATTACAATAGAAATTAGAAAATCCTCTGAACTGAATTACATTAGAGATATATCAACTAACTATTTCTTAGAGAGAAATCTGTACCTTTAGTTTCATATAGCAGAAAAGGAGACAAGTGGAAAATAAACGATTTGAGATTCATCTTGAGACACACCAGAAAAAGGTTAGCACAGTTCAAATACAGCCAATAAGAGAAAAAGAAAAAGGGAATGAAGAGAAGAAATCCATAAAATACAAAAACCAATGTTCAATAAAGTCATCAAAGTGAAATGTAATGTCACGAAAAGTTTAATTAAATTGAATAACATCCAGCAAAGCTAATCCAGATAAGAGAGAAGATACAAATTACCAATATCAGGAAGGGAAAAGATGCCAGAGACCTCAAGACATTAAATAAGTAGGAAGAGAATTTACTCACGGGAGAGGCACCCCTGTGGTCCCTGGGAGCCCGTGCATGTTCTTGCTGGGTGTGCCAGGAATGCAGAGGTGAAGTTGCTCTTTACATATGCCATTTCCCACAGGCGTGTTTACAGGGAGGATCCTTGGTGGCTGAGGTGACATCCACCACTGCACACAGAAAAGGCTTATCTCTGCTCAATATAAAAGCAGTGAATCCTTCAAATTCAGGGTTCTTCTCCTGTAACATAATTCACTGTGTGCAGATATTCGCATGGACACTTTGTATCACCCCACGATGATGATGGGGCAGGGTGTATGGGGATGCCCTGAAAGCACCATGCTGACACGCTGGCACCTGCTGCTGCTGTGAGTAATCAAATCATTTGTCTCTGACCCAGGAGGCTTGTGTCTTATGTCAGCATAAATAGTAATTGTCTTCCCCATTATCTTGCAAGTAGGATAACAGCCTAGGCACTTTGTAGTTTTTGACAGTATTGGTGATGAGGACAGGAATCTAACAGAGAAATGGATTTCTGGAAGAGAAAGGACAAGGGGCCTCTGAGAGCCAGGTGAGGGGGTATCAGAGGATTCTCTGGGATCCAGTAGAGAATGCTCTCACCCAAGTCACAGGCAAGGGGAGCAATAAGGGTTCCTCAGCATCCTCCTCCTCAAAGACTGTGTAGAGGCTGAGTGGCAAGAAGTAAGATTGAAACAAGCCACCCAAATGTGCTCCCTCTAAGAGGGAGGAGGAAGCAATGTTATCACGACCGTGGGCAGCAAGTCTGTGGCCTCAGCCAAAAGGCAGGGTGGCTGTGGCCGATGATCAGAGCTGAGAAAAGTAGTGTCAGCAGTATGAATATAGCTTTAGGGAGACTGAAAACAAGTTCATTTGTTGAGCCCAAGCAAATGCCACCAAAAGGGAAAGTCATTGCACGGCCTTGCTTGCTGGTATGGAGCTGCTCTCATCCCTCCGGGAGGCTCCCTCCTCTGTGCCTGACCTTCGCTGCTTTAAGGAAACAAGCCAAGGTTACTGGGGAACTTCAGGGAAAGGCGTGACTCAAGCTTTCCTAGCTCAGTTGGAAACAGGTGTCCCAGTCACCATTCTCCCTTGTCCCAAGTGGGAGAGAGTGCTGAGTACAGGGGTGGCCTATGGTACCCAGGAGAAGAGATGGAGCCAGGGTGGAAGGTGAGGCGTAGAGAGAAAGAGTCTCTGAGCCTGGGCTCCATCTGGGTGCTGGAGGCCCACAGGGGAGGAGGTAGCGCTGACCCTGGAGTGAGGAGCCAAAAGAGGAAGGAAAGCCTCCCAGACTTATTCTGTGCCCCCAGGCTCAATGCCCCAAACCCCGCCCTTCCCGATTGCCCTGAACTCTCAGAACCTCCTGACCAGCATGTGTTCAACCCCTTGGTCTCTGTTCCGAACAACAAATTCAGCTGATAGGATTTGAGCACAACTTGTAGAGGGAAAAAAAATCAAAAGTTAAAGTAAACTAATAGGTCAGGACTCCGAGCCAATCCCACATCTTGTAGGTACAGCTGGCACTGCTGAATGCATAAGGAAACTCGCGTGTTGCGTGCTTGCACTGTAAATGCTCAGGGAGTGTCAGGGGACATTCTCCTGCTCAGGCATGGAGACGTAGAGAAGTGCTCGTGGGACAGCTCCTGCCCTTCACCCCCAGTGCGGGCGCCTCTGCCTCCTGATGACCAAAGCTGTCACTATGTAGACGATGTCCTGTTGGCTGGCAAATCGGAAGCCTCAGTCCCCACGGTCCAGACTGTGATGTTGTCACCCTTCAGCCAGCAGGAGTGGCTGAGAATGCTGACACCATTTGGGGCCCCGCTTATCAAGCAAAATTTCTTGGGACAATACAGGTGGGTCCACAATGCGCCTCCAGCAGTCAAGGAAAGACTGCTGCTCCTTCAGCCCCACCGCCAAGACGGAGGCTCAGCACCTGCTGGGACTCTGAGTCTGGGAGGCAGCATGTGCCTCTCTTGAGCATTTACCTTGTCCTCTCTCAGCACCCTTCAGCAGGGCCAAAGCCACCAGGCTGTGCTGAGAGCCATTCAGGAAGCTGTGGCATCCCCCCACCTTAGTGCCCACAATCCTATGACCCCTTTGAGCTACAAATCTTTGTGACTGATGATTTTGCTGATCGGAGGCTGTGGTTAAAAAAGGGCATGGATGCCCCTTGAGTTTCTGGACTTGTCACTTCCCTGAAATGTCTACCAGGCACAAACATTTTAAAAAGCAGATCTAAACTCATTACTGAGGTTTGTTGAAATGGAACGCCTACCCGTGGAGGGCCCAGGACTCTCCAGCCTAACGTCCATACTGGGGGAAGGATCAGCTCTGAGATACGACTCACAGGACAGGCTTCGCCGGCCAAATGGAAAAAATGTGGTCAGGGGAGCAGCTAGCTCTACGTCATCTCAGGTTTTCCTGATGAACGGGTGGCACTAACCTGTTTCCTAGGAAGCTTTATTCCATCCACCCCTTGCTTCATTAGGTCCCTGAACTCACAGAGGCTCCTCCATATGTGCAGGCCTGATCTGCTGGTGGTTTGGTGAAGGTAAAACCTGATGCCCACTCACACCTACTGCTCTTCAACTTCAGCACGGCCATGCTGAACCAAAGGCGGGCAAGGCTGTTCCCCACGGTGGGAAAACCCAAGGCTGTTCCCATAGCTCTAACATCATCTAACCCGATGAACCGTGTTGTATTTTTGAGCTCCCGGGCCCTTGCCAATTGAAGGACTACAGACTAGTACATTAAAGACGCCCCTCTTTGGTGCCACAAACTGAGGAAACAAACCATAGTTGATGGACTGTCTAAGTACATGCCCGTGGTAAGGTCCACTCTCTGACAAGACCGACTGGGATCAAGCTGCTGAGGAAGGTGCACTGCCCAGCCTGTCATCGCACATAGCAACACATTCGCACAACAGACTGGCCAGAGTGAGAGAAGATCCTCAGGACACGCCACCCTTGTGACTTCTGCCAAAAGTTGGCCAGTTGGTCTCGTGGTGAAGGAGGCCACCTCGTATCGGGCACTGACCCTGCCCGCTGCTAACAGATTGACCACTCTGGATTGAGAGCCTCCTCTCAGGGTGACTGTTGATGCTTCACTCTTGGTGACACATTTTTCTAGTTATATTGTTGCTGTTCCTGTCTAATCTGCTAATTCTGGCCACATCATTGTAGCCTATGAAAATAAGCTACACCATGATTTTGGCTTTCTGGACCATCTACAGTCTGAAAATTGTGGGCATTTTGTCACAAAGGCTTCCCAACAATGGGCCAACAGTCAGGTATCTGATGACATTCTACATTCCCTATCATCCAAAGGCGTCACTGACTCTACATTCCTCACCTCCTCCTTGTCCTCACCAGTCAGCAAGCCAGTTTGGCCAGTGAATGTGACCATCTCCAGAAAGGGATCATGTCCTCATGGCCACTTCCTGACTAATGATCAAGACAAAGGGTTTATATGGGATTATGGATGCTCATTTTGAATTATAGGATCCCACCTTACGGATGAAAGGTCCGGGTGTGACTGGAAATAAAGTTGTAGGTACTTGGAGGGAGCACACTGATTTTTGTGATGGTGGAGGGTGAGCAACAACCCCGGCACCTAGGGAGGAAACACCGTAGACCTCAGACAATTACTGCTCATTTTGTGCCCTAGGTCCACCACGCCTCCACTTGAGCGAACCCAGTTCACGTGCTATGGAGACAGAAAACTCATGTGGACATATACCTAAGTGGCCTAGCACTATGCCATGTATGACAATCACAGCTGCCACTGAGATGACACTGTCCGTGTGACTTAACTAAACTGATATAACGGTGATCCAAATAACGCGTAACGATAAATCTGAAATTGGTATGGCTGGAGCCTCTTCAGGATATATACCTACATGTGGAGGCAAGCAGGTCATGAAATGTCTCTCCATTTGGGATTAGCAGTTTAGTCTAAACTCCTTGGGGGAGTCGTAGAGTCATATTATATAATAGCCTAGCCTTAGAATACATCCCGGCTACCTAAAATGGGACTTATTGCTCATATCGTGCCCCCTCCCACCCACTAGGACGTATTCACAATTGGCTGAGTCTAGGACCTAAGGCCATAGTTGAAGGCCATACTGCAGTTGGGCCTCATTCTTCTGCTTAGAGTCCTGTTGATAGTAGCCTTAATTTAATGCCGTATGAGACAAATTGAACAGATTTAATGCCAGCCTCTGGGGGTCAGATCAGTCAGAGTGATACATTCATGTGAAAATTCCTGAATATGTTAGACTGAGAAGTTGGAAGAGGCAACTGCCATGGGCCCTGTGTGTCCTGCATGCTCTTACTGCAGGTGCACAGAATGCAAGGCCCTGACGACCTTCCCCAGGCCATTTCTCAGAGTATGATTCTAAGGAGCACTGGACGGGGAGGGATGAGCACGTTTGCTCC
The DNA here is from genome assembly GCF_041296235.1 of Equus asinus. Classification (NCBI taxonomy): domain Eukaryota; kingdom Metazoa; phylum Chordata; class Mammalia; order Perissodactyla; family Equidae; genus Equus; species Equus asinus. The sequence goes on from NC_091798.1 coordinate 6,357,058, forward strand.
TCTTCACTACGAAAGCAGTGAATCCCTCAAGTCAGGCCTCCACTCGTGTAGCGCAGCCCACGGCATCTCCAGCCAGCCATCAGGAGCCTGCATCGCCCCTGGGGAACCGACAGAAGCCAACAGGAAGCCCATGGTTTCCTGTGACTAATACTGTCCTTCGCCTCTGACCAAGCTGTCTCATAGCTTTGGCCAGCATCCATGAAACAGTAACAGGATGACTTACTAGCTTGCAAGAAGGGTAAAATCCTAGACCTTTTATAGTTCTTGACAATTATAACAACTCTCAACAATACGTTTCATAATTTAGAGGAAATGGACAGATTCGTCAAAAAACACAATTTTCCAAAACTGACATAAGAAAATCTAAATGCTCCTATATCTATAAAGGAAATTGAATTCATTATTAAAACTTTCCAACAAAGAAGATTCCAGATCCAGAATCTTTCTTTGATGAACTATTTCAAATATTTTGAAAAGAAAGAATGCCAATCTGTGGCCGGCCCAGTGGCACAGCGGTTAAGTGCTCACATTCCGCTTCGGGGGCCCGGGGTTCGCCAGTTCGGATCCCAGGTGCGGACATGGCACCGCTTGGCAAGTCATTCCGTGGTAGGCGGCCCATGTATAAAGTAGAGGAAGATGGGCACGGATGTGAGCTCAGGGCCAGTCTTCCTCAGCAAAAGGAGGAGGATTAGCAGATGTTAGCTCGGAGCTAATCTTTCTTGGAAAAAAAAATAAAAGAATGCCAATCTTACACAGACTATTCCCAGGAATAGTTGAAAAAGGAACACTTTCCAACATGATTTTCAAAAGCAGCAAACCTTGATTAACGAATGGAAAACAAGAGACCAATAGCTCTTATGAACCTAGATTCAAACATCCTCAGCAAAATATCAGCATTCAAATCCACCGCTATGTCAAAGGCTAATATCGCGGATCCAAGTGCAGCGTATTCCATAAACACAAAGTGGCTTATCAGGCAAAGAAAATCAGTGTAATTCACCAGATGAATAGGAAAAAAACACATGTGATCAACTCAATAGAACAAGTAAAATAATCTAGTAATTTTCAATACCCATTCATGATTAATTAAAAAATGCCTCTTAGAAAATGATGAATACAAGAGAACTTACTCTAATTTGATTCATCTACAGAAATGTTTCCCTCACGTTGACATTGGAGCTAATATTACTTCACAAACCACTTGGAAGGATATAAAGTAAACATGGAATGTAGACTCTGCTCTTACATCTCATTCTCCGCATTTCCTGGATGGAGATTTTCCACGTGAATCTCCTCTGTTCCAAATTTTCTTCATACACACACAGAAGCAACTGATACCTCCCTCAACGGTTTCTATAATCCAGCCAAGTGCTTTGGTGGGCAACGTTGTCCACGGCCATCTCCCACCTAGACCATAAACTGAGGGCGGAGGCCATGCCTGCCTCCCTCGTTCCACTGCCCAGCACGAGGCCCTGCCCACGAGAGGAGAGCAATAGAATCCCATTGAGTGACTGCGCAAGAGGCACAGAGCATACCTTAAGGATATCACATTTTTCACATGCGCCAAAGACAAGATATGTAACCACTTCAAGAATTATGCTTGTTCTTTTGTAGGTGGGGCACAGAAGCCTGGGGATCCAGAAGAGGACACCTGCTTCTACCAAACGTCTCAGGGAAGGTTTCCTAGCAGAGCAGACTTTTCAGGGTGAAGAGGAGAGCCAGTAACAGAAGTGGAGACGGACAGGGCTAAAGCTTGCTGGTAGCACCTGGGCCACATGAAGAAGGGTCTTGAATGCCGAGGACATCTGAATTCAGTCCTGACTGCTACGGTGATCCATTTAGGTTGATTCACAGAAAACACAGGTACATTCAACACTATGAACTCAACGATGACAGATGCTTCATGTGCGTGGGATCCAACTGAGTGACTTGCTCTTCCCAGTGGATGTGCTGGTGGGAAAATCGCACATGGTCCATGGAAACAAGTAAAAGTTGCACAACTGAGCTGAGTGAATAGATGAGTGTGAAGAAGAGACACATCCAGCGAATGAGAGCCCAGGAAATAGACTTGGTTGTGCAGTGACCATCATTCTTACAATAAGACATGAAACATGAAGCTGTGATTAAAAACCAGGAATAAATCACTGGGTGATTTTTTTCACGTTACTTAATCTCTCTCTGATTCTTCTCCCTTCTGCCAGTGGAATAATAACAGTACCCTCTTTAGAGTTTAATGAGTTAAAGTATGCAGTGTGCCTAGAAAAATCCTTGGCACTTAGCACATACCTCAGACTCCAAACAAAACCCAGTTCTCCTTTGTAATATATTTTATTATCATGTATTTAATTTAGAAGATGAAACTTACGGAAAAGGAAACACCTAACCAGAATTTGCCGTGGAAACATTCTCCCTGTCAATGTGTAGGTCCACCTTGTTCTTCTCAAATGATTGCAGAGCTTTCCCTCGTCTAGGTGGTTACTTATTTTTCCACAATCTGTATCCTATCAACAGCCTTGCAATTATCTTTGTATCTTAAAGTAAATTTTCAACAAGTTGGTTGATTGGTCAAAATGAACTTTATGGGGGCCAGCCCGGTGGCGCAGTGGTTAAGTTCGCACGTTCTGCTTCTTGGCGGCCCGGGGTTCGCTGGTTCGGATCCCGGGTGCGGACATGGCACTGCTTGGCAGCCATGCTGTGGTAGGCATCCCACGTATAAACTAGAGGAAGATGGGCACGGATGTTAGCTCAGAGCCAGGCTTCCTCAGCAAAAAGAGGAGGACTGGCAGTAGTTAGCTGAGGGCTAATCTTCCTCAAAAAACAAAAAAACAAAAAAACAAAAAAAAAGAACTTTATGTTGTGATACATATTATAAAATATGCATATAACTATTCTTTAAATTTGTACATCCTCCTTCATTTTCTGCTTCTCCACACCTTCACACAGTGGTATTTATGTGCTGTTAAGTGACAAACAACAGAAACGGAGACCTCGCCATCATAAGAATCAAGGGGAGCACACTGACATTCCGCGGCCGCCCCAGAACTGCAGGAAGAGAAAGAGAAGGATGGGGCTGCTCCAGGCTCCCGCCCGGCGTCCCTGCTCCCTCCCAGACTCCACTGCAGGTGGGGCCTCCTCTCCGGGGTACTGGGCCTCGGCTGCTGCACGGGGTGGCCAAGGCTGCAGCCACGAAGGTCGTGGGCTCCCTCCAGCACAGCGAAGCTCACTGCCTGTGGGGCATACAATTAAAAACAAAGCCTCCTGCCGCTGCAGAAATCTCTCCGCAAAGGCAGGAGAGCCAGAGAACAGGGGTTTATGACTATTACTGAATAAGCATTAGTCCCAGATTGTGACACCCATCACAGACAATCTATGAAAGGGCACGCACACAGAAGGAAATCCCACCATTTCGTGTAGCCTGGCGACAACCCAGGCATCACACGTTCAAGATAAACCGCAACTAGTCCTCAGGAGCAGGCTGGCAGCACCTGTGCCATGCACAGATCATCTAAATCCACCCAGCGGTCAGGGCCGCCGTCCATGTCTCCTAAGTGCCTTTACCCAAAGGAGAAAGGCTGTCTGGCCTTTTACGACAAGAGGGAGGTTTGTAACTGCGAGCCACACCTGCTGAAGGCAGCTTCCCAGACGCCTGTCGGGCCTGGGGGAGGGGCTCCGCCTCCCAGACTGCAGGTAAAAAGGTTTCCCCTGTGAATAATTTGTGAAATTTCTCAGCTGAAGATTTGACATTAGAAGGGCACTCTGTGTGACACATAATTTAATTTTACAGAGATGGCTCCTGGGTCCCAGAGAAGGATATTCTACATCTATGAAAAGTTGGCGAGAGGGTTCTTTAGCTTCTAAAACGGTTTAGGTATATATCAAAGGGACAGAGAAAGACTTTACAGATACGAGTTTTCCTTTGGAAAGGCTCTGAAAGAAAAAGGAGGGTGAGCCTCTCTCCCTTTCGACACCAGGAAATTATTTTTTTTTCCTTTTCTATTTGCCCTTATCCTACACCTGAAGATATTCGATGCCCCCTCTGCCCTCTGCCTCCCCCCTACTCAGCCACTCCCCGCTCCTCTCTGGTCTCAGCCCCGTGATTTCCAGCTGCCCTCCCCTCCTCCGCTCTCACCCCCTTTCCTTAACTCAGGGGACCCCCGCTCTGCCTGGGCCTCCTCCTCACTGCACTCCAGAAGCTCTCTGCAGGCCCGAGCTGGGCAGCCGTGGGGACCCCTCACACGGCTCCTGCCTCCAGGCAGCCCTGCATCTTGCGGTCCAGCATCTGGAGTGCTTGCATGACGGGCGTCTGGCTTTTTCCTCGTCTGAGGCTGGAGGGAAGTCTGGAGCCGGTTATCCCATCGCAGGCAGAAGGGGCAGCTCTGAAAGGGATTGAAGTAAATTCTTGGTGAGTGACGTCGGGCTGGCCTTTGCTATTAGTTTAAAATGACACATTTCTAGCTTAGTTCGTAGTGTTAAGGATGTTAGACTGTTACTCTCAATACTGTGATTACCCATATCTTAACAGATCCCCCTGTATGTGTGTTGGTGGAGATGATAAAGCCTTAAGTGAGACGGCCGGGAACCACCTCCCCGGGAGAGTCCGACCCCTATGGTCGTGGACGCGTCGGGGAGCAGCTGTGCGTCTGGAGCTTGTTCAACTTCAGTAAGGAAAACTGACAGAACAAAGACTCATTAATAAAGAGATTACCTCATGTTGAAATATCATTTTGAATTTGGTGGCTCAGCTGAAATATAAACATTTTAAGGCAGAAAAGGAAGAAAACCTCGGGGACAAGAGTGGCCTCTGGTCACAACGTCCCAACAGCCACTTTTGCCTTCCTCTCAGCTTTCTGCCACAGCCTCAGGACCTTCGCCAGGCCTAAGGCCCCTCTTGGGCCCTTGGGGGCAGCTCCGTGCATGACAGGGCCTGTGGCTCTGTGTACCTGGAGCTCTGTCTTTGCACACGAGTCCTGGTGGCCGGAAGGTGACCAAGGCCCCTTCTGAGGGCAGATCATGTTCCCAAAACAAAGGAAGAGCCCTCCCAGGCCAGAATATACTTAGTCAAAGTCCTTTTGTTCTGTCAGTTTTCTTTATTGAACTTGAACAAGCTCCAGACGCACAGCTGCTCCCCGACGTGTCCATGAGTATAGGGGTCGGACATCTCCCAGGGAGGCTGGTTCCTGGCCTTCTCACCTAAGGTTTGATCATCTCCACCAACACACATAAGGCACACTTGGGCCTTGTCAGGGAAGGAGGGCTCTCTGAAAACCTCTCAAACATACAACGGGAGTCATGCCAACATACATCCACATTTCTCTGTTCCTTCCAGGCCAGTCCTCAGAGAGACCAGGAAAGCCAGTTTCCTCCAAGAATGAGGAATCCTTGGAAGTGAGTCTCATCTTGAGTCAAAGAGGAAGAATCTCTTGCTGTCAAAGACGACTGCCTAGGGTCTCAAGCAAGAGCTGGCAACAGTGTCCCCAGATGCTGACAGGCTTCCAGGACTTACACCAGAATATTCACGAGGCCAACGGGTGAGGCCTGGCTCATCCTTGCAGAGAGGCCCTGCAGCAGACCATGGCCCAGAACCGGAGGACAAGTCTCCTTACGGATGTCTCTTCTGTCTTGCACTCACCTCCTCCCAGGACCAACGTGGCTGGCCCCGCCCACCCCACTGCCCTGAGCAGGGTGGAGAATTACCACACCGGCCTCTGCCACACCCCGTCTTCACACACTGGAAAGGGCTTACGCTCTGAACTTGCCCTGCTCTCCTCTCCTAGTGGCTCCCCGCCAAAGCAATGACCCTGATGGGCTCTGCTGCCGGCCTGGGTCAGAGTGGCCACGGCCTCCACGGGAAGGAAGTCCAGAGGCAGAGATCTGGGGAAAGGGTCTGGGCCACCTCGCTCAGCCCGGAAGGCGTCTGTTCCAGTCAGCTCTTCCCTGTGCAAACAGCTACCTCCCACTTCCTAGGACCAGCTCCAGGCCTTGCCCATTCGTGTTCCCGAGGGTCAGCTCTGGTTGTCCCCACAAGGGAACTCTACTGAGAATACCCAAGTACTAGGATAGGTGCCGTGGACCCTGCGTCCTGCACCGTCACCTCTGTGCCCGTTTCCTGTGCTTTTGCTGGCAGGCCTTAGACCCCAGCGGAAGAAGCGGACCTCTGCTGAGTCTGAGCCGAGTCTTGAACTTAAAGACGATTTGCGCGCATCCCTAACGCACTTGAGACCGCAGGATATCGCGGTTCCAAAGACTCATGACTCCTTTCCTTCCCCAAACCCAATGGCACGAAAATAAAGCGTGAAATTGAAGGAGATGACCCTGATCTCTTTCATCCTGGTGGCAGGGCTTGGATGGGACCCAGAACTAGAGAGAACGACGGAGAGAGGCCGAGGGGCGGGAGGGGCCTGGGGGCTGCCGCCCTCCTCCCTGCTCTCATGCGTTGCTGGTGCTCTGCGTCACCGGCGACCATGGGACAGCTTGTGGCTTCAGGGATGACAAGCTTTCAGTCCTGCCTTCAGCGCTTTCTAGGAGGCTGTCGTCGTCCTTTAACGGACTGGGCCTCACCGGGCGGTAAACTTGAACTGTCGGTTTCCGACTTCAGCGGTCGGTTTGGGGAGAATGTTGGCTTTACACTTAGGCGGAGACGTGTACTTTACACGGCGGACTCGCTGTCTCTTACACCCGCTTCTCCCCATTTCCCGGGAGAAGTTTATCAAAGTGAATAACTCCCCTTTTCAGATCAACTGACTCCAGTCTTTCTCTTGAAGAATTTCTCTCACTACTCCACACACACGAGCATATTGGTCACTCTCCCAACCGTTACTAATAGAACAGCCAAAATAACTAGCACCGCGGTCCTGCGACGAATCCGCGTTTCCGTGGACCACGTGAGCCTCATGAGAACTGGGGTGGCTCCCTGGTCGCTAGAGGGCGCGCGGGAGTGGCCGCGGCTCCAGAAGTGCATCTTTGCGACCGTCTGGACCCCCTGTCTCGAGCGTCAAGCCCAGGCAGAGGGACTCTGCTAGGACCCGCTGGGGAGGACAGTCCACCCACAGTTTGGTCAGAGACAGGCATGGGCGCAGGTGCATCTGCTGGAGCCCAGCCGCCGCTCGGAGGCCCTTCCCCTGGGGGCATCCCTGTGCAGATGGAGGCGTTGGTGCCTGAGGCCGGCTTGGCCTGGGCTCCAGGTTCTCGCCCTGCCCGGCCTTTCAAAGAGTCTCCTTCGGGGCACAGAAAGGGGTCGGGGGCACAGAAAGGAATCGGCGGCCCCAGGTGTGCCAGGGCCTGGGTTCCCCCCTCTTGCTGACCGGAGAGTTTTATACTGAGCCTGCAGGCTGGATACCCACCCCCAGGCCCCCACCCCGCCCCATCCATCCACAGGCCTCCAGAGGCAACTCGCTGCGCTCAGTTTCATGGAGCATCCGAGTCAGGACTGAAGGGAAGCTGCTCTGCCCCGGGCTGGGACCTCGATGACCCAGCGGTCACAGCCTCCTCTTCCCCACTCTTTCCGCAGGCCTGCAGGAGGTGCCAGCCGCCACCAGGGGGCACCAGGGACGCCAAAGGGCTGGAGCGTCTGTGATGGGGGAGGCGAGGATGCCTGCGGTGGGAGAGTCGGGGGGAGGGGTCCCTTGAGCACAGAGGTGGTCACTGTGTGTCGCGAGCCCGCTCTCCGCAGCCTCAGTCTTTCCTCCCATCAGCCTGTCCTCACAATTAGGATAAAATGGCCATGGATTCCCTCAAGCACTTCTCTCTGCTCCAGGCTCTTCCCCCCGACAGTCTCTCTTACAACGTAGTTTTCATGATGTCCCTCAGGAAGCTGCAATGACTGTCTAAGCAGATAAAATGCTTCCCAGTCATTCCCAGGGCACATCAGAAGTGTCACTGGCTCACCCGTCGCCCGTAGCTCTGACCCGGGCAGACCTTCCCCCGGAGGAGAACCCGGCAGTCGGTTCCCTCCACGTGCAGCGGCTGCACCGGAGCACTGTGCTCATCCCGGCGCTGGACCCCGCCGAGAATCTTCGACGTGTTTACTCAGGAAGCGTTTGTAGTTGAAATAACAGTTACATGGTTACTGAATATGTTGTTTCACACTGAAATACAGAAACAATTTCCCTTACACTCATGATTTCCCTAAACTGTAAAGTTGAACACGTGTTTCCTCACAAATGCTCAAGACACGTGGCCCCAAAATCATTTGAAAAACACGTTATCAGGTCCACCTGACCCTCCAGAGTGATCCTGAGAAGAGAGTCCAGGTCATTTCCTAGTCCTCTGCCCAATCCGAGGGACTCCCATAGAGCTGTTTCAGATTTCAGGGGGAAAACAAACAAAAACCCTAGCCATTTGGACCCTCTTGACTCCTGACATTCTCGGTCCTTAGGTTTCTTTAGAACCGGCTGGGCCCCTTACAGCCATTGATGCTCAGGCGCCAGTCTGGGTCATTAAGTGAGAATCTCTGGGAAGGGACCCTCATCAGGATAGGTCCACCCTCTCCAGCTACTTCTAATCTGCAGCCCGGGCATGAGTCACGGTCACTAATGTCCCACCTCCCTGGAGCACAGTGAGCTGGGAATGGACCAGGAGGCGCCCCCCACCCCCACCCCCCCAACCCTGCACTCAGGTGCAGCTCGTGGCGGAGCGCATGGTCTTCCTCTAAGGGAGCAGAGCTCAGCTCAGGCCCCACGTGAGAATAACTCAGCCAGCTTTTCACAAACACAGAGCCCTGGGTCCCAGCCCCAAACTGTTAAGTCTAAGCCACTGAGATTGGCCTTTGAGAAAGCCCAGCAGGCGACTGCGCTGGAGAGTCAGGGCCGGGAGCCTGGCCTACGGCAGAGTTCGCTGCAGACGGGGCCTGGACTTTGCTGAGTGTTTAGACTGGTGGGAGAGCTACACCTGCCCTGGGAGATGAGTTGAACTGTACCGAGTGTGAGTCAAGGTCGGGGGCAGCATAACAGGGCAGCACTTCGGAGGGCTGTCACTGCCTGGGAAGACCTCTGTGCACCGAGTGACTCACTGAGCCCCGAGCGAGGCCTACGAGCCAGCTTGAGGAACAGCACTGGTGCGAGATGGGAGAGGAGCAACTAGCCCAGAAGGAGCAAAGGCCCCAAGACGAAATTGCACCCTGGATTCGGGGAATGAGAGAAGGTGTGTGTGGCCAGAGCCTGGATATTGAGAGGAGAAGCATCTTGATCTGAAGCTGTCAAAGCAGACATGGAATGAATGTCAGCCTGAAACGTCAGAGAAATAGTTTGGCTACATATTGGACGTGTAAGCAGGGTCCCCAATTAGAAGCAATGACTGTTGTCCATGGAAGTGACCTTACTGTCTGCACTGTTTCAATACCAGCATGAATCAAAAGCCAGTTAGTGCCACAAATATTTAGAAGTTAAGGTGTTGAGAACTTCTGCTTGATCAGGAGAAGCTAATGGGGAAGAAAAAGAATTCAGCAATTGTTTCTGCATTTCTGCACTGGAAACAGCCTGGATGCGGTGGCCATGTACAGAAAGGGAGAAGCCCCGAAAAGGTGTCGAATTGGGGGTGATGCTGGGTGTGGAACTGAGGGGCGGGTCCTGAAGCGTATACCTGCCCGCGTCAACGCGAAGGGCTCTCCGCTGGGGAGAAAGGTTAGGTTTACCAGCGTTGCGGGAGGGCATTGCGGTCAGATCCTGCCTTAGGCTGCCCCCTTGGGCCATCAGTGTGGGGGTGTGCACAGGTTTCCTGTGGGAAGCCCAGTGTCTGGCTGGGGGTTTCCAGACCGTCTGGGCACCTGGAAATGGAGGGTGGAAGCTGTCTCTGGAAAGGAAGAGAATGGAATCTTTTTAGGTGACGTGGAGCCTCCAGGAAGACTCTGGAGCCCGTACACACTGAGCTTGAGCTGACTTAAGATGGTCCCACTCACTGTATGTCCGCTCCCGTCCTGTCGGGATGTAAACAACACACATCTGAGGGACCCGGTCGATTTATGGATGATTCTTGGATGGTTTCCAAGATTGGAAATTTATTCTAAGATCCGTGATCACAGCCTGGACTGCATCTGAGATTCTGAGGCCAAAAAAGCAAGTTACCTACGTTCTTGATCACAGAGTCCCACACCTGCCTTCTCTCCCACCATAGTCGTTCCCTCGATTATGCCCGCCTCGTCCCTCTGTCAGCATAATCACGTCTCAAGTGCCTCCTCTTGCAGAGAGCACAGCTCTGTTCTCCCTCTCTCCTCCCCTCTCTCACCTCTTCTTTCAAGCTAAACCTTTCCCAGGGGCCCCAGCTCTGCGTTCCTGACTGCCCCCACTGCTGAAGCCTGACCTCTGCCCGACCCTTCACTCAGATGCCTCCTCTGCAAAGCCAAGGGCTTCCCGACCCTTTAACTCTCATTCGTGGAGGGGAGGCAGGGTTTGTTTCGCACTTGGGCACCTGGGCCCGGAGACCCTTGGAGCCAATACTGGAGCTGGTCTCTGGTTAATCCTGTCCCACTTATGCCATCAGACTCTCTTCTAGGTGCCGCTTGGAAGGGATTATGCCGCTATAGTGAAAGCACTGAATTAGTTTATCTCACTTAATCCAGAGACTTTATGTTGGGTGGGTTTGAATCAATCACTTCCAAGGCCTTTGTCAGCCCTGGACCTCCCATGGGCTACAGAGGCTGCCGGAACCGAGAGAGGCGGACACAGTTCCAGTCATTTCCACCCCCTGATCTCCTGCACTCCAGAGGGCAGAGAAAGAGCCAGCTCCTTGCAGGCCCTGGACTAGACCCTGTGGCTGCAGAGAAAATTCAAGAACAAAAATGGAGGGAAGTTGGAGGGGACCTGCTTCCTGTGTGTTTGTGGGAGGCTGGCTGCGTTATCCATCTTTTATTTTGCATCTTTCATGTATTTGATAAGCACTTTTACAGCCATTAACCTGTGGGCCCTGCAGGCTTCTCTGTCCTTACACGTCTTGGTTCATTTTACTCTCACACAAGCCTGATGGAAGGTGTTCTGACTGTACTCATTTGACAGGGAGGAAACTGAGGCACTGCACGGTAACTGCCTTAAACAGGGACCCACAGCTGTAATGTCAGAGCTGGGAAGGAGAACCCGGCACTGTGGCCCCCAAGTCCATGCCCCTAACAGCTGTCTATGCTGCCTCTCAACTGCTTGATGGTGCGTCCCTCACAAATTCCTGATTTTAACCGGATTGCATGTCCGCTTTGCTATTTCTTCTTAGTCTGTATTTTTCACCTCTACACGCTCCATGTTGGTTGTTTGCATCTTCCTGTTATGTCCTCGTGCTCCTGCCTCCTCTCCATGCTTGGCTACCGTGAGGCCATTTCTCATGCCCGTTTCAAAGTCCTTCTCCACCCGTTCTGCCCTCTGTGTGTTTCTGGCCTGCTGATGGATTTTCTACTAGTGGTGAATTGAACTTCTGTTTTGTTGCATGCCAGGTAATTCTATGTAGGAGACCAGCGCTGTGCATCCTTGGCTGCTGGAGAGGCGTGTTCCTTTAATGAAGCTGGGCGCTGTGCTGTGGTGCAGTTACCTGGAAACGCAGATGGGTGAAGGATTGTTTTGAATCTGCGTTAGCTGGGACCAGCCCGGGCTTCCGTCTGTGGATAATTTGGCCCCACTGCTGAGCACTCTATTGGAAGCCCCTTGGATTAGGGGTCTTTCCACTCTGCTGCTGGGGACACAGGTTCTTCAGGCCCTGAATGACCGCAGGGGTTTCCCAGCCTGCTCCTTTCTGCGGTTCTGACCCAGTCCAGGCAGTGCCCGCCCAGGCCTGGGCTCATCCCTGCTTGGAGGGGGACCTCCCTGGAGATCTCCAGAGCCCACCACTCTCCCTCTCACTCCATCTCTCTCCCCCTCCCTCCCTCTCCCTCCCTCTCTCCCTCTCTCTTCTTCTCTCTCCCTCTTTCTCCCGCTGCTCCCTCCCCCTCTCTCCCTCTCTCTTCTTCTCTCTCCCTCTTTCTCCCGCCGCTCCCTCCCTCTCTCTCCCTCTCCCTCTCTCTCTCCCTCTCTCTCTCTCTCTTCTTCTCTCTCCCTCTCCCTCCCTCTCCCTCTCTCTCTCCCTCTCTCCCTCTCTCTTCTTCTCTCTCCCTCTTTCTCCCGCCGCTCCCTCCCTCTCTCTCCCTCTCTCTTCTTCTCTCTCCCTCTTTCTCCCGCCGCTCCCTCCCCCTCTCTCCCTCTCTCTTCTTCTCTCTTCCTCTTTCTCCCGCCGCTCCCTCCCTCTCTCTCCCTCTCTCTTCTTCTCTCTCCCTCTTTCTCCCGCCGCTCCCTCCCCCTCTCTCCCTCTCTCTTCTTCTCTCTCCCTCTTTCTCCCGCCGCTCCCTCCCTCTCTCTCCCTCTCTCTTCTTCTCTCTCCCTCTTTCTCCCTCTCTCCCTCCCTCTCTCTCCCTCTCTCTTCTTCTCTCTCCCTCTTTCTCCCTCTCTCCCTCCCTCTCTCTCCCTCTCTTTCCCTTGCTCCCTTGCTCCTTCTCTCCCTGTGCAGCTTCCTTGTCCTGCACTCACCCCATGATATCCAGCACCTTCCATCCAAGTTCTCAACTCAGGAGGCCTCCCTGACTCTGTCTGGATTCCCTGTCTTGCCCTGAGGCCTGGAAACTGCAGGCTCTGAGCTGGGCACCTGTAGACCACCCTCCCTCCCCCCACCCCCAGCCTTGTCTTCTGCCTTCAGCCCACTGTCCTGTGCTCCTGTTGTCCAGCGTCTGAGAACCATCAGCTCACTACTTTCTCTGGCTTTTTACTTGTTCAATGCAAGGGCGACGGGAAGGAGCGGCTGCTTTGTTTGGAAATCATTCCTTGGTTAATTGCAACTGAGATTCTCCATTATCGTAGAATGTGTATTTTCTAGATCAGTTCTTAAGAGTTGAGAATGTTTGATTTTTATTTTCAAGTCTGTGATTGGCTAATTATTTCATCAGTCACAGGTAAGTCGTAAGAGATTACCTACTATGTAAATATTCATCTTTTATCTTATTTTCAATTAGTAAGTCACACTTCAGACTGGAATTACTAAAAACCACCAGGAAGTAAAGGCGGGGAAAGAAACCCCAGGAGCAGAAAGGCCCTCAGGTATGGGTTCTCAGTCGTATTTCTGTTAGAGGAACTTTCTGTCCCACCTCCATCCTGTTCCTGCTTCTGAGGCACTCACCCCAGGCCCCAGATGGAGCAGCTCCAGGAATGGCAAGGTGTCCTCAGTGTCCTGGCAGCTTCTGCCCCTGCCCACAGCCCTGGTGACCTGAGGCGGCGAAAGGCCCCGCCTGTGGGCGGGATGTAGGCGGCACATGAGCAGAGCCCTCCCAGGCAGTCAGTCAACCGTCAAAGCGCTGTCAGTGTTCTCTGAAATGGGATTTATGGAACCAAAATGACATCCAGACTCTCACTTACCTCCTGACCTGTCCCTGTGACTGTGGCTAGGATGTTAGGACTCAGGCAATGCTGCATCCCTGAACCTGCTGTTTCAGGTTTTCTTCTCTCTCCCTAACTGAGAAAGTCGTATTTGGGCCTGTCGGTGCAGAGGGAGAGCCTCTGAGGAACCCTCATCAGTGCGTGTGAGTTATGCCAAGGCTCATCCACGTCCCTCTCTCCTTTCCAGGCCGGCGTGTTACACCTTGGAGTGGCCATGAGGTTCGGAGTTTCCCACGAGAATGAGAATTCCTTGAATGTGAAGAGTTGAGGGGGAAGAATCACATAGCATCAAAAGCAATTTCCCAGGGGCCGGCCTGGTGGCGCAGCAGTTAAGTTCGCACGTTCTGCTTCTCGGCGGCCTAGGGTTCGCTGGTTCGGATCCCGGGTGCGGACATGGCACTGCTTGGCAAAAGCCATGCTGTGGTAGGCATCCCACGTATAAAGTAGAGGAAGATGGGCATGGATGTTAGCTCAGGGCCAGTCTTCCTCAGCAAAAAGAGCAGAATTGGCAGTAGTCAGCTCAGGGCTAAACTTCCTCAAAAAAAAAAAAAAAAAAAGCAATTGCCCAGCATCTCAAGCAGAAGGGCGTAAAGAAGAGCTGGCGACAGTGTCTCCAGATGCTCCTAAATCTGTAGGATTAATGTTGGACTGTTAGAACTGTTCGTGAGGCCAGCCCGAGTCCAAGGAGTGAACCTTTGTCGTATCCTCACAGAGAGTACCTCTCAGGTTTGTCTCTTCTATGTTCATCTTCAGGGTCCCTTACTGAGTAGCAACAGCTGGCCCAGCCATCATTCTCCCCTGAGCAGGACAGAGAACGATGGGACCGGCCCCTGCCCACAGGTTCCCTCTGCACGTAGGATGAAGGACTTGATGCTCCAAGCATCCTTGCTTCTCTCTCCTCTTTGCTCCTCAACAAGGTGCCCAAAGCGGTGGCCTGAGGGACTTTCCTCCTGGATTTGTTTAGAGCAGACATGGCTGCTGGGCTGCGCTGGGCCCGGGACAAAGACGCGGGGAGTGTGGGTGATGTCCGCAGGAGCTCTCGCGTGCCTTCCTCTCTCAGATCCTCCCTGTGCGCACGGGGCTGACCTCCCACCTCCTGAGTGCCAGCCTCAAGCCTGTGCCATCCCCAGTCCCTGAGAGGAGCTGCGGTGGTCCCTGACCTGTGATCTACATAGAGGATCCTCAGGTGCTGGACCGGGGTGAACCTCCGTGGTCAAGTTCATGCGTGTTTCCTGCCTTGCTCCCGGCCCCCAGGAGCAGTGGTTGGCCTCCTCTCACACTGATTCAGGTCCAAAGCTTAAAGAAAATTTTAACCTTGATCCCAATTTTATTTGAAAGGCAACGGAGTAGCACAATTCTGTACACACGTGACCCTTTCCTTTCCCAGACCAATGTAACGAGAATAAAATGTCGAATTAGACAGATGACTGTGACCCTCATCTGCTTCTGCTTTGTGGTGAGGCTTCTATGGGACCCGGAATCACAGAGGCCGAGGGGCAGGGAGGCGGCTCAGCGTTCCTGTGCCTTGGGGCCTGACATCCTCCCCCCTACTCCCTCCACCATGCTTCCTGCGTGGAGGCTCCTTCACTCAAAGGGACAACCTGACATTGGAGATAAGTGTGCTCAACGCTGCCTTCGTCGTTTCCCGGCTGTGTTCCCGCACAACTCTCGTTGCATGTCGCTGAGTCTCAGGTTCCTCCCATCCCAACTGAAGCTGATGTTTCTTGCTTCAGGAGACAGTTTTAGGACATAGGCACACACACATGGCATCATCCTGTGTATGTGAGATTATTTCCCTACATTTCTTGGTGTTCCATTTTTTTTTAAGGAAACTTTTTATTTTGAGATCATTGTAGTCTCACGTGTAGTTGTGACAAAGAATAGAGAGGTCCCAGAGAGCTCCCTCGTACCTTTTATCCAGGTTTCCCCAATGGTGATATCTCAGAAACCAAAGCACAATATCACAACTGGGATATCGAGGTTGAAAGAGTCAAGACACCGAATCGCCACCAGATCCCTCTCTTTGCCCTTTTATGGCCACACACGACACTCCCACACTCACTCCTTCCTTAACTCCTGGCCACCACTAACATTCTCCATTTCTGTATGTTTGCCGTTTCCAGAATGTGATATAATCAGAATCGCGCAGTACGTAGCCTTTGGGGACTGGCTTTTCTGGCTCGCCATAATCTCGAGATGCTTCAAGGTTTTCAGTGTATCAGTAGTGTGTGTCATTTATTGCTGAACAGTGTTCCACTGTGTGGGCTGATGCACATGGCATAACCGTGCACTCACTGAACGACAGCTGCATTGTTTCCGGTCTGGGGCTGTTAGGAATAGAGCCACTATAAACAGTCAGGGGCAGGTTTTCGTGTACACACAAGTCTTCACGAGGCCCAGATGACCAGGAGTGCAACATCTGTGTGTGCGATAATTGAATGATTTGCTTTTTAAAGAAACCGTCCAACTGTTTTCCAGATAGCTGTTTCGTTTTACGTTCCCACCAGCAATGTAGGAGCAATCAGTTTCTCTGCACCCTCACCAGCATTCAGTGTTGTCACTATTTTATTTCAGCAGGTCTGATCGTCCTTTAGTGAGTGGCGTCGGCTGACCCAGCCCATCATGGTGTGCCCTGAGCAGAGCTTAGAAGGATGAGTGTGGCCTCCGCCCACAGCTTCCTCTACGCATCATCACAAAGGAGTGACATCTCATCGTGGTTTCGCTTAGCAGTCCCTGTTGGCTAATGATGTTGGACATCGTTTCATGTGCTCATTAGCCATCTGTATGTTCTTTTCAGCGGTAGGTCTCTTCATGCTTTTTGCCCATTTTCTGATTGGATTGCTTGCTTTCGCTCTCTGGAACTGAGCACCTAAGGTATTCTAGATACTAGACTTCTTTGGGATATGCGTCATGCAAGTATTTTCTTCCTCTTTGTAGCCTTTTTCATCCTGACACGTGAGCTTTCACAGAGCAAAAGTTTTAAATTTTGGTGAGGTCCAATTTATCACTTTTTAAACGAGTGGTTCTTTTGGTGTCAAACATAAGAACTCTTTCTCTAGCCCTAGATGCTGAGGGTTTTTCTCCTATATTTTTCTTTAAGGTTTAGTTTTACATTTTACGTTTAAGTCCATAACGCATTTGAGTTAAATTTTAATTAAGGTGTAAGATCCAGGTCAAGGTTCATTTGTGTGTTTGTCTGTGGGTGTCAGTGGCCCCAGCAACATTTTTGAAGAGATTGTCATTTCTCTTGTACTGTTGTCAAAAATTAGGTGAGCTCATTTGTGTGGGTCTATCAGTGGTTGTCCCTGTTGTCCTATTGATCCGCATGTCTATCACTGCGGCCATAGCACACAGACTCA
The DNA here is from genome assembly GCF_041296235.1 of Equus asinus. NCBI lineage: Eukaryota > Metazoa > Chordata > Mammalia > Perissodactyla > Equidae > Equus > Equus asinus. Next base: position 6,373,790 of record NC_091798.1, read on the forward strand.
ATTACTGTATCTGCATAATGAGTTATGAAATCCCGTAAACTAATTCTTCTGACTTTAATCTCTGATTTTCAAATATTGAACCAGCCTTGCCTCCCTGGAATACATGACTTGTTTGTCATGTACTCCTTTTTACATGTTGCTGACTTTTACTTAGTAATATTTTGTTAATGATTTCTGCAGCAATATTCAAGACAGATGTTGTTCTGCATTTTCTTTCCTCGTATTCTTTCTCTCTGGTTTTGGTATCAAGGTAATACAAGCTTCACAAAATGAACTGGCAAGTGTTCCCTCCTCCTTTATTTTCTGGAAGATATTAGGTAGAATTGGTGTTAATTCTTTAAATGTTTGATGGAATTCTCCGGTGAAACCATCTGAGCCTGGTAATTTCTTTCTTTTTTGTTTGAGTTTCGAAATTATGAGTTCAGTTTCTTTAATAGTATAAAACTATTCAAATGATCTATTTCACATTGGGTGATTTGTGGTAGTCCGTGTTTTTTAGGAATTGGTCCATTTCATCGAAGTTGCCAGGTTTTATGTGTATAGACTCTTCGTAGTATCCCTTATCATCTTTCTGATGTCTGTAGGGTCTGTAATGATTGCCCTTGTTTCACTCCCGCTATTGATAATTCATCTTGTCTCTTTTTTCTTAGTCAGTTTTGCTCAAGTTTGTCTATTTTATGGATCATTTCAAAGAATCAGTTTTTGTTTTATTGACTTTCCTCTATTATTTTTCTGTTTTCAACTTTATTTCTGCTCCTATCATTACGATTTCCTTCCTTCTGCTTCCTTTAAGTTTAGTTTGCTATTCTTCTTGTAGGATCTTGAAGGTAGATTAGATTATTGTTTGGAGAATTTTCCTTTTTTCTAATGAATGAATTTAGTGCTATAAATGTCCTTTTCACCACTGCTCTAGCTGTGTCCCACAAATTTTTATATGTTGTATGTTTATTTTCTTTTAGTTCAATGTATTTTTTATTTCCCTTGAGAATTGTTCTTTGATGCCTGGGTGATTTAGAAATGTGTTATTGAGTTTCCAAGAGTTGGAGATTTTTATGTCGTCTTTCTGTGATCAATTTCTAGTTTCATTTCATTGAGATCAAAGAACACACTCCATAAGATTCAGTTCTTTAAATGTGTTGAAGTTTGTGTTGTGGCCAGGAGATGGTCTCTCTTGGTATATGTTCTGTGCACACTTGAAAAGAATGTGTATTCTGCTGTTGTTGGTTGAAGTATTCTATAAATGTTGATGAGATCCTATTGGTTGAGGGCGTTGTTGAGTTTCTCTATTTCCTTGCAGATTTTCTACCTAGTTATTCTGTGTTCTATTATTGGGAGAGGGATGTTGATATCTCCAACTACAATTGTGTATTTGCCTAATTGTCTATTTGTCCCTTCAGTTTCTACAAGTTTTTGGCTTCCCATATTTTACAGTTCTGCTTTTTGGTGCATAGACATTTAGGATTGCTATGTCTTCTTTGTAGGTTAACTCTTTTTCATTATGTAATTTCCCTCTGTCTCAAATCGTTTTCTTTGTTCTGCAGTCTGCTTTATGTGACATTGGTCTATCCACGCCTGCTTTCTTTGATTTCTGTTTTCTTTTTACCACCTTCCTGTGGGTAATGTGAACATGTTTTAGAATGCCATTTTGACTTATCTAGAGTGTTTGAGTATATTTAGTTCTTTAGCTTTTTTAGTGGTTGCTCCAGCTATTGCGTTACGTGCATGACTTATCACAGTCTACCTATGTTGTCATTTTACCAGTTTGAGTCAAGTTAAAACTCATCTCATTTTACGTCCATTTACTCTCTCCTATTTGTAATATAATTTTACTAAAGATTTCCTCTACATACACTTAGAAGTGTATCAGAGATGGTTACAATATTTGCTTCAATCTTCCATTGTAATTTAGAAAACTCAAAGAGGGAGGAAGACCTATTGTATTTATCCTCTTACATTCTGGTGAGCATGAAAGTCGAGGCTCTCATTTGATCTTTGTTGGCATAGGTGGGGTGCAGACACGGTTTCTCTGTGGATCTGGCTAGGTAGAACAGTCATCGTGTAAAACTTTTTCTATCTGGATAGGCTGCCCCTCCCCTAATCTTTCGGCTTGAATGGAAAGACTTCATTGGGGCTTTTTTTGTTTTTTGGGTTTTTTCGGCCTGCACCCATTAGCATTTCTGGGTTGCCAGCTTCTTTAGCTCCAAGACTGAGATATCTGAGGCAAAAAGAAAATTCTGATAGAGGGAAATGAACTCATAGGGAAGACAGTTGTAGCTGTAAAATAGGAGGAAAATTAGGAGAGTCTGGTGTCATTGAAAGCAAGGCTTATAATCGCATGATTGCAGTACAGATGGAGGAAGTTCACTAGGAGAATTCATCCCTACTCAGTTGATTCTTTTGAATGTTGTGTGTGCCTATATGCAAACATACAGCCAAACTTACACACACCTACATATATGATAGATATGTCATAGGTTCATACAAGTAGCTCCAGTCCGAATCCAGAACTATAAGGCATCTATGTCACAACTATGTCTCTTCTTCCCCTGGTGGCCCAGTGCCTGGAACTCACAGGGCGTAGACTGCTTTAGTCTCTTCAGTCTTTTCTGGGGACCCTGACCTCCCTCACCCGCTATTGGAGTCAGCAAAACTCTTCCCAATTTCAGCTCTTTGCAAATTGTTCCATGACACTTTCCAGTGACTACTTTGTGGGATGACCTCTTCTCCTGTTCTCAGGTCCCCCAGACAATCCATTGGTTCTCTCTGATTTCTCCTGCGTAGACCAGGACACTGTGCAGGTACTGTGGTTGTTAGTGATCTGTCCTCACCCAGTTGTATTTTGGGACTTGTGTGTTACCTTGTCACCTAGTTTCATTGTGAATGGTGTCCATGCCGGTTTGGCTTTTACTTTTTGGTTTCTGTTTTTATGTGGGAAATTGAAGTGGTTCAAAGGCTGCACCCCCACCTGCATCTTCCCAGAATCCTTCTCTGTGTAGTGTTCATTTGCATTTATATTATTATCAGCTTCTTTTGGGTGTTGAAGGGCCATTTGTACTTGTCATCTTCATGATCAAAACTTTGTCCATTTTTCTATCAGGTTGTTGGTCTTTTTCAAAACACTTTAATATTTGAGAGATTAGCCATTTTTAAAAAAACGAATAGAAAATATTTTTTCTTGGTCTGGTATTTGTCTTTTGATTTTACTTGTGGGTAGTAACTATACATAGCTACCTTATTTTTATACAGCTGAGATTATCAGTGTTATCAATCTTGAACTTTTAAAGTATTTCACTATTTATTTTAAACAATAATGATTCTTCTAGAAAAGAAACCTAGCCACAATACCTGTCACACCTAAAAGGAATTGACAGTAAGCCCTTCATTTCCTCAATTATCAAGTCAATGATCAAATTTTCCACTGTCTCATAAATGTGTTTCATTTTGTTTTTACATCTTTCCCGTGTGAGTCAGAATCCAAATAAAGGTCCACGTGTTGCGGTGGAGTTGACATCTCCCTCAAGCTTCTTTTAACCTATAGGGTTCCCTTCCAAAATGGGCACAGAAATGCCAATACATAATATACAAGCACAGCTGTGATTTTATCAATGGGAAAATGTCAGGGTGGGATACACACAAGAATATGTTTAGAATGGACTCACCATTTAAAGACGGGAGTTGGAGAGCTAGGACCAGAAATATCAGAACCATTTTCAGTTGTTAAGAGGCTACGAACCAGCTTGTGTTTCTGAACACCAGCTGTAGAAGAGCTGGACACAGAATGAGGGGAGAGCAAGAGGCACATAAACTGTCATGGTTCCTACAATCTAGTGGGGAAGATGACGTTAAACCTTTGAAAATTTCCGCAGTATTGTCAGAATTAAATAGATTAAGACTATCAACCCAAGACTTGTCAATGGAACATTGGACCATCTGTAATTTTAGTTCCTACTTGATTTCTTCTGGATGGAGACACTATAAATTCTTTGGAAGCAAGCAAATGTAACCTAAATTCTAATCAGGCAATTAAACCACGGGAGCAAAATCAGTGGTCCAAGTAACATCTATTCCATAAGTGCTTTTGGAACAGCCCCCCCCTCCATGACTTGCACTGCTAGGTGGCGTGGGTCGTGGAATAGGGTTTGTAACACATTCTTTCCCCTCCTCCTGTAAATCCTAACTAGCTTGGTATCAAGATGTATAACATCAAACTAGATTAGAGACCCTGAGTTCTGAGGGTGGTCAGGAGGGCTATTAGGACTTGCTGTACCCCCACCACCCAGCACAGGGCCTGGCACAAGGTAGGGGCTCAGTCAGCATTTATTGGATGAGCAGGAGAGGGGTGAGTGAGTCAGTGGCAGAGAACTGAGCCTGCAAATTCCACTATTTGCATGCAACCCAGCCTTCACTTTCTTTCCTAAAAACTCGAAGTAGTCTGAAAAGACTTTATAAAAGAATTTGTCTGTATAGACAACTCCAGTGCCATTTGAAGTAGCATTGATTCCCTATTCCTAGCTGTCATGCTTTTTCTCTGTGAGACTTTTAAAGGCAGTTAAGCTTTGGTTACACTTTCATAAAAATCAGCAAAACTTGATGAGATGTTCACAGGTGGAGACTGTAACAGAGTTGCAGCCAATGATTTGAACATGGCATGTGGATGACTTTTATTTGGAATGTTTTTTAAAAAAAAAAAATCTTAGACATTATGTTCTTCGATAATTACTGGCTTTTGAACTTTGTGTCCTACTGTGTCCAGTAGGATCTTTAATCCGAGGTTATAAAATTCTTCTTCAAGGTTTTCTACAGTTTTGTGATTTCACCTTTATATTTAATTTTCATATATATATATGACATACACACATGCAGTCATATAATTATCTTTGGTCTGTTTGGAATTCTAGTATGAGGTTAGAAGTAGTCTACATTTTTCCCCAGACAGGTACTCAGTTATGAGCAAGGATTTTTATAAAAGACAGGAACACACTGGAATGCTTTTATGCTGGGAGGCAGAATGTAGTGGAGAGGAGGTAACAATATTGGAGAGGACCCTGGAGAAGGAGTCAAGGGCCGTATCATTTAGGGCCTGCAGGCAAAAGTAAAGAGTTTGGTTTTCACTCTAAGCGCAGAGGGAAGACAGTGAAACATCTAACTTTTTGAAAAAATGTTTTATTATTGAAGTTTTTCTTATGAAATTTTTCCTACCTACACACAAAATAGATCGTGTAACAATGAATCTCTGTAACCCAGTTTCAACAATTATATCGGAGGCTTTTAAGCAGGGCAGTGAGAACACGAAATCCATATTTTAAAACATCCTTTGGGCTGCTCTGTAGAAAATGGGTTGTTTAAGACTGCCAGCGGGCAAACTGGATGAGAACCTTATGGTAGTCTAGGGGAGAGATACAGTGAGTTAAGTGGTGACCAGCGGTGGGAAGACACCTGCCGGACGTGTGGATGGAAGGGGTGGGGACGTGAGGGGAGAGGCTGACTCCGTGAGCATCCAGGCGGACAGTCGTGCCTTTACAGATAGAGGGAGGCTGGGGTCCAACACACGGCACATTCGGTCCCAACAGCCTCTTGGAGGACGTGGGCTCTCTTTCAGCACAACTGCTCTGAAGATGGGAAAGAGGGAGGGTCAGTGTTTGTGGTATGAGTTCTGTGCAGTTGTAAAAAGGAATGAAGATGATTTCTGTAAATTCCACTGTGGAATGATGTCTAGAATGTATTATTATGTGGGGGAAAGTGCAGAATAATGTGTATAGCAATTTTATCAAAGAAAGAAAGGGATAGAAATATGTATAAAATAAAAATATATAATATATAAAGGATAATACATATTATATATATTATAAAGGATAAAGGATAAAACCAAAATTTATAAGGTGAGAGAAGGGAAAGGATAGAGGGGACAGAGATAGACTCTAGATTTCTTTCTAAAGGACTTTTTTTTTTTCAGTTTTAACAATAGAACTATGAAAAATGTTTTATGTAATTTTGAAATAAATGAATAAAAAAATTTTTTAATTCCCTAAAAACAGAAGGCAGAATGAACCTCATTGTGTTTCAAGTTAGGGGCTTCACTAAAGCAAAAAAAATTTTTCAGCCATCTTTAAAACACAGCAACTTTGCTGAATGTCCTATTGGGTTACAGCCCTCTTTCCAAGCATACTGAGAGTGTTTATCGTGAATGGGTATTGAATTTCGTCAAATGCGTGTTCTGCATCAATTGGTGTGATCATCTTATTTTTCTTCTTTAGCCTGTTTTTATGACGGATTATGTTAACATCTTCTAGACTGCTGAGCCAGGCTTCAATACCTGGAATAAGGCCAACTTGGTGATAGTGTATAATTCCTTATATGCATCGCTCCGTTCAATTATTAATACTTTGGTGTGGATTTTTGCTTCTAAGTTCATGAGAAATATTGGCTGTACTTTCTGATTTGCGCTGTTTTTGTCTGGCTTTGGTATTAGGGTAATACTGGCTTTGTAAATTGAGTTAGGAAGTGATCTTTCCTCTTTATTTTCTGAATGAGACTGTGTAAAGTTGGTGTTAGATTTTCTTTAAATGTTTTGCCAGAATTTCCAGTGAAATCATCTTGGCATGAAGATTTCTTTTTCAGGAACTTTGCAGTTACAATTCTAATTTTCTTGTGATCATAAGACTATTCGGCTTATCTATTTCATCAGTCATTTTGTTTTGGTAGTTACTATTTTTCAAAGAGTTGGTGCATTTCTTCTACGTTGTCAAATTTATGAGTGTAAATTTGTTCTTAGTATTCCGTTATCCTTTTATTCCTGCAGGATCTACAGTAATATCCTGAGTTCATTCCTGATATTGGTAATTTATGTCTGTGGTTGATCGTGTTATTCATTTCCTCTGTGTCTGTGCTAATTTTTAGACTTTCTTTCAATTTCTTCCAATTTCTGAGAATGGGGCACTGAAGTCCTCAACTACGATAGTCTATTTGTCTGTTTCTCCTTTCAGCTCTATCAGTTTTTGCTTCATGTTTTTGGAGCTCTGTTTGCTGCACACACATTTAGGATTGCTACTCTTTTTGGTGCATTGATCCTGTTATCATTATGTAATGCCCCTTTATGTCCCTAGTAATTTTCTTTGCTCCATCTAATATTAATCTATCCCTCTGCTTTTTGGGTTTTCTTAATGTTTGCTTGATACATTTTTCCATCCTTTTGCTTTGTTGCTATGTTTGAAGTGAGCTATATTTTACATAATATATAATAAACAGCATATAGTAGAGTTCTGTTTTTATCCATTCTGCCAATCTATGTCTTTTAATTGGTGTATTTAGAGCATTAAAAATATTTGACTGCATTAAGTGAAGGATTGAAACTTCTCCACAGGTCCCATTACTTTACCTCTTTTTAAATATAATTTTCTTAAATATTTCTTCTACATGCATTGAACTCCACATCAAATGATATTATATTTTTTCCTCCAATCATCAATTATGATTTAATAAACTCATGAGAAGAAGGATAGACCATTACATTTACCCCTATGTTTTTCCATTTCATTTTTCTTCTTTCCTTTCTGAGGTTCCAATCCTTCTTTTGTTATCATTTCCTTTTTGATTGGAGAACTTCTTTTAGCTGCTTTTTAAGGGGAGGTCTGCTAGTGACAATTTCTTTTAGTTCTTCTTCTGAGAATGCTCTTATTTCTTTTTCACTCCTTAAGGATATTTTTGTCAGATATAAATTTTCTGGCTGGCAGTTTTTTTCTTTACACACTTGAAAAAGGCTGTGCCACTTTCCTCTGGCCTCCATGGTTTCAGATGAGAAATTTGCTGTAATTTGAATTGGTATTCCCCTATTGGTAATGCATTATTTCTCTCTAGCCTCCTTTAAGATTTTTTCTTTGTCTTTAGCATTTAGAAGTTTGATTATGACGTGTCTCAGCACGCATTTCTCTAGGTTTACCCTGTTTGTAATTTGCTTAGCTTCTTCAATCTGTAGTTTTACGCCTTTCACAAGCAGAAAAATTTCAGATATTATTTCTTCAAATATGTTTTTATCCCACATTCTTCCTCTTCTCCTCATGGGGCTATGCTGATGTAAATGTTAGACTGGCCTACAGATCCCAGAAACTCTGTTCTTTTTTTTCAGTCTTTTTTCTCTGTATTGTTTATATTAGATCATTTTTATTGAGCTCCCTGATTCTTTTCTCTAACATCTCTCTTCTGCTATGGACCCTTCCAGTAATTTTTTTATGATTATATTTTTCCGTTCCATGATATCCCTTTGGTTCTTTTTTAAACAGCTTTATTGAGATATAAATCACATACTATACAATTCACCCATTTAAAGTGTACAATTCAGGGGTTTGTATTACACTCACAGATATGTGCAAATATCACCACAGTCAATTTTAGAACATTTTCAATACCCCAAAAGGCAACCCTGTTCACTAGCTGTCACCCCCATGTCCTCATCACCCTCACTAACAACTTATTATCTGACTTTTTTATTTTAGTCATCCTAGTGGATGTTAAGTGATATCTCATTATGGTTTTCATTTGTATGCCCCTGATGATTAATGACGTTGAGTATCCTTAGCCTGTTTAATGTTTACTGTATATCTTCCTTGTAGAAATGTCTATTTGGATCATTTGCCCAGTTTTGAATTTTTTTGGTCTTTTTATTGTTGAATTATAGGAGTTCTTTGTATATTCTGGATACAAATCCCTTATCAGATATATGATTTGCAAATATTTCCTCCCATTCTTTGGGTTATCTTTGCACTTTCTTGATGAAGTCCTTTGAAGGACAAAGGTTTTTAATTCTGATGAAGTCCAATTTATCTATTTTTTTCTTCTGTTGCCAGTGCTTGTGGTGTCATATCTAAGGTCCTTTGTCAAATACAAGGTCATGAGCATTTACCCCATGTCTTCCTCTAATTATTTTATAGTTTCAGCTCCTACACTTAAGTCTCTGATCATCTTGAGTTAATTTTACATATGGTGTTGTATTAACTTTCTTTCCTTGTTTTCTGGGGCCTCACTGACTGGGAAGAGACTGCCCTTCCCAGGGTTAGCCAGCTCCTACAGACAGCAAAGGACTTGCCTGGGAGCTTACCTTTCATATACAAACTAACCAATCCAGAGCCCATACTGGGAACCACCTGCTCCTCTGGCTCTTATACCCCAGGAGGCAATAGTCCTCTGCCCTAACCATTCCAGCGCCAGGTACCAGGCAACTAGAGACAGCCTCTGCACCCCAGAGCCTGCTGAAATTATTCACACTAGCCAATCCTAAGCCTGCTTATGCTACATCGCCCATTCCTTCCTGTGCAAACTGCAACAAAGCTTTTGCCCACACTTTCTCCTCACTCCTTCTGCCTCCCGACCAACGCTGATGCTTCCTGTGTGGACCTGTGTGGCATGGCATGCACCCCTCCTTTTGGGAACTGTGAGTAACAAACTATCTTTTTTTTCTTTTTGTCCTCTTTATTTTGGTATAATTTACATGCAATAAAATTCACTATTTTTAAGTGAACACATTGATGAGTTTTGACAAATGTATGTAGTTATGTAACCTCTAGTATGATCAAGACGGAGGCCATTTACAAAACCCCAAAAGTTCCTTTTGCAGTAATCCCCTCCCCCCACCCTCTCTGCACCTAGCAGCCAACACTTCCCATTCTCTCACTATATTTCTGCCTTTCCTAGAATGTCACAGAACTGGACTCACACAGCTCGTAGTCTTTCACATCTGACTTCTTTCCAAAGGATAACGTCTTTGAGGTTCATCCATGTTACCACCACTCTCAGAAGTCCATTCCTTCTCACTTTTCAGTAATAATCCATTGTGTGAATTTACAATAATTTACTTATCCATTCAGCTGTTGATGGACATTTGGGTTGTTTCCATTGTTTGGCTATTATTAGTGTTTGGGTTAAATTGCATCACCCCCAAATTCATATGCTGGAGTCCTAACTCGCAGCACCTCAGAATGTGACCTTATTTGGAAATGGGGTTGTTGCAGGTTTAATTAGCTAAGACGAGGTCGTACTGGAGGAGGGTGGACTCCTACTCCAATATGACAGGGAATTTAGACACAGAGACACAGGGAGAATGCCATGTAAAGATGAAGGCAGAGACTGGGGTGATGAATTTACAAGCCAAGAAATGCCAAGGATTGCCAGCACAGCACCAGACGCGAGGAGAGAGGCTCGGAAGAGATTCCCCCTCACGTCCCTCAGAGGGAACCATCCCTGCCGACACCTTGATCTTGGACTTCTGGCCTCCAAAACTGAGAGACAGTAAATCTCTGTTGTCTTAAGCCCCCCAATTTGAGGTACCTTGTTACAGAAGCCTAGCGAACTAATACAGTGAGTAAAGCTGCTGTGATCGCTCAGTCTGTGTGCAGAGATACACATACAGTGGAAAACACATAACATTAAATTCGCCATCTTAACCACTGAGGCGTACAGTTCAGCACTGTTGAGTCCATTTACACTGCTGTTTGACTTATAGTTCGGGTCTCTAGAACGTTTTCATCTTGCAAAACTAAAACTCTTTACCTTTGAGACACTGATTCCTCCTCCCCCGCCCCACCCTTGGCAGCCACCTTTCTATTTTTTGTTTCTCTTATTTTGACTACTTTGGATACTATGTGACTGGAATCATACAGTATTTGTCCTTTTGTGACTGGCTTCTTTCACTTAGCATAGTGTCCTTGAAGTTCATCCATGCTGTAGAAGGTGATAGGATTTCCTTTCTTTTAAGGCTGCGTGGTCTTCCATTGTATGTATATACCACATTCTCTATCCATTCATCTCTTGATGGATATTTGGGTTGCTTCCACATCTTGGCTACTGTGAATAATGTAACAATTAACATGGGTGTGCAAACATCTTTTTGATTGAGATCCTGCTTAGAATTCTTTTGAGTATATACCCAAAAGTGGGATTGCCGGATCATAAGATCATTCTATTTTCAATTTTTTGAGGAACCTCTTACTGTTTTCCATAGTGGTTGCTCCACTTTACATTCACACCAACAGTATGCAAGGATTTCAGTATCTCTGCATCCTCGCCAAAGCTTGTTATTTTCTGTTCTTGTGGTACTGACCATTCTAATGGATGTGAGGTGATATCTCATTATGGATTTGGTTTATATTTCTCTTATGATTAGTAATTTGAGCATCTTTGCTTCTTATGATTAGTGTCGATGAAAATAATCCATAACCAATCTATAAATGAAAATTTATAGTTTATATATATGAGTTTATTCTGAGCTAAAATGTGAGGACCATGGCCCAGGGCCTTTCTTCCCAAAGGGGTGCACAGAGTGGTTATATACTCCCAAAGAGGATGTTTCACATGTGATTGAAATGTCCCTTTTACAGTATTCACAAGACTGCTCTGTCGGCACAGCGATTGATGGACACAGCAGGTAGTGGGTCTGCTGTCTTGGTGGACACAGCACGGTGGCTGGTCTGTTGTCTTGAGCCGGGTGGTCACAGGTGAGCTGGGTGGTCAAAGGTGAGTGCAGCAATCAGTTCGTAGCCTAAGGAAAGATGCTTATCCTTAAGGAAATGCCAAAGTGGGGGAAGTTGCACCTTTATCTTAACAGCATTTGTTCTTGCCATAGGAAATATTTAAAGCAGATGTACAATGCCTGCTCAACGGCCACAGTCAGGCCCTTTTGGAAAAAACAAAGTCAGGCTGAATTAGGTTTACACCAAATGGCTTCCTCATATACTCCAATATATCCTATTGCTTGCCATTTCAATTTGTCATCAATAATGTTGAGCATCTTTGCTTAGGCTTATTGGCCATTGGCATATCTTCTTTGAAGAATCATCTGTTCACGTCCTTTGCCCCTTTTTTAATCAGGTTATTTGAGGGTTTTTTTTGTTGATGTTGTCATTGAGTTGTAAAAGTTACTTATAAATTTTGGAGATTGACCTTTATCAGATACATAATTTCTCCAATTCTATGGGTTGCTTTTTCACTCTGACTGTTTCCTTTGACAGAAGTTTGTGAGTTTGATGTAATCCTGTTTGTTTATTTTTGCTTTTGTTGTCTGTGCTTTTGGTGTCATATTCAATAAATCATTGCCAATTCCAATGTCCTGAAGGTTTCCCCATGTTTTCTTCTTGTAGTTTTACAGTTTTAGATCTTGTGTCTAGATCTTTAAGCCATTTTGAGTTAATTTTTGTATATGGTGTAAGGTATAACTTCATTCTTTTGCACGTTGATATCCAGTTTTCCCCAAATTATTTGTTGAGACTACCCTTTTCTCATTGTGTAGTCTTGGCACCCTTGTCGAAAATCATCAGCCATACAGGGGAGGGTTTCTTTCTGCCTCTCCATTCTGTTCCATTGGTCTATATGACTTCTTTATGCCAGTACTATACTGTCTTGATTAGTGTTGCTTATAGTATGTTTTGAAATCAGGAAGTGTGAGGCCTCTAACTCTGTTCTGTTTCAAGATTGTTTTGGCTCTTCATGGTCCCTTGAGATTTCATATGAATTTTAGGGTATTTTTTTAAATTTCTGCAAAAAAAAAAAGGCTATTGGGATTTTAATAGCGATTGCACTGAATCTTAAGATTTCTTTGAGTAATATGGACATTTTAACAATATTAAGTCTTCCAATCCATGAGCGTGGGATTTCTTTCCATTTATTTGTATCTTCTATGATTTCTTTTGGTAATGTTTATAGCTTTCAGTGTACACTTTTTTTAATTGAGTTCGTAATAGTTCACATCATTGTGAAATTTGAGTTGTACATTATTTCTTGTCTGTCACCATGTAAGTGCTCCCCTTCACCCCCTGTGCCCACCTTCCACCTCCCTTCCCCTGGTAACCACTGAACCGTTTTCTTTGTCCATGTGTTTGTTTATATTCCTCATATGAGTGAAATCATGTGGTGTTTGTCTTTCTCAGTCTGGCTTGTTTCACTTAGCATAATACCCTTGAGGTCCATCCATGTTGTTGCAAATGGAATGATTTTGTCTTTTTTTATGGCTGAGTAGTTTTCCATTGTATATATATACCACATCTTCTTTATCCAATCATTTGTTGATGGGCGCTTGGGTTGCTTCCTGTCTTAGCTATTGTGAATAGTGCTGCAATGAACATAGGGCTGCATATGCCACTTTGGATTGTTGATTTCAAGTTGTTTGGATAGATAGCAAGTAGTGGCATAGCTGGGTCATATGGTATTTCTACTTTTAGTTTTTTGAGGAATCTCCATACTGTTTTCCATGTGGCTGCACCAGTTTGCATTCCCACCTGCAGTGTATGAGGGTTCCCTTCTCTCCACACCCTCTCCAACATTTGTTATTTTCAGCCTTAGTGATTATAGCCATTTTAACAGGCGTAAGGTGGTATCCTAGCATAGTTTTGATTTGCATCTCCCTGATGGTTAGTGATGTTGAACATTTTTTCATGTGTTTATTGGCCATCTGTATGTCTTCTTTGGAAAAATGTCTGTTCATATCCTCTGCCCATCTTTTGATTGGGCTGTTTGTTTTTTGTTGTTGTTCAGTTGTGTGAGTATCTTCTATGGAGATTAACCCCTTGTCAGATATATGATTTGCGAATATTTTCTCCCAGTTGTTGGAATGCTTTTTTGTTTTGATCCCAGTTTCTCTTGCCTTGCAGAAGCTCTTTAGTCTGATGAACTCACACGTTTATTTTTTCTTTTGTTTCCCTTGTCTGAGAAGACATGGCATTTGAAAAGATCCTTTTAAGTTCGATGTCAAAGAGTGTACCATCTATATTATCTCCCAGGAGTTTTATGGTTTAAGGACTTATCTCCAAGTCTTTGATCCATTTTGAGTTTATTTTTGTGTATGGCGTGAGATAACAGTCTACTTTCATTCTTTTGCCAGTGGTTGTCCGGATTTCCCAACAGCATTTATTGTTGAAGAAACTGTCTTTTCCCCATTGTATGTTCTAGGCACCTTTGTCGAAGATTAGCTGTCTGTAGATGTGCAGTTTTAGTTCTGGGCTTTCAGTTCTGTTCCATTGATCCGTGTGCCTGTTTTTGCAGTGTACAAGTTTTTAACCTCCTTGGTTAGGTTTATTCCTAAGTATTTTGTCCATTTTGGTGTTATAATAAATGGTGTTGTTTTCTTAATTTCTTTTTTGGATTAATCTTTGTTAGTATATAGGAATACAAGTGATTTTTGTGTGTTGATTTTGTGTCCTGAAAATTTGCTGAAATCATTTAGGAGTTGTAAGAGTTCTTTTATGGATTCCCTTGAGTTTTCTACATGTAAGATCATGTCTTTTATGAACAGAGATAATTTTACCACTTCTTTTTCAAATTACATGCTTCTTCTTCCTTTATCTTGCCTGCTTGCTCTGACTAGGGTTTCCAGGACTATGTTGAACAGTACTGGTGAGGGTGGGCATCCCTGTCTCGTTCCTGGTGTTAGAGGGAAAGTTTTCAGTCTTTGCCGTTGAGTATGATGTTAGCTGTGGGCTTTTCATATCTGCCCTTTACCATGTTGAGATAGTTTCCCCCATTCCTAATTTATTAAGTGTTTTTATCAAAAAATGGTGTTGAATTCTTTCAAGAGCTTTTTCTGCACCAGTTGAGATGATCATATTTTTTGTCCTTCCTTTGGTTCATGTGGTGTATTATATTGACTGATTTTTGTATGTTTAATTATCTTTGCATTACAGATAGAAGTCCCACTTGGTCATGGTGTATCATCCTTTGAATGTGCTATTTAGTTCTATTTGGTAGGATTGTGTGGAGGATTTTGCACCAATATTCACAAGGGATATTGGTTTTCTTCGCTTGTTGTGTCTTTGTCTGGTTTTGTTATCAGAGTAATGCTGGCCTCATAGAATGAGTCTGGAAGTGTTTCCTCCTCCTCAATTCTTTGGAAGAGTTTCAGGAGGAGTGGTGTTTATTCTTCTTTAAATGGTTGGTAGAATTCTCCAGTGAAGGCATCTGGTCCTGGGCTTTTCTTTGTTGGAAGGCGAGAGATAATAGAAAATATATATTGGCCTCTGTCCCTGATTCCAGGGGCAGAGCTCCTAAAATCCTTGTAAAGTCCTAAGTGATAAGATCACTAGGTGCACCTTTGTTCTATCGAGGTGTCTCTAGGTGGGCTCCTGGACGGCTCCTGGATAGGGGCTGGTCACCAGAAAAGCCAAGCCATTATTAGAAGCTTGGAGTTTTCAGCCCTTTCCCTACTTTTTAGAGAGGGGAGAGAGGCTGAAAATGCAGTTAATAGTCTGTGCCTGTGTAATGAGGACTCCATAAAAATTCCAATAGTCTGGAGTACGGAGAGCTTCCAGGCTGGTGAACACATCCACACCAGGAGGATGACGCACCCCAACTCTATGGGGACAGAAGCTCCCATGCTCAGGGCCCTCCCCGACCTCACCCTATGTAACTCTTCATCTGACTGTTAAACTGTAGCCTTTATCATATCCTTTAATAAACTGATAATCTTAAGCGTTTCCTGAGTTCTGTGAGCCACTCTAGTAAATTAGTCAAACCCAAGGAGGAGGTTGTTGAAACCTCTGATTTGTAGCCTGTTGGTCAGAAGCACAAGTGATAGCCTGGGCTTGCGTCTGGTGTTTAAAGTGTATGTCTGTGGAAGGAAGTCTTGTGGGACTGAGCCCTTAACCTGTGGGATCTCATGCTATCTCTGAGTATATAGTGTCAGTATTGAGTTAAATTGTAGGACACTCAGCTGGTGTCACAGAGAAGTACTTGGTGTGGGGAAAAACCTCCAGACATTTGATGACCAGAAATGTCAGGAGTGAAGTGTTCTGTGTGAGTAACAAAGGAGACTCACAAGTGAAAGAAAGACATTGTAGGGAAGAACTGGGTTTTTCCCTACATAGGAAGGAAAAAACAAGTTTTTTCCAAAAGAGGAGGTTTTTGATTACTGTTTCAATCTCCTTACTTGTGATAGGTCTGTTCACATTTTTATTTCCTCATGATTCAGTCTTGGTTGGTTGTACATTTCTAGAAATTTATCCATTTCTTCTAGGTTATCCAATTTGTATATAGCTTTTCTTAGTATTCTCTTACAATCCTTTGTATTTCTGTGGCGTCCGTTGTAATTTCTTCTCTTTCATTTCCGATTTGATTTATTTGAGCCTTCTCTCTTTTTTCTTAGTGAGTCTAGCTAAAGGTTTGTCAGTTCGCTTATCTTTTCAAAGAACCAGCTCTTAGTTTCATTCATCTTTTCTATTGTCTTTTTGGTCTCTATTTCATTTATTTCTGTTCCGATTTTTATTATCCTTCCTTCTACTGACTTTGAGCTTAGTTTATTCTCTTTCCAGTTCCTTTAGGTGTGACGTTAGATTGTTTATTTGAGATTTTCTTTGTTCCTTGAGATAGGTCTGTATTGCTATAAACTTCCCTCTTAGCACTGCTTTTGCTGCTTCCCATAAATTTCGACATGTTGTGTTTTCATTTTCATTTGTCTCCAAGTATTTTCTGATTTCTCCTTTGATTTCCTCATTGATCCAATAATTGTTGGTAGCATGTTGTTTAGTCTCCACATATTTGTGACTTTTCCAGCTTTCTTCTTGTGGTTGATCCCTAGTTTCATACCATTGTGATCAAAAAAGATGCTTGATGGGGCCGGCTCCATGGCCGAGTGGTTAAGTTCGCATGCTCCACTACGGGGGCCCAGGGTTTGGATCCTGGGTGCAGACATGGCACCGCTCATCAGGCCATGTTGAGGTGGCGTCCCATATCCCACAACTAGAAGGACCTGCAACTAAGATATACAACTGTGTACGGGGGGGAGGGGGGAGGTTGGGGAAATAAAGCAGGAAAAAAAAAAAAGACTGGCAACTGTTGTTAGCCCAGGTGCCAATCTTTAAAAAAAAAAAAAAAGATGCTTGATATTATTTCAATCTTTTTAAATTTATTGATATTTGTTTTGTTTCTCAACATACAGTCTATCTTTGAGAATGTTCTATGTGTACTTGAGAACAATGTGTATTCTGCTTCTTTGGGATTAAATGTTATGTACATATAACTAACAAATAACATATATATGTAACACATGTATTATCCATCCATTGATCTAAGTGGGATATTAAAGTCTTCTACTACTATTGTGTTGCTGTCAATTTCTCCCTTTAGATCTATTAATAATTGTTTTATATACTTTCCTGCTCCTATGTTAGGTGCTTATATATTAATAAATGTTATGGCTTCTTGATGGATTGTCCCCTTTATCATTATATAATGTCCACCTTGTCTTGTTCTTTTTGACCTGAAGTCTATTTTGTCTAATATAAGTAGACATCTGCTTTCTTTTGGTTGCCATTTTCTTGGAGTATCATCTTTTATCCCTTCACCCTAAGCCTATGATTGCCTTTAGAGCTGTGATGGGTCTCCTGGAGGCAGCATATTGTTAGGTCTTTTTTTTCAATCCGGCCAACCACTCTGTGTCTTTTGATTGGTGAATTCAATCCATTTACATTTAGGGTGATTATTGATATATGAGGACTTAATACTGCCATTTTATCTTTGTTTTCTAGTTGTTCTGTTTCCGTTGTTTCTTTTTCCTTGTATTTGTGTCTGCCATTTCAGTTGGATGGTTTTCTGTGATGTGTTTCTCAGTTTCCTCTTTTTTTATGTTTTGTGACTGTGCTCTGAATTTTTATTTAGTGGTTACCATGACATTTGCATAAAAGGTCTCATAGATAAGATAGTCCATTTTCTGCTGATAGCATCTTATCTTCATTTGCCTCTGCAGGTTCTCTTCTTTTGCTTTTCCCCTTCTATGTTTTTGTTGTCGCAAATTATCCCTTTTGGTATTGTGAGTTTGTTACTAAATTGACGTGGCTATAGTTATTTTTAATGCTTCCTTTTCCTTTAACCTTTATGTTATAATTAAGTGTTTACTAACCTATTCTGATATAGAGTGGCAAATTTCTTATTTTGTCTGTTATCACCTTGCTCAAAGCTTTGTATAACTTTACCTTTTCATTTCAGATGGGAGAGCTCCTTTCAACATTCTTGTAAGGCAGGTCTAATAATGACAAATTCCCTTAGCTTTGGTTTTCTAAGCAAGGCTTTATTTCTCCTTCATACCTAAAGAATAACATTGCTGGGTAGAGTATTCGTGACTGAAATTTTTTATATTTCAATATTTTAAATATATCATTCCATTCTCTCCTGATCTGTAGAGTTTCTGCTGAGAAATCTGCAGATAGCTTAATGGTGGTTCTCTTATAGGTTATTGTTTTATTTTCCCCTTGTTTTCTTTAATATTCTTTGTCATTGACTTTTGACAGTTCTATTATCATGTGTCCTGGAGAAAGTCTTTTTGCATTGAGATAATTAAGTGTTATATGAGCTTCATGGATTTGTACACCCAGTTCCTTCCCCAGCTATGGGAAGTTCTCAGCTGTTATTTCTTTGAATAAGCTCTCTGCTTCTTTCTCTGTCTCTTCTCCTGGGATACTCATCATCTTTATGTTGCCTGTCTAATAGAGTTGGATAATTCTCACAGAATTTCTACATTTTAAAAAAATCTTAGTTCTCTCCTCTCTTCTGCCTGCATCTTTTCCAGATTTCTGTCTTCCAGCTTGCTAATTCTCTCTTCCATATGGTCTGCTATATTTCCAGTGCTTTCTAATGCATTCTTTCTCTCATTTATTGACCTATTCAGCTCCAGAATGTCTGTTTGGTTCTTTTTAAAGTTTCAGACTCTGATAAAGTATTCCTTGTGTTCATTGATTTTATTCTTGAGCTCATTGAACTGCTTTTTTGAGTTTTCTTGTAGCTCATTGAGTTTCTTCGTGACAGCTACTTTGAAAACTTTATCAGTTAGATCACAATCTTCCATGACTTTATATTTGGTTTCCTTATATTTGGTTTCTGTTACTTTCTTTTTGTGGTGCTGTGTTACTTTTTGTGTTACCGTGGCTTTTTTTTTTAAAGTATGCTTTTTTCATGAGGAAGATTGGCCCTGAGCCAACATCTGTTGCCAACTTCTTTTTTTCTTCTTCTTCTTCCCCCAAAGCCACCCAGTACATAGTTGTATATTCTAGTTGTAGGTCCTTCTGGCTCTTCTATGTGGGATGCTGCCTCAGCATGGCTTGATGAGTGGTGCATAGGTCTGTGCCCAGGATCTGAACCAGCAAACCCTGGGCCACGAAAGCAGAGTGTGCAAACTTAACCACTCAGCCACAGGGCCAGCCCCTACTGTGGCTTTTTGTGGTACTTGCTGAGTTATTCCTTTGCCAGTGCATTTGTCATAGCTAACACTTTTCTTATTTACATGTAGCTTTGGGTTATTTTATTCAAACTTTTCAACCGGGTGGAGATTAGAGGCTTTTCTTTTGTTTTTTAGTAGGTGGCACTATAGCACTAGTTTTTGGTTTCTGTTCCCTGAGCTGCCTCCACCTATATTTGAGGATCTGCATGGTCCACCCGCTGTTGTCTCTGTTTGAAGTATCACTGGTACTCTCATCATCACTGCCTGTGTCTCTTGGGGTCACTTGATGCCTTGATGTTGCTAGCGTCATTATGGTCACTGACTTCACTTTGAGGGCACAGGGATTGCTGACACCTCCACAGCATCTAGGATCACCTGTGTCAGAAGCTCCACCACTGTGGAAGGAGGAGGGGGAGTGTGTGGGGGGGAGCCAGGCTCACAGGGCACCACCTGTACTGTTACCTATTACTTTGTAGTTGCAGGCACCACTGCAGTAGGGATGTTGGAGTCCTCTGAAGGCCTCCACTGCTGCTACTTGGCTCTGAGCTGTGGCCAGAGGCCCAGGATCACAGGACTCCACCTCCCCTGCTGCTCCACTCCCCACGGCTGCAGATGCAGCCATGGCTGTTGGCTGGAGTTACACCCGTGCCTCTGCTGCTGCCCACTGTGTTCTCTGAGGCTGAGGATGGCTGGCTCAGCTGCCACAGCTGGAGCCCAGGGTTCTGGGCACCACCTCTGCTGTTCCCCCATTTAGCCTCCTCTATGTGCTCCAGTCCACCCACCACATGTGTACCGAGGTGTGGCTCTCTCTGGCATCCTGGTCTGTTGGGCAATGTGGCCTTTGTTGGGTTGTGGATGTTTTACTCGCTGTAGACTGAAGTGGAAAGAAAAAGGGATCCCCTCATGCTGCCATGATGCTGACATCTCCAACCTATCTTTTCAATGGCAGTTGTCTCCTGATCTGTTGGCCTCGATAAACCTGAATAGTAATAATACCAACACTTTAAAACAATTTGCAGTGAGTAAGGTATTATGGCCTCAGACTGAAATGATATATCCGTGTGGTGCTCTGGCTTACTAACCAGTTCACCCAGATGGTGGCAGCAACAGATGAGGGTGCTGACACCTGCTGACACGTGCTGGGGCTTGGTACAACTGCTCTTTGTGCATTTGCTGCCATGGGTTCTTGTCTTAAATTTGAAACTCAAGAGCTAATTTCTCCCTGAGTTCTGAGCTGTGTTACTTGTCTAGATTCCAGGATGGTGCCCTTGGGGGCACCCCTTGTTTTTTGATTGATTAGCAAAGTTTACAAAGGCCCCTCTGAAGGGAGAGAAGTGTGACTTTCCTTCTAGTGCCATGGGACAAGACTGTTCCACTGACCAGGCAGCACTGATAAGTGGTGGGGCAACCTGAGCTATTTCCCGTACATTTTACCTATCCTGTTGAGTAGAGGGGGGGTGCTCTTCCGAGGCATGAGTTGCAGGCCACACACAGGATCAGCATGAACGCATCCACCTCAGGGACTATGGAACCCACAAAAGGTGTCCTAGGCATAAGTTCTTATGTTGTTGCTTGCCTCACTGCTGTCACAATTCATCCTCCAAACCAGCGGGATGTAAGGGGTTCCATGCCTGGAGTCCAGTGGCTCAATATTTAATAAAAAAAGAAAAAGAAAATGAACATTTGTTTCTGGCTTCCCCTAAAAGCCCTGAGGAAGAGGTCCAATTAATGAGATTTTCAAACATCTAAGCAGTGTGCATCTGCTGTCTTAATTTCCTGGGATAATCCCACTTGACCCTGTTGTATAATTCTTTTTACATGTGGCTGGATTTGGTTTGCTAGTCTTTTGTTGAGGATGTTTGCATCCATATTCATTAGAGATACTGCTCTGTACTCTTCCTGTCTTGTGCTGTCTTTGGTTTTGGGATCAGGGTGATAGTGGTCTCATAAAATGAGGTGCTGAGTGTTCCCACCCTTCTTTTTCTTGGAAGAGTTTGAGAAGAACTGGTATTAATTCTTCTTTGAATGTTTGTTAGAATTATGCTGTGAAGCCATCTGCACTTGTCTTTTCATCCTCTTCACATGGGTTTTTGCTGAACAAAAGTTTTAATTTTGATGAGGCCCAATTTATCAATGTTTTCTAGATGTCAGTGTAAAATCTAGAACTCTTTGCACACCCCTAGAACCTGATGATTTTATCTTATTTTTTCTAAAAATTTTATGTTTTTTTTTTGTTTCTGTTAAGTCTGTGATCTATTTTGAGTTAACTTTTGTCTAAGGCGTGAAGTTTATATTGAAGTTCGTCCTTTTTCCCTATGGATGTCCAATTACTACAATACCATTTGTTGAAAAGCCTATCCTTCCTCAACTGAATCACTTTTGTACCTTTGCAAAAGTTCAGGTGGGCATATGTAGGGGCCCGTTTGGGTTCTCTGTTCTGTTCCGTTGATCTATATGTCTGTCCCTTTGCACACATGACCCTGTCTTCACTGCTGCAGCTGCAGAGTAGGTCTAGCATCTGCACAGTGATTCCTCACGCTGTATTCTCCTGTCAAGGACAGGCTACAGACTTGGAGGAAATAATCCAATAACAGACTACTCTCTAGACTATACAAAGACTCAACAATAAGAGAGTAAATGATCCAATTAGAAAAATGGGCAAAGATACGAGGGGACAGTTCACCAGATGGAATTCTACCAAACACACGAGGAAGAAGTAAAATTTTACAAATTCTTTCAGTAAATAGATGAGGAGGAAATATCTCCCAATGTGTTTTATGAGGAAAGTACAACCCTAAAATCAACACCTGACAAAATGATAGAAAAAAGTGTCCCTCATGAACACAAATGCAAAAGCCCTTAACAAAATATTAACAAATTGATTCTAACAATATATTAAAAAACCAATACTTTCATGACAAAGGATGGTTATGCCATGAATAAAAGGTTGCTGAACATCAAAAATTCGGTCAATGTAATTCACAACGTTGAAAAGTAAAGATTAAAAGTCATTCTCTTATTTCAGTAGATCCAGGAAAAGCATCTGGCAGCATTCACACCTAGTTATAACAACAACGCTCAGGAATCAAGGAGTAGAGGGTTCTTACCCCGATGCAGGGCATCTATGAAAAATCTACTCTGTCCAATATTGCACTAGATTTTCTAGTCATTAAAATGAGAGGACAATCAAAATGAAACCCACAGAGACCAGAAAGAAAGAAGTGAAACTGTCAATATTGGATCAGGATGATGATTGCCTACGTAGAAAATCCTAGGGAATCCAGAAACATACCAGAACTAAGAAGTGAGCTTAGCAAGGTCACAGAATACAAAGTCAAAATGCAAAAGTCAACTGGATTTGCATATACTATCACTATACGATTGAAAACATGAAATTTAAAAGGTTTAATTTACAATAGCACCAAAAATACAGAGTAGCTGGGAGTAAATTTAACAAAAGACATGCAAGTGCTCTTCACCAAGAATTACAAAATAATGCTGAAAAAAATTAAAGTAAACCAAAATAAGTAGAGACATATCTCACTTTTCCAAAATTCA
This sequence comes from Equus asinus, assembly GCF_041296235.1. Lineage (NCBI taxonomy): Eukaryota > Metazoa > Chordata > Mammalia > Perissodactyla > Equidae > Equus > Equus asinus. Next base: position 6,396,531 of record NC_091798.1, read on the forward strand.
CCTATAATATGAGTTCTATGGACCATGAAACAGTTTCCTATTTTTATAAATAAAAGCTTACTGTCACACAGCCACACCCAGTTGTTGACATATTTTCAGTGGCTGATTTTTCACCACGACAGCAGAATCGATTAGTTGCAGCATAGACTATATGGCCTGCAAGCCCCAAATATTCACTATCTGGCCCTTTAAGAGAAAGTTTGCCAACCCTGTTTTAGTCCATTAACCTTGAATATTCCTATGCTGGGACATAGGATTGCCATTTTACTATTGTTTCCTATTTTCCTTTATTGTTGTTGTTTCTCTGTTTCCTCCCCCAACCCCCACCCCCCATTTCTACTTTTGTACCTTTGCAAAAACTCAGGTAGGCATATTTATATTTAACGTGGTTGTCAACACAGAATTCTAACCCAGTGAAACTATCTACTAGGATGGAGGTGAAATATACATTCTGGACAAAATCAATGAAACAATGACGATGAGGCTCTTGAGAGGGAACCAAAGCAGGTGGACTCTGGAGAGGAGTCAAAAGTGAGGGAGAGACTGTCAGAAGGTGAAATTCCGTTTTGTGGCTTTTAGCCTGAAGTCAGGCTGCAGTTGTGGCACCACGCAGAATGGGGCTGAAGCTCTGAAAAGTGTCCAGCTTTCTGGCCTGAAGGAAAGACAGAGTTCAGGGTAACCACAGCTACTACAAAGTGAGGGAGCGTGAGGGAAAGATCTGCAGAGTGAGCACCCTGAATGTGAAGTCTAAGCCCTCTGCAAGAGCCTTTCTAATTACAATATTGTCTTGTAGGGTTTATAATAAATGGACGTGTTTATAATCTAAGATCGCACCTTCCATTCACTTGTCATTACATTCAGTTCCCACGTCTCCTTGGTTTATTTTAATATGAAGAAGTGAATTTTTGTTTTAGAAGTCAATTAACTTCATTGGATTCAAACTGGAAATTCTATCCTTTGGGTGGCAGCTCAAACCTCAGTTCAATTCTTTTTGTCCCAAGTGTGCTGTTTGCAGTCGGATACATGGTCTGTGTTTTGGCCTCTGCAGTTTCATCAAAGGCAGTGGAAATTCAAATTGTTGTTCCCCTCTGTGAAATGTGTCATTTTTCCTCTAGCTGTTTTCAAGATTTCCTGATTTTCGTTTGTTTTTGGAAGTTTGTCTCTGATGCACTTGTGTGTGGTTTTCTTCATGTTTATCCCACTTGGGGTTTGCTGAGCTTGTCGAGCTTGTAAATGCATGCCCTTCACCAACACACTGCTATTTTCAGCCATTATTTCTTCAAATATTTTTTCTGACCCATTCTTTCTCCTTTCCTTCTGGTACTCTATCATTACTGCCTACAAACATAGGTTCTTTACCCGCCACACAAGAGGGGCCAAGTAAAAACTAGAACGCCAGGCTTATGGCAAGGAAATGGTTTTCATTTTGGGTGATGTCAGCCAGGAGACAAGAGTGAGCCCTCAAATTCATCTGTCTCTCCAAAAGATGGGAGGCGAGGGGTTTTAAAGGTTGCAAGGAATGCGGCTGCTTGTGGGGGGGGAGCCCGTGGCCTTGCTGGTCAGAGCTTTCCTACCAGCCTGCGTTTCACCTCGTGAGGCTGCTTACAGGTGGGAGGAGGAGGAGAAAACAAAACCCATAGGTGGATGTCCTTGGTTGTCTGCCTCCTTGGGGGATGGTGGATTCTGCTGATAGGCAGCCGGGTAATAAGCAGGGAAAGGGGATGAGTGCTTGATTTTAACCCCAAATGTGCTGGGTTTAATGTAGGGGAACTGATATCAGGGCCAGTGTCATGATCACATATTTGTTAGACTGTTTAGTGTTGATCCAAGTGACTCTGAGACTCTCTTCGATGTTTTTCAATTATCTTTTTCTCTGTTCTTCAGATTCTGTAATTTATTTTGATCTGTCTTCCAAGTTCACTGATTCTTTCCTCTGTCAAGCCTGTTGTATTGTTAAGCACCTCCAGTGATTTTTTTTATTTTAGATTGTATATTTTTAAGTTCTGGAATTTCCATTTGGCTCCTCTTTTGTAGCTTCTACTTCTCTGCTGAGCATCCCTCTCTTTCCATTCACTACAACAACATTGCTTTACAGTACTGAGCCTGGTTCCAACAGCCACTTTGAGGTCCTTGTCTGCGAATCCAGCATCTGACTGTCTTTTCTCCTGAGAATGGACCACGTTTTCCCGTCTCTCTGTTTGCTGAGTAATTTTGAACCACAGCCCTGACTTTGTGAAGCTGTGTTGTGGACACTCTGGATTCAATTACATTTTAACACTCTTCAGAATTTTTGTTTTATTAGTCAATTAACTTCATTGGATTCAAACTGGAAATTCTATCCTTTGGGTGGCAGCTCAAACCTCAGTTCAGTTCTTTTTGTCCCAAGTGTGCTGTTTGCAGTTGGATACACGGTTGAGTGATTAGAAAGCTCTTGCAGAGGGTTTAGACTTCACACTCAGGGTGCTCACTCTGCAGATCTTTCCCTCACGCTCCCTCACTTTGTAGTAGCTGTGGTTACCCTGAACTCTGTCTTTCCTTCAGGCCAGAAAGCTGGACACTTTTCAGAGCTTCAGCCCCATTCTGCGTGGTGCCACAGCTGCAGTCTGACTTCAGGCTAAAAGCCAGAAAATGGAATTTCACCTTCTGACAGTCTCTCCCTCACTTTTGACTCCTCTCCAGAGTCCACCTGCTTTGGTTCCCTCTCAAGAGCCTCATCGTCATTGTTTCATTGATTTTGTCCAGAATGTATATTCATTATCTGTTAGAGGGGAAGGCTGCTTGGAGTTTGTGCAGCCATACTAGAAATGAAATCCTTCATTTATTGATTTTTAAATGATAAACTACCATATATTTCTAGAAAGAGTACAACTTGGCCAAGACGACCTGTCCTCTTTTATTTAGTTGGATTCAATTTGCTAATGTTTTCTTTAGGATTTTTATCTATGTTCATGTGAGAAATTTGGTCTACAATTTTCTTTCTTGTATTTTCTTGTAAGGTTTTGGTATCAACATTTGGCTGGATTCATAAAACCAACAGGACATGAGAGTTTTACCTGGTTGTGAAACATCACTCCAACTAACTGATGACTAAGGCAAAGTCCTCAGCCTGCCTCAATCGGAATTTTCTCCTTTAGAGAAAAGGAGTAACAACAGTCCCTTTTTCAGAGCGTTATTGTAATATTTGCTGAAAATAAAACCTGAGAAGTGCATCTCACAGTTCCCATAGTAAACACTCAGTAATTTGTAGTTGTTATAATTATTATTGTCATATCTATAATCCATCGTAATTTTGGAAAGGGAAACCATTAAGTTTATTCCTAATATAAGCTCATAAGGAGTGTGGAGTACAAACATGAATAAAAAAAAAGATGAAATCCAGAAGCATCATCCTTTGACTCAAAAGTGGAGAGACGTCTAAAGAAGACATATTTATCATTTCTAAAGAAAGTCAGAAATATTTTCTTCACTTAAAAAATTTTATAATGTTCACTTTGAAATAATTTCAAATGTACAAAAAGTTATAAAGTTGGTACAAAAAAAAATTCCCATATACTCTTCACCCAAATTGCCAAAGATCTTATGAGTAAAGTACAAATATCAAAATCAGGTAATTAACATTGATTCAAAAATATTATCTGTTTGACAGATCTTAATCAAGTCTTGACAATTGCTGTCTGGTGCAGTTTATAAGCTAAGATCACGCATTATATTCACTTGTCATTACATTCAGTTCCCATGTCTCCTTGGTTTATTTAATATGAAAAAGTTTCTTAGTCTTTCTTTGTCTTTCACCGTCTTGTCATTGGGGGACTAGCCAGTTATTTTGTAGAAACTCCTTTAATTGGGGATTGTCTGATATTTTCCCATGGTTAGAATTAAAATTAGGCACTTTTAGCAAGAGTGACATCTTTCTTAGTTCCTTATATCAGGAGCCACATGATGTAGATTTGACCAAGTTTTGGTGGTGTTTTCTTTGATCATATGATTAAGGGTGTTGTCTGCCAGATTTCCCCATCGTAAAGTTACTATCTTTCCCTTTGGGAAGATACCTTTGAGACTATATAAACATCCCATTTCTCATGATTCTTCTTCCCACTAACATTAGTATTCATTGATGATTCTTGCCTGAAACAGTTATTACTGTATTGTTTGCAAAATGGCAGTTTTCTATTTGCATCATTTTTTCTACATTTATTACTTAAGTTTCTACTGTAAGAAAGAGTTTCCTTTTCTCCCCATTTATTTATTTATTAGATTATTTATATCCCTAGGGACTCATGGATTTTAATTTTATTCCAGCAGGTATAACACATCATTATCTTCATTTATTTTCTTGCTCAAATTGTCCAAAATTTGGTCACTGGGAGCTCTGCCGTGTTGCTCCTGTATCTTGTTGACATGTCTCCATCATTTCTAGAGAACTTCTTTGTTTTCTAGCACTATGAAACACTCTAAGTTTATATTGTGCTTTCCTTGCTCCAGCCCAGATATTAGCGATTTCTCCAAGGAGCCCTGGTTCTGTTTTATTGAGGGTGATATTTAAAAAGAAACATCAGAGCAGTAGTGTGCTCATTAGGTGGGATAGCATTGCTTTTAGGTCCTTTCAGTGCAGACAGCCAGGAAATACACATATGCGTATCAATTTCTATATCTATATAGATATAATGACATGTATAGATACATATGTGTATATATAGATACATGCATCGATATTAACAGCTATGAGTTCCTACTCTAATTCCAATGCAACCCGCAGGATTTAGTCTTTTTTTTAGCTTGCCCTACTGGGGGTCTCCGTTCTGCCTGCGTAATCTGGTGGATTTAGGCAGAGATCAGGCTCATCCTTTCTGTGGTTTCTTTGCTTCTGAAAATTCCACCCTAATTTCAGCTGCTCTGGTGACCTCAGGCTCTGTCATCTGAAACCTCAAGCCCGTTAGGCTTCAGCTTTCTGTCACACAAGATGTGCACGGCTGGAGAGTGCTTCAATTGAAAAAGTAGAAAACTCACAGACTTTTCTCTGTGTAGCTCTATCTGTCGAGTCTTTTTTTTTTTTTTTTTTTTGCCAAGTCACCTGCAGTCTCCCCTGAACATTCCAAATTTAGCTCTCACCCAGGAATTTGGGCAGAGTTTATACTTCGAATTTGGTTCTCCCTCCTTCTATGGTTCTCTCACTGCAGGATTCCCCCATTTAAATTTCCACCTGCTATTAGCACTAAACTCTGATCTCTGGTTCCCTAAGCGGACCGGCTGCAATTTCCACTCCATTCTCAGCCACAGGCTTTGGTTTTGCGGGTGCTGTCAGAACAGAAAGCTGCAACTTCATAATTATTACCCCGTCTAGTTCCGGGTTGGTTTGTTTGTTCTGAGAAGAAACTTTCTTCCAGTGTCTTTAATAGTTATGTTTTTATTTTGTGCCGCTTTTTCAATACTTATCTAAGAACAGGTTTTTGTGACCACTTCATGGAAGTTGTTCTCTCAGTGTATTTTTATTTGCATTTCTCCAATTATGAGTGAGGTTAAATATCTTTTCATATACAGAAGGATCATTTCACATCTTTCTGTGGGTGTGAATTGTCTGCTGATGACATCGGTCCACTTTTATATTTGGGATTTTAGTCCCATATTTAAGAATTATATATTGGGGACATTAGCCCCTTATCTGTGATATGTGTTGCAAATATTTTCTCCTGGTTGGTCAGTTGTCATCTGCTTTGTTTATGGTGATTTTTGCCATACAATGTACAAAATTTTTTAGATAGTCAAATTTATCAGTCTTTTTAAAACTGCCTCTGGATTTTGAGGCATAGTTTAAAAGGCCTTCCCTAAACCAGGGTTAAAGAGGATTTCACCCATGTTTTCCAGTAGTTTGGGCATGGTTTTGCTTTGTACATTTAGATCCCTGATCTATTTGCAGGATGGTCTTGTTTACGGTGTAAGGTATGAATCTAATTTTTCCTTTTCCCAAATGGCTAGCCAGCTCTCCCAAAACCTTTTGTTTAAATTTCATCTTTTGCCCCAGTGATTTGAAATACCATTTTTACCTTAAACCAAGTTTCTGTATGTACTTGAGTCTCTTTCTGGGCTTTCTATTCTATTCCACTGATCTATTTGCCTATTCTTCCACCAATACTATGTATTTGTATAGAGGCTTTGTAGTATATTTCAATATCTGGTAAGATTAGTTCCCTCCTGCTTTGAAATTTTTCTTTTATTTTTGGCCATTCTTTCATTAGTGTTTTTCCTTATAAACATCAGCGTTAATGTATCAAGTTCATAAAAAAGCTTTTTGATATTTTATTGATATTTCATTAAATGAATGTTAAATTAGGGGAAAATAAAATTTTTACGATGCTGAGTTATCCTATTCCACTTGTTCAAGTCAACTTTTGTGTTTTGTAAGAATATTTTAATATTTCCTTCCTATAGATTTGGAACATCCCTTGTTAATTTCGTTCCTAAGTATTTAATATTCTTTGGTGCTATTATAAATGGGGTTTTTCTCTACCATTATTTCCTTTAGCTGGAGATTGTGTGTATGAATATCATTGATTGTTTAATGTTGATTTTATATACTGCTACTTTACTGAATCATTTAATAAAGTTATCTGTATCATTGACTCTAGGGTTTTCTGTATATACTACCACATGACCTACACGTAAAGATAGTTTTGCTTTTTCATTTTTTCTTATGTGTCCAATTGATTTCACTTCTGTGAGTGCATTGGCTAGTGCCTCTAGTGCAATGTTCAGTAGAAGAGAAAGTAGGCATCCTTTACTGGTTCCTGATAGGGATGAGCACTAGAAGCATTTAGTTTTTTCCCTTTAAGTAAGACGCCAGCTTTAAGAATGAGACAGATATGTTAAGAATAACACCAAAAGCAAAGTGGGTGGAGACAGGCATTGGGACAAGAGCCTGCCGAGACTGTGATTCCCTGATGACCAGACCAAAACGAGAAGGAGGAACGGGAGATTGTTCTAAGCCTGTGAAAGGACCCTCAGTTAGAGCAGTGGAAAGGCTATGGGAGGTTTCCATGTGCCATGATGCTTTCTTCCTGCTCAGCCCAGAGATTTCTTGTCCCCCTCCTCCTCTACCCTTGGGACTGTCCTGGATACCTAGGCCAGGCCTGAGGACTGCTACATTCCTCAAGCCAGCTTAGGCGCTGGAATTCCTGAGCAACCTATTTGTCTCCAACCCTGCCATACCTGACTTCCCCCTTCACCCTGTTGAGTGAGAGCTGTGGCCTTGGCTTAGTTACCAACACAATCTACACAGGATAGAGACAATAAAATTGGTATTGTTGTTTGTGCTGTCACTGAGATTTTGCTATAGGATTGCCTGAATTTGGTCAATTGATTCTATCCAATATCATTTACATCCAAGGGCACTGATTTCTACACATTCATTTCAGTAGTACCAGGTGAAACAGAGAGGCATCATTCAATTTTAGTCCACATCCTTCATAGCTAGGCTCAAATGAGTTTAGCAAAAATTTAAGGGCATTTAAATAGTGGTTATCTCTCCCTTTCTAACTTTCAAGTCTGAGCTTATTTCACTGCACTCTGCTGTTTCCAGAGTGGTGGGGAGCCATTGTGGGATGCAGAATTGGTTAAAAAATAGTCAAATGGAGTTGTACTGTACCAAACACAGTGATAAGTTGTGAAGCCACAGAAGCAGAAAAACAACAATTGTCAGTAACAGAATGTCTTCTAGAGAGATTGACAGAATAGACACACAAGAAAACAGAATTTTAGCCAAAGAAAGGCAAGAAAACAAGCAATTTCTACACAAAAGAAGGCAGAGAAAGTAACAAGACCAGCCGATGGCTTGAGCATTATTGAAAACAAGACCAAAACAACTGTTTAATGAAGCAAACGGCCTGGGGCTAGTGGTGCATTCAACAATGATGTGAGGAAGATCATCCTGCTGGCATAATATAGTTAAATGTTCAAAATAAACAAGGCATACAATTATAGCTATGTTTTCGTTTCTCCAAGAAGCTCACTTTTAGTGGAAGCTTTGACACAAAGTTTCAGAATTAATTCTCTTCCTATCTCCTTTTTTCTTTATCCATAACTGGGTGCTGCTGTCTGGTCGCAGAGGATTATGGAGGATTATGAAGCACTCTGGAGCCAATGTGCCTCCCAGTAACTGCAGGCTGGAGGCCGTATGGAGAAGGTCTTCACGGCCACCATGGCCTTCCCCTTGGTGCTCTGGCAGGTGGGCAGCAAGGACACTCAGGCGCTGCAGCACACCGGCATGAACGTGAGGAACTCGGCTTCATCGAAGGTGTCAGGGAGGCTCCTGGGGGCAGAAGCAGTAGAGGAGCTGACCAAGGCCAGGACGCCCGGGTAGCCCAGGACCCAACAGAAGGTGGTGGCCGAGCCCTCATTCCACTCTGTGATGCTGAGTCCAGGCTCAGAGTGCGGGTCTGTGTCTGGAAAGTGGGGAGAACTCACCAGACACGCCCCACAGGACATCACTTGGGCCAGAGAGCAGGCGAGAATGATGGAGTTAGAAGCTCTGGGCCCCACGCAGAGCCTGACTCTAGCCCCTGGTCCTGTGGCCTTGAAGGCCAGAACCACAGTGATGGTCTCTGACAAAGTGGTGGAAAGAGCTACTGTGAACACATCCCAAAGGTTGTTTGTGGGAGAAGCCAGGTCACTGTGGTAGGACGACCAACGAAGAGCAAGGAGCGGAGGAAGCAGAGGGTCAGGGAGAAGAGAATACCGCCGAGAGACGGCTTGTGGGCTTGGACGATAGGAGTGTCCCGATGCCTCACAAAGACCCCTGGAACCAGCACTGTGGGGAGAGAGAAAGGAAGAGCTGCACAGGCCAAGGCCCTTCCCAGGGTCCTTCTACTGCCAGGAGGGTGGTGGCCTTGGGGAGGCAGCGATCTCTCTCCCTGTTTGGGTACCGGTCCTCTGGGCACTTCTCACACGGGCCCAGGCCTGAAAGGGAAGGAGGGGCACAGCAGGGATGGGTTCAGACACAGTGTTCTGACTCCAGCTGGAATCCCAACCTGAACAACTAATACTTGCACAGCTGTAACACGTATCCTGATTTGGTCTTAAAATCACATTTGTGTGTGTGTGTGAATGTGTGTGAGGAAGATTGTCGCTGAGCTAAGATCTGTGCTAGTCTTCCTCTGTTTTATGTGGGATGCTGCCACAGTGTGACTTGACGAGCTGTGCTACGTCTGCGCCTGGGATCTGAGCCCCTGAACCCCGGGCCCTCGAAGTGGAGCGCAGGAACCCAACCACTATGTCACTGGGATGGCCCCTAAAATCACATTTTTTAATTCAAACGCTTGGCATGCCCGGCCGTTTCCCCAAGTCAGTGCTTCGTGTCTCCCTCCCCGGTGACCTGAACCACATCTCTCTCACCTTCGACGTGCAGAAGGAAGGCGATTTACAGGCGTGTGTGCTTGAATCATTTTCTGCTGTCAGACTCATCCTTTTAGATTAAAGAGATGTATTTCTTTTCATCTTTATTTACAGGAATGTAATTCAATCAGTTTGATTATTTCGGGTTTCTCTTCTTTAAACTTCTAGGTCTGTATGTAAAATTACAGAAATTACTTGGTTACAGGCCCTGTGCCAACCGTTGAGATAAACTCTCTCACCTAAGCTTCATGAGCAATCTGAGGCAGGCCCTGAGTCCCATCCTGCAGGCAAGAAAGCTGAGGCTCAGGAATGGGTCCAGCTCTGCCAACAGCCTCCCAGTGCTGTTAGAAAAAATGCCCCAAGCACGACCATGCCCAGAGGGCCCAAAATGAACCAGATAGGTCTCACATTGTACTTTCCTCTCCTTCCTCCTACTTCCACCCTCGGGGGTCTACTCTCAGTTCCTCAGACAGGCAGCGCTTCCTTCCTTCTGTCTGGAATGCTCCCCATCCCACCCCACCCTTCATCATAGTGACATGCACTCCCCATTCTCAGTGACACTTCCTCAAAGCAGGGTCCCTGAAGTGTTTCACCAGGTGCCCTGGGCCAAGCCCGCAAGGCCCGCTGTCCTATTCTCTAACACTTAGCACAGTTTTTTAAAATTATCTACATTTTTTATTATGCCTGCGTCTACTCCACAGGAAGAATAAATTTCATGAAGGCAAGAATTATGTCTGTTTCTTACGCACCATATTTTCCCTAGCACTGAGCTCAGTGCCTGGTCCATAATAACCAATAATTAATATATATGTAATAAATGGGTGAATTAATGAACTTTGTAATCAGAAATGGGTTTTACTTTCAATTTTGACATTTAATGTACAAGTAAACTCACATGAGTGATGTTTACTTGCTAAACTTCAGTTTCCTCGTCACAAAATGAGGATCCTAATATGTAATTCCTCAGCATGAAGAATAAATGTGAAGACACATATAGAAGATTCAGCAGAAGCTCTGGCATATGTTAAATGCCAGTTCCTGGTGGCTACCATCCTTGTCACACTAATCATGCTCACGATCATTACCACTGTCACAAATGCTACCCCTCTGATTCACTGGTAGGTCTAGCTCCCATCCTGTCCTGCCTAAATTCCGACCTCAGTGCCTTTGCACGTATTCTGTTCCTCAGATCCCTTTTCATCTGAGATTAGTTATCCAAGCCTGTGTTTATCTGACCACATTGGCTCTCCCTGCCCTGAAGATCACAGTAATTAGGTACCACCCCTTCTTCCCTCTGTGCACATATGAACAGACGGATACATGCACCTCCCTAGAGGCTCCTACCCCTCTGTCCTGGGCTGACTGTAGGAAGAGTCCACACTCACACATAAGTTTGGCCTCGTAGAAACAGAAGGATACTGGAAGTTGGTCTGCAGTGTACCGGGCTCCTGTGTTAGGTGTTGGACATTTTTTCAGTTTTAGTAGCCTTGATACCACCTTCCATTCCCAGGTAGATAGTACCCCAAATTCTTTCCCTAATCCCACATCCAAATCTGCTCTCAGGTCTTCCATTTCATTTAGTCCCCCTGATTCTATAACAGCTTATAGGGAAAACTTCACCTGAGTTTTACAGGCTTTAAATTCAAGATATTGTTTAGCTGTTTTTAGTAGAATTTTTGTGTCTGCTACCTGCTTGGAATCTTTGCCTATTAGGACCTAGTGTAGGTTATGCGACAAGCATAAGACTTGATCATCATACAGATGGGGAAGAAGCCATCTCCGCCGCACATATCATGTTTCCCAAGCATATCTTTTTCCTCCACCGTCTTTCTCTGATACCACCCTCTCTCTGCTCCCAGCTCATCACTCTGCGCTTTTTCCTGGGCTTCTCCTGAGTTCTTCACGTCGAGTCCCCTCAGAGGGAGCTGTCCCCGAGGAGTCGTGGATGACTCTCAGCCCATTCTGTTTCTGCGACAGTGGAGGAAAAGAGAACAGTTTCTCTCCAGACCCTTACATCTCGCTGGAAATCTCCCCCACTGGGCATGGGCCACAATCAAAGCAGCAGATGGGGCTCCACATAGCAAGCAGTTTTCCTAAATCCAGGACCCCAGCTTGGAGAACACTCAGAGATGGGCTTCTGAACAGTAACGGGAGAGGAGAGTTCATGGGGGGTTAACAGCAAAGGCAAAGTATAGAGGACAGCATTGGAGAATATCTACTTATATCTGGGTAGGTATGTGTAAAACAGATATGAGACTACTTTTGATATATGTCTAGGGGACAGAGAACTTAGAAATGAAGCCAAATAAGGTCAGTGTTGATGTCAGTCGAGGGACTTAATGCAAGTTACCTGGATATGTTCCTGTTGTCAGGGGTTGGATGGGAGAGCCTACAGGACTAACTATCGTCCCGGAAATGATTGCTCAGTTACAGCAAATGTATAGTTGAGTGATTTAGAAATTATTGAGCCTCAGTAGGCATTTTAGTGAATTATGAAAAGAAGTTAATTATTTATTGACCCATGTAGACACAACCTCAGGAGGCCTGATCAGGTTGGTTTGGTTTGATTATATTAGGTGATGCCAAAGATCCAAATATTTTTAACGAGATCTACGTGAACAAGTTATTTTGTGTTTTAAAGCAAAAACTACCTCTTAAAGAGTTAAAAAGTTATTTTATTCATATAAGTATGTACATATTTAGACTAAATGGACAGAGAATTATTTTTTGATTCATTGCATTGTTTTCTCATCATGGCCATTTACGTTTATGTTGATTCTGACCTTTTTACAAAAAACTATTGCCCACTTTATCAGTTCCTCACAGATGATGAACTCTGGACCCAGCAGTGCTCTGGGGATAGTCTCCCACGTTCACCAGCTCTTCAGTGTCACCGAGGTGTCTATAAACATAGTTCTTCGTGTCATATTTTGCCTCAGGGTTTTTTTCCTCATCTAGAAATACATGGTCACCCACACTGTTGCTGAAATTAGTGTTCTTCAAAGAGCTGTGCAGCTAATTGCAAGGAGGATTCTCACTTACAGCTTTGTTCAAAAGCGGGAGGATCACAGCAACAATTGCTGGTGACTCGGGATCCATGGCCTGAGGCTGGCAGCATCTGTGGAGGCCCAGGGGACTCTACAGACCAGGAGGTCCTTCGGATGACTCGGTGCTGCCATCATATCGGCCTGTTTCACTGCTTTCAGGGCTGGGAAACAGTCCTCTGACGGCGCATATTAAGCAGGACTCAAACCAATTTTCACAGCTAATTTAACAAAATTAGAAAGCTCCTAAATCGGGAATATTATTCAAGAAAAGTGAGATTCAGAGAAATTCCATGACACCTAATGAGCAATATATTTTTAGTATCATAATTAACAGAAAAATCAGTTTATCTCCCCCAACTAGTGTGTATCCCACCTACTAGAATTAAGTTCCACGAAGAACTGGATTTTTATTTTGTCTTGCTTTCCTACTGAATTCCAGTGTTGAAAACAGTGTCTGGCACAGAGTAAGTGATCAATACATGTTGATGAATGACTGACTCTGCTTTGCAATCCGCTACTATCACACCATTAGACCCTGCAGGTTAAGAAATTCACTGGAGCTAGTTTAAGCAAAACCTTGGTACCCTACTAGAAGCTTAGTGGAGTATCTGATGGTTAATTTTAAGTGTCAACTTGGTTAGGCCATGGTACCCAGATATTTGATCAAACACCAGTCTAGATGTCACTGTGAAGGTATTTTTATATGAGATTAACACTTAAATCAGTGAACTTTGAGTAAAGCAGATTGTCCTCCATAATGTGAGTGGGCCTCATCCAATCGGTTGAAGGCTTTAAGAGAAAAACACTGAGGTCCCCCAAGGAAAGAGGAATTCTGCCTCCAGACTGCCTTGGATTAGTGTTGCAATATCAGCTCTTCCCTGGGTCTCCAGCCCACCAGCCTGCCCTGCAGAGTTCAAACTTGCTGGCCCTGACAATCGCAAGAGCTAATTCCTTAAAATCTGTCCATCTATCTATTGACTAATAGAAACAGCAAGCAATAGGATATCTTGGAGTATATGAGGAAGCCATTTGGTGTAAACCTAATTCAGCCTGACTTTGTTTTTCCAAAAGGGCCTGACGTGACCATTGAGCATGCATTGTACATCTGCTTAAGCATTTGCTCTGTCCCAAAGACAAGAACAAATGGCCTTAAGACAAAGGTGTAACTTCCCTCACATTGGCCTTTCCTTAAGGATAAGCATCTTTGCCTAGGCTAGGAACTGATTGCTGTGCTCACCTGTGAGCAGTCTCGTGACTACTGTAAAAGGGACATTACAATCATATGTCAAACATCCTCTTTGAGGGTATATAACCACTCTGTACACCCCACTTCTTTGGTGCCCTTCCTTCCTTGGAGAAGGAAGGCCCCAGGCCATGGTCCTCACATTTTAGCTCAGAATAAACTCATCCAAATTTTCATTTATAGATTGGTTATGGATTATTTTTGTCGACAAGAGTATCTTACAGATTCAAAAGTAAGACTCAGGAAGAAACCAGATCCAAGTCCCCAAATACCAATAGGATCTATACAAATCTGTATTTTCCTATCCCACTGCAGACTGGCTTTCCTAGTTCACTAGACTATATATGGGATTATTGATGTAAACAGTCAGATGACTAGAGTCTCTTAATCCTGATTTGGAATTACTGTGAGAAGAACTTCTGTTCACCCAGGTTGGGTAATAGCCTTTCCCTGCCCCCAAGTTATATGGCCGAAAGTGGAGTTCCTGAAGTCTGGGTAGGATGAGGGTCTTCTCCCAGCTCAGGGCCACCTGCCATCTGTCAGTGGGAGAGCTCTGTGAGGGCTTCCTCCAACCGTGAGACGTCCTCACCCTCTCAACAAGGATGCAACAGAAACCCCCCTTGTCTTGCTTCCTATGGCGGTTACAAGGCCCTGCTGAACCAGAAAGTAAGAAAATGGCTTTACACTGTGCGTTAAATTCTGAGTGCTGACTAGTTTTGAGAGAGAAATCCTGCAGCTTTTGCAAAGTAAAGCTATCTCCCATTTTGATAACCACTTCAAAGTGAATCAGCTGCAGCTTAATTTACATTGAATGTCTTTCTTCCCTTCTGTAGGTCCCCTGTGGTCTGAGGATGAAGCACTTCTACTCACTATAAAAAGCCACGAAATTTCTTAAAGCAACATAGTTCCTGAGATACCAGACAGGAAGTAGGAAAGCTGCGGCTGTGGCTGAGCAGGATAAAATTAGAAGAAAATTCTGAAGCCTTTAAAATGAAACAAACAAGCAAAAAACATGCTGCTACAGCCATCAGCCCAAGGATTCTGGTGTCTGGGGACCCAATTTGAGAGGAAATCTTACCTTCCAGTGATGGGAGATAAGATGCTGGGCCTCTTCCATCCTGTTCTGATCCCCGTCATATCTGATTGGGAACATAACATGCAGAGCCCAGGCCATAGCACACTGGGCATTGAAGGTGATGTCACTCTGGGCAGACATGCTCTCTTGAACATAGTTCAGGGGGAGTGTGTCTGAGGAAGCATTTGGCGAGCCTTTTTGTTGCTCTAGTGTTGCAGGCACATCTGGGCACTGAAAGGCTGAATGCCAGAAACTCATAAGAAAAATATTCTCTTGGCATTTAGAAGGATTGACTCTCCTGAGGAATGTCCCAAATCCAGGAATATCACCTATCTGGTGAGAGAATACCAGAGACTCATCAAAACAGTGACTTTCCAATGGTTGGGCTTCATGGTAACATCCCACTGAGGCGAGATGACACACACTTTTGTTACTATTGGAGAAGTGGGCTGTGAATATCTCATGATCTTCAGGGATCTGTATCTCCATGAATGACAGTCACTGTAGTTGATGACTCTATGAACTTAATCATGAGATTATCAAAGGCCTCCTTCTATCTCTCACTGATAGGGATCTTCTCTAAAAAAGCTGCACACACCCTATTATAGGCCATTTCTTCTCTCAGATCTGAGAGAAGCCTTTCATTCCCCATGTCATCTGAGGCAGCAAGGCCCACCTCAGTCCAGCATGGCCTTAGGCAGAGAGGAGTCCTTGGGGGCCATCTGATAACGGAATGGATACGAAATTTTGTCACTCAGAATGGGATCATAGGGTCCATAGATGATCTGAATTGGGGGGAAGGGGGAAATGGGCCATTGGGGTTTCTTAGTAGCAGAAATTGGTTATAATAAAGTAAAACTTTTCCCTTCCTGGCTCTTATAAAATTTTTTACGTGTTATGGAATTTATTATAAATTAGTTGCTGCAAGATTCACCAGTGGAGAGGATTCAGGTTACCCCTGAAAGACTCAATCTATTCCACGTCCTCTTGGAATTCAAGAACTGAAATGTGGAACTCCATCCTCTTACATCTAGTCACGTGGAAGTGGTCCAGGTTGGTTTGATATATTATTGATCTCCTCCCCATCTTATATTTTTCCTTTCCCCTATACCATCTCCAAATAATTCCTCAAAATACAAGACCCCTAGTTATAGCCAGCCTTGCCTGGATAATTTAATGGGGAATGTGTCGATCCCACTTCACCTTTCACATGACAGAGGCTCTAAGAAAAGTACAGGAGACAATGAGCTGCCATCACCTGTGGGAACGTGTAAAGCTCAAGAAGTTGCCCCATCTGGACAGACAGGAAAGAGGTGGCCTCTCTAATGACAGCCTGCCTGACATTGAAGAGTTGGCCTGCTGCCTCTGGCCCCTGTAATTAGGGATGGCGGGATTTCCACCAGCCAGCCACCTCTGGGAACTCTCCAAGGTCCTGCTATCACTGTCGTAGGTACTGTAGATACGGAATCCCAGAGAGATATTGGGCAAAAGATCAGGGTCGCTGTTAACCTCCTCCACAGCAAATTCTAGAACCAGAGCCTGCTGGTACTGTTTGTGGAGCCACCTGCAGAGAAGGAGCAGAGTTTTCTGTCTGTACAAGACTTCCAAGAATTCGTTACTTTTGGAAAGGTCAGTCTTAGAGACTACAGCTCAGGTGTTCACAGAGTGTGAGCATGGGCAACAGTTGTCTCCCCAATGTCCTTGTGCACATTTGGATCTCATTAATGTTCTTGAAAATACAGGCTGACTTTCTTCTGTCCCTGGGAACCCAATGAAAAGTCAGACTTCCTAGGACCTAGGTCAGGTAATCGATTACTTCCCTGAACATAGAAGTGATGAGTTAGGATGTAAATTAGGATGATTGAAACAGTGATTTTTAAATTTTTCAGTTCTAATAGATATTTTTCCACTAATAAGCTTAGATAAGAATGACTTTGGTGCAGTCACCATATATTGTGAACTTCTTAAGAGGGATTCTTTGAACCAATGTTGTTGGATATGGAGGGGAGAGAGTGACAAAAGGAATAGAATAATGATGAGGTTAAGATTTGGGAATTGGCCTACTACAGTATGAATCCCAGCTCCACCACATACTAGCTATATGAGACTAAACTCTGTGTATATCATTTGCTCATCTTTAGCATGAGGATGATAATAATAATCCACCTTATGTGGCTGTTTTGAGGGTTGAATGAGTTCATCCACATATCACATATCACCTCCCAACACGTAGTAAGTGTTCAATAGGTACTAACCACTATTGCTACCCCTGTTACTTATCTCTTAATATTCTCATGCCGTGAGGGCTTTTGGCTTAAAATGGAAAATTCAGCCTATCCTAGGAATGCAATTTGATGTTTTGATATAATGGAGATATGATTATAATCCGTGATCTATCTGCCTTTGGATCTTGACTTTCCCAGCCCCTCTCCTCCCTTCCTCCCTGCTCTTCTCTCTGTCTCTCTCTCTCTCTCTCTCTCTCTCACACACACACACACACACAGCAAGAGAACAGCCAAGATATCTTGGCATCTTCTTGATTCTTATTTGTGAGCCAAATTCTCAGTCGGGCCTCTGATCCTAGATATTTAATTCCTGAGCACAAAATGATGGTTTTGGATAAATGAATTAAGAGATTTCTCAAAGTTTTTACTTTATAAGTGTTACTATGGAAAACAGCCTCACACATGGCTATCATTTTCTACTTCAACAAATAGGATATGAGGGAAAAGTATGTGTGCAGTAAAGATGTTCAGAATTTAGAGTTTGGGGTAAAGTCTGATCCTACAGAGACAACATGACTCTGGTCATTAAGGGAAAAAGGACTGTGGCAAACTAGGATGGGGCGGGTGGCTTGGGCCTCAGAGGGAATCTCTTTATCTCTTTAATTCACAAATATGCCATAGACTGACCATGGTACGCAGATGTGGTGAGGGCACCAGAACACTCAAAGGGACGAGAAAGGGGAAAGG
Organism: Equus asinus; assembly: GCF_041296235.1. Lineage (NCBI taxonomy): Eukaryota > Metazoa > Chordata > Mammalia > Perissodactyla > Equidae > Equus > Equus asinus. The sequence continues at coordinate 6,414,252 of NC_091798.1, forward strand.
GCCTTTATATACAGTTCATGTAATTAGACTGTGGGAGTTTAACAGGCTGTTGGTGGGGAAGGAAAAGAAAGGAAGGGAAGAGAAGGAGAGAGAAGGGAAATGGAGGGGAAGAGAGGGGGAGAGGAAGGGAGGGGAAGGGGGGAAGGGCTGGGAGGAGAGGAGATTTTACATGTTTTCATATGAATATTGGCCATTGAAATTCCATCTTTTGTGAACTGCCCTGTTTATTTCATTTGATGGTTTATCTTTTTTTCATCATTTTCTTTTTAACTTGAAAGAATGATCCTTATTTTCTAGGTAGTAGTGCTTTTTCAGTTATATGTATTGCAAATATCCTTAAATTTTTGACTTGACTTTTCACTTTAAGTGGAAAGAAATATTTCATGAACAGAAGTTTTTAATTTTAATGTAGATGACTTGTTACCCTTTTCTGTCTAGTACTTTTTGTACTCTACACGTTAGACATTGAAATCTTCAATCCGCCTGGCGTGTGTATATGAGGTGGAGATACACCTTTATTTCTCTCTATCCAGATAACTAATTTTTCAACTCCATTTATAAAAGAGTCCTTCCTTTACCTACTGATTTCGTGTTACCTCTGTGATAGATCCAAGTGTGATAAATGTGTGAGTCTGTTTCTGAACTCTATTCTGTTCCCTTGGTCACTCCATCTACACTTTCAGTGAAACCATGAGTCTCAGTTATTCTAGCTTTATGATGTCATGATGTATATCTGGTAGAGAAATCCTCCACCCTCTACTTGTTCATTGGCATGATGTCTATTCTTGTTCTTTCCTCTTCTGTGTGAATTTTAGGACTATCACTGAATCTAGAGAATAATTTGAAATATAAGAATTTGATTGAAATTGAAATCTTTGGATAATGATTCTTCCTATCCATGGGACTGCTCATATTTTAAAGTTTCCTTTAATATTCTCCTATACACTTTATGATTTCTGCACATGAATCTTATATAACTTTTAAAAGTTTACTTTTAAATTTTTTAGTTTGTGTTGCTATTTAATTAATACATTAAAAAAATACATGTTTACTTGTTTGTTGCCAATGTCTAGAAATGTGATTGAGGACTGGTCATTCTTCTATTTTGCGTAATGACAAACTAGTTCCTTTGAACCCACTGAAGAAAACTAAAAATGCTGGATGAAATAGTTTTAAAAATTTTTTGAAGCAACAAAGATCTAATAAGACAGTGGTCATTTCCCGGGGAGGAGGGAAATCCAGAAGAGATAGAAAACTGAACAATCAGCCTTTCTTGATACTTAACAGGCAACTGAGAGATTGAGATTTCTTTCCAAATCCCCTGGAGCTGTAAAGAGCCTGGTAAACCACACCTTCAATGTGGCCTGGAAACCTGCTGATCTGCACCTGAAGAATAAGGGTAAAAAAGTATGAAAGCAGGCCTCACAATAAAGGCAGCCAAACATGGAACCAACTTGGTGACCCAGAAAATCTCAAATCCTGAAACTGGATAGAATTGATCCAGTACGGCTAATGCTGTATCTTCTTGGGAAAAGCAAGTTAAAATCCACTCTTGAGGAAGATAAGTTTATCCTAGCCTGAAATTATTTCTACAAATAATTTGTTAAATATAATGTCAAACACATGATCGACTATATCAAGACACTTTAGGAAATAAGATACCATAAGCACAAAACTGCCAAAACAGCAGGTAACAGAAACAGTCCCAGATATTAGAACTACCAGACAGAAACTATGTAACAACCACATCCTCTCCAACACTTTCTACTTCTTGTCTTGTTAATTACAGCCATTCTGATGGGCATAAGGTGATATCTCATGGTAGTTTTGATTTGCAATTCCGTAATAATTAGTGATCTTGAACATCTCTTCATGTGCCTGTTGGCTGTCAGTATCTCTTCTTTGTAAAAATGTCTGTTCAGATCTTTTGCCCATTTTTTAATTGGGTTGTTAGGTTTTTTGTTGCTGAGATGTATGAATTCTTTATATATTTTGGATATTAACCCATTAACAGATATATGGTTTACAGATATCTTCTCTAAATTTCCAGGGTGTCTTTTCCTTTTGTTGATGGTTTCCTTTGCTGTGCAGAAGTTTTTTAGTTTTATGTAGTCCCGTTTGTTTATTTTTCTATTGTTTCACTTGCCTGGTCAGACATGTTATTTGAAAATATGCTGCTAAGACCAATGTTGAAGAACATACTGCCTATGATTTCTTCTATAAGTTTTATGGTTTCGGGTCTTACATTCAAGTCTTTAATCCATTTTGAGTTAATTTTTGTGTATGGCATAAGATAATGGTCTACTTTCATTCTTTTGCATGTGGCTGTCCAGTTTCCCCAAGACCTTTTATTGAAGAAACTTTCCTTTCTCCACTGTATCTTCGTGGCACCGTTGTCGAAAATTAGCTGTCCATAGATGTGTGCACTGGGCTCTTGATTCTGTTCCATTGATCTGTGTGTCTGTTTTTGCGCAAGTAACATACTGTTTGGTTACTGTGGCTTGGTAGTATATTCTGAAATCAGGAAGTGTGATACCTCCAGCTTTGTTCTTTTTTCTCAGGATTCCTTTGGCTATTTGGGGTCTTTTGTTGTTCCATATAAATTTTGTGATTCTTTGTTCTATTTCTGTGAAAAACTGTCATTGGAACTTTGATAGGGATTGCATTAAATATGTAGATTACTTTGGGAAGTATAGGCATTTTAACTATGTTAATTCTTCCAGTCCAAGAACATGGAATATCTTTCCATTTCTTTGTGTCTTCTTCAATTTCTTTCAACAATGTTTTATAGTTTTCAGTGTACAGGTCTTTCACCTCTTTGGTTAAATTTATTCCTAGCTATTTTACTCTTTTTGTTACAGTTGTAAGTGGGATTGTATTCTTAATTTCTCTTTCTGCTACTTCGTTGTTAGTGTATAGAAACACAACTGCTTTTGTATGTTGATTTTGTATGCTGCAATTTTCTCGTATTCATTTATTATTTTTAAAAGTTTTGGGGGGATTCTTTAGGGTTTTCTATATATAAAATTATGTCATCTGCAAATAATGAAAGTTTCACTTCTTCCTTTCCAACCTGGATACCTTTTATTTCTTTTTCTTGCCTGATTGCTCTGGCTAGGACTTCCAATACTACGTTAAATAAAATGGTGACAGTGGGCATCTTTCTCTGGTTCCTGTTCTTAGAGGGACAGATTTCAGTTCTTCTCCATTGAGTATGGTGTTAGCTGTGGGTTTGTCATATATGGGCTTTATCTTGTTGAGGTACTTTCATTCTATGCTCATTTTATTCAGAGTTGTATCACAAATCAATGCTATATCTTGTCAAATGCTTTCTCTGCATCTATTGAGATGATCATGTGATTTTTATTCTTCATTTTGTTAATGTGGTATATCACGTTGATTGATTTGTGGATGTTGAACCATCCCTGTATCCCTGGAATAAGTCCGACTGATCATGGTGTATGATCTTTTTAATGTATTGTTGTATTCGATTTGCTAGTATTTTGTTACGGATTTTTGCATCAATGTTCATTAGTCATACTGGCCTGTAATTTTCTTTTTTTGTGTTGTCATTGTCTGGTTTTGGTATCAGGGTAATGTTGGCTTCATAGAATGAGTTAGGAAGCTTCCCCTACTCTTCAATTTTTTGGAAGAGTCTGAGAAGAATAGGTATTAAGTCTTCTTTGAATTCCATATAGAATTCACCAGGGAAGCCGACTGTTCCTGGTCTTTTATTTTGGGGGAGGTTTATGATTACTGTTTCAATCTTCTTACTGGTGATTGGTCTATTCAAATTCTCTATTTCTTCTTGATTCAGTTTTGGAAGGTTGTATGAATCTAAGAATTTATCCATTTCTTCTAGATTATCCAATTTGTTGGTATACAGCTTTTTGTAGTATTCACTTATAATCTTTTGTATTTCTGAGGTGTCCATTGTAATTTCTCCTCTTTCATTTCTGATTTTATTTATTTGAGACTTCTCTCTTTTTTTCTTGGTGAGTCTAGCTAGCAGTATGTCAATTTTGTTTATCTTTTCAAAGAACCAGCTCTTCATTTCATTGATTTTTTTCTTTTTTCTTTTTTTTTTTTTTTTTAGTCTCTATTTCATTTATTTCTGCTCTGATTATTTTTTCCTTCCTCCTACTGATTTTGGGCTTTGTTTTTTCTTCTTTTTCCAGTTGCTTTAGGTGCACTGTTAGATTGTTTATTTGAGATTTTTCTTGTTAGTTGAGGTAGGCCTGTATTGCTATAAATTTCCCTCTTAGAACCATTTTTGTGATATCCCATTAATTTTGGCATGTCATAGTTTCATTCTCATTTGTCTCCAGGTCATTTTTTATTTCTCCTCTGATTTCTTCATTGACCCAATTGTTGTTCAGTAGCATTTTGTTTTATCTCCACACATTTGTGGCTTCTCAATTTTCTTCCTATAGTTGACTTCTAGTTTCACACTGGTGTACTCAGAAAAGATGCTTGATATTATTCCAGTCTTCTTAAATTTATTGAGACTTGTTTTGTGGCCTAATATGTGATCTATCCTGGAGAATGTTCCAAGTTCATTCAAAAAGAATGTGTATTCTGCAGTTTTTGGATGGAATGTTCTGTATATATCTACTAAGTCCACCTGGTCTAATGTGTTATTTAAGGCCAACGTTTCCTTATTGATCTTCTGTTTGGATGATCTATCCATTGGTGTAAGTGGAATGTTAAAGTCCCCTACTGTTATTCTGTTGCTGTCTATTTCTCCTTTTATGTCCATTAATAATTGCTTTATATATATAGGTGCTCCTATGTTGAGTGCATAGATATTTACAAGTGTTATATCCTCTTTTTGGATTGTTCCCTTTATCATTATGCAGTGCCCTTCTTTGTCTCTTGTTACAGTTTTTAAGTCTATTTTGTCTGATAGAAGTATTGCTACCTCAGTTTTCTTTTCATTGCCATTTGTGTGGAGTATCTTTTTCCATCCCTTCACTTTCAGTTTGTGAATGTCTTTAGGCCTGAAGTGTGTCTCCTGTATGCAGCATATATATATATGAGTCTTGCTTTTTTTGTTTGAGTGTTGTTTTTTTGTTTTGGTTTGGTTTAGGTTTTGTGTTTTTGTTTTTGTTTTCCCTGAGGAAGATTCTCCCTGAGCTAACATCTGTTGCCAATCTTCTTCTTTTTTGCTTGAGAAAGATTCACTCTGAGCTAACATCTGTGCCAATCTTCCTCTATTTTGTATATGGATCACTGTCACAGCATGGCCACTGACGAGTGGTCTACACGTCTTCCACACCTGGGAACCTAACCCAGGCCACCAAAGTGGAGTGTGTCAAGCTTTACCACTAGGCCATGAGGCTGGCCCCTAGGGTCTTGGCTGTTTTTGTTTGTTGGTTGGTTGGTTGGTTGGTGAGGGAGATTGGCCCTGAGCTGACATCTGTAGCAATGAAGCAGAACATGTGATTTTAACCACTATGCCGATGGATCAACCCTGGGTCTTGTATTTCTCGTCCAATCGGCCACACTGTGCCTTTTGAGTGGAGCATTTAGCCCATTGACATTTAAAGTAGCTATTGATAAGAATGTATTTATTGCCATTTTGTTACTTTTTTCTGGTACTTTAGTACTTCTACTCTATTCCTTTCTTCTTCTCTTGCTTTCTTCCATTGTAGTTTGATGGCTTTCTTTAGCATTATTTTTGGGCTCCTTTCTCGTATTTTTTTTGTGTATTTATTTTAGGTTTCTGGTTTGTGATTACCATGAGATTCACATATAATAACCTATGAATATAGCAATCTACATTGAGTCGATGGTCTCTTGAGTTTTGTCTCTTGCTAAAAGCTCTCCTCTTTTACTTTTACTCCCTTCCTCTCACATTTTATGTTTTGATATTATATCTAACTTCTTTTTTATACATGTATATCCTTTACCCTCCTATCGTGGAAATAGATAATTTTAGTACTTTTGTCTTTTGACCTTCATATTAGCTTAATAGGTGGTTGATCTGCTACCTTTACTGTATATTTGCCTTTACTAGTGATTTTATTGGGTTTTTAAAAATAATTTTCTTATTCCTATTTGTGGTCTTTTCTTTTCCATTTAAATAAGTCCCTTTAGCACTTCTTGTGAGGCTGGTTTCTTGGTGATAAATTCCTTTAGTTTGTGCTTGTCTGGGAAATTCTTTATCTCTGCTTCCATTCTGAATGATAACCTTGCCAGATAAAGTATTCTTGGCTGTAGATTTTTTTCTTTCAGTACTTTAAATATATCGTGCCACTCCCTTCAAGCCTGTAAGGTTTCTGCTGAGAAGTCAGCTGATAGCTTTATGGAGTTTCCTTTGTATGTAACTTGTTGTCTTTCTCTTGCAGCTTTTGGGATTTTCTATTTTTAATTCTTGACATTTTAATTATAATGTGTCTTGGTATGGGCCTCTTTGGGTTCATCTTGTTTGGTGCTCTCTGTGTTTCCTGTGCCTGTATGTCTGTTTCCTTCCTCAGGTTAGGAAAGTTTTCAGCTATTATTTCTTCAAATAGATTCTCTGCCCCTTTGTCTCTCTCTTCTCCTTCTTGAACACCTATAGTATGGATGTTAGCGCACTTGATATTGTCCCAGAGTTCTCTTAGACTGTTCTCATTCTTTTCAATTCTTTTTTCTTTTATTTGTTCAGCTTGGGTGATTTCCTCCAGCCTTTCGTCCAGCTCACTGATCCATTCTTCTGTATCATCTACTCTGCTATTGAGTCCCTCTAGTGAATTTTTCATTTCCATTATCATATTTTTCATTTCTGATTGGTTCTTTTTTATATTTTCTGATTCTTTGTTGAAGTTCTCATTGAGTTCATCTGTTCTTCTCCCAAGCTCAGTGAGCATCCCTCTGACTTTTTGTTTGAACTCTTTGTCAGGTAGATTTTTTATTTCTGTTTCGTTTAGTCCTTTTTCTGAGAATTTGTCCTGTTCCCTTACTCCTTTGTCTCCTCATTTTTCCCTGTTCTCTGTGCTTATATCTATGTATTAAGTAGATTAGCTACACCTCCCAATCTTAGAGAAGTGGCCTTATGTAAGAAATGCCTTATGAGTAGTGCGCCTCCCTATTGTCACCAGTTCCAAATGTTCCAAGAGTGTCCCCTGTGTGGGCTACTTGTTTCCTTCTGCTGTGGCAGGGTTGCTCTTGATGCTACTGCTCAGGAAGGCCAAGTTGTCCCCCTGGCTGGCTGATTGTAATGCACAGCTGCATGTGGCTGCTACAGTCCCTTCAGTTACTTTATCAGGTGTGGGGAGCCCCAGCACAGTTGGCTGCAAGGTCTAACAGCACAATCCTGTTGCAGTTTGTCTGTTAAGTGAGTAGGCCCATGGCGTGGCTGATTGCTAGGCTCAGGGGCTTACAATTGCTGTAGGCCTCTGGCCTGCAAGACTGTTATCAGCTTTCAGTAGTGCAGCTGGGTGGGGCCAGCCCCAGGCTTGGGAGTGCCCAATTATTTCAGGCATTGGAAGGTGGGGCTGATCACCTATCTGGCTATCTGAGAAGCACGAGCCTGTTGCAACTGACAAGCCCCACTACCTGAAAGCCCACATGCCCCTTCAACAAAGTCCTGCCACAGGCACACACCCTGGCCCACTGAAGCTGACCCACTCACCCTGCTGCAGAGGCCCTACACAATCCACCAATGGAGGCCCACCCATCATGCACACTCTGCCCCACAGAGGTGGACCCACTTGCCCAGCTGCAAAGGTCCAACACACCCTGCCTATGCAGGCCCACAAGTGGCCCAAGAGCTTGCTGTTGAGTGGAGCCAGTCCCTAGGGTGAGCTGCCTGCCATGGTTGAGCTGGATTAAATTGGTGCTCTAATGGGTGGGGCAGACCCCTGCACTAACTAACAGACCAGGGGAAGTACTCCAATGATGTCTGCCAGCATCTGGCTCAACATGTCTGTACTAGGTCACAATAATGGCTGCTGTCAATGTGTCAGTCCCTGGGGAGGTCTCACCCCTCACTGAGATGCACCCAGAGCCTATAAAGTGAGTTACTTTTCACCAAAGGACTGTGTGCCTTTCTTTCTGGTGAATCTAGGTTGCTTTCCCAAACAGGTGGATTTGTGCTTGGGCCCTTTAAGAGCAGGCTTTTCTTTCTCGTATCTTGGATACCTTTTCTGGGGGTATTCTCCATCGTGTTAGTAGCCAGCAAAGCCAGATATTATGACACTTGTCTCCTTTGTGCTGAGTCTAAAAGTTGCTTATAGTGGTAAAGCTCTCCCGCTCAGGTCCCCCACTCCTCCAGGGAAGGCTTCATACCGTAAGAATGCTGCCAGCTGGCAGTGAAGCACAGTGGCCAGAAGGTGGCTTTTTCCTCTCCAGAAAGGAATTTCTGCCTCTTCCACTTCAGTCAGAACTGTCCCTTGTTGTGGGGGTTCTTTTTATTCCATTTTCAATTCTCTCCCAGGGGTAATTGGTCAAACAGTAGTTGTAAATTGGTTATGTCCATGGTGGGAGGTGAGTTAGAGTCCTCTTACGCCACCATCCATCAAGGGAGGTTCTGATGCACAGACTTCAGTAATTCCCAGTAAGATTTTAGTAATTTCAATAATAGGTTTCAGAGGTTCGGTATTTCAGAAAAGCAATTCAGGATATTCAGTAAAGATTTTGGTAAAATTGGAAAGAATTGAACAGCATGATTTAACAAATTGACCTAATGAACACACTTTGAGCACTGCACCTCAAACTGCAAAACACATAATCTTTTCAAGCACACATGGAACTTTTATAAAGAACTAACCATATTTGGCACCAGTAAATTTCAAAAGACAAACCATAGAGGATGATCTCAATCCTCAGTGGAAATGAACTAGGAATCAATGAAATAAAAGTGAATCAGTATATATCTATACAAATTAAGTATGTATCCATGTAAATTAAGAAATATATTACTAAATAACCCAAAGTTAAAGAAGAAAACCCAAAGGAAGTGAGAAAATATATTTTGAGTGGTGCGATACCACAAACAAAAAATAGCAAATTTGTGGATGAAACTAACAAGATACCTATAGAACAATAATTTTGACAATTAAATACATATATTAGAAAATAAGACTAAAATTTAGAGCAATGCATACCTATCAAGTTAGAAAATAAGAGAAAATTAAGCCCGAAGAAAGAATGATAAAAGAAATAATAAGTGTAAGGACATAAAATAACAAAATAGAACACAAACCTATAATAAGAAGAATTAATAAAGTCAAAAGTTAGTTCTTTGAACAGACCAATAAGCATAAGAATAGGAATTTTTATTTATAGATGATACGCTGTTATGAGAAGAAAAACAAAACGGAGTTCTCAAATAAATTATTAGATTTAATAAGAGAGTTTAGCAAATTTTCTGGATACAAAATCAACATAAACATAGAATTATATTTCTGTATGCCTTTTAAAAATTATAAATTTTAAAAGCTTCAATTCACAATAACATCAAAAATATCTAGCAAAAGATGAGGAAGACGCCTCCTCAAAATCTATGAAATATTATTGAGAAATATTATAGGAAACAAGAACAAAGGAGGAGATATCCCTTTAATGGAGAAGTAGATTGGAAAACACAATAATGTGAGATGTCATTTTTGCCCGATAAGATTTACAGATTCAACAAAATCACAACAGGACTTATCTTTGTTTCTTTTTTTTTCTTTTATGAGAACCCTAATATGGTTGTTATTAAATTTATATGGAAATTCTAAAGGTCAACAGCAGACAATACATGCTTGAAGAACGTGAGAACTACCTCCACAGCATGTCAAAACCATATGAGTCTATATTAAGCTGCAAAGATATAGAAAGCTATAGTAAGTAAATACTGCAGTGTTGGTGCAAAGATGGGCCAATAGAACAGAATAGAAAAAGCCCAACCAGCCATGCATATATGGACTCCAGATTTCTGACTAAAAACAGCCACTACACAACAGTAGTGAAAGGACAGTATTTCAATAAATGCTGCCAGAGCAAGTGAGTACCTTTAAAAAAAAAAAAAAGGACCCATAACCTGAGTTACAGACCTAAATGTGAAAGACAAAACAAGACTTGAAAAGCAAATAGGAGAACATCTTCATAATCTCTGTGTAAGGAAGGGGAAAGATCCACTAAATAATATTTTTAAATGTTAAAAAATTGTTAAAAATTAAGGAGAAGACCAATAAATTTTACTACATTAAAATTAAAGTGCTTCTATTTATCAAAAGACACCTCTAAAGAGATTGAAAACATAAGCAAGGGGGTGAGAGAATGCATGGGCAACACATATAACATGCAAAGGGCTACCACGTCGAGTATGAAAAGCAAAAAGAAGAAACAGAAAAATTCAATAGAAAAATGGGCAAATGACTTAAACAGGCAGTTCACAGAGGAGGAAATGCAAACGTGCAATAAAAACATGAAAAAGTCCTTATTGGGGGAAGCAAAAGTAGCATCACAAACATCCCAGTAAGTTTGGTTGACATTGGAAGCAATAGGAAAAGTCATTTCCTGCCACAGGGAGGGTTGAGGTAAATTAGTATAATCACTTTGTAAAACATTGAGGCCATATTCGTTAAAGCTGAAGATGTGAATCCCCCACAACCTGGAAATTCCTAGTGAGAAGTGTGCACGTGTGCTGGTCCATGGGCCGGGAGACACGTACAAGAACACTTAGAATAGTAGAATTAATAAGTTAGACAAAAGGTTGGGTTCCATTTATATGAAATTCAAAAACAGGCAAAACTAGTTTAGTTTATGGCACTTAGGGCTGCAAACTTAGGGAGTGAAAACCTAAAGAAAATTGAGACAGGGATTACTATAAAGATCAGATGGGGGTCATCTGATTGGAAATGGACAGGGTTGCCACTGGGAAGTGGCAGGGACCCCAGGGATGCTGCAGTGTTCTATTTCTTGACCCAGAGGCGGGGATACAAAAATATCTGCTGACATAACATGGTTTCTCCCTTCCCTTTGCACCATGTCCACTGCCTCCATGATGGCCACCCACATTCCAAGGCCAGTCTCTGAACCCTGTCAGTTTTACAGAGTTATTCACTCACATCAAAACTACTTTGGAAAGGAGTAACTTGCTCCACCCCACCTCCCTCTGCATGTGTGGCCACTGGCAGCTCAGCCATGATTTCCCAAAGTGCAATGAGAGTTGAGTTGTCCTGCCCTTTAAGAACCAAATCTGCAGCTCCAGCCCCAAACTCACATGAGTAATTGGAAAACCCACACTATTATAATAGTGAAAATACAGCATCTTAGCACTGATATTCTCTGTTGTATTCTTAGCCACAGTAATTGATTAGATAGATGGTTGATAGATAGAGAGACAGACCGATAGATAAATAGATAGATAGATAGATATCATATGTATATACAACATAATATATAATCACAAGCCTACATACAAGTAGAAAAGGAGACAGAACTGGTTGAATTAAACCTATGATTCCTAAACGGTCAGCATTTCTGCTGACTCAGGAGGGCTCAAGGACACTGCCACAGAACTCAGGACCAAGGAGAGCAACCAGATGGGGAACTCTAAAAGGGATTCCTCTTCCAAGTAAAAGTCCTATAGGGCTGTTCAGGTTGGCTCTAATCCCAGAGCCAGCGTCCCTGACCTTCCATTGAGAGCATCACTCAGACTCTGGAGAGAGAAGATCCAGGCCTGCGGGTTGTGCTTATGCGCTCAGGGCAACCCAGGCTCCCCCCAGCAGTGCCCTGAGCCTGACTGGGAGGCCACAGCCAGGGAAAGGCCTGAAGGGAGAAGTTAGGGGGCCCCCCGGCCCATGGCTTTGCTGACCGTCACTGAGATCACTCAGCTTCTGCCGCTGAACTCATGGGCAGGACTGATTTTCAGCGCCCTGCAGTGCTGAGCTCATCAACTCCCAGCTGCCTCCCAGCATCCCTCCCTGGGTCTCCCTGGGACGGAAGAGCTGCTGGCCTAAGGCCCCAGAAGGCACCAGGAGGGCCTGGGCTGTTTGTGCCTTCAGCTTTGCATTTCAGAGTCATGCACAGAAAGTTTAAGGACTGACTGTCACAGAATACAGGGTACAGAGCAACCTAGTGTCCTCCTGGCTGCTCCTCCTACAAGCCCTGGGAGGAAACGAGTCCATTAAAAAAATACCAGAGACACACACTCACTTACACACAGTACACGCCTGGCTGGGGTGTTGTCTGAACAATTTCCAGTGAGTGAAGCTGCTCACTTCAACTGCGGGGGGGAGGAGGTGGGCAATCCCCCGGTCACCAGGCCCCCATCCCTGGAGAATCCGGAGCTGAGCTACTGGAAGCAGGGGGCTTCTCCACCCACACTCAGTGAGAGGAACCCACAGGCACAGGGAGAGGAGAAACAGAGCACGAGGGCAGCTCCTTCCCTCCCCAGACCCTGGGTTCCGCAGCCAGGAAAGCAGGAGGGACTGGAAGAAGCTCCAGCTGCTTCCAAGGGAGGAGCCTTCTCAGGAGATGATCTCGCTGGCTGGTGGGCACTACCCAAATGCTGGGCGCAGCTGAGGAAACATAAGTGGCATGTGTCAGGTCCTGTCAGGGGACTAGGGCAGTGTCAGGGACAGAGGCTCTTATAAGGCTTTGTAGAGAACACGTCCAGATGCCACCCACCCTTAGTGTTTCTGTCTGGCCTGGGCAGTCACTCTTGGCTCTGGGGATCAGTCCTGCCAGGGGCACTGTACCTGTGTACCCAGCTCTGAGCGAAAGACACATGCTCAACAGTTGCCTGGGAATCTCCTTTCTCTAGCATTTCTACCCTCACTGGTGACCTTGGGGCCCCAGGCAGGATGGATGCTCTGTCCTCCGTAGGTCCCCCACCCCACCCAAAGCTTTGGCAGCCTCTCTGACCCTTGTCTGTTTCAGCATGTTCTCCGCAGTGACTCCAGAGGTTACACTGCACAAACACCTGTGTGCAGGTGACAAAGTCAAAGAGACATCACGGTGGCTGAGCTTCCCCATATGGTGACTTCAAGGACTTGCATGTGGGGACAGACCTCACATAAGGAGCTCAAACTCTTGCCCTTGGAGGATGAGCTAGGCCCTTTCTCCCACAAGGCCAGAAGCCACACAGAAACCTCTGCCTTATGACTATCCTGTCAGGGCCCTTCTTGGGTATTTTCCCCCTAAAGAATTTTCCCCATTAATTAGTAGTCCACTCAAAGCAATTTTTTATCCTTATGGCAAAATAAAGTAGGAACGTGTTGTAATTTCAGAAGCCCAACTGTGGCCTGGGAAGAGCTCGTTTGCAAGAAAACGTTCCTTTTTAGTTCCTAGTGTGAAGGTTATGGCCTTGGGTGTCCCCAGAGTGGATGATGGCAGAGACGTACTGACAGGAGATTTTTTTTTTCTTTTTTTTTATTAAGGTTATGAAAGTTAACATCCTTGTGAAATTACAGTTGTACATCATTATTAGTCATGTTGTAGGTGCACCACTTCACCCCTAGTGCCCTCCCCCCACCCCCCTTTCCCCTGGCAACCACCGATCAGTTCTCTTTGTCCATATGTTAACTACCACTTATGAGTGGAGTCATACAGAGTTCAGAGTCATACAGAGTCCTGACAGGGATTTTTTGGAAGGGGGTAAATACCAAGAAACTGTAAAGTCTACCAAGATTATGAGAACAAGCCAACATTATTAAGATAGAAACAAAACTAACAAAGAGGACAGACAGAACCATGAAATGCTTTTTGTTTTATTGAGAAGAGTGAGGGGAGCCAGAAGAAGTAAAGGATCTGCCCTGAAGAGTAATTTATGGTACGGATCAAGTCTGCACTGTGCATGCCCCGCACACGTGCACGCACACACAAAAACACACACACCTGTGCATACGTGCACACACACACACAAACACACACACACCTGTGCATACGTGCACGCACACACACAAACACACACACCTGTGCATACGTGCACGCACACACACAAACACACACACACCTGTGCATACGTGCACACACACAAACACACACACACCTGTGCATACGTGCACGCACACACACAAACACACACACACCTGTGCATACGTGCACACACACACACAAACACACACACACCTGTGCATACGTGCACGCACACACACAAACACACACACACCTGTGCACACGTGCACGCACACACACAAACACACACACACCTGTGCATACGTGCACACACACACACAAACACACCTGTGCATACGTGCACGCACACACAAACACACACACACCTGTGCACACGTGCACGCACACACACAAACACACACACACCTGTGCATACGTGCACGCACACACACAAACACACACACACCTGTGCACACGTGCACGCACACACACAAACACACACACACCTGTGCATACGTGCACACACACACACAAACACACACACACCTGTGCATACGTGCACGCACACACACAAACACACACACACCTGTGCATACGTGCACACACACAAACACACACACACCTGTGCATACGTGCACGCACACACAAACACACACACACCTGTGCATACGTGCACACACACACACAAACACACACACACCTGTGCATACGTGCACACACACACACAAACACACACACACCTGTGCATACGTGCACGCACACACAAACACACACACCTGTGCACACGTGCACGCACACACACACCTGTGCATACGTGCACGCACACACACAAACACACACACACCTGTGCACACGTGCACACACACACAAACACACACACACCTGTGCATACGTGCACGCACACACACAAACACACACACACCTGTGCACACGTGCACGCACACACACAAACACACACACACCTGTGCATACGTGCACACACACACACAAACACACCTGTGCATACGTGCACGCACACACAAACACACACACACCTGTGCACACGTGCACGCACACACACAAACACACACACACCTGTGCATACGTGCACGCACACACACAAACACACACACACCTGTGCACACGTGCACGCACACACACAAACACACACACACCTGTGCACACGTGCACGCACACACAAACACACACACACCTGTGCATACGTGCACACACACACACAAACACACACACACCTGTGCATACGTGCACACACACACACAAACACACACACACCTGTGCATACGTGCACACACACACAAACACACACACCTGTGCACACGTGCACGCACACACACACCTGTGCATACGTGCACACACACACAAACACACACACACCTGTGCATACGTGCACGCACACACACAAACACACACACACCTGTGCATACGTGCACACACACACAAACACACACACACCTGTGCATACGTGCACGCACACAAACACACACACACCTGTGCACACGTGCACGCACACACACAAACACACACACACCTGTGCATACGTGCACACACAGAGTTGTCCTAGCACTGTGGCTGTGCTGGATATTCTCCCTCTGCCTCTTCAGAAGCGCTCTCCATTCTGCCCTACCCTGCTGTGTGCCCCGCAGCGCTGACTTCTATAAACTGTATCACCAGGCCTTCTGATCCAGTGGAAGATGAAAGGGCGACAGGAGAGGGGGTCCCAGGCTATTTGTTCACCTGTCTTCCTCCCTTCTGATCCAGGGCAGGGGCCCTTCCTGGGGCCACACAGAAACACACATGCAGGCATGAAGGTTGGCGGGGCTGTGGCCCTCAGAGAAAACTCCACAGCTCCTGTCAGGCAGTCCATCTGTCCTACAGCTGCAGCTACAGCTCTCTCCTTGATTTAGCAACTTCTCCCTCCACTTGCCCCTTCTTCAGGCTCACCTTTGGACCTCACTTACAGAGTAATCACGTAGTCTGTGGTGGCTGCTGTTGAGTTCCAGCCATGACGCCCAATTTTTCACTTAAAATGGAGGAGGTGGCTAAAGAGGGAAAAAAGGAGCTAATGCTCGGTAAATCATCTCCCTTTAAGGTTCTGTGCCCCAAAAACCTTGGGCACCTCCAGAGGCCCTCAACAGCTTTCTTCTTCCAAAGGTCCACTTCTCCCCTGGGCCAGGCAACCTCTTTTGCTGACCCTGAACTGGCAGGGACACAAGTTGCAGCCTGAGTCCTGTGTGGACTGCCCTCCCCCACCCACCAGCACCCAGGCTCTCTGTGCCACAGATTGTCCCTCCACATCCAGACTCGAAGGACATGTACACCAAAGGGTGTGGGAGTGCTTCCTGAAGATCTGTCTTCGAAGTACCAAGGAGTTCCCAGTAAGGCAAACCATGAGCACCGGATAATGGGAGCTGTGAGAAAGCTGGGCAGATAAATTTACCCTGCTTTATCTCTTCTGTGATTTTTTTGGTAGTGCAGTTTCTCCCTGCAGTCCTTCAAAAGGAAGTGAACTACGTGGACATGCCTGCGGAGTGAGCGGCTGTGTCTCATCGGGACTCACTGACAAGCACAATTCCCCTTTTCATTGCACCTCAAAACTTCTTGCACTTTGGACCTTCTGTCTGGGACCATTTCCTTTATTTTGGGTCTGCTGGTGACAGATTCTCTTAGTATTTGTTTGGGTGAAAATTTCCTTAATTCGTATTTGAAGGATCTTTCCTTTGGATATAGTATTCTAGGTTGGCAGCAATTTTCTCTCAACACTTAGAATATATCATCCCATCGTCTTCCAGCTTTCTTCTCTCTTTTGAAAAGTCATCTGTTAGTTTTATTGAGGCGCCTTTGAAAATTGTCTGTATTTGTTCTCTTGTTCCATTAGAGATTTTCTTGATTTTGACTTTGGTTTTCATAATTTTGCTATAAGGTGGTTGTCTTTTTGTCTATTCTGCTTTGGGTTCTTTCTGCTTCTTGAATCTGTGGCTTGAAATCTTTCATCCACTTTGGAAAATTCTCAGCCATTTCCTCTTCCAATACTGATTTCTCTGAATTCTCTTGCCTCTCCTTATACTCCAACTACACACCATGTGCCCTTTTCACCATTTTTCATGTCTCTTATACATTTATACGCTTTTTAATTGTGTAAGAGCAGTTAACATAAGATTACTCTTCGACAAGTTTTTAAATATACAACACAGTATTGTTAAATATAGACACAGTATTCTAAACCAGAGCTCTAGAATGTATTCACCTTGCATAACTTAAACTTTATACCCATTGAACAGCAACTTTCCATTTCCCCTCCCCTCAGTCCCTGGCGTCCACCATTGTGTGAGTTTGACTATTTTAGATACTTCACGTAAGTGGAATCATAACGTATTTGTCCTTCTGTTACTTATTTCACTTAACATAATTTTCTCCAGGTTTATCCATGTTTTCACATATTGCAGGATTTCCTTCTTTTTTTAATGCTGAATAGTATACCATTGTATAGCTAAGCCACATTATCTTTATCTATCTATCCATCAGTGGACATTTGGGGGTTTTCCATAACTTGGATATTGTGAATAATGCTGCAGTGAACATGGGGGTGCACATAGCTTTCGAGACCCTGATTTCAATTCTTTTGGATAAATACCCAGAAGTGGAATTCCTGGATCATATAGTAGTTCTATTTTTATTAGTTTTTTTTTTTTTTGAGGAAACTCCACTCTGTTTTCCAAAGTGGCTGCACCATTTTAGATTCCCACCAACAATGTACAAGAGTTCAAATTTCTCCACATCCTCCCCAACACTTGTTATTTTTCATTTATTAGACAATTATCATCCTAACAGGTTTAAGGTGATATCTCATTGGGGTCTTGATTTACATTTCCCTAATAATTAGTAATGTTAAATATCTTTGAGATACTTGTTGGCTGCATGTATGTCTTCTTTGGAGAATGTCTATTCAAGTCCTTTGCCCATTTTTTAATCAGGTAATTTATTTATTTATTTATTTATTTATTTATTTATTTATTTTGCTATTGAGTTGTAGGAGTTTTTATATTTTTGCTTATTAACCCCTTATCAGACATAGGGTTTGCAAATATTTTCTCCCAGTCTATAGCTTGCCTGTTAATTGTTTCCTTTGCTCTAAGAGGCTTTTTAGTTTAATGTAGCCCCATTTGTTTATTTTTGCTTTTGTTACCTTTGCTTTTGGTGTCAAATCCAAAAAAATCATCACCAAGACTGATGTCAAGGAACTTACCACCCATGTTTCCTTCTAGGAGTTTTGTGTTTTCAGGTCTTAGGTTTAAGTCTTTAATCCATTTTGAGTTAATTTTTGTATATGATATAAGATAGTGGTCTGGTTTAATTCTTTTGTACATGGCTGTCCAGTTTTCCCAACAGCATTTATTGAAGAGACTGTCCTTTCTCCATTGTATATTGTTGGTTCCTTTGTCATAAATTAATTGATCATATATGCATGGGTTTATTTCTGGGCTCTCTATTCTGTTCCATTTATCAATGTTTCTATTTTTATGCCAATACCATACTGTTTTGATTGCTATAGCTTTGTAATATTGTTTGAAATCACGGAGTGTGATGCCTCCAACTTTGTTCTTTTTTCTCAAGCTTACTTTGGCTATTCAGGGTCTTTTGTGGTTCCATACAAATTTTAGGATTGTTTGTTCTTTTTCTGTGAAAAATGCCATTGGAATTTTGACAGGGATTGCATCGAATCTCTAGATTGCTTTGGGTATTTTGGACATTCAACAATATTAATTTTTCTAATCCATGAGCATGGAAAATCTTTACATTTCTTTGTGTCTTCTTCAATTTCTTCCATCTGTGTCTTACAGTGTTCAGTGTACAGGTCTTCCACTTCTATAGTTAAATTTATTCCAGGTATTTTATTCTTTTTGATGTGATTTTAAATGGGATTGTTTTCTTGATTTCTCTTTCTGAGAGCTTGTTATTAGTTTATAGGAACACTGTAGCTTTCTGTATATTGACTTTGTATCCTGAAATCTTACTGAATTCACTTATTAGTTCTAGCAGTTTTTTGGTGGAGCTTTTAGGGGTTTCCTATATATAATATCATGTCATCTGCAAATAGTGACAGTTTTACTTATTCCTTTCCCATTTGGATGCCTTTTATTTCCTTTTCTTGCCTAATTGCTGTGGCTAGGACTTCTAATACTATGTGGAATAAAAGTGGTGAGAGTGGGCATTGATGCTATTTTCAGTGGAATTGCTTTCTTAATTTTCTTTTCATACGGCTCAGTGTTGGTATATAGAAACCCAACTGATTTTTGTATGTTGATCTTGTTTTCTGCAACTTTTCTGAATGCATTTATTAGGTCTAAGAGCTTTTTTGTGGAGGGTTTAGGGTTCTCTTTATAAGATCCTGTCATCTACAAACAGAGATTATTTTACTTCTTTGTGATTGGACGTCTTTTTTTTCTTTTTCTTGCCTATTGCTCCGGCTAGGACTTCCAGTACTATGTTGAATGGCAGTGATGAGACTAGGCATCCTTGCCTTGTTCCTGATCATAGAGAAGAAGCTTTCAGTTTTTCACTATTAAGTGTGATGATACCTGTGGGCTTTTCATATATGGTCATTGTTAAGTTGAGGTTATTTCCTTCTATTCCTAGTCTGTTAAGTATCTTTTTCTATCATGAAAGGATGTTGAATTCTGTCAAATGCTTTTTCTGCATCTATTGAGATGATTGTGTGATTTTTATCCTTTGTTCTGTTAGTGTGGTGTATCACAATGATTGGTTTTAATATGTTGAACAATCCTTGAATCCCAGGAATAAACCCTAATTGGTCATGATGTATGATCCTTTTAACACGCTGTTGAATTCCGTTTAGTAGTATTTTGTTGAGGATTTTTGCATCTAGGTTCATAAGGGATATCAGCAGTTTTCTTTTCTTGTGTTGTCCTTGCTTGGCTTTGGTATCAAGATAATGTTGGACTCACAAAATAAGTTTGTAAGTGTTTCTTCCTTTTCAGTTTTTTGGAAGAGTTTGAGAAGGATTGGCATTAATTCTTCTTTAAATGTTTGGTAGAATTCACCAGTGAAGCCACTTGGTCCTGGGCTTCTCTTTGTTGGGAGGTTTTTGATTACTGCTTTAATCTCCTTACTAGTCTGTTCAGATATTCAATATCTTTGGAACCGAGTAATGTGCAGAGTCTGAAAGAGTTTTGAGGCACATGCTAGAAAAAGCCTATATTCCAATGAACAGACCATTATGGGTGATTCTGGTGAGAGCTCAGAAAGAAAAGAAGAGAGCTATAAAGAGAGTCTCAGCCTTCTTAGAGAAAACCTAAGTAACCATGAGCAGAGTGCTGGTAGAAATGTATATGGTAAGGACCGTTCTGGTCAGGTCGCGGACAGAAATTAGGAACGTGTTATTGGAAACTGAAGGAAAGGAGATCCCTGTTATAAAATGGGAAAGAATTTGGCTGAATTATGTTCTAGTGTTTTGTGGAAGGTAGAATTTGTGGGAGATGAAATGCATATCGAGCTGAAGAGATTTCTAAGCAAAGTGTTGACAGTACAGCTCGGCTCCTCCTGACTGTTGTCACCCAGTCTGCGCTATTCTGTTAAGCAGCACAAACAGACTAAGACAAACCAACAGGCATTTTGGGTTTGTTCCAGCATCTACCATGACTTAAAAATACATGGGTCTCTTCCTTTCTCAGTATATTTGCACAGAGGCAGGGATATTAGAAAATGTGATTGTGTTGGTGGAACTTACAAGGAGGTACTGGCAACCTTCTTGCTCTCCACTAAGTATTCTGTATCTAATCAGACAATTTAAAATATTTCTCTAATATAGGCTCAAAATTAATACCACCAGGGTCCAGAGTCCAGTGAAATTAGCACTAAATTCTCGGGCTCCTCATCTGCATGCTAATTCTCCCACGAGGTGCAAACATGTGATACACGATAATTTTTTGAAGTCTTAGATAGATATTAACAAGCAGCAGTGCTAAATCTCTGCCAAAACATGCAAGAATGTAAAGAATTAGCATTCTTTACTTTTTATGAAAAATCAGTCATCATATCAGACACTAATATTCTCTGAATAATGGAAATACAGCATGCATTCAGAAACGTGCACAAATAATAAATCTACAGCTTGAAGAATTTTCTCCAAGTGAACACATTGTGAAACTAGGACCCAGATCAAGAAATAAAATACAATCAGTCCCCAGAAGACCCCTTGTGCCGTGTCCTCATTACTAATCCCCCAAGAGTAATAACAAAGACTCTCTCTCTGACCAAACTTCAGTCAGGCTTTGAGCCCACTTGTCAACAAGGTCTCAACCTTGGCCCCTCTCCTATCTCTGTCCTGCCTGCCCCAATCTTGGTAAAGAATCCTACTGTCATCCCCCCACCCTTGATATCTGATCAAGTTACTCATTACCTTTGATGTATAGGTCTTTCCTGCCTTTAGCAAGAATCCTGTCAGGCCAGTTTAGCAAGGATCACCCTACCATTGATGTCTCCCCTTAATAATTTCTCATCCATTAACCACCCTCTCACTCTGCTCCTTAGCTATAACTCCCCAGCTGTTGTATTCAGAGCCTGGCCCGTTCTCACTCCCCTATTGCAGTACCCTTGTGCTTCCCCTTGCCATTTTAACAAGTGCCAGGAGAATTGTTTTATTTAACAGTAATCACTACCCTGGCTTCTGACACCAAAGGTTAATTTTGCTTCTTTTTAAATTTCACATAAATGGAATCACCTTGTATACTACAGTTTTTATCTGGTTTCTTTCATTCAACATTCTTTTCATGAAGTTCATTCATGGTTTTCTATGTAGCAATAGTTAATCTAATTGCATCTTAATGTACACATTCCACTAATACTGTGCCATTTGATGTATATTTGGTAGTTTCCAGGTTGGAGCTATTACAGATAGAAATGCTACAAACATTCTTGTCCACGTCTTTTGGTAAACACATGAAAAAGCTTCTATTAGACACATATCCAGAAGTGCTGTGGCTGGATCACGGGGTAGTATGCATGTATTCAGGGTTTTAGTAGATGCTGCCATACAGTTTCCCAAAGTGGATGTAGCAGTTGATACTTCCACCAGCAGTGTATGAGTGTTCTTGTCACTCAAAGTGCTCACCAACACTTAGTAACATCTGCTTATTAATTTTAACCATTCTGATAGGTTTTAATGTGCATATCTCAGATAACAGTATCACAGTGAGATTTCAATATGCATTTCCCTGATAACTAATAAAGGTAAGCTCATTTTCAAATTTTTAATGGACATTTGTACTTCCTTTTTTGAAAAATATCTGTTCAAATCTTTTGGCCATTTTTCTAGCCTTATTTCTTTTTATTATTAATTGGTTGGGTAACTATATATTGTAGACATAAGTCCTTTATTGGATGTTTGCACTGCAAACTTTTTATTTCATTTTGTAGCTTGCCCTTTAACTCTTTTTTTTTTTTTTTTTGAGGAAGATTAGCCCTGAGCTAACATCTGCAGCCAATCCTCCTCTTTTTGCTGAGGAAGACTGGCCCTTAGCTAACATCCATGCCCATCTTCCTCCACTTTATATGTGGGGCACCTACCACAGCATGGCTTACCAAGCAGTGCCATGTCCGCACCCAGGATTGGAACTCGCAAACCCCGGGCTGCCGAAGTGGAATGTGTGCACTTAACTGCTGCACCGCCAGACTGGCCCCCGCTTTCACTCTTTTAATGATGCCTTTTGATGTATTGAAGTTTTAAATTTCAATGTATTCCAAATTATCAATCTTATCCTCCTATGTTTCACTTTTCATGTTCTGTTCAAGGTAACTTTGCCCAAGGTCAGGAAGATATTCTAAACTTTATTGTTTTATCTTACACTCTTAGATCTACATACATCTGAATTGATTTCTGTGTATGGTGTGAGACAGGGATCAAGATTCACTTTCCTCTCACATCCAATTTACCCAACATCATTTATTGAAAAAGTCCCAGCCCATGAACATAGCCCTTGCTGTACCTCAGGTACATGTGTAGGGCCGTCTGGTGGCCCAAGTCCTCCAGCGTTGCTCCTCATCAGGGTAATTCTGGCTTTCCTCACTTGGCTGTTTGCTTCTGAGCAGGCAGGAACATGGCATGCTGCAGGAATTCTTGCAGCCATCCATGGTGTGTTCACACAGCTATCTTGGGGCTGTGTGCTTCAGGATCCTAGAAGACAGACCAGGTGCCACAAACTGAAATCCACATAAGCAATGTCAGATAATAACATTGTGGACAAATAGCCTCTTTTTCTGTTTCCAGAGAAACAGAGCTGGGTAGTTAACCAAAGGTCAAATTCTTATGCAAAAGGGGGAAAGCTTTTGATAATTTTTTATCTACAATTATCATTTTTATATATTTGTAGAAAGCCCATATGCCTTCACTCAAACCATTTTTGTCACCTCAAAACACCAATTCTTTTATATTCACTGGACACAGCATCCTTGACAGGACAAGGCGGCTCTGCACAAACCACCTCCAGCTCTCAGCAGCTGTTGCAGAGGAACAGGAGGCTGGAACAACTCAGTCATTAGTCCCATCCTCGTGGGGAGACTACGGAAGACAAGGGAGATGAAGGCTAGAATAGGGCAGACAGGAACCTAAGGAACTTGCTGAGCCAAATTAGGACTAGCGTTCTGCTGTTTAGTCCTGCACGAGGTCACAGAGTCCTGCTGTTTTCTCTGGTCATGAGACCACAGAGTCCTCAGTTAATGGCCTTCACAAGAGTCCAGAAGGAAACCAGGGGCTGTGACCGAGGTGGGGGATGAGGCAGGAAAGGTTGGAACGGGGATGAGGTGAGACTTTTCACCTTTCATTATTGTTTGAAATTTTTAACTAAGGTCATATATTATATTTGCAATGAAAATGCATACAGTCCATGTTTTACCAACCCAAAAGGAGACTGCTAGCAATTGATTTATAATTTGTGCTATTGCTTTTTGTATAATTTGTGGTAAGGAATTATTGAAAATATAAATGGACAGATGGTCAGACATACGGATGTTCCAACAGACAGATGTTTGGACAGATGACAACTGTTCAAATAGATAGACATATGTTCAGACAGATGGTGTTCAGATTGATGGACAGAGGTTCATACAGATGGTAGTTCAGACAAATAAACAGATGTTCAGACAGACATTCACACAGACAGACATTTAGCCAGATGGACAGACATTCAGAGAAAGACATCTAGACGAATGGATGACGTTCCAACAAACAGACATGTGACAGACAGACTTTCTAACACATGCACTTTTACACTTGGGGACATTCAGACACATGGACAGATGTTCAGACAAATGGACAGATGTTCAGACAGATGGACTTTTCAACAGACAGCTATCTAGACAGACAGATGTTCAGACAGGCAGGCATTCAGATAGATAAACATTCAAAAAGATGTACAGGTGTTCAGACAGACAGATGTTCCAACAGACAGACTTTCTGAAAGACAGGTGTTCAGAAAGATGGATGTTGAGATAGGAACATTCAGAGAGATGGACATTTGGACAGATGGGCATTCCAAAAAATGGACATTCTGACACGTGTATATAAAGACACATGGACAATCGGATAGCAGAACAAATGTAAAGACTAAGAGACATTCAAGAAGATAGTCATCGGGCAGCCTGGTGGCACAGCGGTTAAGTGCTCACGTTCCGCTTCAGTGGCCCAGGGTTCACCGGTTTGGATCCCAGGTGTGGACACGGCACCACTTGGCAAGCCATGCTGTGGTAGGCGTCCCACATAGAAAGTAGAGGAAGATGGGCATGGATGTTAGCTCAGGGCCAACCTTCCTCAGCAAAAAAGAGGAGGATTGGCTGCAGATGTTAGCTCAGGGCTAATCTTCCTTAAAAAAAAAAAAAAAGAAGATAGTCATTTGGACTCACAAACAGACAAACAGACATTCACACACACGGACATTTGGAAAGACAAAGACTCACACAGATAAACAGTCGTTCATACACACAGACCTATGGACAGACATTCAAACGGATGGACGTTTGGACAGACATAGCTTCCAACACATGAGCATAATGCCAGATGGACATTCCAACAGATGGATGTTAACACAGGTGGATGATCCAACAGATGGATGTTTAGACAGATGGACAGATGCTCAGACAGACAAACATTCAAACAGATGGACAAAGGTTAACACAGACATTTGGACAGACAGACCTTCGGACAGATGAGTGTGCAGACATTCAGACCATCAGTAAACAGATGTTCAAATAGACAGATGTTGAGGCAGACTGGCGTTCAGACGGATGGACAGAGTTACAGGCAGACAGATATTCAGAGAGATAGACATTGGAGCACACAGACAGATACCTTGTCAGACGGACATATGGATAGACATATGTTCTGACAGGCAGACATTCCAAAAGTTGAGCATTCCAACATTTAAGCATTCCCACACAGACGTCCAGCCACGCAGAAAATCAGAAAGTAGGATATATGTTTAGATTGACAGATGTTCAGACAGATGGACAGGTGTTCAGACAGAGGGACATTCCAGCAGATGGGCATTCTGATATATGGGCATTTTGACACACAGATATTTAGCTACATGAACTGTTAGACAGAAGGACAGATGTTTAGACTATTGTAACAAATGGACATTTGAACAGATGGACATTCCAACAGACGGACATACATTCAGACAGACAGACGTTCATCCAGATAGACTTTCTGACAGACAGATGTTCAGGCAGATGTACAGGCCTACAGAGAGATGGGTGTTCAGAGAGATGGATGGATGCTTAGACAGATGCACATGTGGATAGATGAACAGATATTCTAAGAGAAGAATGTTCCACAGATGGACAGACCAACAGACACACACTCAGACAGATGGATATTTAGAGAGGTGAACAGATGTTCAGACAGACGCACATATAGGTAAACAGATGTACAGACAGAAAGACGTTCAGATAGCTGGATGTTCTGACAGACAAATGATCAGATACACAGACATTCAAACAAATGGAAAGACATTTCAACAGACTTTTAGACAGACAGATGTTGGGATAGATGAATAGACGAACAGACAGTCAGACAAATGTACTTTCCAACATTTGAGCATTCCAATACACGGGCAATTTGACAGAATATCCCAAAAGCATATTTTGAAAAACCGATGTTCAGACAGACGGAAATTCAGATAGACATTTATATGGACAGATGAGTGTCCACGTGCCTGAATGTCCATCTGTTAGAATGCCTTTCTGGCAGAACATCTGTTCGGTCCAAATGTCCAATGGTCTGAGGTTTGTCCTTTTGTCTGATCATCGGTGTGTCAGAACAACCATCCTTTAGAATGTTTGTCTGTCTCAACATAGGTCTTTGTGTCTGAATATCTGTCCATCTGTGTGAACATCTGTGTGTCCATGTGTCTCTTTTCCAAACATTTGTCAGTCTGAACATCTGTCCTCCTGTCCAATTGTCCATGTGATTGAATGTCTGTGTATTAGAATACCCATCTATTGGAACACTCATCTGTTAGAATGCACGACTGTCATGTCTGTCCATCTGCCCATCAACCCCAGTGACTGTCTGTCTGGATGTGCATCTCTCTGAACATCTGACTGTTGGAATACTCATCTGGGCAAATGCATGTCTGTTTGAAGTTCTGTCCATGTGTCAGGAGACTCATCAATCATAACACTCACCTGTCAGAACACCCATTTGTCCAAACACCTGTCTCTATGAATGTCCATTAAAACATTGTGTGTCTGCCGGAATGTCTGTGTGCGTAAATGTCCATCTGTCAGCACACTTGTCCGCAGGAAGGTACATCTGTTGAAATGTCTGCCCATCTGCCTGAACATCCATCTGTTGAATATCTATTAGTCTGTCCAAATGTCCATCTGAAGGTCTGTCCATTTGTGCAAACATCCATCTGTCTCAAGGTCAGTTCACCTGCTTAACCATATGTTGATCTGAACATCTGCCCATCTCTCTGAACATCTGTCCTGTCCAATCGTCCATGTGTCTGAACCAGAACATCCATCTATCTGAACATCTGTTCATGTGTCCAAACATCTGTCTGTCTGAAAGTCTCTTCATCTGTCTGAACCTGAATCTGTTGCAATATTCATTTGTCAGAAAGTACACCTCCGGACATACATGTGTCAGAACACCCGTCTGTCCAAATATCCTTCTGAATGTCTGTCTGGACGTCTGTCATTTGTCTACTGTGCTAACGTCCACCTGTCAGAACACCTGCCTGTCAGAATCCATCCGTCTGAACATTGATCTGTCTGTCCGAACATCTGCATGAACCTTCTTCTGGTACGTCCATCTGCTGGAACAGCCATCTGTCTTAATATCTGTCTGTCTGTCCAAACATCTGTTTTTCTGAATGTCCTTCTGTCTTAACATCTGTTCATCTTTCCCAACATCTGTTTGTCAGAACATCTGTCATCTTCCTGAATGTCAGTCTGTAGGAACAACCGTTTGTCTGAACATCTGTCTGTCAGAAGTTCCATATGTTGGCACACTCTTCTGCTGAAATAGCTGTCTGTCTGAACATCTGTCCATCTGTGGAAACGTCCAAAAGTACAGTCACATGGATTCAGTCCATTAGATGTTCAGTCTGTAAGTCTGAACATCCATCTGTCTGAAAGTCTTTTCATCTGCCTGATGTGAAGCTGTCAGAATATCCATTTGTCAGAAAGTTTGTCTCTGAATATCTGTGAGTCAGAATGCCCATCTGTCTGAATGTCTGTCAGTCTGTCCCACTGTCCATCTGTTGGAATGTCTGTTCATCTCTTTGAACTTCTATCCATCCGTCTGAACACTCATCTGTCTGAACATCAGTCTGTCTCAATCAACGTTTGTCTGGCAGCATGCCCATCTGCTAGAATGGCTCTCTGTCTGAATGTCTGTCCATCTGCCTGAAAGCCAGTCTGTCCAAACATCTGTCTGAACACCTGTCCGTGTGTCTGATCATTGTGTCTGAATATCCATGTGTTCGAACACTTGTCTGTCAGAACACCTGTCCATCTGTTGGAATGTCTATCTGTCTGTCTGTCTGGATGTCTGTGTGTCCGAATATCCATCTGTTGGCACAGCCGTCTGCCAGAAAGTCTGTCTGTCAGGCGGGCGTGCCTCGTTGGAGGGCCGTCTTTGCAGAAGAGCTTCTACATGCTGTTACCAAGCACTCTGGAGGCAGAATCCGGTGGTTCTGCGGTTTGTTTATGATGGGGGGCCTTGGGCTCCTTCCCTGTTCTCGCACATCTGGTGCTCCAGGATTTCAGATTTTGCCTTAGTTTAGGGGTATGTGGCCTCGTGGCTACAAGGTAGTGCTCAAGTATCTTTCAGATTTAAGATTTGTTTTAATTTTTGCCATGAATCATTAGGATTCTGATTCAGGGTTCTGTTTTACTGGATTCCTTACACCACTTAAACAGGCTGACCACTGACAAACAGTTCTGGCTGACAGTCAGCTTGGCATATGTCATCATCAGAATGCAAAGCCTTGCCTAACACTGGTTTAAAACGGAGCTAAAGCACCTAGATTAGGGCATGGGGGAGTTGACTGCTCAGAATCGAGGGAGCACATAACAGCGCTCCACTGCTGTGCTCCTCACGCTTGTGCTGAATACATAAAAGATTAGGGAAGAAAGCAGAAAAATACTAGCCTTCACCAGCAGGGCGAGGCTTATAGTTCCCACACTCTTCATGCAAAAAGGGCGTGATGGGCTTGTGGCCATTGTTCTTTTCTCCTGCTCACCTTTCTCACTGAAGGCATTTAAAAATAAATCACTAGGTGTCTGTATGTGCACATCTTTTGGAAGAATGGAAGCATAGGGAATCTAGAAACTGAAATATTTTAAAAACTAAATAGTGAAAAGAAACATAAGGGGCCAACCCCGTGGCCAAGTGGTTAAGTTCGCGCTCTCTGCTTCGGCGGCCCAGGGTTTCGCTGGTTTGGATCCTGGGCGCAGACATGGCACCGCTCATCAGCCCATGCTGTGGCGGCATCCCACATGCCACAAATAGAAGGACCCACAACTAAAAAATATACAACTATGTACTGGGGGAATTTGGGGAGAAAAAGCGGAAAAACAAAGAAGATTGGCAACAGTTGTTAGCTCAGGTGCCAATCTTTAAAAAACAAAAAAAGAAACATAAACTAGATTGCAGCAGAAGAAACAGTGCTGCAGTGAGGAGATTCCCCACCTAACACTTTCTTAAGCAGAAAAGAGAAATAACCTGCTCATGGTCCTGGCAGACTCAGGGTTTCTGTTAGCGGATAACCCGTCAGTTTATACCTTCCTGTGATGTCACTTTTGAATGTGTCTATCCTGGTAAATTAAACTTTTCTGGCCTGATTTATTGATAATGCTGTTAAGCTTCCTTTCAGTCAAGAATAAGTTAATATACTATTTTATTAAATCAAATACTTCTTTATATTTTTTCTTTAAAATGATAAGGGAAAATATGCTCTGTATCGTAGTTCTGCGGCTCTTAGGCAAGGCACAGGTGGGCAGGAGGACCCCCCGCAGCCGGGAAGCAGGGTGGCTTCTTGATCTGGGCGTGTGGTTTCATCCTGCTGTTCCGTAACGCAGTCACTCATGCCTTGCCCTCACTTTTGCAAAGTAAGTTTAGTAAAAATTGTTCCAAGGCTTAGTACCAGCTTCTGTATAACTCATTTCCTTCACTTTGAAAAAGTGTAGATGGGAATTGTGAGACATTTGTGACTCTAACTTAGACGATGTTCCAGGATTTAATGTATTCCTTAATGGCGCATCTTTGAAGAAAGATTGTTTTATTTACTAGTAAACATTACTCCTGCGATAACACAAAGTTGGTGTGTATGAAAAGCTTCCCATGAAAACACTAAAATGCTGCTGTTGTGGTACAGAGGCCCTTACAGTCAATGCTTCCTGGCATAGTATTAATGTAGATGATTAATGCAATATCAGCAAGCTCTCTGTGTGAAACTCGTATTTTGCGTCAGTTGTTCCCAGAGACCATCACTCTCAGCAAACATGTTGATGTATTGTCATGCAAACAACAATCGTGCGGAAGATACTCATACATAAGTTCAGGGGGCCTGCCAGATAGAGCAGAGGATTTAGGAGACTGGAAGGTGATGAGACTTAGCACCATGTCAACAGGTACAGAGAAGATGAACTTGATTAAAGACATGAAAACCAAAGGAGACAGTTACAGACAGCAGAATGACATGTTCTGATGTTCCCAAAGTGCTTTCCTGAGTACACAGAGCTTGGATGAAGCCAAGCAAGTGGAGAGAGAATTCTGCCAGGCACAAGAAGCTCTCTTCATCTCTCATGGGGTTTTGATTTCTTTCCCCCAGCTTCTCCCCTCCACACATACACCCCCATGACTGTCCTCAGGAATGGCTATGTGTGTTCACCCACTCAACAGATGCAGTGAAACGGCACATGACCCAAACACCAGTTAATAAACAAGTTTGGATATATCCTAAATTTAAACCAGGAGGTACCATTGAGGGTGCCTGGGGAGGACAGTATATGGCCATGCAACTGTGAGCACACATGCGTGGTGGACGCATATACATGAGTATACATATATGCATATCTGTGTATACATATGCAAATCTGTTTCATGTGCATGTGTGCGTTATTCCAGTGAAATACATTTTTGTCAGAAATTTCATTGTCAGGGCACTGGAGTACCCTGTAGGACCTTGCTATTCAAAGTGTGTTCCTCAAACCATCAGCATTACCATCTGGGAGCTTTTTAGAAACTCTCAGGCCCCAACTGAGACCTGCTGAGTCAGAATCTGCATTGACAAGATCCCTTATGATTCATGTGCAGATTAAATGTTGAAAATGCTGATTTAGAACATTTTTTCAGACAGCCTATTAATGACTCATGAAATCAGTTTAACCTGTTGGGACCAGCACTTGAAAGAAAGACCAAGACAGCGAGATGGAAGGAGATGGAAGGAGATGGAGAGAGAAATGGAGAGAAGGAGAATCAAAATGCTTAGGAGATATTAGAGCACATTGCACCTAGGATGGATCAGTTTTGTTTAATGAGCATGTGGTTTCCAAGGTCACCATAGCAGAGAAGGAGAAATGGTGGCTGCACACTGGCACTTTATTGCCTAAATCTGAACGTGATGCAGGCCCACAGCCTGTTGGCCAGAATTAGTCACACGGTTCCAACCTCACTACAAGGAAAGATGGGAAACAGAGAGGAGCACATGAATTGGTGAGCACTGTCTCTGCCACAGCTGTGTATCGTTCTACCCCTCAAACTGAACTGGGAGCTCCGTGGGGGCCCGGGATTTGTCTGTTAGGCCCCACACTTGATCCCCAGCCATGAGCTCTGTACCCGGCACAGTGTGTGCCCTCATTAAATGTTTAGAGAATGAACAAATGTGCCTTTACCATTAATTGAGCTAGATACTGAGATTACAAAAATAAATCTGGGAGGCCGGCCTGGTGGCGTAGTGGTTAAATTCATGCATTCCTCTTCAGCACCCCAGGGTTCACAGGTTTGGATCCCAGGCAGACCTACACACTGCTCATCAAGCCATGCTGTGGCGGTGTCCCACATACAAAATAGAGGAAGATGGGCACAGATGTTAGCTCGGAGATAATCTCCCTCAAGCAAAAGGAGAGAGAATGGAAACAGACGTTAGCTTAGGGCCGATTTTTCTCACCAAAAAGTAAATAAATAAATCTGATGCAGTTCCTGTTTTCAATGATCTCCCAGGATTCTCCTCTCCCTCCCTCATGTTTTGGAAGAAAACAGGTCTCAACCTT
Source organism: Equus asinus (assembly GCF_041296235.1). NCBI lineage: Eukaryota > Metazoa > Chordata > Mammalia > Perissodactyla > Equidae > Equus > Equus asinus. The sequence goes on from NC_091798.1 coordinate 6,445,860, forward strand.
CTTCAAAAGCTCACCTTGGCATCTCTGTGTCCCCTGAGAACTTCCTTTGGCCATCATCACTAACCTCCTGTGGTCACTTCTCTTCCTCTCCACTTACAGGCTGCTCCTCCTCCTCTCCAAGCAGCCTCACATCTTCCCAAACCTGAAACAACCTCCTCTCAACGCTGCTTCCCGTGCATCGCTCCACACCTCCCTTTCACCCTCAACATACTGCAGTCAGTGTCCGTGCTATGCTCTGCTTTAAATGCTCCCTTGAAAGCTGTTGGTGACTTCCTAACTTTTTAAACAGCTTTATTGAGATATAGGTCACATACCATACAATTGACCTACTTAAAGCTCACGATTCAATCATTTTTAGCATGTTCACAGATATATGCAACCATCGTCACTGTCAGTTTTAGAACATTTTCATCACCTCAAAAAGAAACCTCATATCTTTTGGCCATCACCCCCCTGTCTTCCCACCACTGCTCATCACCTACTGTAAGCAATCACTAATCTGCTCTCTGTCACTCTAGATTTTTCTACCTGGACATTCATATGAATGGAATCAGACAATATGTGGTCTTTGTGACCAGCTACTTTCATTTAGCACAGTGTTTTCAGGGTTTATCCATATTGTAGCATGTGTCTGCACTTCATTCCTTTTTATTGCCAAATAACATTCCATTGTGTGCTGTGGGTATACCACCTTTTGTTTCTCCATTCATCAGTTGACAGACATTCGGGCTGTTTGCACTTTTTGGCTATAGTGAATACTGCTGCTAAGAACATTCGTGTACAAGTTTTTGTGTGAATGTGTATTTCTTTCTCTTGGGTATGTACCTAGGAGTGAAATTACTAGGTCGTATGGTAACTATATTTAACATTTTACACACTGCTAAACTGTCTTCCACAGCGGCTGCACCATTTTACAGCCCCATCAGCAGTGTATGAGGGCTCCAGTTTCTTCATATCTCAGCAACACTTATTATCTAACTTTTTGATTCTAGCCATCCTATTGGGTGTGATGTCATAGCTCATTGTGTCATTTGCATTTCCTTGATGACTAAAGACTTCCTAATTTTTTTAATTCAATATCTTCTTATTCTTTACCCAACATGTCCTTTCTTCAGCTTTTATCAGAACTCTTGACACAACTAAGTTCTCTCCCCTTATACAGCTTCTGAGATCAGCTCCTCTCCCTAGGTTCCCTTCCTGACTCTCCAGCCTCTATTTCTCAGTCTCTTTCACTGGATCTCACCCCTACCCTGTAAACTCTTGTGCTCCGCAGGGCTCCTTCCTCACCCCTATTCCTGCTCCATTGTCCTTCCATTAACCTAGTCACACCTGTGCCTTCGACCATCACCTAAATGGAAGACTCTTCGATGTTTATATTTCGCAGGTTTTAATACAAGTTTCACTTTTAAATTATCTTTGATAAGAAACCCAAAAGTTCAATCAGATATTAACAAAATGTTTATGACTAAGATGCACAGAAAATATTGTAAAGTATAATTAGTACTAATGATCCCTTTCTTCAGCTATCAATTAAAAATAGGTAGATAGATAATATTAAATATTCAAAGAAATCCCTAAGTAAAAGAGCAGTAAGTTATAACGTACCATTTTCTCAGTGCCAGATATTTAATATTTTAGGCTTTGCTATTGTTTGTAAGCCGCCCTGCTTATGGTGTGTTGTTATAGCAACCCAAACAAACTAAGACAATTATATATTCTTAAGTTTAAGAATATTAGATAAAAGGGAAAATGAATCACTACCATGAGAACATTCTACTATAGCTCCTGAAAAATTAGTAATACTCTTCCTAGATTCATTTCACACTGGAATAAAATGGAATTGAAATAAAATTGGAATAAAAGGAGAACATGTACCTTTAATAAGTAGTCAAACCTGCTTATGTTGGTTTAGTGGGGTTTTTATTAAGTCTCTCTGGTAAGCTTTCCCCAGCTTGGGATTGGCTGAGCAAAACAAAAGTTATGGAAACAATATGGTCACTGAAGAGACAAATCCCAAGCTATGTGGCATATGAGGGTTTTTGGGAAGAACTATTCCTCTATCCTCTGTGTTTTTCTGACTGATCTAAGAATTAAATTGACATGAGACAGAATAACAGGAGAAAACCCAAGTTTAATAACGTATATACGTGGGAGAAATCTGGGAAAACTGAGTGACTTGCCAAATGGCTGAAGCCACCACCTTAAATACCATCTTTGGGTAAAGACAAAGGAGGATGTTGGGGGTAGTGGTTTGGGACTTCAAACGGGAGGAGTTCATATGGAGATGGAAAAACAAATGTTTGCTAAACAACTGTTTGCTGAGCCATCTATGGAAATGGGACTCAAGAGAGAACTTTGATAAAAAATGGGCCTTATAGGTGCCTTCTTGTCTACCACACCTAGAGCTACCTATGGTGATAGATCCTTCCTGGGACAGGCCTTCTATCTTAAATTCTTTTAGAGGGAGAATGTTGAAGTGTCTTTCTGAGTCTTTTGTTCTTAAAAATAATCAAACCAAAGAGACACATTTTGGGGTGGCAAATTCTGATTTCCCACACGGACATGGAAAAGAGAATCAACAGTAACAGAGTTCTTGGCCAAAAGGCAGCCACATTTCTTAAATAATAAACATTTCTTATTTAAGAAAAATAAGATGAAAGTGATATAATGGCACTTCCTATTAAGGATGTTAATGGAGCACGGGACCAATCCCTGAACTAGATCCAGCTATTCCTCCAAATATTCTTCCTCTACCCTGCAGGAAAGAGAACATAAATAGTGAAAAATGAGCTGCTGGCTGTCAGAACACAAAGGGACCTGCAATCTGACTGAGGAAACCAAAAATCCCTAAAGCTATGACCATCTGACCCAAAAATGTTCCTCAGGAGGAGCTCTGCTGAGCTTCATTCACTGAATTCCCTTCACTCTCCCTCTGAAATGTCTTATCTCTAAATCTCTCTAAATGCCACCCTTTCCATATGTGCTTGACAGCCTGAGTTCCCTGTGACTCAGCTCACAATATGACACTACTCCCACCCTCTGTCTCAGTTACTTAAAAAGGCAATGTTTTTTTAAAAGCAGGGGAGGGGGGAGGAGGTGCAGAGAGAAAAAGGAAAAATATGGATCTACCACAGTTGTAACGATGCAAAAAAAAAAAAGAAAGCATATTTTCCCATCACCCTCACAAAATCTCTTCATGCATTACCATGAGCTATCCCTCTCCCTTCTTTAACCACACACACACACACACACTGGGCAGGGGTATGCCGTTACCACCTCTTTATCATTCCCCAAAGGACCCACCGACTACCCCTATACTAGGCACATGACCAAAGTTTTGTTTTAGTGAATATGTTCATGCACATACACATCCAATCTTCTCACGTCTAGAGGAGTAAAGATCTCTAGTGACCTTTTTGCTCTTTTGCATGCCTTATAACTAACTCCCATGGCAGCTGTTACAAATTTATTTATGCTCCCAAATAGTAAACACATTCCCTTCACTGGTATCACCTTTCCCTCTAAACAGTTGCCTCTGGTAACTCTCCCTGATGTGGCCCTGTTCCAAGGTCACGTCTATAAAGTACATATACAGAAGAGGACTTTTCAGTCCACCTTTGATGACCCCAGACAGCCATCTGGTAGTGCTCCTTGGACCCATGAACTGGGCTGCAGCAATGTGAAGGGGATAACACAGGGAGGCTAGATTGGTGGGCTCCAGGTTTTTCTAGTGTGACTCAACTAAGTTTCAAGCCCAAATTATAGGCTAGTGTGTGAAGTCTCCATCATGAAGGCTATTTGTAAGTATTTAGGTTGGTTTTATACAAATGAAGAATTGTTCATATGAAGGCATATATGCAATTATTATATGTGTTCTCAGGCTATGTAGACATCTGCAAGGTGTTTTCTTTTTAACTAGTGCCTATAATGCACACACAGAAAAAAAATAGTAAAATGTGTGGTATAAAGCAGGGTTGACAAACTTTTCCTGCATAGGGCTGGATTGTAAGTATTCTCATCTTTGTGGATCATGTGGTCTGTCACAACTATTTGACTCTTCAGTTGCAGCACAGAAACAACTGTAGACAGTATGTAAGTAAAGAAGCATGTCAGTGTTTCGATAAGACTTTATTTACAAAAACAGTCTGTAGGCTAGATTTGGCCTGTCTGGCTATAGTTTAACCATTCCTAGGATAAAGAAAACTCATAAATCAAATACATAAACAATCACTAAGTCAAGAAAGAGAGTATGGCCAACATTCACAACACTTAATTATAAGAGTAGTAGAAATTCAGAGAAGGTTGAATTCTCAACCCCAGTGGTTCCTCTATGCCGTGGTCAGGACCCTAACTGGGAAGGAATAAGACCTTCACACTTGGAATGAGTATATCTGGGTTGGTGCACTGACATGTCTTGAATTCTTAGATTGCTCTGAGGCCTCTGGACCTGCGGAAGTGGCCTACTCTTCCCTGTTAAAGGCCAGTGCTGTCCCCATGTTCGAAGATGTTAAAGATAATGCAGAGGCTTCTGCTTCACAAGACAGGATGCACCCTTCTCAGGGTTGACCCACACCTCTCCTCCTGGCCCCCAGACCAACAACTAACCAGGCCAGGGAAATGGTGGACCTGTTAAGGGAACAAAAGAACTATAGGCCAAAGGAGCTCCAGGACCTTGCCAACAAATACTGACAAGAGCTGAAAGAGTATACATGGACCTGGATCCTCAAGGTGCTAGATTAGGGGGGAGTCGGGTGAAAGATAAACTTGCAGGAGGGAGAGTTTATCGATATGGGAGCACTTATCTGTGATACAGGATTTAACTCCCTGGCAAGGACCCTGAGAGGCAAAGCTAGTATGCTTCTGGAATTACTCTTAGGAGCCTAGAAAAAGTACCATTCACACTACATAAAGTGCAAATGCTGGAAATGCTGTGAAAAAATGGTACAGAAGGGAATCAAAAGACCCAGAAGAGGGCATGCTAGAAGGGACATCTTCTATAAGGCCAGAAGATTCGTCAGCTGACTAGGTGTTGTAGGAGGGCCTAGAGGATGCTCCATGTACCAAAGTAACAAAGAAGGTGCTGCTGAGAGGGTCACTAGCTTCACTGAGAAGCTCAATGGTGGCTGCCCTCCAATGACAGCACAGCCCTAGGAGAAGCTATTCAGAATTGGAGCCCAGAGCAGGAAATGGCTATGCAGCAGGTCGAGGCTTTGGTGCGCACAGCCCTGCCACTTGGGCTATACAGCCTGGCTGGTATTAGAGGTATCCGTGTTGAGAAAAAGATGCTATGAGGGGAATTTGTGCTGTTTCTCCACAACTCTATGCTCCGTAGGTCTAGAGGTCTTAGTTCTCAGGGGAAGAGTGCTTCCATGTGGACACAGAAGGAGTCCCACAAAACTTTAAGCTACAACTGCTGCCCAGTCACTTTATGCTACCTTGTGCGGAAAGATCAGAAGGCAAGGGATAAGTCAGAATCTTGACTCTGATCATCAGGAGGAAGTAGGACTGCCGTCACATGATGGACACAGGAAGAACATGTTAGACACTGAGATGATCCAGTTGGGTGCTCTTGATACTCTGTTCTTCAGTCTTGACAACACATGAACAAGTAGGGCAGAGATGGCCTGAGAAGGACAGAGTGACTAGGGGCTCAGACCACATAGGGTTGAGGGTCTGACATCATTCATCAGATGAGCCACCAAGTTCAGCAAAGGAGCTAGCCAAAGATGTGGAGACTCTTTTTTTTCCCTTTGTGCCATCTCTATTTTTCTACCTGGTATGTGAATAATGTGAACAACGGTCAGAAAAATCAGCCACGCTGAACCACTTCAGTTAAATGTAGAAGAAGGAGACAATGGGTACCCGCTATGACCTGGAGACCGTCTGTACGCAGCAGAAGGTGCTATACTTCATCCCACTAACCTACCTCTTTTCTCAGGAGAAGAGCCCAACTAGAATCTTGGAAGAATGGATCTTATGTGAAGGAATGAACTTAGATGAAGGAAGTGGATCTGAGTGGCAGAAAAGGTGAACTGTAGTGGATGCTGTGGTATGCTACCCAGATCCCACATCAGGACCAAGGAACTCATTCCTCCAGCTGCCAGGAGTCTGGGCTTTGTTGGCTGATAGCTCAGTCACTCTCTGGGAAGTCCCCTCAATCACAGCAAGCTTCTTATGCAAAGTACATGCTCACCCTGGTGTCAGTCTACCTCTAATGGCTGGTCAGTGTGTGAATATAAAGATCCAGACTCAACTGGGAAAACTCTGAACGGTGACTTCAGACCCAGATTTCCTAAGAGGATCAGCTGAAGATCACCTCTGCCCAACTCTGCTTCCCTTCCTCCTTAAAGGTGTCATTCCCATGAACACTTCTTTTTTTGTTTTTTGAGGAAGATTAGCCCTGAGCTAACATCTGCTGCCAATCCTCCTCTTTTTGCTGAGGAAGACTGGCCCTGAACTAATATCTGCGCACATCTTCCTCCACTTTATATGTGGGATGCCTACCACAGCATGGCTTGCCAAGCAGAGCCATGTCCACACCCAGGATCAAAACTGGCGAACCCCGGGCTGCCGAAGTGGAATGTGCAAACTTAACTGCTGTGCCACCTGGCCAGCGCTCCCATGAACACTTCTTAATAAACTTATTGCCACAAATTTCAGAGTCTCAGAGTCGGTTTCCCGGGGAACCCAATATCTGGAGGTTCTGTTTCTGGGCTCTCTATTATGTTTCATTGGTTTAGATTTCCATCCCTGTGCCAATATTATATTGTCTTAACCACCATAGATTTACTATAATATCTATTAGAACGTGTCTTCCCGCCTTATTCTTCTTCAAGTCACTTGGCTATTCTTGGACCTCTATAGTTTCAGATAACTTTTAGAATCAGCTTGTCAGAGTCCACAAAAAGTCCCACTGGAGTTTTTCTTGTGATTGCTTTGAATCTAATGAATCAATTTGGAAAGAATTGATAGTTTAAAAAATATATATTGAGTCCTTCACCCAATGAATTTGGTATATGTTTATTTAGGTCTTTTAGAATATATCTTAGTAAAGTTTTTATCATTTTTGCCATAGGGGTTTTGTACATCTTGTGTTAGGTTTACTCTGAGCTCCCTGATTTTTGGTGTTAATGAAAATGGCATCCTTTAAATTTAACTTGCCAATAATTTGTTGTTGGTATGTAGAAACATTTGATTTTTGTACATTTGATTTTAGATTCATCAACCTTGCTCATAATTCATACGTTATTTTGCATTTCCTACCTGTACACTAACATTCACAAATGTGACAGTTTTGTTTCTTCCTCTGAAATTCATTTACAGTCATGCATTGCATACCAATATTTTGGTCAACAATGAACCGCATATACCACAGTGGTCCCATAAGATTATATTGAAGCAGAAAAATTCTTACTTCCTAGTGCTGTAGTAGCTGTTGTAATGTCGCAGCACAATGCATTACTCACGTGTCTGTGGTGATGCTGGTGTAAACACACCTACTGCACTGTCAGTCGTATCAAAGTGTAGCACATATAATTATGTACAGTATATAATACTTGATGATAATGAATGACTATGTTACTGGTTTATGTATTTACTGTACTAAACTTTTACCATTATTTTAGAGTGTGCTATTTCTACTTATCAAAAAAAATTTACTGAAAAACAGTATGCTGTGTTACACCAGCAGCAGCCTCATGTATCCCGTGTCTACCGCATCTCTTTTTTTTTTTTTTTTTTTTAAAGATTTTATTTTTTCCTTTTTCTCCCCAAAGCCCCCCGGTACATAGTTGTGTATTCTTCGTTGTGGGTTCTTCTAGTTGTGGCATATGGGACGCTGCCTCAGCGTGGTCTGATGAGCAGTGCCATGTCCGCGCCCAGGATTCGAACCAACGAAACACTGGGCCGCCTGCAGCGGAGCGCGCGAACTTAACCACTCGGCCACGGGGCCAGCCCCGTCTACCGCATCTCTTGATTGCAGCATTTTCTCTTGTGCTTGATTTAATCTTGTGTTGTTTTGTTCATCATGGCCCCTGAGCATACAAAATCCACTGCTAATGTTGCCAGTAAGAGGCCATGTCAAGTGATGGAGCTGGAAACAAAATTAAAAGTGATTAAGGTGGAAAATCAGTGATGGTTATCGCTCCCCAGCCAGGCATGTCCCGTTCCACCACAGCTACATTCTTGAATAACAAGAACAAAGCAACAGAAGCTGTTGAAGGATCTGCTTCACTGAAGGTGACGAGACCAACAAAAATTCAAGAAGGGCTTGTAACAGACATGGAGAAACTTCTAGTGACCTGCATTGAAGACCAGACACAGAAGCATATCCCTCTCAGCACCATGACGATCACGCCAAAGCAAAAAGTGTGTTGTCCATGTTGAAAGAGAAGACTGGACCTGACTATGATGTTGAATCTACTGCTGGCTCTGGGTGGTTTAAATGATTCAAGAGTCCTTGTTCACTACATAATGTGGAAGTGAGTGGTGGGTCTGCGAGTGCTGATGTGAAGGCGGCTGAAGAATTTTTGGAAACACTAGATATGCTGATTATGGAGGAAAATTACTGGTCAGAGCAAATATTCAATATGGATGAAACTGGAAACAGGTGCCTGAAAGGACTTTCATCCATAAGGAGGCCAAGTCAACACCAGGTTTCAAGGCTTTTAAAGACAGGATAACAGTCTTGCTTGGGGGCAATGTCTCAGGCTACAAATTGGAACCTTTTGTGATCTGGCAAAGTGACAATCCCAGGGCCTTCAAGCATATCAATAAGCACACACTGCCAGCAGACTACAGAAGTAAGAAGTCATCGATGACCCAGCTCCTCTTCCAAGATGTCCTCCTGAATTTCTATGCCAGCAAAATGAAGTACTATTTGGAAAATAGCATGCCTTTCAAGATTTTCCTTATTGTTAATAATGCTTCTGGACATCCTCCTTTTATTGGTGATCTTCATCCAAATATAGAATTGGTATGTGTCCCTCCAGACACCATCTTTTTGATCCAACCACTGGATCAAAGAGTTATAGCTGCTTTTAAGGCCTACTACCTGCAGAGGACCTTGGCCCAGGCTGTTGCTGCAACTGAGGAAGACACTGAGAAGACACTGATGCAATTCTGGAAGGGTTACATCTATGACTGCATCAAGAACCTTGCTTGGGCTTGGGGCGATGTCACCAATGAATGTAAGAATGGCATCTGGAAGAAGACACTTAAGAGGTTCGTCCATGACTTCAAAGGATTTCCCAAGGAAAAGGAGGTTGAAAAAATCAGCAAAGCTGTGGTTGGGACTGCAAACAACTTTACCCTGGGTGTGGGTGAGGATGACATTGAGGAGCTCCCAGAGGTGGTTCCTGAGGAACTGACTAATGAGGAGTTGTTGGAACTAGAACAGGAAAGCGTAGCTCAAGAAGAGGCAAGAGAAAAGGAAACTGCAGGAGAAGAAAAAGAAGACCCTTCAAGAAAATTCACAGTGAAGGGTTAGCAGAAGCTTTTGCAGACCTCAAGAAGCTCCTTAAAAGGTTTGAAAACATGGACCACAAAGCTGAAAGGTTTTCATTAATAAAGAGGAATGTTTATGGTGCCTTTTCTGCTTAAAAGCAAATCTATGATGAAAAAAAGAAAGAAACCAAGCAAATCATCCTGGACATATTTCTGAAAAGAGTGAAACCTCCCCAAGAAGAGCCTCGGGCAGGTCCTTGAGGAGGTGTTCCAGAAGAGGCCTTGTTATCACGGGAGATGATGGCTCCACGTGTGTTATTGAAGACCTTCCAGTGGGACAAGATGTGGAGGTGGAAGATAGTGAAATTGATGGTCCTGACCCTGTGTAGGCCTGGGCTAAAGTGTGTGCTTGTGTCTTAGTTTTTAATGAAAAAGTTTAAAAAGCAAAAGAAAAATAAAACATTTTAAAAATAGAACAAAGCTTATAGAATAAGGACATAAAGAAAATCTTTTTGTACAGCTGTACAATGTGTTTGTGTTTTAAACTAAGTTATTACAAAAGAGTCAAAAAGTTTTAAAAAATTTAAAATTTTATAAAGTAAAAAAGTTACAGTAAGCTAAGGCTAATTTATTATTGAAGAAAGAAAAAATATTGTTTTATAAATTTAGTGTAGCCTAAGTGTACACTGTTTCTAAAGTCTGCAGTCGTGTACAGTAGTGTCCTAGGCCTTCACACTCACTCCCCACTCACTCACTGACTCACCCAGAGCAACTTCCGGTCCTGCAGCCTCCATTCATGGTCAGTGCCCTATACAGGTGTACTATTTTTTATCTTTCATATCATATTTTTACTGTTTCTTTTCTTTTCTTCTTTTTTTTTTTTTTTTGAGGAAGATTGGCCCTGAGCTAACATCTGTGCCAATCTTCCTCTATTTTATAGAGGACACTGCCACAACATGGATTGATGAGCAGTGCTAGATCCATGCCTGGGATCCAAACTTGCAAATCCTCAGCTGCCAAAGCAGAGCATGTGACCTTAACCAGTATGCCACCAGGTGGGCCCCATACTGAACCTTTTCTATGTTTAGATATGTTTAGATACACAAATATTTACCATTGCATTACAGTTACCTACAATATTCAGTACATTAACATGTGGTACAGATTTGCAGCCTAAGAGCAATAAGCTATACCATATAGCCTAGGTGTGTGGTAGGCTGTACCATAGGTTTGCTAAGTATACTCTATGATGTCCACACAAAGAGGAAATCACCCAACCACACATTTCTCAGAACGTGTCCCCGTTGTTAAGCAATGCATGATTATATTTCTTTTTCTTGCCTTAACACACTGCTAAGATCTCCAGAAAAATATTGAGTAGTATTCAAAAAGCCTTAAGGCAAGCGGAGAATAGCACAAGATGCAGCCAGATTTTATAAGGCCTTGTCACGGCAATGAATTTGGATGTGCTTTTAATTGAAATTAAAAATTATTGATAACCTTATATAGAGGAGTAAAGTAATCAGTTTAATATTTTTCAAAGACTATTCAAGATTCTGTGTGGATAATGAATTAAGGAGAGTAAGAGAGAGACCCAATCTTTTTCATGGGCACATATACAAAATCCTTTTTTTAAACATTTGCAAACAACAACAATGACCAAAAAAGTATATTTATGAAGGTTTTCCCTGGAATGCACATATGATCAACTAATATTTGACAAGACAGTCAAGAATACTCATGGAGAAAATGTAGTCTCTTGAATAAATGGTGTTGTGGAAATTGGATATTCATATGCAAAATAATTAAATTGGATCCCTATCTTACACCACTCACAAAAGTTAACACAAAATGGATTAAAGACTTAAGTGTAAAACCTGAAACCATAACACGCCCAGAGGAAAATGTAAGGGAAAGCTCCTTGACGCTGGTCTTGGCAACAATATTTTGGATATGACAACAGAAGCACAAGCAACAGAAGCAAAAATAAACACGTAGGACTATATCAAACTAAAAAATTTCTGCACAGCAAAAGAAACAATTAACCAAACAAAAAGGCAATCTACTGAATAGAAGAAAACATTGAAAGCTATATATCCAATAAGAGGTTAATGCTCAAAATATATAAAGGACCCATATAACTCAAGAGGAAAAAAACCAAATAACCAATTAACAACTGAGCAAAGGACCTGAATAGACATTTTTCCAGAGAAGATGCACAAATAGTCAATGGGTACATGAAAAGGTGCTCAACACCACTAATCATCAAGGAAATGCAAATCAAAATCATAATAAGATATTGCCTCACCCCTGTTAGAATAGTTGTTATCAAAAAGACAAGACACAACAAGTGTTGGCAAGGATGTGGAGAAAAGGGAACGCTTGCACTGTTGATGGGAATATAAACTGGTGCAGCCACGATGGAAAACAGTATTGACATTTCTCAAAAAATTAAAAATAGAACTACCATATGACCCAGCTATCCCACTTCTGTGTATATATCCAAAGGAAATGAAATCACTATCTTGAAGAGATATCTGCACGCCCATATTCATTTCAGCATTATTCACAATAGCGAAGACATAGAAACAATATAAGTGTCCACTGACAGATGAAAGGATAAAGAAAATGTGATCTATACACAATGGAATATTATTCAGCCATAAAATAGAAGGAAATCATGCCATTTATGACAATATGGATGAACCTTGAAGGCATTATGCTAAGTGAAATAAGTCAGACAGCAAAAGACAAATACTATATGATCTCACTTACGTGGAATCTAAAAAAGCCAAATTTATAGAAGCAAACAGTAGATTGGTTGCCAGGGACTTCGGGATGGTGAAAATGGGGAGATGTTGGTCAAAGGGTACAAGCTTCCAGTTAGAAAATGAGAAATTTCTGGGGATCTGATGTGCAGGATGGTGACTACAGTCAACAATCCTGCACTGGATACTTGAAATTTGCTAAGAGAGTAGATCTTAAACATTCTCACCACACACACAAAAAATGGTAACTTTATGAGGTGATGGATGTGTTAACCAACCCTACTGTGGTAATCATTTCACAATATATACTTACATCAATCATTACATTGTACACCTTAAACTTGCAAAATGTTTGTGACAATAATATCTCAATAAAGCTGGAAAAACTCTTTTTTTTTTCTTGGTGAAGAAAGTTGCCCTGAGGTGACATCTGTTGCCAATCTTCCTCTTTTTGCTTGAGGAAGATTCACCTTGAGCTACCATCTGTGCCAGTCTTGCTCTATTTTGTATGTGGGATGCTGCCACAGCATGGCGTGATGAGCAATGTGTAGGTCTGCACCTGGGATCCGAATCTGTGAACCCTGAGCCACCAAAGCGGAGTGCACAAAGTTAACCACTACGCCACCGGGCTGGCCCCTGCAAAAACTATTTACATAAATCACATGTTTAAATGATATTTTTGATATATGGATTAAATAACAGTTTAATGTTAAATATTAATTTCCACTTATTCTTTTTACTTTTTAAATGTAAATATCAGAAAAATTTAATTATACATGTGAAGAGTTTCCAGAAGAGCGGAGCGAAGATCTTGACGACTCCTCTCTCCAAAAGAAGAAACTAAAAAACAGGCAAATTACCAAAAACAACCATTTCAGAACTCAGGAAATTAACTAAAGGCATATAACAAGTTGAAAAACATTTATTCAAGAAAAACTACTGAACCTTGGTAGGAATAACAGGGTCCAGGACATTTCAACTTGGAACTTGTTCCATTCTGACTTTGCCCACTCAGCAACATGGGGCAGTATTGCTAGGACTGGTAGGCTTGCTTATGCCAGAAGGAGTTGATATGATCTGGAGCTCCACGGAAAAGTCCCACATTCATAGTGAAAGTGAGCAAGAAGGGGCTCATTCTGCTCGCTGCAATCTGGTGCCAACCAATTGCAAACAAGCTGGTGGTTGAGAAAGAAAAATTTATATGATTAGCTAGCATAATCAGAAGATGGCAGACTACTGTCCTGAGGAAACATCTTAAAATCATACAGAATCTTGAGGCAGTGACAAAGGGGAAAGAGGCAGGGAAGGAGGGGTTAGGGATGTCAACCGTCTGGTGTGACGAACTTCAAGGCACCACATTATCTCTTCTGTCATTTGTGATGGGTACCAAAGCAGAATTTTTCTTCCTGGAGGTTGTCATGTTCCTGGGGATCTCAGAGAACAAAGTTGTCTTATTACAGCTGGGAGATATATGTAAGCAAGAGTCAGAACTAGTAGATCAGGTATTTTGTGAAAGGAAGAGGTGTGTAATCATCTAGGCTAGGAGGCTACATGCAGGCTAGAATGTATTCTCAGAGACTAGTGAGTCAGGGTCATGGTTACAATATTGCTTCTTTTCCTTAGAAGGCTTCCCTCGTGGTAACTTAAGATCTAGATGTTACAATAGCTCTGTTGAAAACAATAGTCCTTGGTAGCAAACAGTCAAAGGCCAGCATGCAAGCTGCCTAAGGCTGTAATAACAGTTGGGACAAGCAAGAGACCAGCCAAAAATTAAAAAGGGAGGTCTAGGGAATAAGACAGTCCAAATGAGGATTTGAAAACTGACATTTTCCTGCTGATCTGGAAGGCTGTGCTCATGGGCAAAGCTACAGGCATACACGGAAACACCAGAGAGGGTCCCAGTTTACTATTGATAACTAACTGACATTGAGACCCTGTGCAAGCAGGAAGTGAAAGCCTATGCAGACTTGTCAGCTCCTTGAACTTTGAAAGCATTCCTTAACCCACACACAGATCCCTTTTGCAATGGATCAAAGCCTAACCAACTCAAAGCATTTAATCATTGGCTGACCACTAGGCTATCCTGATCCCAGGTGCTACCTAGGAAACCAGAAATGACAACAACCTCAAGAGGTGGTATCAAAATCCAAAGTAGCTACAATTTATTATCTAAAATGTCCAGTTCTTAACAACAAAAAAATACAAGACATGCAAATAAACTGGAAAGTGTGACTACTACACAAGAAAGAAAGGCAGTCAACAGAAACTATCCCTGAGGGAGGCCAGATGTTGGGTACAGTTGATAAAGACATCAAATAGCTATTAAACATAGTTTAAAGAACTAAGTGAAACCACATTTAAAGAATTAAATGAAAGTATGACAACAATGCCTACATGCACACACTAAAAAAACAAATAGAATTCTGGAGTTGAGAAGTAAAATAACTGAAATGAAAATTTTACTAGAGGAGCTCAACAGCCTATTTGAGCCTGCAGAAGAAAGAATTAGCTGACTTTGGTTTATATCAATATAGATTACCCAGTCTGAAGAACAGAAAGTAACAGAATGAAAAAAACTGAACAGAATTTCAGAGACTTGTATGATACCATTAAGCATACCAACCTATGTGTAATGAGAATCCCAGAGGAGAAAAGTGAGAGAGAACAGGGCAGAAAAAAATAATGGTTGAAAACTTCTCAATATGATGAAAAACATTAATCTACACACCCAAGAAGTCAATTAAATTCAAATAGGAGAAAATCAAAGAGATCTACACCTAGGCACACCATAGTCAAACTGCCAAAAGACAGAGAGAACCTGAAAGCAGGTTGAGTATCTTTGGATGTGCTTATTGGACATTTATATAGCTTCCTTGGAAGAAATGTCCATTCAGATCCTTCCATTTTTAATTGGGTTATTTGTCTTTTATTATTGAATTGCAAGAGTTCTTTATATAGTCTAGATACAAGCCCCTTATCAGATATACGATCTACCAATATTTTCTCCCACTCTGAGATTGTCTTTTCACTTTCTTGATAGTGTCCTTTGAAGCACAAATGCTTTTAATTTTGATGAAGTCCAATTTCTTTTCTTTTATTGCTTATGCTTTTGACGCCATATCTAAGAATATATTGCCAAATAGAGATCATAAAGATATTACCCCCTATGTTTTCTTTTAAGAGTTTTACAGATTTAGCTCTTACATTTAGGTCTGTCATCCATTTTGTGTTATTTTTTGTGCATGGTGTGACATAAGGGTCCAACTTCATTCCTTTGCATGTGGCTATATCTAGTTATTCCAGCACCACTTGTTGAAAAGATCATTCTTTCCTTATTGAATGGTCTTGCAACTCTTGTCAAAAATCAGTTGAGCACAGACCTCCCGTTTTCGAATTCTCAGTTCTAGTCTACTGTTCTATATATCTCTTCTTCTGCCTTTACCACCTGTCTTCATCACCGTTGCTTTGCAGTGAGTTTTGAAATCAGGAAATATGAGTCCTCCAACTTTGTTCTTTCTCAAGATTGTTTTGGCTCTTCAGGGTCCCTTGAAATTCTCTATGAATTTTAGAATCAGCTTGTCAATTTCTACAAAGAAGCCAGCTGGGATTCTGATGCACATTGCATTGAATCTTTAGATCAATTTGGGGAATATTGCCATCTTAGCAAAGTTCAGTCTTCTGATCCATGAACATAGAATGTTTTCCTATTTATTTAGATCCTCTTTAATTTCTTTCAATGATATTTTGTAGTTTTCAATGTATAAATCTTTCACTTCTTTTATTAAATTTATCCCTAAGTATTTTATTCCTTTTGATGTTATCATAAATTGAATTTTCTTAACTTAATTTTTAGACTATTAATTTAAAGTGTATAGAAATACAACTGATTTTTATATATTGAGTTTTTGTCCTGCAACCTTGCTGAACTCATTTATTAGTTCTAATAATGTTTTAGCAGATTCCTTGGGATTTTCTATATATAACTCGGGTAATTTGTGACTAGATAGTTTTACTTCTTCCTTTTCAATATAGACTCCTTTTATATCTGTTTCTTGCCTAAATTGCCCTGGCTAGAACATTCAGTAAAATGTTGAAAAGAAATGATGAGAGTAAACATCCTTGTCTTGTTCCTGATCTTAGCGGAAAAGCATCAAGTTGTTCACCATTAAGTATGATGTTAACTACGGGTTTTAATAGATGATCTTTATCAGGTTGAGGATGTTCCCTTCTATTTATAGTTTGTTGAGTGTTTTTATCATGTTTAACTTTGCAAATGCCTGTGTCTATTGAAATGATCCTGTGATTTTTGTTCTTTATTCTATTGATATGATGTTCACCCTTTTCTTCTCTTAAATAATTTAAAAGACAATTTCATAAAACAATAATTATAAAACTGTATTGTTGGGCTCACAAGCATAAAGATGTAATTTGCATGACAAAAGCACAAAGGAGGGGGTAGGAAGAGAACTATATTTGAGCAGTTTCTGTATATAATTGGAATTAAGTTAATATTAATCTGATAAAGTTTAAGTTAAAATGCATATTATCTTCCCCAGGGCAACCACTAAAAATAATTCCAAATATATAGTTTTTTTAAATCAACAAAGGATGTAAAACGGCACACTTGAAAACATCTAGTTAACACAAGAGAAGGCAGTAAAAGAGGACAGAGGCACAAAAAAGACATGACATACATAGAAAATAAACAGTGAAATGGCAGATGTATATCAAACCATATCAATGTGTAAGTGGATTAAACACTCCAATAAAAAAGCAGAGATTGTCAGACTGGATTTCAAAAAAACAGAATCTAGTTGTATGCTGTCTACAAGAGACACAATGAATTGAAAGACAGGTTGAAATTAAAAGGATGGAAAAAAATATACAATGTAAACATTAACCAAAAGAGAGCTATAGTGGCTATACTAACATCAGACAAAATAGATATTAAGGGGGAAAAGGTTACTACAGACAGAGAGGAACACTTTATAATATTAAAAGGGATAATACATAAGGAAGATAAAACAATTATAAATATATACACATCTAACAACTGAGCCCTAAGATATATGAAAAAGACTGAATGAGTTGAAAGGAGACTTTAATACTCCACTCTCAATAATTGATAAGGCAACTAGGTAGAAAATCAGCAAAAATATAGAAGACTTGAACAACAGTATCAATCTACTTGACTTAATTGGCATTTATAGAAAATTTCACCCAACAACCATGGAATATACATTTTCTTCAAGTGCACATGAAACATTATCTATGATAGATCATAATTATCTAATTATATGTCTAATTTATACTAAGCCATAAAACTAGTCTCAAAAAATTAAAAAGAATTGAAATCATAAAGTATATTCTCTGACTATAAGGGAATTAAGTTAGAAATCAACAAAAAAGAAAATCTGGAAAATCCACAAGCTTTAGCAAATTAAAAACATATTTCTATATAACCCGTGGGTCAAAGAAGAAATCACAAGTTAAATTAGAAAGTGTTTAGAATGGAATGAAAATGAAATCACAATGTATCAAAATGTGGTATGCAGCTAAAGCAGTGCTTAGAAGGAAATTTGTAGCTTTAAACACATATATTAGCAAAGAAGAAAGATCTCAAATCAATAATCTAAGCTTTTATCTTAAGAATCTAAATAAGAGAAAACTAAACCCAAAATAAGCCGAAGATAGGACATGATAGACAAGTGGGAATCAATGAAATGGAAAATGGAAAAACAATAGAGAAAGTAAATTAAATCAAAAGTGACAAACCTTTAGCTAGACAGAGAGACGGAAGACAGATCACGAAAATCAGAAATTAAAGGTGAGTATCACCATTAGCCCTAAAAAATTAAAAGAATTATAAAGGAAAACAGTGAACAGTTTTATGCCAACAAATCAAACAACTTAGATGAAATGGGAAAATTCCTAGGAAAACACAAATTACCAAAACTTATTCAAGAAGAACTAGATAATTAAAATAGACCTACAACAACTAAGGAAATGAAATTAATAATTAAAAATCTTTCCACAAAGAAAAGCCAAGGTCCAGATGGCTTCACTGTTATCTTTTATCAAACATGTGAAGAAGAAATAATTCCAATAGTTCACAAACTTTTCCAGAAAATAGAGAAGGAAGGAATGCTTCTGAACTCATTATAGGAGGCCAGAATTACCCTAATAGCAAAGCCAGACAAAGATACTACAAAACAATTGCAGTCTTACTCCAGGTATCACACTGAAAATTGTCAAGTCCATCAATTCTTAGAGACCCTACTTCTTCTGAAATTTACTACCGCCTAAATGCCAGGCTCCCAAAACCTTACATGAGATCAGCTCTGCCTTTGTTTGGGAATACTGTCCCTTACAAGTACAGCTGCCCCCTGCAAGCAAACAGGAAGCTCACTTTTTTTTTTTATCAGATATCAAGTTCAATTTGCTGTTAGTTCACAGCCCTTTAGCTGTTTCAACTCCAGTTTACAGTGTTATTAGTTCAGACTCGAGAGTGACAGACGTAGTAATGCAGCTTTGAGAGGATCAAATTCAATCTTTCCAATTTTTGTGGTGATCGCTATTTTCTATTTTTCATTTGTATATATTTGAACTCCAAAATGCCAAAACACAAGTGTGAATTATGTGATGAAGTTTCTGAACAATTCACACTTATTTAACAAGGAAAAAGTCCTTTGAAGCTCTTTGTGCTGTATGCAACTGCTCACAATATAAAAAATAGTGGAAAGTCAGATCTAGACCAGCATAATCTAATCACTAAGCATAAGAGATGTATGATTTCTTCAACTAGTATCAAAGAAAGTGATAAAATAACACATTTCTTATCAAGAGAAATTCAGATGAAGATAAAGTAACCACAGAAAAGTTGTAATGGATGGCCCTCCAAGCTGTACATCACTAGATTTTCAGTTCAAATGACTATTTGAACATACTGCTTCCGGAGTATTTTCTAATTCTAAAATTGCAAGCACATTTTCACATGTGCAAATTTTTTTTCATGAAAAAGTCTTGCTTATAAGGCTGAGTGAAATCCATTCCAGGTGTTAGTTCAGAAACAAGAGTAAGTTTTTGCAGAGATTATCTTATTGAATTAGGAGTTAATGAAAAAATTTAGGGTGGAGACAATACGAATACAAATTTTAGTGAATATTTACTAAAACTATTTACTAAATATTTACATAAAGGTGCAGACTACATTTATTCAAAGGTGAAGCAGCATAAACAATTCTCTGAAAGGTATTGGCTGTCTTACCCATATTCTGCATAATGCTGGTCAAACAGCATTTAATGTCTTTCTGCTAACATTAAAGCAACTGTCATTGAATTGTTCTCTTATTCAGCATTTGTACTGTTTGAACTGAATGATTGAAAGATTTTTGTGATCTTGTTGGCATTCAGTCTTCTTCATCCTCTTGAATTCAAACACCCATTGGCTCTCTAACAAAGACAGTTGGGAGAATCTTTCATTTATTTGAAGCACTGGAATCATACTTTAATTCTGAAGAAGTCTCCAAATTTTTAGCTGATTTTTAAAATAATCCACTGAGGGGCCAGCCCCATGCCCAAGTGGTTAAGATCATTGTCTCCACTTTGGTGGCCCAGAGTTTCACTGGTTCGTATCCTGGGCGCAGACATGGCACTGCTCATCAGGCCATGCTGAGGCGGCATCCCACATAGCACAACCACAAGGACCTACAACTAGAATGTATAACTATGTACCGGGAGGCTTTAGGGAGAAGAAGAAACAAAAGAAAAAGAAGATTGATAACAGATGTTAGCTCAGGTGCCAATCTTAAAAAATAAAATAAAATAAATAATAAAATAATACACTGAGTGAAGCTTACTTCTTCTTCTTTTTTTTTTTTTTTTTTTTTTTTTTGCTTGAGGAAGATTAGCCCTGAGCTATCATCCATGCCAATCTTCCACTATTTTCTATGTGGGACACCTCCACAGCATGGCCAGTGAATGGAGTAGGTCTGCTCCCAGGATCCGAACTCATGAACCTGGGCCGCCAAAGCAGAGTGTGCGGAACCCTAGCCACTGAGTCACAGGGCTGAGTCCACTTATTTCTTGTTTATAGTTTTTAGTATCTCTTTATCAATAGGATTATGCAAATTGAAAGAAGAACAAACAGTGTCACTGAAGTGCTCTATTGTTTAAAGGAAATTGTTGAATGTGTTAAAGAAAGAATGATGAGAGGTTTATCTCTTTAAGTGTCCAGACAATTCTTAAAGGGACAAATTTACTTATGAAAACCAAACAGAAATTCTACTTTGAAATAGATAATTTTTATGACTCTTGCCATGACTACCTTTTGGAATGGATTTCATTCTTTGAAGAATTTGATGTTTTTACATGGATGTTGATAGAGATGCTAAGTAATACCAAAGAATGGAAAGCTATGCCATGAAAGGTGGTATTATGAGCTTCAACAAATCAAATTGGAAGATCAGTTCTCAGAGTCATTATTTCTTTTTGCTAACATATGTTCAGTATACTCGCTGATAATGCTAATGTCAGAGTGTTTTTTCATTAATGAATGTTAGTGGACAAAAGATTGAAATAAGTTGATGTGACCACTATAGAAGCTATGTAACAATGTACATGGAACAAAGATTATAACTGCAAGGAATTTTACAAGCGAATTCTGCAAAACAAGGAACTGCTAAGAAGATCCAAATCATCCTGGAAATTAAAGAGAGGTAACTGAGATATTTTAGAATTTATTTCAGATAAACAGTGAATACTTTTTTAGTAGAAGTCTGCCCTACGCGATGTGTCTTTTATCTTAATATAAGTAGTTTATTCTTATTATTCGCAATGGGTAGTTCTATAAAGTTGCTGAGAGCACTAAATTAGTGAATACTTAGTCATTGCTCCTATGGGAAATAAGGTTAGATTCCTGCAAGCCTCTGGTCACATTTTTATCAACTGATCAGTCCACAATCTTTGAAATGTGTTTCTGTTTAAAGACATCTTATTTAATATGTGGTTTTGATTCATTAACATTCCACTCATGACCAAAAGCACCATAACTCACACCTGAATGAAGCTTATCTAACACTCATATTTTCTCCATAAGGCACATGACGGCCTTCTTGCTTTTAGGAACACTACACAGCACATCAGCACTACACCCAGGGGTCATTTTAAACAGTGAAATCAACAGCAAAAAGCACAGAAATGTGGAAAACATGGTACTAAACAGACAGTGAAAAGGGCTTGTTTACCGTAGGAGAGGTGACACAAGAAGGCAAAGCATTGCCTTGCTTAACCTCAGCTGAGAATGCACGCATTGGGCGACAAATTTTTTTGCTGCTCTGCTCCTGTCCATGAATGAGCATGAAAGCACCAGGATTATTGATTTGGGGATTGCAAATAAATTTTAATGAGTAAGTGAATTTGTAAATACAGAATCTACCAATAATGAGCATTGGCTGTATATAAATATTTATTGGTATGGACATATTGCCATAATATATTGAGAAGAAAGGTTACAACATGAAATTTAACTAAAACTTTGGAAGCATTCCCTTTACAAACAGGAATAAGGAGGGATGTCCCTAATCACTGCCTCTAAGGGGGACAGGCGGTGAAACAGAAAAAAAGAATACAGCCCTTGGATCTAGAAGGAACTCTCACTGATGGAACTGAGATGAGGTTCAGGTGAAGGTGAAACATTAGCTTCGACACTAGCTGGAGGCGCGTGAATAGAATGGCAGCAATAGCAATTAAGAATGACTGCATTGTCTGCCTTTGGCTAACTGTTTTAAAAGCCTAGAAGAAGGAAAATGACAAGCTCAGGGCAGCCAACTGTTAACTTAAAACACACTGTAAAGTCAGAGGCTGCTGTAGGCAGAGGGAAGAGCGTGCCGAAAATCAGACCTCGGGTCTAAGCTGAAGGGCAGCAAAGCCACAAAGGAAACTGAGTGCGTGGCCTCAGTGGTCTCCTGTGCTAAAGTTCAGAACCCTGAGAAGCACATCTCTAGTGTATTTACTATATTGCCCTTACAATCTACCGTCAAGTCACTTATTTAAACACACGTGTATCCTTGAAAATAGGTAGTGTAGTTGTGATTTTAAAATATGATATTGTGTTATAAATTACATTTTCTTTTTCACTCAACATTAAGTTTTTAGGTCTATTTATATTGCTGTACGTAAATTTAGTTCATTGCTTTTAGCTGATGTGTAGTATATATTCATATTACTTATCCATTCCCCCAGGGATGGATATCTACATTGTTTCCAATTTTTTTCTTCCTATCATACCCAAATGTCACAGAGTAGCTGCGTGCATGTTTCCTTATGGGGTTAAAGACTTCCAGGGGGGTTTCATCCCATTCTTCTCATGGCCAGCTTCTCCTCTTCCTTTAGCTTTCAAGTAAAACGTCACATCTGCCCAGAACCCTTCTGTTACCGTCCTACCTAAAGCAGGTCCTCCTCAGTTATTCCTTCAGTCTCTAGTTTGTTTCCTTCATAGCATGTATAAAAAGTTGAAGTATTTTATTTATTTCCATTTTTTCCTCTCTCTCCCACTGGAACCTAAGCTCCATGGGGCCAGGTACTTTGTTTGCCTTGTATACTTTTGTATCCCCAGCACCTAGGATAGTGTGTGGCATAAGGAGGTGCCAAATATGAATGAATGAAGAGAGAAAGGATGAACAGAAGAAGGGAGAATTCTCCTGAGAGAAAATTTGAGGCTGATCCCAACTTGGCTGACTGAGTCCTCAGGAGAGAAAGGCCAGTAAGAAATTATCTGTAATGGGAAATGATTTGAAACCTTGGATTCTGATACTCAAGTTTAAGTTGTTTTTGTTTCTGTGTTATACCCACCCTCCAGTATCCTCAAAATTTTAAGCCTATTCCTCAAAAAAACTATGTGTTAGTAGGCTTTGGAGAATAAAGGAAAAGAGGTCTATGTCAATAGTTAACACAAAATGGTCACGACATAAAGACAGCAACTGAAGATAATATAGTGGAAGGGAGTTGAAGAATAGAGGCAGGAATGGGAATTTGGAGCATGAGGTGACAGGAAGCCACCAGAAAAGTTAACACTCTCTCCAAAAATCATCGGAATACTCTGAAGGATACTGCACTTCCTACAATTGTATGAAATAGAAACTTGATATTTGTACGTTAAAAGAAAGGGTAACCCAGAAATAAAACCACACATCTATGGACAGCTTATCTTCGACAAAGGAGCTGAGAGCATACAATGGAGAAAAGAAAGTCTTTTCAACAAATGGTGCTGGGAAAACTGGAAAGCCACATGTAAAAGAATGAAAATTGACCATTCTTTTTCACCATTCACCAAAATAAACTAAAAATGGATCAAAGACCTAAAGGTGAGACCTGAAACCATAAGGCTTCTAGAAGAAAACGTAGGCAGTACACTCTTTGACATCAGTATTAAAAGGACCTTTTCGGACACCATGTCTTCTCAGAGAAGGGAAACAATAGAAAGAATAAACAAATGGGACTTCATCAGACTAAAGAGCTTCTTCAAGGCAAATGAAAACAGGATTGAAACAAAAAAACAACCCACTAACTGGGA
Organism: Equus asinus; assembly: GCF_041296235.1. Lineage (NCBI taxonomy): Eukaryota > Metazoa > Chordata > Mammalia > Perissodactyla > Equidae > Equus > Equus asinus. The sequence continues at coordinate 6,469,644 of NC_091798.1, forward strand.
AAAAATATTTGCAAGTCATATATCTGACAAAGGCTTAATATCCATAATATATAAAGAACTCTCACAACTCAACAACAAAAAAATCAAACAACCCAATCAAAAAATGGGCTGGAGACATGAACAGACATTTCTCCAAAGAAGATATATGGATGGCCAATAGGCACATGAAAAGATGCTCATCATCGCTGATCATCAGGGAAATGTAAATCAAAACTACACTAAGATGTCACCTTACACCCATTAGAATGACAAAAATATCTAAATCTAATAGTAACAAATGTTGGAGAGGTTGCGGAGAGAATGGAACCCTCATACGCTGCTGGTGGGAATGCAAACTGGTGCAGCCACTATGGAAAACAGTATGGAGATTCCTCAAAAAATTAAAAATAGAACTACCATACGATCCAGCCATTCCACTACTGGGTATCTATCCAAAGAGCTTGAAGTCAGCAATTCCAAAAGTCCTATGCACCCAATGTTCATTGCAGCATTATTTACAATAGCCAAGACATGGAAGCAACCTAAGTGCCCATCAACAGATGAATGGATAAAGAAGATGTGATATATATATATATATATATATACAATGGAATACTACTCAGCTGCAAAACAGAACAAAATCATTCCATTTGCAATAACATGGATGGACCTTGAGGGAATTATGTTAAGTGAAATAAGCCAGTTAGAGAAGGATAATCTCTGTACGACTCCACTCATATGAGGAATTTAAACATGTGGACAAAGAGAACAGATTAGTGGCTACCAGGGGAAAGGTGGGGTGGGGGGTGGGCACAAAGGGTGAAGTGGTGCACCTACAACACGAATGACAAACATTAATGTACAACTGAAATTTCATAAGATTGCAACCTATCATTAACTCAATAAAAAAAAAAAGGGTAACCCCAGGTGATTTGGAGACAGAAAAATATATGTTACATATTTTCATGCTTTTATGTAGGGTTCTACAATGCTCATTAGAAATTTAGGATTTAGGTAAATATGTTTTCCCTTCAATGGTTTCATTGGATGGTTGATCACTGAGACTACGGCAGTGTGGGTTAAGAAAGTCTAATTTACTAACCTGGCTCCAAAGCCCCTTATTTGGAAGTAGTGGAAATTGATCTGGAGATTGGAATGACTAGCCTATCCTATACCCTACAGAACCTCTGAATTAAATCACTCCCCCAACCCTCCCCTCCCCACTTCACACACACACTGCCAAGTGCATTGTGTATCGGGGAATGCTTCTAGCCCTTTGGTGGGACTGAATGGTGCCGAGCAATGTGCTGTGTGAATCTCCTCACAACCAGTGTCAGGAAACACTGGAGAAACCCCAGATGTTATCCATCTTAGGCAGTGTGGGATGCATGGGAGACCCTTTATGACTTGCTGCTGACAGTGAATAAGGCACACTGGGACCTCTGATGACCTCGATGTGCCGCAGATAAACTGACCCATTGTTTCATCATGAGCCTTCAATGATATATCACCTTGGACATTGGCTTTTTTAAGGCAAACTCCTTTGGTCTTGCTGAAAGATGGACTCAGTATGTTTTTCCCCCATGACTAAGTAAAGTAAGTTGCTCTGTACTTTGTTGTATGAGTTGAAGCAATAGAACGAGTTAAACACAAGAGGTTTGGAGTAAGCGAGGCCTCAGATCGAGACTTGGTTCTGGTGCTTGATAACTGTGACCTAGAGCAAGTAAGCAATGACCACTTCATAGGGTTGTTTAGACTATTAAACAAGATCAGGAATAGAAAGTAGTTAGCACATAATGAGTATTTAGTTGATAGCTAAAAATAACAAAAAAAAAATCTAACTGAATGCAGATTGGTAATTATAAGCAACTTTTAACAGGTTATAACTCTTAAAGGTTTGTTTACATCTTTGTGAAGGTTTAAACAGATGGCAAGCTTTTATTAAGCTTAATTTATGTAACAGTTTAGACTTTGACTCTGGAATTCTGCTTTCACAGATGACTATATTCTACATCCAAAGTTAAGCATACAGAATTTCTGTGCTAGAATATGGGATAAGAATATTCCTTTGGTTGCTCTTCAAAGCTAAGATTTTTTGAAACATGGTTTAACTTAAGGGTTTTTGGACATATTTGTTCTTGTGTAGAGATGAAGCTGCTGGATTAGGCAGTTTTTCTAATGTTGGTAGTGGATTCTCAGAAATTTAGAGCTTTTCATTGTCTTCTAAGCAAAAGTGTTCATTTTCCAGGTAAATGACTTAACAGAAATGGTTGAGGTTGCCAACCATTGTAAGATTGTTAGGCTAACTGGCGCAAGGATTCATTCTACCTTTGATTTAATCACTTAAGAACTTTGAGCAAATGGTCAAAAGCAATTTACATAAACAACCTACAAACACAAACTGGGGTGTGGACACTGAGATACCAAAGACAACATAAATCAGGTCCCTGTCTCCAGTCAAAACACAGAAGCCACACATTACAACAGGGAGCACCATAGTGCTATACCACATGCCACAGACACACAAGCCATACGTTCTCAACCTCCTTCTGATCACTACACACTTTGAAATATTAGTCCTTTTGGTAGCACACAAATTACTCAAAATGACACTAGAACAGGATAGTGGTAACTAAAAAGCAGTCTCCACTATTGGGTAAGGCTGTTTTGTGATGTCTATAAATGCCCCTGTAGGTGGCCTTTCTGCTTGGCTGCCTTTGAACTTCGTGTTGCTGTTTGAGAACTGTGCACTGTCCTGACCAGGTTCTCCTATATCCTCACAAGAGTAGGATCTCTCATACAGCACAAAGGGGAACTTTCTTTGGTGCCAGCTTGAATTTATGCCTCTATATGCAGCAAGCTGAGGCTCACTTTACCTTGCAAGATGGCCCAGTCCACTCAGCTTAACTTTCCATCTGATAGATGCTCTTGAAACAGTGTGTGTCATCAGTTGTAGAGCCAATAAATAGTACTCTTTTGGCAAAAGTAGTGGCCACACCCGGGTGGCTCCAGACACACCAGTGTGCCTTGGCCAACTGTTTGAGGACCTTATCTCTAAGTGGAGTCGTCAAGAGAAGGGAGATGGGTGGGAACTGATATAGTCAGGGATAGCATCTTAGAGATGGACCTTGAAGGATGGGTAAGATCTAAATTTGTAGATACAGAAATGGTGGCTATTCCAGGTGAAGAGAATAACATTGTCTGTTTCATTCTACAGCATAAAGAATTTTCATTTCCAATTTTCCAATTGTTTTTGCAACTTCACTTCTTGAAGTGGGGTACAATCTCCATGGGAAATCACTTCTTGAAGTGTGGCAGAATCTCCACAAGAGTTCAATTTATCCAAAGGGCATGGCACAAGTTTCTATGACGTTACATCAACTACAGGGCCCTCCTTTCACCTAACAAGGTGTAAGAGCTCAGGTCTCCCTCAGGCTGTTGGGTTTATGCCATGACAGTCCAACCCTGCCCTCCCAAATTTGGTTTCTGGCTTTCCTTTTCATCCAGGGAATCCATGTCAGGATACAGGAGCCCCTTGACACTTTCCAGTACTAGCCAGACCTGACCCCTTCCCAGCATTTGGCACAGTCAGCTTTTCCCTCATCTAAGCTCTCTCCCTTGCTTTCTCTGACACCAGACTCTTGGTTCTCCTCTCCTTCTGGTCATTCCTTCTCAGGCTCTTTTTCTCTGTCCCTTAAAAGTGTTCCCAAAGGCTCAGACCTTGGCCCTGTTCTCTCTTTTCACTCTACACTCACAATGGGGAACTGTGTGGCGAGACTTAGAACTGCAAAACACTTTGTTTGAGGTAAGTAAGCCCCTTAATGGATGCTCACCAGCTCTCAGGATATTAGTCTTGGTTAAACAAAATCAACCCACAGGGACAAATAACGCGGAGAACTTCGTTAAGGAAACCTCCAGCTACCCTATCCGCCCAGGAGGCAGGGACCATAACAGGAAGAACCTTGTAAACAGTGGCCGCTGAAACGTCCTCCTTTTTGTTGCGTCCTTCCGATAAGGAGCACAGGCCTTGAAAGATAAGCACGCCTGAGCTCGGCTGCTGAGACATCTCTTTTATTTATCCCACTCCCTCGTCCACTGGGAGCTCCACGCGGCTGGACTGGCGCCCCGGTTCACGGCCGCGGGCTCAGCTCCCGCGCGCCCGCTCTGTCTGCGCCTCAGTCCGACAGGGGCGGAGTCAGAGCGCGCTGGTGCGACCCGCTCGAGCCGGAGAGCAGGAAACGGGGCCACCGCAGGGTCTGCCGAGATAACTCCACCTGAAGGGGCAGACACGCGCCACAGGCTTAGGGCAGGGCACAGGCTTTTTTCCCATGGGGACAAAACCCACCTACGAGGCGCCTGGACCCCGCCAGGCCTAAAGCGGGGACGACCCGGACCGCGCAGCCGCAGTGTGGAGGGCGGGCCCGCTCCTGACGTCACACGGAGCCCCGCCCCTCACTGGGAGCGGCGGGAGCGCGCGAGGCTCTGTTACGCAGGCGCGTTCGCGCGGCGTAGGTGACGCTGGAGGCCGTCTGGGGGGTTGAAGGGAGACTGCGCTGCCGCCATTTTGTGGGGTGTTTGTCGCAGCGGCTGGAGAGAGAAGACGGCGGTCTGGCGACGTTTCTCGGCCAAAAGGCCTTTTGCCTTTGCGGAGGTAAGGTTTCGGATCGGGGGCGTTGGGCCGGGCGGCTTCCCAGTCTCTTGTCTCGAAGCCAGGAGTCGGAGAAACGACCGGGCACCGGGTCGCGGCAGCTGGGCTTCCTTCGGGGCGCAGCTCTGCCGGTGGCCTTCCACGCCCAAGCTGCCCGGGCGCCGTGGCAGACTTAGAGTCCGGGGCCGACCCGAGAGCCCTTCCCTGAGCGCCCGGCCGCGCGCTCGCGCTCCGCGGGGCGGGCTTGTTCACCGGCGAGAGCGGGCCTGTCGGGAAGCCCCCGGGGCCGCCCCGCGCCTGTTAGGGTCGGGCCCCCCTGGCGGCCTGGTCCGCGCCGTGTGCAGCGTCCGGCGTCTCCGAGTCGGGCAGGTCCCCTGTCTGCGCGCGCCGGAGGCCCCGAGCGTCCGCGGAACTGCGAGTCCGGGGGCATTTCAGCCCGCGCTGAGGAGGGGGACGCGGAGAGATGCGTCCTGGCCGCGACGCCGCTTTCCCAAGTCGGGGCGTACCGTGGTTGCCGCGGGTCTGCGTTCCTGGCACTGGAGCGTCGCGATGTCCTTGATTCTTTAGGTGGCCGTGATGCGCTGGTTCGATCCTTAGGAAACGGCCCTCCGCACTGACCGCGCCGGGCCCCTGGTCTTAGAATTGTCCTTGCGTGGCTGTGCTCCGCGCACCCCGCAGGCTCCCTGCTCCCAGAAAGTGCGCTCCTCCTGGAGCCGGCTCATCGTAACTTTAAGCTATTTCGGTATTTTTAGGCCAAAAGTGTCAGGTATTAAAGGGCAGGAGAGAATCCGATTACTGATACGGATATGTATACCTTCGGATCTATTGCATCTGATGTTTTTCTTGAAAGATTATCGGGAAATTCTAGCACGTAGGATTCTTTATTAGCTCGAGGTAAGGTAATAATTTTAGGTAGTTTTTCTTTATTAATTAGAGGTAGCGCATGTGAAGGAAACTTAACCCGTAGACCATGGGTCGAGGATTCTCTTTACCTCCTGAGAAAATATTTCTGAAATGGGGGACAGGGGTTCCCAACAGCTGAATTAAATTCAACGTAGTAAAAAATTTGACTAGAGGAATAAAAATCTTTGGCTCTCTCAGGATGCTTAATCTTATTTTACTGTTTGCATATTGATAACTGGTTATTTGAGAGTTTTGCCTTGTTAGAGGTGAGCTGGTTGTGGCACTGACAGAAGGAGGAAAAAAACTAAAACACACTTGTTTTGCAAGAACTGCGTAATAACGGATGGTCGTCATCATAGCTCTCAGTCATCAGATGTTGTAATTTTGCTTGCAGATGCTTAACCAAGCTATTTTAAAGAGTTCCTAATGTGGTTTTTTGGGACAGTATTGGTAATTGAAGGAAGGGTCAGAAGAATGCTACTAGAAATATAAATTTTTTTTGGTGGCTTTTCTGATGGCCTTTTGCGTCAAGTTGATTTGTAGTGTCATTCATTTCAGTTTCCTATGTTGAAGTGACTCTGTATCAAACCAAAATTCTCAGTTAATTTCCAGTGAAAACTCTAACAAGAGTTTTAGGATTTTTGTTTGACTTGACCAATACCTTCTCTTCCTTTTTTTAAGCAAGCTAAAAGAGGAGCTACATTACCAGAAGGGTGCTTGATGGGCGTAGAATTAGAATCAGCAAGAGAAGTGAGTCACAAAGATCTGAATATTTGGTGTCATCAGGCTCTGATAGACATACATACATACATTTTCTTAGGGAATACATACTTTTTCTTAGGAAATACTTCCCAGGAGAATTGAAGCTGCCTCATTTCAAAGTCTTTTTTTAATCCCTTTGAAATCATTTAAATATTTGCTTGAATTTATTTCTTAGTAAGTCATTTGGGCAAGCTGAAGGAGGTTAACTAAGTTGGTTTTGCTCCGTTTTACCCTTCGTCAGCTCTTTGCTGAGTTGTGAAACCCACTCTGTTTTAGCAGAGTTTGGATGTCACTGTTAAAAACTTAAGTGCTTTGGAAAGAATTAACATGGGGAGAGGCAGGAATTACATTGTTGGAACACAGATACTGAGCCTGGAAGGAAACTGTGTTAGAGGTTGTAGACAGAATCCGGGAATTGTCACCATTATCATCTGATTTCACTGTGACCAGATGCATCCTCGTAGGTTGAATTCTTCTCCAGAGTCACCCTAGATCTACAACAAATATGTTTTAATTTTAAGAATAATTGTAGGGTAGAGAAAATGAGTTCATAAAATAGTCTTTTTATTGACTTTGTTTCTCTGTTGAATACTGTGCTATTTTTTTAAATCTTTTTTTTTCAAAGCTTGGAATTATTTTGACCTTTAGAGAAAGGAATTCTCCAGTATTTGAAAAAAAGCTTTATTAATGGTTCTTTACTTTTAAAACAAAGTCGCTTCCTATGTTTAGTATCCCCAAGTGTTTGTCTCACTTATTTGTATTACAGTATTTTGCCAAAGCTGCATGACGCTTGTGATATTCTCCTTAAATTAGCTTACATTTTAAAGTTAACATTTTAAAAAAGAAATTGTATCAATAACTTAATTAGGAGATCAGTAATAATTTACCATAAAAAGAAGGTAATGATCAAATAAAATTTTAAGAGTTACTAATTTCTAGCCAGATAGTGTTGTTTGTTGAAGGCTCTAACCCTGAACCCTGTCTCTTTTTTTATTTTTAAAATGGCAGTTAGCAAATGTTAGTTGAAAACAAGCACCAAGCTGAGAATTTTTCCAGAAGAGTTGGAAGAAACTGTAATAAAGTCTCATAGTGTTATCCATCATTTAGTGCTAGATCTGTATGCCACTTAGAGTCATCTGACGTACCAGTGGAACAGGGCCCCATGCCTTGGGAATTGTTACCTACAGAGATTTTAGAACCTGTATGACCTTATGTGCTGGGTATTTATATTTAAATAGCATTAATGTATGATATGTTGTTCACTAAATATTACCATCTGTAACCTCCACAACTCATTTTTCATTTCCATTAACAGATGCGGCATTCCAAAAGAACTCACTGCCCTGATTGGGATAGTAGAGAAAGCTGGGGACATGAAAGCTACGGTGGAAGTCACAAACGGAAGAGGAGGTCCCATAGTAGTACGCAGGAGAACCGACATTGTAAACCACATCACCAGTTTAAAGACTCTGATTGGTAAATTACTCTTGAATTAGTAGCATTTTAACACTGATAGTTTCGATGATTTGTCGTTAGCTTATATAGCTTTCATCTGTCAAATTGTTTTTATAATTCAGCCAACAAATACTCATTCAGGAATTGTTTATTGAGTGCCTCTTATACACTTATATACTCATATAGGCTAGACACCATATAGGTGGTGAAGCTACAGCTATGAATAAGACAGTTTCTACCCTCATATATCTTTGTCTCTAGGAATGATGAGAGACAGTTGATTGAGTACCAGCTGCCATCAATATAAAGGTTAAGTAATAGTGATGATAGGGATGCCCAGTCAGTGCCTTTAACTTGTATGTAGGAGGGAGATATGTATGTTGGGGTGCTCATTTAGTGTTCTACAAGTGAGAGATAACAGGGGGCGGGGAGAGTTACTCCAGATGAGAAAAACAGCATGTGCTGTTTGGGAACGTTAAAGTGTGTTGGGGATTAGTCACTTATACTATGTTCTACTGGTTATTTTTGTAGATAAGGCCAAAGGATATGTTTGGGGTTTTGGAAGATTGGTTATTGTGAGAAACCATTCCTTTGCACAGGCACTAGCCGATAATTTAGGAAAGGGCCTCAATAAAAATTTCCAATAGCATGTGTCCTGTTTTTTTGCATTCTTACCAGTGTAACATTTGGAGGGGAATACATTTATATAGAATTAAAGGAAATTTTAAAGTTCCTAAATGATTAAAGGAAAGCTAGGTGAGTAGAGTTTCTTTCACTCTGCCTTCCGTTAATTTCCCTTTCTCATTTGTTTTGTTGGTTCTGTTTTCTCCTTGTTTTGTGCAGATGTTCCATTGGGACTGTTTACCAGATTGCTTTCTAAATTAGCCAGCTGGGGTTACTTTAAAAAACAGTATGTAATTTTTTTCCTTCTCCATGCAAAACAGTGAGCTTGTTGGTAGTCAATGCAGATTAGTCATTCTTCATCACACAGTTACATGGGAGGAAGAGGGAAGGTGTATGCCAGGATTTCAATTATCTGAGCTAATTAATGTACTATAGAAAAACATGTGTATCCTATTATTAATAAATACAAAATGCTTTGTAAGGCTTAACATCATAGTACTAATCACTCGTGGGTTTATTATACATTGTATATGTAGAAAGGAAGTGATTTGATTCATGAACAGTTCATCGTGTTCATAACTACGTAAACATGCTACTGAGTCAGTCCGGTCAACCACCAGGCAGTAGCTTCTTTGACATTGACACTAGAGATGTCTGGTGGTAATTGCTCTCTATAATCTGGAATATTCTGATAGTCATTTTAAAGATTAAAAACTTTATACAGGTATTTTCTATGAAATTGTTGAAAAACACAGAAAAGTATAAAGAAGGTAACTTTGGTAAGATGCTAGTCCCCCATTATTTGGATGTAAAATTATTTCTAATTATGTATGCTTAAAAATCTTTGTATACAAATCTTTACCTCTGATTATTTCCTGAAAATAGATTCTAAGAAGGGACATTTTCAAGTTAAAGGGTATAAACTCTTGGAAGGCTCTTGCTGCATATTACTGTCTTTTTCTAGAAAGTTTGTACCAAGTTATACTCCTACGTGTTCTCACCAGTCTTGGCTGTTTTGAAATGCCAAGACCAGTGTTTTGTTTTAATTTGAATTTTTAAATTTCTAGTGAATTTTTCCATTGCCATATATTTATTGACCACTTGAACATTATTTTTGTATTCTTAGCCTGTTTTTTCTGTCAAGGTGTATTTTTCTTACTGATTTATAAGAGCTTTTATCGTATGTCAATTATTTTACCTTTTTTCATGTATATTGCAAAGGGTCTTTTCTTTCTGATTTGACTTTTGGCAATAGCCTGTGAATTGGTTTCCCTTCCTACAAGCTTAACTAGTTCTGCACAGTATATTGGCAAGACTGGTGTGCTATAAAACCACCTTGATATATTGTGGTAAAAATTTTTAAATGTCTTCCTATAACATAGGGTGTCGAGTCTTAAACCAGAGATTCTCAAACTTTAGTGTGAATAGAGTCACCTCAGAGGTATGTTTAAAATGCGTATTACCAGATTTAGATTGAATTTGATCTGGGGCCCAGGAATCTTTATTTTTAATAATTCCGTATTTTGATGATGTTGATAAAGAGACCACCCTTTGAGAAACACTGTTTTAAACTCCTTAGCCTGGCACACAGATTTTGGTTGGTCTGTTCCCAGGTTGGTTATTTGCCCATGTTCCCCCGTGTGAGCATTGCTCTTGCTGGAATTGTCTTACTGTTTCCTGGGTAACACGTGGACAAACCCATCTAAGCCATTGTGGCTGAAAGCAGTCTATAAGTGTAAGATAGTAATAGGCCATTCTTTTCCCCTGGCATTTCTTCTACTTGCCACTTTGTCCAAATGCTGACTCCCCTGTAAGATGCAGTTCTTTCCTTCTCTTTCATGAAGGCTTCCCTGACCATTTTAAGCAGTGTGAGCTTTTTCCTTTCTATGACCCTAAGCAGTCATATGCAACCTTTCAGCATTTCCTGCACTGTTGAGTTTTTTACTTTTATGTGAGTAATCTCAAACTGTCTGTTATTTGTTGACAGAGATTTTGTCTTATATATCTTTTAATCTTCCACAGGACCTGTGTGGAGTTAAAAATGAATGCCCATGGCCTCATTAGTCTTGGCTATTTTGAAAGACTACAGTGAAATATTCACTGGACATTGAGTGAATATTTTCAGAAATTAAGTCAATCTGTTCATCCTGTCCACTCTGTCCATAGCTTTTATAATTCTCTAGACTCATTTATATAATTTCTAAGCTTTGGTCATTGTATATTGAAGAGGTCCTCATCTTTTTAGTTTATCCTCATGATAGTACTTCACCCCATGTTTGTCATTCTATAGATTGTTTATGGATTATCAGCAGCTCTAATTTCATGCACTATTACAGCTGAAGTTTATTAGCGTTAGTTTTTTCTGAAAGATTTTGGGCTTTTATAGGAAGGATGCCTTATAGAATTAAGCAGGGTGCCCTTGAGAGTATGGTAATTTCTAGCTTTATGTATTGTACATCTCTCCCTGTAGATCTAAGCCAACTGATCAGATCCCTGACCTAGATCCACAGTCTTACCCTAATATTCTGAGTTGTTTCTCCAATGGATAGAACTTAAGAATGACACTGGGGAAAGGGAAGAGGGGCTTCCTGTATCTCCCTAGCCTGGATTTGATACCAGCTCTGTTGAGTAGCACTTTTAGAGATGCTTCTCCTTTATTTCTGCCTAAACCAGCCCACTGGGAAAAAGAATGACAGCATATTCTGGGGAAAAAAAGGGGTTGGTGAGGGCAATCTAGTCAACATCTGTCACTCCATTGCTTGTCAGGATTATTGTAGCTGATTTGTCTGACTGGGCAGGTGTCCCCTCTCTCCCTCAGTGCTCCATGTGCGTCCCTCTTGAAGCTTCGCACTCTGTTGAAGAGGACACTCATCCCAGGTAGAGAGGGGGATGGGAAATTGGGCCAATTGAATCCATGTCCTTTTCTTTCCATCAGATCAAGGCTGCTTAACTGGGATCCATTGACTTCCTGAGGTCTATGACCTCTGAAATTCCTTGCCAAGTTATGTTTATGTGTTTGTGCATTTCTTGGGGAAGAGGGTCCATATCTTTCATCAGATTTTCAAAGGGATTTGTAGATTCAGAAGCACTGTGGCATGAGATGTTGCTATTTTCTATGTAGAATTCTTGTGTATTTCCTAAGGAGGAATAAGAGGAAATTAAAGATGCACAGGGAAATAGTGTGGTGGGTCTGTTGTAATTCTAGGCAAGCAATTACAAGATCCCTTTCTCATTTGAGGGGAGTATATTTTAGATGTCTTTGGCACGTGGGGCAACCTTCAAAAGCTATGTTGTCTTGATATTTCTCAAAGGAATAACAGGAAGCTAGAAATACAAAGAGGAGATGAGATGGGATAAGTGATATGTGTAATAAAATTGGCCCATTTAAGAGGGGTTAGAATGTGCTCTACAACCATGGCAAATCATTTTCCTTCTAGAGACCTTAATTTAGTCGTCTGTAAAATGAAAGGGCTGGAGTACATTTAAGACTCCTTCTAGGTCTAATATATCACCTATCATGACAGAATTCTCTATGTTCCAGGGACATCTAAAATTCACTTAGTTAAAAGAGAAAGGAATCCTGTTTTGCCTGCCTCTGATTGTCTGTGGCTCTGAGAAAAGAAAGCAAGCTTAATTACAGATGCATGTATTATAAGACTGATGAATTTCGGAAGAGCAGTTTTGTGGATTTTTGGTTTTAACTTTCTCCAGAGGGTACAGGGACACTTAACCAAGTAAACACTGAACATAATTGAGTGATTTGGCTCAAGTTTTGGTCCTTGATGTGAGGTGTTTGATAGCAGTCTATATAATGGAGAAATATGGACCCATTCTCTTACTGGTTAAAGTAAAATTATTTCTTAAGTTTTGTGAGATAAGTATAAATTGTTATTCAATAATTTGACTTTTTTTCTTTTATTGAATTAGCTGTTTTAAACCAGGAATTCTTGAGAGAATGTTTTGTGTGAACCACATTATTCTAGAATGGAGAGAATAATTTGAAATCCTTTAATGTGTTTCCAGTCATTATTTAGAAGCCAGGTCCTTGAATGAGAGAGATTATCGGGACCGGAGATATGTTGATGAATACAGAAATGACTACTGTGAAGGATATATTCCTAGACATTATCACAGAGACGTGGAAAGCAGTTACCGAATCCACTGCAGTAAATCCTCAGTCCGAAGCAGGAGAAGCAGTCCTAAAAGGAAGCGTAATAGACACTGTTCAAGTCATCAGTCACATTCGGTATGATTGATTTTGGTTTTATTTTGGGTGATTACTTATTTGTGTGTAAATGCTCTTAATGAGCTGATAATTTTGGAAAAATTTATATATAATACTATTTGGCTATATTATAATTGTTTGTATTACTTGAATCCTAAAAGGAAGCTTCCAAATTCTCATAGCTAATCTGTATTTATTAGCTAGCCCTTGTTTGCCCACATTTACTTATTTTCTGCAGACCAAATCATGAGTTTCTTGATTTTAATAATAGAAATATTTTATTTTTATGTTTTTTAATATTATGAAAAGATGAAGCACCCATCTTTTATTTCATCTTAAACATTCTTTTACTTTAAAAGAAACCTTTTCCTGATACTTGGAAACAAATATGTAAGTTGCGCTGGTGGATACTTAAGTGTTGTAACCCTGTATATAGTGTAGTCCCGTATAGCACAGTGCATCACTGTCTGCAACTAGTTACATTGAAGTTGTGAAAATGGGTGCTGATTGAGAAATGTATTACCCGAAAAGCTTGACCTTTTTTTACACTCAGACATCTTTACCTGTTTGATGAGTAAACTTTGAATTATTATTTTTCTCCCCAAGTTTTCTTAGTAGAACTAGCTTTGATTAGATTGAATGTTAAAATTAAGTAGCTTTTATTTTCCCCTTTTATTTTAATCATGTATGTTTTAAAATATTGCTAAATAAACAATTTCAACTAATCTTGACATTTTAAAACATTTTTCTGACAAACTAGACATCTCAACTCACAGCATATGCTATTTTATAGCAAGAGATTGATAGATCATGACATTGCATTCTTTAAATTTCAGACTTCAATTAAATCAGTATTTTAAAGAGACAATTGTGTTGTTTTTTTCTATTGCCACTTGAAGTATCTTATCTGAAAATCTGTTCCTTGCCATGTTTTTCTTCTGTAACATAAACTGTGCCCTGTGAATTTCTGGGGACTGAATTTGAAATTGCTCCTGCCAACTGTTCGTGGCCTGGTGCTTATCTGAATGCCTGAATATCTCCCCGCTGAATGAATTGCGTATTCTGCCCTGAATTCACTCTGATATATTGATTGGCTGGACGATCTTGGTGCTGCCCACTTGCCGTTCCAGAAGAGCCACCGAAGGAAAAGATCCAGGAGTATAGAGGATGATGAGGAGGGTCACCTGATCTGTCAAAGTGGAGACGTTCTAAGAGCAAGATGTATAGAATATTTTTCAACACTTTTTAAACTTTGCAGACAGAATAATCTTTTTAAGAATAGTTTGTCAGCGGGGGGCTAAAGAACTCTTCATTGCTTTTTTTGTTTTGTTTTTTGTGGGTTTGTTTGTTGTTCTTTTGTATTTCTTCTTTTCTGTAGAATTTAAATATTTCTACTCTAAAGTTCCAAAAATAATCAATGAAATTTGAGTTTAGAGCAAGAAAGATAGCTCTATCTAATTGTTTTTGTAGCAGCTGAAAATAAAATAATTTGAGTGCTGAAACCTTAGTTATGCTTTGATAGAGATCATTTGAAATATTCCACACTTAAGCAATCATTGTTTGAATAACTAGATAATTTGTGCTCAGATACTTACACCTCTTTCTCCCCCCTCACTTTAGATGAAATCGTGGACACTTTGGGTGAAGGGGCCTTTGGCAAAGTTGTAGAGTGCATTGATCATGGCATGTAAGTTTGTTGTGTTTTTTCTTTTTGGAACATTCTTAGATTTTTGGTGGCAAAGGATCCATAATTTACATGAAATGGTGTTTTAAATGGTAGCCGTATTTTCCTGGGCGGTATAAATATTCAAAATTTCTTGAATTGTGTATGATTTATTTACCATTAGTGTAGATTTGGGTCAAGAATGCTGGCAAATTCCATCAGATGGAGTTCATTGAAATTAAAGTAAGCATTCAGGTGAAGGAATTTCCCAGAACTTAGGCCCTCACCCTCTACAAGAGATTCAGAGTGCTTTGCTTTACTTTTGAATCGCGGAGACAGTAAAGCCTGTCTAATCTTAGTTCAAAAACCTGCATTCCCAAAGGATAATATTTGCATGTTGGAGTTAGCTTGTTAAACTACAAAGAAATTACATTACTTAAAACCTTCCAGGGGTGGGGGGATGGGGACAAAAAACCCTGCAGACTGAAGTCCAGATTCTTTACTGAGTTACACTAAACCCTTTGTGACTTTATCTGTATACCTCATTTTAAATTTTCCTCCAGGACCTCTTTTCTGTTTTTTTTTTTGGTAAATGAATTTTCTTGTATGTAATGTAAAAATGTAAATTCATTTTTTGTAAATGAATCTCTTAAAACAATTTAGTGAAACTGCGAATTTCTAAATTGACATCTAAAATTTTTCATCATAAAATAGGAAGAATGTAATTTCTAGCTTCTTGTAAAAATTTTTTTTACAAAAAAACCTCTCTTTAAATATGTTTGAGGGAATCTATAAGTGCTCTAGCAGCTTGATACCTACCATCATTCATGAACAGCTCTTCTTGAATTCTTACAAATCTTTTATCCTTGAACTTATTTTCATTCCACTTTCCATAAAGAACAGTATCCTAAATATCTTTTATCATCACTCTTTCCTTCTCTGTAACAAAAATGTGAACATTAAGTGAAATTCTAAAATATTTTCAGACTTAAAAGTTGCTAAAATGATTCAAAGAATTCTCATATATCCTTCACCCAGGTTCCTCACGTTACCATTTTATGATATTTGCTTTATTATTATTTATACACAGATGACAACACAGTCATGCATCATGGGATGCATTCCTATGCATGGGATACATTCTGAGAAACGCCGTTAGGTCACTTCATCATTGTGCGAACATCATGGAGTGTACTTACACAAACCTAGATGATCTAGCCTACCACATACCTAGGCTCTATGGTACTAATATTATGGGACCACCATCATATATTCGATTCACCGTTGACCAAAATGTCATTATGTGGGGCATGACTCTTTTCAAATTTTGTCACCTAATCTGTAGACCTTACTCAGATTTCAACAGATGTCCCGTTAATATCCTTTTAAAATTTGTTGAGATTTCAAGACTCCGAGTATTTAATTGAGATGTTCCAATGAGTATTTGATTGATGGAGTATAAATCTGTTATAAATTTTGATACTTGTTAGATCTGAAACATAAAATTTAGTCAGAAATGTATCTTTTTGGGGATGGTTGCGGCTTTTAAAAAATGAGTCCATGTATCCATAAATAAGTATATTTTAGTGTTTTAGCATTAAATATCTCTTCCTTTTTTTTTTTAACTGAGACATAATTGACATATAATGTGTAAGTTTAAGGTGTACAGCGTTTTGGTTTAATAAATTCGTATATTGCAGTGTGATTACTACAGTAGTGTTAGCTAACACCTTTATCCATTTTTCATTTTTATAGCTGTAAGCACTGAGGAAACTTGGTCGTATGATTAAATAGATGACACTAGAAGGAATTTTGTCACAGCAGTTTTATAGCACTTCTTTTAAGTCTTGAGCTGTATGCCAAATATCATAGGCAGAATATCATCAAAATAATTTTTTAATAATTTATCAACCCACAACTTCATTCGGGCCTCATTGAAAGCAGTGAGTTGGAAACGACCAGACTTGGGAAAAGGTTTGCTCTGCAGCCACTAGAAAAATTTGTGTGCCTTAGAGATTTTTTTACACCCTTGGGCACGTATCTTAATATACTAATTAGGGGTGCATGAGATTTTCTTTTATTTTGTAAAGTAGAAGTGCCATAGTGAAAAAAGAGGCTTGAATGCTGGCTCATCTTCAGAAAGATCAGATTTAGAAAAGAAGACAAAAGGAGGTTGAAGATTTGGGAATCCATCTCCTCAAAATCATTCATGGCTCTATACTACTTAGGAAGTATTACAGATGCTCCAGTTTGACGCTCACTGCTCTATATCGTAGCTGTTTCTCCCTATATGCATCAGTGAATGTACTAAGCCTTTTCTTGGCTTCATGACTTATTGATGATATCTGCTTTGCCTGAATGTTCGTTTTTTCTCCCAAATCTGACAAACTGATAGTTGTCTTTCAGGGCTCAGTTGTATGTCACCTCTTCTCTGAAGAAGTCTGAGCTCCCCTAACCATCTGTGGTTAGGTGTGCTCTCACTCCCTGGTACCTCATAGCAAGTGCTTCTTAGGATAAGTTGTTCACGTGTCTGCCTTCCTCTTTAGACTCTAAGGTACATAGGGATAAGCCGTGTCTTTTCATGATTAACACCTATGCACTATCTAGGGCAGAGTGAGTCTAGTCTGGTGAATGAGTGAATGCTTTCAGCTGTAGTATATGTATGTTCTATTTGAGCTTTATATTTTTATCTTTTTTTAACTATTGTATAAAATTTAGGTAAATGTAAAATTCTGGAAACATTCAAATTCATAAGTTTAAGGGAATCATAGCTTTATATAAAGTATATTTTGCCAAAATATTTTGAAAAGATGTTGTATGGAATCTGGTATGGTATGCCCTGAAAGATTATTTTAGAAAAATATCATAGAGTAATTGATAATAAGTTTATGCTTTAGAGGATACATGTCTTCAAACCTTTCCTGTACATTTACCATTTTCATCTTATTTTGTTTTTAAGGGATGGCATACATGTAGCAGTAAAAATCGTAAAAAATGTAGGTCGATATCGAGAAGCAGCTCGTTCAGAAATCCAAGTATTGGAACATTTAAATAGTACTGATCCCAATAGTGTCTTGTGAGTATAAACTTGAATTATGATCTGTCATGTTACATGAGATAATCAGAATTCTGTGAACTGAATTGTTTTTATTTGGATCTCTTTTAGCCGATGTGTCCAGATGCTAGAATGGTTTGATCATCATGGTCATGTTTGTATTGTGTTTGAATTGCTGGGACTTAGTACCTATGATTTCATTAAAGAAAATAGTTTTCTGCCATTTCAAATTGATCACATCAGGCAGATGGCATATCAGATCTGCCAGTCAATAAATTGTAAGTATACTTGATAAATCTTTAAACAGCAGAAAATTAAAGTTTTCTTATACTCGTAATGTGTCAAAACATTGTCACTAAAAATACACGTTACAGGTAAAGATGAAACCCCTCTTAACCTCTATATCCACTACGAATTCTCCCTTCCCCCAGTACGGATTAAATTTGTAAGTGAAACTAATAGTATCTTTTTGTTCTCTTGTAGTTTTGCATCATAATAAATTAACCCATACAGATCTGAAGCCTGAAAATATTTTATTTGTGAAGTCTGACTATGTAGTCAAATATAATTCTAAAATGGTAAGTTAAAAACTTGTTTTAATTTTGGCCATTGTCTTTAAAATTAATTTAGCTTTGGTGATCCTTGGATGAGGAATTTCACTTCTGAGGCTCATTACTGTGTATCTTATTGTTTAACCTTAAAAGAATCATCCTTTGCCTTTCTCATAGGGTTATATTGAAAATCAAAAAGATAATGTATACATAAGCCTTTTGGGTAGTGCTGTAAAATATTTCATGTCTTTATTGATCTTCACATGTACTCCTGTATCGCTCTAGAAACGTGATGAACGTACGCTGAAAAACACAGATATCAAAGTTGTTGACTTTGGAAGTGCAACCTACGATGATGAACATCATAGTACTTTGGTATCTACACGGCATTACAGAGCTCCAGAGGTCATTTTAGGTCAGTAGACACCAGACTTCTGATAATTGTACTTGAAGGAAGAGTTTTGTTCTCTACAGCTTTTATGAGTGGTTGGGTGGGGGGGGGATAAGTGATTTTTTTTTTTAGCAATGTACAGAAAATGTTTTCTGTTTTCATAAAAACTGTCTGGACATTGCTATAAATATTTTTCCTGAGTGGGAAAAATGTGATACCATCTAAAGATATTCCAGGTGGTGGTTATTTTTGAACAAGTTAATCTTAGGAGATCATAAGAGAACAAGCTCTGTTGGCTAAGTACGCCATGTTATTTTGAAGTGATGTGAGTATCTATTTTCGTGTTACCAGAAAAGTATGGTGCTGGTAAAAATGCTAATGCGAGTGACTTGTGAGAGAATAGGGTGATTTAGAATTGTGTGCTGTAGAAGGTTACAGTCACTTGGGGAAAAGCTGGACTGGGAGATGGGAGTGGCTGCAGAAGAGAACTTGGATCTTAGATCCAAGCTCTATCGTTTGCAAGTTTTAAACCATACTCCATTATCCATTTGTTCTTCCAATGATAGGCACTGTGAGGGTTAACAAAAATGACTCAATCATAGTCAAGGCCCTTGGATATATTGTTTCTTCCTTTATCTTTAAATTCAGTGATGTTACTGAAAGTAATCGAAGTGTCTTTTAAAGTAGATTTTGTGTATACCTTTTTGTTTTACTAAATATTTGATCTTTAAAAATTGAAACGTCTGTATGGTTTATTCTTTTCTTCCCTTTCCAATTAAATGTAGGCTTTTAAGAAGGCTAGGTGTTTTATTCTTTCCTGAATAGTATTGCCATTGAGAATTCTGAAGGAAAAAGTATATATATGATCATGTATAGACAGCCTGAAAGTACATATATAGATCTCTCTCTGAACTTTAAATGGCTCTGTAATTCTGCTTATAGGTGAAATTGTGTTTAATGTCCATTATAGTTCTTATATAATTTATGTAAAACTATATTATTTCTTTTAATGGAAGAAGTAAACTCAGGCATCAAGCTGATGGAGTTAGTAATTATATTCTGAGGATAATTGTTGACCTCTGTTTGCACTAATAATGTATAAAATTTTCTGGAACAGCCATGAGCTTGTTCTTCCCATTGCACAAGCAGTTCAGAGACTATGGAATATTTGCACAAATTGGTAGTTATGCTTGGAAAATATTTGCTAGTTCCTCTTTATTTTACATAAAATACCCCCTTTCCCAGGTTAAAATACTGTAATTTGGTGTAAAGATATGGAGGACTATGAGAGCATACTGAGTAACATTTGATATGAAACGTTACATCACTGTTATATAAATGTTTAAATCATAAAAATGTAAACCTCGAGTTTACTGTTGTATTGTCCCAATGGGCTATGTAAAGAGAGCACCCATATAGGGAAGGATTTAGTATATTGGCAATTAAAAATTGTTGCGTAATGAAATGTTTGTTTTTATTTTTAAATAGCTTTAGGTTGGTCTCAGCCTTGTGATGTTTGGAGCATAGGTTGCATTCTTATTGAATATTACCTTGGCTTCACAGTCTTTCAGGTATGTGTTTAGTAAATATCATTTAATAATTCATAATGAACTTTAAATGTTAAAGGCATGTTGAAGTTTTGGTTTCTGCTTGAAAAGTTGCCATAGAGTCATTGACCTTAAGATTAAAAGTTACATATGCAAAATGATCATCCTTCTCCAAACCCTAGTTGAGTGAAATACTACTCTTAGTAAATGGAGTTTTTAACCCATGGTTCATATTGTCTCATGTTCCCATTTTTTGTTACGGAGCTCGTTCGTAAATTTACTTTAGTGTTACTGTGGCCAGTTTTAGTTCAGTTCTGGTTATGTTGACTATCAGTAAGTAACAAGTCACTCCTTTTTATAGAAGAATTCAGGAACATTAACCTGTATTCTACTCTAAGTATTAAGTGTCTGTGACACCCTAGATACATTTCTAGGCACTAAGTGTTTAAAGATGAAAAGACAGCATCTCTTTCTTCAAGGAAGTTGTGCAAAAGATAGGCATGGGAAAACTGTTATACTGTAATGTGGTATTTGCCATAATGGGTCCATGTAGAAAGTGTAGTGGAAACCCAAGAAGGATGACCAGTTAGATTTCCTTAGAGAAGGCATCACTGAGGAGGTAGGGAGTTTAAGCCATTGTTAGAAGGAAGAGTAGGAATTTGTCAGAAAACTAGAGAGCATGATGGCCATGTCAGGAAGAAGAAATAGGATCTGTAAATTCATAGAGGCATACAGGAACATGCCCTAGTCCGGGAAGAATAAATAGTGCTGTCGGAGGGTCTAGAGAAAATGGAGAAATGATGACTGTAGTCAAGGCCTGATTCATGATGGACTTGTTCACCATAGAAAGGTATTTATCTTATCTTAGAAGTCAGTGGTTTCCAGGTGTAGGTTGGTCCAAAATGAAGATGGTTGTGTAGGGTTTCTGTTCTGGCCTTTGTTTAGAGATTATCCATCTTGTTATTTTGGTGTTAAAGTGTCCCTTTTATGAAAACCTTATTTAGGTCTCTGCTTTTTTCCCTCCTAATTTTACTTACATCTGAAAGCTAAAAGTCTTGAAAGCTTTAGGTGATGCAGCCATTGAAGAACTTGAAGTAGGGTTGTGATGTGATCAAGGTGCTGTGGTGTTCTCTTTTGTGGCTGTGGTGCAGGGGAGTTTCAGAGATCCTGACTCATACTTCGAGGTTGATTCCAAGTTACGGCAGTGGAGGGTGGGGAGGAAGCTCTGATGAGTTTAGAGTCACATGATGCAGAGTGTTTGTGCTCTTTCCTTTGGGGGCACCTCACTGCACGTCTGTTTCTAATTTGTAGAGATCCTGTTAAAAGTACTCTGAGTCTATAGACAAGTTTGTTATTTAGAACCATGGTTATCACTCAGTTCTAGGAGGTAGTGTCTGGTTTTGTGCTAGTAAGCTGTAGGTTCAAGAAAGTCGAGCAGGGTTCATGCTTTCTTCATGATGATTTTGTGATTGTAAATCACTCTGAATTCTTAAGTGAAGAGCAGATTATTAACATTGGTTTGAGATGTGGTTTACATTTGGATTCCCGCCTCTAGAATACTCTTCAACTAAGGGACTTCTGAAGTGCAGATTAAAACAGTAGTTTGAGATGTGATTTACATTTGGAATCCCCCCTCCAGAATACTCTTCAACTAAGAGACTTCTGAAGTGTGTATTATTAACATTGGGTTGAGATGTGGTTTATATTTGGATTCCCCCCTTTTTGAAAATGTGGTGCCAGTATTATTTATTCCTGTCATGAATTAAGGAGTTAACATTTTGAAAGCAATGTGCTAGGCACAGTAGTTGACAGATTTAAAAAAGCATTACATATAGCCTCTGCTCTCCAGAGCGAGGGTTGGCAGACTATATCCTGCCTGGTGCCTGCTTTAACAAATGAAGAATATGGGACAGAGACCATTTGTGACCAGCCAACTCTAAAATATTTACTATCTGGCCCTTCACAGAAACAATTTCCTGACCTCTGCTCTAAGAACATACCATTTAGCTGTAATGGTACCTGTAACAGGTTTCTTTCTTCTAAGTTAGCCAAAGCTCCATCACTGTATAGTTGAATAATATGAGTTTTGATAGCTCAGCCTTCCTCATTTATGAGTCATATGACCTTGAGCTAGTGTCTTAATCTCTTTGAAACTCATATTCCCACATAGCTAGCTCAAAATTCTGGCAAGAATTATTGGGACTGTATATTTATTGGCTAGGATTAGTAAGTGTTCATATGGTGCTATTCATTGGGTAATGGAGGTTAATTTTAGTTAAGTGACTAATTAATGAGGAGATGGTCTTTCTGGTTATCTTCCCCAATCATTCCTCAGTTAAGCAGTGCAAGAAATACAAATAAATAAGGAAACAGTTTAGTTTTATAATAAATTATGCATCATTCGCTATACAGAACCTTACTGATCCATTTCAGAAATACTTTAATTTTATTGGATTTGCACCAAATAATGCAACTCAGTCAGTATTGTTCCTTCTTTGAAGTAGAGTATAATATATATCGTGTAACTGTCTAATCTAGTCCTATATCAACATTGTTGTGTTTTCCTTTATTGTGTATGTAAGGAAATGGAAAGTGTTAAATCTCTTTTTTCCTTGTTTTTTAGACTCATGACAGTAAAGAGCACCTGGCAATGATGGAACGAATATTAGGACCCATACCAACACACATGATTCAGAAAACAAGGTATGCTTTAAGATTAAAGCCCTTTGTGGGGTGCATGCAGTTGCCTATATTCAAACTACAGAAAACCCAACTTTGTGGTTATTAACTTGTTTCCTTGACTGTGGGTTTTGAATTTTTTTCATAATGTCGAGTTTTTAAAAAACTAATGCACTATTAAGCTTGTGATCTAGTGAAAAAAAGTGATGGTATTTACACTCAAGTTAACCTTCACATAAATGTTTTCCTAAGTTGGTATAAAAATAATACATAGAGTAGTAAAAAGAGCTTGATTTTGGAGTTGTATCAATCTGTATTGTTGTTAACCAGCCATATGTCTGTGGAGAAGGTACTGTAGTGGTTTCCAAACATACCTGCACCTCAGAAGTCACCCAGGGAGTTGTTTAAAGATTTCCAGCTCCATTCCAGATCTGGTGAAATCAGAATTCACAGGAATGGATCCAGGAACCTCTATTTTTGAAGCTGGCACCGTTCCATGTTTGGTATTTGGGAACAACTTAGGTGGGATACTAAAACCTCAGCAGGTGCAAGATTAAGGAAGATATTATATAAGGTATCTAGTGTATAACTGTTGCTGAGATTTTTTAAAGTGTGCATGCATATATGTGTATACATAAAGATGCCTATGCTTCCATCTGTCCTAGTGGGGGCAGGATAAACGTGAATCTTTTGTTATTTTTACTAATCCAGACTTCTTTTTCCTGTAGAAAACGCAAGTATTTTCATCATGACCAGCTAGATTGGGATGAACATAGTTCTGCTGGTAGATATGTTAGGAGACGCTGCAAACCATTAAAGGTAAAAGAAAAAAGCTTAAAGGTTAAAAAAAATGTTTCAGCTGTTTTTAAATTGCCTTTCTTAAACAAAAACATTTTTTTTTCCCCCCAGGAATTTATGCTTTGTCATGATGAAGAACATGAGAAACTGTTTGACCTGGTTCGAAGAATGTTAGAATATGATCCAGTGAAAAGAATTACCTTAGATGAAGCATTGCAGCATCCTTTCTTTGACTTATTAAAAAAGAAATGAAATGGAAATCGGTGGTCTTACTATATACTTCTCTAGAAGAGATTACTTAAGACTGTGTCAGTCAGCTCTGTAAACATTCTGATATTTTTGTAAGCATTAAATTATTTTGTACAGTTAAGTGTAAATACTGTATGTTTTGTATCAATAGCATAATTATCTTGTTAAGCAAGTATGGTCTTGATAATGAATGAAATATAAAAGTTAAAATTAATTTTCCTTTTTGAGATTATCATTTTTAAAGACCTTTGGAATATCCTGTGTCCAGTGATAAATGTGATTGATCTTGTCTTTTGTACATGGAGGTCAACTCTTTGAAGTGATTTTTTGAGTAAAAGGAAATCTTGACTACTCTATTTCTAATGAATATTTCTTTCTATACCTCAAATTCAGAACTTTTCTTAACTTTAAAAGTTTTTTCTTAATTGTTGAACAGTATTACAGTTCTTACAGTTATTAATAAGTATTAATAACTCTAGGTAGGCAGGGATTTGAAACCAAAACCCATAGGAAATGTTTACTGTTGAAATTTCTTTAAATTGTACATGTTGTGTTCTGTCTCATTGGGTGATGTCACTGGTGATAAGTAGCATTCAAGGAAAGCCATCCAGTTTGTCCATCGTAACAGATTGCTTGGTAAAAACACCTACACGCTTTATTTAAGATTCAAGTCTAACTGGGAAGTCATTTTGGAAAGTCCTGTTCTATTACCCAGGGGCTGTGTAATGTGTCGCAGACATAGAAATAGGAATTCTGATGACTGAGGTTTTAGTTTTTAATGCCAAGTCTTTAGGAGTCTTGAAGTTGTTTCCTTATTAAATGGAGTTAATAGATACTTAAGCCTCAGCCTATGAGAAAAAGGTTATTATTAAGCAGTTTATATTTGTGTTAATCTTTACTGGAGAAAAAGAATGATAAGATTGGAAAACACTTTGGTAAGAAACCTCTGCAGAAATTTCCAGACTCTAATTGGTTGGTTAACATGATTAACTTTTTGTTTACTTGTAGGTATTTTTCCCTACTGTTACCTGGTTTCACATTAAAAAAACTACATGGTAAATGTTACTTAATTGAGTTAAAAAAAAAAAATAGCGTTCAGTCTGCCTGGTAGAAATATTTTTTGTTGTAGAATTCGTAATTGATTATTCAGATATAGGTTATTTTTTGTTAAGAGTATCCCTATTTCATAAGTGCTTTACACAGAGATTTGAGTTTTATCTGTATATTTTAAACATAAAATACATGGAATTTTCTTGAATAACGAAACCAGGCTGTGTTCCCTGCATTATTCATAGGCAGCATTTGCCAATATAGTAAGGCTGTGTTCCTAAAGTTGACTAGGAATTTAAGAAAGCTGAAATAAATTTTACCATAGAATCACGACATAAATTATCCTTAGGCCTCTGATCCAGTCCATGTAGAGTGAATGTGCCTTAGAATTGTTGAACTATGTTATATGTGATAAGGTTTTTTAATGAGGGAAGGAAAAGGTTTTTCCTGAGCCTGGCAGTGTTGTTACAGAGGTTCAGGTGTGTGCCATCCTTTCCTCTCACCTGCGTTTCCATTCTCCCCGTGCTGCTGTACTACCTGAGCCTCTTGTCCTTTCCCTACAAGTGCTTCAAGCTCCCACGTTAACATTTACCTTCCCCGTCAGAAACTCAGTCCCGCAGAGCTGCTCATCTCCGGATAGAGGAGGAAAGAAAAACATCCACATCTTTTCTTACTAAGAAGTCAATGATCACTGACCCCTTTTCCCCTCAGAAAAAAAGTATTTACTTTCTATGCAAAGGGTATTTGCTAATTCCTGGTCCTAATTCCTGGAGTTTTGGGAATTAAAGTGAAACTTCAATAAATTAGGTAGAACAGAACGACTGTTGAGGTTGGTCCCTCTGGGATCCTTATGTGCGTGTCTACTGCGGACCTTCCCCCTGCTTTGAGTTCTCAGGTTCCTACTCTTAACTGCCTTTTTCCTTGGACCTATGAACTCATTTTCTGAAAGCACCAGGTTTTTGCTTGACAGCACTGGGAGTTTCAACACCAACAGGGGAAAGGTTTGGAATGGCCAGTGCATAAATATGGATCATTTGTAATTAGGTATTTTTCTTAATAATTTGATGCCTCGTAGTTGACTATTTCTAGGAATTTCATTGAAGTCAAGCTTGATTTTTATGAGGCATTTTTTTTTAAGTGCAGCTAAATACGTTATTTCCAGTGTTTTCTGCTACTGTATATTTTCTCAAGGTAGTCTCATTTATCCATGGATTCATCAAATTTTTCAGAGTAGGATGAAGTTGACTTCTGTTAATTGACGGAGGCAAACTACCTTGAGAAGTTTTATAGTTCATAAAATTGAAAACTCTTTCTTTGAGTAATCTTGAAGGGCTAGATGCTAGAGAAATTAGAAATGAGTTGGCCAAGTTTTCCAGTAATTGTGGCTGAATTGTGACTTAAACTCAGGTTTCCTACATTCTAGCATTGTGCTTTCCTGTATAACACACCTCATTGAATCAAAAACTTGATTAGTCTGATTCTTATTCACAGCTGTACTGTGAACTTGTAACTTGGGATGAAATGGAAAGTAATGGTTAATAGGAAGTTTTATTACTTGGATTCCATTTGTTCACATTTTTCTTTACAGTAGCTGGTATGTAGCTTCAACCATCAAAATGGTTAAAATTGCATGGTCATTTGAAAAAACACTGTTTTTGGGGTTTTTTTTATTGCGGTAACATTGGTTTATAACATTATGTAAGTTTCAGGTGTACGTCATTATATATTTCAGTTTCTATGTGGATTACATCGTGTTCACCACCCAAAGACTAATTACAGTCCATCACCACACACATCTGCCTAATCATCCCTTTTGCCCTCCTCCGTCCCCCTTCCCCTCTGGTAACCACCAATCCAATCTCTGTTTCTATGTGTGTGTTTGTCATAAACGTACTCTTTTAAGTAGGTAGGCAGATAACAATATTTAAAGCTTAGCTTGATGTTGTGGAATGAAGAAACACTTTTTGTAAGTAGGTGGCCTGGGTTTTTAATGCCTTTTCCAGTTTGAAATTTCTAATTCCCACAAAATTTGGTGAAAGTAAAATATCTTAAATTTAAACATCCAGTACTGATTAACAAGCGACATTTTCAAATATTATGGTCAGAAGAATTTGTTATGAATCAATGATGGTATCAGTACTTGCTGGCTTAGTATGTTGTGTGTTTGCAAATAGGTAGAAACAATTCTAATTCTTGAGTGGATCATTTGATCACTATTTTTAAGAGGTTGCTATCTCCAGCTAAATACTTAAGCTAAAGTTTTATTTGGTTGGTTGACTGATTTTGTTTTGTTTTGTTTTGTTAGAGGGAATATAAAGCTCAAAAGGTTAGTTGTACAGCTCCTTAGTCAATCCAGCCTTTTGGGATATAGTTAAAAGAGGATTATCTCCCTAATGTGAACATACTTAGAGTCATTTGAGGGAGTTGGCTAGTTCTATAGTATTAGTGACTGATTTTTAAAAATAGGCAAAAGTAGAATAGAATAATCAAACTCTGTATACATATAGCCCAGCTTCAAAAATTAAAAGTATTTTGCAAGTTTTGTTTCATCTGTTCCCCAACTTGTTTTCCTGTTGTGTTTAAATACAAATGCCAGATACCATATCATTTCACCCATAATATTTCTGTGTATCTATTTAACAGATTAGTTTTTTTAAAAAATCGTAATACCATTACCATACTTAACAAAAATAATTCTTTATCTGATATAGAGTCCATATTTAAAGTTTCATGATTGTGTAAAAACAAAAAATGTCATTTTATATTTGGTTTGTTTGAATCAGGACCCAGTCAGGGTCTATACATTGTTAATATGTCTTAGATCTCTTAATCATTGTGTGTACCTTTTATTCCCTTCTGTTTCTTTGCTAATGAAACTGGGTCATTTGACTTAGAAAATTTCCCATATTCAGTATTTCATCAGAGTCGTGTTCATTCCTCTAGTTCCTATTTATCTTGTAAACTGATAGTTAAGGGAAGTTTTTTATAGAAATTCTTTTAATAAATACAAAAGGGGTGACAGAATTAGAAATATACTGTTGCAACTCTTAATGGAATAATGGATCCAGGCACCAATCATCAGCAGATGCTAAAGCCATTGGGTGAAAAATTGGAGGACTTTATAATGAAGGGATCAGGCTAATAATGTCTGACCTCAGTGATCAGTCTGAACCTCAGATTGACAACCAGATGGTGCAATGGTATGCTTCTGAAGTGATGCAGTGGGAAATAGCACCTGTCAGGTATCACTGCCTAAAAGGAAGAAAAAACTGGATCTAATCAAACCTCTAGGTTAAAATTATCAAGAAACATCCAGCCTTTTTTTCTCTTACCTGTAAGCTAATTCTTTGGGTTAACAGTTCAGTGAATTGAAAGAACTCAGATTTACCAGTATGCTTTCAACCTTAGTCCCAGGTCTTCTCTGTGTTTGGGGGAGTAAGTTACTTTAACTTTCTTACTTGGAATTACTTAGGGCTAGTAGCTATGGTTTAGGGTGATTGAAAACATCTAGCAGATAACCTGGAGTTTAGTAGTCTCGCTAATAAATAGCACTTCGTTTTCTGTAAATGTTTTAACACAGATGACTTATTTCCCAGTAGTCTTAATTGTTCTTTTTTATGGCACCAGGGATTACTAAACTATCAAAAATTCTGTTTTAGACCCCCTAAAGTTGTAGTTTTTATTGTGACATTTCACTGAAACTGGAAGGGGGAATGGAATTTTCAAAGAAGTTTCTTTTTTAACAAGAACATCCACTATTCAGATATATTTTCTTACATTCACTCCTTTCTTGGTTTTAGTTCCGTTTTAAATGTTGCTCTTCTGGGGAGAAATCAACATAATTAAAAGGCTGAGACATAGATTTAATTATGAAGACAAGAAACCACCCTAAATATCCTTTGAGGCAGGCGCCTCATGGGCTGAGTTCTTTCAGATACTATTAACGGCGTTACATATATGAGATGAATTAAAGATTATCTGTAGATTTGGAGGAGTTTCCATGCTCCCACCCCCAGTGACTTAACTGTTTCCCATTATAAGTAAAACTGAGTTTTTCAACTTAAAAAAACGCAGTACTTTAAAAAGCTGCTGGATTTACTCAACTAAAGGCAACATGAACAGGTACAGTTTTGAGAATGAATGACAAGAACAAACCTAAAGATAGAGTATGTCATTGGTAGAGGAGTTTCATCTTCAAAGATTTTGCTATTTCTTTTTACTTTATTATTTTTCAAATTACTTTAGAAACATTTGGAATGTCTTGTGTCTTCACAACAGCTGCACACATGAGAAGACTGGTTTGTGTGAAGATGCTTGCCTGCAGAGTCAGGTTGGATTCAGACCCTGGGACTCCCTTATAGGTGGACAAGTTACATATTTCCTGTAGTCTCATCTGTGAGTTAGAATATGCATACCTAACTTCCCAAGGATGGTTGTGAGGATTCAGCAGAATAATTTACAGAAAGTGTTAGTGAATGATTATTATTTTCATTATTTCTTGATTTATTCCCTACATTCTTGATTTATACAATATTCGACAGTCTGCAAATTATATTTCTATACTTTTGGTTGCAGTCCTGTAAGAACCATAGGAAGTGAGCACAGTTAGATATTGTCTCCATACATCTTTTTCCATTCTTTTAATTTGTTTATGCCTATGAAGTGTTTTATGTAGGAAGTATATAATTGGGTCTTCCTTAAAATATCTAACCTGTCTTTGCCTTTTAATCGTGTATTTAGACCATTTGTGTTTAATGCAATTATTGATATGGTTAGGTTTAAATCTGCCATCCTATTTTCTGTTTGTCCCATTTGTTATTTGTTCCTGTTTTCCTCTTTTTCTGCCTTATTTTGGATTGAGTATTTTTTTATGATTCCACAATATATCCTTTGGTGGTTTATTATAATTATTTGTGCGTGTGTTTAGCAGTTGCTTTAGAGTTTGTAGTTTACATCCTTATCGAAGTATGCCTTTAAGTGACATCATACCACTTCACATATAGTAAAAGAATCTTAAAGCAGTAAACTACCATTTCTCCCCTTCTGGGTTTTGTACTATTGTTAGACATCTTAGCTATATGTTAAAACCCCACAATGTACTGTTATTTTTGCTTTAAAACCATGAATTATCTTTTAAAAAGATTTAAATAACAAGAAAAGAATCCTTATATTTACCCACATAGTTAGCATTTTCAGCATTCTTCAATCCTTTATGTAAATCCATAATTCCATCTGGTATAGTTTTCCTTCTGCCTGAATTACTTCCATTCACATTTCTTTTTGTTATCAATCTGCTGGCAATGAATTCTTTCAGCTTTTGTATGTCTGACAGTATTTATTTAGCCTTTGTTTTTTGAAAGATGTTTTCGCTGGGTATAGAATTCTAGGTTGATAAAAGATGTTGCTTCCCTATTTTCTGGACTGTGTTGCTTTCAACAAAAAGCTGCTGCTTCCTTGTATGTGTCTTTTTCTCTGGTTGCTTTTAAGTTTTTTCTTTACCATTCCTTTTAAAAAGCAATTTGATTATAATGTGCCTTGTGTGATTGTCTTCAGGTCCTTGTGCTTATGTTCCCTGAAATTCTTGGCTCTATGAGTTTCTATTTTTTTTTTTATCATATTCAGAAATTTTTTCAGCCATTATTTATTCAGGTATTTTTTTCTGCTTTCCCCTAGGGACTCCAGTTACTCACTTGAAATTATCTCATAGCTCACAGATGCTCTTCAGTTTTTTAAATTTTTTTTCCTTTTCTCATTCTGGATAATTTCTTTTGCTTTGTTTTTTGGTTCATTAATCTTCTGCAGTGTCTTATCTGGCTTTAATCCTATCCAGTGTATTTTTTGTCTCAAACGTTGTCATTTTAATCCCTGGAAATTTTTTTAGTTCTTTTTAAAAAAATCTTCCATGTCTCTAATTAAAATGTTCAATCTTTCCTCCTAGTTCTTTGAACGTGTGGGATATAGTTATAACTTAATATCCTCATCTGCTAATTCTATCATCTCTGCCATTTCTGGGTCGGTTTTGATTGATTGCTTTTTCTTCTATTCTGAGTCATATTTTCTTGCTGCTTTGCATGCCTGGTAATTTTACCTTTTTTTAACCTTGTTGGATACTGGCTATTTTTATATTCCTATATACTTGAGCTTGATTATGGGACACAATTAAGTTACTTGCATCAGTTTGATCTTTTCAGGGTTTGGTTTTAAGCTGTGTTAGGCAGGCCCAGAGCAGTGTTTAGTCCAGGGCAGGTTTTTCCCCACTTCTGAGGCGAAGCTTTTTGAGTACTCTGCCCAGTGCTCTCTGAATTTTCAGGTTTTACATGCCGCCTGGTGGGAGGATGAGCTATCCCTGGCCTGGTGTGAGCTGCGGGGATTGTTTCATCTGATGATTACAGTCTCATCCTTTTGGGTGGTGCGTTTCCTCACGAATGTGCTGATCACAGGTGAAGAGCTCGCTCACTCTCGGTGGCACTTCCCCTGCAGATTCTAACTGCCTTCGCTTCCTTGGACTTGCAGCTCCCCCTCTTGACTGCAGGGTGGCTCTGCCTGGTCCCCCTCCCTGCACTGTGGCCTGGAAAAATCTCCAGAGAGTCAGCTAGGCAATCGTTGGGCTCACTTCACTTGTTTCCCATCTCCCAAGGGTCACTGACCTTCATTGCCTGATGTCCAGTGTCTTGAAAACTGCCATTTCATATAGTTTGTCTAGTTTTCAGTTGTTTCAGATAGAAGAGTAAATCTAGCTCCCGTCAGTATCTCCATTTTACAAAGTGGCAAACTGGGGTCTGAAGTAGTCAGTAGCTGTGAGCTTTTAGTGGAGCCGGGGCTGGAATCGAGGCATTACACGTCAAGACCTGGTGCTTTTCCACCGTGTCGTACTGCCTTTCCTCATGTAATTGAAGCTTATCCTTTTAAGCTTGATAG
Organism: Equus asinus; assembly: GCF_041296235.1. Taxonomy (NCBI): domain Eukaryota; kingdom Metazoa; phylum Chordata; class Mammalia; order Perissodactyla; family Equidae; genus Equus; species Equus asinus. The sequence goes on from NC_091798.1 coordinate 6,501,141, forward strand.
CCTAATTCAAACCATTTTTGTTGGAAATTTCAAAAAGTGGTTAAGTACTTTTGTTTTCCTAAATAGCATTTTGAATATATTTGAACCTTTTCATTATCAACATTACGTATGATCTTCTGCAGTGATTATCAACCTGTCTCACCCAGATAATACCTGTTTTATAAAGTACTTTACAATGCCCATTTTAGCCTGAAGAGTCCGAGCCCTTGTCAATCATCAGGCTGGGTTGCTGCGCATTTCTGTTCAGTTACAGTGGGCAGAGGGGTATCACAAGGTGCCTGGCACCCCCGCTGTGTAAAAGGAGCCCTACCTCTTCCTGCTGATGAGGGCCGATTGCCCCTGCCAAAATGGTAATTCATTGACTTTAGGTCCCTGGACACAATTCAAAGCGCCCTGTTTGGCACCCATAGCTTGCAGTTCAGTGAACCCCTGCTGTGTCCCCTGGCAAGAGTATAACCCCTTTGAGAACTAGGACGTTGCAGGGCCCAGAGTTGTGGGGACAGCAAGAAGAAAATCCCCCGGTAGGTCATGAGGAGTGATGGTAAGTGGAGCTACTCTTGCTTCTACCCCGTGGTTCCTGGACCTGTGTATTATTAGGAACACACATCATATAGAGGTCCCTGATTTCATATACCACATCCGGAAAGATGGCACTGCAGCCTTTTAGAGTATTGCCTCTGAATACTCTGAGTTGGTACTTCACCTGTGCCTTCAAAAGACAGTTCCAGTGTTCTGTGAGGTTGGCTGCTCCTGCCCATTGCAGGATGTAATACAACCGGTGGGTTCCATGGTCATGGGCTCACTCCCACATCTCCTTTGCTGTAAAGTGGGTCCCCTGGTCGGATGCTATGTTGTGTGGGATTCCATACCTGTGGACGGTGCGGTCCGGAAGGATAGTGGTACTGATTGAGGCTCTGAAAACTGAGACGACAAGCCCAGACCTAGAATAGGTAGCTGTCTCTGTGAGGGAGAAACTGCTGGCCTTTCCAGGATGGAGAGAGTCCAAAGTAGTTGATTTGCCACCAAGTGGCCGGTTGATCTCCCTGAGGATTAGTGCCTACTGCTGACAGGTGAACCACTCAGAGGCAGCAGTAGCTAGATTGACCTTGGTAAGTGCTATATGCATGTTAGGTAATGTGATGGATATTGTCTTTTTTTCCCCCTCTCCAGATCTGCTCTCTACCCCGCTGACTCTGCTGTGTGCCCTTAAGAGGCTGACGTCTTTGCACTGCATCATCTGGGCTCCCTTGCCTTGTGGGTTTGGTCAGTGGGAGAGCCGAGCAGGAGAGAGATTATTCATACCCCAGCTCCCTACCTTCCAAGCCATGGTTTTGCAGAGGCGGCGTCCCTTGGCCAAAGGCCACAGCTCCTGTTGAACAGACCTTTTTACAGCTGCAAGCATTCACATGGTACCCCTAGCAGTTCCCTCTCCCCTCTGCCCCGCCCTGCTAGGGATAGTACTGGCCTCCCACGGTTGATATGCCCAGGATGCTGCTTCAGCACCCCCTGTTGGCTTCCCCTATGCACTCCACTCTAAAGGGTCTCTTCCTTCAGACTGCAGTCGAGGATGCCGTCTATTCCTTCCAGGACCCCAGCTGACACAAGATAAAGTATTTTCTTCGTTGCCTTTTAAAATGAGTTGTAGACAGTAAACATTTTCACCTTGCCTTGATTCACTCTACTAATATTTACTGAGCACCAACTAGGTGCCAGATCCTGTTCTGTTCTTTGAGAAAACAGTGGTGAATGAGACAGAGGAGATTGCAGTTAGTAAAAGGGTAACTTCAAACAGTGATAAATGCCCTGATTCCCTGAGTAATCCTGAGGGGTTCTGCGGGTGCAGCCACCTTAGATTGGGCAGTCTGGGAAGGTCTTTCAGAGGCAGTGAGTTTTGAGGACCTGGGAAGCTTGACCTGAAGGATAAGGAGGAGCTTGCTGTTCAAAGATCTGAAAGGACATTCCAGATAGTGAGACAGTAGCAAGGGCAAAGGCCTAAGGGCCCAGTGGGCTTGGCTTGTTCCATATACAGAAGTTTCTGGAATATAGTGCAGTAGCATTAACAAACAGGTGATGGGCAATTTACCTATGTGTTTGTAGTCAGAATGAAGTGATAAATTGTAATACAGCATTAGCCTCTGTTCAGTGCAGACAACCCAGTTTGCTTAGCAAGTACTTTCAGACTGTTGATTGGGCAGACACTGGATCTTAGCACAGCGCCAAGCCCTGTCTCTAACCACCTAATCATAACCCCGAATTACCCAACGTCGCAATAACAAAGTTGCAGAGGTGACATGTGTTCTGTTTTATTCCAATCTCAGGGGTAATTTCCCCCTCTGTATTAAGGGAGGAGCACATCAGCTGGAGGTCCTCAATAGCTTTAAGAGATAATCCACAGAAATTAATAAACCGAAGATTCCCAAAGAGCGAGAGAGAAGGCAGATGTAATAGGTCTTTGACTCAAAAACGGGTGTGGAGGGGCTGGCCCCGTGGCCGAGTGGTTAAGTTCGCGTGCTCCGCTGCGGGTGGCCCAGTGTTTCGTTGGTTCGAATCCTGGGCGCGGACATGGCACTGCTCATCAAACCACGCTGAGGCAGCGTCCCACAGGCCATAACTAGAAGGACCCACAACGAAGAATATATAGCTATGTACTGGGGAGCTTTGGGGAGAAAAAGGAAAAGAAATAAAATCTTAAAAAAAAAATGGGTGTGGAGTTGCCCAAATTACAAAGATCTAAGCTAGCAGTTTGTTGTTTTTAATTGAATATTACAGGAATTAGTGGAATAGTTACTTGGGGCCCATAGTAGGATATAAATATGCCTGATAGGACTCTGTGAGCCAGCAGAGAACCCCACCTGACTTCCAGGCTTTCTCCCCTTTCTCGAAAAGACTGTTAGGGCCGCTTCATTCTCATTCAGGCTTTCCTACCTCCTCTGATGTAAACTTGCAGCAAAATCGCAGGATAGGCTAAATGTGGTGCATACTGGATTGATTTGGGCCATGGTGTGTTTCTACTACAGAGTTTAACCATCAGCTCAAGAAAAGTGGTTCATTTTCCCCATCTTTTCCATTTATTATAGTCTCAGTTTTCTCAAATGAAAGCTCTCTCTAGGTAAGGAACAAGGTCTTACAATTTGTGTTTCCAGCACCACATGTCTGGCATATAACAAATAATGAAAGAATTAAGATTCCAAGAGGCATCTTCTTGGCGCAATCTCGACCTTGACTACGTCTCTAAATGTGAGTGCACAGAGGCTGCCTTCGGCCACCAAGCGGCGCTAAAGCACCATCCAAGACGCATTCACTGTTTTCCACGGGGTTCGAAGTTACGTACTTTTAAAAAGAGTCAGAAAAGTTAATTCACAAGTTCAGGGGAATTTTTCCAAGGCACGAATGATGTCCCAGCCAGGGGTGGGCTGCAGAAGGCGTTCTGAGTCTCTGGGTGCATCTCAGACCTCGGGATCGCAATGGGAACTCGGGTTGGGGAGTCGCAGAGGTGCGCGCGCGGGAGAGCGTACAGCCTGGCGCCCCCAGCAGGTGAGGGCGGAAGTGCGCGCGGCGCTCGGTATCCGCCGGGCGCGCGCGGGGGTCTTCGGGGAGCCAAGCTACCTTCCCGCCCCCGCCCCCTCGGCGCGCGGGGCCGGCCGGGCCGCTCCTCCCCTGGGTGGGTCCCGGCTCCTTTTCTGGCAGGGTCTATTTGCATAGAGGAAACTGCCCAAAGTGGCCGCTGTGGAGGAGCTGGCGGCGGAGAAGGGGGCGTGGGCCGCGATCCGCTGCTGCTCGGAGGCCAAGCCCCGTGCCTGGCCGAACTCGTGCCTCGGGCTGTCCCGCCTGGTCCCCGCTCGCTCAGCTGGTCCCCAGCTCTGCACCGCCCCCTCGGAGAGCCCACGCGCGACCAGCGCGCCATGAGCCCGGGCGAGCGCGCCGGCGGCGACGCGCGAAAGGACGGCCCGGCGGGCGGCGGCAGCGGCGGCGGCGGCGGCTGCGGGCGCCCCGCGACGGCGGCTGGGGCCTGGGCGGTGAGCGCGCTGTGCCTGCTGCTCTCCGTTGGCTCGGCGGCCGCCTGCCTGCTGCTGGGCGCCCAGGCAGCCGCGCTGCAGGGCCGGGTGGCGGCGCTCGAGGAGGAGCGGGAGCAGCTGCGGCGCGCGGGGCCGCCGAGCGCCCTGGTCGCCTGGGCCGAGCCGCACCTGGAGCGCCTGCTGCGCGAGGTGAGGCGCCGGGCGGGGCGGGCCCGCTGGGAGGGAGTGGGTCCGGTTGCGGGGAGTGTCCGTGCGGGGGGAGTCCGGGCAGGGGGCGGTCTCCCTGAGGAGGGGTCGCCCGCTGGCTCGGTGCGTGAGTCCATCCGGGCAGCCTGCGCGGAGGGAGGAGGCTGCGGGTGCCGGCCCCGAGGGGTCCTGCTGTCACCCCTCCAGCCTTAGGGTCGCCTTCTAGGGCAAGTGGCCGCGGGAAGAGCGAGCTAGAAGCGCCGTTGGGGGACGAGCAGAGGGAGAGGGAAAGGAAAGACTACGGACTTTGAAATAACAGACCTGGGGGTGAATCCCCGCGGGTGTGTACGCAGGGACGGTCGTTTCCCGCCTGCGGTGAGCTCCTGGCTCCTCTTCTGTGCCAGGATGACGAGGCTCGCGCGGAAAGTGTCTGGTGGGTGAGTCTCGTCACCGTTCCCAACGCTGGTGTACCTGGAGAGGCATGAGGCCCCAGCAGGCCGATGGCCACGGTGGAGGGAAACCTCAGACAGACCCCGGCTGGGGCCCTCGGAGGGATCCGGTCAGCCCAGGCTGCCCTGGCCACGCTCCCACCCCAGGAAAGTTTGTTTCGGAGCAGCTCCAGCCTGGAGATGCTGTGCTCTGAGGCTGCCGAGGCTGAGCGCGCGCCCAGTGCAACCGAGACCTGGGGGATGCCCACATCAGCCTGGCACGGTGAGGGCAAGAAAAGACAGTCTGGCCCAGAAACCTGAATTCTGGTTTCAGGCAGTGCCTCCTGGGCGATGCCACCGGGCCAGTGTGGACATAGCAGATCCTGACTTTCTTCGTGGTTCTTGGAAACGTCATATGAGACTGTGACATTTCTGTAAAGATTGCTGCTGTGGTCTTCAAAACAGGAGCCACATTTGAGACCTCAAAGCCCTCACCCATCTTATTCATCAAAACCTCCACCTTTTATGCAGCAGCCCCTGTCCCCGAGGATGCGGACCGGCGCGTGGACTCTGGCCTCAGCCTTCCTCTTTCTCCTGGAAGAAGCGCTTCCCCGAGATCCCACACTCCTGCCCGAAGGGGTGTCCTCAACTGTAGTATGGAAAGCGACAGTTTCCAGGTCCGGGAGAGGGAGGCCAGGCCTGTTACTCCTGATTCCGTTATACCGTCGTCTCTGTTAGGATCCGGAGCTGTGTCCATTGTTGAGTTAGTTTGGAATGTTTGGGGGAATGGGAGAAGACTGCACCACACCTGTTCACCATACCTATTTCTTAGTCACTTTAACTTAAACCAGCATTACATCTCTTCTAGCTTGGTTTTGGGCAAAATTGCTGCTTCATGAACTGATTTCCCATTTTCTCCTTGAAAGTGCCTGCAGACGTTAGAAACCTCTCCGGAGCCCTGCTGGCAGCTCCTGGTGATGGTTTCAAATCACAGCCCATTCTCTTTGGGCAAATCCCTAGAGACCAGGTGTTGACTTGATTTATGGAGGGCCAGTAAAATTTCTACCTGTTAGTGTGTTCCCTGTGGCCTTACTTAGTAAAAATAAACCACAAGCCCTGATTGAGTCAGAAATCCTGGTTAAACCTTTTACAGGGAACTTGCAAACTGTGTCTGTTCTAATAGGGAGCAGGTTCCTGGGAAAGTGGCCACTGCTGAGAAGAGTGGGTTCTGAGTCCTGGGCACACAGGCCAGTGGGGAGAGACTGCAGTGACTTCCTCCTGCTCCCTTCCGCAGCACGCCTTTTACCTGGGGATTGTAGTGTAGTAATGCGAGTGTGCTGTCTCTCTGCTCTTGATTAGAAAGGCAAAGGGGACATTTCGAATCCTGGGGTTTCCACTTGAAACTCAAGCTACCATTCAGTAGGCTGGCATTAGCACAGGGCGCAACTCAGCACATCCTACTACTAGCTCACTAAACTGGGCATCTGGGGTGCATGTGCTTGGAGGAGCCAGGGCCGCTCCTTCCTGCCAGCACAGCGTCAGAGGTGCCATGCTATCAATGTGGTTGGGGTTGAGCTTCTGGCTGGTTGGATGTCCCCTGTGAAAAGGCGTCTCTCTCCCAGGGCGCCAGTCTGTTCCTGCTGCTAGCCATTCTTCTCGCAAGTGTTGCTGGATGGGAAATTACACAGCTGGGCTGGTGACCCTGAGAGCCCCGGCTGAGATGAGGGGGCCGAGGGAGGTGCATAGTGGGGAGCCCATAATTGGCTTTAAAAATAGATGTGAAGATACTTGTTTGAGCTATTAGATGTGAAGGACAGATAAATGTTGAACTGAAATCTCTTAAGGAAGGAACATCTGTGCTTGGGTAGCTTTTCAGTTCTAGGTTGTTCTCAGTGCAGAGGGACTAGTGCATGTGAGGGGCCTGCAGCCCGTCCTTTTACCAACAAGCTTGTTTTCCGTTTGGAGGCAGAAACTACATCCAAATTAAAGAAGAGAAATCCTTGCCAACCACACACAACTTTAATGTCAGAAAAGAAAGAAATAAGCCAACAAAAGCCACTGTTAATATGGGACCCCTTCTTTGTTCCCCTGGGAACAGAACTTTGGGATAACTTTTTGAATACTGGCTGATATGCCTGATAATATACATGCAGAAACAACAAAAAAGTAATATTCCTGTTAACTTGTGATTACTAAAGACCCTTCCATGGTCCAAATAAAAGGAACAGTTTTCAGAACATAAAAAAAGCAAAATTTCTGGGCAAGAGCCATTAACGATAGTATCTTCAGTAAGATTTGAAAATATAAATGCAAAACAAGCCTCTGATATTATGCTTTTAAAGCGCTTTAGATTGCCCAAGTAATCAAGGTCCCCATTAGTCATACCTGTAGTTACAGTATTACAGAAGCTTACATTTTAGAGTGCAGAGCTTTCTCGGTACAATACAAAATTTAATGCAAGGATTAAAGAAATATTTCATTGTAGTCAGAGGAGACCCTTTCCAGCTTACAATGGATTTATTGTTGGCTGTTGCTCTTCTGTTCTCCAGATCAATCAGTTTGAAAACAAGAAAAACCCAGAGACTCAGGGTGAGGTTTCAGGGCTCTCCTTCCCTGCCGTCAACTGTGGACACTGGTTACGTTACAGTAAAACCCAGATGCAAACATAGCTTCTCTGGCCGCTTTGGCGGCCTGTCACTTGTCAGGCCTGCCCTGTGGCATCCACTTTAATAAAGATGCCAAGTTTGGAATCCCATGGCACCACTGGAGGTGGAGTGTAAATCATGGCTGCATTTGTTTCCCTGGCATTTCCTGCCTCCCAAACAAAAAAAGTTTCTTTCCAATTACTTTCTGGCATGCTCTCTTTCTACTTTTTTCTTTTTCTTGTGTCTGTGTGTGTGTGACAATTTGAGAGAACTTTATAATAATGGCAGCATGTTTAGAGTGAGCCAACTGTCAGGGCGTTCCTTTCACAAACGTAGTTTGAAATTGTTGAATTGGACTTTTCCATGTTGGCTGTGAAGATTTGCAGCATCTCTTCTGAAGGTGGGGAATCTATAAACTGAAGGGTAGATGATGCGTGGGGTTTTGGTCCCACCGTTTACTAGCTCTGTCATCCAACTTCTTCAACTTCCTGAGCATCAGCTTTCTCTTCCCTAATGCGATGGTCACAACTATGTGTGTAGTGAAAAAGAAAGTAGAGGAAAGTATTGGTCAGTAAGTATGCTTTTGATGGCAAGTAGCAGAAGACCTGAGTGTGGTTGCTTAAACAATGCAGTCATTTGATTATCTGGCGTAAACAGAAAAGCCGGAAGTCAGTAGGCAGATACTGTTAGTTCAATGACTTGGCCACAACTGAGTGCCAGGTCAGTGTTTATCATTCTCTTGGCCTTTCTTCATGGTCACAGGATGGCTGCTGCAGCTCCAAGTATATGTCTTCACTCAAGAGTAGCCAAAGTAGAAGGGAAGTAGGGAGGAGAAAGAGCCATCTTCTGGAGAGGCTTCCTCTGTTGTTTGAGTCAGGGGGCAGACTCATAGCACTTCTCGGCTGACTTCCCTCAGCCGACTTCCCTCGGCCGCTAGCCAGAACCAGGACCCAAGAGCACCATCATCCTGTCGCTGGCAAGGGTAGTGGGGTGCCACAGGAGGCTTTGGCCAATCTGGATTCATCCCCTGAGGCTGGCCACCTTGCCACTGGGACAGAATTGCAGCTTTGTTAGGAAGGATTACTGGGAACGGCTACTGGGGGGCAACCAACAGTGCCAGGCAGGTGCCAGAGAATGTTACCCCAGAGAAGGCCGGGGCAGTCATCCACTGGCCTGCCACAATTTTCCTAACTGGACCCTCTTCCACTGCAGCGCTTCCCAAGCCCCACTCCCTGGACACGCTGGTCGGCCACACCGTTTCTGTCTCCCTCAGCACCAGCCCTCGTCAAAGGCAGGTTTGGTGCGTTTGGATCCTCCTGGCACAATCCCGTGCTTTACAGCTGATGGCCTCGAACCCCCGAGCAGATGCGGTGCCAATCCTGCAGTCACTGGCTGCGGTGGTCTCTGCGCTGGGGGTGGCACTAGGGCCTGCTCTCCACCTTCCTCCATGTCGGGACACACACAGGGACCGGCAGCCCTGTGCATCACCCTGCCGTAAGCGGGAGAGGCTGAGGGCTGGAGGCGGCGGCCCAGCCCCTCCATGCACCAAGGAGACCAGGACACCTGGAAACCCCGTCTGGGGCCCTGTCGGCATTAGGTGTGCGCAGCCAGCTCTGCTGCCCTCATCACCCTCCCCGGCCACAGGACTTCTTGGCTTTCTCAGCAGCCATCTCTCACCAAGGCCTCCACACCCCCTTCCAGAGCCCGTGCAGTTAGAATCATGGTCCCTGGAACAGGATGTCCCTTTTTCCCTCATTAAGCATCATCTCATTATGGTCAGCCTTTCTAGATGCCTGTGGATCCTTGTACCTTCAAATAACAATATGGCAGGACCCCAACTCAGCCTGGCTTAAGTTAAAAAGAGAATTTACTGGCTAGGAGGTCGCCACAGCCTTGCCTGGTACCATGTGTCATGGTAGCTTTGGGGGGTCCTGAATTTGGAAGAGGAAAATGCTGCAAGGTGTTGGGGAAACACTTTGGACGCGGAGTCAGAAGGCCACCATCTTAGTCCACTCCAACTGCTGTAACAAACTGCCACTGACTGGGCGTCTTGAACAACAGTTATTTCTCGTGGTTCTGGAGGCTGGGACCTGGCAGCCCTGATGTCAGCGAGAGCCTGCTTCCTGGTTCATGGCAGCCGTCTTCTTGCTATGTCCTCCCACGGCGGAAGGGGCGAGGGAGCTCTCTGGAGCCTGTTTTATAAGGGCATGAACCCCATTCATGGGGGCTCCACCCCATCACCTAGTCACCTCCCAGAAGCACCACCTCCAAACACCATCACACTGGGGACTAGGTTTCAACACATGAATTTGGGGGGCACAAGATGCAGGGTATGGCAGCCAGCCACCACCTGCGGCTGTGTGACCAGGCTGGTCGTCCAGCCCCTCAGGGGCCCAGTTCTCTGCATGTGAGGTGGGGCTAAGAGCACTGCTCAGGCTGTCAGGAGGAGTTGTGGGGAAATGGGGTGGAGAAAGGAGGGCTGGTATGATCCTATACCTTCAGAGAAGCCCTCTTCACCACAGATTTCTACGTGTTTCTCTCTTTAAATAATTCTGACCCCCACCACGAGGCATCGATAGGTGTTGGTGGGAGACAGAGTTCTTTCAGACCTGCTCTTTGCAGGGCGGGTGTACACCCTTTCGCTTTGCTCTTCAGCTCTCCAGCTCCCACTGCTGCTGAGATGGGGCCACCTCCCTTATCTAGGGTGTTAGACCCAGTGCTGGGAAATAGCACGGCAGCTCAGTTTCCCTTCCCCTCCCTCCTTTTTTTTTTTTTTTTTAAATAACCGAGATGTATGTTGATTTAGCATGATTAATGTTATTGATAATCCCACTGCTCTAAAACAAGGGCTATTTAACTTTTTGCATAATCCCTTCCAGTCCTCATGCATAGACAGATTTACCCTGACCTAATCAGAACCACCGAGCGCGTGCCCACCACTCACACCTTGCTTGTATGTATTCCAACCATACGTCAAAAACAGGCTGCACAGTCTTTATGCCATATTCACGACCACATAGGACCCATCAGTGGAATCTGCATCCTCCATCAACACTGCATCTGGGCACACGTTTGTTGGCACAGATAACAGTACCGTCAGTGGTTTTGGGGGGAAAGTTTCTTACTTCTGTTCTTCTTTAGGATATGGAGCAACTGCCTAAGGAGGAATGTCTTTAGGGCTTTGTTTGTGTTTGAATTTACAACATCTGAGTTTGTCCATGACATACGCGTTTATCCTCCTGAATTCCCAAACTTGCAACGCTGTGAAGTCAGGCTTCAAGTTTTATGATGGGCAAAGTGGATTCAATCTATCGTTCGGCTGAGTTTTTAATTTCAATTGGATTTGTTGTTGTTGAAAGCAAAAAGCAATTGATAACAAAGAAAGCCTTAAAAATCACACATGGAAAACCTGACGCTTTCGTCTCAGAATGAGCTCATTTGTCATTTGGTGCAGAGCCCTTTCTTCAGCGGTGTTCGGCAGTGCCGGGTGTTGCTCTCTGACGGCACTGTGACTTCTAATTCTGTCAACAAATACAACTCAGTTTGGGAAAGTTCTCCAGAGGCCACACACAACCTCCAGCTCCTTCCCCAATCGATTTTCTCCATGTGTAGGATCAGGATTAATCTTTAATTGTTGACACAGGCACTCAGAAAACATCCCTTCATCATGTTGGGAAACATATTTCAGTACTAAGCATGAACCGCTGGGGAGAAGTAAGCTGCAGATGCAGTCTTAGAGAAAGGCATGTTAGCATTCCTCAGGGCCACCGGGGAGACCGTGGAGGGCCTCTCTTGTGCCCGTCCTGGGCGGGAGGGTTCACCCACCATCCTCGTGGTGTTTCTTCACAGCCCCCACCCCCTGGAGGTGAGCTTCACCCTCCTAGAGAAGGGCAGTGACTGTCCCCAGTGGCAGCATATGCCTGAACCTGGGTGACCTGACCCCTAGTTCTGCCCCTTTCCACAACCTCGCAGCAGACCCCATGGGAGCTGTCAGTTAGGTGGGAGCAGTAGCAGCTTTTTCTGCCGGTGTGGACATCCTCAGTCGGTGGCTGACGTGTCGGGTGGCAGGGAAGGCTTTAGCTTTAAGCAGACCTGGCTTCACTTCCCAGCTCTGCCATTTCTCAGCTGTGTGACCAGGTAAATGACTAGTTTTCCAAACCTCAGTTTGCCCTTCTGTTAAACGGGGATTAGAATACATGCCTCACAAGCTGTCTGTGGGGATTAGACAAGTTGGTGTGTCCAAAGTGCTCAGCATATCGTACATACCCTGAAAGGGGCTGTTCATGCTGGAAAGCTTTCTTTGACCGAATCCAGAAGGAATGTCTATGTCTGTTTGCTACTTGGAGAGGAGGTCCCATGGTTACATGGCTGACCTTAAGATCCTTCTGCCATCCTATTAAGGCCATACAGAAGTGAAAAAGGTACTAACCCATGTCCAATCTCTGAGTCAATGATGGAGAAATTTGACCTGGCTGTTGAAGAAAACAAAGACTGAATTAGCTTCAAAGCCCCATTTTTTTCACTCTCATTTCAAAAGAATGAGATTTTCCATTTAAGTGAAAACATTTCACATTTATGACCAAAATAAAAATCTAATTGTCCTTGAAAATTATTATATGGATTTTTCGTTGCAAAAGGGCACCCAAACACCTAATAAATTTGCTTTAATTGATAAGTTATTTGGTTTTTGTGCTTGTGCAATATGGCACACACACCCCCAAAAGCTCGTGATTAACCTGATGAATTAGAGGCCTTGTACATCTGCTTCAACTCACATTAGTAAATGAGAAAATATTTGTCTGATGTAACCACAAAATCGGGGGTCGGGGGAGTGCTTTCAAATGGATAATGTCAACTTCTAAAACTGTATTCTCTCCCAACTTTGGGTTGTGAAACACATCACAAAGCAATTAGAATGTATTCTGGTGTTTCTAGAAGACAATTTAAATAAAATCTACTTAATTTTGAGCCTTCAAGGAGGATCATCACACAAAAAACAGCGTCTGTCTGTTTATTTAACTGTGCCTTGTGTGACTTGTGCGCTGTTATCATCTACAGCATCTTGATTTCAGACCCATGTTGTGGTGCGATCAAATGAAAGGCAAGTTCACGTGGCAATGGGACGAGAGTGTGTGTGTGTGTGTGTGAGGGTTAGCCAGTGTGAGGGCTGGGAGGGCACGAGAGTGTGCATGTGTGTGAGTGCGTGTGCACGTGAGAGGAAGTGTGCGTACATGTAAGCATGCATGTGTGTGTGTGCGTACATGTGCAGACCTGTGAGAGGGAGGGTGTGCGTGTGTGTGCACGTGAGAGGAAGTGTGCGTACATGTAAGCATGCATGTGTGTGTGTGCGTACATGGTGCAGACCTGTGAGAGGGAGGGTGTGCGTGTGTGTGCACGTGAGAGGAAGTGTGCGTACATGTAAGCATGCATGTGTGTGTGCGTACATGGTGCAGACGTGTGAGAGGGAGGGTGTGCGTGTGTGTGCACGTGAGAGGAAGTGTGCGTACATGTAAGCATGCATGTGTGTGTGCGTACATGGTGCAGACGTGTGAGAGGGAGGGTGTGCGTGTGTGTGCACGTGAGAGGAAGTGTGCGTACATGTAAGCATGCATGTGTGTGTGCGTACATGGTGCAGACGTGTGAGAGGGAGGGTGTGCGTGTGTGTGCACGTGAGAGGAAGTGTGCGTACATGTAAGCATGCATGTGTGTGTGTGCGTACATGGTGCAGACGTGTGAGAGGGAGGGTGTGCGTGTGTGTGCACGTGAGAGGAAGTGTGCGTACATGTAAGCATGCATGTGTGTGTGTGTACATGTGGTGCAGACCTGTGAGAGGGAGGGTGTGCGTGTGTGTGCACGTGAGAGGAAGTGTGCGTACATGTAAGCATGCATGTGAGTGTGTGCGTACATGTGGTGCAGACGTGTGAGAGGGAGGGTGTGCGTGTGTGTGCACGTGAGAGGAAGTGTGCGTACATGTAAGCATGCATGTGTGTGTGCGTACATGTGCAGACGTGTGAGAGGGAGGGTGTGCGTGTGTGTGCACGTGAGAGGAAGTGTGCGTACATGTAAGCATGCATGTGTGTGTGTGCGTACATGTGGTGCAGACCTGTGAGAGGGAGGGTGTGCGTGTGTATGCACGTGAGAGGAAGTGTGCGTACATGTAAGCATGCATGTGAGTGTGCGTACATGTGCAGACGTGTGAGAGGGAGGGTGTGCGTGTGTGTGCACGTGAGAGGAAGTGTGCGTACATGTAAGCATGCATGTGAGTGTGCGTACATGTGCAGACGTGTGAGAGGGAGGGTGTGCGTGTGTGTGCACGTGAGAGGAAGTGTGCGTACATGTAAGCATGCATGTGTGTGTGCGTACATGGTGCAGACGTGTGAGAGGGAGGGTGTGCGTGTGTGTGCACGTGAGAGGAAGTGTGCGTACATGTAAGCATGCATGTGTGTGTGTGCGTACATGTGGTGCAGACGTGTGAGAGGGAGGGTGTGCGTGTGTATGCACGTGAGAGGAAGTGTGCGTACATGTAAGCATGCATGTGTGTGTGTGCGTACATGTGGTGCAGACGTGTGAGAGGGAGGGTGTGCGTGTGTGTGCACGTGAGAGGAAGTGTGCGTACATGTAAGCATGCATGTGTGTGTGTGCGTACATGTGGTGCAGACCTGTGAGAGGGAGGGTGTGCGTGTGTGTGCACGTGAGAGGAAGTGTGCGTACATGTAAGCATGCATGTGTGTGTGTGCGTACATGTGGTGCAGACCTGTGAGAGGGAGGGTGTGCGTGTGTGTGCACGTGAGAGGAAGTGTGCGTACATGTAAGCATGCATGTGTGTGTGTGCGTACATGTGGTGCAGACCTGTGAGAGGGAGGGTGTGCGTGTGTGTGCACGTGAGAGGAAGTGTGCGTACATGTAAGCATGCATGTGTGTGTGTGCGTACATGTGGTGCAGACGTGTGAGAGGGAGGGTGTGCGTGTGTGTGCACGTGAGAGGAAGTGTGCGTACATGTAAGCATGCATGTGTGTGTGCGTACATGTGGGTGCAGACCTGTGAGAGGGAGGGTGTGCGTGTGTGTGCACGTGAGAGGAAGTGTGCGTACATGTAAGCATGCATGTGTGTGTGTGTACATGGTGCAGACGTGTGAGAGGGAGGGTGTGCGTGTGTGTGCACGTGAGAGGAAGTGTGCGTACATGTAAGCATGCATGTGTGTGTGTGCGTACATGTGGTGCAGACGTGTGAGAGGGAGGGTGTGCGTGTGTATGCACGTGAGAGGAAGTGTGCGTACATGTAAGCATGCATGTGTGTGTGTGCGTACATGTGGGTGCAGACCTGTGAGAGGGAGGGTGTGCGTGTGTGTGCACGTGAGAGGAAGTGTGCGTACATGTAAGCATGCATGTGTGTGTGTGCGTACATGGTGCAGACCTGTGAGAGGGAGGGTGTGCGTGTGTGTGCACGTGAGAGGAAGTGTGCGTGCATGTAAGCATGCATGTGTGTGTGCGTACATGTGGGTGCAGACCTGTGAGAGGGAGGGTGTGCGTGTGTGTGCACGTGAGAGGAAGTGTGCGTACATGTAAGCATGCATGTGTGTGTGTGCGTACATGTGGTGCAGACGTGTGAGAGGGAGGGTGTGCGTGTGTGTGCACGTGAGAGGAAGTGTGCGTACATGTAAGCATGCATGTGTGTGTGTGCGTACATGGTGCAGACCTGTGAGAGGGAGGGTGTGCGTGTGTGTGCACGTGAGAGGAAGTGTGCGTACATGTAAGCATGCATGTGTGTGTGCGTACATGTGGTGCAGACCTGTGAGAGGGAGGGTGTGCGTGTGTGTGCACGTGAGAGGAAGTGTGCGTACATGTAAGCATGCATGTGTGTGTGCGTACATGTGCAGACGTGTGAGAGGGAGGGTGTGCGTGTGTGTGCACGTGAGAGGAAGTGTGCGTACATGTAAGCATGCATGTGTGTGTGTGCGTACATGTGGTGCAGACGTGTGAGAGGGAGGGTGTGCGTGTGTGTGCACGTGAGAGGAAGTGTGCGTACATGTAAGCATGCATGTGTGTGTGTGCGTACATGTGCAGACCTGTGAGAGGGAGGGTGTGCGTGTGTGTGCACGTGAGAGGAAGTGTGCGTACATGTAAGCATGCATGTGTGTGTGCGTACATGGTGCAGACGTGTGAGAGGGAGGGTGTGCGTGTGTGTGCACGTGAGAGGAAGTGTGCGTACATGTAAGCATGCATGTGTGTGTGTGCGTACATGTGGTGCAGACGTGTGAGAGGGAGGGTGTGCGTGTGTATGCACGTGAGAGGAAGTGTGCGTACATGTAAGCATGCATGTGTGTGTGTGCGTACATGTGGTGCAGACGTGTGAGAGGGAGGGTGTGCGTGTGTGTGCACGTGAGAGGAAGTGTGCGTACATGTAAGCATGCATGTGTGTGTGTGCGTACATGTGGTGCAGACCTGTGAGAGGGAGGGTGTGCGTGTGTGTGCACGTGAGAGGAAGTGTGCGTACATGTAAGCATGCATGTGTGTGTGTGCGTACATGTGGTGCAGACCTGTGAGAGGGAGGGTGTGCGTGTGTGTGCACGTGAGAGGAAGTGTGCGTACATGTAAGCATGCATGTGTGTGTGTGCGTACATGTGGTGCAGACCTGTGAGAGGGAGGGTGTGCGTGTGTGTGCACGTGAGAGGAAGTGTGCGTACATGTAAGCATGCATGTGTGTGTGTGCGTACATGTGGTGCAGACGTGTGAGAGGGAGGGTGTGCGTGTGTGTGCACGTGAGAGGAAGTGTGCGTACATGTAAGCATGCATGTGTGTGTGCGTACATGTGGGTGCAGACCTGTGAGAGGGAGGGTGTGCGTGTGTGTGCACGTGAGAGGAAGTGTGCGTACATGTAAGCATGCATGTGTGTGTGTGTACATGGTGCAGACGTGTGAGAGGGAGGGTGTGCGTGTGTGTGCACGTGAGAGGAAGTGTGCGTACATGTAAGCATGCATGTGTGTGTGTGCGTACATGTGGTGCAGACGTGTGAGAGGGAGGGTGTGCGTGTGTATGCACGTGAGAGGAAGTGTGCGTACATGTAAGCATGCATGTGTGTGTGTGCGTACATGTGGGTGCAGACCTGTGAGAGGGAGGGTGTGCGTGTGTGTGCACGTGAGAGGAAGTGTGCGTACATGTAAGCATGCATGTGTGTGTGTGCGTACATGGTGCAGACCTGTGAGAGGGAGGGTGTGCGTGTGTGTGCACGTGAGAGGAAGTGTGCGTGCATGTAAGCATGCATGTGTGTGTGCGTACATGTGGGTGCAGACCTGTGAGAGGGAGGGTGTGCGTGTGTGTGCACGTGAGAGGAAGTGTGCGTACATGTAAGCATGCATGTGTGTGTGTGCGTACATGTGGTGCAGACGTGTGAGAGGGAGGGTGTGCGTGTGTGTGCACGTGAGAGGAAGTGTGCGTACATGTAAGCATGCATGTGTGTGTGTGCGTACATGGTGCAGACCTGTGAGAGGGAGGGTGTGCGTGTGTGTGCACGTGAGAGGAAGTGTGCGTACATGTAAGCATGCATGTGTGTGTGCGTACATGTGGTGCAGACCTGTGAGAGGGAGGGTGTGCGTGTGTGTGCACGTGAGAGGAAGTGTGCGTACATGTAAGCATGCATGTGAGTGTGTGCGTACATGTGGTGCAGACGTGTGAGAGGGAGGGTGTGCGTGTGTATGCACGTGAGAGGAAGTGTGCGTACATGTAAGCATGCATGTGAGTGTGCGTACATGTGCAGACGTGTGAGAGGGAGGGTGTGCGTGTGTGTGCACGTGAGAGGAAGTGTGCGTACATGTAAGCATGCATGTGTGTGTGTGTACATGGTGCAGACCTGTGAGAGGGAGGGTGTGCGTGTGTGTGCACGTGAGAGGAAGTGTGCGTACATGTAAGCATGCATGTGTGTGTGTGCGTACATGTGGTGCAGACGTGTGAGAGGGAGGGTGTGCGTGTGTGTGCACGTGAGAGGAAGTGTGCGTACATGTAAGCATGCATGTGTGTGTGTGCGTACATGTGGTGCAGACGTGTGAGAGGGAGGGTGTGCGTGTGTGTGCACGTGAGAGGAAGTGTGCGTACATGTAAGCATGCATGTGTGTGTGTGCGTACATGTGGTGCAGACGTGTGAGAGGGAGGGTGTGCGTGTGTATGCACGTGAGAGGAAGTGTGCGTACATGTAAGCATGCATGTGTGTGTGTGCGTACATGTGGGTGCAGACCTGTGAGAGGGAGGGTGTGCGTGTGTGTGCACGTGAGAGGAAGTGTGCGTACATGTAAGCATGCATGTGTGTGTGTGCGTACATGGTGCAGACCTGTGAGAGGGAGGGTGTGCGTGTGTGTGCACGTGAGAGGAAGTGTGCGTGCATGTAAGCATGCATGTGTGTGTGTGCGTACATGTGGTGCAGACCTGTGAGAGGGAGGGTGTGCGTGTGTGTGCACGTAAGTGCATGAGCGTGTATATGAATGTGCATGTGGGGGTCTGCGTGTGTGCATGTGCACACGCACGAGCTGTGAAGGAGGTGTAAGGGGTGAGACCAGCCCGACCTCATCTCCCTGCCACAGAAGTTGTCCCGCCCCAGTCCTCCTGACGCCCCCTAACTGGCCCTGCACAGCTCGTGCCCGGGGCTCTGGAGCTGGGGGCCTGGCTTTGAGGCTGGAGCTGCCTCTGAACTTGCCGCAGTGTCCTGGGACAAATCAGTTGGCTTTTCCAAGCTTCAACTTCCTCCTCTGGAAAGAGGGTGACAGTATCTGCTTCACTCCGTTTCTCTGAGGATGAAGTAAGGCTGGCTTGCCAGGACTGTCCTAGATGACAGACAACGGGACAGAGTCAGTCCCCTCCTCAACCCTGCCCCACCCCTGCTTTCCTGATCTAGCAGTCGGTTCCTCCTCCTTCTGCTCCTGTAACAGGCTCACACCTTCAACTTGGCTTTGAATGAGCTGAGCTGGAAGGAGGCCCCTCATCACTCAGCCCAGCAGGTCCTGCCCATCGGCCTTTCTTGAAACTGTTACTTCCTTGCCTCCCTGCGTCCTGCCATGCCATGCCCCAGGCAGGTCTGGCCACAGCTCATTCTTCTCATTCGTCTTCCTAAATATTCTCAGCAGTGTCTCCCTCCCCTCAGCTCCTGTCAACCCTCCGTGCCTCCCCTCGACTGTGGCCTGTGGGCCGGTAAGGTGAAAACTCCTGGGCCAGCCCAGCGGTCAAGGCCCCTGGGTCCTTTCTGGCTCCTCACTGCCTCCTCTCACTTCAGTCCCCACTGGGGCCTGTGTTGAATTGGAAGGAGGCATGTAGGGGTGAGGCAGGGGCCTCTGGGGGGTCCCATCTGTAGTTGGCTTGGGCTGCCCTAACAAGGTACCACCCACAGTCAGGGCGGCTTAAATGACAGACGTTTATTCCTCACAGTTCTGGAGGCTGGAAGTCTGAGATCCAGGGGTCGGCAGGGCTGGTTTCTCCCGAGGCCTCTGTCCTTGGCTTGCAGACAGCTGTCTTCTCCCCGTGTCCTCACGTGGTCAACGCTCCGTGTGTCTGTGTCCAAATTTCCTCCTCTTACAGGGACACCAGTCACATTGGATTAGGGCCCACACATATGGCCTCATTTTACCTTAATTACCTCTGTAAAAACCCCATCTCCAAATACAGTCACGTTCAGAGGCACCAGGGGCTAGGACTTCAACATATGGATTTTGGAGGGATGCGATTCAGCCTGTGACACCGTCTAATCAGACTTGATATAGGAGGGGACACTCCAGATGTTGACCGTGGACAGGACCGAGAGAGCAGTGGTCAGCAGGAAGCAGGTGGGCCTGGGTGTGAGGGTGTGAGCAGGCCTGGCGTGGCGGCCGGGCCTGTGTAGGGAGAAGACTGTGGCCACAGTGTGCAGAAGGTTCAGAGGCCACACACCAGAGCAGCCTGAGGGCTCTCCTCAACCTGTTGCCGCTGCGAGGGAAACTGTTCCTTCCCCCCACAGGGCTGCGGGTGGGATTTCTCTCTGTCGGCCTGGTGTGTGAACCTTAGAAGGCAGGTTCTGACGGGAAGTGAGGTGTGTCTGAAAAATAATGAATGGGAACACAAATTAAGGATTACAGAAGAATTGCATTTTGTTTGCAGATCAAATCTTTCAAAACATATTTTGGGACTGAGCAGGGACCCTTAAAGAAATGTTTGCCGATGTGGTTTGGAAGAGAGTCACTCAGCATGCCCGTGGGAGTCACCGATTAAACCCACATTCTGTGGAGAAAAGTCTGTGAGCTGCTGCTGTGTGTCTGGAGGGGCTGGATGCTCTCACTGGTCGTCTCTGCCTGACTCTGTAGGCAGGGTTCACCTGGCGGGGGGTGGGCCCCGAAGCCCAGTGGGTGAGCCAGTGCTTCCTGAGCCCAGGTGCCTGCTCCAGCACCAGCCAGGCCTGTGCCAGCTGTGGCCAGGGTGGCGGTGTCAGGGTTTTTTCCTCTTTTTTTTTGAGGTATACTTGACATATGACAAACTTCACATCTTTAAAATGTATAATCTGATACATTTTGACATGTGTGTGCACCTGTGAAACCATCTCCACCGTCAAGATAGTGAACACGTCCATCAGCCTCCAAAGTCTCCTCCCACTCCCTGAACTCCTTCCCCCCATCCCGCCGCACCTGCCCCCCTGGGATCCCTGATTTCTGTCACTACTGGTGTTTTCTTTCTTTTCTGGGGAGATTTTTATATGAATGGAATTACGCAGTAGGCACTCTTTTGTTGGGGGGGTCATGTCCCCTTCACTCTGTAATTACTGAGAGATTCTTTGATACTTCTGCATGTATTGTTAGTTCATTCTTTTTCATTACTGAGTATTATTATTACATGGATATACCACAATTTGTTTATCCATTCTCCTGCTGATGGATGTTTGGGTTGTTTCCAGTCTTGGGTTATTACAGATAAAGCTGCTGTGCACATTCATGTAGGAGTCTGTGTGTGGACATGTGCTTTCGTTTCTCTGGGGTGGAAGTGCCCTAGAGTCGGGTGGTTGCTCATCCGATAGTTCTCTGTGCAGCTCTCACCCCTCCGGTCCTCTGCTCTGCACACTCCAATAGCCTTGCTCCATCTCTTCAGCTCAAGCTCTTGAGCTCAGGGAAGCTGCCAGGCCTTACACATGCTTCCCCTCCCTGTGCCACGGCCTGGAGGGCCCCCAGACAGGAGGCCGGAGCTCTTGTACTCTGTGTCTCGGAAATCACTCTCCTTCCCTGCTTTACACCAGTGTCTCCAAAACCTTTGTTTTGTAGATTCTATTGGTGGGGTTTTGTGTTGTCGTCGTCGTTGTTTGGGTTTTATGTTGTTTTAGGCAGGATGGTAAATCTAGTCATTGCTACTCCATCTTGCCTGGAAGTAGAAATCCATGATGCAGCCTTTAAAAATTTTTGGAATAATTTTAGATTTATAGAAAAATATCCTGTACATAACCATAGCACATTTGTCAAATGTAAGAAATTACCTGTGATACAATACTCTGACAGGCAGAATTCTAAGACAGCCCCCAAGATTCCCACCCTCTGGTGTACACACTTGGTATAATTCCCTCCCCTTGAGTGCAGGCAGCACCTGTGATTATGACTGAATTACTAATCAGCTGACTTTGAGTTAATTAAAAAGCTTATCCTTGGAGAGCCTGACTTAATCAGGTGAGCCCCTAATAGAGACTGGGCCCTTCCTGAAGTCAGAGAGAGTAGAAGCACAAGAGGCTGTGTGGAGGGGCCACATGCCAAGGACCTGTGAGTGTCCCCTATGAGCTGAGAGCAGACCCTGGCCAGCAGCCAGCAAGAGAATGGGGGCCTCAGACCCCAAGCAACCCCATGAGCTTGAAAGAGGACCAGAGCTCCAGAACACATTGATTTCAGCCTTGTGAGACCCTGAGCAGAGAACCAAGCTAATCAGTGTCCAGACTTCTGACCACAGAAAATGTGAGATAGTAAATTTGTATTGTTTTGAGCTACTGATTTTGTAGCAACTTGTTATGCAGCAATCAAAAACTAATATAATTACTATTAACTAAAAAGGACCAGGTAAATTCATTAGTAACAATATCCCACTATTAATCCAGCAAGACTTCATCAAAAACCAATGTGAGGACCAGCATGAAGCTGCGGGTCCACTTCCACCACTTCCAATTTTTGAGATGATTTCAACATACCCATATTGTGTCTTGGTTGGAGGTGGTTAGAATTCTGATCAAGAATAGATCTGTTATATGAGAAAATATTTGCAAAGCATGTATCTGATAATGATGCAGTATCCAGAGTATATTAAAAAACTCTTACAACTCCACAACAAAAAGACAAACAACCCAATTTAAAAATGAGCCAAGGACTTGAACAGACATTTCTTCAAACAAGAGATACAAATAGGCAACAAGCACATGAAGAGATGTTCAACATTATTAGTCATTAGGGAAATGCAAATCAAAACCACAATGAGTTACCACTTCACATTCACTAGGATCTGTTTGTCAGGTTGGGGAGAAATTGGAACCTTCATACATTGCTGGTAGGAGTGTAAAATGGTTCAGCCACTGTGGAGAAGTTCGGTGGGTCCTCAAAAAGTTAAATATGGAGGGCCGGCCCAGTGGTATAGTGGTTAAGTTTGTGCACTCCACTTTGGCGGCCCTGGGTTCGCAGGTTCAGATTCTGGGCACAGACCTACACACTGTTCATCAAGCCACACTGCGGAGGCGTCCCACATACAAACTAGAGGAAGATTGGCACAGATGTTAGTATAGGGACAATCTTCCTCAAGCAAAAAGAGGAAGATGTTGGCCCAAGGCCAACCTTCCTCACTCCACCCTCATAAAAGTTAAATATGGAATTACCATATGACCCAGCAATTCCGCTCCTAGGTATATACCCAAAAGAATTAAAAACAGTTACTGAAACAAATACTACTGTTCATGGCAGGGCTATTCACAATAGCCAAAAGGTGGAAACAGCCCCGATGTTCATTAATGGATGAGTGGATAAACAAATTGTTGTGTAATCATACGACACGATATTATTCAGCCATAAAGAAAAACAAAGTACTGATACGTACTACAGAGTAGATGAATTTCAAAAACATTATGCTACGAGAAAGAAGCCAGACACAAAAGGTCACATATTGTGTAACTGTTTATATGAAATATCCAGAATAGGTCAATCCATAGAGAGAGACAGCAGATTGGCAGTTGCCAGGGGCTGGGAGGAGGGAAGAATGGGAAATAACTGCTTAAGGGTGCAGGATCTCCTTTTGTGGTGATGATAATGTTTGGGAACTAGATGGAGGGAGCTAGATAAAGGGAGGGGTTGCACAACTTTGCGAATCCACTAAATGCACTGAATTGTTCACTTTAAAATGGTTAATTTTATGTTATGTGAATTTCATCTCAATTTGTGTGTGTGTGTGTGTGTGTGTGAAGAAGATTGTCACTGAGCCAATCTCTGTGCCAATCCTCCTCTGTTTTATGTGGGACACCACCAGTGTGGCTTGATGAGTGGTGCTAGGTCCACGCCTGGGATCCAACTTGCAAAGGCTGCCAAAGCAGAGCACACGGCCTTAACCACTACACCACCAGGCCGGCCCCCTCACCTCAAAAAAGAATGGATGTTATAGAAAATAACAAAGCCATGTCTCAGTTGGTGGCGAGTGACTTTGTGATTCTGCTACCCATTTTTTTAACTGAACTACAGACTTTCTTCAGCTCTTCTCACCAGTTTATCCTCTGTGACCTTTTCCTATTCCAGGATCCCATCCAGGACACCATATTACACTTAGGTGTCATGTCTCCTTAGTCTCCTCCAATCTGTGACACTTTCTCAGTCTTTCTTTGCTTTTCACGACCTTGACAATTTTGAGACATATTGGTCAGGTACTTTGCAGAACGTGCCTCAGTTTGGGCTAGTCTGATGTTTCTCATGAGTAGACTGGGTTATGAGTGCTTGGGAAGAATGCCACTAAGGTGGATGCCACTGTCATGGCATTGTGTCCGGGGTCCATGATGTCAGCATGACCTATCCCTGGTGACATGATCCTGATGACTTGGTTAAAGTGGTATCTGCTAGATTTCTCCATTATGAAGTTACTATTTTCTTTTCCCTACTGTCCTCTGGGAAGGGAGTCACTTGTGCAGCCCACACCCAGGGAGAGGGGAACTTAGCTCTACCTCCTGGGGAGGGAAGTATCTACATGTGTTATTAGGAATTTTTCTGTAGGGAAGGTTTGTGTCTTCTCCCCATTTATTTATTCAATCATTTATCTCAGTATGGACTCATGGATATTTAATTTATTACAGTGTGTTATAATTCAATGCTACATTATTTATTTTGTTGTTTAAATTGTTCCAGTTTTGGCCATTCTGAGCTCTTTCAGGTTGTTTTGTGTTTCTTTCATGTACTCCTCCCCCTTTTTTTTCTCAAAGCACTTCTTTACTTTCTGGCACTATATGATACTCCAGGTTCACCTTGTATTTTTCATGCCCTGGCCCAAGAATCAGCCATTTCTCCAAGGTCGTGGTTCCTTTTATTGGAGAACTGTATTTAGAGACCAAGATCTGGGTGCTGGGCGTGCTTGTTGCTACTAGGATTTCGCTGGTTGTAGGTCTTCTCTGCAGACAGCTAGGGTATGCACTCATGTATATTCGCCGCTCTTTGTACACATACCTGTAATTATTTCTGTATGCATCTGTCTGTGTACATAACAGAAGCATGACTTCATAGCGATGTCTCTGACTAATCCCGCACCACAGGGTTTGTTCCAGCTTTCCCCCTTTGCTTATTTATAACTTCTTTCTCGACAGTGAGAAACTTGGCTCTCATTACTCATAGTTTATGTACTCATTTGTTCAACTCCAGTATATATGGAAGGTAGTTTCAAATGTGTTGCCCTGTAGCCCTGTGAGAAATAACTTTACCTACTAGAGTACAGCATTCATGTACAGTTCCTTTGGTCTTCAGCCTTACAGATCTTAACTGAAACGCTGTTTTGCAAAGTTACTCAGGTCAGCTACATTATTTTCCCCACCACCTTCAGTGAGGTATGTCATACAGTTTTAATACAGTTAGATTCACTTGTCAGCCCCCATTTCATCCTGGGATTCTCCGACATCCTGGTTGAATTTTTTTTTCTTGTATGCATTAAAGTTGCTTCTTTGTGATGTACAGTCCTGTGGTTTTTGACAAACGCCTCGAGTCATGTATCCACCACCCCAATACCACGCGGAACAGTTCATCACCCTCGCATCTGCTCCATGCGGCTCCCTGCACTTCATTCCTTTTCCCACCACTGATCTGATTTCTGTCCTTATAGTTTTTATGGCCTGGCTTTGCACAGCAACTATTTTTTTAGACATGAGAATTGCTTATAAGTGGAGGTGGTCTTGCTTTGTGGTTGGAATTAGTTGATACCAGAGTTTAAGTCCAGCCCTGACACATTGCCCTCTCTAAGTCTCAATTCTCTCCTCTGTAAATGGGTATAACAATACTCCCAGCTTTACGGGGGTTATTGAGAGGACTGGATGAGATGACAGCTGTTGGCACAGTACCTGGCACATCATAAGTAATCAATAATCTTGATAATAATACTTTATGTTTTCTTTCCTCGTCCTCACCGTGCTCAGCATCACTGTGGAGGGGTCATAACAAAGAGCGTTAAAGAGGCCAGGAAATGCTGCCTTCTCAGGTTGCTGGTGGCAGTAAGAATGTGTGCATGGGCCCTTCCCTACGGGGGTAGGAGGAGCGCAGAGGGGATGTGAGGAGGGCAAGGGGATGTGGCTGGCATGGAGAGGGTTTGTCCCCACAAGCCTTTCCTCTGGTGTTTGTGGTGCGTGTGTGCTACAGGGTTGGTCTTGGGAGTGGGGCTTTCTGAGGAAACGCCATCATCAGTCTGTCGTTCACACTTGCCCTCAGCAGGGGGATTTCAGTGCTTCATTTTGGCTCTTCTACTTCCAGGATTTTTTTTTTTTTTTGACTGAGAAGATGCTATTACAACACAGAAAGAACTTTTAAAGAAGCCACTCACCATAATCCCGACAGCCGAGTGGGTCGGTGTTTGGTTCTTGCTGCCATCCCAGGCCTGAACTGTTACACGGATATAAACATTTTATTTATTGTATTGTAAACAGTTTTCCTGGTTGCTACATAGTCTTCGTAATGATGTTTCACGGAGACATGACAGTTCCATCAAGGGATTCACCATCCTTCTCTAAACCGCTCCTGCTGTTTTGTGGCGCAGCTTCTTCATGAATATCATCTTTTGCTTCTGCTGGTTTATTTCCTTGGGGGTATATTCCCTAGAATAGGAATTTTCTATCAAAGGATAGGCATGTCTTCGTGGCTTTATTTGCAGCATTTTACAGAAATAAATCATTACATTCCTTTTTGTATGTTAATCTATATTTCAGCAAAATGCAACTGTTCGAGGATGTGACCAGACATCTAGTGAAGTGTTTCAGACGAATGCTCCAACCCATCCTTAATGAGTTTATCGTCTGACCACCTCATGCTCGGTTGCAAACCATGATTTTCCCTGACTGGTTTTCCTTGCCCCTTCCCCCCACAGACTTCAAGTTCTCCTTCTGGGTGCTTCTGGAGGGAACACTCCCAAAGCCTCCGTCTCTCCTCAGAAACTCATCCTTTATTTACTTTTGGAGTCAGGACTTGTTTGCATACGTAAAACCAGGACCATATTGTTTGCAGATGCTAGGGGTGCTGCCAGATAATTGAATGTAAAAAGTTGAGGCTTTTAATTCATTTTTAAAAACCTGGACACAAAAGAATATTTTCTTAAATTAAAAAAAAGCATAGAAATAAAGATTGTGGGATTGGGTTTCTAATTCAGACATTTTACTTTGTGTTCATAGTAGCAACTTCAAATCCACAGAAAGTTAGGGACCTGGAGGTGGGGGGGGGGGGGGGGGGGGGGTCGGGAGGAGGGTAGAGGACTAGGAGATAAAACTTTGCAGATTCACCAACTAATCTAGAAAAACAGATGCACTAAACTAGTTAGAATAAATGACAAAACAAAAACTCAATGCCAGTAATTTATGATTCCATCTGCTAGCATTAACAGTAAGGTTTTTTTCCTCTCATCCGTAGTTTCCTGTTTAGCTTTTTATTTTAAGATAAGAGTAGCTTAAAAGTAATTGTGTCCCCTATCAGTATTTGATAAAGCCCCTTCCCTTTAGGAGAGCGGGAGAGATGTGATACCCATTGTTAACAGCTAATTGTTTTGTACCATCAAATGCTTTTGTTAAAAAAGGGAAATTAGTGTGGCTTGCAGTCTGGGCAACAATGATAAAAACAGATGGGAGCTTCTCACACAGGTTGACTGCCTTAAACTAGGAGGCCGATTCTTTTTCCAAGTAAATTTTGAGATCCTTAAGAGCATCTGCCAAGACAATGGGGGAAAACACGAGCTCTTCGGCCTGCTCAGCGCGTCGGCAGGCAAGCCCGCTGCGCACTGCCCAGCCCGGCCCGGCCGGCGGGAGCCCTGCAGCCGGGGGGCCTCTGGAGGCGGGTGCCCGCCGGGGCTGCCGACGGGGCGGCCCCAGGCCAGGGCCGGTGTGAGCGGCGGGGGACGGCTGGGAGCCGAGCGGAGCGCGGGCAGAGGCCTCGTCCGTCTGGGGGCAAGCAGGGGCCGGAGAGGCGCGCCGAGGGCGAGGAGTCCGCGCGCCCGAAGGCGGCCCCACTTTGCCGCGGCCCCGCGCGGCGCTCATCGCGGCGGGCCGGACGTCGGCCCTGGCAGCGGCGGGCGCGCGCGGGGCCGGAAGTGCGTGCGGCGCGGGCCAGGGCCGCTCCCACCTCCTCGACGGCGCCGCTGTGAGGGCCCGCGTTTGGGCTGGAGCCGAAGTGCCCTCCTGGCGGGGGTCTCGCGGTGTTCGCTGCGCACCTTCGGGATTTGCTTTCTGGTTTCTGGGAAGGTTCTGTTAGGGGGTGGGCTCCCTAGAGCAAGGCGGGTTCCTGGTCTAGTCCTGTCAGCACGCGGGGCCCGGCGCGGTTTGGGACGACAGGCTGGGTGCTCCCCGAATCCCTCCCCTGCCCGAGCTCTGGCCCGTCCGTGAGGCGGCGGGGGCGCTCGGGCCTGCCAGGTTGGGGGCCCGCGCGGCGGCCGCCGTTCCCGGGCGCGCCTCTGGCCCGGCTCCCACCGCCAGGGAGGAAGGCGAGCGGCGCGGCCCGGGGCGGCGGGTCGCTTCGCGCGTCTGAGGCCGGAACGCCGGCGGCTTCGTGGGCCCGCCCGCCGCGGCCGCGCCGGCGCCCGGATCTGCGTGCGAACACGTGCCGGGCGGAAACCCGCCGCCTCCCGGGGCTCCCGCGCCGCCGTGCGATGTCGATCTGTGTTTCTTCTCCCGTCCTAAGCCTGCCTGTAGAATCGAATCACCTTCCAGAAAATGTTCTCGGAACGCCGCACCACCGATACATTGGTTTTTGCTGATTTTTCCGCGTTTACCCCTCCGCTCTGACTCGCATCCTCACTTTTCCCCCCTTTTCTTCCCGCTGCAGAAGCTGGAGGGACTGGTCAAGCTGCGGACGGTTCGGGAAGCGCCGGCCGAGTGCACCTGCCCCCCAGGTAAGTGGACGCGGTCCCCAGGCTGCGGCCCGCGAGGAGGCCTGCGGTTTCAGGCTCTGTTGCATCCTGTGGACCACCCTGCGGCCTTGCTTCCTGCGTGCGGCCTGGATTCCAGGGAGGATGAACTACTTGGTTTGAGGAGGACGGTGGTTTTGGTGGAGGAATTAGGAACCTGTTAGAGATGACTTGTGACATTTTAAAGATGGAGAAGCAGGCATTAACCGTCCGCGCGGCAGGAACGTTGTGGCTCCGGCTCTGTTTCAGGCACGGGGGCGAAGGTGAGGAATCTGGCTGAGGTGGGGCTTTTGTTTTCAGTCCTTTCAGTGGGGGTGGAGGGAGGAGCAGGAAGCATGGTCTGGATTATTCAAGTGATCATGTCTCTCTTGGGTTTTGGTGGTGTAGACCAGGATGGCTGTGAACAGAACCAGGATTTCTTGATTCCTGGTCTACATGGCTTGAATCCTGGTTGTATCAGGTCTTCCACTTGTCCTCACGGGAGGCTTGCACAGACGGTGACTGAGAATTGAGGTGTGCAGTCTCTGCCCCGGTATTTTCAGGGTTAGAATTGTCCTCGTGGAGAATGGTGCGTAATGCCAGTGGATGAGTGAAGGGCGGAATGCTGCTCACACTTCCCACCACTCAGGGCAAGGTGTCAGAACACGGAAGCTGAGCCCTTGTCCTTGCTGTCACACCTTCCGTTGGCCAAGTGGTCTGGCGTTTTCCACTCCTCTTCCGCTGGTCAGCAAACCCAGCTCGCTGAGAATTAACATCTCAAGATTGGGAGATGCCCTGGGATTCTGCAAGGGTGGACCTCGTGGTGTGAAAATCCAGTCTCTGGGACCCAGCAGGAGAAGATTTTTATGGTCGAGCTTGAGCTAGCCTTTCATAGGACCTCCAAGGTTTTAATGGGAGGGAAAAGGACATGACAAGTAGTGATGTCACTAGTGGATCAGGAAGTCAGAAATTGCAGTTAATGGGGTAAAAAGATTCAGATCCACAAATGAATTTTTGGATGATCTACAAAGTGTATAAAATGGGAATGATTTCTCGTTTTTTGTCTTCATTCTGTCTGAGTGTTGTATGGATGTAAATACCAGTGGGTTGTGTGGTTAAGTGTTTTTTAAACTGAAGTCACAACATATTCATGAGATATGAAGTCAGTTCAGTGGGTTACAGCCACCATTTTGAAATTTTGAACCAGCAGAGACTGGAACAAAAATATTGGAGTGACGTTTTTGTTTCAGCTGTTTATGTTTGTCGGCATCACCTAGATGGCACTGTGAGATGGGTTTCTTGCTGTGAGTTGCCGACTGGAAGTTTGAAAGTCCCCAATGCGGATGATGGATGGAGAGGGAGGAGGAGGCAGAGAGGTGGCACAGAGCTCCTGAGTAAATCCTAACCAGGTCCAAATCCTGGTCTGCCACGTGCGGTTGGTCAGGGTCTTTATCAGTAAGTGATGACACTGCTGGATGGGCTCTGTGGTCTTTTCTGAGGTCATGGAGAAAGTACAGGTCAAGGCCCATGACCTGGAGGCAGTTCTGTGTCCTGCCTTCCCTTAGGGGGTCCTGAGCTACCGAGTGAGGTAACCAAGAGGGTCTCAGGGAAGACCGTGGAGGTCCTGCTGCAAGGAGGCCGGTGACCCCCCTTCTCTCTGGGGTCCCAGCAGTCAGCACCAGCACCGTGCTGTTGTCCAAGAAGCTGGTGACTACCATGCAGCCATGCTGGTGGGTGTGCAGCCAGGCAGCCTCTGCTGGCCCCAGGACACCCATGCCCATGCCTGCTCTTCTCTCCTGCCGCCTTGAGCTGGAGTCCTTACTTGAGCCCTTTGGACCAGAGCCCTTCATCAATGTGCAACCCTGTAGGCTGGCATATTGCCCCTGCCATAAGAAGGGCAGAGGCCTTTATCTCAAACACCAGCGGCCTTAACTCATTCCCTTTCTTCCTGGCTCTGATCTGCCCTGCAGACTTTTGGAGTCTGGACATGCAGACCACCCTCTGGGGCTTGGGTCCCCATCTGATTTGAGATACCCTCAGATTCCCACGGCCCAGAGGACAGTGTAATCTTTTGTCCTATCCTGGGCGCCTCAGACAGATAAGCGAGGCCAGAGAAGGGGGCGGCTCTTGCGTGTTGCTCGCTGTGAAGCGGGCGCTCAGGGGCTGTGAGGCCGAGAGGAGGGTGGGCCTCCCTCTCACCCCAGTCAGTGGTGGGAGGGCTCACAGGGCTGTGTCCTGAACTAGCCTTGTGACCTTGGGCAAGTGAGCGCCCCTTGAGCCTTGCACCACTCATCTATAATATTTGAATTGTGTTCCCCAAAAAGATTTGTCTCAGTCCGAACCCCCAGGACTTGTAAATGTGGCCTTATTTGGAAGTAGGGTCTTTGCAGACACAGTTAAGCTAAGGATCTTAAGATGAGATCATTCAAGATTTAGGGTAGGCCGTAAATCCAATGACAAGAGTCCTTATGAGAGACGGGAGGGAGGGGTTTGAGATGCCTGACACCAGAGGAGAAGGCCTGGGGGAGGCAGAGATCAGAGTGGTGCATCCACAAGCCCAGGATCACCAGGGATTGCTGGCGGCTGCCAGAGGCTGGAGAGGAACGCGGGGCTTCTCCCTCAGGGCCTCCAGGAGGAACCAGCTGCGGTGACACCTTGGTTGTGGGCTTCTCTCCTCTAGAACTGTGAGAGAATAAGTGTCTGTCACTTTATGCCACCTAGTTTGTGGCAATTTGTTGCGGCCGTCTTAGGAAACTAAAACAAATGGGAATATTAGTCACCCCGAGGACCTTAAAGGATGAAAACGTGGGGACGTGGGTGCTTCCTGCACTGCCACGTGTGAGCCCAGTGGGGGCCCCCGAGGTGGCTCTCCCGCCTGTTCCTGCCCCAGAAGAGCCTTCTGCCCCTCCTTCCGCCCAGAGCTCCAGGCCTTAGACCCATGTGACTCACCCACATCCCTCGGGTTGTTATAACACCCTCTTTTCTTATGTTATCTATTTAAACGTTTAAAAATGTGTTTAAAGTTGTAAAATGTTTATTTTAAATAGGAAATAATATATAGTGTGAAAAAAATTCAACTGCTACCAAAGGTTACAGTGAAAAGTAACTCCGCCCCCCTGTCGTCCCCAGCTCTCCTGCTCCCCTTGGAGAGGCCCTTTGCCCGTCTGCTGATGTCCTTTTAGGGCACGCTGCCCAGCAGAACTTTCTGTGATAACGGAAACGCTCTGTATCTGCACTAATACTGTAGCCACTGCTAGCCGCATGTGGCTTTTAGCCCTTGAAACATGGCGAATGCAACTGAGGAACAGAATTTTAAACTTTTATTTGATTTTAATTTAAATCGCCACATGTGACTGGTGGCTAAGGTATGGAACAGCCCTGTTTCTGGGTAGTTTATGTATATTTCAGCGAGGAGCTCCCCTCCTGTTTTTACACAAATGGTGTCGTTGTTGTCCCTGTGTTCCTTTCTTTGGTTTGTGATTTCTCTTTGAGATGGTCTGAAGCAGTCTGCGTACTGAGAGCAGTGCTGCCCCGTTTTGGTTAAGGGATGGAATCCTGTCGTGCTGTCCTGTGAGGTACCTGGCCAGTTCCCCCAAGGACGCTGGGTTGTTTCCCATCCCGTGTTCTTACAGACCATCCTGCAAGGAAGTGTCTGGAGGGCAGGGGCCCTGAAGTCTCACTCAGTTCTCCGCTGTCCTCGTGCTTTGTCCTGAAGCCTGTCATGAGCCAGGCACTGCCATAGGGTCTGGGGGTGCTGGGCTGAAAGGACAGGATCCCTCCGTCCGTTGGGGGAGGCTGCCATCAGAGCAGCAATTCTAGAATGATGCAGAAGGGCTGTGGCAGGGGGTGGCCCCCAAGCCTCCTCTGTGGGAGACACGAGCACCACCTGACCCCACTGTGCTATGAGCATCGTGACAGGCAGCCTCCTAAGGTTTGGGTCAGTGCTGGCGCCCGGCCCATGTGAGCCTGAGAGACCTGGATTTGCATCTCGACTCTGCTGCTTGAGCGGTCACACCGTGGTCTCATCCTGCACTTCCTGGGGATGTGGGCCGTTCTGGTGTAAAAGGTCCTTGCGTTCACTAACTCTTTCACTTGCAAACATCAGAACACTAACTAATGTTCTGACCGTCCCACATTAATAAAGCAAAAAGGAAACTTGTTAGCTCATGTGCCTGGAAATGGAAAGGTCGGAGGGAGAGCAGATTCAGGGGCTCTTCTCCATCCATCTCTCGGCTCCTCTCTGAGTCATTTTTAGACAGTCTCTTCTTGGGCTGGGAAAGCGGCTACTAACAGCTCCAGGAGCAGGTCCTCCCTTGTCCACAGCCCAGCAGACGGTGCTCTCCTTTCTCAACAGTCCCAGCGTGGGGCATGGGGAGTGTTCTGGGCTGAATTGTGTCCTCCTGAAAATTCACATGTTGAAGTCCTAACCCCCGGTTCCTCAGACTGTGGCTCTGTTTGAGATAGGGTTGTTAAAGAGGTAAATAAGGTTAAAATGAGGGGGTGGGGCCCTCATCCAGGCTGACCGAGGTCCTTATAAGAAGAGGAGATCAGGACACAGACACAACAGAGGAAAGACCATGGGAGGACATGGGGAGAAGACGGCCATCTACAAGCCAAGGCCAGGAGGCCTCAGAAGGAGCCAACCCTGCTGACACCCTCGGACTTCCAGCCTCCAGAAGTGAGAGGAAGTAGATTTATGTCGCTGAAGCCGCCCAGACTGTGGCACTTTGTCATGGCCGTCCAAGCAGACTAATACAGGGAGTTATTTGTTGAATGGCTACAGAGTGTCTGTTTGAAAAGATGGAAGAGTTCTGGAAATTGCTAGTGGTGATGGTCGTATAACATTGTGAATATTAAATGCTGTGAAACTGTGCACTTTGAAATGGTTAAAATGGTCATTTTTATATGTATTTTACCACAGTTAAAAAACGTCCCAGAATTGACCCTGACTTGCTGGCTTGCGGCAGATGCCTATCCCTGAGCTGGTCTCGGTGCCTGGAGGATGGGATGCAGGGACCCACCAGGGCTGGGTCACGTGGCCCTTCTTGAAACTAGCGGGGAGGTTTGACGCTGCCAGAACCCTGTGGGCTGAGAATGGGGAAGGGTGGTTACCCCCAGGAAAATTAGGGTGCTCTTCCCAGAAGAAGAGAAAATGGATGTAGCTGGGCAGACACAAATAATAGATGACCACTTCAGTCCTGCTCCAGCTGGCCAGCCATGTCTGGTGGTCCTTGGCTGGGGACTTTAGACTGCGTCTGGATTTGACCGGAGGTCTGTCTCCACTTTAAGCACGCAAGTCCAGCAGGCAGTGTTGCCCAGTGATAAAGCGCATGGACTCGACCCAGACTGCCTGGTTCTAATTCTCTGTCGCCTACCGTCTCCATGACCTCCAACGGGTAACTTATCTTCCTGATGCCTCAGTTTTTCATCTGTGAAATGGGGTTTCTAATAATACCTACCTCATAGGATTGTTGCAAGGATTGAGTGAGCTAATACACATATAGAATTTAGAATAGGGCCTGGCCTGCTTCCTGAGAGTGACTCAGTTGTAGTTACCATTAACTTGGATCCATTGCCTCCAGGCCAGTCCAGCCATGTGCAGGCTGTGACCTTGATTTTCACTGCTTTCAGTCAGGGCTACCGGAGAGGTAGGGAGGGAGATTCAGAGTTGGCGGTTGGCTGGGAATATTCTGGAGGGAGAGAACAAAGACTTGGCAGACTTTATTGGCACATTCTTCCGGGATGTGGATGAGAAAATGCTGGTGACAGAGCACAGGAGTAAGAGAACTGGAGAGGAAAAGAAACGTGTAGCCAGTGAACTCTTGTCCACAAGGCCTTGTGCGGAGCCTGGGGCTGCCGCCCTTCACACAGTTCGCCCTGGTTTCTAATGGGGCTCGACTTGCCCTGGAAATTATTAGGAACTTTTCAGAAACGTGGTAATACTTTTCATTTCCTTTTTGTGCCTTTTTGTTTCCTTGCATAATAGACCAGAGACACTGCATGTGGTTTTCCAATGATGTGCCCTGTGCTGCCAGTGTAGGGTGACTTTCCAGAAATTAGTAAACAGTTGATCAGAGTTAGAAATTTGCTGCTCTGTGAGAATGTTTGGAAGTTTGAACAGAGCAGTGAAACTCTGCATGGGAGAGCATGAAGTACAAGGTGGAAGTGGTTCAGACCCTGCTACATTTCATTGATGGTTTATGGAAAATGCTACAGAGTGGAACAGAAGTGGGAGAAGTTACTCTTCAGCCTGTTAACTTTATTTGTTGGCTTAGGTACTTTGAAGCAAGAAATTGTTATCCTCCTTTGAATTATTTCTTATTTGTAGAATTTTTTAAATGATACATTTATTGTCATTTTTTACGTGTTACATCCTAGAGTTTATGGTAAAATAAGTAGCCTAATGGTGGGTATCCCATTTGTTTATATCCCAGTTATGGCAAACTGTACAAAGTTGAAGGAGACAATTTGTGTGTCTGAATTCTTTTCTTTTTTTCTTTTGGCTAAGTTCTCTGGAGAATGGTCTCGGTTCCCCACTCCACTATGCATCGGCGTTTGTTCATTCATTCAGTCATCCCTTCCCGCCCTATTTTGTGCTTGTCCTGTGGGAGATGTTGACTAAGTTTGTTAGAGGAAGGTTGTTAGAGGAATTGCAGAGCCAGCTGTTGGTGGACAATGGCACAAATACAAGAACCATAATATATTGAGAATAGGAAGAGTCTGAAGAAAAAAGTCCTACATAAATGGACAGGAGGGAGATCACCTCAGGTGAGGAGGACCTGGGCAGGGGAAGATGTTGGCTGAGCAGGTTTTGAAGAGTGGTTGGCTTCTAAGCCAGCTGGGCTGGGAGGTCATTCCATGAGCCCACATCCTGAGCAGAGGTGAAGGGGAGCCCAGGAGTGGCACAGAACTCTGTTTTGTTGGAAGGTGGCAGTGGGAGATGAAGTGAGTCTCGGTGACGTAGGGATATGGACTTTATTCCATGGGACACAGTTGAAGGAGTTTGCTTAGAGTTTGGCTTTGAGAGGAGGATTCTAGAAACAGAATGGAGGATGGACTGGATCACAGATTTTGTTCCAGCACAGAGAAGCCCATCGAGAGGGGCTCAGGGCTGGGACGGTCTTGTCTTGTTCCCTGCCACGTCCCCTGAGCCTAGAATGTGCAGGGCACGTGGAGGAGTGTTGATAATATCTGCTGAATGACTTCTCTGGAGGAGAGGTCATGAGAACTTGAATGAGGGCCGTGAGAATTGATGGCAGGGAACAGCTGCGAGAGGCACTGGGCCGTGTGGTGGACAAAACTCACAAACAGGATGGACGGGCACGGGAGGGGACAGAGATGCCCGAAGCTGCAAGTCTCGGGGGAAGGTGACGCCCTGAACAGAAATAGGAAATCCTCAAAGAGGGATTTGGAAGGGAAGATGGCAAGTGTGGTTTTGGACAGTGGCCTTACGAACCACTTTGTAGACCCACTGATGAATGGAAGAAAATAATTAGAAGTCTTTTCTTAAGGCATAGTCTAGCCACTCTGAGTCTATTAATTATAAAATGTACCATGTTCTCTAAATAAAGGTCTTGAGGTTTAACTATGTATTGACCATTGGGATTTGGAGATTTTCTTGTGACCACCAGAGGGAGCCCACTATATTCATTAAATTCTATAGAAATCTAACGAATTTAAAAGAAAAGGATAATCAATATTTTAAAAAATTGACTAGAAGGCATACAAAAGTTCAAACCAAAGGCAGTGAAAGACAAAGTTAACGACCCATTCTGGTGTTTTTTCCTACCAAAATGGAAAATCCCTCAGGATTTTCCAGATGGTTCCAGAATCAAGTGGTATGCTCTTGGTTTGGGGAGGTTATGATGATTATGTGAAGAGTAAAATAGCCAACACATTAGCACATACATTCCTGGAACAATTGTCCCGCTCACCCAACATTGACTGCACACGTCGTGTTCAGACCTAGCAGAGAATCCCCAAAGCTGTGGGCAGATAAGACTGAAAAGGACTTCACCTCAGCTTGGCCAACTCTGTGCCAACTCTTGGGTGACAGGTGCGGCTTTTCCCTGCATGAGGTGTCATATGACGTTGGACCTTGGGATTATTATATGTCCCACATATCAGGAGCCACTCACGTGGTGCGACTGTCTTTTCCCAGGGGTAAGTTCAATGCAGTCATAATATCTGGCTTCCGAGCTCACTTCTTATGGCAAAGTATATTCCACATGGATTGAAGATTAAAATGTGAAAAATAAAACCACAGAGGACAAGATGAAAATCCTGTAGGTCACTTTTTAAAATGATGAGGTGGACATAGACTCTATAAGCATGGCACTGAGGTCAGAAACCAGCACTCATGATTTTTGTTCCCAGGGGACATTTGGCAATAGTTAGACATTTTTGGTTTTTCTCAGCTTGGGGAGGTGCACTAGTGGGTGGAGCCCAGGGATGCTGCCACCCATCCCACAGTGCACAGGACCGTCCCACACACAAAGGAGTGTCCTGTCCCAAATGTCAGTGGTGCCAAGGTCGAAAACCCTGCCATAGAACAAAATGTTTTCTGAAACATTTTAAGCTTAAAAGCTCAAGTTTTCAGTATAGAAGGAAAATCCCACCTTAACAAAGTTTAAAGATAAATGACAAACTGAAAAAAAATTCAACATAGGTAACAAACACATGGTTAATATTCATGAGATATAAAGTGTTCTTGCAAAAGAATAAGGAAAGGCCAAATATTTTAGCAGAAGAATGGGCAGAGGATATGAATAAGGGGTCCCCAATAAAAAAATACAAATGGTGACACTTTCCTTCAGTGACTATGCACAGAGCACCCATTATTCTGTGCCAGGCACTGCTCCAGCACTTGAAAAGATGGTCCACGTCATGAATAATTGAGGAAATGCGTAGTGAAATGAGATGTCACTTTTCTATGATCAGATTGATAAGGTTTAAACTGATTCAAACTTTGTGGAGAGCAGTTTGGCGTATAAACAAACGTTTTAAAAGCACAAGCTTTCTCCCAGCATTGCCACTCCTAGGTTCAGAATATAATCTGCTCAATATACAACTGCTCAAAGGTGACTGTACCATGATGTTTATTAGAGCATCATTTATAGTCCCCAAAACATTGGAAATGACATCCATAGGCCTTTATAAGGGAAAGATAGCCACAGTGTTTCAATAGTGGGGAGAAAACAGATTTTAAAGCAAAATCATGTAGTGTGAACAGTGGGTGCTTACATTATAAGCACCCTTCATTTTTTTCTTTTTTGCATTTTCTGAATTTGCTTGCAACGAGCGTGCATTACCAGCATAATCAGGAATAACAAGTAGGACAGCTAAAAGGCATTCAACTGAGAAGTAAAAGACAGAGTTTCTGTTTCTGGCCCTGAGCTGGCCACAGTGTGGCCAGGTGTGTTGCTGGATCACACACCCCTACTGCCCACCTCATGGGCTCTGCTGGTGCCCTGGAAGACAGCCCTGTCTGACGTGATGTCCCCAGTACGCTCAGTGGGATACCTAGCACATCACAGATGCTCCAAAAATGTTTGTCTTTAATAAACGGTGTGTTTCTAAAAGATCTTTTAGAGCTAAAAAGTGCACTATAGACATTGATTAATATAGAAGCCCATGGGGAGTGATAGAAAGCACATCTTCTGGGATAAGACAGGTTTGGATTTGGGTTATGGATCTGCCAGTTAGAGCTGTGTGACCTTGGGCATGTTACTTAACCTCTCTGGGCTTCAATGAACTACTCTTTAATAACGGCACAATAATCCCAAATGTAGAGATAGTTATTTGTTATTTTACTTATTCTTCATTCAAAACTATTTGCCATGTTAGATTTTGGGGGCACACTGGTGAATAAGTCAAAGTGTGTGCCCTCGTGGAATTTACGTTCCAGGTGTCGGGGGTAGGGTGGGGAAGACAGGCAAACTGAAACAGGTAACCCAGCAATTAATGAGGTAACTGTGAACTGTGATAAGAGCTGTGGAGGCAGGGTCGGGGCGAGGGGTAAAGGGAGGTGCTGGTGTGAAGATCTTTAGAAAGGGAGCCCAGGGGAGGCCCCGCTGGGGAGGGGACCTGGTGCCAAGAGCCGTGTGACGAGAAGCTGGGCATCTCAGCGAGTTGGTTCTTAGGCAACTGGGAGGTTGGATTGCCTTCTGGGAACCGGGAGGGGTCAGTGTCTGAAGCAGACAGGGGAGGGTGTGATGAGACAATGCCGGAGAGGCGTCGGTCGGTGGCCTGGCCCCCGGGCTATGGAAGAGTGTATATTTCATCCTAAAAGCAGTAGGAAGTCATCACTGGGTTGGAAATAAAGAAGTGACATTGTCCAACTTATACTCCAAGAGGCTCAGGCTGATGCAGTATCAGGGGGCTCGGAGCAGGGCCTGAGGGGAAAGTAGGGGCAGAGGAACTGAGGACGCCGGTGGAGAGGCTGTTCACCTGTCTCGGCCACATGTAACAGGGCCCTGGGCAGAGGGTGTGGTGGTGGAGGCAGTGGGAGGATGCCGATGGAGTTGACCGTGTCCTAGAGGTGCGCTGACAGGACTTAGAGGTGGGCTGCGTGAGGGGGAAGGAGGGAGAGAAGGCTGGATGACACCCAGGTTTTGGGTGACGTGCAGGTTTTTGACTTGGGCAACTCCATGGTGCCAGTGGGGGTGGAGGCCAGGATGGGGAGTTTGTTCAAGCCTGTTCATTTTGACGTGACTATGGGACGTCTGAGAGGAGGTACCCAGTCAACCCTTGGGTACAACACAGCAGAGCTGGAGGCAGCGGCACAGGGCTTGGCCCAGAGTGGGCATTTGTCACTGTGTTGATTCTGAGAGCACACAGAGCTGGGAGTAGGCATGTAGACAGCAATGGGCTGCTGTGTTTGCCTCCTTCCTTAGCTGGGAGCTGAAGAGGC
The DNA here is from genome assembly GCF_041296235.1 of Equus asinus. Lineage (NCBI taxonomy): Eukaryota > Metazoa > Chordata > Mammalia > Perissodactyla > Equidae > Equus > Equus asinus. Next base: position 6,539,889 of record NC_091798.1, read on the forward strand.
AGACCTCTTTGTTCCTTACTATAATAGTCAGGGTTCTCCAGAGAAACAGAACCAATAGGATATATATATATATATATAAAGAGACTTATTTTAAGTAACTGGTTCACATGATTATAGAGTCTGGCAAGTCCAAAATCTGCAGGGTGAGTCAGCAAGCTGGAGACCCAGGAGAGCTGGTGCTCCAGTTTGAGTCCTAACGCTGTCTGCCGTAGAATTCTCTCTTGTCTGAGAATTCTCTCTGTTTGATTCAGCCCTTCAACTGATTGGATGAGGCTCACCCACATGGAGGGCAATCTGATTTACTCCAAGTCCACCTATTTGAATGTTAATCTCATCCAAAAACATCCTCACAGAGAAACATCCAGAATACCGTTTGACCACATCTCTGGGCATTGTGGTCTGCCTGAGCTGACACATGAAATTAACCATCACACCTACCTTCCTCTGTGACTTCTCTTGGCGTCCTCTTCCTTCTGCCTCATCTCTCTTCAGTCAGTTCTCTTATCCTGCTTCCCATGCACTGACTGAGTCCCCCCCACATCATCCCCACCACCACTGCCATCTTCAGACCCTCATCACCCTTCATCCCTTGCAGGCCTTCCTCAGGATGGGGCTCAAGTGACGTTCGGTTTAAAAGCCTTCCATGGTTCTTCACGGTCTTTAGGATCAAGAAAGCAGTCTGTCTTGCCATTTCTCAATCTGATTCCTGCCTCCCTCTCTGGACCTGTCCCTCCAGTTGTGTCACCTTCCTGTGCCCTGTGGAATGCCTTCCTGTCTCAGTCATGCCATTTACTCAGAACCTGTGTCTTTCCTTTGCTTGAGATGTCTCTCCCCTCCTGGTTTTTTGCTTGAAGAATCCATATTCATTCTTCACAGTTCAGCTTAAATCTCACCTCTTCTGAACCTTCCCTGTTTTCCAGGCAGAGTTGATTGCCCCCTCCTCTGTGAGCCCACCACACTTTGGGTGCCCCTCAAATGATTCCATATTGCAGTTGGTGTCCCTTCACTTGCCTGTCACCTCTGCACCCCCAGCCTGTGAAACCCCGAAAGGCTGGGGTGGATGTCCTTCCTGCATGCAGGGGGCTGGCTCGTGACAACCCTCTAGTGGGTGTGAGCTGGGCCGAGGTCTGGAAGAAAGAACAAACTCAGCCTTACTAAAGGAGCACATGGAAGTCAGCGCATTTTATAAACGTGTTTAGGTGATTCGTGGAGTGACAGTGACAAGTCTGTTGTTACAGAACAAGGGTAATAAGATTGATACATAAAGACATTGTCCTTCTTGAATGCCACCCTGTCCAGGAGCCGGGCCGGCCTGCACGGGCAGCTTCTCGACGCGCGCAGGGAGCCTGTTCACAGGGTGTTGGCCATTCTTCGTTTAGACTTTGTCCTGACTCTCTTTCAGTTCTTTCCTATGCTTTCACCCCTTGGCTTTTTCTCTTTGCTCATCTTAGACTTAACTCTAGCCAGGACTTGGCTCTGCCAAGTTCAAGTTGGCTCTGAGGCCGAGGATTGGAAGTCATTTGCATTTGGTTTGGCACTGGCCAGAGTCCCTTCCCCATGAATCAGATCCGGTCCTCCTGCGTGCCTCGGGATCCTCGCCACCCTGTGTGGGAAATCTGTTCCCTACAGGGAAAGAGTCAGAAATATCCTTCCTGAAAAGCCTTCTCAACCTTTTGCAGCTAACAGTTCCTGTCCCTTCTGTTCCAGTCCCCAAATTGCCTAACTTGAGCAGGGTTTGGGAGTCATGTAGACCCGACACTCCCAGACTCCTCCCCGGATTGGAAGGCCTCCCCTCTGCCCACGTGCACCTCCCTGCGTGTCATCTCTGTCCTTTAGCCCCTAAGCCTCTTGCTTTCCCTCCAGTGGCCTCACGCAGGCTCCACGGGCTCCCTGAAGCTCAGATGTCCGTGGCCTTGCAGAGATGGTTGGGTCTGCTCTGCCATGAGCCTGCGGAGCCTCATCCTCGGCGCAGGGCGGCCTCAGCTCACCTTCGTCCTCCTGGGGCTGATCGAAGTCAGGGCCTGGACAGAAAGAGCTGCCCTTGCTAAATTGTACAAATAGGATTGGTTGTGGCCACAACATATGGAAATGTCCCCTCTTTTCCTTCATCTCTTAATTTGGCTTGCTCTGTGCCACTCTGCCTCACGTGCCCCCATTTCTCTCACCTCATCATCCCTCAGTGTTTTAGCAGCATGTCACAGGAACCAGGCCCTGGGACGAGCCCCTAGACCTGTGAGAGGCAGCTGTGAGGACAAATAGCCGGCCTTGCAGGGTCTGTGCTGTCGTTCCTAGGAGCAGAGAGGAGGGAGGGAGGCTCGATGGATGGTGAACAAGATAGCATTCCTCGGTCACTAGCTGTAGAAATCAACTCAGGCAGATTTAAACAAAAGGGAAAGACTAGGAAGAAATGCAGGAGCTCACAGAAGCAAACGCATGCTGAGGAAGGAGGTTTGGAAAGACAGGACGTGGGGCAGTTCCCGGAATCCAGGCGGCAGGAGGAGATGGACAGTCTCCCTGCGAATAAGTGGTCTCTTGGATGTGTCTGTACCGACTGTTTTTTATGTGCGTCACTCTGCCTGAGGTTCAGGGCCTCAGGAGAGAGAGTCCTACTGGCAGGCCTGGACCCTGTGCTTGGCCCTGCACTGGAGGCTTCCACGGCAGGGCTCGGAGGCAGGGAGGGCACCTCCCTGATGCCAGGATGCTGTCTGGCGTGGGGGAGGGGAGTCTGGGTTTGGATGTGGGTGGACTTGGCCATGAATGCCAGCTCTGGCCACCCATTGGCTCTGTGAACTCAGGCAAGTCATCTGATGGTTTAAACCCTCCATCTCCTTCTGCGTCAAATGGGATAATGTCATGTACCTCACAGGTTTGTTTTGAGGATGTACTGAGATAAATGTACATGAAAGTACTTGGTGCACAGTAGGCATCTAATAATGTCTGTTCATTTATCCCTGAGGAAAGTGATCTGTCGTCCCAGGAGGTGAGAGAGAGCCAGACGCAGATCATTATTACATTAAGGGGGTACTTAGGGAGCAAGGTCAGCCTGAGAGGCGAGGCACATTCCTTTTGTTGCCTCTGCAGAGAAGAATGCCATTTCTGCTTCAAGTCCTGGTTCATTTGGTGAACTTCTGAACAAAGATGAAGAAAGCAACCCCTGGCTCCTTGGGGAGCCCTTGAACTTGGGATTCTCCCTGCTGTCCTGTAGGTATTAGCAGGCAGTGTTTTAAAGCCCCTTTCTTTGGTGTGGCCCTAGTGTTTCCTTCATGACCCACCAAAGGCTCTTCTTCCTGCTCCACTGTTCTTTTCCATTTTTTCCAGCTCTGCCCTTGGAAGCAGGACTGAATGTTGGCAGGGCCGCCTCCCCTGCCAGGTTGTGGTTCCCGTGACACTAATAGGCTTGAAGTGGTCTGTTGTCTGGTCATTTCTTTAGCAGCATCCCTGTGCGGCCCGCTCACAGGCCAGCACAGAAAGAAGTTCAAAGCTTTGAAGGCTGAGGCTCCAAGGGGAATAGGGGCTCATTAGGAAGGAAAAGTCTAGCCAATGAAGGAGACTGAATGGTCAACATGGAGTGGGCCAGATTCATCCTCCCACTGGAAGCACACTTTCCCGCCTACCCTTGTGGTGTTTTGTGAAGAATGTGCTTTTAAAAACGTTTAGACAAGGTACCGCCCAAATGAGGGGCTGTCCAGTGGCATAGTGGTTAAGTTCATATGCTCTGCTTCTGCAGCTGGGGTTCTCTGGTTTGGATCCCAGAGCAGACCTACACACCATTCGTCAAGCCATACTGTGGTGGCATCCCACATATAAAGTAGAGGAAGATGGGCATGGATGTTAGCTCAATGGTAATCTCCCTCAAACTAAAAGGAGAGGATTGGCAGCAGGTGTTAGCTCAGGGCCAATCTTCCTCACCAAAGGAAAACCCGAAAACATGTAGATGAGACCGCATGCACCCCTGGTGGAGGGGGGCATTAGGAGACAGAGCAGGGAATGCATCTGTGTCACCCACAGAAGGACTGGACAGAGTCTTTACCTGCTGTCCAGGTGCTGCCTGTCACACAGGTGGGGATACTGGCAGACCGTGTGGACCCTAGCACTTGCTGAAAGGTCAGCTGTGTGCAGGAGCAGCAGACTTATTAGTTGTGACTGTGCGCTGCGCAGTGCCCAGTGAGTGGGTGTGGCCATGGGTCTTAGCATTTTCTCTGTGTGGGGTGGGGGCCTCTGAGAGGACAGGGGACTCCTTGTGAGGAAGGCCAGGAGCAGCTGCCCAGGAGTGACCACCCTCCCCCTCTGCCACCACCAAGGCAGGACTTGGGCTTAATTTCCAAGAGTACCAGGCAGCGCCTTCCGCCCATCCCCCAACCCCAACCTGTTTGCTCCCTAAAATGTACATCTCTACTCTTACCTCCTCCCCTCTCAGGATCCAGGAGCTCTGTAAGGGGCTTGGGGTAGAGGGGTCTGTGAGGGTCAAGTTCTGCTACCCAGGCACTGGCCCCTTCACTGCCTGGGGTGGGGGTGGCGTAGAAAAGAGGGCGAAGGCGTATGTGGAGGGGAGGGGAGCTTGTGGGGCGAGTGGGGGGGGGGGACAAATGCAGGAGGGATTCTTTTGCTGGAAGAAGGTAGAGGTGAGAGAGGAGTGGACGAGTAGGGGAGCGATGGTGAACCTGGTGTCCCTGCCCTGTCCCCACTGGGGGCAGTGACCCTGAGCCCCTCAGGATGGCTGTGGGAATGGAAGCCTCTGGTCTTTCTGCTCTCCCTCCGGCTCCCCTCTCCGCAGCCGCAGGGACAGGGGGAAAGCACGGGCGCTTCCGAAGGCGGTGGGAAGGCAGTGGGGACGCGCACATTTAACATTTGCGTCTCTGCAGCATGAATAGTTTTTGTCCCTGTAATGTCAGCATATCGGTACCTCTGATGTCTGCCTCATTCTTTCTCTCAACTCTCTGTCAGAATGGAACCTACTGCAGGCAAGGGCACATAGCCTAAGTGTGTGTCCGGGTCAAGCAGCAGCACAGGACCTGCCCTCCGAGACCCCCAGCTGCCCCGAGGGCACCCCTGCCTCAATTTCTCAAGCAATGGACTTGACTTGCCTGCTTTGAGCTTTACGTGAATGGAATCACACGGGATTGGTTCTTTGTGTCTTTGGCTGAGCATTAGGAGGAGTTATTGGTGTTGCTGCGGGGGGCGTTGTGGCGGGTTCATTTATTTATTCATTTTCCTGTTCTTGGGCACTTGGATAGGTTCCAGGTTTGGGCTGTTAGGAGCAGTGCTGCTCTGAGCCATCTTGTCTGTTTTGGTGAACACACGTATGCATTTCTGTTGTGTTTATACCTCACAGTGGAATTGCTGGCATAAGGGATGTAGATGCAAGATTTTAGTGAATAGTACATCATTTTCCAAAGAAGGTAAGCATGCGGGAGATTCCAGAATTCCAGGCGCTCCACGTCCTCACTGACACTTGACATTTTCTGCCTGTTTTGCATCAGCTCACCCAGTGGCCGTGCAGGTCTGTGCCTGGGCTGCCTTTTCTGCCTTGTTGTTCAGTTTGTCCACGTGCCAGTACCACATGATTTTGATCACCAAAGCTTTGGCGCTGATATCGGGGTGTGTTTTGTTCTTCAGGATGGCCTCGGCTGTTCTCGGGCCTTTGCATTTCCATGGGAGTTTTACAACCAGTTTGCCAATTTCTGTTAAAAAAAAAACGCCCAAAAAGCCCCTTACTGAAACTTTGAATGACATTCACTGAATATAGATTAATTTAGGAGAAATGACATCTTCATAATATTGAGAATTCCAATTTATGATGTATCACTCCATGTATTTGGGTCTTCTTTAATTTTATTTGATAATATTTTGTAGTTTTGAGTGCAGAGCTCTTGCCCATATTTTATTAGATTTATTCCTGGAATTTACTATTTTTGCTGCTATTTTAAATGATAATATTTTTGAATATTATCAGGAATACTTGATAATTATTCTGTCTGTTGCTGATGATTTTTCCTGCTACCCTTGTCTCCAGGGTTCTTGCCACATTCACTTGTTAATGCTAACAGTTTGATAGTCTTTTAAGATTTTCTGGTATTTTCTATCATCTATAAATAGAGTTTTATTTGTTTCCTATTCTTATGCCTTTTATCTCTTTTATTGACTCATTGCTCTGGCTGTTGCCTTCAATGGTGCTGAATAGAATTATTAGCAATCCTACGGCAGGCGTCCTGGTTTCATAACACGCAAACATTAGTGTGACCATTGCTTTAGGTTTTTTGTAGATATTAAATTAAAGCAGTTTTCTTCTTAGTTTGCTGAGAGGTTGGTTCTTTTTAAGTTACAATTGAGTGTTAAAACTTGTTAATTACGTTTCCACATTTATGAGATGATCATATGATAGTTTTCCTTTTTTCTGTCGAAGCAGTGAATTCCATTGATTGATTTTTAGAATATTAACTACCCATGCATTCCTGGACTAAGCCCCGCTTGGGTGGCATGTATTCTTTTCATATGTTGCTGGATTCAATTTGCTAACATTTTGTTTAGGGGTTTGGCATCTGTCTTCATGGAGAGATGGCCTATAAATTTTCCTTTCTTCTGTTGTCGGGTTTTGGTATCAAGGTTATGCTGGTCTCCTAAAATGAATTGGGAAATAGTGTTCCTGTTTCTCTTCCCTGGAAGAATTAGTGTAAGATTTAGGGTTGCTTCTTTCTTAAATGTTTGGAAGAAATCACTAGTAAAAACATCCAGACTAGGACTTTTTGAGGTTTTAAATAATGAATTCAATTGTTTTAATAGCTCTAGGACTCTGTTTCATTATTTTTTATAACAGCTTTATTAATATATAATTCATATGCCATATAATTCATGTATTTAAAGTGTACAATTCATGATTCTTAGTAAATGCACAGAGTTGTGCAACCATCACAACAATCATTTTTAGAACATTTTCATCGCCCCACAGAGATGATGTACCGCTTAGCTACCATCTTCCATTCCCTCTATCACTCCTGGACCCTGGCAACCACTAATCTGCTTTTTATCTCCCTGTAATTGCCTATTCTGGGCATCTCATGTAAATGGAATAAAACATACATGGTCCTGGGATGGCCCAGTGGCGCAGCAGTTAAGTGCGCACGTTCTGCTTCGGCAGCCCGGGGTTCTGTGGTTTGGATCTTGGGTGCAGACATGGCACCGCTTGACACACCATGCTGTGGTAGGCGTCTCACATATAAAGTAGAGGAAGATGGGCACGGATGTTAGCCCAGGGCCAGTCTTCCTCAGAGAAAAGAGGAGGATTGGCAGCAGTTAGTTCAGGGCTAATCTTCCTCAAAAAAGAAAAAAATACATGGTCCTATTGTGTCTGACTTGTTTCACTTAGAATAATTTTCTCCAGGTTCATCCATGTTGTGGCATGTATCAGTACTTCATTCCTCTTTCTGGCTGAATAATATTCTGTTGTGTGGATAGACCACATTTTGTTTATCCAGTCATCAGTTGATGGAAATTTCAGGTTTCACTGTTTATTAGGAAAAAGCTGCTATGAACATTCATATACAAGTTTTTGTGGGGACATATGTTTTCATTTCTCTTGGTTATGTACTTAGGAGTGGAATTGCTGACTCATATGCTTCATTATTTTTTATTGCTAAACCATAATGTGGATATACCAAAGTGTACTTAACAGCTGCGTTATTGAAGGTCATTAGATGTTTTCATTTTTCCTGCTAAACAGCGCTCCAGACAGTGCTGCTCAGAATGTGGTTTGTGAATGATGCTTCCTTTGAACATTTGTTGCAAGTCTGTAACAAGGTGAGGATGGAAACTGAGACTGTTTGGGAAGTTTTCTAGCAATTTAACCAGTAATTTTATGTCTGTTGAATCTAATAATAAATAATGGACTAGTAGTTTTATGGTTTTTAGTTGTTTTATTTTCTACATCATTTTATTGTATTTTGCAAAGGTGTAAGTCCTTGGCAAACTGGAAGTTAGAATGAAAAAACACTGGCTCTCCCCCACAGGTAGGCAGTATGCCTCCTTGTTTTGCGTTTCTGAATGTTGGGATCATTCCTAGAAGTGGAGCTGTTGGGCTGAGGCCACACTCTGAAAAGTGCACAAGCTGCCAGGGACTAGTTTGTGAGAAGGAAGGAGGAGCTTCTCACTTTCAGTTCCTCTTCATTAATGATGATGATAAACTGTAATACAGGTGAATGGGTAGTCACATTGTAGTATATGCATACTAGGGGATATTATTCAGCCTTAGGAAGGAAGGAAATTCTGACATGCACTGCAACATAGATGAAACTTAGGGACATTTGGTTATGTGAAACAACCCAGTCACAACAGCACAAAAACTGTATGATTCCACTTAAATTAGGCACTTAGAGTAGTCAAATTCATAGAGACAGAAAGTAGAATGGTGACTCCAGGGGCTGGGGAGGGGGATGGGAAGTCGTTTGATGGGTACAGATTTTCAGTTTGGATGATGAAAATGTTCTGGAGGTGGATGGTGGTGATGGTTGCACAACAGTGTGAATGTGCTTAATGCTGCTGAACTGCACACTTAAAACAGTTCAGAAGAGGCAGAGACTAGCACTCCTTCTCACCATCATGTGTGCACATAGCAAGGCTGTGAGAAAGAGGAGTTCTAGTCTCTTCCTCTTCTTGTAAGGACACTAATCCCATCACGAGGAGCCCACCCTGATGACCTCATCTAAATGTACCTTCTAAAGGCCCCACCTCCTGAAACTATCACACGGGGGTTAGAGCTGCAACATATGAATTTTGAGGGGGTCAAACTAAAGAGACCATCAACTTAATCTAGATTGCTGTTTACATAGGTTATTATATATGAACCTCATGGTGATCACAAACCAGAAAAACCTATAATAAATACACAAAAAATTAAGAGAAAGGAACCCAAACATAATACTGAAGAAAGCCATCAAACCACAAGGGAAGAGAGCAAGAGAAGAAGAAAGGAACAGAGAAGAACTACTAAAACACCCAGGAAAAAAAGTGACAAAATGGCAATGAGTGCATACTTATCAATAGCTACTTTAAATGTCAATGGAATAAATGCTCCAATCAAAAGGCATAGGGTGGCCGATTGGATAAAAAAACAAGAAACATATATGTGCTGCATACAGGAGACACACTTCAAACCTAAAAACACTCATAAACTGAAAGTGAAGGAATAGAAAAAGATACTCCATGAAAATGGCAGTGAAAAGAAAGCAAGGTAGCAAATACCTATATCAGACAAAATAGACTTTAAAACAAAAACTGTAATGAGACAAGAAGGGCACCACATAATGATAAACGGAACAATCCAAGAAGAGGATGCAACACTTGTAAATATCTATGCACCCCAGCTAGGAGCACCTAAATATTTAAAGCAATTATTAACAGACATAAGAGGAGAAATAGACAGCAACACAATAATAGTAGAGGACTTTAACACTTCACTTACACCAATGGATAGATCATCCAAACAGGAGATCAATAAGGAAACGTTGACCTTAAATGACACATTAGACCAGATGGACTTAGTAGATATATACAGAACATTCCATCCAAAACCAGCAGAATACACATTCTTTTCAAATGCACATGGAACGTTCTCCAGTATAGATCACTTATTAGGCCACAAAACAAGTCTCAATAAATTTAAGAAGATTTAAATAATACCAAGCATCTTTTCTGACCATAACAGTATGAAACTAGAAATCAACTATAGGAAGAAAATCAGAAAAGCCACAAATATGTGGAGATTAAACAAAATGCTACTGAACAGCGATTGAGTCAATGAAGAAATTAAAGGAGAAATCAAGAAATACCTGGAGACAAATGAAAATGAAAATACGATATGCCAAAAGTTATGGGATACAGCAAAAGCAGTTCTAAGAGGGAAGTTTATAGCAATACAGGCCTACCTCAGCAAACAAGAAAACCCGAAATAAACAATATAACAGTGCACCTAAAGGAACTGGAAAAGAAGAACAAACAAAACCCAAAATCAGTGGGAGGAAGGAAATAATAAAAATCAGAGCAGAAATAAGTGAAATAGAGGCTAAAAAAAAAAATCAGTGAAAGTAACTTTGAAAAGATAAACAAAATGACAGACCTTTAGCTAGACTCACCAAGAAAAAAAGAGAAAAGTCTCAAATAAAATCAGAAATGAAACAGAAGAAATTACAATGGACACCTCAGAAATACAAAAGTTTATAAGAGAACGCTACAAAAAGCTATACACCAACAAATTGGATAATCTAGAAAAAAATGGATAAATTCTTAGAATCATACAACCTTCCAAAACTGAATCAAGAAGAAACAGAGAACTTGAACAAACCAGTCACCTGTAAGGAGATCAAAACAGTAATCAAAAACCTCCCAAAAAATAAAGTCCTGGATTGGACAGCTTCCCTGGTGAATTCTACCAAACATTCAAAGAAGACTTAATCCCTATTCTTCTCAAACTCCTCCAAAAAATTGAAGAGGAGGGGAAGCTTCCTAACTCATTCTATGAAGCCAACATTACCCTGACACCCAAACCAAACAAGGAGAAGATTTAAAAAAGAAAATGACAGGCCAATATCACTGATGAACATTGATGCAAAAATCCTTAACAAAATACTAGCAGATTGAATACAACAATATATTAAAAAGATCATACACCATTGATACTGACCCTGATATCAGTTTCCCTACATTAAACCCAGCATATATGGGGTTAAAACCAAACACTCATTTCCTGCTTACTCCCTGGCTTCCTGGCTCCAGAATCCACTATCATCCATGGAGACAGACACCACCAAGGACAAACACCTGGATTCACTATCTCCTCCCTGCAAAAAGATACAGGCTCGTGGGAAAGCTGCTGACCAGCAAGGCCACAAGCTCCCTCCTCTCTGCAAGTAGTCTCAAGGCCAAAGACAGGCTGGTGGGAAAGCTCTGACCAGCAAGGCCATGTGCTTCCCCTCCCCTACCTAAAACTGCGAATAAAAATGCTTCCTTTTAGCTTTTCGACGAGTTTGGGATTTCAGTATTAGCTGCCCTCTCTCTTTGCTCAACACTGTGCAACTATAAAATTTCTACTTTCTTCCACTACCCCCAGTGTCAGAGACTGGCTTGCTGCGTAGCAGGTGAGCGAACTCGCTTCAGGTTCAATATCACCATGATCAAATGGGATTGATTCCAGGGATGCAGGGATGGTTCAACATCTGCAAATCAATCAACGTGATACAATACATTAGCAAAATGAAGAATAAAAATCACATGATCATCTCAGTAGATGCAGAGAAAGCATTTGACAAGATAGAGCATGCATTTATGATAAAAACTCTGACTAAAATGGGTATAGAAGGAAAGTACCTCAACATAATAAAGGCCATATATGACAAACCTATAGCTAATATCATATTCAGTGGATAAAAACTGAAAGCCATCCGTCTAAGAACAGTAACAAGACAGGATGCCCCTTTCACCACTCTTATTTGATGTAGTATTGGAAGTCCTAGCCAGAGTAATCAGGCAAGAAAAAGAAAAAACAGAGACCCAAGTTGGAAAGGAAGAAGTGAAACTGTCACTATTTGCAGATGACATGATTTTATATATAGAAAACCCTTAAGAACCCACAAAAAACTTTTAGAAATAATAATACAGTGAAGTTGCAGTATTCAAAATCAACATACAAAAATCACTTGTGTTTCTACACACTAACAACAAAGTAACAGAAAGAGAAATTAAGAACACAATCCTATTTACAGTTACAACATAAAGTATAAAATGCCTAGGAATAAATTTAACCAAAGAGGTGAAAGACTTGTACACTGAAAACCATAAAATATTGTTGAAAGAAATTGAAGAAGACACAGAGAAATGGAAAGATATTCCGTTCTCTTGGAGTGGAAGAATTAACATAGTTAAAATGCCCATACCTCCTAAAGCAATCTGCAGATTCAGTGCAATCCCTATCAAAGTTCCCATGACATTTTTCACAGAAATAGAACAAAGAATCCTTAAATTTATAGGGAACAACAAGAGACCCTGAATAGCCAAAGGATTCCTGAGAAAAAGGAACAAAGCTGGAGGTATCACACTCCCTGATTTCAAAATATACTACAAAGCTATAGTAATCAAAACAGCATGGTACTGGCACAAAAACAGACACACAGATCAATGGAACAGAATCAAGAGCCCAGAAATAAACCCACACATCTATGGACAGCTAATTTTTGACAAGGGAGCCAAGAACATACAATGGAGAAAGGACAGTCTTTTCAATAAAAGGTGTTGGGAAAACTGGACAGCCACATGCAAAAGAATGAAAGTAGACCATTATCTTATGCCATACGCAAAAATTAACTCAAAATGGATTAAAGACTTGAATGTAAGACTGAAAGCATAAAACTTCTAGAAGAAAACATAGGCGATACACTCTTTGACATCCATGTTAGCAGCATATTTTCAAATAACTTGTCCAACGAGGCAAGGGAAGCATTAGACAAAATAAACAAATGGGACTACGTCAAACTAAAAAGCTGCACAGCAAAGGAAACCATCAACAAGATGACAAGACAACCTAACAATTGGGAAAAGATATTTGCAAACCGTATATCTGATAAGAGTTAATATCCAAAATATATAATGAACTCATACATCTCAACAACAAAAAAACTAAAACCCCAATTATAAAAGGGGCAAAAGATCTGAACAGATGTTTTTCCAAAGAAGATATATAGACAGCAGGCACATGAAAAGATGTTCAGCATCACTAATTATTAGGGAAATGCAAATCAAAACTGCAATGAGATATCACCTCATGCCCTCATGTCAGAATGGCTATAATTAACAAGACAGGAAATAACAAGTGTTGGAGAGGATATGGAGAAAAGGGAACCCTCATGCACTGCTGGTGGGAGTGCAAACTGGTGCAGCCACTATGGAAAACAGTATGGAGATTTCTCAAAAAATTAAGAATAGAACTACCATATGATCCAGCTATTCCACTGCTGGATGTTTATCCAAAAGACATGAAAACATGAATGTGTAAAGATACATGCACCCCTATGTTCATTGCAGCATTATTCACAATACCCAAGACTTGGAAGCAACCTAAGTGCCCATCAGGGGCCGAATGGATAAAGAAGACATGGTGTATATATATAATGGAATAATACTCAGCCATAAAAAAGGATGAAATCTTTCCATTTGTAACAACATGGATGGACCTTGAGGGTATTATGCTAAGCAAAATAAGTCAGAGGGAGAAAGCCAAGTACCATGTGATCTTGTTCATAAATAGAAGATAAAAACAATGACAAACAAATGCATAGAGACAGAGATTGGATTGGTAGTTACCAGAAGGGAAGGGGGGAGGGAGGAGGGTGAAAGGGTACTTAGGCACAAATGTGTGTGGTAATGGGTTATAATTAGTCTTTGGATGGTGAACATGATATAATTTACACAGAAATTGAAATATGATAATGTACCCTCAAAATCTGTATAATATTATAAGCCAGTGTTACTACAATAAAAAAAATTAAAACTCTAAAAAAATATATGAATTTTCAGGGACACAAACATTCAATCCATAGCACCTATCACTTGCATGTGGCCTTCAGCAAGTTCCTTCAGTGCCTTGAGACTCAGTTTCCCTATCTTTAAAGTGGGGACAGTAATAGCCACTCCACTTTTACCATATGACTCAAGGGAAGTGACAGGTGCAGACATCTTTGTAAGCTGCCACTTGAGGAACCTAGACTTGTCAGGGATCCGCCTGGGTCTGTGTTTCCAGAGCTTTTTCCTCAGGGCACCTCAGGGGCCCTTTTAGCTGAGTGCATGTGGCAGTAAGTGGAAGGACACTTCTGCTGCTCCATCTCTGCCAGCCTGCTCGTAAAAAGGCCATTTCGATCCCCATATTTTTAGATTAAGACAGCCACAAAGTGAAACCTCCCTGGGGGGGGGTCTTGCCCAAGACATGGTTTTGGAGGTTCCTCTTAATGACCTGACTATTTTAAAAGGGAACGTACTGAATCACGACCAGGTCAACAGACTCAGCAAAAATTTGCCTGGAGAGCCCTCAGTCAGAGCCCTTGGCTTTTCGATTCTGCACCAGGGTGACCTCAGGCCCAGGCTGGATCAGAGCCTGAATAGGGCATCTCTGAGCAAACCCCACCCATGTCAGTAGATTACGTACCCTAGCCAGCCCTTCGTGCATGCTTACAGGTGTGTGGGGCATGGCCACACTCTCACTGGGGGTCTCCCCTCTTCTGGTTGTCAGTGGGGGCTGTGTAATGTGTCTCGTTGCACCCTCTGAGGGCTGCGGCAGCCCATGGTGAGTCTGGTATTGTAGCTTAGTGACTGCAGGGCTGAGAGAATCCTTTATCCTTCTCTGGCCAGAGGGAGCATTCAGGATGCCAGGGCAGGCCCACATCAGCTTAGAAGGCTGAGGATGGGCGAGGACCAGGTTGCTGTGAATAAATGGGCGAGCAGAGCATTTGGGGGCTCTCTCAAGTTGTCTCCTGGAGTTACAGCTCGGTTATGTGGTTTTTGGCAACAGTAACAAAATAAGTTGGAAACACCATAGTAGAAACTCTGAATCCAGTGTAGTCTGAAAGCCAGTGCATGAGTTAGGCATGCATTTGGCTGCAGATAGCAAAAATCCTAAGTTAGCTGCACAGGGATTTATTTTCCTTGCCTGATAATTCTGGAGGTGGGCAGTCCAAGGCTAGTGTGGCTGCTCTGGGATGTTTACGGAACCCAGGCTCTTTTAATATTTCCACCCCTCCATCCTTAGTGACAGGCCTTCCTCTTTTCAGAGGAGTGAGGGAGAAGAGGGTCGGAATGAGTGTTGGGTGAGCTCCAGGCAGGTGATGCAAAGAGCATTAGACTTGCCATCAAGAGAGCTGAGTCCACATCCCATCCTGGGTCACCTAGGGAGAAGTCACTTCCATCTTCTGCACTTTTTTCCACCTGTCAAAAGGGTGAGTTGAGCTATATTACCTCTAAAGTCCCTTCCATTTTATTCCAGTTATCTATGGCTGTGTTACAAACTATCCCAAAACTTTGTAGCTTAAAACCTAGCCGCTGGGTTCTAAGGGTAAGTGTCCCCAGAAAGAACCAGGAGAGGTGGTATTGCCTTTCTGACTGGCCCAGGAACTCATGCAAATTCACTCCTGCCGCATTCTCTTCATTAGAAGTGAGTCGTTAAGGCCAGCTGCTGTTCGAAAGAAGTTAGACAAAAATCAGACCCGCCTTTTGAGGGAAGAGTGGCAGAGAATTCGTGGCCATGTTGAAAACCGTCATGCCTCTGTAGGTTTCAAATTCAGTGTTCCTCTTCTTTCATGCTTATTCTCTCTGTTCTAGAAGACAAAAGAGGCTGCTTCTCTGGGCAAGAAGTGTAGGCAAACTGTTAAGGAAAAGGCCTTACCAGTCATGGGCTGGTTTGGAAAGCCCTGGCTCACCTCTCTGGGTCTAGGTCTGGGACATTCTTCAGTCTTAAAAGTAAACAATACCTGATTCGGTTTGAGAGTCGCTCCCTGTTGACACAAGACTTGAGAATACTTGCACAGCGGCATTTGAAAATGTTTTGTATTACAACAGTTCATCAACAAGCTTTTACTGACCATTTCTTAGGTGCTAGCACTGTGCTAGGAATAATGAGTTATAAATCAGGCCTGAGGTTGGGAATTGGCCCCATCCGTTGGGAATTTGTAGCTTTGCTGGGGAGAAAGACAACTGGGAACGCCCTCACCTAGCTAAGTCAGCTGTATCTGATCTCAGTCTTTGTCCCCAGTGTCCACCCTGGGCTTGGCATAGAGGCAGCATTGGTCACTGTATTGGTCAGTGACAGAAACCTAGCTCAGAATGGCTTGACTACGCAAGAATAAAACACTGTGTTGGTTGGGTTTTGGTTTATATAACTAGAAAGAGCGGGGTAGATCTCTGACTTCAGGCACGCCAGGGTCCCAGGACTCTAGTGATGACATGAAACCCTTCCCCCATGCCTCTGTGCTAGACAGTTCCAGTGGGTCCCCAGGGACCAAGCCTCCTGATGTTCCTGCTGTGTGAAGCTCCCTCCCACAGCGACTCTGAGTTTGGCTGTGTGATTTGCATTGGCCAACTAGACATTAGTGAGTGTGATACGAGTAGAAGCTTGATAAGCCATTAGCATACTAGGGCTGACTTCTTGGAGCACTCTTCATGGAACCCAGCCATCCGGCTAAAGAAGCTCAGGACTCGACTGTTGAAGGATGGAAGGCCAAGTGGAGACAGATCTTGGAGGATGAGGCCATCGCAGACATTCCAGCCATCTTAGACAAGCTCTCAGTTGACTGCAGCCACGAGTAACCTCAGCCATCACCATGTGGAACAGAACGCCCAGCTCAGCCCAGTTTATCCACAGAGTCATGAGAAATAATATATGGATGTTTTAGAACACTGAGTTTTGGGTCATGTTGTTACTCAGCCATAGATAACTAAGACCCCCCTCTTTAAGTGGTGGCAAGATGACTGCCAACAACTCCAAGACTCAGAAATCCCAGTGGACACAGAGCACCACTTTTCCCTTAGTTTCAGGAAAAGTCAGGGGGTTGACTCTCTTTTAACTAATGCAAGTTTCTTGCTCATTTTAGAACCAATCACTGTGGCCAGGGAGTGAAGACCAGGCCAGAGATGTGTGTCCATCCTTGTAGCTAGCGGGGAGTTGGGCCAGTCCCACTCTGACCCATGAACTGGGGTGGAGTAGAGAAGGGAGAAAAATGAGGTTATTCTTACCCAAAAAGGGGCGAGTAGAGACTTAATAGTCAGAATCAACAGATAACCTCCTAGGGTGTTGATAAATCTGTGGAGGGGTGAAGGAATAGTCTTGAGTTGGCTTAGTTGAGGAAGAATTTTAAAAAGGGCTAATATCTCAGCCAGGACTTGTCATGAGTAAGTGTCAGGGGTTTCTAGGAGGCAAGCAAGAGGAGGGGTAGAACAGAGAATGGAAGAAGGCCCAGAGGTGGGAATCAGCACACTGGGTGAGTGATGGCTCAATGAGGACGTGGATGGGATCAGGCAGTGCCCCCAGAGATGGCCAGATACCTTAGCCAAAAGCTGTTGTGTTTGCCAAGACTCCAAATGTGTTTTGGGCCTTTCTTCTTGAATTTAAAATTCACTTGTATTTTAAGAAAAGCGTCCAGGTGTTCTGATTCGTTTGCCCTAAAGTCGTCATTTTGTGTGTGTGTGTGTGTGTGTGTGTGTCTGTGAGGGTCGGGAGCTATTTAATGTCCTAGAAATCCTGGGAACTTTCCATGTTGGCACTTGCCGTTTCAGACTGTTTATCTGGGAAATGAGAGGCTGCATTTGGCTGGGGCCGAGCCGCCATCAGCCACACCAGGCTTGCAGCAAAGAGGTGCAGCAGGAGTCCTGACCCTCAGTGTCCAGGCTGCTCAGGAGGCTGAGTGAGCACTCTGGGTGGCAGCTTGTAGCCAGCAGGCAGCTGGGTCCCAGAAGAGAGACCCCAAGGCTGCCCTAAGCCTGTATGGCGATTGCAGCCCACTGGGACACACAGTTGTCTCCGCTCTTTGCAGAGGCCAGGTGCCCCTTCCCCCCTGACTCTAGTTGGTCACTGAATCACAAGGACAGTTTGTACCCAGGGATGTGCAAGCTTGTGACACACCAGCCATCTGGGCAGCCACCTCCCGGGAACAATCCATAGGAGCCCTTCTGATGAAGGCTGAGGTGCCCGGGCCCGTTAGAGCTGGTGGATGCCCAGGAATGGGAGATGAGGGGTCGGCCACTTATCTCGGAACAGACAGATGGAAAAGTTGGAAAGGCCAAGGCTCCTTGTGTTGGATGAGGAGGCTGGGAGGGGTGGTGTTTGTGAAGTATTCAGAGGGCCGTCTGGCTCAAGCAGGTCCTGTCGGGGTGCTCTGCATGCTCCTCCACCCAGCACGGCAGGAAGAGCCCAGCTGAGTGAGACTCAACCAGGCCAGCCCCCGGCCACTGGCCTTTCCCCTGCCAGCTGCCCTTGCTCAGCACACCTTCTTCCCACTGCCTGTCCCCCAACCCCAGTCCCACCCCTCTGGGCGGCACCTCTGGTGACCAACACCCCTACCTGTTCCGTTGTAGCTTTTGACCCCTCCTACACCAGATGCTTTCTGGGGTGTGGCTTAACTTCTGGACCCAGTCCCTCCCTCTCCCATCTGGCTCTACCACCACCACCTCCTGGGAAACTTGGATGGATGAGGCCGTCTTTCTTGAGGATGGCAGTTTGAGGATGAGTAAAGATGGCAGTTCCACACGTTGTTTAATGTAATGAATGGGAGTCCAAGGAGCAGCAGGACTGAATCACTCCTTAGCTCTCACAACAGCCATTTCTCAACCCTGCATCTGGGCAGCAGAGGCTGCGGCTGAGGGAACGCTGGACTGCAGCTCTGAGTCTGAACCCACATTTGAGCTTCAGGCCCTTTGTGCCTGCCTGAGCCGCTCTGTATCCTTGGTCCCCAAGCTCAGGAATGGAGCTAGCCCACTGCAGACTCACCAGCAGGACCCTCACCACCCCTGCCTTGGGACTCCTTTTATTGCAAGTTGTGGGAACATAACTCAAACTGGCTTACGTATCAGGACATGTAATGGATCTGGGCATTCTGGTGTCAGGAGCAGTTGACATGCTCCTGGTGGGTTTGCCTGTCTGTCGGCTCTGTGTTTCCATATCGGCATCGTTCTCAGGCAAGCTCTTCCCCTGTGAGGATGGTGACAGCCCCTGCCAGCCCCAGACCCACATCCTACCTGCTGTGCAACTGCAGTGGTCCCAACAGGATCCTGCAAAGGACCTCCACTGGTCCAGCCACAGCCAAAGCCACATGTCCCCCAGACCTGTCCCTGTGGCTGAGAGAATGTGGGGCTCTGCTTGGCCAGTCTGCGTCACAGGCCCACCCTCGGGTCGGGGGATAGGATCCAACCACCAAACCCACCAAATCCTGCAGCTTGCACCGCTGTTGTAACCTGTCCTCACTCACCATGTGAGCTTAGCCAAGTTATTCAACCTCTTGCCTTAGTTTCTTCATCTTTAAAATGGGGAGAACACTTACCTTAAAGAGTCACATGGATTGAACAGGCGGTGTGTATGGAAATGGAGTCTGGCAGAGTGCTGAGCTCACACACAGCTGTTAAATGAGTGAGTAGGTCAGTCAGTTGTTGAGCCTGTAGGACTCTAGACAGGGCACTTCCTGAAAAAAGAAAACCCTGCTTCTTGGTGTGGAGGAGGCCTCAGCATGGGCAGCAGGACAAGGAGCCAGCCCTGCTGCTCGCCTTAGGCCAGGCGGGTCTAGAAGCAGGGGGAGGTCTGCAGAAGGATCCACAGGTGTGGTCAGGTGGCCCCAACCGGCCTGGAGGAGAAAGTGGGTAAAGGCCGGGAGCTGGTCAGGCCAAGGCCCAGCCATTACCAGATTGTTGCCTGTGCTGGGCAATATTGCGTCATGCCCCATCCTTCCGGTGACTGCACCTTGGTTTTCCTTTGGGCAAACCCCCTTCTCTGTTTCCAGGCTGCGGCTCGACTAGTGATAAGCACATGACCCAGTCAGCCAAAAAAGAGGCAGATTCCAGACTTTGCCTGGAACCTTTGGAACAGAGAGGGTCTCTTTCCACTGGGGCTGCAGAGCTGGCGGAATGGGAGACTGGAGCTGCTGGGGGCCACAGTATGGAGAGTCCTCCTCCTCCCCTTCCCACCATGAAGAAAGCCAACACAGAGAAGCCAGAACTGAGAGATGGGGAAGGAGAGTCCTGATGATGTCATTGGAGCACCTGGATCCAGCTGTACTTGAATCTTTGTGAATTTTTCAGTCAAGAGAGGCAGTGCATTCTCTTCCTTTTTAAAGTTAATTTGACCCTGTTCTGACCTTTGACGATAAAAGTCCTGACCAATAGACTGCCCTATTGAAAGCCGTTGTTCCCCAGAGATCCCAGCCATACAGCACAGAATGAATTTCCCTACTGATGCTCACTCCCATGGGTGTTTGCATTTTTGAGGTCCTTGTCAGCAGTCACGCAGGTTAGCTGTCATAGCCAGGAGAGATTCTCAGAAAACCACTAAGGCAGCGAGTGAAAGCCAGTTCACAGTCCGTGTCCAGAACTGGTCCTTGCGCTCAGTAGCAGCGCAGTGTTGTGTTGTGGCTCAGTCCCAGGGACATCGGAATCTGGACCGTGCGTTGACCCCATTGAGAAAAGCGTCCTTCCCACAGCTCATCACTCAGGGTCGCATTTCGTCTTCTCAGGTATGTCGTTCTGTATTTCACACGTGCTGTTGGTTTGATGACAGAAATAATGATAAGCACTGATAAAGCATGGCAGTAAATGAAAGAAGATTATACCCTAGTGCTTCCGTGGACACAGAGGATGAAGCTTTCCATCCGTGGTTGAACAGGTGCAGAGCTTGGGAGCTGCCCTTCCTGGGCCTGCTCCAGTCACACAGCTTCAACTCCGGCCCACGTGCACTGCCTGGAGCTCGTCCCCATTGTGGAGGTTTTTCAAATTCAGTTATGGGCCTGGATAGGAGGCTACACTGGGGGCTCCTAAGGTAGGGCAAGGGAGGCTCATTACTGAAACAAGCTCTGAGCCAGAATTGTACCTTGAAAGCCACCTTGGTGTCCAAGGGTCCAAGGTGGACCTGCTTCTCAGACAGTGGGGAGAGATTGCAAGATAAGAGGAAGGGTGTCCTTTGGCAGAAGTAATGGGCCGTCCTGTAAGCTGACTCTGGTCCCTGCGCTGTGCCCGTGTCTGGGTACTTGGTGCCTGGATTACGACTTGCAGTGTTGGCCGTGTCATTAGGCTGCCTGAGGATCGCAGACAGCCCCTCTGCCCCCATCCTGCCCTCCAACACTGTCCTCTTCTCCTCAAATATAAGCTCATCCCTTGATGAGCTTGGGTACATTCTTTCTCAAAAGACTTGTGGACACAGCTCGTGGGCTGAGGGTGTCTGTGAGTGGCCTTGATGTTCCTCGCTGGATGACTGGGATTAGGGTTTGTGCAGCTTTCAAATGATCTCCCGCTGCACGAGGAGGGTCATGGGGCCCTTCTCAGTCCCAGGTAGACTACTGCCGCCAGACTGTTGTCCCTGGTAAAATGTGGTCCAACCAGACTTCATGTGGGCTAAATGCGTATCTCTTAATCTGAGAGGGGAAGAGACCTATTCCATGGTTGCTTGTCTTCCAAACTTTTTCTCTTTCTCCTCTCTCCTGCCCCCAAATTACAGAAAGCAAAACATCCAGGTCATGTTTCCAAATTTTATTTCCTAAACCGAGAGCACATTTTAGGTCTCAAAGGGCAAAAGACACCTGTGTCTAGTTAACTCTGAAAGTTTTAATGCTTATACAACACAAGGTCGTGTAGCTCTTTCTTTTTTTAGGCAAACCAGGAGAATTGTTGCTTTGCTCACTCTTCCTATTCTTTTTTTAAAAAATTCTTTTATTGTGGTAAAATGTATTTTCCATTTTAACCGTTTTAAGCGTCCAATTCAATGGCATTAATTATATTTATAATGTTGTATAACTATCACCACTATTTGTTCCCAAAACTTTTTCATCACCTCAAACAGGAGCTTTGTAACCATTAAGCAGTAGCCCCCCTTTCTCCTAACCCCCAGCCCTGGCTAACCTCTAACCTGCTGTCTGTCTCTGGATTTGCCTAGTCTAGATAGTTCCCGTAAATGGAATCATACAGTATGTGGCCGTTTGTGTCTGGTTTCTTTCACTTAGCACAGGTTTTCCAAGGTTCACCTGTGTTGAGTATGAATCAGTACTCATGCCTTTTTATGACTGAATAATATTCCATTGTATACTTATTTTGTTTATCCATTTGTCAGTTGATGGACATTTGACCTCCTCATTCTTAAATTTTGGTCTTGAACAGTTTGGGGGAGTAAATTTAATATTAACATTTTATTCCTATAAAGTTTTCATTTTATAATACTGTGTGACAATTGAATAGAATGAAATGGAGCTAACGTTTCCTGATTGTCTTCCATAAACCAGGCTCTGTGCTAGGGCCGTGCATATACTATCATCTCATTTAATTTTCACAAACGTGGTATGAAATAGAGATTATCGCCTCATTTTGCAGGTGAAAACACTGAAGCTCAGAGAGGGTAAGGGACTTGCTTAAGGTCACGTAACTAGTATGTGACTGAGCTGAGATTTGCACCCTGGTCCACCTCACTCCCAAATCCACATGTTCCCATCCTGTTTGTTCTCTCTCATTAATCATAGAGACAAACTGGTTCATGCTGCTTTGTTGCATTTGGGGATGTGACACAGATGCCTTCTTCCCAAATGCATCAAGTCTGGAACCCTGGTCCAAGATGGCCCAGCCCCGAGACCTGGGCTTTGTTCCAGCAGGCTCTGCCCCTGAGCTCGCTGTTTCCTTGTCTGCGCAATGGGGTTGGGGGTTGGGGGTGAAAATGATAGAGGAACTGAAAAGATCTGCAGACTGCAACGTGCTGTTCACAAGAAAGGGCTGCTGTCGCTGAGAGCCTGAGCCACCAGGAGAGGGTGAGAGAAGAGGCTCGTCGATAGGCTGGTGTGGGCTTAACAGCCTCTCCTGTTAGTTGATGTGAACAAGTCGTGGCATCCTTTCTGCACGCTGTTTAGTGCTGTTAGTGGGGCGTACGTGGGCCTGTTTCTCCTGCTGGTGTGGTGTAGACCGGCCTTGGGGAGCCTTCTGACCCCTCCCTGCCACTGTGTCTTTGATACTGGCGGGTGGGCATTTTTCACTCGTCCCCCACCAGTTAGGGGTACGGGTTTGCTTTTATCCACTCATCCATCCATACCACAAATCGCTTTTGAGCACCTGTTTGCCAGGCACTGTTCTTTTTTGTGAGGAAGATTAGCTCTGAGCTAACTACTGCCAGTCCTCCTCTTTTTGCTGAGGAAGCCTAGCCCTGAGCTAACATCCGTGCCCATCTTCCTCTACTTTATACGTGGGACGCCTACCACAGCATGGCATGCCAAGCAGTGCCATGTCCGCACCCGGGATCTGAACCGGCGAACCCTGGGCTGCCAAGAAGTGGAACGTGGGAACTTAACCAATGCGCCAGTGGGCGGGCCCCATGCCAGGCACCATTCTTGACGTTGGGATGTAATCGTGGAATAAGGCCGACAGCTGTGAAGCGGCTTCCCTTTCCCCAGGAATAGTGATGGCACATCTCAGGGTTCCTTGCTGGACAATTCTGCCTGTTCTCTGCTGGGGGCTGGGTGGATAGATGGGAGAGTGGCTGCGTGGCTGCAGCCCTCCACCGCCTGGACTCTCTGTCCTAGCTGGGTCCTGGCCCCAGCCCAGCCAATCCTGTCATGGCCTCCTGAAGTCGTGAATGTTGATGAGGGCGCATGCCCACCAGAGCCCTGGGCAGAGGCACGTCTGTCTGCAGTCACGGACACTGTCTACACAGCCACAGGTGTTGCAGCTTTGTGTATAGAAAGACCACTTCACCCATTGTTTATACTGCACGCAGCACAGCATACACCTTCGTTCTTTCATTTAACTGTGGGTGGTTTAGCATCAGGACAAGTGTGAGGTGCAGGGATACCTGGTAGGCAAGGCGGGCACAGGCCCCACCCGCATGGAGCATCTGGAGAGTCCGGGGGAGAGTGAGAGGGGCACCAAGTCCAGGCCTGCGGAGTTGGGACACTTTGGAAGGGAAATGACACCTCTATTAAGACGAGTAGGTAGGAATTGGGAGGAGGACCACGTCTCCTCTAGCCAGAGAAACCCTAGGTGAAAGGTGAGAGTGAGCCTGGGGCAGTCAAGGAAGGAAGAATCTGTCAAAAGGGTAGGAAGTGGAGTTTGTGCGCTGAGTGGGGGCGGCAGGGCAGAAAGGCAGGCAGGACCAGTGATGCTTGAAAAGAAAGAGACTGGAAGGAGGGTGAATAGGTCTTGGGATCATTTAGTCCTTGTCACCACGGTCAGGAGGTCTCAACTTATCCTAAAAGCCGGAAGCCTCCGTGGGGAGTCTCCAGCCGTGACTGCATTGAGCACTGGGGCATTGTTGTTGGGCCAGGACACATTCAAGGGGCTGGGCCTGGGCAGGGGCTGGGGGCGGGTAGGAGGCTGCTCTGCCATCTGGGGTGAGAGGAGTAGGTGGTAGCTGATTCTCCTGCAGGTGTGGAGGCGAGTTGCTGGGGCTGTGTTAGCTGTGGGAGGGGAGGGAGAGAGGGGGCTGGGGAGGTCTCTCGGGGTGCTGGTCCAGGTGGCTGTGCAAAGCAGGAGGGAGGAGCAGATTGGGTAGCAGAGAGGATCAACAAGGTGGAATGTCACGGAGGAGGCGCTCTGGATGCTACAGGGTATTTTGTCCTGAGGCTCAGGATCCACAATGGCCAAAGCCAGAGAGGAGGAGAGATGGTTCAAGAGGGCAGTGCAGAGAAGAGAAGAGAGGAGAGGGCCTCCTCACACTGAGCCTGGGGACCTGCAAGATGAGGGGAAGGCACGGGAAGAGGGGCCCACTGAGGCAGAGCAGATGGGAGCAGGGTGGGGAGGAGGCTGGGCCAAGCAAGTGGGATGGAGGCCCTGGGGGAGCAGGTCCTGGCGTCAGATGACACCAGACACTAAGGCATGTCCACTGGATTCAGCAGCAGAGAGCTCACTGTGAACCTCCGTGTGTGGTATTTGTAGGGAGTGGGCTAAGCACTGGGGCGGCGGTGTGGAAGAGAGGAAGCGAGGAGGCTGAGTCGGCAGCACCTGGAAGGGGCACAGGGTGCTGGTATGTGCTCTGAGGAAAGGAGCCTTAAGTGTGTGACAGCTGAGCGGCCAGAGCAGCCAGGACAGCAGGAGAGACCAGGGGGCTGAAGCAGTGTGGTGTTGAGGGTCCTGAAGAGGCAGGAGGAGGTGGAGAAGCCCCTGGAGAAGGACAGGTGGATGTCGGGAGGCTGGGAAGTCGCCCCAGGGCTTCTGTTTCCTCCGTTTAAATGGGAGGCATTCTGAGCACCTGGGAATCAGCAGAGGTTTGAGGAGACTGGAGCTGCATGGACAGGAGGAGGTGGGATTCCAGGCTTCCGAGGGCCTGGAAGATTTGTGGCCCACCTGCGCTTCTCTTGCCACTCTCACTCCCTGGAAACCTCTGCACCTGCACTGACTCTGAGCTCCTGGACAGACCCTGCCCAGCCCAGGACAGGCTCACAGCAGGCGATCCCTGGTCTTGGTCCTCCAGTCACTTTAACCTTCTGCCTCCCAACCAGTCCCCACCAAGATGAACAGACTGCAGAGGGAGCCTGTGTGGGCCTGGAGGCTGGAGCGGGCAGTGCTGTGGATGGGGCAGTGCAGAGGAGCAGAAGAGGCCAGGGGCAATGTGGCCTCCAGAGGAAAGTCCCCCCACCCACAGCAGCCGTCTCCAGGGGGGCTGGGTGGGAGCTGAGTCTGGCCACTCCTCCTGCACATCTGGAACTCAGCTGCTCCAAGAAGCTTGTGCAGCACATGGCTCTTGGGTGTCCGTGAGAACAGGCAGCAGCTTTCTTCTGCGTGGAAGAGTTTTGCTTCAAAGAGAGTGATTTTATTTTCATAGGACACTGGGGGGAAATAGCTCTAAGAATTAGAACTTGGGCAGAAAACACAAATGAAATTTGGTCCCTTTACTCAGCTTTGTTCCTAATTATTAAGCCAAGCTCTGAAAATGCTGAGTCATAATTTGAGTTTATGGCCAGTGTTATGCGTTTGCAGGTGAGAGAAACCTGTGCCCTATGAGGAACTGGGATTCTGAGGCTGGGAAAATGTGATCAGTCCCTGGAATGCGGTGTGTTTCCTCCTGTGTGTATCAGTTACAAATACAGATTTTCTATACTGGCCCACGCCCCTGAATTCCATCCCCTTTGTGCATTGCCGGGGCAGCAGGCTGTGATCCCCGGGTGGATTCATATCTGTGGCCCCAGGATTGGCACTGAATCTGGTGATGGGTTTGGAATCAATGGATTGTTGGATGAACTAATGAACGTATAAAGAGGAATCTCTGGGCTCCTCGCACAGAACCGTGGGCTACAGGATGTTTCATGCCAGCTCTTACCCCCTCAATCTAAGCCATGTGCTATCACCAGGACAATCTTCCCAATGAAACCCTGTCTTCAGATCTCCCCCCTTTTCTCAGAATCTTCAGTGGCTCCCTGTTTCTCCAGCATTGAATCTACATGTCTCAGCCAGGCACACCTCTGGTTCCTCTGTGCCAGCCAGCTCTGCCCTGCCCACCAGACACACCTGTTCAGCCTGCCTCTGCAACTTTGTCCCTGGGTCCTTGTACCCAGAGCACCCTTCCTCAGACATCATAGAAGAAAGGGCGCACAATGTGGATTAAGACTGCCTGAGTTCAGAATGTAAAATGGTACAGACACTATGGAAAACAGTATGGTGGTTCCTCAAAAAATTAAAAATAAAATTATTGGGGCCGGCCCAGTGGCACAGTGGTTAAGTGTGCACATTCTGCTTCGGTGCCCCAGGGTTCACCTGTTCGGATCCCGGGTGTGGACATGGCACCGCTTGGCAAGCCATGCTCTGGTAGGCGTCCCGCATATAAAGTAGAGGAAGATGGGCACAGATGTTAGCTCAGGGCCAATCTTCCTCAACAAAAAGAGGAGGATTGGCAGCAGATGTTAGCTCAGGGCTAATCTTCCTCCAAAAAAAAAATTCTCATATAATCCAGCAATTCCACTTCTGGGTACATACCCAAAAGAATTAATAGCAGGATCTGGAAGAAATATGTACACATCCTTATTCAGAGCAGCATTATTCACAATAGCCTAAAGGTGGAAGCAACTGAAGTGTCTAATTGATAGATGAATGCATAAAATAAATGTGGTCCATCCACACAGTGGAATATTATTCAGGCTTAAAAAGGGAGGAAATTCTGACACATGCTACAACACGGATGAACCTTGAGGGTGGTATGTCAAGTGAAATAAGCCAGTCACAGAAGGACAGATACTGTACGATTCCACTTATATGAGGTCCCTAGAGGAGTCAAATTCAGAGACAGAAAGTAGAGTGGTGGCTGCCAGGGGCTGAGAGGTGGAGAAAATGGGGAGTTAGTGTTTAATGGGTTCAGTTTTGCAAGATGGAAAGAGTTCTGCAGATGGATGGTGGCGATAGTTTCACAACAATGTGAATGCACTTAATGCCACTGAACTATACACTTAAAAATGGCTAAAATAGTAAATTTTGTTGTGGATATATTACTACAATTTAAAAAACAATTAACAAAAAAGTGGAAGACAACTGGAAAAGGTAAGTCAGAGAGACGACGTGAAAAGGCTGGTGGGAGGGCTCCACCAGCTGATGCTGACTTTGCTGGAGGAGGGGCCAGCTGCCAAGGAATGCAGCAGCTCCTAGAAGCTGGAATCAACATTTTAAGGCCAGTAAGTGAACAGGGACCTCAGTCCTACAACCACAGGAACTCAACTCTGCCAGCAACCTGAGTGAACAGGAAGCAGATTCTCTCCTCCAACTCCAGAAAGGAGCACGGCCTGCCCACACCTTGGTTTTAGCCTGGTGAGACCTCTGCTAGACTCTGACCTGCAGAACTGGGATAGTTAGTTTGAAAAAAGACTGTCGAGGTTGGAATCCTGGCTCTGTCACTTTCCGGCTGGGTGGCCTCAGGCAGGTTTCTCAAGCCCTGAGCCTCCGTTTCTTCACTGGTAAGTAGAGCTTCTGAGAGAGCACGCCTCTTAGGTGTAGTGGGATTTAAGGGAGCTAATGCAGGTGCAGTGTTTGCTGTGGTGCCTGTGCCACAGTAAGTGCTCCACACGCTGCTGTCGTTACTGTCATTACCAACACTGCCCTCATTCTCCCCTGGGCCCTGTGCATGCTCTCATCCCCCAGGGGCCAGCTTATGGCCATCTCGCCCTCTGGAATGAGGGAGTCTACTACTCAGTGACATCCTGTCTTCCTTCTCTGCATCTGCACTCCTTGGGCATGCTTGTCCTCTCCAGCTTGCGTTCCTGGAACATGTCTACTCTTTCTCTATCCCCTTACACTGGGCATGAGTAAGGGTCAGTGTGGTGGGCGGTGGTGAGTGCTGACCTCCAGGTTCAAACCCCAGCTTTGTCTTCTGCTGGCTCTGTGACCCTGGAAACTTCCATCGTCTTGAAGACGGGAAGAGTGGATGAGAAAATGCATGTGGGGGCGGCCTGGTGGTGTAGTGGCTAAGTTCACATGCTCTGCTTCGGCTGCCTGGGGTTTGCAGGTTTGGATCCTGGGCATGGACCTAGCACTGCTCATCAAGCCATGCTGTGGTGGTGACCCACATATAAAATAGAGGAAGACTGGCACAGATGTTAGCTCAGCATCAGTCTTCCTCACACACACACACACACACACACACACACACACACACAAACAGCATGTGATCAAGACAACAACAGAACAGGCACAGAGCTGATGTTAGTCCCATCAGATTTGATCACAGGTGCTCAGTGAGTCCCAGTGGAAGCTCCACAGCCTGCTGGAGCTGTTGTGAAGGGGTGGGGCAGGCATCTTTGCTGTGCTTGCTTGCTCAGGGGTTTACAGCTGCAGCAGAGCCTTGAGCAGCCCCTCTGCTCCTCTCCAGCAGCAAGGCTCCAGGTCCTCTCTGAGCCGAGACCAGCCCCCTCCGCAACCACAGCTCATTTTAGAGCCTGGGCAGGGTGGCAGACATCTCTGGCCATAGCCTCACGTCCCAGGGGCCTTTCTATTGATCCCTTCTCCCTGGTGCTCTCTACATAAGTCTCTCTCCCTCTCCAGACAGGAGCTATTAATCCACCATCTGCACCTGCCAAGGTGTGGACGCTCAGGAAATA
Organism: Equus asinus; assembly: GCF_041296235.1. Taxonomy (NCBI): domain Eukaryota; kingdom Metazoa; phylum Chordata; class Mammalia; order Perissodactyla; family Equidae; genus Equus; species Equus asinus. The sequence goes on from NC_091798.1 coordinate 6,568,661, forward strand.
CCAGATTAAGAAAAGTCCAGGGGGCCGGCCCTGTGGCTGAGTGGTTAAGTTTGCGCACTCTGCTGCAGGCAGCCCAGTGTTTCGTCGGTTCAAATCCTGGGCGCGGACATGGCACTGCTCATCAAGCCATGCTGAGACAGCATCCCACATAGCACAACTAGAAGGACCCACAACTAAGAATATGCAACTATGTACCGGGGGGCTTTGGGGAGAAAAAGGAAAAAAATAAAAAATGTTTAAAAAAAAAAAAGAAAAGTCCATAAATGATGTTCTCTTTCTCAGACTGGATATCCTATATAGGGTACATGTATTCTCTCTCTAGTTAGATAGATTCTTTCCTCACAACACAGAATCACACAGTAAATATTATTACTTTAAGGAGTTCGGTAGTCCATGACCACATCTGTATGGGATTAACTCTACTTGTACAACTTCTTTAGTGCTGAGTAAGGTCCCACCGCGAGTGTGTGCCGGATTCATTAAGCAGTCTTCTGCTGGACATGTAGGCAGTTTCCAGTTTTCTGCTTATAAGTAATACTGCAATGAACAGCCCTGTACACACACATTTGCTCATCTATCGAATTTCCTTTTGACAGTCTCAGAAGTAGAATTGCTGGGTCAAATGACATGCAAGTTTTTAAAGCTTTGGTTACACCACAGTGGTTCCAAATTGCCCTTTCAAACAGTCTATCAGTATAGACTCCAGCTGGGAATAGACAAGTATCCCTCCTCAGCTAGCAATGAGTGGTATCAATTTAATATTTTTTTAATTGTTAATTTTAAACATTGATAGGATATAATTGATATCTGAGATGGCAGCATATATTAATCATTGCCATGTTCAAGGAATGTTCAAATTATCTCCTCATTTAATTTCTCCCTGTGAGGAAGCATCAATATTCCATTTTATAGATGGATGAGGCTCTGAAGCTGGTCGAGGGTCATGTAAGATTGGGTCACTGCAGATCAGGGGACCCACAGGTCACCAGTGAGCGTGCCTGGGCCCCACTTACTGCTCCCACCACCAAAGGAGCGAAGCAGACTGGGTTCCCCATGGGTGAAGTGCTAAGGAATGTGGTACGGGGGCTAAAGACATTTTGAAAGCTTTTCATTCTTTAATCAGCACACGTCCCACTGGCAGTCTGCGAATGGCACCTTATTTTAGTGGGAGTGGGGGGAAGAATGAATGACAGTTTGCAGCTACAGGTTAGGAATTAATGGCTTTTCTTTCAAGATGGTGATTTCCACCCTTGAAACCTCCTTTGCTCTGTAGCTGCTGAGCACTGCTTGGTGCTGAGGCCTTGGTTATTCAGTCAAATGTCACATAATTGTCAGATCCCACATGATGGCATTACAGGTGAGCCTGCAAAGAAAATGGCTTTGATCTGTTCCTAAGGGAATCATTCCAAAATGATCTCCAAATTTACTTTTGGTGTCATTTTAAAACATTGTTTTTTTTTTTAATTTAATGAAAAGTTGGCAAAATAAAAAATTGGGGGGAAAGAAATGAGTACACAAAATTAAATACAATCCCACCATCTTAAAATACAATTTCTGGTTTTTGGTTCCGTCTTTTTTAGTTCTTGTTTACACATATTACTTATAATCAGTAACATATGTTATTTTATATTCTGATTTTCTTACCTAATATTGAATCAACATTTTCCTATGTTTGAATACAGCCTTCCTAATTATTGTAAATGCTTCCTTGGGACTCCATCAAATGGATGTGCCCCAGTTCGTTGTTTGACATTTAGATCATGTCCAAGATTTTGCTGTTATATATATATATATATATGACTCTTCATGTAAATAAACTCTTGCTTTTGCTTAATTAAAATAAAGTCCCAGGAGTGGGTTTTCTGGAAACATCTGTTTGGTCCATGCTATGTATTGCCAGTGTGTTTTGTAAAAGAGCTGTGTTTCAGCACAATTTCTCCAGCATTGGGTATTGTCATTAAAAAGAAAAAAAAATTTCCTTTTTAATATCTCAGGGAGCAGAAAATATAGATTTACCTATGCTCTTTTTAAATACTGATAATCATAGCATTTTCTCATTATTAATTGTAGGGACGTGAAAGCTGTGTTTAGAACACTGTCTCAGGGAAAATGATTACATATCTGAATGTCTCTTGTGTGTGGGAACTGGCATGTGGAAGTCATGGTCTCTGCTCCCAAAAGCTTTACAGGAACTGTGTACACCCTCAGTTTCTGAGAAGATGTAGAAAGTTTATTAAGAATACATGATATATGATTGAAATAGTCACTCAAGACAAAACAGGCAAGCTGTCACTGAACACATGATTAATCGTGTAACCAACAGTCCAGAGAATGGTAATTTAAGGAGTCTAGAGGGTCACTTTAGGTTGGGGTGGTCAGAGAAAGCTCTGTGCTTGGGCTCGGGCAGGGCAGGCGGGATTGTGCTGTGCCTTCAAGGTGGTTAGCGCTGTGTGGCCAGGGTAGGAAGGTAAAAGCATTTCGGCAGTGGTGCGGAGGTGGGAAAGCCCGCGATAGATAAGGTCAGAGCTGAAAGTGGCCATAGAGGTCACCCGGAGCACCGCTTCCCGAACTTTGGTGTGCCAAACTCAGCCCGCTCAATGCGGGCTCTGATTCAGCAGGCCGGGTGTGGTGCCTGGGGTTCTGTGTTTCTAACAAGCTCCCAGGTACTGCTGCAGCCCCTCCACTGAGTAGTAGGGATCTAGTCCCAGCGAGGGAAAAGGACTCCTCCAGTGTCATGAAGTTCGGCAGCAGTTTTATAAGCAGCAGGATTATAAACAGTTTGAGCTACAATTCAGGATTCTTTAGGAAATGTTGGGATATGAGGTTGGATCTGTTGGAGAAAAGTGAAGAGATGGCGTAGCAGGTGTTCTTTGTGCTAGGCACTGGACAAATTTTATCTCACTCACTCCCCACGACATCCTACGTGATAAGTAGCTTGGTTTTTATTTTCTACAAGGGACACAGCCTCTGACAGTCAAAGCAGCTTGCCAAGGTTCAAGTTAGTATTCCCTTTGAGGTCATTCCAGCCCCACACCTGTGCCCTTTTACCACGTCAGCCACACTACCTTCAGAGCTATCTAAGATGTGAAAGTGTTTGCCACAGGCATTCTGACTTTGTTTTACTTTTGCTCCACTTTGACATCTGAAACATATTTTAAAGGCTCCAAGTAATTTCCACTTATGGAAAGATGGAGGAGAAGTACTTTTCCCTATTCCTCCTGCTAAGAACGACTAACAGCCATGGAGAATATATATAAAACAAGCATAAGAAGATTATTCTGGCCCAGAGAAGAAGGCAGGCTGGCTAGAGACCTCAGGACCCAGGGAATGACACAGTAGTGACTTCTCAACAAAATCCTGCTCCCTCTAGCCAGAGGACCAGGAAAGGGGCATACTAGCAAGAGAGAAAAGTTTATATAATAACTGCTCAACTCCAGGCAAATGCCACCCCCTCCCCAAGGTGTCAGTGGAGGCGGCCTAAGGAGCAGCCGTCCCCAGGCCAGATGGGATCAATGAAGGCCTAGTGGGGAGATGGAACTCCTACTCCCACCCAGAAGCACCAAGGAGACCCTCCTCATTGCAGGTGTCAACAGAGGTCAAGTGGGGAACCTAGACATTCATCCCCACCTCGCAGTGATGAGGTAGTACCTTCCTTCTCCTGCCAGGATGGTATCAGGGTATCCAGCTAAAACAGAAGTTTTAAATAACGTCCAGAGTCTCATAATACTCAAAATATGTGGGTTTCAGTTGACAGCCACTTGTCATAACAAGAACCAGGAAAATTACAACCTGAATGAAAACAAGCCAATCAATGCCCACCAACACCAAGATGGCAGAGATGTTAGAATTATCTGGAATGAATATTAAAGCAGCCATCATAAAAATGCTTCAGTGAGCAATTACAAACATGTTTGAAACAAATTAAAAAATAGTCTCAACAAAGAAATAGAAGAGAGAAAGGAAAACAAAATGAGGATTTTTAGAACTGAAGAATACAAAAACCAAAATTAGAAAATCAGTAGCTGATATCAATAGCAGGATAGGAAGATAGAATAATAGAATAATAGAAATTACACAATATGAACAGCAGAGGAAGTAGACCAAAATGAAAAAAAGAACAGAGCTTCAGGGACCTGTGGGACTATCACAAAAGATCTAACATACATGTTACTGGAATTCCAGAAGGAGAGGAAACAGCAGGTTGAGAGATAGCTAAAATTTTCCAAATTTGGCAAAAGATATAAATCTCCAGTTTCAAGAAGCTGAGCAAACCACAAACAAGATAAACCCAAAGAAATCCACACCGAGACACAAGTTAAATTTCTAAAATCTCGTGACAAAGAAACAATCTTGAAAGAAACCAGGGAGAAGCAACATCTTACCTATAGCAAAAAAACAATTCAAATGACAGTGGATCCCTCATCAGGAACCATGGAGGGCAACAAGAAGTGACGTAACAGTTTTCAAGTGCTGAAGGAAAATAACTATTAACCCAGAATCCTATACTGAAAATATCCTTCAGAAATGAAGGGGAAATTAAGACATTCTCAGATGAAGGAAAACTAACAGAATTTGTCACCAGCAGGCCTACCCTAAAAATATTGCTAAAGGTGGGTGGGCCCCATGGCACAGCGGTTGAGTGCACATGTTCAGCTTCAGCGGCCCGGGGTTCGCCGGTTCGGATCCCAGGTGCAGACATGGCACTGCTTGGCAAGCCATGCTGTGGCAGGCGTCCCACATATAAAGTAGAGGAAGATGGGCACGGATGTTAGCTCAGAGCCAGTCTTCCTCAGCAAAAAAGAGGAGCATTGGCGGCAGATGTTAGCTCAGGGCTAATCTTTCTCAGAAAAACAAAAACAAATAAAAGTTCTTAATAACAAATTATATATATTGCTAACGGAAATTCTCTAAAGAAAAGAAATAATAAAAGAAGGAATCTTGGAACATCAGGAAAGAAGAAAGAATGATGGAACAAATAAAAAACATGGGTAAATATGATATATTTTCCTTCTACTCTTGAATTTCCTAAATTTTATAATTGAATCAAAAATTATAACACTGATGTGGTTCTAAATGTCTGTAGAGAAAATAGTTAAGACAATTATATAATAAGTGAGGGAGGGTAAAGGGACGTAAGGGGAGGTAAGGTTTCTGTACTTAACGCGAACTGGTAAAATGACAGCACGGGTAAACTGAAAAGTTATGTATGTATAAGGTAATACCTAGAACAGCCACTAAAACATCTGTACAAAGAGACACAGTCAGAAACACTATGGAGGTATATCAAAGTGGAATTCTAAAAAGATGTTCAAGTAAACTACACAAAGGCAGGAAAAATAAAACAATATAGAACAGAGTAAAAATTAAAATGACACGTTTAAGCCCTAACATATTAATAATTACATTAAATGTAATGTTCTAAACAATGATTAAAAGACAGAAATTGTCAGAGTGGATTAAAAAAAAAACACACAACCCAACTGTAAGCTGTCTATCAAAACTCACTTCAGGGACCGGCCCTGTGGCGCAGCAGTTAAGTTCGCTTGTTCTGCTTCAGGGGCCCGGGGTTTGCTGGTTTGGATCCCGGGTGCGGACCTATGCACTGCTCATCAAGCCATGCCGTGGCAGGCATCCCACATACAAAAAAGTAGAGGAAGATGGGCATGGACGTTAGCTCAGCACCAGTCTTCCACAGCAAAAAGAGGAGGACTGGCAGCAGATGTTAGCTCAGGGCTAGTCTTCAAAAAAAAAACCTCCAAATACAAGCATATAGGTAGGTTGAAAGTAAAAGGATGGAAATATATATATCTCACAAACATTGATCAAGAGAAAGCAGGAGTGGCTATATTAATATCAGATACAGTAGACTTCAGAGCAAAGAAAATTACCAGGGGCAGAGCGGGACGTTATATAATGATAAAAGGGTCTATCTACCAAGAAGAGAGAAAAATCCCAAATGCGTATGCTTCAAATGATAGATCTGCAAACAATGTGAAGAAAGAACTGAAAGGAGAACTAGACAAATCCACGATTGTTGTAAAGGGGTAGCACGAGGACGATCTTTGTGGTGCGGGAACTTGTCTCTGCATCCTGCTTGCAGTCGTGGTTATGCGAATCTATGCCTGTGATAAAATGATATGGAAGTGTGCACACAGTGTGCCAATGTCAGCTTCTTGGTTTTGTTATTGCACTACAGTTAGGTAAGATATAACTAAACTGGGTGAAGAGTACTAGAGACTTCTCTGTACTATCTGTAACTTCCTGTGAATCTATAATAATTTCAAAATAAGTTAAAAAAAGCCTCCAAGTAGCAAATCCCAGTTTTCAAATCACACCCCCACCGCCAGCTCCAAGCCAGACGTGCACATCCTGGCCCTTGTGCCCTGCTCAGCACAGGCTGGCGTATGGTGTTTCAATTCAGGCCCCCAGAGAAGCTTCATTAGCTGATTCAGTGTGGAAAAGTGGCATCGAGCAAAAACACAGGAACATGAAGAGAGGGACTTCAGAAGGCTTCAGAAACCAAAGGGACAGTGCGTGACAGCCAGGACCTTGGAGGGAAGTAGAGGCCCCCAGGTAAAAGGCAGCTGCTGGTTAAGGCTGCACATGGCGGTGGAGAGACTAAGTGACATCTTGCAGACTGCGAGGGGCAGGGCAGTGTTAGCTGTGACTTTGGTGGTGAGGAAGGCAGGCTCCCCAGCCTGCACCTGGGGAGGGTGAGCCTCTGATACCACCACGTCATTTGCATGAGTTGATTCTCTCTGTGCCTCAGCAGGACTTGTTCCTACACCTCTCAGTGCTCAACACCCCATCAGGCAACTAAAAATTGACATCTCTCTCCTTCCAGATAGTGAACTTTTAAAGTACTAGGCTATGAACAATTGAAACAAAGTGGAAAACGAAGACAACAGCAAACATTTGTTGGCTGTTTACTATGTGCCAGACCCTGTGCTGGGGATTTTAAAGCGTCTTAACTGGTTTTGAACTCTGAACTTGATACTGTTATTATCCCCATCTTACAGATGGGGAGCCTGAGGTTTGGAATGTTAAGTGACCTGCCAAAGGTTTCATGATGAAGAGTGAGGATTCAAAATGGAGTCTTCTCAAAAGAGTGACATTACACATAAACGAGGCTATATTTTGCAGTACTGATTGCAAAGCCAAAGATGAGTACTCTCTCAGGGATCCATCCAGAGGGGACTGGTTGGATGAACTATGGCACGTTTGCAAAGTGGTGTCATGTGGGGGTGTGAAACGGAACGAGGCAGGTCTCTGTGGATCACTGTGGAGTTGTTGTCGGATATATTACTAACTGAAAGAGGCCAGGGACAGAACTGCGTGTCTGTGCACTGCCTTTTATATAAAAAAAGAGGGAAAATAGAAATGTATGCACGTGTTTGCTTATATTAGAAAAGAAGCAACAGACGAATAAACCACAGGTTTACAAACCAAACAATGTACCTCGTTTCATAAGTTGACTTTGGAACCATGTAGACATTTTACAGAACTAAAAACCAAAATTAAGCCAAAAAGAGTAAAAGCTGTCTCTTAATATTGAAAATAAACTAAAAGAATGGTCTTGTATACAAAATTGATGGCGTCATCTCACAGAGAATTGTTTCAAGTGACTTCGAAATGCAGTAATTTGTACATTGCAAGTGGGACAAAGAGACACAAAGAACCGCAAATAAAACCTACGCTGCATTCAGTAATCTTGTTGTTGGTAATAAAAATAGTATTATTTTGAAACTATTATATATACTAATATACATATTTAACCATAAAATTCTATTAATGTCTTTGGGAAACAAGGTTTTCATTGTAAGGTGTATGTATAAAATCTTGGAAATTAAGTAAAATCTTGTCATCATTAACGAGAATTGGAAACAGCGGTATAAAGTATGTGCTTTATTCTGGAAGTAATTGCCTTAATGTGCTCAGGACAAACCGCAGCCGCACACCAGATCTCCTGCCTCAGGTCAGACCCTCCTTCCAGCCTCCCTCGGAGCCAGCATTTCCCCGCAGGCCCAGGCCTTCCTCTCTGCACGCGATAGTTCAGGCAGATGTTGGTCCGATGCATGGGGGTAAAGAGGCATTTCCATGGCTTCTGCGGCCCCAAAGCGTGTCTGGAGGATGTGCCCTGGGGTCTCCTCATTTTCCCGATCACCTCCTTCCCCCAAGTGCAGGCGCCAGCTGCTGCTCCTGTGTGCAGGCCGCAGTGCTGTGGGGCACCCAGGAAGCCTAAGGCCTCAAAGAACTGAGTCGTTTGGATTTTGTACGTCCAGCCTCCAGAACTGTGAGAAAAGAAACTTCTGTTGTTTAAGCCCCCAGTCTGTGGCTGCCCCAGGAGACTAATGCGCTTACTAAGGAGGTCACCAAATGCTGGTCATCACGTTTGTCAGGCCTTACCTCTTGTTTCAAAAAGCTTTGAGCCAACACTTAAAAATCCAGAGACCTTACATAGAACTCAGATTTCTAGTTTCCTTTGAAAAATCAGAACATCTGCCAAACCTGGGCCATTCCTGCTTGGCCACAGGTGGCTGGAGCAGAGTCGTGCCCCGCCCCCCACCCCCCCACCTCCCGTTGGCCACAGATCCCACAGCCAACTCAGTGCCTGTCGAGGCACATATGTGACAGACGAGGTGCTCCACCCATGCATGCATTTGCTTTACTCAGCAGGGGACCAGCTTGTCCCCAGGAGGCATTTGAGTTTCTGGTCTTTGCTCCAGTACGTCAAGGACCAAGGCTGTACCTCCTCCTGTCCCCATGCCCGCCTCCAGTCCATGTCCCTCACTTCAGCTGTCACCACCACCCACTGAGATTCCAGTCTGTTGCCTGTGCTCAGGCCACTTGACCCTGAGCCTTGCTCTTCCTCTGAGAGGTAGACGTCCCCCCTGCATGGACCTGGCTGGCCCCAACCAGTGCCTGTGCCCAGCTCCCGTGTTTCTTCTGCTCCCGGGGCCTGCCCAACAGTGGGCAGGATATTGGCCTCCAGGCCAGCCCTCCTGACCCATCCCACTGCCTACCATGTCCCAGAGCCAGCAGTTGACCCTTGCACCAAAGGTAGGTAGAGTTTTAAAAATTATCATTTTAAAACTCAAGAGCAGTAAACTGCCCTGTCTGTCCAACTTAGCGGTTTCTCTTACACTTCTGTCTTCCTGCCCCACCCAAAAAATACCCGCAGTGGGAGTAGTATGGGAAATTGTAGAATAAGCAAAACAGAGAAAAAAATGTGAATCATTTTATCCTTCCAAAGAAAAGATGATAGGAATTGAGGATGTGTTCAGAGTTCCAGGTGGTACCAGCCTGAAATGTCCTTCCTGAGATGAGGTGTTTTTCCTTCTTATCTTTTCAAATATACACTTCATAACATACAAATGGCCGTGTCCAAGTTATGAAGCATAATAACGTAACGCCCGAGGGCCTGTTTCCCCAGCTGAGGGCACCAGTGGAAGCTTGCAGCTCCCTGCTCCTGACTCAGCCCTTTCTGCTGCCTGCCCTGCCTCGGGAGACTGTTATCCTGAATTTTATCATTCCCCTTTCCCCTCTTCTTTTGAACTTTTTATTTGGAAATAATTTCAAATTCACAGAAAAGTTGTATAAGTAAAAAGAGAACAAAGAACACCCATATAGCCTTTACTCTGACTCACCTATTATTAACATTTTACCCCAATTTCTTCATCATTGATCTTGTCCTCTCCCTCTTTCTCCCTCCCCCCTCCACACACACACACACACACACACACACACAACCACACACACACACACACGTACTTATATACATACACGTAATTTTTTTGAACCATTGGAGGCTGTCACAATATGTCACCTATAAATGCTTCAGTGTGTATTTATTTCCTGATGATCACAATATTCTTACATAACCACATTACAGTTTTTAACTTCAATAAATTGACCTATTAATGCCATTTATAGCATTTTTTCCTCCAGTACCTGATCCAGCTATGTCTCCTTAGCATGGCTTAACCTGGAATTTCCACAGGCTTTCTTTGTCTTTCATAATGTTGGCATTTTATGAATTCATCTCTCCCTCCCTTTCCCCCTCTTTAGAAAACAGAATGCTCCTTGCTTTGAGTTTGGGTGGTTGTCTCCTGAATCTCAATGTGCTCTTCCTGATGGCACATTGTGTTTGTAAGCTCACTCGTGATGTTGCACGTAGCTGGGATCCATTCGTCGTCGTTCTGTGCACTGCCCCAGTGTGTGCACACACTACCACTTACATGCATGGTGATGGACAGTTGGGTTTCTCCAGTCTTTTGTCACTGTGGACAGTGCTGCTGGGAACATCCCTGCACATGTCTGTTGGCACACGTGTGGGAGTTTCTTTAGGGTTTATCCAGCATGGGTGTTGCTGGGTCATCAACTATGTGAATGTTTGACTTTTCGAGATAATTCCAATAGTTTTCCAAAGTGGATGTAGTCACTTATCCTCCACTAGCAGTGAGTAAGAGTTCCTGTGGATTTTTAATTTTTTGGCCACCTGGTGTATAAATATTGTGTGAATTATTGTCTCATGATGGTTTTAATTTGCATTTCTCTGATTACTAATGGTATCGAGCATCTTTTCATGTTTTCTGAGGATATGTGTGCCATTTCCTGTGAAATAGTGGTAGTAATGATAATAATACTAATAGTATCACCTCTTGTTATACCTGACCACGTGTGAGAAACTGTTTTGAGCGCACACATCATTTAATCATAAAAGCAGCCTAAGGAGGTAGGTACTGTTGTTACCCTTTTCTCTGTTCGTGTGTTTTGCTCATTTTCCTGTCAGATTATCTGTCTTCTTTACTCCTTTACACGTTCTGGGATTTTTTAGCTAGTTCTTTTGGACACTACCTGGCAGGGGAAGGGGGTGCCCACAATGCCATGGAGGTAGAAGTCCAGGCCCTCCACTCTGCCTCTGCTGACACCAAGGGGGCCTCCCCGTGACTGTGGGCCAGGATGGGAGTCCCGGTTCCCTGTGGGCTCCAGCGATACCTGAAGTGACGCCTCATTACAGGCTTGCTCAGATGAAAGTCCTGGCTCCCTACTTGGCCATCTCTGATACCACCCCAGCAGGGGTGTTGGGCACCCCCTTACTTGTGGCCTGTGAGGGTGGAATCCAGGCTCCCCACTCAGCCCTTGATGGCAGGTGTGAGAGTGGATCACCGTTTGTTTGGCTGGAGTAGAGTGGTGATTGCTTAAACGTCCTCTGTCATGCCAGGGGCCATTTTCCTGGGCCCTGGGCTGGGGACAGCAAGCTTTTCTTGGGCTCTTTTGGTCTGTGCTCATTGGCATTTTCAGGTTGCTGGATTCTTCAGCTCCAAGTCTGGAATGTATGAGGCCAAAAGGAGACCCAGGAACTTATCACCTTGTTGTTCCTTGGGTCTCGAGGTACCAAGCTTGTCTGTCTTCTACTCTGCACCGTGAGTCTTCTTATCTTTCATATAGAGTTGTTTTATATATAATGCCCAGGGCTTTTCTTTGTGCTTAGTGGGAGAAATAGGAAAGTGTGTCTACTCTATCTTCCCAGAAGCGGAACCTGTGAGAATTCTTTATGTGCTCTAAATACTAATCCTTAGTCAAGGTGTAATGTTACACCTATTGAATATATCATTTCTCAGTTTGTGGCTTTTTGCAAAGTTTCTTTATGGTATTTTGACATCTGATTTGTCAGATGTTCTTGATTTTAATGTAGTTGCACTTATCAATCTTTTCTCTTTTTTATTTTTAGGGTTAGTGTTTTTTGTTTCTTGTTTAAGAAATAATTGCTTATCCCAAGTTTAGAGAGATAATCTCTCATAGTTTATTCTAAAATTTTTAATGTTTTCTTCTCATGTTTAAGTTCTTAATCTGCCTGGAAGTGATTTTGGTGTGTATTATGGGGTAGAGGTCCAATTTCTTTCTTTTTTTCCTTTTCTTTCTTTTTTTTTTTGTTTTGTTTTTAGTGAGGAAGATTTACCCTGAGCTAACATCATGCCACTCTTCCTCTATTTTTTAGTGTGTGGGCCACCAGCACAGCATGGCCACTAACAGAGCAGTGTAGGTCTGCACACGGGAATTGACCCCAGGCCACTGAAGCGGAGCATGCCAAACTTAACCACCAGGCCACTGGGACTGGCCCCAATTTCATATTTTTAAACAGCCTCATTGAAGTCTAAATTGCTGTACAATGAAGAAGATATTTAAAGTGTATAATTTGATGTTTTCACATATGTATAGATACATTCATGAAACCATCACTACACAAAAAAAAAATCCATCTCCCCAAAAGCTTCATCCTGCTCCTTTGTAACCCTTCCTCCCTGCATCTCCCACCTTCCCTTTGTCCCTGGGCCACCACTGATGGGCTTTCTGCTGCTATAAATTAGTATGTATTTCTGAGATTTTTATATAAATACAATCATACAGTCCATACTATTTTTGTTTGGTCTGGTTTCTTTCATTCAGCATAATTATTTTGAGACTCATGCATGTTGTAACATGTATCAGTAGTCCACTCTTCTTTATTGCTGAGTGCTGTTCCATTATACGCCTGCAACACAATTTGTTTACCCATTCACTTGTTGATGGACATTTGGGTTGTTTCCACTTGGAGATTGTTACAGATAGAGCTGCTATGAACATGTGGGTCCAAGACTCTGTAGGGAATGTTATTTCATTTCTTTTAGGTATAAATACCTTGGAGTGGAATGGTTGATCATATGATAGATGTACGATTAACTTTTTAAGAAATTGCCAAATTGTTTTCCAAAGTTTTACTTTTCTACCAGCAGTGTATGAAAGTTCCATTTGCTCCATGTCCTCACCAGCACTTGGTATGGTTAGCCTTTTTCATTTTAGCCATCCTAACAGGTATGTAGTGGCATCCCATTGTGATTTTAGTTTCCATTTCCCTAATGACTAATGATATTGGGCATCTTTTTATGTGCTTTTGTATATAACTTTTACTTAAATCAGTATTTAGTATTATATCATTAAGTCTATGCCAGTATTACTCATAGTTCAGAATGTGTGCTGGTCTCTTTGTTTTGCGTGAAGTTAATATTTGCTTGGGATTTGTGGTTGCTTCATTTGTCCATGTGCGTATCTTTTGCCAGCTCTTCCCACACTGCCATCCCATGGCATTCTCTGTTCATCTTACTCTTTCATTGCTTTGAGGGAGCATAGCCCCCAGAAGTTTCCTCAGGTTACATAGTGGTATAGTGGGGGAAAGCATGGCAGTGACCCCTGACTCTTTAGTAATGCTGTTCCAATGCAGAGTGGTTGCCGTTTATACTTGGTAACTGTCATTATCCTGGGATGTTTCAACTTTAATTTGGAGAGTGCCTTATCTTTTTTCCTGTATTACTTTTCCTATTTTCTGGATTGCGTGTCTGTTTTTTTCTTGGTTTGCCCTCATTTTGATGGAGAACAACCTTCAGTAAGGTGCATTAAAGAAAAGTAACATTTTTGACATCTCTTATGTCTGCAACTATGGTTATTTTGCTCAACATTTCATTGGTAATTTGGCTGGGTCTAGAATTCTAGATTAGAAAGCATATCCCTTCAGAATTTTGAATGAATCCCTCAGTGTCTCCTTGCTTCCAGTGTTGTTGAGAAGTTTAAAACTTTTATGGTCTTCTCTTCATCCCCAGTGTTCGAAAGGGACCTATTATGCTGGGTACTCAGTGGATCGTTTCAGTTAGGAAATTTATACCCTTCAGTTCTGGGAAATTTTCTGGAATTATTTTAGAGGATGACTTCCTCTTCTCCTTTTTTCTCTGTTTTTTTCTTCCTGAAACTCTTATCATTTGGATGTTGGACTGCCTTCTCATTTTCTTCTCTTTGCTGTTCTACTTTCAATCTCTTTATTTTTGCTCTACTTTCTGCGATGTTAACTCTACCCTCTAACCATTTTAAGGAGTTTTTGATTCCGCTGTTGTGATTTTAATTTCAAAAAGCTCGTTTTTAAATAAACTCTTTATTTTAGAATAGATTTTGATTTACAGAAAAATTGCGAAGATAGTACAGAGAATACCAGTATACCCCACACTCAGTTTCCCCTATTATTAACATCTTACGTTAGTATGGTACATTTGTTATAATTAATACACCAATATTGATACATTATTATTAACCAAAGTTCATATTTTATTCAAATTTCCTTAGTTCTTCCCTAATCTTTTTTCTGTTCCAGGGTTCCATGCAGGATACCATGTTACATTTAGGTGTCGTATCTCCTTAGGCTCCTCTCATCTGTGACAGTTTCTTAGACTGTCCCTGTTTTTGATGACTTTGATGGTTTGAGGAGTCATGGTCGTGTGTTGTATAGAATGCCCCTCGACTTGGATTTGCTTGATGTTTTCCTGTGGTTAGACTAGGGCTGTGGATTTCCAGGAAGCAGACCACAGAGGTGAAGTACCATTCCCATCACATACGTTTAGAGATGAGATTTTTAACTCTTCAGCCAGGAGCCCAAACATAATCCAAGAGCTTAGAAAAATGTATCTCGGTAGAATGGGGATCCTTTGAGAGCAGCCTGTGGCCAGTGTTTCAGAGAACCATTAGGCATCGTGTTCTCCATAGAAGATTCTGCATGAGAAATTTCTTTCAGAATTTCGTGCCAGGAAAAGCCCTGTCTTCCCAGAGGGACTGGCCTGCTTCCTCTGTGTTATGGCAAGAGCTTTGTAATGCATCTTATTTCCATTTTCGCCCAAGCTGCCAGGAAGCATTGGTTAAAACAGATGCCGTATCATATCAGCTTTTTTAGTCCTTCGGACTGGCTTCCGCTTCTTTCTCAAAGTCATGATTTCTAGTTTGTACATATATAGTGATAGATTTATAGCCTATCTACCTCTGTATCCCTTTTATGGAAAGAGGTAAGTTTTAATTAAATTAATTTTAAAGTTTATAAACATTTTACATTTACATGTCCTTTCCTTGTGTTCTTAAAATATCCAAAGGGACGGTGTAACATGAAATATTTATGCAAATTGATCTGGCTGCAACTTCTAAGCTTCATACCTAAGGCCTGAGTAAGTGAGTACAACTTCCTGGAGAACAGGAAGGCATTTCAGCCCTGGCTGCCCTTTCTGTTGGCAGCTGTGTCCAGACTGTTGCAAGCTGGCATTCTCCACTCACCTCCTTTGCCATCACTGTGGACCAGGGGAGAAGTGAATTATTCTGGGGTTTCACCCTGCTTAGAATAAGAACCAGACCTTGGATATGCTGAGACATCTTCCTGGAGAGTTCAGAGTGGACTAGCATCCATTCTGTTGACAGCAGGTAAAGAGGGGGAGGTGTTTCATCCCCGTGTTGTAATGGCAGAACTGAAGTCCCCTTAACCAGCTCATCCTGTGAGTTCTGACTCCTGCCGTGTTCCATCCCTTGAGTTGCAGTTATTGGCCACTTCCTCTGAGCCAAGACGTGCAACGAAGTGCTTAAAAACGTGCGCTTTGGAGCTAGACTGCCTGGTTCATATCCCGTCACCACTCATCATGTACTTGCCTACTGTGTGACCTTCAGCAAAGTTACTTAACCTCTCTGTGCCTCAGTTTCCTCATCTGTAAAGTAGGAAAAGTAATAGTATCTACTTCCCAGAGTTGTTATGAGGACAAAAAGATTAAATATGGGAAAAGTGCTTAGAACATATAGAAAGTACTCATAAATGTTAACCATTATTATTACTACTTTTTTTGTATTATTGTTACCATTATTGTTATTGCTATAGGGACTACACTGGAACCTCCTAATTGTCACATTCCAGGGACTTTTCTGCATCTTGTACTGAACTTGTTCCATGGGCATCTCTAGCTCAGACACCACTGTTTTCTCATTGCACCCTGCTGCTCTCATGACCGCTGTGCCCTCTCCTCCCCTCCCCTCCCCTCCGCTTCCCACACTTCATCCACCCTCGTGGTTCTAGGCTCTCCCATGATCTGATGCTCGCCAGTTGCATCCCAGCCTTTTCCTCTGGGCACTGGTGCTCTACATCCAGCTCATTGCCAACCTCTCCACCCTTCTTCCCCACCTCAGAGTGGCATCTAGCATCCTGCCGGAGGATTCAGGCTGCTGAGTCAAAGTTTTTCCTTCATTCTTCCATTCACTCATTCGTTTATTCATCCAGTAGTGCCTCAGACTCCTTCCCCCTTTGAGGTTCACAATTGGCCCCCAATTCTGGAGCTCTGTCAGACCATCCTTCACACCCTTGATTCAGGCCACTTGTGGTTCTCCCCATGAACAAAATATTTAGCCCACTTAATCTAAAATCCAGCCTTTCTGAATTACAGTTCGGTGTGACCTCACCAGTCATATCCCAGGTTGTGCGGTGGATATTTCTGACATCTCAGCAACACTTGGGACCTTGCTGGTGATGGATGGGCCCAGGGAGCCTGTGGCCCAAGGAACACAGTCTAGTGCTTGCGGAAAGCTCAATGGCTTGGCGCTGCCCATGTTGGAAACTGAGTGCTGGGGTCCTGGGTAAATCTCAGACAGAGTTGGCAGGGTCAGGAAGAGGTCAGACCAGGACACTGGGACTGTCTCTGGTGACCTCAGTTTTTCGAGGACCAGCCCTGACTATGGGCACACCATTATTGGTGTCAAAGGCTCAGTATCCCCACCTAACACCTGATGCCACCCACATGTGGCTCCAGGTTTACTGGGACCCAGAGACAAATGTGTATGTGCAAGTGAAGGAAAAAAGTTCTTTCTTTCTTGTGATCCAGTGTGATGATGGGGCGGGGGTCCCCATGGCCTGGCCCAGGTAGGAACCACAGTGACTGACAGGAGGAATGCCTAATATTGGAGGAGGTGGAAAGGAGGCCTACTGGGAGTATCAGGAAGGTACCAGAGGCAGTGCTCTCTTGTTTGGAGCATCAGTTGGAAGCGAGTCACCACGTTCAGTGCCTGTGCCCTGCGCCCGGCGCTTTTGAGGCAGAGGTGGCCTCAGTGTGGCACCTGAGACTTGACTGCTTGCCCCTCTGGCGTGGTAACCCACAGTCTGGCAGCTGAGGCTGCCATCACAGAATACCACAGGCTGGGTGAATGGAAATTTATTTTCTCGCAGTTCTGAAGGCTGGAAGTTCAAGATCAGCGGGCCAGCAGGGTTGGTGGCTGGTGAGAGCCTCTCCTTGGGTTGCAGGCAGCCATCTTCTCGCTGTGTCTTCCTCACCTGGCTTTTCTCTGTGCGCAGAGGGAGAGAGGGAGAGCTCTGGTGTCTCCTCTTCTTCTCAGGCCACAGTTCTCTCAGATCAGGGTCCCACCCTTATGACTTCGTTTAACCTCATTTACCTCCTTAAATTGAGGCCCTGTCTCCAAATACAGTCACGCTGGGGCTGAGGGCTTCAACACATGAGTTCTGAGGGAACGCAGTTCAGTCCATAGCACCCACTGCCCTCCCAGCACGTCCCTGTCATGACGTGTGACCTGCTGCTGCTGAGCCAGCCCCCTGCTCCCCGCCTCTCATGTGCAGGGCTGCATGATGTGTGGCTTGGTCCGCCCCCGACAAATGTCCACTGAGTCAAAACCAAACGAGTCCTTCTAGGTGAATGAAAGCTAATTTTGTTTGAAGAATGTTTTAAGGTTTTCCCAACCCCCTCTTGCTAGTATTGAGACACCCTGGGGTGCTGCAAAACCAGCCCGAGCCACACTCCTGTACACCTTTCACCCCTGCCCTGCTGTGGTTTCTCTCATAGTTGAATTGGAAACAGACCAGATTCCAAAACAAATCCTCAAGTTTCCACATGCAGGAGAAGGGCTTAAATTGCACTTGCCTAAGTGGTGGTGGTCACATTCACACTGACGGCTCAGACCTGAGAAAGTGTGTTCTGGGACCTGTGAGAGAAGTAGCTTTTAGATTAGCAGTGGCCTGTGGCCTGATGTGACTGCAGGCTGTGGCCTTAGCTGTGGGGTTTGGTCCCTCTGAGGAAGGCCTGCCGAGAGCGGGTGGTGCTCAGCTCGCCTGCCCGGGGAGATGGCCGACTTGGCGGCTCTATTTTGGAAGGCCCGGGAGCCTTCACCTCTGGCCCCCGTGGCTCCAGATGTCAGATCCACCAGACACCTCTGGCCCACTCAGGTCTGGACGGGCCAACAGAGAAAGTTCATTCCTTGAAGTCGCCTCTCTAGGACCCTCGACATGTGGGGGCTGCCAGGGAGCCTGGCAGGGCTGTGGGGCCCGAGGGCTGGTCTCCAGAAGATGCTCCTGTGGAGGCACTTTATGCCAGTGTGGGGGTCATGCGCAGGAGGGGTGGTGCTGCTGGCCTTCAGACTCTAGATGACCATGTGGACAGAGCCCTGCCGTGAGCCAGGAGTTCCTGCTTGCCGATGGCTCCCTCCAGGATCTGAGTTTGCTAGATTACAGTAGCCCTGAATCCACCACAGAGTGAACTCCCTGCCTACTGAGCTGGGAGGAGTGGTTCCTGTGGGCTGCGTCCATCAATCGGTAGGGAGGGTTTATGGTGTGGAAGGGATTTCCAAATTTCTTGGGCTCCAAGATCCACAGAATGTTCAGCAAAGGGTCCTGGAGGTCATCTCCTCACCCTCACTGGGAGGGTCAGGGCCACCATTCGTTCAGAGCCAGTCCCTGTGCAATGCCAGGAAACAGGGATCCCCAGCCAGATGGAGTCCCTGCCCTTAAGGAAGTTATGTTTTGGTGAGAGACCTACAGTTAAAGGTTTACCTGCATAAACCAACAGTTAACGGTTTTCCTGACAGATACCAACACTTACGTGGTGCTTACTAAGTGCCAGGTACTGTTCTAAGCACTTTACATGAATTAAGTCGTTGCATCCTTTCAATAACCCTGTGAGGTTAGCACTACTATTATCACCACTTTACAGATGAGGAAACTGAGGCACATAGAAGGTTAGTAACTCAACCAGCGTCAAAGGATAGTGAATGTTGGAGCTGCTGTGCTGCAGATAGCCTGGCCCCGGCCTCTGTGCTCTTCACCCCCAAGCTAAACACGCCTCAGGAGCTCCTGTAGGGAGTTGGGGTCTCTGAGGGGAAAGTGGCTGACATGCCAGGCGTGTGTGTGCAGAGGTGGGGAGGCCCGTGGGGAGCAGGGACCGATCCAGTGGGGCTGGGATCATGACACCATTACCTGGTAGCCAGTGAGTGGAAATAGAGGTGGAAAACAGCCAAAAGTGGCCTTTTTTGGCTTGTACAGTGTTACAAAATTATTTTTTTATATTGTGGTAAAATACACATAACGTACCATTTTCCATTTTAACGTTTTAAAGTATATAATTCACTGGCATTAAGTACATTTACAACATTCTGCAAACGTCACCTCTATTTAGTTCCAGAACATTTTCATCACCCCAAAAGGAAGCCTGGTACCCATTAAGCAGTTACTCCCTATTTCCTTCTCCCCTAGCCCCTGGCAACCACTCATTTGCTTCTTTCTGTATAAATTTACCTGTTCTGGATATAAATTTACCTATTCCATATAAATGGAATCACACAATGTGTGGCCTTTTGTGACTGGCTTCTTTCCCCTTACATAATATCAAGGTTCACCCATGTTGTAGCGCAAGTCAGTACTTCATTCCTTTTTATGGCCAAATAATCAAAATATTTATTTTTACTCAGAATGCCTTTCTGAGACTCATAAACGCCTCCTTTTGCTCAGTCACTCCCAGTCTTTGCGGTCTTGCTCCCGGCCCGAGCCACACACTGCTGTTACCTGCCTGCATTTCAGTTTCCATCTGTGGTTTAGAAGAAGCATTTGGGCCAGATTTTTACGGATCCTGAATGTGGTTCTGAGGGTTTAGCCTTTGTCTAAGCGAGGGGCTGCCTGATGCCTGAGTCCCCCTCCTGTGTGCGGAGCCGTGTCCGCACTGGGTGACCCCGCCACAGGCTGAGGCTGACTGTCCCTGGGTGGGAGTCCGTGCAGGTGGGTCGTCCTTCTGGACAGTTTGTAGCTGAGACAGGAGGAGAGAAGTCCTCCTCCCGGGGCCCGGACCAGCTTGAACTGTGAGATCGGCAGGGGCTGGAGAGGAGGGGAGAAGAAAGCCATGAGGATGAGGGGCAGACCTTTGAGTTCTGGGGAACGCCACTGTGTCTTTCAGAAATCTCTCCCTCCCTCTGTCTGTCTCTCTCTGTCTCTGTCTCTCTGTCTCTCTCTGCTTAAGCCTGCAAGCTCAGTGGGACGGTGGAGGAGAGTGAGAGAAAAATTATGACAGATAATTAACTGGTCCAAAAGGGATTGAAGGTGGTGATTTTTGTTAAAGTGAAGCTTATTGAGACATAATTTACATACAGTAAAATTCACCCTTTTAGGTGTTCAGTTCTGTGAGCGTTTGATGTACAGTTTTTATCGTGGTGAAATGTACGTAACATAAATGGACCATTCTAACCATTAGTGTACGGTTCAACAGCATTAAGTCCGTTCACCGTGTTGTTTAACCCTCACCAGCATCCACGTCCAGAACTTTTTCATCTTCCCCAACTGAGACTCTGTACCCATTAAACACTAACTCTCCATTCCCCACCCCACCGCCCCAGCTCCTGGGAACCTCTGTTCTACTCTCTGTCTCTGTGAATTTGACTCCTCTAGGGACCTCATATAAGTGGAATAATACAATATTTGTCCTTTTTGCCTGGCTTATTTCACTTAAGCATAATGCTTTCAAGGTTCATTCATGTTGTGGCATGTGTCAGAATTTCCTTCCTTCTTAAGACTGAATAATATTCCATTGTGAATTTTTACCACATTTTGTATCTGTTGATGAGTACCCACGTGGCCTCCACCTTTAGGCTCTTGGGAATGATGCTGCTGTGAACAAGGGTGGACACATATCTGTTTGATTCCCTGCTTTCAGTTCTTTGGGGCATGTACCTATGGGTAGAATTGCTGGATCATATGGTAAGGCTGTGTTGAATTTTTTGAGGAATCACCATACTGTTTTCCAGAGTGGCTGGATCAGTTTATATTCCCAGCAGCAGTGCACAAAGGTTCCAGCTTCTCCACATGCTTGCCAGCGCTTGTTGCCTCCAGTGTTTTGATAACAGCCATCCTAATGGGCGTGAACTAGTATCTCACTGTGGTTAGTTCTGTGAATCGGACAAATGTGTACAGTCATAGAACCGTTAGATGGTTATTTGGGGGGATAAAATTGAGGTACACAGATGTAGTTTCTAGAAAGCTCCCTCTTGGACAGTGAGAAAGGGGTTTGTGAGGGAGGAGATGGGGCAGGAGGTGGCTGGAGCCACCCAGACGGAAGATGGGAAATGCTGCTGAGCGGTGGTTCGGGGAGTGGAGAGTTGTGAGCATCTGCATCCTTGGGCCGTCATGTACACAACTAGCCACGGGTGTGGGAGAGAGACGAGGGTCCTAGGTGTGTCTGTGTTTGGAGCTGGGTGACTGCTTTCAGCCGCACCTCGCCACCCTCCCCACATCGCAGTCTCCTTATTTTGTGTCGTTGACAGTTCGTGGGCTTTGTTTCCTGCTTCACACCCGGCTCTGTGTGTGATAGAGCCCTGCTTCTTGCGCTGATGGGATCTCTCTGGAGGGAGATCTGGTGAGGAGGTCTGTGGAGAGCTGGACGTGTTTGCAGCACTGTTCGCTGGTTGCTCGTGTGTTGCTGACCCTGCTGAAGCAGGGGGTTCCTCGGACATCATTTCTTCATTCTGAAGCCTGGCAGGGCAGATGCCATGTGCTTCCTCATCTGCTGTCAGGGACTCCGGAACTCCTGCCCCATGCTGTCTTAGTGATGTCCATTACGAGTCGTGGGTGATATGTGTACTGCAAACTCTGTGCGCCATTTTGTCTAAACCAGTGGTGCCTACTCTGCAATTTGGAGTTTGAGGATAAGAAAATCAAATCAGTTCAAGATTTCGATGATAGATCGAAGATGTTGCATTTTAGAGCAAATGTTGAAAATAACTTGGCGTCTGATGGAGATGGAGATGAGGGGGAGGAAGAGAATACTGTATTCTGCCTGGAATTATCTCTAGAAATCATCACACGGAACAGAATTGAAAGGCCATGGACAGACAGGATGAAGGGAAAGTTAGAAGCCAACAGATCGTTGTGGGTAGGGCTTGAGAACAAATAGACGTTTCTAGCTGTGAGACCCTGGGTAGGTCACTTAACCTCCCTGAAACCACAGTGGAACAGACTTGAAAACTCGGAAATAAAACCACACATCTATGGACAGCTAATCTTCAACAAAGGAGCCGAGAACAAACAATGGAGAAGAGAAAGTCTTTTCAGTAAATGGTGTTGGGAAAACTGGACAGCCACATGCAAAAGAATGAAAGTAGACCACTGTCTTATACCATACACAAAAAGTAACTCAAAATGGATTAAAGACTGGAATGTAAGATCTGAAACCATAAAACTCTTAGAAGGAAACACAGGTCGTATGCTCTTTGACATTGGTCTTTGCGGTATCTTTTTGAATACCATGTCTATTCAGGCAAGGGAAACAAAAGAAAAAATAAAGTGGGGCTACATCAAACTAAATAGCTTCTGCACAGCAAAGGAAACCATCAGCAAAATGAAAAGACAACCTACTAATCGGGAGAAGATATCTGCAAATCATATATCTGATAAAGGGGTTAATATCTAAAATATATAAAGAACTCATACAAATCAACAAGAAAAAAAAACCTGATTAAAAAATGGGCAGAGAATCTGAACAGACATTTCTCCAAGAAGATATACAGATGGCTAACAGGCACATGAAAAGATGTTCAACATCACTAATTATTAGAGAAATGCAAATCAAAGCTACAATGAGATATCACCCATGCCCATCAGAATGGCTATAATTAACAAGACAAGAAATAGCAAGTGTTGGAGAGGATGTGGAGAAAAGGGAACCATCGTACACTGCTGGTGGGAATCCAAACTTACAACCAGTGTGGAATACAGTGTTGAGATTCCTCAAAAAATTGAAAATAGAACTACCATATAATCTAGCTATTCCACTTGTGGGTATTTATCCAAAGAACATAAAAGCACTAATTTGAAAAGATATATGCACCCCTATGGTCATCACAGTATTATTCACAATAGCCAAGACTTGGAAGCAACCTAAGTGCCCATCGATGGATGAATGGATAAAGAAGATGTCATGTGTGTGTATACACACACACACACAGACACACACACACAGACACACTAGAATATTACTCAGCCATAAAAAAGATGGAATCTTGCCATTTGCGACAACATAGATGGACCTTGAGTGTATTATGCTAAGTGAAATAAATCAGACAAAGACAAATAGGATTTCATTCATACATGGAAGATAAAACAACGACAAACAAACAAACACAGATATAGAGATTAGATTGGTGATTACCAGAGGGAAAGAGGGGAGAGGGGAGGATGGAGGGTAAAGGGGCACATGTGTATGGTGACAGATGGTAATTAGAATTTTGGTGGTGAACATGATGTAATCTATACAGAAGTTGAAATAGAATGATGTACACCTGAAACTTATGTAATGTTATAAAGCGATGTGACCTCAATAAAATATAAAAAAAGATGCATTGTTTCTGTGAATCTCCTTTACATTCTCAAGTGTGCCTTCCACCTGGTCCTGCTCACCGTGGCCCGTTTCTCACACGCGGGCCTCTTTGCCTTGGTGTGTTTGAAGCACCCTTTGAGCTTCCTTTGGCTGTTGGCTTCTAACTTTCCTTTCATCCCACCTGTCCACAGGCTTCATCGCCATGGCCTGGAGTTATCTCTACTTCAACAAAAACATCTGGCTTTCCCTGAAATAGCTCCTTTCAATTTGCCAGTTACCATTTTAAGTGCTTTATCTTGTTTGTGACACAGGAAGGGCCTCTCCAAACCCCTGCCCTTTCTGTTCATCCAGCCTGCACGCATCACCTGAATATAACTGTCCTAATTTTGCAGCTTTCTGAACGCTGAACATTCCCACATCCTAAGAACATTCAAGGTTGTCCAGTTTCCTAGAGTGTTTTCAAAATTATGTGACTGAAGTTTTCAGTAGTCAAATTTGGTACCACATTTATGACCTAGATTTACAATGGATTGCACGTACACATCACTTTAACTAACTGTTGTCCTGTAGGTGTGCAGAAAGTGACCAGGTCGTTTCCGACAGTGTTAGCTCCCTAAGACATCATGATGTGAGGGCAGAAGTTTTTGCCATCTTTCACAGGTCTAGGAATACGCAGTTGACATATCTGGCTGTTGGGATTCTTTTTTAAGCAAAGTCCCTCCCCTGCCGCCATCCCCTCCACCATCACTGCTGCCCAGCGCGGTGGACACTTGGGGGTTGAGCTTCTGCTCACCAGCTCAGATTGCTGCCAGCTTTCCTTATTAATGTCAACTTTTACATCTGCACTTAACTTACTTGTCCTGACATTTCTCTATGAACAAAATTATACCAATTTCGCATAATTGGAATGAGGTGGGAAGTAAATGAATAAATTGACTGATATCATATTGTTGAAATTTTAGGAGCACATTTTTATACAGTTCAGTAATTTTTTGGAAGTCAGATTGCCAGATCCATATGGTAACTCCTTACCTGGCAAAGTCGTCTCCATTCGTTTGTGTTTTCAACCCACGACTACTGGATGCTCGCTGGGCTCACTGTGCTTAGCACAGGGGATCCATGCCAGAGTGTGACATCTGAAGGGCACCTCCTCTGGGCTGGACCCCTTACAAATATGTACTGTTATCTTCAGAAAGAAATAAACTATTGTTTCTGGCCCCGTGTTGCTTACAGTTTGGGGAGCCCGACACAGAAGCAGTCATAGTGTCACATGGTCATCGCTAATAGTCTCCTGTACAAGGTCCACCAGAAGAGGCAGTAAGGAGCTCTGATTGGGTAAGTCAGGAAAGACTTCACAGAGCGGGCTCCAGAGCCGGCCTCAAGTGAGACCCTGTCCTTGTTCTTTCAACAAACTGCTCTTAGTTTGTTTGGCTATTTTGCTTTGCTTTATTTTTAATATATTTGTCATTAGATCATCCCCAAACAGAAAGAAGTCCGCTGTGCAGCTTCACACTTCCTTTGGAAGTCTCATGCCTAGCACAGGTTGGTGCCCCGTAAACATGTGCTGGCATAGAGCAGCAAATGGGCATCACTGAGTCCATATTCCTTTTTCTTGTGTGCACTTAGTGACTGTAATATCAAAGTTTCCTTTTAAAGGCAAGCTCTGTTGCGTACTGCTCCTTACCACGTTGTAGAGTAAAGACAGACAGGTTGAAATTGGAACTCACAAACAACCTAATACTGGAAGGATAGACCAAAACCAAAACAAAATCAAAAGAAAACAAAACAGGCAAGGGAGGGAACTGTGTGCATGGGGATAGAAGCTCACCTTTTCTGATTATGGCTTGTGGTTTTTACATTTGGCTTTGGAAACATGTAAATATTTAGACATTAAAGTTAATTGATTTTTTGAAAACTTGACCTCATACTTCTTATTCTTTCACGTGTCTTTCCACTTCCAAGTTGTATTCAGTTGAGGTGCTGAGAAGCCAGGGAAGGAGAAGACTGAGCAGAGAGAATGTACAAGTTCTGTGACCTGGGGGAATTTAGGTCTCTTGTTCCCTGGAGCTGAGTTCCAAGGGCATCTCACTGGGGGTGTTGTTTAGCACCAAGGTTCCCACCTTTCAGAGATTTTTTTTTTTTTTTTGGTGAGGAAGATTGGCCCTGAGCTAACATCTGTTGCCAATCTTCCTCTTTTTGCTGAGGAAGATTGTCCCTGAGCTAACATCTGTGCCCATCTTCCTCTATTTTGTATGTGGGATGCCACCACAACATGGCTTGATGAGCAGTGTGTAGGTCTGCACCCAGGATCCAAACTCACAAACCCTGGGCCACCGCCAAAACAACAGAGTGCATGAGCTTAACCACTATGCCACCAGGCTGGCCCCTTTTTTTTTTTTTTTAATATTGGTACCTGAGCTAACAACTGTGGCCAATCTTTTTTTTGTTTTTTTTTTTTCTGCTTTATCTCCCCAAATCCCCCCTGGTACATAGTTGTATATCTTAGTTGCAGGTCCTTCTAGTTGTGGCATTTGGGATGCCGCCTCAATGTGGCCTGATGAGTGGTGTCATGTCCAAGCCCAGGATCCAAACCAGTGAAACCCTGGGCCACCGCAGCGGAGCGCGTGAACTTAACCACTCGGCCATGGGGCAGACCCCTCTTTTTTTTTTTTTTTTAATTCCCATTTCATGTGGCGTCTAATGTCTTCTCTAATAAATTCCTGTATAATTGTCTCCGCAGTAATTCAAAAGAGACCCATTTTGAAGAAAAATTACATGAAATTACATGCAAATATTTAACTTATTTAGGTGTCTGGGTAGCTCAAAATTGATAATTTGCAAGCCTTAACATTGCACCAAAGTGGTTATCAGTGACCTGTTTGTTGATTGACCCTATTCACATTTTTTTTATTGTGGTAGAATATGCATAACATAAAATTTATCTTTTTAAACTATTTTTAAGTGTTCAGTTCAATGGCACTAAGTACATTCACATTGTGCAACCATCATCACTACCCATCTCTAAGACTTTTTTGTCTTCCCCAACTGAAACTCTGTACCCACTAAACAAGAACTTCCTCATTCTTTCCTCCCCGCAGCCCTTGGCAACCACAATTCCACTGTGTCTATGAATCTGACTACTCTAGGGCCTTCATATAAGTGGAGTCATACAGTATTTGTTCTTTTGTGTCTGGCTTATTTCATAAGGACATTAGCATACTATCTTCAAGGTTCATCCATATTGTAGCATGTATCAGAATTCCATTCCTTTTTATGGCAGAATAATATTCCATTCTATGTGCTATAGATTGAAAGTTTATGTCCCCCCAAAATTCATGTGTTGAAATCCTGACCCCCACGGTGATAGTGTTAGGAGGTGGGGTCTTTGGGAGGTGACTAGGTCATGAGGGCAAAGCTCTCGTGGATAACAGAGGCCAGAGAGAGTCCATGTGAAGACACAGCAGGAAGTCGGCCATCTGCCGCCCGGAAGAGGGCTCTGACCACAACCTGACCGTGTGGCACCCTGCTCGGACTTCCAGCCTCCGGAACTGTGAGCAAAACATTTCTGCTGTTTATAAGGCCCCTAGACTATGGTATTTTGCTATAGCGGCCAGAACAAACTAAGACAACATGTATAGACCACGTTTTGTGTATGCATTCATCTGTTGATGGACACGTGGGTTGTTCCTCTTTTGGGCTCTTGTGAATAATGCTGCTGTGAACATTGGTATGTAAGCATCTGTTTGCGTCCCTGCTTTCGGTTCTTTTGGGTAGATACCTAACAGTGGAATTTCTGGGTCGTATGGTAGTTGTACGTTTAACTTTTGAGGAACCGCCTAACTGTTTTCCACAGTGGGTGCTCCCCTTTACGTTCCCACGAGCGTTGCACAAGAGTTCCGCTTTCTCCACATCCTCACCATCGCTTGTTATTCTCCTTTTTTTTTTTTTATCATAGCCGTACTAACGGGTGTGAAGTGGTAACTCATTGTGGTTTTGATTTGAATTTCACCGATGACTGATGGTACTGGGCATCTTTTCATGTGCTTACTGGCCATTTGTATATCTTCTTGGAAGAAATGTCTATTTGAGTCCTTTGCGCGTTTTTAATTGTGTTTTTGTTCTTGTTGAGTTATAGGAGTTCTTTGTACTTCTGGATATTAATCACTTATCAAATATGTGATTTGCAAATGTTTTCTCCCATTCTGAAGGTTGTCTTTTCACTCTATTGACAGTGTTCTTTGATGCACAAAAGTTTTTAATTTTGATGAAATCCAGTTTGTCTATTTTTTTCCTTTTGTTGCCTGTGCTTTTGTTGTCATATCCGGGAAAACACTGCTAAATCCAATGTCATGAAAATTTCCCGTATGTTTTCTTCTAAGAGTTTTATAGTTTTAACTCTTTAAGTTTAGGTCTTTGATCCATATTGAGTTAATTTGTGTATATAGTCACATTTATTTTTTATATTACGAATGTTTATGACTATCTCTGACATCTTATACAAAGATGGATTCACATAGTCAAACCTGCTTGTATCCATGAAAAACAGACTTTTTACATTCTTTTTAAGTGGCTATCTGGATATTATCTGCGACAATTAGACTTTGATTTACCTTGGGAATTTCCCCTGTGAGGTTTCCTCTGAGGCTGTGCTGCTGAATCACCAAAACCCTGCTGCTACCCACACTGAGGGAATACAGACATGTCTTTCACAGCAAGAGACTAAAAACTACCTATGGGGTCGTTTGTAATTGCTTTTAATAGAAGAACGCTCAGGGGTCTGGTGCTTTTAAGTGGGTTGCAGTGTTGTGGCGGGAATCTTGGGATGGGGGTGGGTGCCTCCAGTTCAGGAGCTCTGGGAAACTGGGCCGTGCACCCGTGCGCAGTCCAGCTGGTTGAGAATTCCCTCAGCCTCCTGGGGAAACAGCCACGAGGATCTGGGGTGGCCAGTGGGCCCAGGAGGACAGCAGGATTAAGGCCTGGACAGAGGCTGGGTCTGCCTGAAGGAGGGAGGCATAGTTTAGTTTAGTTTAGTTTAGTTTAGTTTAGCTTGGTTTGGAGAATAACCGTACCCGTGGGATCCCCCATGAACATGTCCCCCATCTTCAACAGTTATCAGTTTGCTGATCTGGTTTCATCTATCTCCTTCGCCTTTTTTTTTCTGGCGTATTCTAAAGCAAATCCCAGACACCTTATATTTCACGCGCAGGTGTTTCATTGTGAGTCTCTCAAGGATGAGGGATTTTTTTCTCATAACCACAGTGCCATTATCACACCTAAGATTGATATGAATCCTGAAGATCATATAATTTCAGTCCAAATTCGGATTTCTCCACTTGTCCCAAATTTTATCATCTTGGCATAGTATTACCAGACTCCCTCTGGCCGCCTCCTGGGAACGGGTCCCACATCCTCTGTCCTGAAGAAGCCAGAATTCTTTCTGGAGTGTAATAAAGAGTTGAAAACATCTGTGGGTGGAGCAAGTGGCTTTTCCTGGTGCCACGGGCCATGAGTGGAGCTGGCGTCCCCAGTGGCAGGAAAAGTGAGGCTGCCCTAGTGACGCCGAGAGGGCAGGGAAGCCAGCAGCTCGTGGGGTGTGTGTCTGTGGTCAGGAGCACGGGTTTGGGCTAAGTAGCCTGTGTTCAGGTCCTGGCTCCCGTTTCCAATAGCTGTGCAACCTTGGGTGGGTGGCTTTACTTCTATGAACTTCCATTTCTTTAGCTGTAAGATGGGGGTAATGAGAGTACCTGCTTCCTAGTAAATAGTGCACATGAAGGGGCTGACGGTGTTGTTAAGTCTTCAGTGAGGTTGGCTTTTGTCACCAACAGTGACATCACAGGCCACTGAGACTGGTGCCCTGGCTTTTGACTATCCCCTGGGCCATTACAGGGAAACCCAGAGTTTTGAAGAGAGGTCCCTCTTGGAACACCAATGTCATTTCGATGCTCAACATGGCGCCCAAGTCTAGAAATCCTGGCCAGCTCTGTGCCAGCTTGCGTTTCAGAACCCTGGGAGCTCTGTGCTCTGAGGGAGGGCTTTTGACATTGTCTTCTCTGAACTAAGGGGATAAACGGAGGGTACCAATACTTTGAAAGGGCCCAATCAGCTTCTTCCATAGCTACTTCTCTTTAAACCTGAGTTTATCTGGCTTCAAAGACAACACAATTGGCTTTGGGTATTTTTCCCAAATAGTGATTAAAAACATTAATTTGATTCCTCCAGACACTCTCTCTGTGGACACAGGAAGGGAGGGGGTTGATAAAAGAAATGTTCGCTGCCCAGATGGGGCCCATTGTAGGGGAGCCCACCCAGATGTTCCTGGGCTGTGGGCCTTGATGCTGGCATGGAGGATGCTGGAAGGAAAGAGCAACTTCCAAGTAAAAGGGACCAAAGCTAGGAAAACCCACAGCATTTGGGTAATAAATAAATAGCATGTAGGTTGCATAAGAAACAACGGCTATTGTTTTGAGTCTGGAGGCCGGTTCCTCCTGTGGCAGTCAGACGCATAGCCGTGTAGCCCAGGGGAACAGTTGTTCCACTTGGCCCAGGATAATCCTGGTTTGTTTCCACTGTGTCTCAAACCCTCAATGAATTCTCCTGACCCCCAGGCATCTTGGAAACCCACTGGTTCTTCTGATCAGACCCTGGTATCTTCCCATCTCACACGTAAATCTCCTGAACAGGCTCAGAAAGAGCTTTCATCTCTAATGCCCTAGTGGGGTTCACCTGGGCCTGCCAGGTGCCCACAGGCACCATCTGGGCCAACTGGGCTGAGCCCTGCCAGCCCCCCAACCCTGGCTGCTTCCGCCTGCTCCCCACATGGCTGGAGTCTCTTCTTCCCACTGCATCCCGTCTTGTGTCCAGCGAAGTCCAGACCCTGAGACCTCCCAGGCAAAAGGAGGAGCCTGAGTGGTGGCTCCTCTGATAACTGGCACTTTCCTTCTCACCCTCGTTCCCTCTGGGCCTCACTTCCCTCGTCTGTGAAGTGGGGCTGATCATTCGTACCTCACAGGACTGTCGTGAGCATCAGAGTGGCAAGCTTCACCCATTAGAATCAACTTCCAAAACAGCCCTGCCCTGGAAAACAGTGATTGGTCTGCTATGCTTCGAAACATTTTTCTTCTCCTGATTGTATGTTCTCTTGGGAAGAGAAGGAAGGAAGGGGGGATATGTTGACGGTTGTAAACATCCATGTTTTCACTGGAAGAGGGTCAAGCTGTTTTGCGTTTCTGAGAGGAGCCTTCAGATGCATCCTTCAAGGTCTGTGCTTCCCAATTAGGCCACACGCACAGTGATTGACCACCCTCCTTTGGTGCCAAACTGTCTGAAAGACCTACTGGTGCCTAATAAGGAGGCATGAAAGACTCTTTTGGGGACAGTTCTGCTTACACTGTCTCCTTTTCATTTAAACAAGCCATTTGTTTGCAGGCGAAATGGATCACTGGGTTCTGTGGGTGACTCAGTGCCCTGCGTGAGTGGGTACCTCTGGAAGATTCCACTCCCACGGGTCTCTGGCTTAAGCCCGCCAGGCCACTCTGCCCCTCCCACAGCATGGATGGTGCCTTCCCCACACCCTGGGCGCTGCTCCTCCTGCCCAGAGCTTTGTGACCCTCAAGATGACTTCATGGTCCAGTTGTTTCCTGAATCCTTGGGTTGCCTAGAAAACAACTTCTTCCAGTAAATGAAAATACAAGTGCTTAAAAGTAATATCAACAGCCACAGTCTCTCAGCCTTTTATGGCCCTTTGCTGTTTGGAAGATGTAGTTCGGCCATTATTGCTTAGAGAAACCAAACACTAGCCCTGTGAGGAGAGGCACGGGTATGCTGTTAATCCCACTACATAGATGGGCAAGGTGAGGCTCAGAGCAGTTGGGTGATACAGGTAGAAAGTAATAACATTACAATTGGAATCATGACTCTCTGACACCCTCAGTTCCAATCCCAGATCTGCCACTTTGTATTCAGGAGTTTAGAGAAGTGATTTAAGTCTCTGGAGCCGTAGTTTCCTCATCTGTATGACAAGGAAGTTGTTGACGCCTGTCCTGAAGGGAGGATCAGGCAAAGCTGTGCAGATGAAGGCCCTGGAGTGGTGGCTGGGACGAGCGCAGGGACTGTGCACTCTGCTTTTATTCTTGCTGGGTCAGCAGCAGAGAGGCAGGTGCTCCAGCAGCCCTGCCACATTGTTGACAGATGTGCCCTGGTCACTGCAGAACACTGGTGATGACAGCGGTGCAAGTGGAGGAGAGCTGTGGCCAGCGCAATCCTACGGTAGCCCCGAGATCCCTGCCCTGTTGTGCAGCTCTGTGTTCTCCCCACCTGAGTGTGGGCAGAATGGATATTACTCCCGGGATTACAAAGGCATTTTGAAGATGTAATTGAGGTCACACATCAGTTGACTTTGAGTTAATCAAAAGAGATTATCCAGGTGGGCCTGACCTAATCACACAAGCCCTTTAAATATGGGTCTGGAGGTCAGAGATGGAAGAAGTCAGAAGGATTTGAAGCATGAGAGGCCTTTGGAGGGGGCCTCTTGGCCAGGAACTGTGGGAAGCTTCTAGGAGCTAAGAGTGGCCCCCAGCCAAAGCAAGTGAGAAAATGGGGGCTCAGTCCTGCAGCCACGAGGAACTGAACTCTGCCAACAGCCACATGAGCTTGAAAGAGGTCCTGGAGCTCCAGAAAGGGGCACAGCCCTGCCAGCACCGTGATTTCAGTTCTCAGGGGGCTCACAGACGCCGGGCAGAGGGCCCAGACTTCTGACCTACAAAAACTACGAGTTAAGTTTTAAGATGCCAGGTGTGCATTAATTTGTTTTCAGCAATAGAAAACTGACACCACGGGCAAGACCACCGCAGGGTGGCCATATTCACTGTCTGTTGCTGATGGCTTCAACAACATTCATTATCTCCTAGTATCTGTGAGTCAGTGCGGCTTAACTGGGTGCCTCTCCTTCAGGGTCTCCTCCTGGAGCAGGTGTCCTCGTGGCTTGTTCCTTCACTTCATTCACGTTTCTGCTCCCATAACACCTCCTCCAAGAGGCCTTCCCTGACACCATAGCACCCGTCACTCTCTGTCTCCCAAATGGCCACTTAATTTTTTTCATGGCAGTGGTTGTGGGTTATGTCCCCTAAAAGCTATGTTGAAGTTGTAACCACAGCTGCATGTGAATGTGGACCTGTTTGGAAAGAAGATCTTCGAGGATGTAACCAAGTTAACGTGAGGTCACGCTGGAACTAACCTGATGACTGGTATCCATATAAGACGAAGGAAACGCAGACACAAAGAGGCACAGGGAGAGCACCGTGTGACGATGACTTCTGGCCTCCAGAACTGCAAGAGAATAAATTCCTGTTATTTTAACCACCAAGCTTGTGGGAATTTGTTACAGCGGCCACAAGATACTGGTACAGTGCTCGTCGCTATTCCTCTCTCTCTGTAGTTTATGGTTTATAGTCTGTGCTCCCCACTGATATGTAAGTTTCTTGAGAGCAGTTGACTTTCTTTTGTTCCCAGTGGAATCGTCTGTACCTAAATCAGTGCCTGGAACAGGGCTTAATAAAAAAGTGCTGAGTGAACTGATGAATATTCAGTTTGTGGAAAAGTGTCCATGATATAAATCCTCTGTATGCCACATTCCTCCACGGTTATAAAGGTTAAGAAAGAAATACGGCAGATTTCACTGATTTGTTTCAATATGAATTTTTTTTACATCTCACAGGGGAAGAGAAGATACTGAATCTTGAGGAAAAAAATATTTTCAATAAAAACCTCCGACATGAAATCTAATAAAATAATTATTTAGTTATGAATAAGAAAAAGGAATAGAACTATTTAAAATTTATTTTTATGTAGCCTTCTGCTATATTATCATAAAATATTTGTGAACCAAATTCCACTGAATGCCTGGTTTTATAGTAGGTCGTAGTTTTTCTGAAAACAAGAAAAAAAGAACTAGGCAGGGTAACCCTTAAAGTTAATTAGGAAAGAAATCGATACAAAATTCTAACTTTGGAGGGGCTCCTTTAAAAATCTGATGAAAGCCAAGGACTTGGACAAAAGTCTCCATTCATGTAAATCTCACATGGAATTTCAGGGTTTTGAGGATTTTCTGAAGCCCAAGGCTAAGAACTCTTGTTCTGAAGAAGTTTTCAAAGCAAGTCCATCTTCCTGACTTGGACTGACCCTGGTCCTTTTGCTGAAGTCCACTTTCCTTTGGCTGGGGTGTGATGGGAGCAGTGTCTGTACATCAAAGCTGAGCACCATTTCTTTAGGCTGCAGTGAAACAGGAACAGATCTTATTAAGGGCAATGAAATCATTTGAATGCAAAATGAATAGCCTTGTGTGATTGTTCAGCATCTTTCTTTCAAAGCTCTCAAGGCGCTCTTTTTTTAAGCAGCTCTAAACAAAACCCCATAGGGATGCTGGATAACAGTGTAAGAGTTGTGGGAGGCCCATGCAGTGAGGTTTTGGGGTGCAGGGGTATTGGTCATCAGCCTGTGGCCTTGACTGTTCAAAGGTGATGTCAGAACAGGAGAAACAGTACCAGCTTTTGGGTCAGATTGAAAATCCCGGCTCTCCTACTCACAGGCTTTGTGACCTTGGGCCAGTTACTTAACCAGCCTAAGCCTCGGGTTTTCCATCTATATAGGATAAGAATAATAACACTTACCTTTAAGGATTGTTGTGGAAATTAGCACCGAAGTGTTCCGTGAATGATAACTGTTGCTGCTGCTGCCATTGTTAATATTATTAATATTGACAATACCTTACATTTCATAACATATAACCCATATCTGGCTGTGCATCAGAAATATCTGGGAAGCATTTAGGAAAAATTCCCAGGCCCCACCCAAGAGCTGTTGAATTGGACTCTCTTGGAGCAGGGCCCAAGTATGCCGGGCATCTGCCCTTTGCTCCTCCAGATCATTCCACACCCTTGTCCACCCTGCTCTGGGCCCTAGGAGGCTGAACATCCTCAGTTGACCATCCTGTGGGTCACTGTGAACCAGGCATGTCCATCAAGCAAAGGGATGTCCCCTAAGCTCCTGTCACACAGCTTATCCACAGAGCTACTCTCTCTACCAGCCCCTTTCGTCTGTGGGGTTGTTTTAAAATGTTCCTGGGATTTTATTTTAATCAGGGGTGGTAAGATGACAGACACAGAGACAACTGACTTGAAAGAAACATTTATTATTCACAGTTCCCAGAGGAGGGGGCGCGCCACACCCTACAGGCCGTGTGGGCCACACGGAGAAGCGCTGAGGTCCAGAAGCCGAAGGAGCCGGGAGACGGCATGGCAGAGCCTATGCTGGGGTTTTCGGGGAGGGAAGGGGCAAGGCCGCGTAGGCAAGCTGAGCAAACTTAGGACTGCAGTCTGAGTGATGTTGGCAGACTCTGGACTAAAGGGTGGCCAGCCCTGCGGTGACGTGGGACTGGGCAGTACTGGCTCAGAGTGTGAGAGTTCCATAAAGGAGGTGGTCAGGGCTGCGGGCTCTGGCTTGGCTGGCTTGCGTGTGAAAGTCCTGCACTCATGCGAGTCGTTGGCTATCTCTAGGAATTAGCTAGCCCTGGAAGGGGCCATCTCTCCCTGGCCAGTAAGGCTCCCAAGATGTCAAAGCATCATGAAATATGAAAACCATCATTAATACAGGGTGATACATGTGCCTGCAGCTCCTGGGAACTGCACCATCCCTTGCCCACAGCTTGCTAAGTCTCTTTATTAGGCTGTCCTCCAACTTCCCCTGAAGGGCACTCTCTGTTTCCTGCCGGGGACAGGACCGACCGACACAGGAGGGAATCATGTCCCCGGGTGGTCCTGATGCAGCTGGTCACTGGAGTGGATGGTTTTCCAGAACTAACTGGTGCGTGTGCGGAGCAGATGGTTTGCAAAGCCTGGGCGGATGGCATGGTGAGGTCTTCACAGGCAGTCAGCGTGGAAGGAAGACTGGAGAATCGTCATGAGGCTCGACAGCCAGGAACAGACGAAGGCTCGGGCTTCGGTGGGAGCGGGGGTGAGGAGAGGTCTCTGAGGCTTCAAGGTGTCCTCTGCAGACCTCAGACCGGCTTCTCTCCACAGGACTTTCAGAGTGAGTGGCTGCTCAGTGGGGTGCCGGAGCAGAGGGGTCAGCTCCTCGGGACGGGAGGTGTCCAGTGTCCTGAAGGAAAAGCCACTACTCTGTGAGAGTGCAGACGATTCGAGTCAGCAGGTACCCAGGAACACTGGGGACATTTCTGGGTTTCCAGCCAAGTGGGCTGCTTCTATAGCATGAGCCAGGCGTTTCTCGATGGGCTCGTCTTTGACCCGCATCATAGTGGCCCTGCCGCTCCCCGACATGCATCTCTGTGTTCTTTTCCACCCTCTGGCCTGTCACTGAGCTTAGATTTAGACCTTTGCCATCTCCCTGCCAGCATCCTCTGCTGCTCCACACTCGGGGCTTGCCGGGGCTAGCTTCTGGATTGAAGGCTCGCTCTGGGTCTGGTTGGGGAGCCAGGAACCTTCACGGCCTGGGGGGCACTGCCCAGCTCTGGTTTTGGACGATTCTTCTAGGCGGTCTCCAGAGTGAGGGAGACAGTACTAATTGGTTGGCTGGGTTCAGCTGGCCCGCAGACACTGGCTCCTGGCTAAGGAGGGACATGGGCAGGGAGGGTGAGGCCAGGTGAGAGCCAAGAGCTGGGTGGTAGCTGGCTGGAGGAAGAGGGTGCAAAGTCTGGATCACCAGCTCAGAGCAAGCTCCAGTCCCAAAGAGGGCCTGCAGAAGAGCCGAGCCAGAGGGTGGTCCCCCAGGACTCTCCATTAATTCATGAGTGTGGCTGACAGCTGCTGTGCATTTGCCAGGCATGCTGAACCTCCAGTCTCTGGATGTGGAGGGGATAAAGTACTTGGAATGCAAAGGGTGAAGCTTTAAAAGGGGCTGATTCAGCTGCTAAGAGTGACCACTTGTACCGTTGGACAGATTGTGGGGAAACATTTTTACTTTTTTTTTTTTGAGGAAGATTAGCCCTGAGCTAACATCCGTGTCCATCTTCCTCTACTTTATATGTGGGACGCCTACCACAGCATGGCTTGACAAGTGGTGCCATGTCTGCCACCAGGATCCAAACTGGCGAACCCTGGGCCTCCAAAGTGGGACATGCGAACTTAACCACTGCACCACTGGGCTGGCCCCAGGGGGAAACGTTTTTAAATGGGTGAACCATCTTATGATGATTGCCGTAAGAAAGCCCAGTGAGAGGAGATGCCTAAGAAAATACAGTAGAGCCACATTAGGCTAGTGAAAGCTCCTCGGGCCTCCGCACAGCGGGCTGCTGCACCGGGTGCTTCCATGGCCCGTCCCCGCTCAGTCTTTCTGGGACGCTTAGGGAGAAACGTGTCCCTTCTCCTCCCAGACCCAGCCTGCTTATCACCAGCTGTCACCTGTGTGGCCAGGAGATGGACAGCTTGAGCACACTGCCAATAGGCAGGGGCTCTCTGAAGAGGGCGGCAGAGGGTGGGACGCCCCAGCCGTGTCACTGATGTTGCCACAGCGCCGTCCCGACTGCCGGCCTTGCGCACGGCTCACCCACGCGCTTGGCTGGGGCCTTTCTCCAGGGGGCTGGGTGCCCTTCCCCCGTCTCTGCTCTTCGTCTAATACTCTTCCTGGAACTGACCACCTTCAGAATTTTGATATGAGCTTTCAGCACGTATGTATACAATGTGTAGAATTTGTAGAATGTGGTGGGGCTTATAAAAAGAATATCTCAGAGTAAGGATATGAATACTGCCCCGGCGGACTTGGCTGGGCCCAGGGAGGCACGGACAGGAGACAAATAGAGGGAGCTTACTCAGTGGGCAGTGTCCCAGAGGTAGCAAGGGCCTTTCTGACCATGTTTAAAGTTGAGAATTCATCCACTTCTGGTCTATACTCAAAAGAATTAAAAGCAAGGACTCAAACAGATATTTGGACAGCCAGGATCATAGCAGCATTATTCACAATAGCCAAAAAGTAGCAGCATTGGGGCTGGCCCATGGCCAAGTGGTTAAGTTCCCGCACTCTGCTTCAGCAGCCAGGGGTTTCCCCGGTGCGGATCCTGGGCGCAGACATGGCACCACTCATCAGGCCACGTTGAGGCAGCATCCCACATGCCACAAGTAGAAGGACCCAGAACTAAAATATACAACTATGTACTGGGGGGATTTGGGGAGAAAAAAAGCAGGAAAAAAAAGATTGGCAACAGTTGTTAGCTCAGGTGCCAATCGTAAAAAAAAAAGTGGCAGCATCCATTGACGATGAATGGGTAAGCAAAATGTGGTCTGTCTACAAAGTGGACTATTACTCAGCCTTAAAATGGAAGGAAATTCTGCCACATTCCACAATATGGATGAACCTTGAGGACATTATGCTAAGTGAAATATGCCAGTCACAAATAGACAAATACTGGATGATTCCATTCATATGAGGTACCTGGAGTAGACAAATTCCTAGGGTCAAAAAGTAGAATGGTGGTTGCCAGGGGCTGGGGGAGGTGAGAATGGGGAGCTGTTGTTTAGTGGGAACAGAGTTTCAGTTTTGCAAGATGGAAAATTTCTGGATGGTGGTGATGGTTGCACAACAATGTAAATGGACTTACCACTGAACTTATCACTTAATAATAGTCAAAATGGTAAATTTTATGTTATATATATATTTTACTGCAATAAAAACTTTTTTTTAAGTTGGGAATTTACAAAGTAAACGTTGATGCTGTCCCCAAGCAAACCATCAAGAGAACCACATAGGTCCTGTGACCTAGGCGCAGCGGGCTCACCCGACAGTCAGCGCCTCCTCTTGGCCCAGCACTGCCGGTCCCCCGGCGTGTGCATGCAGCCAGCCCAGCTCAGGGGGGCGTGCTTAGAGGTGGGGGGGTGAGGTGTGGGCACGATCTTGGAGGCCTTCACGGAGGAGGGAGGCATCGTTGGAGATGATCTTCAAGTCTCGACGCCAAGAGCTACACAGTCTCTCGCAGTTGGATAATAATATTCCTCTAGGCCTTGTCTCTCCCCTTGAGGTGGGGCAAGGATTAAATGAAGTGATGTTGTCAAGCCCCGAGGTCAGCCTCTGGCCCCTGGGAAGCCCTCAGTAAGGTGAGGTGCTCTGCTGGTGGTTGTGGTTGATGTGCTTGCATTCACCGCCATTGCACTGGTTTCCCCCTCACACCCTGAGCTACGTCCGCTTCCTCCCCAAGTGCACAGGCACACCTGAATTCCTCCTTTTCCACACCTTTTCCAGCTGCAGCACCTTCTTCCCAAGTGAGGCACATGCTCCTCCAGGAGAGGTTGTCGCGTGATGCACACGTGGGGAATTAAATCACATCACCACACTTTGGAGAACATCGCCCCCTTCCAGCTCTTCCTCGACAATGTCCAGGAGAAAGTCTCACCTGGTGCCGAGGTGTCCTTAACCCCCTCCAACTCTTGCTGACTCCCCTTTTCACAAACAGAGAGCACAGGCCTCAGACTCTGAGACTCCAGCAAGCTGCAGTGTCTGGTTATAATTTAATAACTTCCTTTCCCTGTACTTATTTTTAGGCTTTCTTTCTATTTTTGGCAAGCAGAACTGGTTTTATGTTTACCGTAGTGTATAACGTTTACTTTTAAAATAACTTTGAGTAAAAAAAGTGAATCAATTTAAAGAGAAATATTAAGTCAGTCTTAGGAGAAGCAGCGTGTGCCTCTGGAGGAACCACAGAGGGTGTGCAGCGGCTGCAGGGTTGGCAACACTGGGTCGGAGGCTGAGAGACACAGCCCCAGGGAGTGCCTCAGCACCCTCTGAACACCGGCTCAAGGGTCACCTCTTCTCTGTGATGTTCCCTCATCCCACCCCAGACAAGACACACAAACAGCCAGTGTGCACGCTGGATGGAATCTGCCTCTTTGTAGGTCTACAGAGCACACTTCCTGAGACAGGGAGCAGGGCAGGCCCTGCAGGGTCCCCAGCCCCCAGCTCAGAGCTGGCTCAGAGCAGGCATCAGGGAGGGTTTATCACTTCCAAGCTGCCGGCTGAGGGGGTGTAAGGGTCTCCCTCTGGGGCAAGGACCTACAGGACCCTAGAGTTTCTACCGAGTGAGGTCAGCATCCCCAGACCTCTCTTTCCCAGAGGCCCCATCGGTCCAGGCAGCAGAAGCTCCTGTTTGTGACTCTGAAGATGCTGGTTCAGGAATGGAACCATGAGATCCCTGTGAAAGGAAGGGAGCAGAACTAAAAGAAAGGACCTCCACTCAGCGGCTACATCAGGATTAATTTAGTCCGCGTGTCTCAACTCACCTTTTCCTGAGCTTCTCCAATTTAACCTTGTAATAATAACAGCAGTGTATATTGCCAGGGTATTTTAATTTTATATCTTTTTCTACGTGTATTATTTTTTTGTTCTTCAAAATAAACCCCCAGTGGAGGGACCGTTATCCCCTTTTTATAGCCAGGTAAGCTGAGGCTCTAGCTAGCCCCATGATCACGCAGCTAGAAAAGGGACAGACGCTTTGTCTTTGGATTCCTGTACCCATTCTGCTGCCCACTCTGCCTGCTGTGTCACCAGCTAATGCTCAGACATGGCTGTCCCCACCTGGCCCAGCCTGGTGGGGTTGGAGTTGCTCTGACAGCCCCTCTCGGCTGGCGGGAAATGTGTGGATCCCTCACAGACACACACGCAGCTCCACATGGATCCCGACCGCAGTTCTGACATTTTCCAGTGTGGCCAAGGGGTGGCGGGTGCAGGGCCACCACCCCCAGCTCCAAGGACCTAGGAGACAACACGCTTCCCCCTGGGACTGGCGAGACCCAGAAGGAGGGGGACCCCCGACAGCCAGG
Organism: Equus asinus; assembly: GCF_041296235.1. NCBI lineage: Eukaryota > Metazoa > Chordata > Mammalia > Perissodactyla > Equidae > Equus > Equus asinus. Next base: position 6,608,937 of record NC_091798.1, read on the forward strand.
GCCGGGGATGAGGACGCTGCCTCATCGTGCGCACTCCAGCCCCTGGAAAGCACGAAGCCTAGGGGTGGGGGCGCCCAGACTTCAGTTTTCTGTAGCTGTGTTTGAAAGCACTGGGACCCGCTCTAGCCTAGAAAAGCTGAGAGTGATCACATGAAGAAAAGTCAGCTCTTTCTTTTGTGACAGCTATAGAAAAAAAAGATAAAACTCAGCTTTTAAAAAACAAGCTACTGTGACGGTGACGACAGTGGTGATGACCGGTACTGTCACTCCCGTGGCCGCTGAGCACTGCTCTGCTCACTCCAGGCACAGCAGCTCATCTAAGTCCTCACACAACCAGGGGGCCTGTTAGGGTGACCATTTTAAAGATGTGGGAACAGAGACAAAGCGGGAAGGATGTGGAGAGGCATTTAGAAGGGAGGCCACGTGGCCCTCACGGTCCGTTGATGGTGGGTGACTGAGGACCCAGTCAGCATGCCTCAGAGGTTCATATTGTGGGAGGCAGGTGAGTCATTCACTGAATTGGGATCCAGGACAGGGGAGGGGCGGGAGGGAGGCTCAGGGAGAGGGTTGGTGTGGTAAGAGGCCTTCTCGAAGGTTTTCTGGCATTTTGTTTTCTGAATGAGGGTCTGCGCGTGAGGGTCTGGAGTTGATCGGGAAGCTGGACTCGAAGCAGACTGATTGGTCACCAGGGTCCCCGTGCCAGTCAGTGGTTAATATTTAATGTCACCCAGAGAGACAAATACTACGTGATCCCATTTATATGTAGACTCTAAAACAGTCAAACTCGTAGAGAGCGAGCAGAATGGTGGGTGCCGGGGGCTGGGGGAGGTGGGAGGTGGGAGGTGATGGTCAAAGGGCGCAGAGTTTCGGCTGTGCAGGATGAGTGAGTTCTGGAGACCCGGCATGCAGCGTGGTGCCTGCAGCTAACAATACTGCATCGTGTACTTAAGGTTGTGCTACGAGGGCAGATCTTACGTGAGGTGTTCTTATCACACACACACACACAAGTAATAATAATAATAAATAAAGAGAGTGAGAGGGGACTTTTGGAGGCCATGGATCGGTTTATGGCCTAGATTGTGGGATGGTTTCATGGCCCTATCCACATCTCCAAAATCACAGCTTGAGCATGCACAGCTTATCACATGCCAATTTTACCTCAATAAAGTGGTTTAAAAAATGTATTTAATACCACAAATCTCCCTACTTTCAGCACTCGAAGTCCCTCATAGCCTCATGCCTCCTACCGCACTAGGTAACCTGCTTCCCCCTTGTGTTTAGCCCTGAACCCTGCTAGAGTGTGGACCCCGCAAGGGCAGGGCCCTTTGCAGTTCTGTTCACTGCTGTGTCCCCGGCACCCCGCGCCTCAGAACATACTAGACTTTGCTAGAGGGGCCTAGAAAGCACACCCAGGCTAGACAAGACCTCTGCCTCCTGCCCTCAGGTGGGCCGTGGGCCCTGCTGGGCCAGGCCCAGCGATGCTGCCTGCAGGCGTGCCTGGAGGGCGATGTCAGAGGGTTATCTGCAGCTGTGTCAAGAATGCTTTTAAACCCGTGCCTGAGTTCTGACCTCCTGAGAGAGACAGATGCACCGTTTAACCCTTCCTTACCGTGGGGGGAGCCCAGCATCTGGAGTTTTAGGGAGTTGGGTCAAACTAGAGAATGTCTGGCCTTTGGACCCTAAGGGTTAATGAGAGCCTGGTGTTCCCAGGACCGGCATCTGCTAAGTCCCAGAGCTCGCAGCAGGATCTGTGAGCCCGGCTGCAGAAGCCGGGCACCTGTCAGGGTCCTGATTAACTGGAAGGCCGCCTCTTGTTTCCTGATGGGTTCAACGTACACATTGTGCAGGGTCCTGAAGGTGGAAGTGCTGTTTTCTTTTGCCGCTGGGAGGTCAGGAGCACTTCATAAGACCTGTGTCCCCCACCTGGCTGGGCTTTGGATGTGCTTTTTAAATCTAATTAACTCTTTTTAGGGCTCTACTCAAAGCCACTTCTTCATTCATGTTAACAGTAATGTGTAGCCCATGTTGTCACTGTCATGTCCAAAACACACAATGGCATTTTGGAAGGAGATTGAGCTTAGAGCTGAAGACTTCTGTTCCAGTACAGGCACTGCTGTGTGACCTTGTGCAACTCAACCTCTCTGAGCTATGCTTCCTCCTCTACATAAACCTGCTGGGTAGAGTTGCTATAAGGCCTTGGTCACACAGGGGATCTGCGAGACAAACCCAACTTCTGGGCCAGTTTTGTTTGGCTGGCACAGTGTTTTAAAGAATATTTAACAGTTTAAAAATATAGGACATGTCCCTTTCCATGTTCGTTAACAAGTGGGAGCTGTCACTGCACCAGCTGGCACTGCCACGTTTCCACAGTCAGGGCTGAGTGACAGCCACAGCCTTCACGTGTTCCCAGTAGGACCGTGCCTTATAAATAGCGGTGTGCTGTAATCATGTGCATTACACCAGGGAGAAGACCCTTACTGTGTCTAAAAGGGGTACGTGAACATGGATCAACCCGAGTGTCCATCGATGGGTGAGTGGATAAACAAATGTGGTATTTACACACAATGGAATATTATTCAGCCTTAAAAAGAAGGAAATGCAGACACGTGCTACAACATGGATGAGGCTTGAGGACGTTATATTAACTGAAATAAGCCAGACACAAAAAGGCTAATGCTGCATGATTCCAATTATGTGAGGTAGCTGGAGTTGTCAAATTCCTAGAGACGGAAAGTCTCCCCGGGGCCCAAGAGAGGGGAAAGGGGGAGTTAGTGTTTAATGGGGACAGAGTTTCAGTTTGGCATAAAAAAGTTCTGGAGGTGGATAGTGGCGATGGTTGCACAACAGTGTGAATGTGCTTACTGCCACAGAACTGTACTGTTAAAAATGCTTAAGATAGTCATTTTATGTTATACGTATGTTACCACAATGAAGGGGGAGTACACCAACATGATTTGCTAACTGACACCCGCAGACTTGGGGGGTGTCGATTTCTGCCCCCCAGCCTGCACCCTGACCGCACTAGTCGGTGGAAACCCTGTGCAACAAGAGGCGCCCCTCCTCACCCAGGCTGGTTTCCCGCGAGGGGAGGCCTCCTGGTGTTTAGGCCACGTGGCCCAGGCAGGCCAAAGGGCCCGTACCTGCACAGTGTCCGCGGCTGCAGAGCAAGACCCAGATGTTTGAGCTCTTCCTTGTTTATAAACGAAACGTCTGCTCCCATCCAAACCCCCTGTGTTTACACGACGAAGGGGCTGGGGGCAGCCACGCTCACTTGGAAAGCATCCCTGGGCGCTCACACACTCCCTTCTTAGCTGTGGGGCCCTCGGGGTGTTCATTAACTTCTACTTCAGTCTCCTCATCGGTGAAAGAGGGATCCTAGCAGTGCCCACCTCAGAGGACTACATTTCAGTGAATGTTTCCAAAGCACTCACGACAGCACCGGGCACAGCAAGAGCTAGGCGTTTCTTAGCTTGATTTGCCCCTCTCTTTTCTGCCCTTTTTTCTCATCGTGCTTCTGCTCTTGCCCAGTCGCAGTAATGGTTTTACTCAATCTCACCGCCCCAGCTCTGGAAAAGAAAACCAAATCCACGTACATCTTGGGCATTCTGAGAAAATAAACTCGTCTCCGCATATCTAATTAAAAGCAGAGTTTTTGCAAACACTTAAAATCCAGAATGTTAGTTTATTCTCCAGTGATAGCAGAAAGAAAGCTTTTTTTACTGGCTTATGACCTAGCCTGGTGTCAAAAGCCATTGTCGTGGCTAAAAGGTGTACGGCTCCCAAAATAACTGGAATCCCCACAGCAAAACAGCTCATCCGAGCTGCTGAAGCTCACATACACTTAAAAACATGTTTTCCTTTATTTTGCCCTGCAGTGAGGCGTGAAATTGCACCTGCCCATCCAGTGACTCGGCCCTTTGAACGTTTCACCCTCTGCGACGTTTGGGCAAGGTGCGTGGTGCCAGCCTTCAGCTGGTTCTGCTTTGCTGATTAGTCCAAACAAATAGCAAATGCTGCCTTCCTGTTTCTCTCCTTTTTCTGCAGTCGTCTGCTCTTCGTAAATGTTCGCTGATTTTCACACCAATTTCCATTTTGGCTCCAGTTCTGAAGAGGGAAACATGGGGACATTTGCTAATGAAAAATCTGGGAAATTTGATTGAGGAACCATTCTTTTTGTAGGAGCATTTAATTGTTGAAAGGATCTGACTTGTAATTTGTAGTTAAATTTGTTAAGTCCTGGAAGGTTTTGATTTTTCTGTTTTTGTTGTTTCAGTAATGCCGAGTCAAAATTAAGTTAGAAAATTTTCCAACTCTGCGTTTGGCCTGGTTTTGTATTTTCATCAGCTGTCGTAGAGCGGGAATATTGACTAGCACAACAATAGTAATTTGGGGATTTCAGAGCTAAATGGGGGTGATTTATAGAAACCCGAAGCTCTTAACATAATATTTTGTTAAAAATGTTTCCTCTTATTGTGCCTGATTTAATACAGATTCTTCTCTTTTGTTCTTTATTTCTTTAAATGACTGAAATAAGTTAAATGCATACAGGTTTATCTTAGCCTCAAATGCAAAGATAAAAGGAATCAATATGAAAAGCTCCCTTAAGTTCTATCAATGACAGAAGAATGCTGAATTTTCATTGCTGACCCGGGTAAATGCCTCAGCTGCTTTTGTTTAAAAGCTGCGTTGGGGACCGGGCCTGATCGCTGGGAAAAAACCTCCGACCTAACCTCTTGGAGACTCAGTGCCATGTGTGAAATGATGGTAATAAAACCAGAGTTAAGTTATGTGGAAATGTTTACCATGCAAGGCACAGAGCATGTGTTGCATTTATCATAATTCCTTCCAAAATACTGAGTGACCGCCTACTATGGGCAGGAGCTGTGCTGGGTGCCGGGAGCGCCATGCTGAGCAAACACCAGTTTCAAACCGGTTTGCGGGATGAGGTCCGATTGCTTGGGCGGAACTTTGGGGGAGCTCTTTGAATACCACAACTTGTCCACGGCCCCCTGACATTTTCCCTCTTGAACTCGTGTAGAATTCTCTGGGTGTGTCCTCTAATTTGCACCCTGTTATTCTGGATAGGAAAAAAAGCACAGCCAGAGTCCTTGGTGTTTACTGAGAACACACAGTGCTTGCCAAGGCAGCTTCAGGCCGGTTACCTCGCTTCATCCTCTCAGGAACTCCCTGTGAGGGAAATACTGTTATCGTCCTTGTGTTACAGGTGAGGAACTGAGGCCCAGAGAGGGGAGGCAAATTGCCGAAGGTCACAGAGCTGGAAGGAACTTCTGGATGAGGCACCTTTTCACAAACTGTTGCATGTTGGCTATCCCAGTCTCTGCAAAGTAGAGACATTGTTTATCCAAAAGCATTCCCACGGTTTTCCAGGCAATTAGAAATTGGTTCTGTATTTTCAGTGAGCAGTACCTGTTAACCTTGCCGCCCAGTAGCCCTTCCCTGAGCAGGCACAGGGGAATGGCTGGTCTCTTGGTCCCCTCTACGCAGCCCCCCTTCTCAGCATGTGGACGATGGGCTGGCTTTGCTGCTGCTGCCCCTTGTGGCGGAAACAGCCATTCCAGTCAGGAGGGGTGAGTGGGAGATGGCCTGGCCCGACTCAGTAGTGACCAGCCTGGGCACACACACTGCAGCTCTCTGGAGAGTCCCTGGCTGAAAGGTCAGGGGAAGTGACCCCCTCCCGAGGGGCGAGGCAACACCAGGAATTCAGCTCCTGGGCTGCAGCCAGTTCCCATCTCTGCACAATCGCACGGAAGGCCCCTGGTCCTGCTGCCAAAACCGTGGAGTAGCTTGTTTCTGCTCGCCAGCCTGTTAGAGAGCAGCTCTCTTAAGGTGGTGCCATCCAGACTTTCCCATGGGAAGGTCTTCTCTTTATTTCCTTAAGTTAAAACAAGTGATGGTATGAACTGACACACGCCATCCACAGGCCCCCAAAACTTAGATGCCATAAAATGGGGGAAGGAGGTGAGGGGAGGTCTTAGGTCTCTGTCTTCCCTCCCGCCATGGACTGCAAACCACATATCAGCAAGGTCCGGGACTTCCTCTTCTTCCCCTCGTGGGGCCTAATGACAAACGATTGGTAAATTTAGTAAGACCTTTTGTAAAACGTGAAGGGAGAAAAAATGTCCATTTCCCCCAACCCCCGGTAGAAGCAGGTATAAGGCAAGAAAAAGAAAGGGAACGGGTTCTGTGGGTGTGTCCATTTTCACCGGAAAGTAAGGCAGCTAGGTAGGGGGTAGATTGTCAGACCAGATGGCGAAGGGTCTTGGAAGCTCGGCTTTGTCAACAATCTGAACCTTAGAGGGGGGCGGGGCCGCACCCTGCGAACATCCAGACCGCGGCGCCCTCTCTCAGGGCCTCTTCTCATAGCCCAAATTATGTCTCCTAGTTGGTATTAACAGGTTATTAGGATTGTTTTTTTCACATGACAGAACTTTCCTTACAGGTTTCGTGTGTTGGCACGGACCCTGTGCCTGCGTAACAGTCATGGGCCCCCTGCCTGGTTCCACTCTGTCCCTGAGGGCTGCGGGCGCCGGCAGGCCCTGGGCTGGGGCCAGCTCTCCCCGGCCAGGAGGGGCACGCTGTGCTCATCTTTGCAGAGGATTTTTTTCTGCTTGGCTGTTTTTCCCTTGGGGTGAAGAACTGTGGGCTATGTAAAGCCGTCTTGGCCTCAGAAAGGTGCTTCCGTATGAGGCCTACTGTCCGCTGTTTATTTTATTAAGTCTGGGGATTCTCTGCTCGGTGAGAGTCTCTGGGTTCGCGGCCATTCCAGGGACTGTTGGGAGTGATTAGGCCAGAGCAGAAAGAAACACACTATGAACATAACAACTTGGCTTTCCCTGACAAATTCCAAGTTAAATGCTTTTAAAAATGTATTTCTGTAATTACAAAGTAAGGTCTACTAATTGTAGAAAGCAGCAACTATAAAGAAGGAAATAGAAACCACTCATTATACCACCATAAAGAGACAGCAATTGTTATTAACATTATGTTGAATTTTCTTCTTCTTGCGTCAGAATTCTATGTGTGTGTGTAACAAGATTGAGAGGACACTCTCTATTAGTTTTGTAGCTTTTTCTGTCATTGCCATGTCACGAACATTTCTTCATGTCATTAAATTGTTTTGGAAAAAACCTCATTTTAAATATTTTTAAAAATCTTTTATTATGGAAAAATTTCAAACATTTTATGGAAATAGAAAAACTAGTATGAATCCCAGGGATCAGTCACCTGGTTTCAACAGTTATCAAATTATAACCAATCTTGTTGAATCCAAACTCCCACCTATTAACCACCTGGATTATAGGGAAGCAAATTACAGACATCATATCATTTTTTTTATAACTATTTCAGTATAAATACTTAAAAGTCAAAAGCATTTTAAAAAAACATGACCAAAATACCATTTATTAGACCTAAAAAATTTAAAAGTTAGCAAATACTTAGTATCAATTAAATATCCAGTTGGTGTTGAAGTTTCCCTAATTGTTTTGTAATTTCTTAATAGTTTGAATCAGGACCCAAATAACATTCCTATATCGTGACTGGTTGATATCTCTGCTAACTCCTTTTAGTCTATAGGTTCTGTCTCCTTCTCTTTCATTTTTCCTTGCAATTTACTTATTGAAGAAACCGATCATTTGTCCTGCAGAGTTTCCCACAGTCGGGATTTTGATGATTACATTCCTGCGGTGTCATTTAATATGTTCCTTTGCCCCTGTATTTCCTGTAAATTGGTGGGTAGATCTCAAGCCTGGATGAGATTCAGGTTTGGGTTTTTGTGTAAAAATACTTAATAAATGGTGGTGTGTGCTCCCACCAGGAAGCACAGGGTGAATGTGTGTCTTTTGTGATATTAACGGCCATTGATGATCACTGCCTAGACCCATTTTTTATTAGGGATTTGTAAAATGGTGATATTCTAGTTCTGCTGTTCTTCTTTATTCATTGGCTGGAATACGTCTATAAAGAGAAACTCTTCAGTTACCTTGTAGTAGAGTTCACTGAAGAATACCAGGTTGGATTTTTTTTCCAATGATTTACCAATTTTCAAAATAGTGAGTTTGTTCCTTAGCGTCCTCCAAAAGTGACCACTGAGCTTTATTTTCAGTACCATCATGACCTCCTGCATTTAAACATATTTGCTGTCTTTCAATCCATTGCGGTTATTTTTATTGATGCTCGAGGGGGCCCATCTTTGACCAGTGGGAATCTCTTCAAGTAGAGTCGTGAGTCCTTTTGACGTGACCCTAGGAGTTTCTGAGAGTTTCTTTGCATTTACTGTGACAAGATGGTCCAGACTCATCTCATGTATTCCTTTAAATAGGAAATATACAGAGACCATAATCTGCGTGCTGTGGGTACCCACTGGTACTGGCTTAGTCTTTTTTTGGGGGAGGGCCTTGTCAATGGACAGAACTAGAAAATGTGTATTTGTTTTTAAGATAAAATGCATCCTGAGTACATGCTGCTAATTTCTATTTAAATTAGGGGCTACAAATTGTGTATTTAATAACGGTCTTTTTCTCGTGCTGAAAATCCTGAATCTCACAACACACACTGAATTCACTTGCTTCATCCTCTGATACACACGCAGCTGTCTCAGCAACAGGATTACTCAACGCAGTTTAATTTGGGCCCAGGGGCATTTCTTTTTGGTCCTTAAGGAAAACCTTCTTTTCAATGGGGGCATAATAGTCCATATTTGATATACTTTTGGACATTATGGTCACCTTCAAATTCTTACTATTATGAAGAAGGCTGTGATAAACATCCTTACCTTTGACTTTTATTTCTGATCCGTTCTTTAGGCCAGACTTTTAAGAGTGAGATGAGATGGTCAGAGGTAGTGGACGTGTCTGAGCCCCACACGGTGCCCGGGGGCTTTTTCAGAACCAGCTGTGCTGGGAAGGACCTGCCCCCTGCACCCTGAGCAGCATTTTCCATCACTGTTACTAATAATTCATGACTCTGTGTTTGTTACCAAACACACGCAAAAAACGGAGCCCCCTGGTTTTACCTGTGCGGTTTTTAATTATCACCATCCATGTGTCTATTAGACAGTTGTAGTTCTGGTTTGAATTGTCTTTGGGGTGAGGAATCAGGGAGTTTTAGTGTTTTTCTTACTGATTTGCAAGATATTTTTAATATCTTCAGGACAACAATCCTTTGTTATGTTTGTTGCAAATGTTTTTCTCACTCTGTCATTTGCCTTTCATTTATTATGGGATTTTTGCTGTCTAAAGTTTTCAAACTTTAAATTAATCAAATTTGATCTTTCGTTGCTATGCTGAAAGTCCCACCTGCTATGAGTTAAACATTTGCCTCCCTTTCCTCCTCGTGTATAAAGGGCTGCATTTGTTTTTTCACCTTTGCTGTTTTCCCTCTTATTACAAAAGGAATACGCATTTGCTGTAGAATTTTAAAAGCTTATGGAAAATATAGCAATCCTCATTTATTTTTATACATGACTCTTTTTTTAATCTGTAATTTATAATGGTTTACAGTATGAGGAGAAGATCTGACTTGAGGATCTTCCAAATAACTAGTTATCCCAGCACCATTTGCGGAACGATCTGTTTTTCTCCTGTATCGTACACAAACTTGTTTGGTACATGCGTGTCTTTTTCAAAATCTGTACTGGTGCCAATCTGCCTTAATTCATATGGTTATGTAATACTGCTGAACAACTGAAGCCCCTTTCTTGTTCGTTTTCTTTTTCAAAAATATCTTGGCTATTCTTGTCTGTTTGTTCTTCTAAATACACACGAGAATTATTTTGTCAAGTTAAACCAGTGACACACTGATTGGAATGGCTCTAAATGGAGCTGGACTTTCTCCTGACGGGAGGGTGTGCCGAGCTGAGGCGAGTGATGTGTTGGGGCCTGTGTTTCCCACGGCTTCTCTGATCTGACACCATGTGGGGCATGGGTGGGAAATGCTGCGGCTGTGCAGGAGGAAGATGCTGGGGTCTTGGCTACACAGTGGGGTCTGGCTGGAATGGCACAGAGGAAGCACATTACAGACAGGAAGGAGGGGATGACGTCATGCTTGGGTACAGAGACTGGGGCAGAAGGGCATCTAGGATGACCCTTAGTCTCCCATTTGGCCAACTGGGTAGATGGTGGTGCTTTTCACCAAGACAGATTAATGGCTCAAAGGTTCTGTGCTTCTGTGAGACCCTGAGCAGAAAGGTCTAGGGTAGGCCCTTGGTCTTCTTTGTCACCCTTTAACTGATGGACTCAGTGAAGGATTGCCCAGTGTTGAGTTGTGTCCCACAAAATGATTTCTTGATGTGCAACCCTCAGTACTTCAGAATGTGACTTTGTTTGGAAAGGGTCATTGCTGATGTAATTAGTTAAGATGAGGTCATTTTGGAGTGGGGTGGGCCCTTAGTCCAATATGACTTGCATCCTTAGAAGAAGAGAGAAGACAATGTGAAGACAGACACATAGGGAGAGCACCATGAGATGTGCTGGACAGACAGAGAGAGTCCCTGCTTCGTAGGAGCCAGAATATGTTGCCTGTGGTTATCACAAAGTGGGGAAGAGCTGAGGGAATACCTGACGCTGAGCCCCTGCAGGGAGCCAGGTTTCTGAATCCTTGACAGGTTTGCTCATCTGAGCCTCACAATTCTGCAAAAGGGCATCGTTACCTCCATTTCATGGAGGAGGAAGCGGAAGCCCACAGAGATTAAGTGTCTTGCCCAAAGACTGTAGGCAGCTCCTCCTTCCCGCCTACCCTCCGCTGAGCCAGGCCGGGGCTGCTTTTGCCATTGCCTGGGGGCTGTGGGGTCCTGCTCTCAGACACTGTCTCTGCCGACAGCATGCAGGCCTGCAGGCCTCGGTTATTAGCACATTTGACAACTGTAAAGAAAGTGCCCATTTGTTCACTTTTCTGATCTGAGCTGCTTTTTATAGACTTTTAAATTTAGAAACTGGTTTGAATGAGGTACTATAGAGAGCTTTTTTGTTTCATGTCAGCAATTCTCAAACATTTCCTGGATTTGTTAACCTAGTATTTGAGGTGGGATTTGGGGGGCCAGGGGTGCTGCATGTTAAAAAAAAATAAAGGTCCTGGGGCCAGCCCGGTGGTGCAGGGGTTAAGTTCGCACGTTCCACTTCAGCAGCCCAGGGTTCACTGGTTCAGATCCCAGGTGTGGACATGGCACCGCTTGTCAAGCCATGCTGTGGTAGGCGTCCCACATATAAAGTAGAGCAAGATGGGCACAGATGTTAGCTCAGGGCCAGTCTTCCTCAGGAAAAGAGAGGAGGATTGGCAGCAGATGTTAGCTCAGGGCTAGTCTTCCTCAAAAAAAAAAAAGTCCTTTCAACTTCATCTGTGATCACTTTTCAGGACTGTTACTTTACCCAAATTTTGTGTTCATATGTAATAATTATCATACTCCACCATATGGAGAGAGAAAGAGGGCTTGCAAAGACAAAGATAAGTAAGAATGTGATATTTGAACTTTATCGTATTCTATAATTACCTGGCCACAATACCTATACCCCTGCTCCTAAAAGGAAGCTCGTGGATGACTGGGAGCGATTTACTCTTTTATTTTACTGTCTCTGGTCCGGCACAGGTACGACATAGAGGAGACTTTGAGAGTCAGTATGTAATCATGGTGAGAAGCGAGGCAGACTGCCTGGGGTTGAACCCCTACTCTGCCACTTCTAGAGGAAGAGTGGGTGGCTGTGGGCAAGTCAGTTCACCTCACTGTGCCTCAATTGCATAATCTGTAAAATGGGAATAGCATCCATCAATATCATCATCATCCTGGCCTTTGTCTTTATCATGGCGGGTTAGTTAATTGAACAATTGAACTGGCCCCACGTAAGTATACCCCGGACCAATCTTGAGAATCCTTCTGGCTCTGTGCTCTGGGATTCTATCAAAGTTGAAACTTCTTAACGAAGGGGCATATTCCATGTCCCACTGAAGCTTGGGTGCTTGAGGATGAGTATTGCAAATGACAGAATCGGACAAAATTCTATATCCACAGCACAGTCTCCCACAGCACTTGTAACAGCACCATATACACAGGAGGTACACCGGAAAGTGAATGGTTCAGTGAGATAAGAAGAAAAGTGCTCCAATATGTTTTTTTTTCCTTAGTGGCTGAAAAAAATGTAATAGGTAATCCATTCACATGTTTGAAAAATGTTGATACATGTACGGTGTATGTGTACCCTGTTTTCCAGATGCCCACCCAGCTTCCCCGCGGGACACCAGTGCCTTAGTCTTATTCAGCCTCCCTGCAGAGATTGTGTACATGCATACATGTACACATCTGTGTGTGCATCTCTCTTCCCTACTTTTTTACAGCACACACTGCTCCGTGCCTGTTTCTTTCCCTTAACAGTACATCTTGGAGATCTTCCCCCATTAGTATATAAAAAGCTTCCTCATTTGTTTTTCTCTCTGTAGACTGTCCCTTGCATGGATGTGCCCTGGTTTCTTTCCCCTCCTCATGGACGTTTAGGTTGTGTCCACTCCCTTCCCCTTACAAACAATACCATGGAATAAATTCATGTATCCATCATTCCCATAATACATCCATCTCATCAATCCCTGGGGAAGTCGTGGGTCAAGGACACCTGCCTTGCTAATTTTGATGGATGTTGACATATTGCCTGTGATCAAGGTGGCGCCATCTGATGCTCCTGGTTACACCCTCACCTCAGTGTATCAGGCGTCGGGTCTGGGCCATTCTCAGAGTAAATATAGTATCTCAGAGAAGTTTGAGTTTGCTGCACTCTTCTTATGAGTGTGGTTGGACATCTTTTCCTTTTCTGTAAATTGTTTCACCGTAGCTTTTGTTGCTCTTGAGTTGTTGGACTTTTTCCTAACAATTTTTAGGAGCTCTTTGTATATAAGGGAAATCAGCTCTTTGTCTCTGACGTGAGTTGAATATATCTCTTCCCTGTGAATCATTAGTCTTTTGATTTTGCTTATGGTCATTTTTACATATGCAGACATCCTTATTTTTAATATAGTCCATTTTATCAATCTTTTCTCTTAAGGCTGCTGGATACTGGATGGAAAGATCCTCACCACTCGGAGTCTAAAATAATTTCCCTTGATTTCTCTTAGACCATTCTGTGGTCTCATGTTTACCTTTAAATCTTTAATCTATTTGTAATTTATCCTGCGTAAAGTATGAGATGTGAATTCAGCTTTTTTTTTTTCAGATGCCAACCCAGTTGTTCCAACTGTTTGTTGAATATTCCATCTTCTCCACATTGCTTTGAAATGTCACCTTTCTTATAAGTTAAATTCTTGTCTATAGTTTTGTTTATTTTTTGGACTTTTTGTATGTTCTGTTGACCTTTCTCTTCATGTGTCAATGCCACCTTTAGTTACTGAGACTTTATAATATGTTTTAATATGTGATGGGCTAATCCTGCCTTGTTACACTTCTTTTAAAAGTTTTCCTGGATAGTTTTGCATTTTTAGCTTTCCATATGAACTTTAGAATAAATTTGCCTAGTTCAAAGAAACGTCCTGTTGGTATTTGTGTGTGGGGCGGTGGGGGGTTGTGTTAAATTTATAGCTTAACATGGGAAGAATCGACATCTTTATGGCATTGAGTTTCCTGCCTGCGAACATAGTGTGCTTCTCCAATGGTTCTAGTCTTCTTCTGCATCTCTAAGAAGACTTAAGCTTTTTCTTCATGTAGTCATTGTAAATTTCTTATTAAATTTATTTCTAGCTATCTTGTATTTTAGAATAAGATAGAATAAAAACTCTCTTCCTTGCAAGGATCTTTTCTTCCATTATATCTTATAAGTTGGTTATTGTTTTTATATAGGAATGCTATTGATTTCTGTATTAATTTTTTGTCATATTGCTGAATCCTTTCATTCTTTCTGATCCTCTTGGGATTTCTAGGTAAACAATTATATCAAGGATCAGAGTGTTTTGAGGTAAAATTCAAGTAGTGAAGGAAAATAGATAATAATTTTACTAATTAACAAGAAAACTGGGAATTAAATGACCTTCTGTTCTCCTTTGGGGGATTGTATCTTGAAAATACCAGTTCTTAAAATGTAAATAGTTGTTCAATAGATTTAGAGTTTTCCCCTTTTTGCTCTTTTTAACAGAAAAACTTGCTTTGCAGCAAAGTCAGTGTAATAGAATTTGAAAATTGAGTTCTGACAGGATTTAGTTTTAATAAAATAGAGATCTATAATTCCTTATGCTATTTGTGCTCAGAGTTAACTTTGACGTAAGAAATAGTATGTTCTCAAAAATAATTTGGCAGAAAGAAAAAGTACCTAACTTAGAGGAAAGACCCAGCACAGAGTAATGGAAGGAGCCCTAAACTGAGAGTTCAAAGATGAGTTCAAGCGCCAGCTGTGTCATCAGTGCATTGTAATGTTGTCCACCTCCTTGGGCCTCAGTTTCCTTCTGTAAAATAGGACTGATGACAACTACCCAACTGAGTTCTTGTGAGGAATCAAATGAGATTGTGTATATTGAGAGCACCCAGTACATTGCATGACACATGGCTCATATGAATCAAATGATAGCTATTATTATTAATATATCCATTAATTTAAGCCACTGTTGGTGTGTAAGATTCAGCTCGGGCTGCTATAACATAGACCCCCAAATACTGTAGTTAAAAGATAGAAATGTATTTTCCTCTCGTGTAACAGTGCAGGCACTGGTATAGTGACTTACACATGTTGGAGACCCAAGTTTCTAATGTTCTCTGGCTCTACCATTCTCAGCATCTGATGTCATCTCATGGTCCCAGATGGCTGCTCCAGCTCTCGCCGTCACATCATCACTCAACCTGACGAGAAGCAAGAAAGGGAAGGGGTGTTCACGCACCTTCTCTTTAAGATCATGCCCAGGGCTGCCCAGTGGTGCAGTGGTTAAGTTCACACGTTCTGCTTCTTGGCGGCCTGGGGTTTGCCAGTTCGGATCCCAGGTGTGGACATGGCACCACTTGGCAAGCCATGCTGTGGTAGGCATCCCACGTATAAAAAAGTAGAGGAAGATGGGCATGGATGTGAGCTCAGGGCCAGTCTTCCTCAGCAAAAAGAGGAGGATTGGCAGTGGTTAGCTCAGGGCTAATCTTCCTCAAAAAAAAAAAGATCATGCCCAGGAAGCTGTTCACATCACTTCCGCTCATGCGCCATTGGCCGTAAACTAGTCACATGGCCACACCTAACTGCAAGGGGACCTGGGAAGTGTAGGGTTTATCCTCTTCTAAAATTTTCCTTCCTGTAGAAGAAGAGGAAGAGGAACATTGGGGACAACTAGCAGTCGGAGCCATACTTGGTATGTGAAAATGACACTTCCCACATATACCAGATGGCCACATAGGTGGGCCTGCTTGTGACCGATTTCGATGTTTGAGGGGTTGTGGGAGTGGGAGAGGCTCACGATCTGGTATTTTGCCTTATTCCACTATAGGGCCATGAGGGTGTTTAATTGCCGTATCCAGATCAGCCTTGCTCGTTCTGGGGCTTGCTTTGGGAGGCGCCATTTCATGGTCAGTGGATCCTGTGGTGATGAGGTACAACCTGGACTCAGCTTTCTCGGTATTTGCTGGAGTGTGGCAGGCACTGTTGGTAGAGGTCAAACCTTGACCTTCTGTGTGACCATCTCAGCGCCTGGGATAAAACAGTGCCAGGCATAAAATAGGTGCCCATAAATGTTAACTGATGACTACTAGACTGAGTCTAGTGAAAGGATCGTTTGGACACAGCCAAGCAAGCTTAGTTCACATCACTTCTTAGCAGTGCTGGGTAGGACCGTGTGCCAGGGCTTTTATCCCCGGAGTGGTGGAAGAGGGTGCTTTATGTATAAATCTCCTTAGCAACTTAGTAAGACCAGACAACAAAAGCTTCCTGTCTCTCAGGCCACTTCTCTAATTAGGAAAAATAGTAAGAAATAGACGGGGGTCGGGGGAGGTGCGGCATCTTTCGAGTCTGAAAGCTGTGTTTAGGCCGGGACAGTTGTGCCTTTAATTATCCTGTCTGAGTTGCCTTTAATGAGCATTACTTTTAATGCCTTCATTTCAAAGGGGGAAAAAAAGTGCTTTTTGCATCCAAGCATATAAAACAGCTTTATTCACCAAGCTTGAAAGACAAAGTCATTGCTGTTGGGTCTGTAGGAACTCTGAGCCAGAAACCTCCTATCAGAGTCTCGGCCAGGAGGCTACGGGCCAGTCGCTATCAGGGAATTGCAGGCTTCAGGCTGGCCTGGGTCCCGCTCTTCCCATGACCACTTCCCAGTGGCAGGCATGTGGAAAGCTTGCTGGACATGGGACAGGCAAGATCGGCCTCCTGAGAGCCTGCCATTCCTCAGATAGCTTCTTACCGACATGCCATGCCAGCTGTCCTCTCTCCAGGTTAGCGAGTTCATTGCCCCAACTGCAAACCTGGGTCAGTCCCTTTAGCCCTGTCTGCCACCCTTCCCAAGTGTTCCCGCCAGACCAGTGGACATTCTCTCTGCCTCACTTCACATTCTTCCTCTTCCATCATATTCTCCATCTTTCCATCGAACTTACTTTTTCTTCTTTTTCTCTTCTCTTAGAAAACAGAAAAAAGGAACAAATAATCATATATAATTCTACATCCTAATAGCCATCATTAATTTTTATACATTTCCTTGTAATATTTTTTAGTTATAAGCATAATTATTCTCATAATCATAATTATAGCTTATAAAGTCTTTTATCTTGGTTTCCTCTCAACACGTTAATAAGCCCTTTCCTAAAAATTCTATCCAGTTGTTCAAAAGATGTATCATATTTTATTTTACCACTCTCCTGTTATAAGATGCGATGGTTGGCTTCTAATTTTTCACCTTTACAAGTAGCATTGCAGTGCACATTTTCATTTTCATGGGCATAACTTTTTCAGAATTTTGAACTATTTCTTTGGGATAAATTCACAAAATCAAAGGAAATGAAGTTTTATAGCCTTTGAGATTGCGAAATTGATGTCCTGAAATTGTATACTAATTTGTAATGCCATTGGCAAAGTTTGAAAATATCAGTCTCATAGTACCTATAATAGCAATGGGTGTCATGATTTTTCTGAATTTTTTCCTATTTTGAAAAGGTGCAAATTATACTTGAAAATAATTTTTTCTTATCATTGGAAAAAGTAATACATATTTGTTGTATCATATTTAGA
Organism: Equus asinus; assembly: GCF_041296235.1. Classification (NCBI taxonomy): domain Eukaryota; kingdom Metazoa; phylum Chordata; class Mammalia; order Perissodactyla; family Equidae; genus Equus; species Equus asinus. The sequence goes on from NC_091798.1 coordinate 6,626,114, forward strand.
GAAGCCAAAAGAAAATTACAATCAACTATAATCTTGCCTCAGTATACTGTCAACACTGGTGATATTATGGCCTGTATCCTATCTGAATTTTAAAAAAATGTATATATAACTTCTTTTCCAGCTATTCTTCCTTGTCTTTTTCTCTTTATTTCATTTTTAAAAAATTGAATAAAACTTTTTTTGCATAATAGTTTTATACTGTCTGAATATCTTTTTAGGATGTTAAGTATTCTTTTCACAAAATTCCCCATTTTGGGAAATTTACATTATTTTTAATTTTCCGCAATCTTAAATAATATTGGATGACCATAGTTATAACTAAACCTTTGCACATATTAAGACTCATGTATGTAAGAAAAACCCCTGACGTGTCTTCTGCACTGGGTATTTGTTATAATGTTAAAAAAGACATACTGGGAAATTGTTAGGTAAAAATCTATCTTGTTTAATTTGGAATTCATGTAATTAAAGAGGTGAAAGACTTTTTCATGTGCTTATTGAACAGTTGCACTTCTTCCTTGATGAATTGTTTGATCTGTTACTTTTTTCTCTTTTCCATTAGATATTTCAACTCTTCTTCTATATTGCAAAATATTTATCAGTTTTTCAACTGCTGTCCAGTTTGATTTGTTCTGGTTTTGTTTTTGTTTTTGAAATCTGAATCTTCTCCTTCAAGTCACCTGTCTTTGGTGTCCTATCCTGGAAAGGTCTTTTATACTCCCAACATCACAAATATTTTCTGCTGGCACTTGTAAGGTTTAATTTTCTACACTTAAATCTTTAAATTCGCTCTGTTTCCTCTTGACATGTGCTAAATGTGGATTCTGATCTACTTTTCCTCTCCAAATAGGCAGCATGCAGTGCAAAATGGTTGTGTCACAGAGACGACTAGTTGGCTACTTTAGATGTCAACTCTTTTCAAATTAACATACACATTTGTGGAATTTCTATCAAAATCTTAATGAGATTTCTTGGGAATTTGATCAGATGAGTCTGAATTTTATCTAGGAGGATAAACATTTAAGAACAGCCCAAAAAATTTTAAAAGGAAAAAGCTTAAAGAGGAGAGACTTAGGTTATCAGATATTAAAATATGTTATAAAGCTATAGTAATGAAAATGAAAATAGCATGTTACCAGGATAGGAACAGACAGATCAATGAAACAATAGAAATTTCTGAAGCAGACTCAAGGATATAAAATAATTTAGTACAGCATACCATTAGAGTGAAATATTTCAGATCCGTGAGAAAAGGAAGGATTGTTAAATGAATGTTTGACTGTTAATGTTATGAGTTATGCTAATAAATTTTATAATATAGAGCCATCCTTCCAATTCTAGAAGAAATACTACTTGGATGTCATGTATTATTCTTTCAGTCTGTGTCTAAATTGGATTCGCTGATGCTCCCGTTAGTACATTAGGTATCTCTATTCGTGAGTGACACTGGTCCATAGAAACTCTGGGTATCAGAACTGAACTTGTGACCCGATGCCCCCAGGCCGCCTCCTCTCTCCCCCAGTTATCTTAACAGAAGTCCAGCATCTCCTCCACCCCCCGAATTTCACGAGTCCACCTGTTCTCTCCCTCTCTGTTGCACTTCCTGGGCTCCCCGCCTCCACTTTGGTTTCTGCTCCACCCCTTGCCCTCATAACAGCCACCGTGATTTTTTTTTAACATAAAATGTCTATTTATTAAGTTTTATAATCAGTAAAAGACTATGTAAGTTGCTTGATTAGTTGGGGTTTTTTGTTTGTATTTTTTTTACCATTGAGATATAATACACAACATAAAATTTACCACTGTATCTATTTTAAAGCATACAATTCAGTGGGGGTGAGTACATCACAGTGTTGTGCAACCATCACCATTGTCTAGTTCCAGAACTTTTTTAATAACCCAAATGGAAATCCCATGCCTATTAAGCAGTCGCTCCTCATTCCTCCTCCTTCCAGCCCCCGGCAACCGGTAGTCTGCTCTCTGTCCCTAAGGATTTGGCCAAATGTGGATTTTTCATATAAGTGGAATCATACAATATATGTCCTTTTGTGGCTTGCTTATTTTACTTGGGATAATACTTGCAGGATTCATCCACGTTGTGGCATGTATTAGGGTTTCATTCCTTTTATGGCTGAATAATAGTCCGTTGTGTGAATATGCCACATTTTGTCTATCCATTCATTCACTGAAGGACATTTGGGTTAATTCCACGTTTTGGCTATTGTGACTAGAGTTGCTATGAACATTTGTGTACAAGTGTTTGAGATCAGTTTTCAAACGATGGAGCTGTCTTCAGTGGAGGAATGGAGTGACTGAATCATATGGTCACTCTATATTTAACTTACTGAGGAATCGTGGAACTGTTTTCCGAAGCAGCTGAACCATTTTACATTCCCACCAGCGATGTATGAGGGTTCCAATTTATTCTGCATCCTTGCCAACACTTGTTATTTTCCTCTTTTTTTTTTCAGTTATGGTCATCCTGGTGGTTTTGAAGTGGTATCTCATTGTTTGGATTTGCATTCCCCTTAATGACTAACAATGTTGAGCATCTTTGCATGTGCTTGTTGACCATTTGTATACCTTCTTTGGAGAAATGTCTTCAAATTCTTTGTCCATTTTTAATTGAGTTGTTTGTGTTGTTGAGTTGTAAGAATTCTTTATATATTCTGAATATTAGGCCTTTATAAGATATATGATTTGCAAATATTTTCTCTCATTCTGCGGGTTGTTTTCACTCTCTCGATACTGTCCTTTGATGCACAAAAGTTTTTAATTTTTGGTGAAGTCCAATTAATCTATTTTTTCTTTGGTTGCTTGTGCTTTTGGTATCATGTTTAAGAAACCATTGCCAAATCCAAGGTCATGAAAATTTTCCCCTTTATTTTCTGCTGGGAAAATGTAGCTAAATTTAGCTCTTACATTTAGGTCTTTGATCCAATTTGAATTAATCTCTGTATATGGTAAGGGTCCCACTTCATTCTTTTGCATGTGGATATTCAGTCCTCCCACCACATTTGTTGAAGAGACTGTTCTTTCCCCATTGAATGGTTTTGGCACCCTTGTTGAAAATCAATTAATCATAGATGTCTGGGTTTATTTCTGGACTCTCAATGCTCTTCCATTGATGTGTATGTCTATCCTTATGCCAGTGCCACATTGCTTGATTACTGCTTTGTAGTAAGTTTTGAAATTGGGAAGTATGAGTCCTCCAAGTTTATTCTTTGTTTTTCAAGATTGTTTTGTCTATTTGGGGTCGCTTGCAATCCCATATGGATTTTAGGATCATCTTTTCCATATCTGCAAAAAAGGCCATTGGGGTTTTGATAAGGATTGCGTTGAATCTGTAGACCGCTTTGGGGAATACTGCCATGTTAACAATGTTAAGTCTCCCAATCCATGAACACAGGATATCTTTCTATTTAGTTAGGTCTTCTTATTTCCTTTAGCAATGTTTTGTAGTCTTCAGTATAGAAGTCTTGCACCTCTTTGGCTAAATTTATTCCTGAGTATTTTATTCTTTTTGATGCAACGTAAATGGGATTATTTTCTTAATTTCCTATTTGTGTTTTTTATTGCCAGTATATAGTAACACACCTGATTTTCTGTGTTGATCTTGTATCCTGCAACTTTGCTAAATTTATTAGCTCTAACAGTGTTTTGTGGGTTCTTTAGGATTTTCTAAATATAATATCGTGTTCTCTATGAACGGAAATCATTTTCCTTCTTTTCCACTTTGCATGCTTTTTATTTCTTTTTCTTGCCTAGCGATTCCAGTTAGATCTTCCAATACTAAGTTGGTTAGAAGTGGCCAAAGCATGGTCCTCGTGTTGTTCCCGATCTGAGGCGGGAGGCTTTCTGTCTTTCACCGTTGAGTATGATGTTAGCTGTGGGTTTTTCATATATGCCATTTATCCTGTTAAAGAAATTCCCTTGTATTCCTACTTTATTAAATGTTTTATCATGAAAGGGTATTGGATGTTGTCAAATTCTTTTTCAGGATCAGTTGAGATGGTCAATTTCTCCCTCATTGTGTTAACGTGGTGTGTTACGTTGATCGATGTATGTATGTCGAACCACCTTCCATCTCGGTATAAATCCACGGTGGTCGTGACACGAAGCCCTTCTGACAGGTGACTAGATTCAGTCACGAGTATTTTGTAGAGACTTTGCATGTGTGTTCGTAAAGGTTGTCAGCGTGCAGTCTTCCTTTCTCATGATGGTTTTGTCTGTTTTTTTTCAGCAGAGTAATGCTGGTCTCACAGCATGAAGTAACTGTTCCCTCCTCTTCTATATTTTGGAAGAGTTTGAGAAGGATTGGTGTTCCCTGGTGATCTTTTAAAAGCACAATCAGATCACCTACCCCTGGGTTTAACACCTTGTCCTGCTTTCTTAGCAGAATTCCTAACATTGCCCACTAGACCCCAAGCGTGCTTGCTCCTCATTTCCTGCTCTGCGTCAGCCACACTGGCCTACAACACTTTTCACATCACTTAGTCTCAACTAGAGGCAAACCTGAAACCCCTTCATTGCACATAGGCTACAAAGTTCTCCTTTGACCCATCAAGCCCTTTACTGCCCCAGGGCCTTTGCACGTGCTCTTCCTGCTGCCTTGCAGATTTCTTCTGGCACAGTTTCACCTAGCTAAGTGTGGCTCATCCCTTGAGGGGCCTGTCTAAATCACCAACCTACATATAGTAGTTTAGGTTCCTTCTTGTTATTCTCTGTCCTAGAACTTTGAACTTCTCCTTTAGAACGGTGACTCCATTGTAACCTATTATTGATGGGGAACACAGGCTGACTGGTTCTGGGGTCTCTGGGGGCATATTGTAACTAATTATTGATGTGATTTTTTATTTATTCCTGTCTCCCCCATAGACCCTTGGAACCCTGATGGTAAGTGCTGTGTCTGCCTTTTGTTTACCACTAAAACTCAGTGCCTGGCCAAGTGTCCTGTACGTGGTAGACACTTGATAAACATTTACCCAAAGTATGAAGGATGGCAATAGCTTAGTAAATGGAACTAGGAAGCTTTCTATATTTCTTAAGGAAAGAAAAAGTTTAAAATAATTAAAAATTGTTCCTTCAATGGCGTAAGCAACATGCTTAACACACCAGTTGAACCCAAGGCTGGTCAATTTAAGTAATCCCTAATTTTCTTTAGAAAAATTTTTTTGAGTTGTTTGTAATATTCCCTTACAGTGTTTTGCAGTGTCCCAAGTCTCTGATCTCTGCTGTGAAGTACACTAATTTTGCTGTTTATTCTTGATTAGGCTTTCCAAAAATATGTATGTTTTATTTCCCTGTAATTGAAGCTTTTATTTTCTTTTGGATCTAAGCATTTTTTTAAATGAGAGTCTTTTTTTTAAATGTCTAAGCTATTTTTACATTTAAACTTTTATTATTTTACTTCTTGGTGTATAGCCTAATGGTCAGCCTGTGAACTTTCTGATTTGGGGACTATATTGTGACCTAATATATGGCCACCTATAAAAACATATTATGTTAAGATATAAAGAAAAGATACAAAATATAAAGAAAATGTCAATAAATTCCAAAAAATATCAAGGTAGGTCTCTTTTTATTCATTTTACCTGGTACACAGTGAGACCTTTTGAGTGTAAACTCAGGAAAGTCTGTTGAATATCTTTCATAGCTATTTTTCCTCTGTTCTCTCCTCCTGAATATGTGTGGGTGTGTATGAGATTTTTCCTCCATGTTTGTTATTTTTGGAATGAGAGGCAAATGAGATGGGACGGTGAGACAGTCTAGTTTAGTGGCATAACATAAGGCAAGGCATCTCCTTCTGCTTCCGTTTCCCCGTCTGTGAAACGGGGATGGTGCCTTGCCTCCTCCTGTGCGGATGAAAGGTCATGTGCCGCACACTTAGCGGTCTCTGTTGCATCATTCGGGCTCAGTAAATGTTACTTGCTGCTTGTCTCTGAGAAGGGAGCATCGCTTGGCTGGTGTTGGTGCCTCCAGCTCAGAGCAGGAGCCTCTTGGGCTTGGGTCCCAGAACTGAGGGCGGGGGGCACGTGCTGGCTGGTGCTGAGGTCTCAGGGGAATGAAGCTGGTTCTTTAAGTATTCTAACAAGCTGGTTCTGCAGTGCTCTGGCTGTAAGGAACAGAAAACCTGACTTACAATGCCTTAAACAAATAGAAGTTTCTCTTCTCACATGACCAGAATTCTCGAGGTAGGTGGTTGTTGGAGTTGCTTGACAATGCCATCAGGGTCCCAAGCTCTTCCTACCCCACCGTCCTTAGTGTGTTGGCTCTGGATCTCATACTGGTACTTCCACGGTCCCGAGACAACTGCTCCACCCCCAGGTGTGCTGTCCTTGTAGAAGGTGTGGGCAAAAGACCTTCTTCCTGCAGAGTTCTGTCTTTCATTCTGGGATGTCATCCCCGTTCCCCCCCGAGTGGACTCCCTCTTCTGTCTCATTAGCCTTAACTGTCACCTGCCCATCCAAGGAGAGTGAACCAAGCATGATTCAACCCTGGGTCTGGGTCTGGAGTGGGGACCTACCTTTTGTGAAACTGAGGCATCTCCATGGCCCCTCTGACCGAATCGAGTTCAGTTAGTGAGGAACTTCTTAGAGGAAGAAGGTGGGCCTTGGTCGTTGTATAGATATTTGAACACGGTTGGCCACGTTTTCAGAATGCAGCTGTGCATCTAGTGCACAAGGATATCATGAGAGGCTTTTTCACCTGCCTCTGTCCAGATGTGCGAGATGGGGGCACATTCTGGTTACACTGTGCCCATGATATTCACCTCAATGTCCAGAAACAAAACGTGGCTCGTTTGTGATGGTTTGTCCTTGAGGATCCACAGCACCTCCAGGACACACCCTGCCTGGGGGCCTGGTGCCTGACGGGTGTGTTCGTCTGCAGTTCACCTCGCCCTCTCTGGCTGTCCATCCTCCGCCTTCAGAACCATCTGTGCGTCAGAGAGTGAGGTACACCATGAAGCCTCTAACTGGAGTTGCTCTTTTCATTGAGATCCAACAGGTAAAAACTGCTACTTGCATGTCCTTGTTCTGGGGCTCGATTGCTGTAAGGTGGTTTTAGTTGTAGACTTCCTTGGGTGGGTATAAGAAAGCCTATGCTATGCTGGAACCCAGCAAGAGGGGTTTTTCACAAGTGGTGTGTGTGCAAGGAGGTGGAATCATTTGTTTGATAAATTCAGTGTTTATTGGCCTCCTGCTGTGTGCCATCTCCATCCTGAACTTGGTGAGGGCTAAAAGATCAATTAGAGTCACAGCAAGAGGACTCCTGGAGGTGGGGTTAGGAGTCTGAGATGTAGGACCAAGCCTCTTAATTTCTCCGGCCTCCAGTTTTCTTGACAGTAAAATGGGCAACGTCTACCTCCAAGTGCTGTGTGAAAATTACATAAGATGATGTGTGTGAACTTGCCTTGAGTAGTGCTGGCACTCAGTGGGCACCCAGAGCACGTGAGATGAATCTGAGTTAGTTGAATAAGATGCAGTCCATACCCTCATGGAGAGATAAATGTATTTAACAGCATTAATACATGGTAGAAAGTCATAGAGGCCAGGCTTAAAGCTTTCTGCCCGTGCAAGACTGGTTCAACATTCTAAAATCAATTGGTGAAATCCACCATTTTAACACTTAAATAAGAAAAACCACATGATCATATCAATAGATACAGAAACAGCATTTGATAAGTTCAACAACCATTCACGATGAAAACTCTTTGCAAACTAGAAGAGAAATAGATAGGAACTCTCAGAAATAAAAGGGAACGCCCTTAACCTGAAACAAAGGGAAATCTCTAAAGATGTTGTTCATTTATGTGACGTTCTGGAAAAGACAAAACTATGGTGATGGATCAGCGGTCTGCAGGGGCTGGGGGTGGGGGATGGTATGACTGATAAAGAGCATCTACAGAAACCGCTGAGAAAACACCTGATGGCGAAAGACTGACTGCTTTTCCCTATAATCAGGGAAGTACTCCCACTCAGTTCTTTACTGCAGATCCTGGCAAATGCAGTAAAGTAAGAAAAAGAAAGGTGTTCAAGTCGAAGAGAAAGAAATGTAATTATCTGTATTCATAGATGACATGACTATCTACACAGAAAATCCACAGGAACTATCAAAAAAAAAACCTCTAAGAGTTGCATCATAGGATACGAGGTCAACATAAAAAAAACTATTTCTGTACAGTAGCAGCAAACAATTGAAAACTTAAAGTTAAAAGCAGCCTCATTTACAATACTCCCACCTAAAGGAAATAATTAGGTGTAAATATAACAAAATTTGTGCAGGATCTGTATGCTGAAAGCTACAAAATGCTGATGAAAGAAATCAAAGAAAAGCTAAGTAAATGGAGAGACATAACCAGTTCACGAATTGGAAGATTCAAATAGTTAAGATGTCAGTTCTCCCAAATTGATCTATGGATTTAAGGCAATCCCAACCAAAATCCAAGCGAGATTCTTTGTAGAGACCAACAAGCTTGTTCTGAAATTTACATTGAAAGGCAAAGGAACTAGAATAGTGAAAACAATTGTGAAAAAGAACAAAGTTGGAGGATTTACACTACGCTAATCAAGACAGTGTAATATTTGCAAAAGGAAAGTCACATTGGTCAGTGGACCAGCGTAGAGCCCAGAGACACACCTGTGCGAGTAGCATCCACTGACTTGACAAAGGGGCAAAGTAATTTGTTGAGGAAAGGACAGCGATTTCAACAATGGTGCCCGAGGAATTGGACATCCGTATGCAAACAGTGAACCTGAGCCTAAAGCTCCTATGACATCCAAATATGAAATCAAAATGGATCGGAGATGGAAATGCAAAACATACAACTATAAAACTCTTAGAAGGAACCATAGGAGAAAATCTTTATGATCTTGAGTCAGGCAGAGAGTTCTTTGAGTGACAAACAAAGGCACAATCCATTTTTTAAAAAGTGATGTTGGACGTAAATCGAAACTTAAAACTTCGGTTCCGCAAGGGCCATCCTGCGTGGAAGGAGAAGAGAGGCTGCACACTGGGAGAAAATAACAAACACCCAATAAAAAATGGGCAAAAGTCACTTCACCGAAGAAGATATATGGATTGCAGATAAACACATGAAAAAATGCTTCACAACATTAGTCATTAGGAAAACGCAAATTAAAACTACACGAGATATCACTACACACCTAATTACAATGGCTGAAAAATACCAGCAATGCCAAGTGTGAATGAGGATGTGGAGCAACTAGAACTCTCATGCTTTGCTGGTAAAAATGCAAAATGGTCCAGCCACTCTGGAAGCAGTTTGGCAGTTTCTTAGAAAGGTAAACACACTCTCACAGATGACCCAGCAATCCCACTTCTGGGCATTTATCCCAGAGAAATGAAAACTTATGTTCATACAATAACCTGTACATGCATATTCATAATAGCATTATTCATCATCACCAAAAACTGGAAAAACTCAAATGTCTCTCAGTGGGTGAATGGGTAAACAAACTGTTACACATCCGTGTAATGGAATATTACTCAGCAATGAAAAAGGAACAAACTACTAATGCATACCACAACTTGGGTGAATCTTAATTGTATTATGCTAAGTGAAAGAAGCCAGTTTCAAAAGGTTGCATACTGTATGATTCCATTTACGTCAACCTTCTGGAAAAGGTAAAACTATAGTGATGGGAAACAGATTGATGGTCACCAGGAGTTAGGGGTATGGGGACAGTCTGACTGCAAAGGGGTTGCCTGAGGGAATTTTGGGGTTTTGGGGGGGAATTTCCCTTTATCCTGTAAGTCATGGCAATTACAAGAATTCATGCATGTCTTAAAATTCATAGAACTGTACACTCAAAAAAAATTTTTATTGTGTTTAAATTCTTAAAACTCTGGCCAGACTCTAAGCAAAGCGAGGGCAAGTGGCCACAGGGCATTTGGCCCCTGCATGTCTGGTGTTCAGCCACCTTCCAGAGCAGGGTTTCAGCGCTGGTTTGGGAGAGTGCTCGAGCCTCTTGGGTTTCAGTGCCCTTTAAATGTGGGGATCATTTGCTGACTTGAACCAAAATGTCACATGGTAAGTGTTTTCACATGGGCACCACTGCTGCAACTCTAATAGGTTTCAGGGAAACGCTGTAGGTGGGTTGGGCGTGGATGTGCACACGAGCCTCCTCCTCTGAGGAGCAGGCCACACAGGCCCGGGAGACTGTGGTGGCACAGGCGAGACTCCGCTGGGACCACACAGATGCACAAGCTGCTTCGAATCTGTCAGGGCCCTGGAGTTCCCGCAACTAAGAGGAAACAGAGGCAGCCTGGGTGCGGGAAGGGGAGGCCGCTGCATGGTGGGTCTCCTTTGCTCGTACAATAGAAATGGGGGCAGAATAGGCCAGGGATTCTCAAACTGGGCTCTGCTGAGTCCTAGTGTGAGACGGGCCGGGGCGGGGGTGGAGGGGATGCAGGAAGCCGGGCCTGCTAGGTCCCTTGTGTCAAGCAACAGCCGGAGCTGTTCCACTCTGATTTTTTTATAGACTGGGCCTCTGCAAGATTCCTTCTATTTAACGAGTGGCTTCTGCTGCTTTAAACAAGGTTTAATCACCACAGGACCAGACGATCTGTAAGGTTCCTCAGGCGCCTGTGATTCCTGAGTCAGCCAGCAGCAAGCTGATGTGCCCGCTGTGGCCCTGACCCCGCTCTCCATGAGGGAGATGCTCGGGCCTGTAATTTTGGACTCATGAAGGCTTCTGTCTGGGAAATTGCTTTTGACATACTTATGGGTAGAAAATTTCTCAAAAGAAGCTCTAAATAATTTAAATGACGACATTTTAAGTTGCGCGGAAGGGGGGTGACCTTTAAAAAATGTTCCCATTTAAATTTGCAAAGCTGTTTGCACAAACAAGTCAGAGGCAATTTTCTTCATGGATTAGCAGCAAATAAAACCTGGCATTCTACTTTTGTGCTCAAAGTGCGTCTCTCCCTCTTTCCTGACCATACCACCCCCATCCCCAGCTTCATAAGACAAAAAGAAACCGAGTTCTGACTCTTTTCTCATAATTTAGAGGATCTTGGCCGAGGAGAAGAAGAGAAAGCAAGGACCAGGTCACTGGACTTGGCATCAACTGGATGTCCTAGAAGGCCGGGCCGGTGCGTGGGGGCTCAGGCAGAAAGTCAAGGCCCTGGCCAAACAGATGGGGACCCAGGGCAGGGAACCAGATGTGGGCCAGTTGACAGGCCCTCTGCCCAGGCTTGCGCAGGCCGTGAAGAGCAGAATGTCTTTTGTGAAGCTCAGATCCTTCTGTTATGAGCGATTCGGGGCCCCTGTCAGACGTTCGATGGGTTTCCTTCGTCTCCGGCATCTCTCTGGGGTGGGTGGGCTCCTGTGATCTGGGAAAATTGTGCAGGGTGTTAAACCAAAAGATAAGCCGGCAGGGTTTGTGGTAGAGCCGGATGCTGACTCTGCCAGCCCTGGGTCATCAGTTAGAGGTCCTTTGGCTATTTTGGGGCTTTGTTTGAAAAGCATTTTTGGTTGTCTCTCTACACATCAAGAGTTAAATGGCTCTTCTGTGTCCCACCCACTGAGACCAGGAGGTAGCACTTGAAACTCTGTCTTTGTCATCTGCCTCAGGGCCTGGCTTCATGGGGGAGCACCCTGGGCCCCTACTCTTAAAGCAGCCCCTTTGGTTTAATGCTCTGCTGTCACCATCTTAAATTCTTAAGAGGTTTTGAAGAAGATGCCCCGCATTTTCGTTTTGCACTGGACCCTGCAAATTATGTAGCCAGTTTTAGATTTGAATTTTAGATTTGAATTGTTGCTAGTGCATTATTATTTTTACATTGCATGTCTTAACTCTCAAAGATGTATTTGGCATTTATATTCAGTCTTCTAACTCGGATTTACAGCAATCATTTGAACTTCTTGCTGGGGTTTGCTGCTGGTCTAACTGTAGGAGAATGTGGACTGTCAGCTAACAAACAACTTTTTAAAGACCGTGTGTGTGTTGTGGGAGAGGAAAAAGTATAAGAAGAAAGGGTGCACAGTGGAGCTGCAGGAGGAGTTTCTCATCACTCTTGAGCAGACACTGCACTGGGTCACCTCTGGGTACCAGCCTGTGCTGACCGCGGCGGGAACAGAGGGAACAGCACAGCGCCTGCCCTCAAGGGGCTGCTTGTCTAATGAAGTGGTTTTCAGACTTTAAACTTCACTTTAAACCTTACTTTAAAGTAAGGAATAAGCAACTGTAAATATACATACATAGAAATGTGAAACAGAATTTCACAGAAACATGTATTTACTGTGTACGGTGCATTCTCTCTTTGATTTCGTTTTTTTACAAAGCTGGTTCTAGCACATGAAGTTGATTTCACAACCCATTAGCCTCAGTTTTAGAAGCACTGCTGTTGCGGGAGAGACTGACCGTGAGCAGATATGGCCTTTGGACGAGCAGATGACAGACCGGGCGAGGGCCCTCCGTGAGGAGCGTCTGCTCTGAGCACGAGAAGGAGTTTGCAGCTAGAGAAGCTGCCGTGGGAACCGAGGAGCTCCAGCCCCAGGGGCCGTGTCTGCGCACGGGAGGGGAGAGTTCCCTGGGGCTTGGGGTTGGGGGAGATGGTCCTGGAGAGGAGAGTCAGCGTGCGGTGAGGACCTGGCTGCCGGGCAAGGAGCTCGTTCGCTCTCCTGTGTGAGCCACGAGAAGTTGTTTTTTTAAAAACTTTCTTTGAAGTCTAATTTATATAACATAAAATTCACCCATTGGAAGTGGACAGGTCCATGACTTTTAGCAAATCTGTACGGTTGTGCAACCACCGGCGCAATCCAGTTTCAGAACATTTCCATCACCCCAGAAAGTTCCCTGTGCCCATTTCTAGTCAATCCCCATTCCTGCCCCCTCCCTCGGCAGCCACTGATCTGCTTTCTGTCTCTACAGACTTGTCTTTTCTTGAAATTTTGTACGAATGGGATCATACAGTGCATGTCTTTGGTGCCTGGCTTCCTTCCCTCAGTGTCACATCTCCAGGGTCTATGCATATTGTTGCGTCCAATCATATTCCATTGATTGGATATACTGCAGTCTGTCTGTTGGCCAGTTGATGGACATTTGGATTGTTTCCTGTTTGGGGCTATATGAACATTGCTTCTTAAACATTTATGTCCAAGTCTTGGTGTGGACATATGTTTTCATGTCCCCTGGGACGATCCTAGGAGTGGAATTGCTGAGTTGTGTGGTCAATGTATGTTTACTCTATCAGAAGCTGCACACTGACTTCACAGTGGCTGCACCATTTCACGTCCCCACCAGCAGTGTACGAGCATTCCCGTGCCTCCACTTCTGGAGGATTTAAGCAGAGGAGAGATGTCATGAGATTTGTGTTTAAGAAAATTACTCTGGCTGCAGGGTGGGGGCTAACTGGGAAAGAGAGGGAGAGAGGCAGAGGCGGGACGGAGAAGTCAAGGGCCCAGGCTGAGCCGAGGCTGTGGGCGGATGGAGAGGAGAGATGCGTCTGATGAGGCCTAGAGTTGAGGGGACAGTAGCCACAGGGCACTTCTCAAACGAACTCCGAGTCACGTAATTAATAAGTGGCAGAGAGCAAGAAGAGGAAGGTGACCTGGGAGTGAGGCCTGATCTGGACTTCCGCACTGAGACGACGGTGCTGAAGCCCCTGGCCCTTCTTAGGTTCCCAATCACCAAGGCCGGCTCAACAGCCACATCCTTTAGGATGGTTCCCAAATCCTTGGAGGGAAGTGGTTCCCAGCCCTAGCTGCACATTTGAACCTCTTGGAAAAGTCTAAGATGGACTGCTGGCTGGTCCTGATGTAATTGACCTGGGGCGCAGCCGGACTTGGAGAGGTTTAAGGCTTCCGGGTGATTCCAGTGTGCACCCAGGCAGAGAACCGCCGCTCCAAGGCAGCTTCGCAAAGCCGGCACGCGCGGAAACCCCCGGGATGCTGGACAAGCTGCCGGGCCTGGTCTCACCCAGAGCTTTTGGTATGATTGGGAAAGGTTGAGGCCTGACCACCAGAACTTTAAAAACCTCTGCAGGTGACGGTGACGTGCAGCCGAGCCTGAGAGCCGCTGCTCTAGGCAGCTTGTTTGGACCCAAGCGTCAATCCTGAGCAGATGCTTCCAGTGCCAGCGTTTGCTGTGCCTGTTCTTGATTCTTTTGCTGGTTCAGGTTCAGAAGGAGACTGAGCGATCCTTTTTTTTTCCCCCTTTCAAATTCACAGATCATTTCCCGAAGCATTTTATAGTGCATGTTGTTAAAAAATAAAACCAGACTCCAGGCACATGTTCTATAAATCCATCTGGTTTACATAAAATATTTACAAATACGGTTACAGAAGGAATTTAAAGATATTTGTGGATAAGGAGCCAGCATATTAGCTGTATGTTCCCTCCTCTGTGGTCTCCACAGCTCGTGTATACATAAACACACATCAGACACGTATTGTGAACTGAGTATCAATAGGTAAAATAGTTTACTTCCCCAGGACGCAGATCATACTGGAAAGCTCATTTCTGCATACATTTCTTGCCCAAGTATTTTCAGAGAGTAAATTAAATAAACAGTGATGGCTCGTACCTTTTTCCCTCCAGGTGTTCCGCGTTGCACGTTCCCTCCCAGGAAACCCGAGTATCTTTTAACTCTTCCAGCAGTAACTTGAGGGGGGCCGGAGCTGCCTTTAGCTTTTAAAGTTGGATGTTTTACCAAGTGCCCTGTCTTCCTAAGTTCTCTAGGTACCGTTCGTGTCCTGTGCACTTAATGCCTTGACTCCTTGGTGTGGACCAGAGCAAAGCCTCTGCGGGGAGACAGGAGCCACGGAGGAGCCTTGCCTCTGCTGGTCTCTGGCCCTGGTCCTCCTGCAGGGGCAGCTGAGACTCTCCCAGGCCTGCCCAGCACCCTTGTGTCCCCTTCGGGTTTATGCACTCTGGCAGTGAGGGACCTCTGAGCCCACAGCAGGTGCTAAGACCAGGCAGGAGCAGCCTACATGCTCGGTGAGGCCCACTCCAGCATCCCACCTCCCCCCAGGTCCCCTTGCTAGTTGGGTTCCTGGGCACAGTCCCGTGATGCTCCCAGGACTGGGTCAGCTTCTTGACCTTTGCAAGGTGACTGATGAAAATGGGGAGGGAGCTGCTACTGGGGCTGACGGAGACATAGGGCTGGCCTCAGAGGGGCCAGATAAGGGATGCGGGAGCATGGGGCTACGGCCCACGGGACCCAGGTAGGACAGCGAGTACCCTCAGGGCCTGGTCCCTCAGAGCTCAGAACAGGACCAAGGCCATATATTCAGAGGCTGGACACACTATAGGCAGGGAAGCAGAAGGCAGGTCACAGGTCATGCTAGGCAGGTGACCACTAGGGCCCAGCTACAGTCCCACCAGGGACATTGGGGCGGGGGCCAGGAGTCCCAACCCCAACCCCCCTCCCCACCACACACCCATTCATCCACTAGGAACAGTCAAGTGTGAGACTGGTGCTGGGCCAGGAAGCCACAGAAGTGGGCCAGCTCTGGTGCCCGCCTGCTCCTGGGCTCTGTGCTCAGTGCCTCGCCTGCACCCCTGCCCCGGCCTGTTTCATGCAAGGTGGAGCATAAAGAGCCAGCAGGTGATCATAGTCAGGCACCCCCCACGCTGGGATTGAGATGAAAGTGCAAGATTATGCTCCACTGAGGAGGATGGCAGGGAAGCAAGAACGTACTTGGAGACAAACATCTTGGCTTCCAGGGCCCGCTCTACCATTTTAGAGCATTGTGATCTTAGTGAGGGAGACATCTGGGAAACAAGAAGTCATCAGGAGAGGAGGCTCTGAAAGTACTCTGTCAACTGTGTAGGCCAGGCAGACCCTGGCTCCACCACCGACCACTGTGCAACTTTGACTAAGAGGTATAACCTCTCTGACCCTGGGTCTCTTCTTTTGCAAAATGGGGGTATCACCCCTCAAGGATTAAGTGATTTGAGCCCACCAAGAGCTTGGCACAGTTCATTCACAGGTAAGTGATAAATGTTAGCTGTTAGTTCTGTGCCCTAGACAGGGGGGCTGTGGAATGAGCAGGGTTTATCTTTGGGTTCCCACCCCTTTGTTCAACATGAACAGCTTAGCGGTCCACCAGAGGCCGCACAATGACACCATAAGAGAAGTAGCGTGCGTCCACCATTCTGGTGCCTTTGTTATGAAGTGGCCCTAGTGAATCCTTGATTATCGTACATTTTGGGAAAAGCAAACAGAGTGTTTCCAGGTGGTTTTCATCAGAGATGGTGTTCTCTGCATTCTTTCTCTGAAACACAGCATCACCACCCACCCCGCCCCTCCAGGCCTGCTCCTCCTCCCTTCCCGCCTCAGTCACCTCGTGCCTCAGTCACCTCGTCCCTCATTCCTCACCCCTCCCACTGTCCTCCCAAACTCCCTGCCACAGCCTCAGCCCTGGACATCACCTGCAGCCTCTTAACCAGTCTCCCTGCAGCCACGGGCCTCTCCACACTGTCAGCAGCTAAACACCAAGCCTCCGAGTTCGAGACTCAGAAGCCGCCCCTCCTAGGCTGGCTGCCTCAGCCCCTCTCTGTTGCTGCCCGGCACTCGTATCTTTGCTGGGCCCTCCTCACGCACTCTCCCTTCACTCCCGCTGACCTCAGCCTGAAGGCCCTGCCCTGCATCCAGGTGCGTCCTTCGAGGCTCAGTTAAAATGTGCCAGCTCTGTGAAGTTGGCCCTGGCTGCCCAGGCAGGATGAGGCAGGTTCTCCGTGTCCTCCGTAAGGCCTCGTTACGATGCTTTAGAAGGGCCTGCTGCATGGCTGCCTGCCCGCTGTTCTGTCCACTCATCCAGGGCAAGCGCCACGTCCTGTTATTAACACACAGCAGTGAAGGGACGGCCGTGGGCATGTGCCGCACCGGCTCGGTGGCAAGCGTCAAACTAGGTGGCTCTCCCACACCATCTGCTTCATTCCTCAGCGGCAGGGCCAGGAAGTTGTGGGGGCCGGGGGCGGCTTCTCCAGGGCCACCCCAACACACCATCCAAGTAAAACTGCTCTGTACCTGGGCTCCAGGAGCAGCTCCCACCTCACTGCCCTGAAACCAGGTGGCCTCCCTCCCCCGCACTGTTTTCTAATCTGAAATCGTGGAGCTGCCAGGGGAGCCTAGGAGATGGGTCCTAGTATCATCCAATTTTACAGCTGAGGAAGCTGAGTCTGCGAGAGCTGAGGTCCCTCCCCCAGGTCTCGTGGCAGGGCCTGGCCGGAACCCCCACGTGCCAGCCGCCGTCAGCCCGCGGCCTGCGTTCCGGGCCTCCTGCCTTCCCGTGTGCCCCTCTGGGCTCAGTGCCCGGCTCTGACTTGCCGCGCTGAGGGTTGAAGCTGGGACTCGCAAACCAGCCCACGTACAGTTGAAGGTCACTGCAGCCCCCAGTGGAGACCCCTGTTCCCCGGGCTGCATGTCTGCAAATGACAGCGTGGGAGTGAACTTCAGCCAAGGGCACTTCGGCTCAGAGTCCCTGCCCTCACGGCTCACCTCTTTCCACTTCAGCTGGTGATTAAAAGAGAGGAGAAAAAAAATACAGTATACACATCCCCCAGGGGTCCAGGGCTCCAGGATCTGGTTCCAGAAACAGAAAGGTTACTTTATTAGCTGTCACACAAATTTCACCGTGACCCCAGAGTAATTTCCCCAGAGACAGGCAAATCTCCAGGAGCCAGGAGTAGACGGAAAGATTATTGCTTACCCCGCTGCGCAAGCAGCATCTGTATCCGGTGCTCGTTCCGAGTCAAGCGAGCTGCTCTGGATCGCTGCCTACCCCCTCCCTGGAAGGCAGAGGCTCCTGGGAAACTCGGGGTCTGCCAGCAGCCAGCAGCAAGGTCAGTGCTGGGGTGCCTTGCATGAGCCACACTGGGGCGCAAGGACGGGTGTGGCCGGCAGAGCGGCGTGCTGCCGTTCAGAAGGTCATCACTGCCTTCAGGGGGGACCAGAGCTCTGAAATCAGACTGAGTGTGGATCCTACCTCTGCTGGTTCGAACGCTGTAGCCCTGAGAAAATTATACCCTTTTCCCCACCCCCATCAATCCCGGCCTCAGTTTCCTCAGCTGTGAAATGGACATGTGGGTGTGGCACCTGGCCTCCAGAGGGGCACAGTTAGCGTCTGATTGTTCCCCTCCTCAGCAGCACGGTGACCAGAGGCCCTCGCCCCAAATGGCCCTTGTGAGGCACAGGGTGTGGTCTCCACACTGGAGTCCCAGGGAGGTGCCCCAGAGGGGAGACTTGCTTGGGGCTGAGGCCCAGCCTGAGTGGTGTTGGCCCTGTCTCTGGGCTCAGCAGCCTCTGGGCTCACCCAGCCTCACCATTTTACAGATGAGGAACAAGGTTCAGAGACAGGAGAGTCCCTGCCGGTCACACAGCTGCCACGTGGCAGAACCCAACGTCTGAGTCTAAGTCCAGGCATTTCGCCCAACTCCACTGCACTGTGGGGGGCCATCCTGATGGGGCCCTGTGTGCCTGTCCTGGAGAGGGGAGACTCAGGGTCAGTGAGCGTGTGATAAGGAGATGCCCTGGGAGGCCGCAGAGCCCTGAAGGGTAGAGCATGGCCTGCCACTTTCCCACGGTGTGACCTTGGGCATGAGTGCATGACCTTGGGCACAATACTTAACCTCTATAAGCCTTGATTTCTGCATCTGTAACGCAGAGATGACAATAGTACCTGCCTCCTGGGGGGTCGGGAGGGTGTACCAGTCCCCTTGGGCTGCCTTAACAAAGTACCACAGATGGGGGGCTTAAACAACAGGTATTTATTTCCTCGTGGTTACAGAGCCTGGAAGTACAAGACGAAGCTGTCAGCAGGTGTGGCTTCTCTCCTTGTCCTGCAGACGGCTGCCTGCTCCCTGTGCTTTCACAGCCTGTGTCCTGATCCCCTCTCTTAGGACAGCAGTCAGTGGATTAGGGCCCACCCCCATGACCTCATTTTAATTGAGTTCCCTCTTTAAAGCTCTTGTCTCCAAATACAGTCACCTTCTGAGGTACTGGGCATAGACTTCAACATATGAATTTTGGGGACACAGTTCAGCCCATCACAGAGGATTACATGAGGGAGAATGTGGTATAATAAAAAATAAATACTTAGTGTTTGTCCCTGGTTCCTGGCACGGAACTCCTGAAACCCTTGGCATCTCCAGGTGATGAGTGTCTTTGTCTGCTAATGAGATGACTAGTGCCTAGTGCCCCTACGGCTCCCCTAGATAGCTTGCGGGGGGGGGGGGGGGGGGGGGGCGGAGCGCCTGGTTGCTAGAAAGACCAATCTGCGATGACAGAGTTGGAACTTTCCGTGCCTGCGCCAGCTCCAGGTGGGAGAGGGGCTGGAGACTGAGTGTCGTTTCCGCTGGCCAGTGGTCTGACCAATCGTGCCTAGTAGTGGAACCTCCATAAGGCCCTCAGCAAAGGGGGTCGGAGAACTTTCTGGTAGGTGACCCCATCCCTGTGCTGGGAGGGGGCACACCCCAACTCCACAGGACAGAAGCTCCTGCTCTCGGGGCCCTCTGCACCTCACCCTGTGTGCCTCTGCAGCCGCCATTCACCTCTATCCTTTATAACAAACCAGTAAACACGAGTAAACTGACTTACCAAGTTCTGTGAGCCATTCCAGCAAATTATCAAAGCTGAGGAGGGGTCATGGGAACCCTCGATTTATAGCCAGTCGTTAGGAGTACGAGGGGCCCAATACAGTGTCTGTCTGAAGGTCTGAAATGGGGGGAGTCTTGTACAACTGAGCCTTTAAACCTGTGGGGTCTGTACCAACTCCAGGCAGTTACTGTCTAAACCGAATTGAATGTCGGACGCCCAGTTGCTGTCAGAGAGTTGAAGAAGCAGAGTTGGAAATGACACCACGTTTTTGGTATTAGGAGAGAAAAAATGTCTTAGAGAATTAAAAACCTAGGAAACATGAGCTTTGACGGTCTCAGCTGTTCAGGGTCCCCAGAACGGGGGTGGTGGCCCTTAGGATTTGAGTTGACAGAGTTGGCTAATGGGTGAGGGGAACCGTGGGGGCACTAGCGACCAGTGCAAGGAGGGTGAGGACCCCAAACAGGGCAGCAGAACAGCTGAAATGGGAGTCTGTGCCCAGGGCTGTGTTCCCAAAGCAGGAGAGAATCCAGACTGCACCAGGCCTCTGTCATGCCCATGGGGAGTGGGCCCTTGCTGCCCCCTGCCTGCAGGACATTGATTCAGAGGTTCTTCACTTGCCTACCTGCTTCTTCCTTCCACTTCTGCCCAGCGTTCCCTCCCTCCTTCCTGGCATGAATCTCTTTAGTGGGAGGATGACACCAGCATCACTGGGTCCAAATCTACAGACCAGCTCTGGATGTTTGAGAGCATGTGAATGACTGTGCCTGGCTGCCCTGTTTCCTGTTCTCCTCTGATCATAAGGCCAGAGACCCCTGCAGGCAGCGTTCCCCCAGGCTCTGGGGTTTCTTGACTTCCTTCAGGGTCCAGCCAATGGGAGTGCAAGAGAAGATTAGAGGGTGGGAGAAAGAGAGAGTCCAGGATATTTCTCCTCCTCTCTGTCTGCCACGGGCCACATTGCTCGCCACAGTTCCAGCTTTTGTTGGTGACCCAGTCCCAGGCTCCAGTAACACAGCTCCTCTTGTTTGTCACCCTGCCCTAGGGGTGGCGGCAGCTGCCTGCCTTTGCTAAACTTTGGGTTAGTTTAAATGTCCTCTGTTTGGCTTATCGACTCCTCCAACACCTGTGTGCGTAGCTCCCTGCGTTAAATTCCCTCTGTTGTAAACACTTGTACTGCTCTCAGTTAGACCCCGTCCACAGGAAGAAATGTAGACTTTTCTGATGTCTTCATAATAAAAGGAAAGTGTTCTAGAAGTTGCTTTGAAAGGCTCAACAGTGATTCATTGCAGCCAGAGTCCTAAAACACTCAAGGAAATGCCAGTTCTTTATTCCAAGACCTTAAAAGCATGGTGCAAAAGTCCCTTTTTTGGCAGAACTTTTAACGTCTCACATTTCTAATCAGAATGTGTAAATCATTTCTCGTTTCTGACTGATTTTTGTTCTCTACCTATAGAAAGTTTTGGTAAAAGATTTTTCTCCCCGTCTCATGTTTAGTCTACTTAGCCCGGGTCGTCACAGACAGCTTTGATGTGATCCTTCTCCAAGTGAGACGTTTCATGGCTGACAATATGTGGCAGTTCAGCAGGTGTCTGTGTTAGTTTCCTGTGGCTGCTGGGACGAATCCACACAAACTTGGTGGCTTTAAACAACATTCATTTATTCTCTTAAAGTTCTGGAGGCCGGAAGTCCAAAAGGAGTCTTAGGAGGCTAAAATCAAGGTGTCAGAAGGACTGGCTCCCTCTCAAGGCTCCAGGGGAGAGTCCATTCGTTGCCTCTTCCAGCTTCTGGTGGCTGCTGGCGTTCCGTACCTCGTGGCCACATCACTCCAGTCTCTGCTCTGTGGTCATGTCACCTTCTGCTCTTCTGTGTCTACTCTCCCTTTGCCCTCCTCTTGTAAGACACTTGTGATTACATTGAGGGCCCACCTGGATAATCCAGGATACTCTCCCCATCTCAAGATCCTTAACTTAATTGCATCTGCAAAATCTCCTTTGCCATGTAAGGGACTGTTCATGGGTTCTAGGAATGAGGATGTGTATATCTCTGGGGGCCACTATTCAGCCAACTATAGTGCCTTTCAGAACTTCATCCTGGCAGCTGCGTTCCAGAACTTTCTCTGTGTGAGTAGATTTCTGCCCCCATAACCAGCTTTCCAAAACCAACTCCAACCAGAACACGCCCCGTGTATAATAGGAGGGTGGCTCCTGAGCTTCGTGGGCCCAAGTCCAGCCCCCACCTTGCGGTAGCCCACTACCTCTGGGCTCCTTTCTCCTGACTCTTCCACCGTCACCCAGCACGCTCAGCTCACATTCTGTGTCTTTGCTCACGCTGGACCTGCTGCCAGGGATTCACATCTCCCTCCTCTGCTTGAAGAACTCTGGCCCTTCTCCACTGTCACTTCCTCTGATGCCTCCCTGTTCCACGTGTCCACGTCTGTGTCAACACACCCACGGCATCACAGTAGAGTTGTTGCTGCCTGACTCCCCAGAGGGGGCCATACTCACTCACCTCTGACCCCCCACACCTGGCAACCCCAGGATGCCGCACATGCACGAGCACGACTGAATAGTCATAACCTGGCTCTCAGGGCCCGCGACAGAGCAGACACTCAGAGAGTGTGAATTGTGTTGAATGGAGACAGGTGATCTCGTCCTCATTTCATCGGAATACGGATCTCCCAAGTTGCCATTTAAAGGAATCATCCAGCTCTTTGGTTTCCTTTCTGAACAACCTGCCTGGAGATCAGGAACGAGCCCCAGTGTTCCCTCTGCACACTCACATGTGTCATCACGTGCACACACACAGACCTTCCCACGGAGGTAGGCAGGCCAGGGGGTTGACAGCCCACAGGAATAGCTCATCTTCTAGGAAAACAAAACTGCTCTCCTTTCCCTTGTCTTCCAGGCCCCATTCTGTCCATTCCAGGGGACCGTGAGCCCCGAGATGGAACTGTACAGCCAGGGCCATTCACATCCTTGGGAAATCAGACCCATTTCTGGAATTCTTGGCAACAAGTGGCAGAATTCCAGTGGGCAGAGGCCCTGGCACTTGGGGCCCTGTGGGGTCACCTGTGCATCTTCGTCAATTACTTGCATAGAAGAAATGCCTCATGGTGTGTGATCACTTATTCCCAGCAGGAGGAACGTTAAGACACCATCTCTCAGGAGAAGGGAAATGAATATACAGTCAAGATACTGCAGTGCATTCTGGATTAAGTGGCCTAGGTTCAGGCTTAAGGTCTCAAAGTAACAGTTCCACCCATAAGTATTTAATGCTCTTAAAATTCGGCATGGTGGCAAACAATTGCACACATGCCTTTCCAGGTGGACCTGGGGGGAAGGTACCTGGATGAACACACCCCTGGGACCTGCTGGGGACAGGGTGTGAAAGCCAGCTCCAGAGCCTGCCTGGACAAGGAGAGTGGCAGGGCAGACATGGAGGGAACAGCATAGTCTGGGTACAGACTGAACCTGAGCGCCAGCTGTGCCCAGGGGACAGAGAGTATGATCAGGTTAGAGCCAGGCCACAGGCTAGAGGGAGGAAGTGGAGCCACCTGCCCTGGGAGACCTCTCAGGGGAGGCGGAAACACTTGGATGGCACCCGGTAGGAGCCATGGGGAGCCATGGAGGGCGCAGCAGAGAGGGAGGGACACGGTCAGGGCCACATGCTCAGAAGGTGTCTCTGGCATCAGTGTGGAAAAGGCCTGGGGGAGACCAGGGTGGGGGCGGGGAGTGGCTTTGCAGTGTCTAGGCAAGAGACCATGCGGCCCCAGGCCCCACCAGGAGGACGGGGGACTGTGTGGAACTCTGGGGTGCCCTCAGCCTGGATGCCCCTTGACCCTGGATTACTGTGAGGCTCAGATCAAGGGAGCAGAGTGACTCTCTCCAGAGGAAAGGCGCTTTACTTTTAGGGTGTCACCGGGGGAGCTGTGGTGTGGTGACAGGAGTGCTGGACTTGAGGCAGCAGGCCTGGTCAGCCCCAGCTCTGCCCTTTGTTGACCTCCTGTAGAATAGGGATGACATCCCCTCCCAGGGCTGAGCGAGGGTCACAGCTGCCAAAATGCCGGGTGCCCAGCACAGGGCAATGAACCTACATATTTGCCTGCCCTCGGCTCTCTCTCCCTCCAGCAGCCAGCCCAGAGCGCAAGGCTGTGTGCCTCTGCCAGGCACGGTGGGAAGGGCGCCAGGCCTGTGTGGTCCTGGGGTGCGTGGAGTCTCCGGAAGCTGACCGAGGGGCCGCCCTTCTCTGTGCTGGCCCTGGGGACCCCTGGGCATGGGAAGGGAGTTGTCTGGGCAGGGACACGGATGCGGCGGCAGCCCCCACCCCCATGGAAGCAGTTGAGGCCTGGGGCTGATGGGCTCTCAGCCTCTGCTCACACAGCCCCGTCTGGGCAGCCGAGGGGTTCAAATCCGATGCTGGGCCTGGTTCAGGAACAAAATGAAGCGTTGAAATAAGACGTCACAGGCAAGAGAGTGACAGTGTCCTGGAGAAGCAAGAGGCATCCTGTCCCCAGCCCAGCCCACCTCACTTTGGGTGCTGACGTCACCAGGTTGGGAGAAGCAGCCGCAGCCCTCTCTGGGGGCTGGAAAGGCCTGGCCCTGGGCAGAGCTGCCGGCCTGTGACGCCCGGAACGGCTCCTGAATACAGACCCAGGCCAGCTGGGCAGTACATCCAGAACGTTCATCCAGCCCTCTTCACAGAGAGTTCCCAGGAACAGAATGAGGCCAAGCCCCAGAGGCTGCCCCTGGTTCCCATCACTGCCAGGGTGGCTGGAGGTCGCAGGCCCCACACTGAGCTTGGCGTGTGTGGGTGCAGGCAGCCTTCTCAGGCCAGGGCGCTGAGGCCTCAGCATGTAGACCCAAAGCCACTTGTCCCTCCCGAGAGAAACTTTGTGTTCATGGTTTCTGTCCAGAAACTACTGAAGTTTGTGTTCAACTTTTATATTATGACTCCATGTAATTAGGTTTAATTCGGTTTGAGTTTTGGGAAAATAATGAGAAACATGTAAGCTTATGGGGCTCATCTTGTCCTGGCCCCACAGTGTCCAGCTGGTTGAGGTTTTTAACGAGAAAAATACTTTGAATGTTTTTTGGTCAAGGATGGCTTCTCCTTACATCCTTCTCCCCTCAGTTTAAAAAGCAAAAGAGCTGTCCCAGGGGTCCCAGGCAGGGGTGGCCAACCTCAGAGGCTGCCCGGGCACCTTCTCGCCTGGATGGAAGTCGGCTTGGGGAGCCAGAGGCCTCCCTCCCAGGAAATCTCACGAGGAGCCACAGGCGACGCTGTGCCAGGACTTCCAACTCCTCTCGCTCCTCTGCTTCCTGAGATCTGGGGAACCGAGAATAAGAACAGCCTTGTGATGGGTCAAAATGCCTGCTTCGTTTAAGGCTGGGTTGGAGGGAAGGGGTTGGACCTGGAGCCTAATGGGCTTCCTAAAGCTCCTTCCTGCCAGAGTCGAGTCTGTTGGGTCCCAGAGGGTGGCACACAGACACCTACCCAGCCAGCCATTGGCAGGGCCGTGTCTGCCCATGCCTCCATGAGAGCCTGAGAGAGCGGGGACACTTGTGTCCGCCCAGTGGGGAGACACGGGCCACAGTGGTCAAATCCTGTCCTGACCGCTGGCCACAGGCATCATCGCTACAGTTGCATGGAGGGTCCAGCGGGGGGGTAGGAGAGGGCAGACGGGAAACTTGTGGTCAGGGCCAAGGTGGATGAGCGGCATGGGGAGAGAAGGGTCTCCCTGCATGGCCCTGGCACACAGTTAATGCTCAGGATGCTTGTTTTTTTATTCAGATATAATTGACATATAACATTTGATTCGTTTCAGGTGTACGACATAATGATTCAATATATTGCGAAATGATCGCCACAATAGGTCTAGTTAACATTCCCTCAGCATACGTAGTTACGTATTTTTTTCTCTTGTGATGAAACTTCTAAGATCTACTCTCTTAGCGACTTTCCAATATGCAGCACAGTACTAATGATGGTCTCCATGCTGGACCCCACATCCCCAGGACCCGTTTACCTCCTGACTGGAAGCTTGTACCTTTGACCCCTTCTCCCATTTCCCCAGCCTCCACCCCCACCTCTGTGCCCACCAATCTGTTCTCTGTCTCTGTGAGTTCAGGGTTTGGTTTGCTTTTTTTCAAATTCCACAGGTAAGTGAGATAGTATGGTATTTGTCTTTCTCTGTCTTAACTTATTTCACTTAGCATAATATCCTCAGTGTCCATCCACGTTATCACAAATGGAAGGATTTCCTTCTTTTTATGGCTGAATAATATTCCATTGTATGTATATGCCTCATTTTGCTCATCCATTCACTCATCAATGGACACTTAGGTTGTTTCCATGTCTGATAAGAAGAAGGAGAAAGAAGCAGCAGAGGCAGAAAGCTTTTGCTTGACCGACCTGAATTTAGATCTCAGGTCTGCTATTTTATGTCTGGTGAACCTCAGGCAAGTTACTTAAATTAACATCTCTGAACTTTAGTTTTCCTATCTATAAAATAGGGACATACTGTGTTTGGCGTGCAGGAAATGGCAGCCGTTAGCATTATGATTGCCCTTTGCCTGACACATAGACACATTCTTTGGCCCACTCATAATTCAGGTTTTTTTAATTGGGCAAAATTTGTATCAAAATCTGACTTTCTGGCTTTTGTCTAAAAATAGGGAGTTCTGGCAGTACTGGGCCCACATGGCAGTGACTGGCTGAAGCAGGGCACAGCTGCCCCCTCCAGCAGGACTTGAGCTCTGGTGTTGGCCACAGTCCCCACCACTCCCTTTTGCCTAATACCAGGTTAGCCTTGCTCACTGAAGAGCTGTCATGCCTTCTCGACAGGTTTTGCAGTGACCCTTCCCCACCCACCGAATTCATTCTCTTGGACTCCCAGGCCACAGGTCCTTCAGCCATGGATGCCCCGATGGCCACTTCTGATGGGGACAGTGCGTCCCTCTCCCCCATGCTTGGGTCAGGAGGAAAGGGCTCTAAATTGCGGTCATAAGGTCCGAGTTCAGTTCTCTCATTAATCAGCTGTCTGACCTGATACAAGTCATTACACGTACTCCAGCCCTCAGGTTCTTCACCTGAAAAATGGGGTCAGTGTGGCTCCGTGGAGCAGCTGGAGGATGTAAATGATTTCATGAAAATGCAGGTGGGTGCGTCTCTCAGTGCTGGTCCCTCTGCCGGGTGGCCCCTCACACCTGGCACCCTCGCTTCTGCCACAGGGCTGCCACTTCCTGACTTTAGCCCCAGTTCCAGGGCAAACTCCAGAGGAAACAGGGTAGGAGGGGCCTGCCGGAGGAGCCAGGACAGTCTCCTGTGTGGTTGCCCACACTGTGGAGTGGGAGCTTTGGGATGTTTACCTCCCAGTGTGCGCGTAAGAGTGACTGCTCAAGTGTGAGCACGGGCTTGTCTGCGGGGTCTGGCCCTGCTGTCCCTCATGGGAGCTGTCTTTAGGTCATTTGACCCACCCATCACTGACTCCTCCAGCGGCGTCGCGGGTGAACCCACCGTGGGAGAGTGTTAGCACAGGTCCCCATCTTTCAGGTTGAGCAAAGTTTCCTCCTTGGAGTTCCAGTGCAGGACAGGAGGCCAGAGGAGTGGGTCTCCAGACTGGGTCACACAGCCGGTGAATAGGTGACAATCAGGACTGAAGTTGAGCTGTGCCAGGGTGCCTGCTGCTGCCCCTCTGTGATGTGGGAGCTGGCAGGCTGCAGGTCATCACTGGGCTGGCGCAGGGGGCATCTCAGGGCTGTGGCACATTTCCTGCCCCACGCCTGGTGGCCTGGCACTGGGCTGAGACAGCTCAGGTGGACACCAGAGGAGTTGGCTGAGGCGCTGCGGAAGGAAGCAGGGCTGGTCCAGGGGCCTTGAGTCCTAGGGCACTGGGCTGTCCGGAGGCTGCGGTGCTGCCCTCAGCCGTCCACCTCACCGAAGCCAGAGATGCTTTATACTGTGGGAATGACCCCTGTGGGGACCAACAATCATAGCTGATGACCCAGAAAGGAAAATAAATCCTCCTCAAACGCTCAGTATTTGTCTTGTTTTTTAATAGATTTTATTTTTTAGAGCATTTTTAGGTTCATAGCAAAATTGAGTGGAAGGTACAGGTATTTCCCCTATACCCCCACTTCCTGCCATGCATAGCCTCCCCCATTATCAGCATCCTGCACCAGAGCGGGACGTTTGTTACGATGGGAGAACCCGCATGGACACATCATCACCAGAGTCCATAGTTCCCTTAAGGGTCCCTCTTGGTGGTGTGCATTCTGTGAGTTTGGACACATGCGTGACATAGATGTACTGTTACAGTGTGACAGAGTAGCTCTGGTGTCCTAAGATCCTCTGCCCTGCCTGCTCATCCCTCCTTCTCGCCACACCTCTAGCAACCTCTGAGCCTTTTACTGTCTCCAGAGTTGTGCCTTTTCCAGAATGTCATATAGCTGGCATCCTACAGTATGTGATCTTTTCAGATTGGCTTCTTTCACTGAGTAACATGCGTTTAAGTTTCCTCCGTGTCTTTTCATGGCTTGATAGCTCATTTCTTTTTAGTGCTGAATAATATTCCATTGTCTGGATGTACCACAGTTTATCCATTCACTTACTGAAGGACATCTTGGTTGTTTGCAGGTTTTGGCAATTATGAACAAAGCTGCTATAAATATCTGTGTGCGGGTTTTTGTGTGGACGTAGTTTTCAACTCCTTTGTGTAAATAGCAAGGAGTATAATTGCTGGATCGTATGCTAAGAGTATGTCTAGTTTGGTAAGAAACTGCCAAACTGTCTTCCAAAGTGGCTGCACCATTTTGCATTCCCACCAGCAATGAACGAGAGTTCCTGTTGCTCCGCATCCTCACCAGCATTTGGTGTTGTCAGTGCTCCAGATTTTGACCATCCTAATAGTTGTGTAGTGCTTCCTTATTACTATTCTAATTTGCGTTTCCCTGATGACGTATGATGTGCAAAGTCTTTTCGTGTGCTTATGTGCCATCTGTGTGTCCTCTTGGCTAGGTGTCTGTTCAGGCCTTTGGCCCATCTTTTAATTGGATTGTTTGTTTTCTTATTGTTGATTTTTAAGAGCTCTTTGTATATTTCAGTTAACAATCCTTTATCAGATGTGTCTTTGCAAATGTTTTCTCCCAGCCTGTGGCTTGTCTGACAGTCCGTTTTTAAATGGCTGACTCAGATCCTGCACGGTGGGGAAGCTGGGAGAGTAGCATGCTACAGGCGGTGGTATGTGGCTCCAGCCACTTCTGACAGTCCCTAAATAGACGCATCTGAGCGAGACCAGGATTACACCCTGACTTCAGCACTGAGCGTGACAGCAGATGCAAGCAGGGCCTGTGTCCAGCAGTCAGGGGTGCATGGGGACACACGTGAGAACACCGTGGCCCAGGCATTCCTCATGGGGCAGCCATTAGAAATGGTATTTATGAAGATGAGGAGGCAGTGTGGGAAAACGTGAGTCACCGGATGATGGGCTAGAACGCAGACACAGGAAGGCACGAGCTCAGATGAAAACTCTAGGAGGACATGTGCACGAGGCCACAGACTGGGAAGGGACTCACGAAAGCAGGAAAGTTCTGTGGGGTTGATGGACTTGAGGGCGGCTCTTCCTCTTTTCCATTTTCAAAAGATGGATAATGTTCTTGTAGATCTGTGTTTATAAAGACAACTATTTATTTAAAAACAACTGATTCCTATAGTTTCTGTTACCATTCCTGACCATGCTGAACCACGAGTGCTACAGTGGCATCGAGGGAGGGGCCAGGAATGTGAGCCCCTGGCTGCACCCGTCGCTGTGAAAAGGATGGAGGAGGGAATCCCGACCCTGCCGTGGGCCTCCTGGGGTGTGTTCAGAGGAGCAGCAAGTCCCCGGGGGCCGGCCCCTTACCCTCCATCACCTGTGGCCACTGGACCGCTGTGGTTTCTGGACACGAATCTGTCATGCTTTGCCAACTGGCTGAT
This sequence comes from Equus asinus, assembly GCF_041296235.1. Classification (NCBI taxonomy): domain Eukaryota; kingdom Metazoa; phylum Chordata; class Mammalia; order Perissodactyla; family Equidae; genus Equus; species Equus asinus. The sequence continues at coordinate 6,655,652 of NC_091798.1, forward strand.
GTCAGAGCATCTTCCCCAGTAGAAGCTGAGACCAGATAACACACCAGGCAGTAACTGGAGGCAGGTGCTGACGGCAGGCTCTGACATTCTTTGAAACTGAGATGGGCTCCCTATAATTCAGTGTGTTTCATCCCAGCCCTCCAGGCTGCCTGCAGACCCAAACTCTACATTAATTGAGCACCCACTGCATGCCAGACATGTGCTAGCTGTTTCCACCACGGTCCTCTCACTTGATTTTCGCCTATCCCTTAACAGCCCTGTGGTATCGATATTAATATCCCCGCTTTGCACATGAGGAAACTGAGGCAGGCGCTGAGACTGGGAAGCAGCAACCCTCTGCCCAGGGCTCTAGACCTTCCAGACAGCTTCACATTTCCTCTTCGGCTTTTCTCAGTAGTCCTGCCAGGTGTTCATTAGCATCTCCATGCTACAGAGGAGGAGGCGGAGGATCAGAAAGACTAGCACAGCCGAGGAGGCTCGTAAGTAGCACGTGGAGATAGAATCAAACCTTCCCAACTGGCTTCCAGTTCTGACGCCGCGTCCTGTGGCTTCCTAGACCTAGAGGGGTACCCCAGGTCCTTTACTGAAGCCCAGCTGGGTACCATTTTTACACACGTGATCTCACTGAATCCTCAGGGGGAGAGACGACGCGCTGCGTTTGATGGATGGCGTCTGAAACTCAGGCGATGGAGAACCTGCCAGCGACGCCCAGCTGGCAGCCTCAGAACCTGAGCCAGGACCGTGCCTGCTCAGGTTTAGGTGAGAAGTTGTTATTTTCAGGAAGAGCCGAGGACCCTCAGTCCTGACCTGTAGAACACTGAGTGACTCCAGCCGCATGGATGGCTCCGTCCTGGGGCTGTCGGTGTGTCTGTCCTGGCCTCAGCACCGTCCTACTCTTTGCTCAGCTCCAGAGAAGAGCGTTAAATGACCCCTCCCAATTGATGCGCACAGTTTACTGCCTCTCCCAGGGCAGTAATCTGGGACCTGGATGAGAGGTTTTCTCTGAAGCCGCGCTGTTCTGTCTGGGCGCAGTGGCAGGCGCTCCCCCTGGGTCCCGGGCGGGCAGGCCAGATTTCAGACTCACGCGGTATTCTGTGCCCGGTGCATTGCAGCAGCTCTCACAAGCGTGTTGCTGGCTTTCATCCTGGACAGGACTATGGAGTTGCTTTGGCCTCTAACACAGAGCAAGTCCCTGTGGGTGAATGAATGAATGCAGGGGGCCTGAGGGAATATATGTTTGATTTACTCCACCTCGGGCCAAGGAATGGGCGTGAGCTTCCCCCGACTGCGCACTCCGCCATCACCATCTGAGAAAGAGCCCCTGACGAGGAGGAAGGGGGCCTTGGCTCTGATATTTAATTGTAGTGTGACATTAAGAAAATCACTTAACTCTGCCAAGCATCAGTTTCCTCATCTGTAAGATGGGCTTTCTCCACTGCCTGGTCCGCACCCTCCTGGCTTATCCGCAAGATCAGGAGAGTGAGGGGCCACAGCTACCTGCCTTGCCCACCTGAGGCTCACAGACACCCCTGCCTGGAGGGGACGGAGCATCCTGACATTAACAGTGGGCACGATTGTGAGACACAGATCCAGGTCCCCGCCCGCTGCAGCCTTCTCAGAGCCTCAGTTTCCTTGTGGTGCAACAAGGATGCTAACTGTCCCTCCAGGGCCGCAGTGCTGGAGTGAGGGTCAGAGGAGAGGGAGCGTGCCAGGGCTTTGTATGTGTGTTCAGGGTTTCATTTACATAGAATCACGATTTAATTATAAATACTGCAAGTGCTATTTCATGCAATTATGACGACAGATTCAGGTAAGAGCTTTTCTTGTAATTTCTTCCAACTATATTGCTGAAGGGCAAGGGACAATTTGAGGTCTTCAGTGACAGCCCCCTAGCACTACATAGAAATGCAGAAGGTCCGTATTCCCAACATCCTCGGTGACCTTTGGGGGATGATGGACGGCTAGCACACCAGGGCATGGGTGAGTGGGTGGGGGCTGACAAGTCCCACTCTGCCCGGCTCCCGGGAGCTGTGACTCAGCATGCCTCCTGTGTGGGCCACACTTGGGCACAGCCTGCCTCTGAGCCACCCACGTGGCTGCTGCCTACTGGCCCTTCTGCCCCTCAGTCCCTAGAGCCGAATGTCTTCTCTGACTGGTTTTAGCTCCCAATTGCTTGGAAACTCTTCCTGCCAAACCTGGCTTTTTGTCTAATTTCAGCAGAAGCGCCAGTTGGAGTGCCTTTGGGGCAAAGGCAGCTGCTGTGGGAAGTGTGGGGACCTCTGTACCTGGGAGGTGCCCAGCAGGTGCTCAGCAATTGCTGTCAGACAGAACTTTCCTGGTGCAGAGCTGGGGGCTGCTCCTCTCGGAGCACGAGGAGCTCGTGTGTTATTTAAACGCTACATTCTTCCGGTCGTGTTGGAGACGTGGGCACTGGCATTCGCTAGCTGTTTATACAGTCTTAGGACTGGGGAGCGTGGAGGGCCCTGAGGGCAAGCCCAGGTCCTCATTGCACAGAAGGAGAGACTGAGGCCCAGAGGGAAGGGGCGAGTCCACCGTCACCAGCAGGAGCTGTCAGCACCAGGAAGAGCACCTGGCGGGCCCTGCCCCGTGCACAGGCTCTCTCCCCACTGCTGTCTGCCTCAGCTTGCCTCCTGTCTCTGCCCAGTGCGCAGTGAGTCTCGGATCCTGCTAACAAACGGCGACAGGGCGGGGCCCTGTGCAAAAGTATTTGACACGAGAGGAGGCAGCACCTTGTGCTGAAACTGTCATTCATCATCAGATTCAGCTCCCAACATTATCCCCATTTTACGGACAAGGAAAACGAAGCTCAGAGAAGCTGAGGGACCTGAGCAAGATCACACAGCTGGTCAGGGCAGAATCTGCTTGGAAATCCAAGCCCTCCCAGGAGAGTCCGGTGTCCCCTCAGCAGTACTGTGGCTAAGTCTTCAGCGCGTTTGCTCTTCTCCTATAGAAAAACATTCTTCCTGTGAAACACACTCGGTAGGTCACCTCTACTTCCCACAGTAAGATCATGGCTGTTGTTACTGATAATGCACTTCAAAAACGGTTTGAATTACACCGTGGGAATTTTAAACACTTAGAGAACCTTTTCCCAACCTAATCTATTTAGGAGAAATGGAAACGAGAGCAGACAGCGTTGTAGGCTTCCGTGAACGAGAACGTTGGCTGTCCTCTTCTGGGCCTGGGTGCTATGGCCCCTTTGGGGGAGGGGCATTCTGTTTTTATTTCTGCTTCCGTGGGGGTTTTCCTTGGGAATGGAGCTGTTTCAAGTTGCACAAATAAAATGAAAACAATGCAGGCCCCATGAGTCAGCCTCCCCCAGGGTGGGCTGATGACCCCGAAGCTCAAAGCCCGGGACTCTGGAACTCAGCGTTTGCCATTGTTTAGGACATTCTTTGCCCTTTCAAGGCCCGAAGCCCACACTCTCCTTGTGCTGTAATGGCCACAGCAGGGAGCAGGAGTTAGGCCCTGAGCTGTGGCAGGCCCCGTGCTGTCGTCCGGTCTGCACACGAGCCCCACAGAAGCGCTGTCCCCACTTTATACTGAAGGAAACTGAGGAACGGACATGAGAACCCACGGTCCTGCGGCTGGTGACCACAGGGTTCTGTGTTTGCCCCCGCTGAGGGTGCAAGCAGGGCAGGGAGACAAGGCTGAAGCCCTCCCACACTGGGGTTTGGGGGGCACATGGGGGGGCCACAGAGCACGAGGGAGGGGTACAGTGTCTGGGCCCCACCACCAGGGTTCAAGTCCAGCTTTGCCACTTGGAGCTTGTGACCTTGGGCTGTTGCTTCTTGCCTTCTCGTGCTTTCCTTCTTCGTCTACAAAGTAGAGTAATAATAATAACCCTGACCTCGTAGGGTGCAGATTAGAGGCAGTAATTCAGGTTTAGAGTGCCCAGCGCAGAGCCTGGCACAGACCAGATCTTCAGTAACTACATAGTGTGGTGACCAATGACGTCAGCCCTGGCACTGAAGGGTCGGAAGCTTGCCTCACCTCTGCTCTTCTCCCTCGTTCCTGTCCTGGGGCAGTGACCCATGGTGTGGCCACGGCCAAGTGGGACCTAGCAGGCAGTGCCACTCACCTTAAACACTAGTGCCAAGGCCTGGATGGCGGGGGCAGGAATCAGGCAGGATGGGGCCAGTGGTGTGGGCTTCATTCATTCTACAAGTGTTTCTCAGGCAGCGACCATGGTCAGACTTCCTTCTAAGCACTAAGTGGTGAATAAGGCGGGAGAAGTTCTTGCTCTCCTGGGGCTTACATTCTAGTGGCAAGGTAGACATTAAATCTGGATTTACGTCATCTAAGTCTTTGCATAGGACCTGGATCTCTGCAGTCTTGCTAAAACTGAGGCCATGCAGTTTCCTGTCCCTGACTAAGGATTTAGGGCGAGGCCGCCTGCAGACCCAGAAGAGCAGAGGATGATCTCTCTCTGACCTTCTCATCTCCATCTTGCTAACTCCAAAGGGCTTGGGTGGGACACAAGGTTAGACTCGGCAGCATGAGTCACTGTGGGGCTGGGGGACTGGCTGAAGGACTGGCCAGCTGCCTGATACCCAGTAGGAGGCTCTGTCTGAGAGCAGCAGGCCGGACGCAGCAGCCGGAGGCCAGCAGCATTTGAGTGGGGCCAGGCGTCCAAACATGACAGAGGCGGTGGCTGAGATGGGCACACAGGTCCCTTCCGGTTTCTCATCAGGGGGCAGCAGGGACAAGGGCTGGCCAGGAGGACGAAATGAAGTAAGGGCTCCAGTCCATGGAGGAACTTTAAGTCTAAGTGTGACAGGGCAAGAAACCCGAGCTGCAGCCCAGAAGAGAGGGCTGAGCTATTTTGATAATAATGATCATGACGTTAGTAATAAGAATAATAGCCAAGCTTTACTGAGTGCATAAAAGCCCCATACTTTATGGATACTGTCTCATTCAATCATCACAACCCGGAGGTAGGTGCTGTCCTTGTTTACAAGTTATGAAACCAAGACACAGAGAGGTTACATAACTTACCCAAGGTCACACAGCTACTAAGTGGCAGCACTAGGATTTGAACCCGGAGAGCACACAGGTGCTGGGCCCTCCAGACACTGGGTCCTCCACAGGACTGACTTTCTGCTGCCCTACCTGCTGGCAACCTAAGGCTGCTTCCTCAGGGCTGATCTCAGGATTAGGGGAAGGCCTTGACAGAGACGCCCAGGACTGAAACATGAAGCTGAATAAATTATAGGCCCTGAATAAATGTTTGTTAATTGCACTTGAAGGAAAAAATGCAATTTTCTTTGGGCCCATAGTCAGATGTTGTTGCTGCAGCCCAGGTTCAGAATGTCCTCATTTCTGTGGCTATTTTGTGATCTTTATCCTAATGGTAGAGACAGGCCACATCTGTTCTGCTAATGAACCCAGTCTCCTTGGCCTGGAGGAAGGGGGGCCGCCAGTGGGCAGGGGCATGACTCCCTATAAAAACAATCTAATCAGATGTTGGTGTTCCTGGGCATTCTTTCAAATGTCGCTTTATCGTCTGGGGTTGAGTTTCCCTCCAAGACAGACTCCGTGGTTTTCTGCTGTATAATGATATCTCACTGGGGAAACATGGGAGGGAGTGGGGAGGCCATGCTATGGTTTTCACCCAGATGGAGTATCCAGCGTGTTGCGTGCCTGACTTCCCCCTTGGGCAGTGATTGGAAGCACAGTTCTGCTACTGGAGAGAGGTCAGATTCTTAACTGTAAAAATATTGGCAATAACTAAAAGGTACACACAGCAAGGAAGGCAGAGAGTTCCCTGGCATTAATCTGAAGGCAACAGTCAGCAGGATCCAGCCTCTGAAGTTAAATGTGTGTGTGTGTGTGTGTGTGTGTGTGTGTCTGTGAGTATTTTGTGTGCAGGTGTGTATATGCATCTGTTTGCATTCTTATGTTGTCCAAGTGTATGTGTGTAGTTTGTGTGTTTGTGTGCGTGCATATCTGTGTGTGTGTTGTGTGTGTGTGTCCAGAAGAGCCGTCCATCAGGGAGGAGGTTCTGCCTTGCCCCAAATTCTGGTGAGCTCAAGCGTCATTTCATGATCTTTCGCTGCTGCTACGGTCTTAGGAATGTTTCTGTCGGGCCATGCTTCATTCAGTAAGCACTGTTTGTTGGCAGGACCTATGCTGGTGCTTAAGCATGAAGTCCCTTACCTCTGAAAACTCTCACTCTGATGGGGAAGACTCACACCTCCGGGAGGCATAGGGGCCGAGGGAGATGAGGCCAGACCTCGGGTTGCGGGTAAAGTGTGATGGGCCTGGATGTTGGCAGTCTCCTTGCGCCATCAGCCCTTCCCACCTGTGCTCCCCATCTCAGTAATTAGCCCCCGGCGGGCCAGATAATTGGGTCACCCTCAGCAACTCCCACTCCAGATCCCATTAATTACCTACTTAGCTGTGTGACTTTGGACAAGTTATTTAATCTCTCTGAACCTCAGTTTTATCATCTGTAAAATGGGAATGATACTCCTACCAGCTGTGAGGATTAAGTGAGATTTTTTTAAATGGACAGCATTGTGGTTAATTCTACCTCCTGTATACATGTGGAACCCACCCATCTCTCTCTAACCCCACCACATTTTCCTGGTCCAAGCAATAGCCCTTCCCTGGGCCCCCTCCCCTCCAGACTCACTCCCTTCAGCCAGACCACAGCACTGCCGTCCTGGGCATCTTCCCTAAGGCAGATCTGATCCAGGCACAAAGGACAGGTGCTGATCACCAGCAGTCAGCCAGCCACTGGAAGCAAAGCAACTCAGCCCCCTGTAGCCCAGCTCCTGAGCCCTGGAGGCCTCCTCAGTGAGGCAGGCTGGCCATGTGGGCTCTATTTCTTTGCCTGCCTCTAAGATTGTAACCCTTTCAAGGACAAAGATGCTCATTCTCTTCTCTGTATCCAGTGCCTGGCAAATAGTTGGTGCCCAGTATATATTCAGTGGGTGAATGAATGAATGAGTGAATGGGAGGGTCTGACTGAGTACGGAGAATGGCATTAGGGCACCTGATATATGAGGATTTTATGACCTAACAGATTACCTCTGACCACTGTCCCTGGTCCACGGCTGGGGGACCCTGGTGTGCCTTGCTTTGTCTGCCACCCCTCCACCCATCCTTCAAGGCCCAACCCTCACATCTTTTCCACCCGACCTGGTTCTCTCTCGCCCAGCCCAGCCCTGATGGCCCCTCCCTGGAAGCCCCCTCTGGCCCCACCCACCCCTGGCGTTCCTCCCCGGAAGCCCATCTGGCCCCACCCACTCCCTCTCTGGCCCCACCCACCCTTGGCAGCTCCTCCCGCTGCTCCTCTGGCGCTCCTCCCACGCTGGGTCTGCAGCCCTGGCTGACTCCTCTCCTGCAGCCTGGCTCTCTACTCTTGCAGGTTGCCCTAAAGGGCTAGTTTGCCTTTCTGTCTCCAGTAGGCTGGGTGCTGTTTGTGGACAAGAGCCAGGTCTCTCTCCTCAGCGTCCCTGGGCCCGACGGGAGTTCTGGCGCAGATGTGGCGTTGCGGTATCTGTTGACTGTCCACCTCACTCACTGTCCACATGGCCCTCTTCCATTTCATAGAGACCGAGATGGGCTCCAAACTGAACTGTCCTCTGCGACCTTCTGAGGAGCATGTAAACACATCTCAGAAGTAAATCCATTTGAAGTGTATCTGTGAGCATGGCTGTGTGTCCTCCTGGCTACAGAGCGTCCAGCAGAATGCACATGTTCCTGGAGGTGACATCTACGGAGCAGGCACATCCTGAGAGAGGGAGGCGGGCAGGCCAGGTGGTGCTCCAGCAGGGCCGACCCTGGGAGGAGGAGGCTGACAAAGCCCGCTGCCTGTGCACTGTGGGTGTGAGGAGACACGGTTGCTTTTAGACAGGCGGCTAATCTGGAGCCCGAAGTTAACTCAGCATGGTGGGCTCTAGTGTCTGTAGCCCACCCACTGCCGGCACGCACCCACGGCACTCACCCAGCAAGGCAGGCTCATCCCCACATACCACCTAAGCAAGCTGATGAGGGCTTGGACCAGGGAAGAGTGTGTAATTGAACCAAGCAGATGTCAGGATCATGGACTGGGTTTTAACTCACCCTCGGAGAGTAGCAGGCTTGCTGGAGGAGGGGGAACCAGTGTTCACACCTTCCAGGTTTCTCACCAAGAAACTGCTGTGGGAGTACCCACAGCCACCTGATGCTGGCGCAGCACAGGATAGTGTGTCTGCACGAGAAGTTGACAGAGGAGAGCAGTGTGACAGCAGAAGGCCCAAGGCCCCCCTTTCAGGCAGCTGCCTCTGCACAGCTCGTTATCTTCCCACTACAAGACCCAGGCCCAGCATGTGCTGAATGCCCTCCTGGTGTCCCAGCTCCAACTCCAGTTTGGAACAAATGTAGAGAAGGTCAGAAATACGAGTGTATTATGATGGGACCCAGGGAGTTCCCAGGAACCCACCCTGTCTGCCGGTGGAAGCAGAGACCGGATAGACTAAAGAGGAAACCCCGGCCCCCTAAACAAAGCAAGGACGTGGAGCGTATACAGCACCACCACACTCCCTCTGAGTTCCAGGCACTCCCAACTCCGGCACATGCCATTTCTCTGCCTGGAACCCTCTGCCAGCCTTGTCCCCTTCCTCATCCCCACAGAGGCTCATGAGACCTCTCCCATTACCCCAGGCTGAGAAAAATCCCCCGTCTGTGATGCATCGCATCTGGAACTTCCTTCTTGTACTGATATCACACTCTGTTATAATTACTTGATTAGTCATCTGCCTCTCCCACCAAACTAAAGTGAGATCAGAGACCATGTCTCTCTTACTTCTGCATTTTTGGTGCCGGGCACGATGCCTGACACTCAAGTAGAGCCTTAACAACTGTTTGATGATGAATAAATGGGAAAGAACCCTGAGCAGTAGGAACATAAACAATAATTAAATATATAAGAAAAGTGTTCTGTACTTAATTAAGTTCTGATTCTATATATCAAAGGACTGATTGAATTCAAGCTAAAGTGAAAAATTTCACTTAGATTTCATGTGGCAAATTATTTTAATTTAAAGGGTAAAAAAAGAACCAAACAAAAATATTCCACAAGCATTCAAGGGAAGAAAAAGAAAACAACCATAACAAATAGGATCACATGACCAATATGCAGAGTACCAAAAAAGCAGAATAGCCTCAAACCTCTCCACAGTTCTAAGGATGAGAAGATGGTGGGACTGTGCCTACAGAATTTGGGTAAAAAAGGCTATATTCAAGAATTCCATATTCAGCTGTGTTGTCGTTCCTGGGTGAAGACTGAGAAACATTTCCAGACATGCAGTGTCTCAGGCACTATATTATTATTTCTGAGAGAGCTACTCCAGCATATATACCAATGAAAGAAGAAAGAAATCAAAATCAGGATCCAGACAGGAAAAGCTGTGTGAGCACCAAAATCAATTAAATCAATTAAAAGCTATGTGATACATTAAAAATAACTTAAAACTATAATCACAAAGTTGAATACAAAATATGTTACCAAACACAATTTACCTGCCCCACAGGAGGGCCAATAACTGGAACGCCAGGCTCGTGGCAAGGAAGGAGCTTTATTATCGAAAGGCAGCCAGACGAGGAGATGGGAGTTAAAACTCAGATCCACTGCCTCGAAGGGAAAAAGGCAGGGGTCTTTATCTGGGGTTTTAGGTAGGGGAGGGGAGCATGTGGCCTTGAGGGCTGAAGTTCTAAGAGTCCTTTGGGTAGACACAACTGTCTTTTTTTGTTTTAAAGATTGGCACCTGAGCTAACAAGTGTTTCCAATCTTCTTTTTTTTTCTACTTTTTCTCCCCAAAATCCCCCCAGTACGTAGTTGTATATTTTTTGGTTGTGAGTCCTTCTAGTTGTGGCACGTGGGACACCGCCTCAGCATGGCCTGATGAGCAGTGCCATGTCCCCACCCAGGATCCCAACTGGCCAAACCCTGGGCCACTGAAGCAGAGCATGTGAACTTAACCACTCGGCCACGGGGCCGGCCCCTATGACTATCTTTCATGTTTCTTCATGGGTCGCATCTGCAAATTTGGGGGGGTTCTCTGTGTTGCATGCGGTGGGTTTTTAGTGAGATCTAAAGTTTACAGTCAGTCATTTGAGCTTCTCAGTGCTCCCGTGAGGTGCTTAGTCAGGTCGGAGGGGCTGTCAATAGGCCACCCTCTCATCTGTGGTCCTCCTGCTGTTCTGCAAAGCAGCTCAGAAACTTCGGTTACTTTGCTCCCACATTAACCTCATGGGTTCAAGGGAGAGCTTCATCCTACTCCAGGGAAATTTTAACTCCTTCATCCTCATTTCAAATCCAAAAACAATTTTTCAAAAAAGGGTAAAATGCTAAAAGCTATATACCACCGCTTGTGATGTGTGCATTTTTGTGTATATTATACTTTAATAAAAGTTTAAAAAGAACTGTAAATCCCAGGGTGTGGGGAGGGTGGGATGAGCAGGTGGAGCACGGAGGATATTTAGTGCAGTGAAACTACTGTTTGTGATACTGTAATGGTGGCTACATGTCATTACACCTGGGTTCAAACCCGTGGAATGTACACCCCCAAGAGTGAACCCTAATGGAAGAATGTCCCACCATGGTGGGGGATGTTGATAATGGGGGAGGCTGTGGGGGGGGGGGAGGAGGGGTGTATGAGAAATCTCTGTACCTTCTGCTCAATGCTGCTGTGAACCTAAAACTGCTCCAAACAATATAGTGTATTAGAAATAAACGTGTTCAATAAGATGATGTCTATATCACAGATAAATAAAGACTAAGAAATTAAGGGAGGGGCAGGGAAAATAAAGGCAGGTAGAATTCTAACATCATTGTGTATTGAGTGAACATTAGAAATTGTTTTATTCTTTGAGAATTAGAGAAGTGTGGATTTGTTTGTATGTAATGCTAAAAAGAATATTAAACAGTATAGAAAAATATAAAATGAAATACAAGTTTCCTCCTCTAGTCCTTTTTTCCAAAAGTAACAACAGTTAACAGAGTACTGTATATTCTTCAAAAAAAATGATTATCCACACATAGGCAAAGTTACACAAATGATATCACGCCAGTCGTACCTTACTATTTTCACAGAATAATCTATCTTAGGGGTCGTGTTGTCACATACAGATCTTTCTCCTTTTTAATAGATGAAAGGGTAGTACTCCATTGTATGGATGTACCATGATATAGCTAGCCAATCCCTAATTGATTTATATATGTTGTTTCCATTTTCACCATTATAAACAATGTTATAATTATGGTTATATTTATTAATGTACTTATAAGGAGAAATTCTGTCAATGGACTTCTCTGGGCAAAGGATATCTTCCTTTAAATTTTTGATAATCATTGCCAAATTACCCTCAAATGATTGTCCCAACTTACTCCCCCAACAACATTAAGTGCAAGTGCTTGTTCCTACATTATCTTTATCAGCACAAAATATTAATAAATTTTACATTTTCTACCAATGATATAGGCAAAAATAGTATCTCCATTGGATTTTAATGACTTTATTATATGTGAGATTGAATATTTTTTCTATTATTGAAGTAAAATTTGCACAACATAAAATTAACCATTTTAAAATGAACAATTTGGTGACATTTGCTAACTCTGAAAATGTCGTATATCTATCACCTCTGTGTAGTTTCAGGACATTTCCATCACCCCAAAAGGAAATTTCATGCCCACTTAGTCATCCTAATGGTTGTGCATGGTATCTCATTGCGGTTTTAATTTGTGTGTCCTTCATGACTCACGATGGTGAGCAACTTTTCGTGTGCTCCTTAGCCATTGGTATGTCTTCTTTGGAGAAATGTCTGTTCAAGTCCTTTGCTCATTTTTGAATTGAGTTGTTTGTCTTTTTGTTGTTGAGTTGTAGATGTTCTTTTTATATTGGCTGTATATTCTAGACATATTCTGCATACTAGGCCCTTGTCAGATATATGATTTGAAAATATTTTCTTCCATTCTGTAGGTTGTCATTTTACTTTCTTGATAATGTCCTTTAATGCATGAAAGTTTTTAATTTCAATGAAGCCCGATTTCTCTGTTTTTTCTTTTCTTGTTTGTGCTTTTGGTGTCATATCAAAGAATCCTTGCCAAATCTAATGTCACGAAGATTTATCCCCGTGTTTTCTTCTAAGAGTTTTATAGTCTTAGCTTTAAATTTTGGTTATGGATCTATTTTTAGTTAATTTTTGTATATGGTGTAAAGTAGGTTTTTTTCCAGCAGGTGGATATCCAGTTCTCCCACCACTATTTGTTGAAGAGACTATCCTTTTCCAATGGCACCCTTGTCAAGAATTAGTCAGCCCTAGATGTGTGGGTTTATTTCTGACTCTCAATTCTATTCCATTGGTCAGTGTGTTTATCCTTATGCCAGTGCCACACTGTTTGATTAGTGTAGCTTTCTACTAAGTTTTGAAATTGGGAAGTGTGTGTCCTCCAGCTCTGTTCTTTTTTTAATATTGTTTTGGCTGTTCAGGCCCCTTGCAATTCCAAATGAATCTGAGGATTGGCTTTGCCATTTCTGAAAAAACAAAAGCCATTGGAATTTCGATAGGGATCGCACTGACTCTGCTTTGGGGAGTATTACAATCTTAACGATGTTGAGTCTCCCTACCTACGAACATGGGATGTGAAATTGTGTGTTTTGTCATATTTATTTTCATTTTTATGTACATGTGAATTGTCTGTTCATAGGCTTTGCCCTGTTTTCTAATGAGATATACGTGTTTTTATACTGCTTCATATAAGTGTTTCTAATATGGAAATAGACCTTTCATCATAGATAGTGTAAATATTTTTTCCTAATTTGATGTTAAATCTCATGATCCTGTTTATGACAGTTTTTGATATGTACAAGGTTTGGTTTTTTTAAAATATAGTCAAATATATCAATCTTTTATGAGCTCTGGGTTTTGTGTCTGCTAGAAATCTCTCTCCAATCTAACACTGTAAATAAATTCACAAGGTTTTATTCTGGTAATTTTATTTATTTTTATATTGACATCATTGATAACTTGGGATTTATTTTGAAATAATGAGTGAAATGGCCATCCAGTTTTATGGTTTTCCATATGGTTAGCCAGTTGTCCAGACAGCCCTTGCTGAATAATCCATCTTTTAGCACTGAATGGAATGCCGTCTTGATGATATTCTGAATACTGTATGCTTTGTCATTGTTCCATTCATTTCTTTTCCACTGCCCAACTGGTTTTTTTCACCTTTCATTTTTAAATAATTATAGGTTCACAGAAAGTTGTAAACATGGCACAGAGAAGTCCCATGTACCCTTCACCCAGTTTCCCCAGATAGTTACATCTTATGTACTATAGAACAATCTCGAAACCAGGACATTGACATTGGTACAGCATGTGTGTATAGTTCTATACCATTTTATCACACTTGTAGGTCCATGGTACAGTGCGTGTGTATAGCTCTGTGCCATTTTATCACACTTGAAGGTCCATGGTAGAGCGCGTGTGTATAGCTCTGTGCCATTTTATCACACTTGTAGGTCCATGGTACAGTGTGTGTGTATAGCTCTGTGTTATTTTATCACACTTGTCAGTCTATGTAGCCGCCACAGTGAGGGAACAGCACTGTTCTATCATCGCAACGCTCCTCCCCCACCATCCTTAACATCCGGCAACCACTAATCTGTTTTCCATATCTATAAATTTGTCATTTTAAGAATGTTTTATGGCTGGAATCATTGGTATGGGATGTTTTGAGATTGACTTTCTTCGCTCCACGTAACGCCCTTGAGACCTCCCCAGGTCGTTGCCCAGATTACTGGTTCATTCACTTTTTTTGCCGAGCGCTGTTTCACACCGCGGATGTACCACAGTTGGTTTAGCCATCTACCTATCATAGGATATTTTGGTTCTTTCCAGATTTTGGATATTACAAAAATCTTCTATGTACATCCATGTTCAGGTTTTTGCATGGACATAAAATTTTATTTCTCTGAGATAAATGCCCAGGAATGTAATTGCTGGTCCATATGGTATTGTATGCTTAGGTTTTTTTATTTTTTATTTTTTATTTTTTGAGAAACTACCAAACTATTTTCCAGAGCAACTGTAGTGGTATGGAGGAAGTGTGGAAATCTTGCCTCCTTTTACCCTCCTCCACTTTTGAAATAATTGTCTGAAATTTGTTCTCTACCTACATTCAGAACCATATCAAACAATGTTATAATTTTTGCTTCAACCATGAAACACCATTTAGAAAATGCAGTCGAAGGAAGACATATTGTATTTACCCATATTTCTGCTTCCCTTGTTCTTCCTTCTCCCCGGATGTTCCAAGTTCTTTTATCATTTCCTTTCTGTTCAGAGAACTTGCTTGAGGCGTTCTTTTAGGGTGGGTCTGCTGGTGTTTCCTTCAGCTGAGAATATCTTGGTTTCCCCTTCATGCCTTCATTCCCCTTCATTCCTGAAGGATAGAATTCTGAGTTTTCTTTCAGCTCTTGATGAAAATGTGTGCCGCTTCCCTCTGGCCATTCATGGTCTCCGATGAGAAATCCAATGTCATTTGGGCCATTTTCCCCTATGGGCAGGTGTCGCTTCTCTCTGAGTGCTTTCAAGACCTTTTCTTGTTTGTAGTGCTCACTGTGATAGTTCTGTGTGAGTTTCTGTGGGATTATCCTGTCTGAGATTTACCCAACATGTTGAATCGGTAGTGTTTTAGTCTTTTGCCTCATTTCGAGATTGTTTCAGCTGTGGTTTCTTTGAACGCTTTTTCAGCCTCGCTCTGTTGCTCCTCTCCTCCTGGGACTCTGCTCATACAGATGTGGGATCTGAGGCTCTGGCCGTTTTTCTCTGGTCTGTTTACTCTCTGTTGTTCAGACTGAGTAATTTCTATTGTTTCCCTTCAAGTTCGCCGGTTCTTCCCTCTGTCCTCTCCATTCTCCTCCTGAACCCATGCACTGAGTTGTTGATTTCCTTTATTATATTTTTCAGTTGCCACATTTCCATTTGGTTCTTCCTAATATTGTCTGTTTCTGTGCTGAGACTTGCTGTTTCTTCAGGTGTGTTCATAATTGCTTCATCGAAGCATTTTTATGATGGCTGTGGTAAAAACTTTGTCAGGTAATGCTAACGTCCATATCATATCAGTGTTCATGTTTGTTGACTGGCTTTTCTCACTCAGGCTGAGGTGTTCCTGGTTCTTGGTGTGATGAGTGACTTTCCATTGAATCCTGACATTTGGAGTGTTGTGTCCTGAGCCTCCATGTGATGGGATCTTGTTTAAATCTTGTGTATTTGCTGCCTTGTCAGACGCCACGCTGACAGGCAGGGGACAGGGAGTGCCCCCTCGTCAATTCTAGGTGAGTGTGGAAGTCCACGTCTCCCACCCATCCTCCAGTGATACCCAAGGTGAGAAGGGGACCTGAGTTACTCCTGGGAGGGAGGTTAGAGTTCTGGCTCCCCAGCCAGCCCCCCCGACACCGCCCTGCGGGGGCTTTGTAATACGTCTGCTGTAGGCACGGGGTCTGTTTTCTTTGTGTATGTGCCTGGAGGAGTGCAGCACTTCTCCAACAGTCTTCTGTGCTGGCAGGCTTCCCCTTTCCTTGGCTGGAGACAGCAGGCTGTTCTGGAGGACATTTTCTTGCATCCACTAGTGTTTCTGAGTCGCCAGCTTCTCCAGCACCCAGGTTAGGATATAAGAGATCAAACATACACACACACACACACACACACACACACACAAACCCACCTGGCTGTCCTTTCTCAGGCCTCAAAGTCCCTAGCTAGCCTGGCTTCTTCTCTCCGCTTTCCGGAGTCTTCCTCGTGTATACATATAACGCCCATGGGTTTCAGCTGCCCCCAGCAGGAGCGGTAAGAGAAGTATGTCTGCTCCGTCCTTCTGCCAACGTCTCAATACCCAACTTTGCTACTACTATAAATGTCTAGTTGGGCTAGTCTTCACGTCTGTCTCTTCATTTTCAGAATTATCAGGCTATTTCATGTGTTTTCTCCAGGTGAACCCTGATATTACTTTAAGTTCCAAAATAGGAATGTAGTTATGGTTGTTGATATCTCATCAACTTTACAGATTAATTTAAGGAGAAGGAGCATCTTTTCAATGTGGCACATCTATCCACCCCTCCGAGAACAAGGATGCCTTCCAGTGTGTTGGTCCATCAGTGGAGTTATTTTAAGCTTTCTTCATATAGATCTTTTGATTTCTTGTTGAGTTTACCATTAGGTGTTTCATCCTTTTCTTGTAGCTATTATAAATGAAACACTTTTCTACTGTGTCTTCTAATTGGTTATTAGTTATATACGGGAATGCCATTCATTTTTGGTTTTGTATTTATTTTTATTTTTTTAAATTTTTTGGTGAGGAAGATTAGCCCTGACCTATCATCTGTACCCATCTTCCTCTATTTTGTATCTGGGACACCTCCACAGCATGGCTTGGTGAGCAGTGTGTAGGTCCACACCTGGGATCCAAACCCGTGAACCCTGGGCTGCCGAAGTAGAGCACACAAACTTAACCACTACACCGCTGGGCCAGCCCCTCATTTTTGTTTATTAAATTTACATCCATCCACTTTAGTCTATTCTCTCATTTCTAGTGGTTTATAGTTCATTCTTGTGGATCTGAGGTATCCAGTCGTATCAGGTATAAATAATTATATTTTTCATACTCTATTCCTACATTAGCATTCCTTCCTTTCTCGTGGCCTCCCTTCCAGAAGCTGCTCAGTGATGGTGGTGGTGGTGCATCCTCATCTGGTGCCGACTTTAATGGGCACACTTTCGGTGTTTCAGCATTAGATGTGAGCACGTCGTGTTGTGGTGTACGATGCTTTTTCTTCATAATGCAGGGAGAGAACTCACTTATTCAATTCTCCCTCTAACACAATGTAATAAACCAAGTATGACTAAAAAAAGTGTTTAAACATAGAAAAACCTCACCATCTGGAGATTTTAAAACACCCTCCTAAATAACTCCTGGGTCAGAAAGAAAATATAAAAATTGAATTACAGTATGTTTAGAGAGTAATCTAAACAGGAACAGAGCTGTATTAATCAGAAGTCTTGGAACATGTAACAACTTAAACTAGCTTAAGCAGAAAGGGGAATTTAGTGGCTCACAAAACCAAGCAGCAGAAACATCAGGGTGCAGGTGGCCTCGGAGCAGGGCCGTGCTTCATCCATCCTCAAGTCCCAGGGCTAATGCAGAACCAGCCTCTGCAGGCCATACCGGCCTGCCTGGCCCTGGGGCTGCCTGTGGCCTGCAGTGCCTGTGGGGGAAGTAAAGACAGGCTCTAAGGGATGCACAGGGGCCAGCTGGCTGAGCTTGCATAGGGACCATGTGACAGAGGCACCCTGGTGTGGGGGCGCCGTTGGTAATGTGGCATCAATAATAGCCAAAAGGACCAGGGTTTGTGAATAATTTGTTTTTCTCTTCTAAATTAAAACAAAATCAAATTTACCAGCATAGTGAGCTCATTCTCACACTGGCGGCCTGTGTGTTTTCCTGAGTAGGAGAGGGAGTGTTACAGCTGGTGCCCCTCTGGAAGGCCGAGGGCTGTGGGCCCCGGTCTGCGGGTGAACCTGCAGCACCTCCCCACCCTCAGAATCACGTGGGCATCTGCGTCTCTGAGGGGATGGAGGAAACAAGGGGTCTGGTTATCAGTGTCTGTGCCCTTGCAGCATAGATTTATTGACTTCCTACTGTATGTGGTGGGGATGGGGGTCCAGGAGCCAATAGAATGGCAGGTCCAGGCTCATCTCATGCCCGTTCTCCCACCATAAGAAATGACCTATGTTTCCCCGAACGTTTTGTGTTATTTCACACCTCAGTGCCTTTGCATATGTTGTTCTTTCTACCTGGAATGCCCTTTTCTTCCTGGCAAACTCCTCTTCCTTACAGACACAGCTAAAGAGTCTCTTCTTCCATGAAGTGTGCTGTGCCAAGCAGAGCTGACTCCTCCCTCCTGGTGCCACCGCAAAACTAGCGCCTGCCTCTGCTCGCTGCCCACTGCAGCCATCACGTGTCCCTCCCCAGACTGCAGTCCTTTATTGTTAAATGGAATGACTGAATTCTGATGGCAATTATGATGATGGAGCACGTCACTAAGGTGCCAGCACCCATCAGTATAGCCCCTCCTTCTGCTGGGCGTGGCACCCAATGGGGGATCTAGGGAGAGAACCCCAGAATGGGAGTCATGCCCTGCCTGGTGCAAAGCAGGCTCTTGGTGAACAACTGCTGTGTCTTCTGGTTCTGACTGTTTGCCATGTGAGTGAAGGCGGGGTGAGTGGAGGGCCAAGGGGAGACACAGGGTGCATAACACCCCATCTGAGCCTCTTTCCTTTGCCTTTCTGTTTCCAGGAATCCCACCAAAGGCGAGAAAAGACCCTTTGAACTTCCTTTAGAAAAATCTCTTGTTCTTCTGAGGCTTTCATTGTGAAAAGCTGGACGCGCCTGTGGTTTTGAGGCCTCGGTTGCTGCCTCCCACATCTGTCACTTTCCGAGTTGCCCCAAAAGGCTAGAAGGCGCCTTCAGCTCTGTGGGCCTTTTCACAGAAGCGTTTGTTGTTTTCCTTCCCTCAGCCTCATATTGTCTTTCTTAGAAAGCGTTGCAGATGTCAGGCAAAGCTGGTGCACAGAGAGATGGCGCACATTTGCGAGGCACCCGGCCAGGGGTGAGGAGGACCGCTCGGGCCCCTGAGTCTTCCGACACCTGGAAGGTCTTGGCCTTTGTTCTCTGTGACCTAATGCGCAGGCCTTTGGTCTGAAGGCAGCAGTGTGCGTGCTGTGAACCTGGCACGTCCCCGTCCCAGGTGGGCGCAGGCTCCAGGGCTGTGCCTCCCACTGGCTGAGTGGACAACATCTATAAAATGGGAAGAATAATCCTGCCATCGGGGATGTCGCAGCAATGGAGACAACACATTCACACTCTCCAGGGGGAGAAAGGAGCCATCCCACTTATTAGCACCCTCCTGTATGGGAGGGAGGCTCAAGACGTTGTGGGTGGGAGCCTGGGGTCGAGTCTGGCTCAGCCATTACTAGGCAAGTGACTTTGGGCAGTTTATTTCTCCTCCTTGGGTCTAAGTCTCCACTGCAGTAAATTGGGGATAACATAAGGACTGAGTGAGACAAAACTCGAGAAGCCGTAAGGACCACATCTGGTCCACAGGAGTAGCTTGCTATGTGTCTGACTTGTGGAATATCTCAGTAAGTTGTAGTTTCATTCATTCACTCTCTCCCTCACTCACTTCCTACCATTATTATTTTTCTATTATTTAGATCTGGCAATTAATGGATACTTTATGGGCAGGGGCCGGCCCAGTGGCGCAGTGGTTAAGTGCTCACGTTCTGCTTCAGTGACCCAGGGTTCACCAGTTCGGATCCCAGGTGTGGATATGGCACCAGTTGTCAAGCCGTGCTGTGGCAGGCGTCCCACGTATAAAGTAGAGGAAGATAGGCATGGATATGAGCTCAGGGCCAGGCTTCCTCAGCAAAAGGAGGAGAATTGGCAGCAGATGGTAGCTCAGGGCTAATCTTCCTCAAAAAAAAAATAATTTAAAAAATAAATAAAATAAAATTTTAAAAAAGACAGAGGCAACTGACAATACTAAGTGTTGACAAGGATGCAGAGCACCTAGAAATCTCATCCCCTGCTAGTGGGACGCTGAATGGTACAGCTGCCTTATAAGAGTTTGGCAGTTTCTTACAAAGGTAAACATCCACTTCCCATTTGGCTCTTAGGTATTTACCCAAGAAGAATGAATGCTTATGTTCACACGAAAGCCTGTATGCAGATGTTGTAGCAGCATTATTCAGAATTACCAAAACCTAGAAATGACCCAAATGTTCCTCAAATGGAGAAAGGATAAACAACCTGTGGTACATCCGTACAATGGAGCATCACTCAGCAGTAACAAGGAACGAACCACTGATACACACAACGACATGGGTGAATCTCAGAGGCACTATGTTGCGTAAAGAAGGCGGACTCAAAAAAAAATCCCACTACACACCGTATACTTGCATTTATGTGACGTTCTGTAAGAGGCAAACTGTGGGGACAGTAATTGAAAGCAGGGAGTCAAACACGTACTTGTACACAGTGTTCACAGCAGCATCATTCACAACAGCCAAAAGATGCAAACAACACAAACGTCCATCAACAGAGGAAGGGATAAACAAAACGTGTCCATCCACACAATGGAATATCATTCAGCCCTAAAAAGGAAGGAAATTCTTTTTTTTTTTTTTCTGAGGAAGATTAGCCCTGAGCTAACATCTGCCAACCCTCCTCTTTTTTCTGAGGAAGACTGGCCCTGAGCTCACATCCATGCCCATCTTCCTCTACTTCATATGTGGGACACCTACCACAGGATGGCTTGCCACACAGTTCCATGTCTGTACCCAGGATCTGAACTGGCAAACCCTGGGCCACGGAAGTGGAACGTGCACACTTAACCGCTGCACCAGCAGGCCGGCCCCAGGAAGGAAATTCTGATACAGGCCATGACATGGAAGAACCTTGAAGACATTATGCTAAGTGAATAAACCAGACACAAAGGGATGAATATTACATGATTCCACTTATACGAGGTTCCTCAAGTAGTCAAATTCATAGAGACGGAAAGTAGAATAGAGGTTCCCAGGGGCTGAGGGAGAGGGGGATGGGAAGTTAGTGTTTAATGGGTACAGAATTTCTATTTGGGATAATGAAAATTTCTAGAAATAGATAAGTGGTGATGGTTAAGTTATATATATTTTACCACAATTTACAAAAAACTATGGAGACAGAGAACAGATCAGTGATTGCCAGGGATTAAGGGTGTGGGGTCCGGCAGGACAAGGGAATTTGGGGGATGATGGAACTATTCTGCACCTTTGGTTGTCGTGATGGTCACAGGACTGTATATTTGCATGGAGAACTGTACACCAAAAACAATTAATTTTACTCCATGTAAATTTAAAATTAAATTTTAAAAAAAGACAGAGGTGTTCCAGCTGAGCACTGACTCCTCTTGCTGGTTCCTTCGTTTAGCCAACAAATATTTATGGACTCCCCGTGTGCGCCAGGCACCAAGCTAGGAGCCTGCGCCCCCCAGAACCCTAGGGACGGATGTGGGTGGATCCACGACAGACGAGCAGAAGCAGATGAGAACATGTGGTCGTCTTAGTGAGACTATGAAAAAATCGTGTTGGTAGGTTTCCCCTTGGAGACCAGCTGAAGTCTGGCGACCCGGGAGCTGTAACGCCTCTCGAGTCCTTTGTAGTTAACATGTTTGTACGCAGCCCTTTGCGTCTGCCTCCTTTGCCTCCCTTTGAGACTGTGGTTTTAAAAGCCATCTCTGGCTCTTGTTTTTGTTTGCGTGTTTTGTTGTCCCACCCCCATCCCTTGAGTGAGGTTGTTTTAAAACTAGGAAGACGGCCTGGGTTTCTCAGCCTCCCCCAGGGCAGGGTCCAGGCTCATGTCTTTCAGGCCACTCGCTGCCTTCATCCTGCTGTTGGCTGCTCCCTCCCATGTCCCCAGAGATCAGCTGAAAGAAGCGGCTGAAGTTGCAAGTGAGAGAAGCTGGCTTCCACAGAAAGGTGTTGCATCACAAAACTGAAAGACCCCAGGCTGGCTGGCTTCAGACACCGTGACTAATTAGTGTCCTCAGGATCTTGTCTCTATCTTTATCTTTTCCTCCTCTCCCTCCCGTCCGCCCAACCCTCTCTCCTCTGTGCTGACTGCTCACAGCTGCAGCTTCTCAGCCAGGTCCTACGGGACTCCAACCTCCTGCTGAGAGATGCCACACTCCACATCGGTCATTTTCTTCTCATGATTTTTCTCTTGAGAAGCAATTTATCAGAGTTTTATTTGGATGCCAGCATCCCTGCGTATGACATGGGGACAACCCCTTCTTCCTGCCTTTGCCTGGTTTGCCCCTCACCAGCTCAAGGGCCTCCCCACTGTGCGGCCTTGCCCCACTCAAGCACTCTCTCCCTCAGCTCAGCAGCAGCGCTTAAGTCCACGAGCCCCAGAGCCCCTCATGCCACCTCCTGGGCACCCTCCAAGCCCGCTGCTTTCGACCGTGACTGAGCACATCCCCATGAGTGACACAAAAGGCTGTTGTTTCTCTGTGTCTTCTTCAGCGTCTGCTACACAGAGCCTGCCTGAGTGTCCACTTTATGCCAGGCTGCCTGGGGGCAGCGGCACAAAGAGGAAGATGTGACTACTGCCCTTCAGAGCCCGTGGTCCAAAGAGCGAGACGGGGCTGCAAAAACGCGCCCCAGGGCCCTGCTGTGCGACACCAGGCCTGGGAAAGGCCTTTTGATGTCGCAGTCAAGAGTGAACGAAGGTTTCATCGGGACTAAAGCTTGAAAATAGGGACCAAAAATAAACTCATTCTTATAACTTTATCTCATATTTAACAACGTCTAAGTTATCGTTTCATTTCTGGGAGAACTTTTTTAATGAAAAAAGAATTTTTCTTTTTTTTCTTTTTTGGTTGAATTTTACCAGTAAAGTTATATGGAATCACTATAAGGTTTTTCACATCTGAATGTCACAGCGTGTTAATAAAGAGAACCATTCCTGCACCAGTATTCAAGGGCTGCCATGATTATTTGCATAAGTCTTTCCTGATCTTCTTTTTACCAAATGCCGCTCTTGTGAAGTGGCTGTTCGTGTCCTTGTCCTGGCTTGTTTCTCTTCTTCGTCAGCGCCAGCCCCACCTGTGGATGTCTTGGCGTCTGATCCAACAGTCCTCCGATGTCGCTCTCATCGGTTTCATGAACGTCGGCATCCTTTGACACGGTTCGCAATGTCTCTTGCAGTGGATTTGCATCATATTATTTACAGTCACAAATAACCTCCCCAAACAGCAGGTGATTTACAACACACAGGGGCCACCCAGATGCTCCTAACGAAGACAAGGACAGGATGAGTGGCACGGGCACTGTGCTGGCAGCAGGAGTGCCCGACGGGGGCTGACGTTACAGAGCCGGCTTAGTCGTCACTATTGTTGGTTGTGTTGACTTTGGCTTCTCTTGGTGCAGCCTCAGATGTTGGGTTGTCACATGGGGACCCACCACACAGTGCCTGGGAATGTTTTTCTCCTGAAACAGAAATATGATCCATGGCAGCCTTAGCGCCTACGCCCCTGCCCGATGGCAATCCTTAAACCCCTTCAGTGCGGCCCCAGCGTGGAGTCCAGGCTCTGAGAGCTGCCCAGCCTGGCCAGTCCCGTCTCTTCCTGTTTCCCCATTTGTCCATGCTGGGTCACATCTCAGTGGCTTTGTCCACACTTTCTCCTCCTTCTGGAATGCTCTCCCCTTGACGTCCTGACAATCATCTCCTCCTTCCAGAGCCCGCCCAAGGATCTCTTCCTCCATGAAGTCTTCCCTGCCCATCCTGCAGGGCTGAGTCCTGCTTTCTGAGGCCCTGCAGTCCCGGTCGCAGCCACTGCCCTTGCACTGACCCGCTGCAGCGCAGTCGGCCACATCTGCCTCCTCCACCAGACTCCTCATGGATCCCCAGGGCCAAATGCAGAACATTTATTCAATTAGAATGAAGACAGAGAGAAGGAAAATATCCACATCTGGGGTCCAGGGAAAGCTGTAGCAGCACTTGAGCCTAAAACCTGCCTCCAGCTCCTAGTGGCCAGAGCGAGGGGTGCCCCCACGGGGTGTGCAGTCTTGAGCCCAGGGTGCCCCAAGCCTGCGTGCACATTCAGAGTCACCAGGTTCCCGGACACCACTCCTGGAGTCCCGCCAGCCTGGGGCGGGGTTCTGAAGTTTGCACATCTGAACAAACTGCCCCAGGAGGTGGAGCCGCCTGGCCTGGCGTAGACCCACCAGGGGGAGTCGGATGCCTCCAGTGTACACCAGCACTGTCGAGTGACTTCATTTCATTGTGTTTGTCTCCTGGGGCTGCTGTAACAAATTGCTACAAACTTGGTGGCTTAAACAACACACATTTATTCTCTTACGGTTCCAGAGGTCAGAGGTCCAAAATGGGTCCTAAATGGATAGAATCAAGGTATTGGCAGGGCAGGTTCCTTCCAGAAGCTGTAGGGGAGAACCTGTTCCTCTTCCAGCCTCTAGAAGCCGCTGGCATTCCTTGCCCTTTGACCGCATGGCTCCAGTCTCCACTCTGTCGTCACATCGCCCTCTCCTCTCTGACCTCCTGCTTCCCTCTCCTACAGACCCTTGTGATGACATTGGGTCCCCCTGGACCCTCCAGCTATGATCCCCATCCCAAGCTCTTTAATTTAATCCCACCTGCAAAGGCCCTGTTGCTGTAGGTCTTGGTTTCTCAGGACTGCCAGCACAAAGCGCCACGAACTAGGGGCCCAAAACAACAGAAATTTATGTTCTCAGTTCCTGAGCCTGGAAGTCCGAAATCCAGGTGTTGGCAGGCCCACGCTCCCTCGGAGCCTCCGGGGAGGAGTGCTTCCCGGCCTCCTCCAGCTTCTGCCAGTGGCCAGCAACACTTGGCCTTCCTTGGCTGGTAGCTAAATTACTCCAATCTCTGCCTCTGTCTTCACACGGCCTTCTGCCCTCTGTGTGTCTGTCTCCCTCTAAGGACACCTGTCATAGTGGATTTAGCACCTACCCTGATCCATTATGACCTCATCTTTTCTAATTACACCTGCAAAGCCCCTATTCCCAGATAAAGTCACATTCTGAGGTTCTGGGAGGGGCACTTACAGCCCAGGACATCATGTGAGGTGACAGCTCCTCAGGTTCAGGGGATTAGGGTATGGAAATTGGACAGGGGCATTGTTCTGCCTGCCAGTTAATCCTCACAATCAGGTAAGGCAGGTACATTTATCTCCACCTCAAAGAAAGGAAACCAAGGCACAGAGAGGGGAACTCACTTGTCCGAGGTCACACAGCTGGTAAGGAGCAGAGCTGGGACTTGGAGCCAGGTTTTCTGACACTGAGCCCCGTGCTGTCAACACCCTGACACAATGCTCAGACTACGAGCTAGACTGGGCCTACACCCCTCTCACTGCGGGGCCCCAAGCAGCTGTGCTCCCCTCACTCCACCCCTCCCTGATCCCAGCTCAACACAGAGCTCATGCCCACGACTGCGCTAATAGGCCGGAGAGGACAAGAGCGCCCCAGTGCACAGGGGGACGGGCGGAGAGGAAAGTACCGTTTGTTGAGCCCTCCTTTATTCCAGGCACTTTCATGTGTGTCGTCTGTTTTAATCCTACAAACAGCCCTGATGTGTCAGTATTATTAGTCCTATTTTACAGATGAGGAAACTGAGGTTCAGGGCTATTCACTGACCTGCCCAGGGTTCATGTTTCATAAATGGCCGGGCCAGGTCTTGAACTCGGACGCCAACTCTGGGCCCTCGGTGGTCCTGCGTGCCTGTCACGTGTTGCAGAATCTCTGCCACCCCTTCCTGGAGGCTGTGTGCATGGCTGGCACAGAGCGGGTGCTCAGCTGACTGCGAGCCCTGGGGTGGGCCGCGTCCCGGAAAGCCTCCGCTGTGTGACAGGTGGCCCCATGGCGCCACATCTTTGGCATTTGCTCAGCGGACACCAGGGAAGCCCCAGATGCCCAGCTGTCCTGCTCCTTTGAAGTCCACGCCAAACAGCTCTGGGCAGGAGCCCGGAGTGCTGGCCGCTGAGGGCAGGGAGCCGCGCGGAGGAGAGCCAGGCCTGGGCGGTGGGCCGAGAGCCCAGCTCAGCTCCGCGTGAGTGCAGCCCGGCCGATCCCCTCGGCCCTGGCCCAAGACCAGGCTTGCAGTCCCAGCCCTGCTACTGTCCAACTCGTAACCTTGGGGAGTCACTCCATCTCTGGGCCTCAGTGTCCCGTTTGCAGCCTGGCGGTTAAGGCCGCCAACATTCTCCTCTCCCTGTCGAGAGGGCGCAGGAACCGGGCAGCTGAGCTTTGAGAGAAACACTAGTTCAGGCTTACGTCCTGTTTCTCCACAGGTGTGAGCTGTCAGGCCGTGTGGTCTGAGCAGCCTGGACACCACGTTCAGGTCAGAATGCCAAGGCTTTGGAAATGAATTAATTTCTTGGAGCAGAATAGTAACCGGTCCTGTAAACACAGTTTTGTTGGTTGGAGATCTCTGGGACGCGAGCTGGCAGAGGGTGGGTGGAGGCCGGCTGCGGCCCTGCTGGTCGGAGCAGCCCACCGCAGAGAGCAGAATCCTGCTGAGACGTTGATTCAACAGCACGTGCCAGGCGCCCATTCTGTGCCGGCCCTGGGCTAAGCATCAGGGCACAGGGCGAACCCTGCCCAGGGTCTGCCCTCAGGAAGCTCTGTGCCTCGCAGGACAGGTGGACATGAGCAGACAGTAGGCTTTGCTGGAGTCAGAGCCTTGGGCCGCCTCCCTGCCTGTCCCAGCCTGTCCCAGCCCTCGGGATATCCCTGTCCTCCAGGCAGGTCTGGTGCCCTCTCTGCTTCCTGCCCTGCAGCCCCCGCTTCCTCCTGCCCTCCCAGGCCTTTCACTCCAAGTGTTGATGGTCTGTGGCCAACTGTCCACCTGCTGCCTTTGGACGAAGAGGCTGTGTCCTGTCCTTCCTTCCCCACCGACCATAGTGGGCAGGGTGGTGCTGGTGCCCTCGGTGTCCTTGGGAAAGTGCTTGACAAGAGGAAAGAGCGTCATGGTTGACAGTTATCATCAATCCACCTCCCCATGCACGTGTGCGGTCCCACATCGTCTGATTGCCCTCAGCCCTCTTTTGAGCCAGTGTTTTGTGCATAGTCAACGAATCACTTAACCATACGTGGTTTGGAGTTAGGAGACCCGAGTCTGAGCTGTTTTTCTGTCATGTGCCCACTGTGGGTCCTCAGGCTCTTGCCCTCTCTGAGCCTCTGTTTCCTCTTTGCAAACACAGACACCTCAGGAGATGCTCTCCAGTGGGACGATGGAGGGCGAGGCACAGGACACCTTCTGGAAGTGCAGGAGTGGCAATAATTGCAGTGCTGTGCTTGTGCTCCTCGGAAGCGGTGTTGGTGTGGCCAGATGCTGCTGGCCCTCTTAACTTCATCTTTGCTGCCCTTTGTGCATGGACATGTCACAGGGTCCTGCTCTTCCTGGGGCCTCCTCTTCTAACATGGCGTCTTCAGTTACCCGTCAACCTTCAGGTGCCAACGTGGCTGTGTGTGGGACAGGTCTCACTAACACACTTGCAGGTGGGGAAAAGCCACTGTGTGGCTGTGCCCCGTCCTGGGAGCTGCTTTCAACAGGCTGAGGGTGGCAGCAGGTGAGACGGTGGGCTGCCGTCCTGCGAGGGGCAGGGGCTCCTGCCGGGCGGGGTGTGCGCCACGGTTTGCCCCGTGAGGTCCAACCCCACGTGCGCCGTCTCGCCCAGGGCCGGCATGTTCCTCGACGGCTGCTCCAGGCAGTCAGTGTCAGCCTCGTTTATTGCCAGTTAGTCACTGTCTCGACTTCTGATGGGAACAAGCGGGTGCCGCGCGGCTTTGGGAACTCCTGGGCTCCTGTTCGCCAAATCGATATTACTTCAGTTCTTTGAGACTGAAGCTCTCCAAACACAATTTTTTTTCCAAAGCTTGCTCATATGGAATAGGAAACATTCTAAAAATTATTTAGCTTCAAATGAGCAAGCTCAGGACCTCAGTCCCCCATCCCCACGGGCCACCCACCTCTCATGGGGACAGTGCTTCCCTAGTCCTGCCCAGGGTCACATCTTGGCAGTTGTTCTTCCGCTGGATGAGTGATCTGGTTCCAGGGAGAGGTGGGAGAGGCAGGTGATCTGCCCGTGAGATGCATGGGGCACGGGGACTGAGGTCCCACGCCGGGTGATCTCACTTCTTACATTTCAGGAAGGCCAGCTGGACTGCTTTGTCTGCGTGAGCGTCAGCTGTGCTGTCTGACTTTGCTCTGCCGTCCTCGGATCACAGTAAGAAGGCAGAGAACTCGTAGTGTCTGTTCGTTTGTGCTTCTGCCTGTGTGAAAAATTGCTCACGTCCTCGCAGTTCGTCATTGGGCCGTTCTGCAGACGGTGTGGGCCTGTGAGCAGTCTTGTTCAAGGTTGGGTGGTTTGTTTGTCTAAGGTGTGTCCCACAGATGCAGTTTCTTTGTTTTAGAGGAAAGATGGGCATGCGGTGGCATGGCGCTGAGCGTGCCTGAGACTCCGGGCTCAGTGTGATGCTGCCTGAACACGGCCGCAGCCTTTCAGAGGGGCTTGTTCTGTGACAGCCTTGTTGAGATATAGTTCACGGACTGTGCAGTTCACCCATTTAAAGAGTGCGCTTCGGTGGCTTTTAAGTACATTCACAGAGTTGTGCGTCCATCACCACAATAAATTTTAGAACAATTCGTCAACCCCAGTGAAACCCCACACCCATCAGCAGTCTCCCCCCATCTCCCTTCACACCCCTCAGCCCCTCTCTGTCTCCAAACATCTCCCTGTTCTGGTCTCTCATACGAGTGGCATCATATAATATGTGGCCTTTTGTGACGGGCTTCTTTCACTTAGCATAATGTTTTCAAGGTTCGACCATATTATAACATGTGTCAGTACCTTGTTCTGTTTTATTGCCAAGTAATGTTGCATTGTATGGATAGACCACATTTCACTTATCCATTCATCGGTTGATAGACATTTGGGTTATTCCTACTTTTTGGCTCTTATGAGCAGTGTTGCTGTGAGCATTTGTGTACAAGTTTTTGTGTGGACATGTTTCATTTCTCTTGGGTACATACCTAGGAGTGGAATTGCTGGGTCATGTGCCAGTCTATGTTGAATTATTTGAGGAACTGCCAGACTATTTTCTGAAGCTGCTGCACTATTTTACATTCCCACGAGCAGCGTGTAAGGGTTCCAGTTTCTCCACATCTCGCCAACAGTTGTTCTTACCTGTCTTTCTTGATTCTAGCCGTCCTGGTGGGTGTGAAGTGGTACCCCATTGTGGCTTTTGATTTGCATTTCCCTGATGGCTAATGATGTTGAGTATCTTTTCATGTGCTTATTAGCCTTTTGTTCATCTTTGGAGAAATGTCTATTCAAATCCTCTGCCTATTTTTCTTTTTTTCTTCCCTGAGGAAGATACACCCTGAGCTAATAGCCGTTGCCAATCTTCCTTTTTTTGCTTGAGGAAGATTTACCCTGAGCTAACATCTGTACCAGTCTTCCTCTATTTTGTATGTGGGCTGCCACCACAGCATGGCTGACAACGAGTGGTATAGGAACTGAACCTGGGCTGCCAAAGGGGAGTGCGTGACCTTAACCACTGTGCAACTGGGCTGGCCCCTCTCTGCCTATTTTTTAATTGATCTGTTTGTGTCTTTATTATTGAGTTGTAAAAATTCTTTATATATTCTGGATACAAGTCAGTGGGCTGCCTTTTCACTTTCTTGATGGGATCTTTTAAAGCACAAAAGTTTTTTTTCATTTTTGATGAAGTCCAATTTATCCTTTTATTTTTTAAAGACTGGCACCTCAGCTAACAACTGTTGCTAATCGTCTTTTTTTTCTTCTTCTCCCCAAAGCCCCCCAGGACATAGTTGTATATTTTACTTATGAGTGCCTCTAGATATGGCATGTGTGATGCCACCTCAGCATGACCTGATGAGCAGTGCCATGCCCTCGCCCAGGATGCGAACCAGCGAGACCCCAGGCTGCCAAAGCAGAGCACACAAACTTAACCACTCGGCCACGGGGTCGGCCCCTCAATTTATCCATTTTTTTCTTCAGTTACTTGTGCTGTTGGTGTCATAGCTAAGA
This sequence comes from Equus asinus, assembly GCF_041296235.1. Classification (NCBI taxonomy): domain Eukaryota; kingdom Metazoa; phylum Chordata; class Mammalia; order Perissodactyla; family Equidae; genus Equus; species Equus asinus. The sequence continues at coordinate 6,685,357 of NC_091798.1, forward strand.
AACATTGATTGATCTGAGGTCACAAAGATTTACACCTATGTTTTCTTCTAAGATTTTTATAGTTTTAGCTCTTACATTTAGGTCTTTGATCCATTTTTAGTTATTTTTGCATATGGTGTGTGGGAGGAGTCCAACTTCGTTCTTTTGCATGTGGATATCCAGTTGTCCCAGACTCGTTTGTTGAAAGACTGCTCTTTCCCCCTTCTGTTGTCTCGGCATCCTTGTCAGAACAAACAGGTTTTAAGAACCTTGCTGAGCGCGGCACAGCAGCTGCCATGCCACGGCCCCCAGGTGGCCCCGGGCACACACAGCATGGGGAAGCCTCACCAGGCCCTCTCGTGCACTGTCTCTGCCCTGGACAGGGTGGACTCTATGCTGAAAGGCCCTTGGGAGGACGGCTGCTTAGAATGGATGACATCAGCTCTTCCTTTGCATGGCTGCGCCTCTGGCTGGGGGCACACTGCCCTATGCCTGAAGGCACAGATGGGACCCTGCAGCAGAGTGGTGTCTCACTGTGCCCTGCTGTGCCTCTCGAGCTAAAATGACCCTAGTTCCCACCATACTGAGACAGTCCCAATTTGTGCCTCTTCTCCCCGCATAATTGTTAATCGGCCCCTTCCTCTTTTAAAATATCTTGGTTTGGATGATAAATTCTAGTCACCCTCGTCATAGAGCAAGGGCTGGGATGAGACTGTCCAGGGGTCCCAAACCAATCCCCCAGAGCCCAGGCCGGCCTCGGCGCCCTCCGGTGGCACGGACCGGGAGGACTGGATGTGCACTTCAGAGTCTCAAAGCCTCAGAGGAAGCAATGTGGATCCCACAAATCCAGCATGAGCACCGCAGCTGGCAGCGCTCATGGCCTCCGCGGGCGTCCACGCTCACAAGCCTTTTCTGGGAGCCTTTGAGATTAGTCCCGATGGAGAGCTTACCGGTGTCCTGGCCCGGGCAGCCTGGTTCTACTTCAGAAGGGGCCAGGAGGGCCGGACATGGCTGTCCCTGCCCAGGCCACCTGTGTCTGCCCATCCCGGCACTCGAGAGTGTGGTCGGCCTTGTTTATTCACAGCCACCTTGGCTCCCCACGGCCTCGAGGAGAAAGCCACGTGATGTGCAGCTCCTTGTCACTCAGCCGTCACTAAATGAGGAATAAAACGCCTCTGGAGGACCCCGCAGACAAGAAGGGAAAGCCATTTCCACACAGGAGGGAATGTTGGTTTTTGTTTCTTTGTTTTTTCATGGCCAACTCTTTTTTTTTTTAGTTTTTTTAATTGAGATATAATTGACATATAACATTGTATTAGTTTCAGGCGTAGAACCTAAGGATTTGATATAAGGATATGTTGGGAAATGGTCATCACAATAAGTTTATTTAACATCCATCACCACACATAGTTACAGAGTTTTTCTTGTGATGAGAACTTCTAAGATCTACTCTCTTAGCAGCTTTCAAATATGCCGCACGGAGCCGATAGCTGCAGTCCGGTGTTGGCCATCACGTCCCTGGGACTTACATGTCTTGAAGCTTGAAGTTTGTGCCTTTCTGTCCCCTTCACCCCTTCCGCCCTCCTCCCTCGCTCCCCTGAGTAATGTTTTATGAGCGGTTAACTGATGCAAACCCAGCTATAACTTGGAAAAAAAGTTCTGGTGGAGTAGCAGGAAAGAGCGCAAGCTCCTTTAAGCGGTGCCAGCAGGTGCCCTCTGTGGGGAGGGGCGAGCATCTGCAGCCCAACCAAAGAATCACTGTGACTAAATGCAAATGTTGCCATGTGCTCTGACTCTCTGTAACTGTCCCACTGGGGAGAGGGCAGCAAAATCGCCACCATGTGGATGGGGAGCAGGAGAGGGCTTCCCGGAGGAGGCGACCCAGGAGCTGTGTTGGGAGGAGGAGTGGGACTTTGCTGGGTGGGATGGAGGAAGGCGGGGGGCTTCCAGGCAGCAGAAACTTCGAAAAGCAAGTGCTGAGGCAGCGGGAATGTGGGGGAAGTAAGGCAAGGCCAGGTAGGCAGGCTTCGATTGCCTTGATAAGGAATGTGAATTTTAACCTTTTGTTCGTGATTCCCAAATCAGTGTCCCTGGAACACCTGACTCATGAGATGCCCCTGGGACAAAGGGTTCCAGTGTCACACCAGTTGGGGAAATCTCACATACAAGTCCTCCTCCCGCCGTCCCCACCTTGGAGAGTTACAAGGCATATTACCATCCTAAAGGCCCTGAGAAGTCCTGCAGCAAAAACCTTTTTGACTAATTACTCAAGGCTTCCTTTAAACCATCCTTTAGCCTTTGTGCTCTGCAGAAAGCACGGCTCAGGCAATAGGGAGCCACTGCAGGTTTCAGTGCAAGGGAGTGACAGGATGAGATGCCAATGCCAGGGGATGGGATGGTGCAGCTGGGAGTGCTGGAGGCAGGGAGACCACTGGGTGCTGGTCCCTGGCTGAGTCAGAGGGTCCATCTCGGTAGCCACCTGGATGTCTGGGAAGGACCTAGGAGGAGTCAGCCATAGAGACGGCAGCAGCCACCTCTGGGCTCTGCTGATGGTATATCCCAGAGCCGCCTCCTCCTGTAGCTGTCAGCGCCCACGGTCCCCTGGGACCCTCCACGGCCTTGGAAACAGCAGGGGAGGGGCTTCCTCCTGCCAGCACGGTTTACATTCCAGAAACGCAGGTCACGTGTCCTGAGCTGTGACTCAGTGGCCACCTGCTTCCCACAGGGCACACCTTGCCTTTCTTCACCTTTTGAGAAGAGGGAAAACAGATTTCATCCAACACATCCCCGTGCCGCCCTGGCCCCTAAATTCTTAAGCAGAGTGGAGAGCTGAGTCTCCCGTGGGATGATCAGAACGAGCGCTAAAGTGGTTCTTGCATTTAACCAGACCCGCTTGTTGGCAGGAGGCTTACATTTCAAGAGTCTCTGAATATTATCTGTAAAATGTGTTTCGGGCCCGGGAGCACAGGAGGCCCTCAGACACGGGACTGTGTACCCAGCTGTACCTCCAGCCTCTGCAGATGAGCCTCACAGAAGAAGGAAACGCCACGGAGGAGGAGTGTGCGGAAACACTGGGCTGGGGGGCCGCGGAGCTAGGAGGCCCCACACTGTTGGCGGGAAGAGCTCAGACTCACTCCCTCATTCATTCATTCATTCATTCATCATGTGGTATTTGGCCTGATCTTTGTATTTGTCTTGGGGATAAAAGGTGAACAGTCATGGGCCTCCAGGAGCTCTTGGTCCAGGAGAGAAGGCTGATAAGCAAACCCCAAAATGCAGTCCACATGAAAAGCAGCATGATGGAGCTGTGTCCATGGAGCCCCAAGACGCAGCAGACGGTCCTCGTCCTGCCTGGAGAGGCCGTGGGCAGGAGGCAGCACCAGGCTGATGCTGGAGCTGAGGCTTGAGGAGAGAAGTGGGACTGTGGCCACGGCCCAGGCAGGGTGCTCCAGGGAACCAGGCAGGGTGCTCCAGGGGACCGAGTAGGGTGCTCCAGGGGACCGAGCAGGTGCTCCAGGGGACTGGGCAGGGTGCTCCAGGGAACCGAGCAGGGTGCTCCAGGGGACCGAGCAGGTGCTCCAGGGGGAGGAATCTGCCTGTGCATGTGCATGGAGGCTTCACGGAGCACAGTGACTCAGGGAGCTGTGTGTGGTTTGGTTTGACCAAAGCTTGACATTTGAAGGGCGTGTGGAAGGAGATGAGGTAGAGAGGTGGGGAGCAGGGGCTCAGGGAATGTGGTCTTGATCGCCAGGCTAAGGAGTGTGGCTCTTGTCCAGGAGACTATATGTGGGGAGCCATTGAAGGTTCTTGCACAGAGTCATGGCGAGCTGTGAGCTCCAAGATGGATAGAATGAAAGAGAAAAGAGGGACTGGGGTGATGGCAGGTCCAGAGAGGGTCAGGAGAAGCCTCTACGGCGAGAGGAGGAGTCGGGGTGTAGAGGGGGCGGGCAGCAGAGGACTCCACAGAAATGAGCCCCAGAGCTGGAGTCTGAGGACAAACCGAGGTCTGCCTGTGGACACTTATCCCACCCACTTTGACAGTAACATAACAGAAGCCACTTAAATGTCTGATGATAAGGGAGAATGGCCAAGTAAATTGTAGGGCGGAATGTAGAGCCATTAAACATTATGGTAAAAGGGGCCATCTCGCCCACGGCCGTATGGATATGGGTCTCCCCATCTCCAGGGCTGCCCCTGCCCAGGAACCGAGCTGCAGCCCCTTCTGCTTCTGGAGCCCACGGCTTCCTCTCAGAGTCTCCCGACGGGGCAGGGAAGGGGGCATCCCCCTGGGCTGCTGATGCTTGCCTCCCCTGGGCACGGGCGCCCCAGGCCTCGGGGACCTGTAGGGGGAAGTTCAGGGGGGGAAGCAGACCCCCTTTATCAACATCATCCCTCCACCCATGCCCACACGTCTTCCTGCCAACAGGCTGGAGGCAAATGTCCAAACATGGACATCTCTGTGCTAGGACCGCCTCAGTTTCCCGGCCTCACGTCCTCCTGGGGCGTGAACTGGCCCAGCCAGGCTCTCAGGCCCTGGGGGCACTGCCTGCCTCCTCCCCAGGGTGGATGGCATGAGCCGGGGTCCCTCGGCAGGCTCTCAGGCCTGCCCAGCAGCGTTCACCTGAGGAAGTTGCCTGGGGGCCTTCCTCCGAAACTCCAGAGGTGGGTGACTTGCTCTCTGTGGACTCCACCGAAATGATCCACCTCGACTTCTTGGTTTGAAGTTGACTCGCAGCCATGTTCACAGAGCCAGCTGATGTAGGCACTGTAAACCCCGGAGGCTGGAGCCCCGCTCACCCACGCCCACCTTCAAAGGCGTCCACGACAAAACCAGGCCCACGGGGTCAGAGGGCTGCCCGCATCGGCCGCCAGGATTCTCGAGTTGTATTCAATCCATTTTAGCCTGGATTGCATATAATACCCTACCGATTTTCCCTACATTCATACTAAACCTGACATTTCTGGGAAATGAGAATCCATGTGTCTGACCATCTAGCATCAGAGCAAAGCGTGGAGAATTTACAAGCGCCTGGCTGCATTGACGGCCCCTGGAAAAATGAAGGTTTGTGTGGCAGGCCATACAACGCCTCACTTGCATCGACCAGGGCTTTGTGGGTGGGGGTGTCTTTCTTCAATATTACTATTAAAAAGGCAATATACTATTCCAGGGAAATTTAAGAATAAGACACACCCACAATCCCACCAACCTAGCCCAGAGATGTCCATGTTTGGACATTTGCCTCCAGCCTGTTGGCAGGAAGACATGTGGGCATGGGTGGAGGGAGGACGTTGATAAAGGGGGTCTGCTTCCCCCCCTGAACTTCCCCCCACAGGTCCCCGAGGCCTGGGGCGCCCATGCTCAGGGGAGGCAAGCGTCAGCAGCCCAGGGGGATGCCCCCTCCCCTGCCCCGTCGGGAGACTCTGAGAGGAAGCCGTGGGCTCCAGAAGCAGAAGGGGCTGCAGCTCGGTTCCTGGGCAGGGGCAGCCCTGGAGATGGGGAGACCCATATCCATACGGCCGTGGGCGAGAAGGACCCGCTGTCGTGAAGGTCCGGGGATGACCACCACCCCAATATTTGTTCCCCAGGCTGTGGGTGCAAGGCCACCACCTGCAGGCTGCCACACCTGTCAGAGCCTACTCAGGCTCTAGGGACCATGCCTCTGTGGGGTGGGGGGAGCAGCCCGGTGGTCTGACTCTAGTGGGGGCCGGCAGGAAGGCTGGACACACCTCAGGAACACACATCTCTGGCCAGTCTCTTCCTTCTGATGCTTCTTACTAGGTTTCCTGGTAGAGGGTTCTCTAAAGCTGTGAGACAAGGCACAGAGATTTCTCTCTGGGGGTACTCCGAGCCCCAGGCTGTGCCGGGACGTTCCCACTGCAGTGTACGAGGCTGGGCTGCTGTCACCCGAGCACAGGGTGGGCCCCCACTGCACTCCTGTGAGCACCCAGTCTGTGGCTCAGTGGGTCATGGCCTCAGGCAGCGCCCAGCTCTGAAGTCAGACACATTGAGGGGGAATCCCACCCCTGCCTCCCACCAGCTGGTCGGCACCTCCCCACTGAGCCTTGGTTTCCCCTTCTGCAAACCCTGACCTCACTCAGCTCGGGAGAGGAGGGCGGTGGAAGCTCGCTGGGCCCTGCATGGTGCCCAGCTGAGGGATCGCTCTGGTGGGCCACCTGTTTCCCTGGTCTGGGGTCACTCGGGCCCCTGGGAAGGCTTCACTCAGAGCCGTCCATGTGGTGTCCCTAATGCCGAGGGCTCAGGTGAGCAAAAGGAGGAGAAATGGGCCTTTGAACGGCTGTGGCCTTGTTTACGACCCGGATGAACATCTCTAGGATTTCCTGAGTCTTCATCTCATGTCAAGACCGAGGAGCTGACACCTTGTGAAAACGGTTTATGAGAAAACATCCAGTCCAGGTGGAGGCGGTGAGGGAGTGGGCTTATCGGTTAACTTGGGAGATTTGCAGTCACCAGCTCGGTGTGTTTGACGTGTCTGGGTTGACACCACTCTCATTGGTAATAACAACTGTTATTTTTAAAAATGCCTCCCCGCCCCCCACCTCTGGGGCGCCTCCCTGGCCAGCCTCATTTTACACGAGCATCTGCAGAGAGCTGAGATCTGCCCGGGGACATTTGAAAGTGTATCATTCAGTGGCATTTCGTATGTCCATCACCTCTAGCTAGTTCCAGGAATCTTTTTTCATCACCCTAAAGGGACATCCAGCACCCTTTAGCAGCCGCTCCCCCGTTGCTCCATTCCCCAGCCCCCGCAACCACTAATCTGCTGTCTGTCTCAGTGGGTTTACCTGTTCTGGACAATTTTTATAAATCGATCCATACAGCTTGTGGCCTTTTGTGGCTGGCTTCTTTCACTTAGCGTAATGTTTTGAGGGTTCATCCGGGGTGTGGCGTGTGTCAGCATCTCATTCCGTTTAAGGGCTGAATAATATTCTCTCGTCTGGATAGACCACATTTTGTTTATCCATTCATCTCTTGGGCAACATTTGGGTTGTTTCTACCTCTTGGCTATTGTGAATAACGCCACCCTGAACGCTCTTCTCCAAGTTTTTGTTCAAGCCTACTTTTTAAATAATGATATTTATTGAGCATTAAATGGAGTTACACAGATTATCTCCTTTTATCCTCAGGGAACCCTGTGAGGTAGGTCCTGTAATGATGTCCATTGTACAGATGAGGAAACTGAGACACAAAGAGATTAAAGGAAGTTGTCCAAGGTCATGTGGCTGATGAGCAGAGCCCACTTTCTTAACGCAGGGGATTCTGAAACGAGCTTGGTCCTCATGCCTCCCTCTCTGGAGGCCTTTTAGCCGAGCCTCTCACAGCCAAACAGCTGGGGGGCTGCCTCCAGGTCACAGCACAGTGCACCCAAGCCTGGAGGGAGGGCCAACCTTGCCCTGATCTGAAGAGCAGCCAGAGGGTGTGGAAGACCCTACCAGGTCCTTCCTCAAGACGTTGGGAGGGCCCTGTGGCCCCCAGCCTCACTTGGGCTTGAAGGAGAAAGCGCTGTTCTACCTCAAGGCCGAGGGCCCAGGTGTCCACAGAGATCCTGGGCACAAGGGACGGCTGCATAGGGACTTCTCCAAACCCCTGGCCCACCCCCCCAGGAAACAACGAGTCAGTCTTCTGGGGCTGACAGAGCCCCTGGAGGATGAGGTAGCCAACAGCCCATGCAGAGTCCTGGGCCTGCAGAGACGGGAAGGGGAGCAGCCAGGCCATAGCTGAGGAACAAGCTGGCCTCAAGCCCCTGACGACTTGTCCTGGGCATCACGGCACAGACGACGTCACGGCAGGCTCTTGTTTGTAGCATTCTGATCGAGTGGGGCAGGGGTGAGGCAGGGACAACCTGGGAAGAGCTGGTTCCAAGTGGAGGGGGCATTAGGCCTAGAGCAGGGGCTCTCCAAGTGCAGTCCCCGGACCAGCAGCAGCAGCAGCACCTGGAAGGGTTCCAAAAGTTGGAAATGCAAATTATCAGGCTCCACCAGACCTGACAAGGAAGTGGGGGGTTGAAGGGGCAATCTGTGTGTCAACAGGTCTGCCAGGTAATTCTGATGCATCTCAAGTTCGAGAACGGCTGCACCATTACAAACGGCCCTGATCTCAAGACTCCCCGGCTCCTGTCAGTTTTTTAGGGGCCAGGCCGAGGCTGAGGCCAGCTGTCTGGTGAGGGCTCACCTCCCAGGTCTGCACTCCTGTGTTCCCCTCCCCTTCCCACCCCCGTGCAGGCCTGGTTGCCAGCTGGATTCACTTTACTTCCCGGCCAGCCAGGAGCCAGGCCGCCCTGAATCACAGCTTTATGCCTGTCCCCCTAGGGGGCCCTCCGAGGAGGCGGGGCGAGTGGAGTCCCGGTGGTAGAGGCGGCTCCAAACCCCGTGGCTGGCTGGGCTTCTCCATCTGCAATCCCACCCAAGCCCCAGGTCTGGGCTCTCTTTTACGTTCCACGCTCCCTGGGGCTCAAGGCCCCATTTTCCACTTCCTGGGAGCGGAGGGAGTTTAAGAACATACTGATCCCTTGGTGGGAGGACCATGCCGGTGTTCAAGTTCCTTGGAAGTTCAGTGAAGCCCCAGGGCACAGCCGGCTGGCATATCCCTTCCCCCCACCTTTTGAGCTGGGCTGGGCCCCCCATGGGCTCCTTGCTCTGGTCACCGGTGGAGCATCTGTGCCTGGTCTCAGGCCCTCAAAGTCACATCTTCCCCCATCAGTACCCCTCAGGGGAGGAGGACGGAGGAGATAGGGTTCCCATCTTTAACCTCTTTCCATTGTTATGGCATAAACTCTAGGTCCACGTAGGATTCTCAAAAGAACCAATTCAGAAAAAAAAAAATCCTAGAAGTTGACCATTTTTTGAGCTTTTCATTCCCACCCTAACAACCTGACTTTCCCTCCAGCCAAGATGGGTGCCTCTGATCAGAAGCTGGTGAGCTCGCTGGCCCCAAACACCTGCAATTGTGGCTGTGCCCCTACCAGCTGTGTGACCTTGGCAGATGACCTAACCTCTCTGGGCTTCAACCTCTCAGCTTAGAAACCTCAGCCCCACAGGGACTGTGCCAGAACCGCATGCTCCTCTGGGAAGACTCCAGTGTAATGTGAAGCCTTGAAATGGGTATCTCTGCCTTGGTCAGACCATATCACAGACAGCCTCAGGGTCGAGACTGCACGGCCCTCGGGAAGCCCCTGGGTTCCCCATGGGAGAGGGAACATACCGATTTGCTCAAAGAAATCCAGGGCCAGGCACCTTTGGTTGGTGCTGCAGAGATGTGACACCGACAGCCTCCACGCCTTCTGGGAAGCATGAGGGACTTGCCAGGTAACCATCCGTCCGCAGGCACCCCCTTCACACACCCCTTCAGGTCCTAATCTCTCAGGAAGGGGGTCTTCGCTGTGCTGTCCAGGCAGCTAGGGGAGCCTGCCGTGTGCCTCCCTGCCTTCCCAGGGGAGGGTGGGGTGGGGCGAACTGGCAGCGCCCCTATGGCTCGTGCAGCCCCCACACTTCTAAGTCCTGCCAAGAGCTGCTGCTGGCCTTGCTGTCACCCCTGAAGCTGCAAGGGACCTGTAAAAGCCGCTTCCTGCTGGCCTCGAAGGCAGCGGCGCCAGCTCGGATGGTTGAGTTGAGGAGTCGGAGGGGTCCAGCCCAGGACATGCCAGACTGCAGGCCCAGGGGGTCTGGAGCCGCTGATTTTTTGAGCAAGGAATCAGGACTTTAATGCGAAATCTCCCTATTTCACTGTTGGTCACAGATTGGAGCAGGCCTAGCCAGACGTGCCCACGTGCCCCCAGGCTGTGGCCTCTGCCAGCCTCGCCCTGAGCCCGCTCCACACCCATGGCCCTGGAGGGCTCTCCACTGCCTGAAGCGCTGTGTCACCTCCTCTGTGACCGTCACAGCAGGTCCTTCAGGGACAGCGGAGGCCACAGCTCTGCGTCCACAACCTTAGGTCCTGTCCTTGTGTGTCTCCCTCTCTCTGGGGCTGGTCCCCAACTTGCCACAGATGCGGGGTGCGTGCTGTCCAGGCCGTCCCTTTGGCTAGGCCAGCACCTGCCCCAGCATTTTCTTTAAGGCCTGGCCTAAATGTCACTCTTCATTCCCTCTTTCTGGTTTTCCAAATGTTGGAGAAAAACCTTTTGATGTAAAAAATTAATGTATAACATTAAAAATAATGGATGATGAATGAAATCAAGTGCAATTGCAAAACTGAAACTTGGAACTGAGGATGGGATGTGGTGGGCGGCCTCGACCTTTCCCTTTTAGAGAAAAGAAAGAAAACAGGAGGGAAATACTGAAGCAAACAGAAAAGAAACCCCTGAATATAGTGCCTCGCTAGAAACCCAAGGCTGTCAAGTTTTACCTGGCTGCACGAGAGCACCCACTCCCACTTCAGGTCACCCCCCGGTGCCCACGCTGGGCCTCCCTCAGCAAGGTCACCTGCCACCCAGGGTCACCGTCCCCCCAGCGGATGACAGTCTTCATCTTGCTCCCGCTCTGGGCTGCATTTGACTTGCCGACCTTCCTTGCTCTCAAAGGCTGCTTTCCGTGGTTACTACAGATAACAAATAGGGCGATTCCTAGTGGCAAAGAAACCCAAATATAGAATTTTATATCCACCAGAGAGTAGCGTGTGTGTACTCATCACAGTTCACAAAGAGCCTTTATCTGTGTCATCTGGGGGGACGTGTGGGGGGCAGTGTGGGCTCAACAGTGAGCCCTGGCCTGAGGCTGGGGGCCTCCCTGAGCCTCACTTCCCCGTGGGTAAAATAAACAGCTTGGACTCAATGAGTGGTTTTGTTTTCCTTGTTTTATTTTTATTTGTTTTTGTTTTTATAGTTCTAGGGTTTTTCTCTATTAATTATAGGAGTAATATATGATTTCTTGCTTATTGTCTTAGTCTGCTCAAGCTGCTATAACACCATAGACGGGGCGGCTTGTAAACAGACATTTATTCATCACAGTTCTAGAGGCTGGAGGTCCGAGATCAAGGCACCGGCAGATTTGGTGTCTGGTGAAGGCCTGAGTCCTGGTTCATAGACAGACACTTCCTGCTGTGCCCTCACATGGTGAGGGAGCTCTCTGGGGTCCCTTTTATGAGGGCACTAATCCCATTCATGAGGCTCCACCCTCACGACCTCGTCACCTCCCAAAGGCCCCACCTCCTAATACCATCACGTTGGGGGTTAAGGTTTCAACCTAGGAATTTGGGGGGGACACATTCAGTCTACAGCACTTATTATAAAAAATATGAACAATACTAAGGTGTAAAGAATCAAATGTCAAAGTCCACCTTCTTCCCTACAGGACCCCTCTCCACAGACGCCCCTCTATTACCAGACTCCTGTGGGTCCATCCACGCCTTTTTCCATACATTTTTTTTTTTTTAGGAAGATTAGCCCTGAGCTAAGTGCTGCCAATCCTCCTCTTTTTGCTGAGGAAGGCTGGCCCTGAGCTAACATATGTGCCCACCTTCCTCTACTTTATATGTGGGACACCTGCCACAGCATGGCTTGCCAAACAGTGCCACGTCCCAACAGGCAAACCCCGGGCCACTGAAGCAGAGCGCGTGAACTTAACTGCTGCGCCACCGGGCCGGCCCCTCCACACATTTTTATACACGTGTATGCACAGTGTATGTAGACAGTTTTATTAGTATTTTTACATTTTTTCACATTTCTAATACCAGTGCCTAAAAATAGCACCTAACTCATTAGGTACTTCACAGCTTTTGGTTGTGTGGTTAAATAATGTTTTTTTGAGTGGGCCTTCTGTCCTGGCAATCTTTATGTGCTTTGTTTTCGGCTGCCACAGCAATGTACGATAATTTAGTCAGACCCTCCCTAGGACGGGTTCACAATCTGTTAGCCAGCCCCTGGGGGCTTGATGTGTACAAAATTCAAAATTGTTCCTTTTCGGAAAGGTAATATTGTACATGTGCCACAGCCCCGGTAACCAGACGCTAACAGTTCCACAGCGAAATGCAGAAACACGCCCCTAAGTGGGATAAAGCCTGTAAACAGCCTCACGTTCGGTGGGCCTGCCTCCAGAAGCGCCTGCCGCAGCTGAAGTCAGACTCTGTGCTTACAGCTTTTGGGATCCAGAATAAGACGAGGGCTGTGGGCCTTGGGGTGAAGTCCCTCCCACACCCAGACCTACTGGGCAAACGTGGCCAAGACAGGGTCCCCCTCCCCGTGTCCTCGTCTGCCTGTCGCTCACAGTCTCAGTTCTCCTGGCCTCTGAGAGCTGACAGAGGAGTGCGGTGTGGGAACTGGGGAGCAGCCTGTCCCCAGAGGCCCCAAAACTTTCCAGGTACTTGGAACTGCTCCAGCTAGTGCCCATCCTGCGAGCTTCCTCTCAGCAGACGCCCCCCACACCGCCCACCCATCAGATTGGCTGCTGGGGAGTCTCTGCTTCCTCTCATCTCTGCAGGGGGCTTCTCCCATCCGCGAAGCTGTCTTCTCCCTCCTGGTCCGGGTTCATGCCCCAGCTCTAACCCTCACTTGGCACTGTTTTTACATTGGGTTCTCTCTGGATTTGCCGCAACTCTTTGCATCGCTGCGGGTTATGATTCCCAGACCCTCCTTCAGGCTTCTCCCTCCACTCAGTCATCTCCCATGTCCTTCTGAGCCACAGGTCTTGTAGTGGTCTTTTCCTACTCGATGAGGCCCACTTGCCGTGTTGCAGTGATGACGGGCTTCAGTGGGGGCAGGATACCCCGAAATTGGAGCAGACTGGCTATCTGGGCAAGTGCCCGCTTTCCGAGGGCTCCGTGGAATTTGTTAACCCCTTGGGGGGTTAACATCCTGGCTCTTGGGTAAAGCCCTTCTCCTCTGACCCTGCCTGCTTCTCCAGTGTCTTCTCTGCCCCATGTCACGGGCCCCAGCCTTCTGCCACATGCACAGAATTGCTTGCTGTCCCTTAGAACATCCTCTCCTCTGGACTTTTGCACACGTGGTTTCCTCGGCCTGCCTGCCCTCCTGCTGCCTATCTGCTCTCCCTGCACCCCCGATCACCCCAAAGGCCCTCGATGTCCACAAGATGGAATCTGCCACTGGTGGGAGCTGGGCATCGCTGGGAAATTCTGCAGACTGGTGGCCTGGCCCAGGAGGAGACGAGGCCACCGTGGAGATGAAGTGGGGTGGAGAGGTGCGCCCAGAGAGTTCAGGCAGCAGAGTCGTAGGCAGGCAGCTGGTTGCAGGGAGGGAGGAAAAGGGGCGAGGCTGAGATGACTGAGATTTCTGGCTTCCCTGTGACATGATGTGAGCGGGTTTGGTTAAACCAATGTCAGGACTGACTTCCCGATGCTCTGGGGCTCATTCTCCGGCAGTCGGGGGGTAACAGTCCTTGGAGATGGGGGGCCCGAATTTTGCTTCTTGAACACCATATTCTCCCTTCCTCCCTCACCAGAAGCAGGGAGAAATGCGCTCCCTTTGCTAGGGCCAGGAAGGACAGGCATCCCATGTCTGCGGGAGGCAGTTGGGAGGCTGACAGATGTGAAACCAGCCCATTACGGGATGCCGTTTGTTCAAATTATGTTAATAGTGGCTCTACTCAACTGATCCGCAGTCATCCTCCACTGCCGACGCTGACTCAGACATTTCCCCGTGAGTGTGCCGGTGTCTTGCCGCCCATCTCCTGCAGCGTCCTGCCAAACCCTGTAAAACTGGCTGTGGGGCGGTCGTGTTTGTCCTTGAGAGTGTCCTCCAGCAGGTGACCCATCTGAGGGCAGATGAGACAGTCAGGTTACCGTGCCTCTTGGTGTAGCAGATGGAGTGAGAGCCCTTTGCGCAGCGTGCTGGCCTCTGCAGCAGAAGATGAAAGTGCAGGGTTTGCTCTGAGGATGTCCTGAGAGGCAGCCTGTTGATAGCCCCTTCCTCTCCGGGTCCTGCTAGGTCCTGAGTTAGCCTTCTTCACCCAGAGGGGCTGATCTCATGGAATTAAACCGCATGTGACTTCTACATGGGGGCGGGGGAGGAGCTCAGTTGCAACCCCTCATACACATAAACATTCCACTCTGCCATCCAGGAGCTGTGTGGCATTGGGCAAGTCCCTAACCTTTCTGAGCTTCTGTTTCCTCTTCTATAAATGGAAATAAAAGGCCTAACTTGCAGGATTGCTTGAGAAGTAGAGGTGGTATATTTAAAGTGCCTAACTCAATGCCCGATCCCTAAACAGTAGCTTTTGTCACCTGGCCTCTGGCTTTTAGGAGACAGTGGCACCTGTGCATCATGAAGGGGCTGGCTGGCACCGGGCAGTCCTGGGCTTTATGCCCAGCTCTGTCCACCAGCTGGGGGACCCTGCAGGGGTTACTTCAAGCCTTTATTTGCTCGTCTGCGAAATGGGAATAATAAAGCCTACTTTTCAGAGGTGTCGTAAGGACAAAGTTCTCAACAAATGTTCACAGAGTGGCTCACAATGCAACGAGAGGATGCACAAATGAACGAAACAGTAGAGGCCCTAACTGATGGAGCTCCTGTTAGCAGGGAGACAGACGGTAAATAATGACTGTAGTCAGTAAATTGTCCTGTATTTTAGAGGGTGACGAGTGCTGTGGGGAAGAGAGAAAGAAAACAGAGGCAGGCCCGGAGCGTGGAGTGGGCGGCTTCTGGTGTTAGCATTGGAAGCCGGGGACAGAGTCCCCACTGGGAAGAGGACATTTGAGCCAAGACTTAAAGCAGAAAAGGGAGTGAGTCAAGCAGATTTCTGGGGGCGATGAGGTCCAGGCAGGGGGGCCACCTCAGCGAGGACTCTTAAGACAAGAGTGTGCCTGATGTGGAGGAACAGCAGGCAGGTAGCCAGGCTGGAGAGAAGTCCGCAGGGAGGGCAGAAGGAGGGTCGGAGGGGATGGGTGCCCACAAAGGGCCTGTAGGCCAGCGGAAGACGCGGACTCCTACTCGAAGCGAGATGGGGCGGCATCATAGGGTTCTGAGAGGTCGCCCACCCTTGGGCTGAAGGCGGGTGGAGGGGCGAGGCAGCAGCTGGGGGCGGTCAGGTGGGTGTGGGAGAGGCCAGGGAGAGGTGGTGGTGGCTGGGAGCGGGTGGCGGCAGGGGACGGGGTGAGAGGAGAGGAGATTCTGGATGGGTTTGGAGACTGGAGCCAACAGGATTTGCTAACAGATCGGCTGAGGGCGGTGAGAGAAGGAGGAGTCGAGAACAACCCCAGGCTCATCCGAGACTAAAACGGGAAGCTGTGTGAATTCGGCCAGTATTCACGTCATCAGGGCTGATGGCGGAACTCTCTTCTCCCACGCTTTACCGAGCATCTGCTCTGGGCAGGACCCTCTGCAGAGAAGATCCTGATTATGGTGGCTAACAGCTTTTCTTGTCTTTCCTTTTTTTCTGTGCTAGGCAACTGAGTTTTGGGGTTTTTTTGCAAACAGTTTTATTGAGATATAATTCACATGCCGTACAATTCACCCATTTCAAGTGTCCAATTCAGTGGCTTTAATCTATTCACAGATTTGTACAACATCACCACAGTCCATTTATAACATTTTCCTCACCCCAGAAAGAAACTCTTTAGCTGTCACTCCCCCCCCATCTCCCCCCTCAGCCCGGAGCAACCACTAATCCACCTTCTGACGCTGTAGATTTGCACCTTCTGGACATTTCACATGAATGGAATCATACAGTATATGGCCTTCTGTACCTGACTTCTTTCACTTAGCATGATGTTTTCAAGGTTCATCAATGCTGTGGTGTGAATCAGTGCTCCATTCCTTTTTATGGCTCAATAATATTCCATTGCATGGATATGCCAGATTTTGTGTATCCAGTCATCTGATGATGGACACTTGGGTTGTCGTGCTGTTTGGTTATAGTGAATACACTGCATGCACATGCTTGTACAAATGTTTTGTGTGGATATCTGTTTTTGTTTCTCTTCAGTTATTTATTATGCTATTGGTTATTTGAGTTATTAGGTTATGTGGCTCCTCATTCCTCTAGGAGTGGACTTTCCAGGTCGTAGAGTAACTCTGTGTTTAATCATTTGAGGCACTGCCAGATTGCTTTCCAAAGCGGCTGCACCATCTTACCTTCCCGCCAGCAGTGTATGAGGTTTCTGATTTCTCCACATCTTGTCAACACTTGTTATTATCTGACTTTCTGATTCTAACCGTCCTAGCGGGTGTGAGGGGGTAACGCAGTGTGGGTTCAGCTCACACGTTTTCAGGGCTTGCTGAGGCCCGACACTGTCTGCACCTCCACATGCACGCACTCGTCCAATCCTCACAACAGCCTGCAAGGGAGGTGCTGTTCTCATCTTCACTTTACGGGAGGAAACTGAGGCACAGAGCCATCACGGGTGGCGGAGCTGGGATGCACACCCAGGCAGTCTGGCTCCTGAGCTCATGATTTTCGTGGTGTTGAAAAACCTTTCAGAGGAGTGGGAGACACGCCAGTAAGCTGCTGTCCACGGTATGACTCCACAGGAGCTCTGGCGGGGGGTGCAGAGAAGGCTGTGGCCACTCTGAGCTGTCAGGGAAGGAAGGGGTGACAGCTGACCTGGGCCTGGGAGGGTGAGGGGAGTGTGCTGAGGGGAGAGAGGTGGGTGGAAGGACGCTGCAGGGGCGAAGGGTGTGCAGAGGCTGGGAAGAGAGAGGTGATCCGGGTGGAGACAGCCACACCCTTGCCACCTCCTCGTTAAAGTCCGTACTACTCTGCTATCCACTTCAGCAGAATGCTTTTAGATCAAATATTTCAGTTCTGGTAGAAGCCAGTGTGTGCTGAGAATTATACCCTCCAGGGTCCACTTGATTGAAAATGAGTGAGCAGGTTATTTGAAGACCTTCTGGCATGTGGAGGACTCATACGTGCATGTGACAACTGACGGAAAACACAGAGCAGGGATCTAGCGCTGGTGTTCATGCCACACACGCATGCAAGCGCACACACGCACACACATACACACACACGCATGCACACGCACCCCAGCCCCGGAGCGCTCCCTGGAGGGAGGGAGGGACTTGCTCCCGTGTGAGCAGAGGAGCAGCAAGAGCCCTGCCACGCCTCTCCCGGTGAGCGTCCTGCTCAGGTGTGTTTAAAGGTAACTCTGGCAGCTCTGCTGTTACCCAGGTGACAGTTGGGCAGCCCCAGCAGGGTCAGGTGAGAGGCATTTCCAGGGATTGTGCTGGCGAATGGGCTTTGTCCAGATTGGCCTCCTATCACTGAAGTGCGGGGCGTGGCCCTGGGGGGCCGCCTCCCCCTGCTGGCAGCCGTGATGGGACTGCAGGTTCGGCTCTCCCACACCCAGGTGCAGAGCAAGCGTCCCCCCGCCCCAGAGTGGCCTGCATCCCACTGCTCCCCACTGTGCAGTCACCCCCTCCCCACAGCAACCCTGTCCCGTGGCTGCTGCTGTGCCCATTCCAGAGCTGAGACAATGAAGACTAGGAGAGGTGCCAACCCACCAGGGGCCTCAGGGCACCAAGCCAGCTGGCGAGTGGCAAACCAGTGCTCGAACCCGCGTCAGAAGTTTCCGGCTTTTTAAGCCTTTGTTTTTGCCAAGGAGGTGAATTTCTTGCTCCCACGGTACCTGTCAGTTGTCCTAAGAACTCTGACACTGTGCTAGTCCTTGTCCCCATGGTCACTGCAGCCCCCCTCCCCACCTTCTCTCGCCACCCCCACCCCGTCCCCCATTGTTTGACTCCCATAGATGGTGCTCTGGTTTCTTAGTCCCATTTTTTTCCCTTTGGCATCATTTGTCCTTCCTCCTTCATTTCCTCTTGGCCGTATATTTCTGTTTAATAAGGCCAGGCTAACTCCGGCACCAAAATCAGCAACTAAGCCCTTTGCCTAAAAGCTTTAATGAGAAACAGAAAACTGGAGGAAATGGGTCTCCTGCCAAGCTCATAAATTACGCCAGGGCTCGAGGCCAAGCCGGGTCTGCACTGGGAGCCTGGAACGCTCAGCGGCACTTCCCGTGAGCAGCACTCTCCCCCGGTGCCTCCCACGCGGCAGGGCCCACGCGCCTCTCCAGCACCCCCTCAGCCTCCTGAGTCAGTCCCCATGCTCAGGGGGTTAGCCTCCGCTGCCCAGTCACCTCCTCTCTGAAAGAGGAACCAGAAATCCGGAGCTGTGTGCAAAATCGCCTGACTTTTAACTCTGGACAGCTAATTCACATGTTTTAAAGCACTCTGTGGGCCAGATAAAACACGTCCATGGGTCAGCTTGGGCCCATAGCTATCAGTGTGCAACCTCTAATCTCAAAATTATACTGCGTTTCCTGACATAGAGGTGTCACGTTTGATTTTTTTTTTCCTAAAATCCTTCTTAACCAACTTATTAGCCCTTCAGAGCTTAGTTCTAGAGTTCAAGCTAAGTCAGAGGATTTGACTCTGTTGGTAGTAGCTGTAAAATTAATACTTGGAGCTGTTCTCACCCTTGGATTCACAGTTGGACTTGGTGGAACCCCCTGGTGCGGGGGGCCTGGGTGGGGCTGGCTTTGTGTGGAGAGAACAGTACAGGCTCAGCTGGGGGCCAGGAGATGGTGGGCTGGGAGATGAGAAGAGGGGAAGACGAAGACGTTTCCACGTTGGTAGAAAACCCACCATCCAGAAGGGACCACAGGATCAGGGCTCCCCTCTAGGGGCCTGTGGGATGGGGGAGCTATGAGCCAGGGTAAGGCAGGTGCTAGGGTCATTCAGCCCAGGAGGTCAGTGACAGCACCCCAAAGGGAGGCTTGGGCTGCTCAGGTCCTGGCTGCCTAGTGTCCAGGGCAGAGCATGAGGTCAGCTAGCTCAGCAAAGGGGAATGGGGGGGCTTTGAGCTGGAGCTGAGCCCCCAGAGACCCACCTGACCTGTCACCTGCAGTTAGAAAAACCAGGCCCACAGCTGGCCCCGCTTTCGGCTCTCCTCCCTGCTCCAGCACCCTTAATATAAAGGTCTTCGAATAAAATGGATCGGTCCTGTGAACGTGAGCACATCGTTTCACCCTCTCGGCTGTAAGCGGTGGACTGACTTGGTTTGGGGTGCTGCGTGGGGTCGCTGCTTGGGCTCACTGAGGATAAGGAAGTACAGGTACTTGGACGTGAGCTTCAGGTTCTGACTCCTCATCAGTTCTGCACAGAGCATTTCCTTGGACACTTGAAACACACGGAGAAAAAAGCTTGCTCGGGATCTGCGGGTCAGCAGCCTGGCTGGCACACCCCTGCAGCATGCTCTCCTGGGGATGTTCCCCAGCACCTCTCGCGATTCCTTTCGCTGAGCAGTGCCTGGCTCATGAGGGCCATTCAAAAAGATGTCATGTTCATCACAGGAACGTGCATTTGGGATCCTGCTGTGGGGACGCTCAGCATCAGTTTGGTTCTGGTCTTAGTTCCAGGACCTACTGTGCTTTTCCTAAGGCGCTGGTAGGTCTTTATCCTGTGTGTGTTGTGAATGGTTCCGATGGCGGGGTTTCCACATCGACTAGACTCAGTAAATTTGGGGCCCATGTGTCTCGCATCCTGAATACTCATCTTGCCCCTGACATGGTCGTTTATTTTCGGCCCCTGTTTTTGCTCCACCTTTTCATTCTACCCTGCTGAACTAAATCTATTTTTGTACTCTGTCTGAAAGCCTTTCTGGACTGCAGAAAAGAAATTAGCGTGACTCTTCCTTTCCGATCTGCAGTCGGGGCTTCCAGAAGGGCGCTGCCCCTAGTCCAGGGCGCTTCCTCCCCTGCTGTCCAGTTGCCCAGGAGCTAGAACTGGAGATTGAGGTGTCTGCATGTGATGAGAGGGTGGTGTGAGGGGATGTTTCATCTCTGCGGAGGTCAGGGTGCTCAGGGCCCCCAGAACTGCCGCTCGCCCCCAGACAGGACAAGGTGACACCCACCAAGCCAGTGTCTCTGAGCCCTGCCTGGATGTGTTCCCTGCCCGATGCTGTCCCCTCCTGGCCTGTGCTGAGTAGACTCGGCCATCCCCCAAGGGGCAGACGGTGCCTGACAGACAGCCCACAGTCCTCACAGGTGGCTTTGTCGAGAGGTGGATGAGGGGGCATCTTTTCAACCTTGAAGGGCCACACACACATGAGCAGTTCTTTGTCTCTCTCCCCCATGCGTGTTACCCTCTTGCTCAGGTTGCTCCAGTCAGGGTCTGCTACGGTGAGGAGCAGCCCGGCGTGCTGGGAGTGCCTGTGTCTGCCAGCGGGAGTCAGTCAGCAGGCAACGTCAGGGGAAAAACATGTTCATGCCTTGCAGCCCAGGAACAATAAAAAGTACTTGGTGTCCAAATAAACAGCCGTGCTTGGCTTGGAGTGGCGCCAGACGCACCGGGCCTTGCTGGAGCAGAGTGGCTGCGAAGCTGCAGGTTGTGCCACTTTGAAGAGCATGGCTCTCCTGGCCCAACCAGATGCTGCTGCCTGCTGCGCAGAGCACTGCAGCGGGGCCTCCCTGCCCGGCCCGTGGCGTCCCCTCCTTAACCTGCTGTCCTGCCCGGGCAGGCTTTGCTTCCCATCATGCCTTTCATACACCGCAAGTTCTAGACAAAAATGAGCTCATCCAGGCTTACTTGCTTCCGCATCTTGTCTCAAACTGTCCCCGTGGCTGTTTCTTGCCTCCCTCTCAACATGTCTGAGACCTTCTTACCCTCGATGCCCTGCTCAAATCCTGCCCTCTTGATAAAGCCTGTCCCGGTCCCCCATGTACAACACATGCCCACGACCCCATGAACTTCCTTAGCGCATTTGGCATCTCCCTTGGAGCAGGTTCCCTGCGTGGAGGGCCTGCCGCCCAGCCTGGCCATCAGCTCCTCAGGGACAACAGCTGGGTCTCATCCCTCTCCACTCCCTGCAGTGTCCGGCCAGGCCTGGGCCCTGGCCGGTGGTGGACGTACCCCTGGGAAGCCTGGACGAGTGTGCAACTGGTCACCTACCTGCTGGTGCCCCCCGGACAGTTTCTGCACTGGGGGGCAGGAGGTCCCCCAAAGTGGGAAGAGAGTGCATTTGGATGCTGCTCTAGAAAGAAAACACAGAGTTGTAGAATGGCAGCTGCGTTTGTTCAGAACTAGAATAAGACGAGCCCTCTGGAGCCTGCCTGGCCTTGGGTTTGGCCCCTCGCCCCACTAACACCTCGGGGCTTCCGGCTTATGCAGCAGGACCCAATCTCCACCTCTGGGTCTTGTCTGTTCAATGTTGTGGCAAGGCTAGCTGCTCTGGCTCGTTCGGGAGCATGCCCAGTCTCCTTGGGGTTCGGAGCTCTATATAAAAGTGCAGAAGACTTGATTTCACAGTATAGACTGTGTCAGAAAAATGGGCATCGTTCCACCGTGTATATGAACTTGCTGATAAGCCAGCTGGAGCTCCCTCCCTGCCTCAGAGGAGAAATGGGGGTGCATGGAGGGGTGACCTGCTCAAGTTCAAACGCCTGTCACCCTGGGACCTCCTGTCAGCTTAAGTGCAGAGAGTGACTTCAGTGCAGCAGCCACATCTGGACCCCATCCAGCAACCTGGAGTGAGTGCCGTTGGTTGTTCCCAGCAGATCAAGATAATGCTGATTTATCTTCCAGCAATACTTTCAGATAATGGTTTGGGCATAAGAAGAATTTTGACCTGACCACAACTGAATTTAGTCTGACGGCAAATGGACTGCTTGATAGTCAGACCAGAACCACTCATCCATCCAGAACATGTACCATGTAAAATTCAGTTCCAACAAACGCTCACCAGCACTCCCCCATTCTAGGCCTGGACAAGACACTGGAACATGGAGGTGAGGAGAGCCTGGCCCAGCTGATAGGGCCTCGGAGGCTGGACACCAACTGCTGGCAAAAAAAAATGAATCCCTTGGGCCGTGGAGGAGGGCAAGACCCTTGCCCTGGGTGAAGGGCAAATCAGAAATGTATGGGCAGGGCAACATCCACTCTGGGCCTAAACGATAGATGTGGTGTTGACGAGCTCAGGACGGGCAAGGAGGAGGGCACGTGCTTCCAGGGAGGTCGGGGCAGCTCCGCAGGGCTGGGAGCAGGGCACTGTTTCAGTTCTAGATGGAGCTGGCGGTTAGATAGAGACACGAGGACTTGTCTAGTCACAGCAATGGGTTTTGAGGAGGTGACTGAAAGCGCTCTCCCGGGGACAGGGTGGAAAATGGCCTGGAAGGGTCAGATGGGGCTGCAGTGCAGAGGAGTGTGTGAACCAAAGTATGTGTGAGAGAAGATGGGGCCGAACTGGGGCCAGCTCGGGAAATGGCAAGGGCAGAGGGCTGTGGGAAGGTGGACTCCTGCAGCAGGTGGGGCTGACTGGGCAGGGCTCAGAGCAGAGGTGACCTCATGCCCTGGAGGATGGAGGAGGTGATGCCCATCACGGGGTATGCTGGGAACCCAGGGCACAGGCGGGGCCTCGCCTCCGCACTGGATGCCGGAGCTGGCCTGGGAGCAAGAGATGAAGCAGCCCAGCCCTGCCAGAGAGACTCGCAGGGGAGGGTGGGAGATCCTTACCAGGTGGAGGGAGAGACCAGGCGCGAGGATACATGGCAGCAGAAGATGCCCATCACTGAGAGAGTCATCTCGCAGGAGTGACCCAGCTGGCGAGCCTGTGAATGGGATTTGAACCCACCGTGTGTGCCTCCAAAGCCCTTGCTGCCCTGAAGCCTACACTCCTGCCTCGCGCCTCGACTCAGCCTGAGAGGACCCAGCTCTGCCCTCGAGGAGCTCCCACCACCGGCAGTGCCGAACGCTGCGAGTCGAGAAGCGGGCCCCAGAGGAGCCTGGCCTGTTGGGCCCCCAGCCTGGGTAAGGCAGGACTTCTGGGTAGGGAGGAAGGCCCCTGGTCAGACCCGCACTCCTGAGCGAGGCTGGGGGAGGGAGGCGGCCAGTCGGGAAGCTAAGCTAGAGATGGGGAGCCTGGGGCTTCACAAAGGCCAAGGTGCCCCAGGCACCCGCACCATGCGTGGTGGGCCACAGGCTCCCTCTCCCACGGTCTGCCGAGCAGCTGGGACTGGATCACAGCTATCTATTCAATGTTCTTGGATGGAGTCCCAAGAAAACCATTTTGCTTATTTTAAAAAAAGAAAACACAAACAACACAAGCAGCATTGCAGAGCCCACCCCCAAAGAGAATTGTAAAGAGCTTGTTCTGGTCCCTCCAGTTTATTGCTTCATTGATTTATGTGTTTGGGCATCTGTTTGTTGGCCTGACTGGATGGTCCCTGTTGCTTAATGAGCCCAGGCTGTGTTTACGTGGGTTGTGGAGTCAGCAGCCCCCAGCCCAGCCTCCAAGCCCACAGTCAGCATGAGGTAACAGGAATGTTGGGCTGAGCACGCAGGAGTGTGGGTCCTGGGCAGGTTCTGGGACCTAACTCTAGAACAGAGCGGTCGGTGCCCTGCGTCAGGTGCCAGCTGCCCCACAGGTGCAAACTGCTGGGCCAGGTGATTTCCAAGGGCCTGCCCCACTTCTAGAACCATAATCCAGTGTCTCTGGGCATTGGAGGTGGCAGGGGCAGGATCAGTGAGACATAGCCTGTGAAGAATGGGCATGACCCCGGCGCTGCCAGCCCAACAGGCCCCTGCATGTCGGGGGCATGGCTCGGCCCCTTCACACAGGGGCCCCCCATGGTCCCACTCCACCCTTAGCTCACCTGCTGGAGATCTGGAGCTGCCATCCCACAAACCGAAAGATTCATGTCTTGGAATTTAAGGAAGCAGATAGGACGTTTGAAAGAAAAGGAAGGGCTTCTCTCAAGGGGTGGGGGATGGGCAGGCTTACATTTGGAACTCGCTTCTTAGACTTAGAAGAGGTGTGTGCATAGATGGGCGGCAGGAGCAGGGCCAGGGAAATGGCACAGGAAAGAACAGGCCCAGGGACAGCAACAAGATGCAGAAGAGCACAGGAGGCTTTTAGAAGCCTATTTGGCACGAGGAGAAGAAAGAAGAGCCGGCCACGTGGCCGGGCCGAGACGTGGGATGGACAGGCAGCAGTGGGGCAGGCCATGCCGGGCTGGGGCTTCAGGGAGAGGTCTGCTGAGAGCAGGGAGGGCGCGTGAGACAAAGGGTGTGGGAGGAGCCTGAAGAATCTCTGTCACAAAGCAGGCTCGAAAAGCATTTGATGGATCTCCTTTCATGGATTGAGTCTCTAGACCCAGGTGACCATGCCCAGAGCACGGAAAGAACTTGCTAACGTGATTGGAGGAATGTGGGTCTTTGCGGAAGAACAGAGGATGGGCCGTAACAGAGCCGTCCCCGTTTTCAGAAAGATGGATTCTAGAAACTCCAAGTGGGTGAGCCAGATGGGGATCTCTGGCCACTTTCTAGAGCAGATGAGGATGCAAAGGTTCTGTGAACTCTGTGACCAGCTGGCAGTGACTGTCAGGGCCCACCAGGTACAAGCCGTCCACCGAGCGGGTCTCCCGCAGGACTGGGGGTCAAGGGAGTAGTCAATCCCAATGCATGTGGACTTCAGACAGGTTGACAGAATGCCCAGGTTTTTTTGTCTGAGAAGGAGTCATTTGGACCAGAGTCAGGTGAGAGTGTGGCTGGTTTGTTAATGGTCACAGCACTGACTGGCCCATAGTAGGGCTGGATAAACGTGGAATGAGTGAATGAATGAGTGAACGAGCGGGCCACTGTCAGCCAGGGGCTAGTTTTCTTCTCTTGGACCATAGGTCCTGCTCTTAGGCCTACCCTGTTCTTTGTTTTTAACAACTTGAAGACGTAAACGTTTCCAGGGATCACATCTGCAGGTGACAAGAGGATGGTAGTAACTATAGCAGAGGAGAGAATTAAAATTTACTGAAACCTTGATAAATTGTCACTATAGGCAATGCACTGATGCTTAGTGTGGGGCAGTTGTGTCATACGAGTCCCCCAAAATGCCATCTACACCTGTTAAAACATTTTTGGTTGTCTGTCACAAGAAACATAATGCAAACTGGCTTAAGCCAATAGAGAAAGAAAAGGGTGGGTGGTTGATTCCACTCTGCAGGTCAGATCTGGGTGCTCATCTGGTGGCACCAGGAGCCCGTGTCCCCCAGGGCCTGGGTCCGCATATTCTGTGCTGGCTTCATCTTTAGGAAGTGGGCCTCCAAAGCTCTAGCCTCATACCTCTCTTGTAGCTCAATCAAAGAGCTTCTTTTTCCTAATAGCTCCAGGAGTCCATGACTGAGCCTCCTGGGTGGCATGTGCTCCTCTGAGCCCATCACCCCAGCCAGAAAAACAAGCGTGCGCGGGGGGGCCAGACCTAAGTCACCGCACAGGGTTGTGTGAGGAGTCCAGACTTACCAAACCCACTGAACTGGGCATGGGGCCGTTGGTTCTCCAAAGGGAAACTGAAGTACTGAGTACCGATGGTGAAAGAAGAGAGAACAGCACCCCAGGGGAAGGCTGGCAGTGACTTAGCCTGGATTCTGTGTCAGCCCCAGAGGTGCATCGGCCCAGGGTTCAGTGGGACACGCCCTCCACCCCACGGGGCTACCTCCAGGCTGAGACCCCCTCATACAGGCTCCTGTCCTTCCTCTTCCTGACCCTCAAGTAGCCCCTGGGTTGATAGTGAAGCTGTAATTCAAACCCTCGTCCGTCTGGCTCCAAACTCAGGCTCTGGGTGGAAATGGGAATGGTGTCTCCGTTAGGAACGGAGGAGCAGCTCTGAAGACTCGTCCTGAGCCAGCAGGCTGTCAGGTGGAGAAGGCGGCACCCAAACATGCTTCCCGCCTCCACGTCCCTGTGACACCTGCACTGTGGGAAGCAGAAGGAGCTGCACCCAGGGGGCTTCCTCGCTGCCGGTCGTACTGGCCCGTATCCTCGGGGGAGGAAGAGGGAAACTCTGTGCAAATATCAAAACTCCTCCATCTCCCACTCAGTGTTTCCTAGGCAGTGTCTGTGGCTCCCTGGTTATTTCAGCTTGCCATTTGCAGAGGGAGTTCCAGAATGAGGTGGTGGGAAGACCCCGGGAGGAGGCAGGAGGCAGGAGCCCACCAGTCAGCTAATCTCACTGGGCCTCACTTTTCCCATCTGTAGAAGGGGACAGTAAGAGCTAGTGCACTATAGGAGTGAGCACACACGTATGAAAGCAACTGTCTTTGAGGTGACTGTGGTTCCCAAGGGGGACGAGGGTTCAGTGCGGAGTGGGTGACCCCAGGAGTGGAGTGGGGAGCAGTCGAAATTGGAGAGGTAGGGGAAATGGGAATGCTCAGTGTGGAGGTTCCGGTGGAGGCCACAGGAGGAAATGCATTCTGCAGGCAGGTGTGCGAGGGAGACAAGGTTTGGGTTAAGGGGCAGAAGTGGGGAGAAGAGCTGTGTAGGAGAGAGATGGAACCCGCAGAGAAGTGGGGAGGAAATGTGGGATGACTGAGAATCCAAGAGCATCTGTCTACGCATTCCTTGGGCTACGTGTACCCACATTTACTGCAGGGGCAGTTTCCCTGAGCAGGACAAGAGCGGTAATTCAATATCAGAAGCCACTGAGTCCACATAGGAAAGCGCTTCTTCAGTCTCTTTCAGTCCTTCCAGTTGGTCCAAGAGATGGTCTCGGTTGGTCCTAGTGTGTCTTTAACGTCCCTCTAACACTTGTTCATCCCGCCTTTTGCACAGAGAACAGATCTTAGGCTAAACACTTTCAGGCAAAGGTTTTGGCTAGAGCTTTGGCACAGTGTGTAGCTTTCCCTGTGTATTTTTTGACAGTAACCATCTTATGGCACTGGGAGACCGGTTTTCCTTTTGTGGTAGAGATAGAAGTTTCATTTTCAAACATATTTGCTTAAGTAAGAAAAGCTAGTTTAAAGGAAATGTAAGTTTAAAAAAATGATGCAGATGGCACAAGAATTATTAAAGATCCAGAAATACCATCATAGCAGCACTGATGGCCTTTGCTTGGATGTGGAACATGGGACCAAAGTGTGTGGTTGAGAAGTTCGGTCCAGTCCTGATGGCTGACTTTGCAGCTGAGTGTCAAAAACTCCTTCCATCAGCCTTCACTATCCTGGTGACCTGCTAAAGACCACAGCACTTGTTCTTGCTCAAGCCCCCAGTGCGTAACATTTTCTCTCCCATCTTTTGACTCCGGTGGCCGTTTTCCAGCCCTGTGACCTAAAGCATCTGTAGCTCTTTGAGGTTACTGGTTCCCCAAAGGATTTCACTGCAGAAGCCCAGCAAAGGGTGGTATCGCCTGCCCTGAGTGTGACAACGGTACCACTTCCTGAACACATCCATGGGCTTGGCACTGCGTGCGAATTTCTAATGTGTTTCTCATTTGATCCTCTCTACGGCCCAACTAGGTAGGTATTATTATGCTCATTTTTAAGGGGGGAGAACTGAAGCTCAGAGAGGCGTTTCCCTGTAGTCACAGAGCTATCTGCGTGGGACTCAAACCCAGATCCGCATGCCGCCCGTTCCCACGCTCTCTGCAGTGCATGGCCTCTGCCAGAGCAGAAGGTCAGCTCCCACGCAGGACCCCAGCCCTCCCACTTGAGGCCCAGCCAGGCTCCCCGGGAATGTGTGGTTCACATGGGCGAGGGAACCTGGATGCATGCATCACCCCTTAATAGCTGCCGCCACTTTAAATTGACCTGTCCGCACTGGGGAAAGATTTTGCAATCTGATAAAGAAACTTATGTTTCCTTGAGAATAATTTAGCAGTTTCTATTCTCGTTCCCTCTTCTGTGAAATTCACAGTGACTACATTTTCCCAACCAGAAACTCCTACAGTTGGTCTGACAAAGAATTTGGGGCCATTTCTGGGCAGGAGGGCCTGTCTCTGGGAGACATGGTTTGCATGTCAGAGGGCTGGCATCCCGGGACATGTGGGCAGTTTATGGGGACCACAGAAAATAATTGTGGGACTGGAGCTATTGCCAAAGCCCTATGACTTTAGGGCGTGGCTGTGTGTCTCACAGGAGGCCCTGGCCTCAGGAAGAGATTTTCTGCTTCTGTCACCTCACCCTTGCTCCCCGAGACCCCTCTCCGCAGCTGCCCCCACTCTTTCTCCATCAGGCTCCCCCACGCCCTTCTCCCTCCACCTCTTGAGGAAAAAGCTTGGTTTCTGGGAACCATCTACCCCATCTTCTCTCCTGAAATCAGCTGGGTCATTGGTGGAAACTGGGGCTCACAGAGGTTAGATGACGTGCCCAAGGTCACACTAATAATTACTACAGTGCTGGCATCAAAGCCAGGTCTGAAGTCCTATAATAAAACCCCAGCCCTTTTTCTGCCCGTGGCTGCACCTCTGTGCTTTCTCTCCCATGGATCACCTTTGCCCTCCAAACCAGTAGAAGTCTTTTATTAGGCTCACGGATGTGACATCTGACCTGGAGCAAAATACACTAAATTTTCACCATAGTTGTGTAAAGATAATGAAATCATGGATCATTTTCTTCCTTTATTTTAAATTTTTTCCACTGGAACTTTTATAAAGAGACAGACATTTTTTTAATATACCATATATGTACATAGTTTGTGTGTGGGGGGGTTTATGCGCACATTTATTAAATCTGACATGCTATGTCACGTGTAAACATGCACACACATTCACATATTTTAAATTTGACTTGACATTAAGCAAAATAAGAAGTGAGAATTTCAGTGAACAGGTAAATTGCTTTCTATTTGGGGGAAACACTTTGAAATTGAGGAGGATACTCATCCTCAGCGTAACTCGAGCCTGGAGGCAGGGTCTGGCCTCTGAAGGCTGCCTGCCCTGTGGGATGGTTCAGACCAAATTCCAAAAGATGTGTTCCTTTAAAGAACTCACTGAAGAGCTTCCCAAGCGGATAGTTAAACCTCAAAGGCATTCAGTTTCCCAGTGTGTGTTGTTCCCAGCAAGACCCTGTCTCTGCCTGGCCTGCCCCGCCTGCCTCTTGTCCTTGTAAAGGCACTCAGGGACGAGGCTGCCCCGCCCAGCCCTGCAGCCGCTGGGCGCTCAGGCCTGCTCCTGCCGTTTGCAGCTCAGAAGTGCTGGGTCTTTTTACAAAGTCACAGAAAAGGCATTCCCTGC
Organism: Equus asinus; assembly: GCF_041296235.1. Taxonomy (NCBI): domain Eukaryota; kingdom Metazoa; phylum Chordata; class Mammalia; order Perissodactyla; family Equidae; genus Equus; species Equus asinus. The sequence goes on from NC_091798.1 coordinate 6,714,232, forward strand.
AGGCCGCACAGGGAGCCATGAGAAGGAGACGTCGTGTCTGAGGGGACGCATCATCCGGGACTTCAGAGCAGATCCCTGGGCAGCGGGCCTCAAGGTCACTTCCTGCTGGGCAGCCCAGGGTCACCGGGGAGAGAACTCGCGCTTAATGCGATTAGGGACTGAAAGAGCAGAGGGGAACAGGGGACCAGTCAGCGTCCTGGTCGGGGAATTCAGTCGTTAGCTTCGCTCCTTGTCCCACTCTCCTGCAGAGCTCAGACAATACTTTAATTTGACTTAAAGCGCTTTTTTGAAAAACCCGACTTCACTTTTGTTGAGCCCTTACTAGTGTCGGGCTCCCTGTTACACCTTTTTTACACACAGTATCTCAAATTATCTGAAGAAAAAAAAGCGAGCACAAGTATCCTGGTTTAGAAATAGAGTTTCAGAGAGGCTAAGCGGACAGATTGCTGGGGTCTCAGCCGGGACCAGAACCTGAGGCTGGAGGCCCCAGCTGTCTCTCCTGCTCCAGAGCCAGCGTGCGTGCCAGGCCCCATGTGGGAGGCTGGGATCACAAGGCCAAGGAGGCGAGCTCATGGTCTGTTTCAGTAGCATGTCCCAGGGATAAAAGCAGCCATCTTGAAAACAAAATGAAATTTTAAGACAAGAAGAGAAATTGATTTTGTCTGACTTTGGACTTATATGTCAACCATCAGTACCTTGTGCATTTGAGATGCTAAATAGAAGTTTTGGTCACCAATGTAAACTTCTTATGAATTTTTAATCCTTTAGTATCTCAAACAGTCCCTGCGGGCAACACAGCGCAGCGCAGAAAGCTCGAAGCTGGAAGAAGCAGCCCTGAGTCAGGCATCCAGCTCTGCCACTGGTGTGTAGCGTGAGCTCAGCCTTGTCATTCCTGTCCCTAGGCCTCAGCTCCCTCAACTAGAAAGTGAATGGGGTAAATAGTCCAAGTGTCATGAGACAGAATGAGACTCCTTACCAGGTGGTGAGTTTCCCAGCACAAGAAGTAAGCAAAAACAGGCTGAAAGCCCATTATGGAAAGGAGGCTGAACTGGATCTCATTAGACTGGCCTCATGAGTGGGGCCAAGGCTGCATCACTCTTATATCTCTGGCACAGTGTCCGCTGCTTGACGAAAGGGTAGATGCTAAATAAATGGAAGGATGGAGGGAGGGAGGGAGGGATGGCTGGAGGGAGGGATGGAGGAGTGAGTGGATGGGTGGGTAGATGATAGGTGGACAGACACACTCCCATGCTTGGTGGGCAGTTGAGCTAGATGTCCGTGAAGGTTCTCCCTGCCTGAGCTCCCTGACTTCCTTGCCACTCTCCCAGAAGTCCTAACTCACATGGCTTCTCCCTAATCCCTTCCCTGTGAAGTGGTTCTATCCTGCGGCCTCCAGAGGCAGCCTCCATGCCAGCGCCCGTGCTTGACGTGGCAGGGTGAGTGTCTGTCACCAGATGGCCCCGCTGCTCCTGCTTCTGCAGGCTGGAGGGCGGCGCAGTGGAAGGAGCACTGGGCTCTGAGTCTGTAGGCTTGCGTCGTGGGCTGGGTCAGCACTGACATTTTGGTGTGACTTGGGCGTCGCTTAGCCTCCCTGAGCTTCCAGTGCCTTGTCTGCGCCCTGTCCTCATCGGCCTTATTGCAGGGGCCCCGGGGAGGCCTGCAGCTGTAGACCACACACCGTGCCATGCCTGGGACAGCAGGCAAAGCCCCAGCTCTGCCACCGCTCAACAAGGTCCTCATCATTTTGAACCTTAAATGAGCACACTTTCCCTCCATGGCTCCTGTCACCGCAGCCAGTCTTTGGGTTCAGGCCATGGGCCTCTCAGAGCTTGTGAAAAGCCACTGCCTTCTCCTTCCCTGCCGAAGGATGACCCAGCTCCTGTATTTCCTCCGTCCATATTGTACCCCAAAACAAATGCCCCCTTTCAGACAAGCCTTCTGTATGCTGTACACTGTTCTGACCTGGTCCTTTTTTACAACAGCTTTATTAAGACATTATTCACATACCATTCAATCCACCCATTTAATGTGTACAAGTCAGTGGTTTTTAGTATTTTCAGAGAGTTGTTCAGCCATCACCACAGTCAATTTTAGAACATTTATCTCCCCCAAGAAGAAGTCCCATGCCCATTAGCAGTCACTCACCAGCCCCAGGAAACCACTGACTGCTTCCTGTCTCTGTCGATTTGCCTGTCTGGACACTTCCTGTGGCTGGACTCCCAGTCGAGGCCTCCTGTGCCTGCCTCTCACCCAGCACCGTGTTTCAGAGTCCGTCCATGTTGCAGCGTGTTCGCACCTGCTGCTCACTCTCTAAGATGGGCTGGAAGTCATCTCCAGACCAGAATGTATAAATCGCCTCATTCGTTTGATTTTACTCCAGTAATTTTAATAGGTAAGATGTTTGTAATTCAAGATTCCAATGGTATAAAAGGGACACGGCGAGGGGAGTCCCCTCCACCTCTGTCCTGTGGCAACCCAGCTCTCTCCCCAGTCATCCTTTAAAGGCTGTGTTTGGCCCATGCAAACAAACTCATGTATAAAGTCTTTTCCTGCCCTTTTTTAACTCAGTGGTAACACAACACACACACTTTGTCCCTTGTTTTGTCTCTCGGGTGGAGCTTCCTCTTTTTCTGAATGACGGCATTAAATGGCGTGTGGATGCATCCATCTGGGGATGAACCCCGAGAAGGGGTTTGCTGGGTCAGCGCATCTGTGAAGAGATCATGTGGATTCCTTTCCACGGTGCTCCTCAGCCTCGTGGGGGAGAACGCGCCTGCCTGAGCAACATGCTGTCATTCCACACTGTTCCAAGAGATGAGACACAGGAGAGTTTTAATGTGCAATTCTCTGTGACTAAGGTTGAGCATTTTTTTCGTGTATTTCAGAGAAACTTGTCTTTCCTTTTTGGTGAATGGCCCCATTGTATCCTTGGTCTGTTCTTCCATTGGGCCATTCATCTTTTTCTCACTGGTTTCCAGGGCTACTTTAAGGAAATTGTCACGTGAGTTTGAAATATTTTCTCACAGTTTTACACTTTTCTTTGTCTGCTTTTGGTTTTTCTTTTGTTTTTATTTTGGATCATGCAAAAAAATTTTTAATGTAGTCACATTTATCAGTCTTCTATTTTATGGCTTTGAGGTTTGTGTCATATATTGAAGGGCCTTCTCAAGTCAGAGATTATAAAAGAAATTTATGGCTCCTTTTAGTACTTTTATGGCTTCATTTTGCTTCATTCGTTTTTAGAGGCTGCATAGAATTTCATTGCATGAGTATGTCATAATTTACTTTGCCAATATCCCATTCTTGGGCATTCGGGTTATTTCCAGTCTTTTTCTATTAAAAGTGATGCCACAGTGAATCCCCTCGTGCGTTGGACTTCTGTGCACATGTGGAAGTATATCTGAGGATGAATTCTGAAAAGTGGGATTGCTATATCAAAGAGTTTGTGCATTTTAGGTTTTGAAACATATTGCCAGATGACTTTCCCCAGACATTGGCCTATATTTTTCCTTTTGAATGGTATATGAGAGAGCCTCCATAGCTGTTTCTTTTCAAATGGAAAACATCTTCCTTTATTTTCTTCCCAAAATTTTCAGCGTGGAGAGGAGGGACAAGCGGTCATGCTGGAGTGTTTGAGATGGGTCTTCCTCTCCGCAGGCGGGGCTGGCGATTGTTTATCTCCTCCTGACCCACCTGAGCATCCAGCTGCTGCCTTCAGAGTGACAGCCTCAAAGATGTAACATGTCTTTGAAAGATTTTAGCCCAAGTTGTCTGTTAGGCCACCAGGAAATCAATGGCCCTTCTCCCTTAGCTGGGGTGCTGCATCCCCCTCTGCAGGAGAAGGTGCAGAGGTTAATCGTCCCTTTGTGTTAGAAAGAGATAGGAGCTTGAAAGATCTGTGCTTCCAGGTTTTACCTATTAAGACTCTTCTTTATAGTGAATGATTGTCACTTATAACATTTTAGGAGTAATCGTTCTAAATACCTGAGGCCATTGAGGTTTTTTCTCATCCCCTCCGCTGCCGTCTTCACTCTTTTTGGCAGAAGTTCTCGCCTCATTAGCTGATGTCTATTATTTGTTAAAGTTGTTGAAGAGCGTTTCCATCTTCTCACATCAAAGGTGGTCATTTTCTCTCTCTCTCTCCTCTTAAGAGAGAAAAGACCAAAGCACTAAAGTGTTTTTACAACTGGGCTGCTACCTCTGTGACCTTGATCAGATCATCAAGGCCCTCAAGGCAGGTCCCTTCTCCGCACCGGGCGAGGACAGTGAGGACGGTACCTCCTCACAGGGCTGCCCGAACCTGAGAGGACAAGCATGGATGGGTGTCTAACTTGGGGCCTGCGCATCACTCTGCTCAGGCTGCCATCACAAAATTCGGCACACCTCGGAGTTGGTGCACTGTCAGTCCCAGACCACTGCAATAAAGTGGATGTCGCCATAAAGCAAGTCACGCGAATTTCTTGGTTTCCCAGTGCATAAAAGGTTATGTTTGCACTATACCGTAGTCTATTAAGTGTGTACTAACATTACATCTAAAAAACAATGTACCTCCCTTAATGAAAAAACACTTTATTGCTAAAACATGCTAACCATCATCTGAGCCTTCTGCGAATTGTAACCTTTTTGTTGGTGGAGACTCTTGCTGCGATGCTGATGGCTGCTGACTATCAGGATAGTCAGGTTGGGGTGGCTGTGGCAATTTCTTAAAATATGACAAAAGTGAAGTCTGCCACATCAACTGACTGACCCTTCCTTTCACAAACGATTTTTCTGTAATGTGTGATGATGTTTGATGGTACTTTACCCACAGTAGAACTTCTTTCAAAATTAGAGTCAATCCTCTCAAACCCTCCCACTGCTTTATCAACTAAGTTTATGTCACATTCTAAATGCTTTGTTGTCATTTCAACAATCCTCACAGCATCTTCACCAGGAGCAGATTCCATCTCAAGAAACTACTTTTTTTGCTTATCCATAAGCAGCAATTCCTCACCCATTAAAGTTTTATCATGAGATTGCAGCAATTCAGTCCCACCTTCAGGCTCAAGTGCACTTCTAATTCTAGCTCTCTTGCTATTTCCACATCAAAAACTACTTCCTACACTGAAGTCTTGAACTCCTCCAAGTTGTCCATGAGGGTTGGAGTCAGTTTCTTCCAAACTCCTGTTAACGTTCATATTTTGACCTCTTCCCATGAATGTTCTTAATGGCATCTAGAATGGTGAATTCTTTCCAGAAGGTTTTTAATTTACTTTGTCCAGACCCATCAGAGGAATCACTATCTATGGCAGCCACACCCTGATGAAACGTATTTCTTAAATAATAACATCTGAAAGTCAAAATTACTCCTTGATCCATGGTCTGCAGAATGGATGTTGTACTAGCAGACACGAAAACATTAATCTTGTTATACATCTCCATCAGAGCTCCTGGGTGACCAGGTGCATAGTCAATGAGCAGCAAAATTTTAATCTTTTTTTCTGAGCAGTAGGTCTTAACAGTGGACTTAAAATATTCAGTAAACCATGTTGGAAACAGATGTGCTGTCATGCAGGCTTTGTTTTTCCATTTATAGAGCACAGGCAAAGTAGATTTAGCACAATTCTTAAGGGCCCTAGGGTTTTCAGAATGGTAAATGAGCACTGGCTTCAACGAAGTCACCAACTGCATTAGCCCCTAACAAGAGAGTCAGCCTGTCCTTTGAAGCTTTGAAGCCAGGCGTTGACTTCTCCTCTCCAGCTATGAAAGTCCTAGCTGGTATCTTCTGCCAATAGAAGGCTGTTTCATCTACACTGAAAATATGTTGTTTAGCATAGCCACCATCATTAATGATCCTAGCTGGATCTTCTTGATAACTTGCTACCTCACCATGCACTTTTATGTTATGGAGATGGTTTCTTTCCTTCACCTTCATTAACCAACTTCTGCTGGCTTCAAACTTTTCTTCTGCAACTTCCTCACCTCTCTCAGCCTTCATAGAATTGAAGAGACTTAGAGCCTTGCTCTAAATTAGGCTGTGGCTTAAGGAAATGTTGTGGTTGGTTTGGTTTTCTATCCAAATGACTAAAACTCTCTCCGTATCAGCAGTAAGGCTCCTTCACTTTCTCATCATTCTGGTGTTCACTGGAGTAGCACTTTTGATTTTCCTCAAGAACTTTTCCTTTGCATTCACAGCTTGGCCTACTGTTTGGTGCAAGAGGCCTGGCTTTTGTCCCATCTTTGCTTTTAACGGTCCTTCCTCAGGAAGCTTAATCATTTCCAGCTTTTGATTTAAAGTGAGAGATGTGTGACTCCTCCTTTCACTTGAACACCTCGAGGCCATCGTAGGGTTATTAATTGGCCTAATTTCAATAGTGTTGTGTCTCAGGGAATAGGAAAGCCCAAGGACAGGGAGGGAGGTGAGGGAACGGCCGGTCGGTAGCGGTCAGAACACACACATTTATCTATTAAGCTCGCCATTTTATATGGGTGTGGTTCGTGGCACCCCAAAATAATTACACAGTAACATCAAAGGTCTCTGACCACAGATCACCATAACAAATATAATAACAATGAAAAGGTCTGAAATATTGTGAGAATTACCAAAATGTGACACAGAGACACAAAGTGAGCTCTTGCTGTTGGAAAAGTGGCAGCAATAGACTGGCTCGACACAGGGTTGCCACAAACCTCCATTTGTAAAAAGCGCAATATCCGAGGTGTGCCTGTACCGCTGATGAAGGGCTTTCACAGCAGAAATTTATTTCTCACAGTTCTGGAGGCTGGAAGTCTGAGAGCAAGGTGGCATGGGGGTTGGCTCCTGGTGAGGACTCCCTCCCTGGCTTGTAGATGACCACCTCCTTGTGGGTCCTCACATGGTGGGAGAGAGACAGCTCTGGTATCGCTTCCTCTTCTTATAGGACACCAATCCTATCGGATTAGGGCCCTGCCGTTATGACCTCATTTAGCCTTAATTACCTCCCTGAAGGCCCACTGGGGGTCAGGGCTTCAACATATGGATGGGGGCAGGGGTCACACTTCCCTCCCTATCAACTTGGGACACAGAATGTAGCCCAGAGGCTGAGCCTCACGAAGTCAGCACTGCCCCCAGCAGGACAAAATCCAAAATCCCCACTGACCCCAATTCTGGCCACTGGCTGTGCTGCCAGCCAGGTACTTCCCCCACACTCCAAACGCACGGGTTCTCTCAGATCTTCCCTCAGGCCATACCATCCCCTGCCTCAGGACCCCACACGTGTCCCTCGGCCAGCATACCCTCTCCTCATCCCAACCCCTATGCCGTCTTCCTGACCCCCAAGGCCAGGGAAGATCCCTGGTTACCCACCCTCCCAGCCCCATGCACTTCTTTCTGGGTACCACTTGTCTCATGTGAGGTTTCTGTCCACTGAGTTCTAAGTTCCCTGGGCGGAGGCCCGCTGAGCTGTGTCCCCAGCACCCTACACAGGCTGGCCCACAGTGGGCGCTCAGGCCGTGCTTGCCAACTGACCACGCGGGCCGTGCGCACACGCTCTTGCTCATTCATAGTTGCTTCTCAGACGGCAGAAGATGTAGCTCTTCCCTCCTTGTCTCAACCAGCTGGTTAGCTGCTGGCACCAGGGCTAAGAACCGCCCCCTCGGTCCTTATCCCCCTTTATTTCTCCTCCCCTCCTTCTTTATCTAGAATCAGAATCCCCCTTGCCCGCCTCCGGAGCTGGCCACGCGGCTGTCTCCTGGGTCTTTAGGGAGCGATTGCACACTATACGGCCGGTTACAGAGTCTCCACATGGAGGCTCAGCTGAGCCCACAGTCAAGGGGAGAAGCTTGAGGGCTGGAGGGAAAGGCCTGGCCCCTGGGCAGGTGCCCTTGTACAAGAAGCGAGCTGTCCTCAGTGGAGGCCAGAGAGGCAGAGCCGGCAGGCCATACACAGACCTAACAGGACCACCCACCCCTCCCTCTGTTCATCTAGCCGTGTTTCCTGTCTGCTCTGCCCTGGATCTTGTGCTGGGTGCTGGCACTGTGCTGGCCACTGCCCGCCTTCACGCAGCCACCCAGCAAACCCTCTGTGAGCACTTGCTGTGTGGCAGGTACTGTGGTGGGTCCTGGGACCCTGGAGGAGCTCTCACCAGGTGAGCTAAAGTTATCCAAGCCCGAGGGACTGGGATAGAGAAATAGACCATGCTTCAGAGCAAGGTAGGGCCGGGAGCAAGGAGGACCAGGGGGCAGGACCAGAAAGGCTCCCTGGAAGAGGTGGTGTGGGCGCTCAGCCCTGAGGCATGAATAGAAGCTGGCTAAGTGGGAAAGTGCTAAGTTCCTTCTAGGCAGGGCAGTAGTGTGTTCCAGGCCTAGTGTGTGGGCTCAACCAGCTCTGCGTAGCAACCTGATGGTCAGGCACCTGGAGAGGAGAGCCAGAGCCTGAGGACCTGGAAGGCTGAGAGACAAGAGTAGAGCCGAGGCCCTGTGTGGGCATGCACTGGCTTCACTAGGGTGTGGGGGCTTTTCCCAACTCCTGCCCCACCTCTCCAGGCCTGGGAAGGAGAGAAAAATCCAAGGGGAAGCCGGAGGCCCACTCCATGGGAGCCACTGCAGGGGCTGCCTCCTCCACAGCACGCCCACTGGTGGGGCTGGAGCCACACAGACACTCCCCCAGGTGAGGGAGCCCAGGGCCCGGGAGGCTGGGAAGGCGGGAGTCAACGATCCACCGATCCACCGGCCTCACGGTTTACCTGCCACAGCAGGGAGACAGGAAGCAAACAAACAAATACAGCCTCCAGAACAGCAGATGCTGACAGTGCTGGGGAGAAAGATGAGGCAGGAAGGGGAGAGGCAGTGGAGGCGGGCATGGGGTTGGGGGGCCACGGCACTGCCGGCAGGGAGGGGTTACTAGGGACTACCTTTTTTGCTGCCAAATCCATTGTGACTTTGATAAAATGAGAAAGGAAGCCAGTCACAGCATCTCCATCACCGCCGGGGTACCTGCCCGCTGGGCCTCTGTCTCCCACTAGCCCGAGAGGGTGCGGGGCTTCCTCCTGCCTCCCGGTCACATCTTTCAGGCAGGCTCCCCCAGCTCCCCCGCCCAGCTGCCTGTTCCCTCTGTTGTTTCTCCGCTCCCAACCCATCGGCGGTTTTACCTTGGGAAAGAAAAGATCCAAGCATGGAAATCTCTTAATACAAACCAGATGAGGGCTGGTGAAATGTTTTTCTCCGCATCAATCACCCGGGTCCTTGCTGTGCTGAGAGTTTGGTAAGCTCTCATCAGAGCTCCTACCAGAATCCCTTCCAGACTTTGCCTGCCGAGACGTGGGGAAACAATGCCGCCTTCTGTGTGTTCAGAGAAGCACATTTTCACACGAGCTCACCCCAACTTGCACAAGGATTCGGGTGGGATTTAGGGGTCAGCCTGTCCCACTGGTGCCGGCAGGGGAGGCTGACCCTCTGCAGTGGGGGGAGCTGCAGCCCTGAGGTGGGCCTCCCTCCCGCCAGGAGTCGGCGGGTCCCCACGGTGCCCCTGGGCCACAGGCGATATGTGCCTGGGGGTCTCAGATGGGAAATGCTGGATTTGGAGCATGTGGCTAGCAGGACCCAGGACCTCTAGGAAGCCCCTCCCCCAGTCAGACTTAGGGAGGCAGAGCCATTGGGCACCCATGGGGGGCTGGGCCTGGGAAGGGGCCCTGCAGACCCTCCCTCCCTGCCCTCCCAAGGCAGAATTCGCTGCGCCCAGGCAGAGAGCTCAGCCCAGAAGGCAAGTAATGAATGGGCCTGAAGGCACCTTGTGAACCATTAACCAGCAGTGACCACGTCGTCACTGCTGTCCATTGTCTGTTCAGCAAATCCATGCTGATGCCCACCTGGCCAAGCCCTGTGCCAGTGCTTGGCCACACACCCACCAGGCGTCTCCTGACAAGTGGGAGAGGCAAACATGAAAATAGGGGACCCGGATGAAAAGGTAGATGACCATGACTCAAGGAGGCAGAGGCATGGGCATGAGTCACAGGAGGCCAGCCAGGGCCCTTGTGGGGTGGCTTCCTGCCTGAGGCCTCCCCTCCTCAGTAAGCCCAAAGGGAAAACAGCCCTGAGGACAGGGAGCACGTGTTCTGTGCAAAGTGATGGGGAGAGCGTGGCAGAGGATGGTGCCCGAGGGCTGTGGTACCAAGTGCAGCGGGAGCACAAGATGCCCCTGCAGGAGGCCTTGGAAAGGAGGCCAAGCTGGTGGGAGGAGCCTTCCCAGGCCAAGGGCAGCAGGCAAGGAGCCCAGGGGCATGACTTGGGGTAGGGCCAGTACAGCTAGAGCTGGGGTGGGAACAAGGGGGCGCTGGGGGGACAGAGGCAATGGGGAGCCCAGGGAGGGCAGGGCAGACCCCTGAGGGGCACTGCTGGGGCTTGAAGGCATGAATTTGGGGCGGGAGAGGATGATCAGAAGCCTGGACCCGTCCTTGAAGCCTTCTAGGGGGCTGGCCCCATGGCCTAGTGGTTAAGTTCAGCGTGTTCTGCTTCAGCAGCCCAGGTTGGGTTTCGGAGCACAGACCTACACCACTCGTTGGCGGCCATGCTGTGGTGGCAACCCACATACAAAACAGAGGAAGACTGGCACAGATGTTAGCTCGGGGCCAATCTTCCTCAGCAAAAAATAAAAATTAAAAGGAAAATCTTCTAGAACTGTGTTGTCCATTATGGTAGCCACTAGCCCATGTGGCTATTTAAATTTTTTTTGTATTTTTTAAATTGAGATATAATTCACACAACATAAAATTCACCATTTTAAAGTGTACAATCCAGTGTTTTTAGTATATTCTCAATGCTGTGCACCCATCTCCACTACCTGATTCCAGAACGCATCCATCACCCCAAGAAGAAACCCCAGCAGTCACTTCCAGTTCCCCTTCCTCTCACCCTGGCAACCACTGATCTACTTTCCGTCTCTGTGGATTTGCCTATTCTGGACATTTCATGTAAAATGGATTCATACAACGTGTGGCCTTTTATGCCTGGCTGCTTTCACATAGCATAATGTTTTCAAAGTTCATCCATGGCTACTTAAATTAATTCAGTGAAATTAAAAATTCAGTGTTTCAGCCACACTGGTCATGTTTCAGGTGCTCAGTAGCTACGTGTGGCTTTTCGCTTCGGCGTGGGAGGGCTTGGCGACCATTCCCGTCACTGCAGGAAGTTCTCTGGGGCAGCTCTGCTCCAGAGCGCCCTCTGCAGGCAGTGAGGGCAGGGAGCAGGCAGAAGGGGACCCAGCGGGGCCATCACGCAGACCTCCCTGCTGGGCACCCCCCCACCCCGACCACCACCTCCCCACCCACCAAACGGCTAAGGACTCGCAGTCTCCTTCTCGTGTCCTGGAAGGATGTAATGGGACCCACCGGTGATTTTTGCTCTTTCAAAAACTTTGATGGAAATCATGCCTTGCCAAGGGATCAGTTTCCCAGGCCGCCCCGAAGCTGGGTGTCTGCTTGCAGCTGAAGCCCTGTCTGCCCGGTGTGGGGTGCGGCCTGTCTGCAGCCGTCAGAGGCGCCCATGGGCCGCTGCACGTGACTCTCATTAACAGTGATGGGAAAACAAGTTAGCCGTCACTGCAGAAACGAAGCTTGGGACACACGATCTTTTCAAGGGGGAAGGAAAATAATAAAAAGGACCCTTGTGTGATTTCACCGTCTAGAGGCAACTATCATTAGCATTCTCACTGATGGCCTCAAGATTACGATTTTGGGGAGTGTGTGAGGGTACACAAATAGAAATGTGCATATATGTGTGATACTTAAACAAATGTATACGTTGTATTTAATTTTAAAAGGTTAATTTAAATACACAATTTTCCTTTCATCCCTGACAATTTATAATGATCCTTCTAAAGAGAAATTTGAGGTATTTCTGGAGGCAGTGGCATACTTCTCTCACTACCCAGTAAAACCAGTTCCTGGAAGCTCATATCTATTTAGCCATTTTTGAAAGTTCAAGTGATGAGCACAGTGTAACAATTAGAAGTTTACAGTTGTCTTGGACTTTCGGAGAAGAGAGAAATCTTGGTCAAAAACATGCTATTTTAGGGGCGAGCCCAGTGGCACAGCAGTTAAGTTGGCACGTTCTGCTTCGGTGGCCCGGGGTTCACTGGTTCAGATCCCAGGTGCGGACATGGCACTGCTTGGCAAGCCATGCTGTGGTAGGCGTCCCTCATATAAAGTAGAAGAAGATGGGCACAGATGTTAGCTCAGGGCCAGTCTTCCTCAGCAAAAAAAAGAGGGGGATTGGCAGCAGATGTTAGCTCAGGGCTAATCTTTCTCAAAAAAAAAAAAAAGTGTGCATTTTAAAAAGCATTTTATAATGGAAAAATCCAGACATTTGCAAAAGTAGACAAAACATCATAATAAACTCCCACAGAGCTGCCACGTCCAGCTCCAGCCACTTTCAGATGCACCCGGTCCGCACCCTTCTCACCTTCATTACTGCAGTTTCCGGCTTGGTTGTCTTTCTCAAGAGCCTATAGCTGGGTATGTGTTTTATCCACTCAACAGTCTGCCTTTTTACTGAGAGGTTTATGGTTTCCGCTTGTCTCCTGCTTTGTCTAAGCTTCGTTGTGAATCTTTTCTTTTTACAAATAAAATTGTTATCCATATGTCCTTCTGTCAAGACCACATCTTGACTGGCCCTCACGTCCTCATGTGCATCTCACCCAAGCCAATTGTGTTACCGTGGACTCACTCCTCTCTTCCTTTCTCGGTCCTCGCTCACCTGGGGAGAATGGGCAGCAGCCTCTACTTGAGAATCCGACCACCCCTTGACCGTGTGTCTTGGGGCATCTCGCGGGTTGGTCTCTCCTCTCGTCTGAGCTCCTCCCCCAGGACTATTTCCTACATGGGCCTTTGTGCGGCAGACCTTCTAGGGCCTTCTGGGTTTGAGAATGCCCTAGTCATTCTCACACGGGGATGCCCGTAGGCTAGATGTGAAGGTCAAGGCTCAAAGTTCAGTACTCAAGCCCCCAGTCTTCACGTTGCTCTCAAAACTGTTCCTCCCTTTCGTCGTCCAGTCGATGCTGCTGCTGGAAAGGAGGGCGCTCTGTCTGCTCTCTCCGTGTCGTCCGCTCTGTCTGGAGGCTGTTAGGCCTCTCTGTCTCTGAGAGTCTGAAATCTCCCTGCCACGTGTGGCGGTCTGGGTTCTCTCTGAGCTCTATGCAGTGTTGTGTGGGCCTTTTCAATCTGAGATCCTTCATCTTTCTTTAATTCTGGAAATCTCTCTCTTATTTCCTCTCTGCTTTAGTCATTTCCTCCTACGGGCACTATTGGCAGTCTATATATTAAATACTAATAAAGTCTGATTTTTTATTTTATAAGAATATATATTAATAGCAAAAGGAAGGGCTTGTGAGAGAAGGGTTGGGGATTATTGGCATTCGTATCATAGCCGTCTCCTTTTTTTAAATACATTAGTGTCCCCAGAGCCTCTCTCCTAGCCCCGGGATGGCCTGTAGGGGAGTGTTCTCATTCCTGCTCACGTCAGCCTCTCATGGCAGCTCTGACCTTGCAGGTGAAGAGTCCACGGCACCAGGAGGTGCGGGGCTTGTCCAAGGGCGTGCAGCTGGGCGTGGGCGGCAATGGGGTGGCACCTCCGTCCTCCCGGAGCCGTCAGCAGAGCTCTTGTATTGAAAGGGCTCTGTCAGCATGGAAGTTCTCTGACTCCTTTGCTGAGTCGCTTCTGTTGAGAGCTCCTGGGTGTCACTCCAGTTCCCTCATGGCCCAAGACAGAGGGACATTTGCACTGAGAACAGTGTCTCTCACCTGGCACTCCAGCAGGTCTGGGATGAGGGCTGCCCTCTGGCCAGGTTGCAGCTTACTTGGTGGAAATCTCTAGCAACAAACTGGCTCTCTTGCATCCTTCTCCTTGGGCCACTCACCTCTCCTGTATTTGTCATCTTGAATCAGTTTCTCCTCTCACCCATCCTGGTCCCCACTGCTGTGCAGGTGGCCTCTCAGGATGCTGCAGGTCACCCCATGTCCCTGGCAGTGCCAGCTCAGGTCCATCCAGACTCTCTGGGGCAGCCCTTGTCTGCAGGTTCCCTGGGCAGAGGCACGGGACATTGCTCCGGGCTGAGCAGTGCCCCGTTTCCTGTGTCCTTCTGGCTGGGGCACCTGAGGCTACCTGCTGGGTTTGGCAGCTTCACTCCACCCAGGCTCCAGCAAGTGAGGACACAAAGGCCATGAGATCGCACAGTTAACCTTTTAATGTGGCAACTGCCACCCCTCCCGAGACCTTTGCAGTGCCAGGTACAGCAACTCATGCAGGACGTATGTGTAACTATGCTATGTCGCTGGGCACATTACACACTCCCACCCTCGGGCCCGTAAGTCTGGTTCACAGATGTCGGCTCCCAGAAGCAGCCATGAGGGCATCACGGGTAGGTGCTGTCACATGCTGCCTGGGCACCTGCTGTGTGCTCAGTGAAGGTCTGGGCTCTCAGGAAACAGTAACCGGACAGAGGGCGATCCCCGTCCTTGTGTCCCAGTTGGAGAAGCTAGGCAGTTAATAAGGTTTCAATATGTTAGGTTAGTAAATAAGGTTCCAGTAGGATAGTGTGTCATGGAGAAAAATAAAGCAAGCCAGGGTGACCTGGAGCCCTGGGGGTGGAGAGTGGAGGTGGTAGTTTTAAATGAGAAAGTGACATTTGAACAAAGAAGTGAAGGAAGTGAGGGAGTCCACCAGGTGGCCATCTGGAGGAAGAGTGTTTCAGGCCACGGGAACAGCCAGTGCAAAGGTCCCGAGGTGGGAGTGGGGCCCTGTGTTGGAGGAGCAGCACAGAGACTAACGTGGCTGGAGTGGCGGGGGCAGGTAAGTGGTGGCAGATGAGGTCAGAGGATAGCAGAGGCCCAGATCACTCAGGAGCTCAGACGGAAAGACACCAACCTGTGGTCGTGCAGGCAGATCATACCTGGGACCCAGCATCCACATTCCTGGTCCTCCTCTGCCTCCCCCTCCCAGGGCCCAGAGCAAAGCCCGAGGCACAGCCTTACATGGAAAAACATTTGCCTCCCCGTCCTTGTCAGCTGCTCGTGTTTACTTGTAGATTTTGAAAACAAAATTTGGACCCCATCACTCAGAGACAAGATGCTTGTAAGTGCTCTGCGGCGCCCGATTTGAGCAGGAGTCTGGGACGGGGTGCCGCCGTCCTGGGGCAAGCCTCAGTGCCCTGCCAAGGAGGTCCCTGTGGTTGGGGGCTATTTTCAGGAGGAAGCAAGAACTGTCTTCACTTCCCTAGAAGGTTTTCATTCCCGCTGTAAAGACCCAGTGGGGAGGGCATGGCCTGGGAGTAGGGAGATGGGGCCAGCCCCACTTGCCATCGGTGTGGCCCGTGGGAGGTCAGCCCAATGTCTCAGTCCCCGGGACTCAGTATCCTCATCGTCAGGATGGAGGAACAGAGCCAGCTGGCATGGTTGGAGGTCTAAACCCTGCCTCACAGAACGGCCACAGCTGCACAGTCTGCCTTTAAATTCCCTTTCATCTCGGCCCCCTAGCCAGTGCACATCAGCCAGGGTGCTTCATCTCACGATCCTTTTCCACAGAAAGGACAATGGCGCTGTGGCTTTTTGGATGGAAGGTGGCAGCATCGGTTAAGAAAAGCTGGGCCCTGCCCCTGTCCACCTCTATGCCAGTGACCAGACTTGCTCATTTCACCTGGGAGGCTGGGGAATGGCAGCCCTGGAGTCCTGTTTGCCACCAGCAATGCCCCCATAACCGTGGTTGATAGTCCACATGAGCCTGTGGGCCATGGCGTCAGCTCCTCCTGGGGGAATTTCAGGGCAGGCCCCAGACCTCTGCATCAGACCCTGTATTTTAACAAGATCTGCAGAGGATTCGTGTGCATGTGAGGTTGGAGAAACCCTGGCCAACAGGATGGGGAAGGTGCGGAGGGGCGCCCTGACTGTGGCCTTAACCGCTGGTTGTAGCTGGATTGGGGGCATTGAGGGGGCTCTTCCTGCCCCTGAGGCAAAGGCGGGAGTGAAAGGTAACTGCCAAGAGGACCAGCTTTTATTACTCTATGAGCACATTTTTTGGTGATGCTGATCAGAGGGGGCCCTCATTCTCAGCCAGGCCCATCTTTGTGTCAAGCTCCATACTTGGGAACTTTCATAGATTCATTTTCACAAGAAGCCTGCAAGGAGGGAGTATAATCCCCAGTTTACAGACAAAGGAGTCATAGGCCCAAAGTCAAACACAGTGAGTGCTAGGCAACAGCAGAACTCCATTATCCTCCACCCAGCCCTCCACCCGCCTGCCCGCCCATCTGTCACTCGTCCGTGCGCCCATTCTTCCACCCCTTCTGTGACGTCTGGTGACTCGACTGTGCCCTGAGGAGACATGGGTAACCAAAATACATGACCCCGGTCCTCCAGAGCCAGGAAGGCAAACACAAAATAAGTCATTATTGGAAAGTCACATTTTAGGTGGGATTTTTATTCTAAAGTGATTTCATAAGGCAAAAATCTTGGCTGGTCCAAACTGCTCCTGGAAATTCCTTAGGTTACCCATAAGACGCAGGAATGCGCCTGAAGCCCCTCGGAGCCGGTGCTTGCTCCACTGCGGGAACGAAAAGAAAATCAGCTTGGGCTTGCGTTCAGGAGCCCGAGTACCGGAGAGTCCTCGGCTGCCAGACTCCAGAAGCTCAGCCGGAACCTCCCATCCCGCACAAGGCAGCCCACTAAGGGGGCGGCAGACTCACATCCCCGTCTCATGTTTGCTCCAGCGCCGAAGTGAACACATCCTTAGCATTTAAATCACTTCTCTCTTTTCTCCCCTAAACACGTATAGTTGGCTGTTAAAGAGAATGCACCTCCACCACACAGCCAAGGGATGCCTCGGGACTCACCTCCACGGCCGGCACCTTCCCATTCACACCACACCAGACTAGCTGGAGAGGAGCGGGGCAGACCTCTGCCAACGCCCACTTTACACAGGAAAGAGCTGAGGGCTAGAGAGGGGCAGCAGAAAGGCTTGTGTGGAAAAACCCTGTGGTTTCAACTGCCTGCATATCAGTGCAGGATCTGAGGCTCTAACAACAGGAGAATAACATCTTCAACAAGGAAGGTGATTATCCTGCTCTGCTCTGAGGCTTGCCCTGAGAACTCAATTCCGGGAACCGTGGTGTAGAGGGAAGGAACCTATCGGATGGGGCAGGACTACAGGAGGCTTCCAAGATGGCAGAGGGTTGAGGAGCATGTGTCTCAGAGGGGTTTCTGGGAACTGGGGTTGTGGCTTTGCCTGTCCCTCTCTTTGAAGCCTTCGTGAGGAGTGGCTGGGTTTGTTCTGTGTGGTCCCAAAGGAACATCTAGGTTTTAAACACACAGTTTCCATCACACACAAGCGAATGCTCCACTTGGTATCAGCACAGATCTGGGAACACCCAGCTCCGGAAGGAGCAGCCTGCTGCCCTGGTCTCACGAAGGGGCTGGATGTTGCTTCTGGCAGGGCACCTTCTCCAGGATCTCCCAGGAGGATTTCAGCCCTACGCGGTTTTGCCTGACACCTGCCTTTGGCCCTGAGTGGAGGCACCACCCTGCTTGAGCAGTGGCCCTTGGTGTGAGCCCCACGGGCTGGGTGGAGGGAGAGCTCTTCCTGCCTGGGGTGAGTTCTAGATGCTTGATGGCCATTGTTCCCTCCCTGCACCCCCTAGAGTCATGGAAATTGCGCTCAGTGACCATCCCTGCCAGCAGCCTGCCTCTGAGGTGGGTCTGTCCCACTCCCTGGCCTATGCTCTCCACTGCCTCCCCGGGTGGCCCCCCCGGATGCTACTTGACCTCCCCACACCTCACTTTTCCCATGATAACATGGGATAGTGGTTCCTGCGTCATAGAGTTGTCTTGAAGCCTGGATGAAATGATGCACAGCGCATGGGAACTGCTCAGTAAATGTCAGGTGTCATCATTATTATTATTACTACTATTTTGACTCCTCCATGAACTCCTTTTCATCACCAAAGACTAACGGAGGACAGTGAAGCATGCTTTTGTGCCCCGAAGAAGGGATCTGTAGAGCGATCCCAGACTCTGGGCATAAAGGGAGCCTCGCATCCTTGGGGCCGGCGGGAGACCCTGCAGCGCCCCCGTACCCCAGGGCGGGGACTCCCGGAGCTGGAGGGTGCACCCCTATCTCCCACTCTGTATCTCTGGTGAGCCTGGCAGCCAGGCCCCTTGTGGAAGGTCTCGTGTGTTTGAACTCACTCCATTTGGGGGAACTGACTTTAAACCCGGGGAGAGGCGACGTCCACACGCCTCCGTACGAGCGTGCCTGTCCCCGAACAGCGCGCGAGCTCCGAGGCCCCGCCGCTCCCGGGCGCAGCCAGGACCCCCGCCGGCGGCTGGTTCCCCGCGCGGAGACCGGCGCGATGCCTGTTCCTGCCGCCCTCGGCCGCCCGCCGTGCCGAGAAGTGTTTTTCTTTGCGAGTGAAGACCGTCCCTCGGTACAACAGGCCTGGGAAAACCAGCGGCACCCAAGCTGCTCTTGTTTCAGCTGTAAGCCTTTTTTCCTTCTACCCTCTTACGGTAGCCAGCTTCCCCCAATTTTAACTTTTGTCTCTTTTTAAAAGCATCACTGAGAAATGAAACAGGCTGCGCTGCCAGAAGCAAGGTGACGTCTTAGCTGGATTCTCTTTTTAATTATTGAGGGGAAATTCACATAACACAAAATTAACCAGTTTAAGTGAACAGTTCAGTGGAATGTAACACAGTGGGCGTTGTGTAGCCATCACCCCTTCTAACTCAAAGACATTTTCGGTAGCGGAAAGGAAACCCCACACCCTTCCCGAGCGCGCCCCATCCCCTTCCCGAGCGCACCCCATCCCCCTCCCAGGCCCTGAAAACCGCTCAGCTACTTTCTGTCCCTAAAGATTTGCCTGTTCTGGACTTGCATATAAACGGGATCATACAGTTTGTGGCCTTTCCTGTCTGGCTTCTTTCACTTAACATACGTTTTCAGGGTTCACGAATGTGGCAGGGTGAATCAGCACTTCGTTCCTCTTTATACCTGAATAATGTCCCACTGCACGGCTGTGCCACATTTTATCCATTCGTCTGTGGGACATTTGGGTTGTTCCCACTCTTGGCTATTGTGAATGGTCCTGCTATGAACACTCGTGTACAAGTCTGAACACTTGTTTTCGATTATTCTGGGTATGTGCCTAGGATTGGAATTGCTGGGTTGTATGATAACTCTGTATTTAGCTATCTGAGGAACAGCTGGATTCTTTAACATGTTATTGAACCTCTGGTGTATGTGCCAGCCAGCTCTAAACTGAATATTTGTGTCCCCTCGGAATTCATATGTTGGTCTAAGCCCCATGGCTGAGTGGTTAAGTCCACGCACTCTGCTTCGGCAGCCTGGGGTTTCGTCCCTTTGGGTTTGGATACCCTGCTCGGACATGGCACCGCTCGTCAAGCCATGCTGAGGCGGCGTCCCACATAGCACAGCCAGAGTCACTCACAACTGGAATGTACAACTACGTACCAGGGAGCTTTGGGGAGAAGAAGAAAAAAAAGAAGATTGGCAACAGATGTTAGCTCAGGTGCCAATCTAAAAAAAAAAAAGAAAAGAATTCATATGTTGAAATCCTAACCCCCAGGGTGATGGTATTAGGAGGTGGGGTCCTTGGGAGGTGACTAGGTCTGAGAGTGGAGCCCTCTTGAATGGGATTAGTGCCCCTATAAAGAGACCCCTTCCATCTGCCATGTGAGGACACAACAAAACGATAGCCTTCTATGAGCTAGGAAGCAGGCTCCCCCTGGACACCAAAATTGCCAGTGCCTTGATTTTGGACTTCCAGCTTCCAAACTGTGAGAAACAGATGTCTGTTGTTTATGAGCTGCCCAGTCTGTGGCGTGTTTGCTATAGCAGCTCGAACAGACTAAGACGCAGCCTGTACCAAGTCGCAACTTCACCTCCCCCTCCTCAGAGCCCCCAGCTCTGCCCTCCCTTCGTTTACTCTGCTCATGTCACAGAGGGCTGCTTTTTCCCCTGCCAGCTCATAGGGCAAGACGGAGCTCAGAACCAGACACTAAACACGGTACCTGAGAGGTTGGTACGGAGCAGAGTTACTTGCATACCATGGATCATTTGAAATTCTTTGCAAAGAATGGTGGATTAATTATAGCTCAGATATGGTGAGCAAGCTGGCATTTTGCAATTGCTTTCCAGGTTACCACAGTGTCAGAAGGGTGGTCCCAAGTCCTCGGCATCTTGCAGACCCTCCTCCCTTGATTTGTCCATCTCTACTGACAGCAGGCTAGGCCGAAACTCCTTTTGGAGCTCTCCTCTCCTCTCTAGGGAGACCCTGACACTGCAGTCTCATATGTTCTAGCATCAGGGCCTCCAGACATTGTACAGAGACCAGCCCACTTGCCCTGGCCCAGGTGCAGGGGGAGTAACCAGTGTGTGCCCGGGTCTGTCCAGTGCATGGATAGTGGAATCTGTGGTCTAAGCGGCAGCATCTTTATTGTTGTCGTCCCTGTTCCTACCTGCTCATTCTTCCCACGGCCCTGGATGAAAGCTCGGTCATGCCCCACAAAATTCCTGGTCACCAGGAGGTAATAGAAAATCCTTCTATCACTTTCAGTCACAAAACACAGTTTTCATTCAGAAATTATGTTGTCTACTCCAAACTAGTTATGAGCGCATCAATTTCATTCAAAGGTCTGAATGGACAGAAGTTTCCAAAAGTGGCATTCCTAGGGCCGGCCCAACAGAGTAGTGGTTAAGTTCCACGCACTCTGCTTTAGAGGCCCAGGTTCACAGGTTCAGATCCCAGGTGCAGACCTACAGCACTCATCAGCCATGCTGTGGTGGTGACCCACATACAAAATAGAGGAAGGTTGGCACAGATGTTAGCTCAGGGTGAATCTTCCTCAGCAAAAAAAAGAAAAAACAAAAGTGGCATTCCTATTGAGCCTCGCCTTCATTTAATTAGGGAAATTTTGCTTCTGAAAATCCCTCTTGGCTGGCGTGCAGCGGCTGACCCTCAGGGAAGCAGACACCTGCAAGGCTCCCTTGCCATCTATTGCAGGAGCTCTTCTTGCCTTGAAGAAAATTGGGAACAGGCCCAGGCTGATCCACGTCCGGGGTGTGGGGAAGGCCCAGGCTTTGAGGTCACTACCCTGGATGTGAGTCTCAGTGCCATCTCTTACTGAGTGTGTGAACTCAAGAAGCTTCCCTCTTTGGCTTCCGTCACCTTATCTGTAAAATTAGTAATAATATCCCCACCTCACAACATATGTGAAAATACCTGGACTACATGGATGCCCGGCTCATGTCGTCTGCCAGATTGTTGTTGTCAACATGCAGATGGAAGTAAGCGACAAGACCAGTAGTGACTTCTGGGGAAGGGTCTCCCTTCAGATCCCCCGGGTAAGGGAAACCACAAGGTAGGAAAAGCAAACCAGGGCTTTGCGTGGGTAGCCTTCCTGGCTGGAGGCTTCCTGGGGCAACTGATGACCCCTGAGCCGTGGTCCCCTGTGGAACTCTAGCATGGATGTGATCCCCTGAGCTCAGCTCAGTTGGGGAGCAGGAGATGTGGAGCATTGGTCAGTGTCTCCTGGTGGCTGCCGTCCTGCCCCGGTGGACATGGTTTCTGTGCAAAGAGGGCAGGTGTGGCCCTGGGGCGCGGGCAGGCACAGGCCATGGGTGAGTTGCTTTGCCGCTCTGAGCCCTATGTCGACCAACCAATCTATAAATGAAAATTTGGGTGAGTTTATTCTGAGCTTAAATCTTAGGATTATAACCCGGGAGAGTCTTTCCACAAAGGAACAGAGCACTCCAAAGAAGTGGGGGTACACAGAGTGGTTATATACCCTCAAAGAGGGTGTTTCACATATGATTGAAATGTCCCTCCCACAATAGTCACAAGATTGCCCTGTCGGCACAGCACTTGATGGACACAGCAGGTAGTGGGTCTGCTATCTTGGTGGGTGTAGCAGGAGGCAAGTCTATTGTCTCGAGCTGGGCGGTCACAGGTGAGCGCAGCAATCAGTTTCTAGTCTAAGGAAAGATACTTAATCCTTAAGAAGATGCCAACGTTGGGAGGGGGAGGGAAGTTGCACCTTTGTCTCAAGGGCCTTTTGCTCTTGCCATAGGGAATCTCTAAAGCAGATATGCAATGCATGCTCAATGGCCTCCGTCAGGCCCTTTTGGAAAGACAAGGTCAGGCCGAATTAGGTTTATACCAAATGGCTTCCTCATATACTCCAATATATCCTATTGCTTGCCATTTTTATTTGTCACCTGGTTTCTCTGTCCGAGGCCAGCGTTAGAGAGTCACTGCGGTGCTTCCCAGAGAAGTGGGCACACTCAACCCTCTGCCAGGCACGTAGCAGGAGCTCAACAAATATGAGGTGAGCCTGGTTAGAGCTGAGTGAGCAGAAAGGCAGCCCCACTGGCCCAAGCAGGAGGAAGAGGAATCTGCGGGTAAAGAGGGGAGCTGGGAAGGGAGAGGCGTGTAAAGCCGGCAGCCTGGGGGCCTCAAACCCTCCTGCAGGGCATGGGATGGAGGACAAGGGGCAGGACCACACGCTCACCCAGCTGCTCCCCTAAGAAGCAAGGGAAAACCTCTCCCTGAGGTGTGGGGACGTGTCCAAGGTCTGGAAGGAAGGCTGGCCAGGGGCTCACTCAGTGGGTGGGGACTCCAGCTGCCTTGTCACTACCCTCACGGCCCCTACCCAGGTTTGGGGATCCCCATGTCACTGAGGCAGGAAGAAGCAAAGTGAGTCTGCCTTCCCCAGTCTGGGTTCCCTAACTCGCCCTACACACCCCATTCCACTAGGATGGATGCCCTCTGAGACCCCAGGTACAGCCCACTTCCTCAGGGTGTCAGCCCACCCCCAGGCTTTCTCTAAAGAGGGACGTCCTCCTGGCAGTGGGCGGGGACACAGAGGCCCCGATGGTTACAACACAGGGTGAGAGGCACCATGTACGAGGGACCGCGGGAGCCCCAAGACTGGATGCCTCGGATTCAGGAGATGAGGATGCATCTCACAAAGGATTGGATCTTCGGGGTGATCTTAGAGGATGCATAGGCATTTTGCCAGGCAGGGGAAGATGGAAAGGAAAGGGTGTGGCTGGGCCGAGAAGCAGCCTGGATACAGGGCAGAGGGTAAGGCATCTCTGCTTGCAGGGTTGGGGGAGGGGAGGAAGGGAGAGAGGGGGAGGAAATGAGGCTGAATTCCTAAGGCTTTAAATGCCATAACAAAGAGCTGGAAGTTGATCCCAGAGGCTGTGGTCACAGAGGAACTACCACAGGGCTAACCCAGACTTGAAGACGTTGAGCTTCTGGGCCTTTTCTGGACTGTGTCGACGAAAATAATCCATATCCAATCTATAAATGAAAATTTGGGTGAGTTTATTCTGAGCTTAAATCTGAGGATTATAACCCGGGAGAGTCTTTCCACAAAGGAACAGAGCACTCCAAAGAAGTCGGGGTATAAGGGTGGTTATATACCCTCAAAGAGGATGTTTCACATAGGATTGAAATGTCCCTTTTACAATAGTCGCGAGACTGCTCTGTCGGCACAGCGATTGATGGAAATAGCAGGTAGGTCTGCTGTCTCGGTGAACACAGCAGGGTGGCATTCTGTTGTCTCCAGCTGGGTGGTCACAGGTGAGCTGGGAGGTGAGTGCAGCAATCAGTTCCTAGCCCAGGGAAAAATGCTTATCCCTAAGGAAATGCTAATGTGGGGGAAAGTTGCACCTTTATCTCAAGGGCTTTTGTTCTGGCCATAGGAAATGTCTAAGTAGATATGCAATGCGTGCTCAATAGCCACAGTCAGGCCCTTTTGAAAAAAAAAAGTCAGGCCAAATTAGGTTTATACCAAATGGCTTCCTCATATACTCCAATATATCCTATTGCTTGCCATTTTTATTTGTCAACTGCATAGTGTTTTTAAAATGTAAGTTAACAATTAAAAATATGGGACGTTTCACAAAAATCCTGATTTCTGGCTTCTCTTAAAAAATGGAAAGATCTGGAAACAGGCCATTGTAACTGCATAGTAGCTGCCCCTGTAGATAGAGTATACCATCTCCACTGTCCACAGTCCCCACTATTCCGTATTGTCTCTCCAGGCCTGAAATTGAGTGTCAGTCACCATTTTCTCTGGGGCTTGCACTCTTCTCTCCTAGTAAAGAAAGACTTCTTTGAACCACATTTCTGTCAAAAATCAAATAGAGACCAAGAGAGCTGCCTTGTGTTATTTGGTAAATGAGTCTGTTTCCTTTATCTGTATAACCAGTTTATGCCTGTAGGTGGGAGAGTTTGAAACTCTGCCAGGGAGTCAGAGGAGTTTGTCAGGATGCGTAGTTGCAGGCAACAGAATCCACTCCAGCTGGTTAACGAAAAGAGGTTTATTAGGGGACAGGAAGCGCTAGGAGGACGAGCTCCAGGAATGGGCCCTGCACCACACCTCTGAACCAGCCTGCCCAGGGAGCTTTCTCACGCTGCCTCGACCTGCAGCAGAAGCCCTGAGCCTGCCTCTGCCCCACGGACTCAGCTCTGAATCAGCTGTGTGTGACAGTGGGACAGAAGCCACGCCCATCCCAGCCCCAGGAAAGCAGGGAGGGTTGCCGTCAGCATTGGAAGGCTAGGGCAAGCATCCACATGCAAGGAAGGTGACCAACAGGTTTGGGGCAGCCACAGTGACCACTCCAGCTTTGGGGAAGGGGCAGCTTTGGGGTGTGGGAGGTCACCCCGAGGAGGCCTGGCCAAGCCACCCACCTTGCCTCTGGGGGTGGTCTCGGACCAGGATCTTCACACACCAGGGGCTCCCGAGCTCCCAGACACGAAAACAGCGAGGAAAAGAGAAGACACACCCAGCGCTGACGCCCCAGAGCCTGGGCTGGTCCCTGGCAGGCCGCCGGGCAGCCTCCTGGCAGCCGTGCCCACCCTTCTGGCCCAGCGTCTTCGCTCGGCTTCACGTGCGTTCCTCCTGGCCTGGCCCTGTGGCCGGCCACCCAGCTGGGTTACCCTCTTGGATCTCTTTGTTCTCTCCGTGGAATTCAGAGAAGCCTCTGCCAGTTCAGAGATGGGGCTCGGCTGTTTCCCAGAAGCTGATAACAGCTGGGATTAAAAGATGAGAAATGGCACACATGTCCCAGCTCTGCCCGAAATTGAGAAGCCAAGGGTCTATGTCCACACTCCTGTGCCCAGTGCCATTCGTGCCCACTTCACCCTCCTGACAGTGGCTCTTTGTCCTCAGAGCCCACCCTCTAAGGACCCTGCCCAATGTGACACCATCCCCTGCCGTGAGGGCCGCTAATTCCCTGGGGGCCGTTTACAGAGCCCTGGGGGCACATGACCAGACACAGCAGAGCGGGTAGCTCAGGCCTGAGTGGGAGTTCCGAGCCTCAGCCCCTGGCAGGCAGAGCAGCTGCCTTGATTGTATCGCAGTATCACCACATGCCAGGCTGTGCTCAGGGCTTAATCCTCTGGGTCTTATGTGAGCATCACAGCAATTCCAGAGGGTAGGTGCCATGTGACTCCTGGTTCACAGACCGGACACTGAGCCTCAGGAGGATTGGATGACCTGCCACTCAGCAAGTGAGCAGCAGAGCTGAGCATCGGCCCTGAGCATCGGCCCAGGTCTGTTTCCTCTGCTCACAGCTGCTGCACTTTGCTGCCTGATTTGCAGGCTCTGCAACAGCCTCTGCAAGAGAAACCCAGAAGCAGCTTTCTGGCTTCCAGAAGGTTCCTTTGACCAGGAGGCATTCATCAGAGTAAATCGACACACAGAGCCACCCCAAGCTCCTCAAGCCAGTACTCGGCAGAGGAAGGGAGCAGCGGGGAGCTGAATGTGACGGTCGGGCCAGTGTCCAGGCCTGACAGGCTAGCTTGTGATTTGGGACAAGTCACTTCTCTGTCGGCCTTCGTTTTCTCATTTCTTTTGCTCCGCAGATATTTCTGAGCTCCTACTATGCGGCAAACACCAGGCAATAAGGTGGACGGGATCGCTCCCTTCAAGGGGCTTACGTTCCAGCAGGATGGCGACGGCCGTGGGCAGGTCACCATGATGTGGCAAAGGTGTTGGGGAGCTGGATTAGGCAGGGCCACCAGAGAGTGCTGCTCTGAAGTGACCTCTGAGCTGAGATCCCATGGGGAGAGGGAGCCAGCCATGGGGAATGGCGGGGCTTCCCCGGCAGCGAGCCCACCTCCCTTCAAGTGGGAGCAGTAGGGCTGGGGGCGGGGAGAGCAGACAGGAGGTCCACGCGTGCTTCCCTGGGGTGGGGATTTGGAATGGGGGCAGAGCCATAACCCAGGGCCGGATCTGACACCTGGTGTAGGCCAGGGGCAGGCGGCGGGTCCTTCCCTGAGTCAGCGGGAGGCTTGGGGGCTTGAGCAGCAGAAGGATGTGCTCTGAGGGACACAGAAAGGAGTGACTGCTGCTGCACAGGGTTGAGGACTGAAGACAGTGAAGGAGGCCTAAGCCACAGAAATGCAGTGCGTGGGGGTCAGTGCTTCCTAAGTGGGCGGCGACTTTGGAAGGCAGGGGTCTCCAGGCCCTTCTCCCACAGGCCACCCAAGGGAGGCAGCAGTACAAGGGTCCCAGGGCCTCTGAGAGGCCTGCAGGAACCGCCTCTCCCATGGAACACACGCCCGCCTGGGACAGGCAGCCAGGGTCCTGCACAGGCCTCCAATTCCTGGAACTTTCTCCTGATGGCCCCATGGGGCCGCTGTCAGGAGCCTTCCATTGGAGCCTTTTGTCCCGTGTGCAAATGTCGGTAGATTGAGATCGCCCAGGGCGAGTCCTGCGGAGGCAGGCATGACACAGGGTCCATAAGGGCCTCGTGGGTGTGGAGCATTTTGGACTCTTGTTGGCTCTTGTTCTGGCCAAGCAACAGCAGATCTCCCCTGGTGGGGATGGGGAGGCGTGAATGCTTTGGGGGTCTGTGGTTGGCTGCCTCCTTGCCGGCAAGGGGAGCCTGGGGCCTGGGTCTTCTAGAGGCCAGGGCTTGTGGCTGGCTGCCCGTGGGTGGGGCTCGGGGGTCGGCCTGCTCCATCTGATGGGACTCAGTTGGAATCAGGGCTTTGTCCAGTTGTCTTAGACACGGAAGCTGACTCATGGATTCTGAAGTCAGACGGAGCAGGTCTCCACCTTGGCTGGGTCATCCGCAGAAGAAATCAGAGAGGGTGGTTTTCACCTGGGAATAAATCTGTTTCACAAAATTTGGAAATCAATTTGGCAATGAATTTTCAGGCATGTTTGAGGGGGCTGTGGGCAAAAAATCCAGCTGACACTTGAAACCTGAAATTGGCCACCTGGAGGAGGGCTTTCTGCCCGACAAAGGGGCCTTGAGGCACTGGAGCTGACAGTGCTCGTTGGCTGGGGAGCCTGAAGTCGATCTCCGATCCCCAAGGCCGCACACAGTCTTGGTTTTTGTTGTCCTCAAGCTGTCTTCAGTCCTGCCCCTTCTGCCTTGCCAATCCGTCCTGCCCTTTCCACCTCTGGTTCCTGCCTGGCTCGGCGAGGCCCGGTCACCTCCCTCCCACAGTACTGCCAGAGGAGCCTGCCCAGTCCTCCGGCTCCCAGCCCTCAAGTGGCCTCCTGGGACTGTGGGCACCCAGGTCAATCCACGTTGTCAGGCCCTGCCCAGCCCACGGAATCAGAATCTCTGGGGCCTCCTGGAACTCTGCATGCTCCACAAGAACCCAGATGATTCTCCTGTTTGAGAAGCGCTGGCCTGAAGGATAAAATATAGATTCCTTAGCATCAGGCTCTGCAGACATTGAAGTCAGTGCTTCTCAAACTGTGGGCCTGGACCAGCGGCATCGACATCATCTGGGAACTGTTGGAACTGCACATTCTGAAGCCCCACCCTTACTAAATCAGAAACTCTGGGGATGAGGCCCAGCCATCTGTTCCAAGGTCCCTTCAGGTGATACTGATGGGGTGCAAGGTTGAGACCCGGTGACCTCTCACTGCAGAGCCTCTGCCCCTGCTGCTCCTCCTGCCTGGAACACCCTCCTCTCAGCCCGGTCAGTTCCCAGCATCTGTCTGGCCTCATCTCAAGTGTAAATTTCTCAGGGATACCTGGACCCTCCAGACCCGGTCGTGTTCACCTAACACATCCTGGAGGAGGTCCCGGTGCTTCTCCTTCATAGCACTTACCAGTTTGTCATTTGGTCATCATTGGGCCGATGCCTGTCTCCCCCGCTAGTCTGTAAGGAGGATGGAGGCTGTGCCTCTCTTACTCCGGGTTTGTCCCCAGCCCCTGGCACCGTACCTGACAAAGAGCAGGGCTTCTGCTGGTAATCACCACCTCCTCCAAACGATGTGAATATCCTGCAACTTCTTGATTTTTCAGTTTTAGGTATTATCTATTAGAAGTCCAAAGTCTTCCTTTTTTCTCAGTCCTTTGCATGAAACCTGCTATTTTCTCTCTGGAAGTTTCTGGGAACTTCTCCGTCACTCCAGTGTTCTGAAATTTCACCATGAAGCTTCTCAGCAGGATCTATTTTCTTTCACTGAGCTGGACTCTCAGAAAACCAAGCTTCTTGAATTATTTCTCCAATGCCTCCCCTCCAGGTCTCTGTGCTCTCTCTTTCTGAGGTCTCTATTACTCAGGGAGGGAGGACAATCCCTGGGCTGACCCTGATTTCTTGTGCTGGTTTTCTTATCTCTTCTTTCCTATTTTCTGCATCTCTTTGTCTTGTTCTACTTTTTTGGAGATTTCCCTCAACCTTTCTCTTGCAACTCTGTTTCTAATGAAATTTTAATCTTTGCTATCATATTTTTCATTTGGAAGAAATTTTGTGCAAATGTTCTCCGAATATTCCTTTTGACAGCATCCTGATCTTGTTTCATGGATGTCATGTCCACCATTATCTCTGAACATATTAATTATGGGGTTTTTAAGTCTTCTGTTTTTGAAGGCCTGTGTCTTCTGAGTTACTATTCTGTATTTGTTTTGGCCTCTGTCTTTCATGTAAGAGGCTCCCTCAAATGTCCAGCACCTTTGGCTCATTTTTCAGAGTGGAAACCTAGAAAGCTGACTGGTAGCTCCATGGACATAGAAGGGGCTGCTCAATGTGGCTTCACAGGGACGTGGGCTGGCCGGGTCTTACTTCCGGACTCATCAGAGCCCTGGGAAGAGTCTTCCCATCTCCCGTCTGGAAGCACAGGCCCCGCTGCCTGCGTCCTGGGAGCCGCGCTGAGGATGGGGAGACCTGGGGGCCTCCACATTCCACGTGTGACCCTTCACTTCATGGTACCCTCCCTCAGCTGTGCCTGGCGTCCTGCAGGCCAGAGACTCTCTATTTTCCTCTCTCCAGAAAATCACCTTCTGGCAGAAAATGTCTACAAGACAGGTGGAATTTCAGGTCTTGGAGTGGCCATTGACTCTGCTCGCCCCAAGCTGTTGGCCCACTGGTTCTGCCCAGCTTGAGGAGGGCAGCCATCCAGATTCCATCTCAGTTGCAGCCGCTCAGTGCTGCCATTGTGGCACGAGAGCAGCCATGGACAGTGCATAAGTGAATGGACATGTCTGTGTCCTGATAAAACTTGATTTACACAAGTCCACGTGGGCTGGGTTTGGCCCATGGACCATAGGTTGAGACCCCTGGTGTAGAAGCTGGTTCATCAGGTAACCAGTGCCGCTGGTTCCTGAGTTTTGGGGGTTCTGCCTCGCAGGCTGGGTGTGCTTGAGCTTTCCCCATTGCTGGCTTAAAACTTCGCCTGTCCCATTTCTGCACAGGCAGCAATCCCTCATTTGTTTACTTCCCGGCTTCCTAAATATTGTTGCTGATGTTTCCTCTACTGGCCTCTGTACCCTTGGAGCTCAGGGTTCTGGAAGTAGTAGAGATAAATGCATGCATTCCATCTCCCATCTTAACTAGCAGGCTCCTTTTATTTTTTTAATAGGTCTCTCGGTTACCTCTATAGCATACAGAACTGAGATTGATTAAGGTCGGTTGTGCGTCTTCACCAAATTTAAATAAATTAATTGAATGTGCATAAAAAGAAAGACTTCTGTGAAGACTTGAATATAAGATGATTCCTTCCTTTCTGAGGCCCTGCAGAAGGGCCGCCCTTCCATCCTCAACCAGGCAGGGCAGCGTTGGTCAAACCAGCTCCCAGAATACCGTCTGAAGGATCATGGTCCTGTGGACCATGGATCTCTGTGTGGACCAAGGCCACTCTCTCTGCAGGATCCGGAGCCCAAGGCCTGGAATTAGCATATGTGATCCCTGCTGTGCAAGCGAGGCCCTTGTTCTCAGCCCCTGGGCCGGGACGAGGAGAGGGAGGCACTGAAATAGCAGGGCTTCTTGGGGTCCTTTGAACACTTGGCTTCCCAGAGAGGGATCACAACTCATCTGCCAGCGGTGTCCAGTTAGTTCTGGGACATGAGGGTGCAGGGAGAACCCTGAGCCTGAGCAGTCGGGCCTGGACCCCGAGCACTGTGGAAGCCTTCAGAGTGGGAGCAGATGGGCCAGTGGCTGGTGCCATCCTGAGGACCACCCCCCAGACAACGGCTGCAGCAGGCTGCATGGAGGGACTTCCAGTCTTCACACTCTGATACGTAGGCTCTGCCTCTTCTTTTTTTTTTTTTTGAGGAAGACTGTCCCTGAGCTAACATCCATGCCCATCTTCCTCTACTTTGTATGTGGGACACTGCCACAGCATGGCTTGATAAGCAGTATGTAGATCCACACCCGGGATCTGAACCTGCGACCCCACGCTGCCGAAACGGAGTGCACGAACTTAACCGCTATGCCACCATGCTGGGCCCAAGTTCTGCCGCTTCGTGTCTGCCCCTCCCCTCTCCTGAGCCCTGGTTTCCTCTCCAGCAGGGTGGAGATGCAGGATTGCTGTCAGGATGTCTAAGAGAGTGACAAATCTGAGCAGGCCCAGTCAAGAAAGTTGTTTCTGACAGAAAATGTCTGCAAGGCACAGGTGGAATGTCAGGCCTTGGAGTGGCAGTTGACTCTGCTCACCGCAAGCTGCTGGCCCACTGGTTCTGGGAGACAGTGAGGATGGGCAGGTTTTCCGTCTGTGGATGGCTCCGTCTCCCCTTCTGTACCAGAACTGTTCCAGGGCATCCGTGCCCCTTCCCCAGGCCCCCACAGTGCCTGCACATCTCTCTAAGATCATTTCCCATGCTGTGTTGTAATTGGGTGTTTGCATGTCATCTCCCGGCTCCTTGTGAGCTCCTCAAGGGCAAGAACCGGATGTAATCATTTGAGTACCCCCAGTGCCTGGCACGGAGTGGGTTAACGCTGGATGGATGAACAGATGGACGGATAGAAGG
This sequence comes from Equus asinus, assembly GCF_041296235.1. NCBI lineage: Eukaryota > Metazoa > Chordata > Mammalia > Perissodactyla > Equidae > Equus > Equus asinus. The sequence continues at coordinate 6,745,477 of NC_091798.1, forward strand.
ATAGATGGGTGATCCAAAGGATGAATGAACAGATTGGTAACTTAATGGATGGACAAATGCATGAACAAATGTACAGATGGATATTTGATTGTCCAGATAAATGAAGTCGTACGTTCACCCAAAACTATTAAGTAGTTTTTCTACAGAGGAGTCAATGATGAATAATGATGAAGTGAGACTGTGACAGTAGGAGGAAAAGAAAGAGAAGGTGGGACAGAGGCAGAAACAGTATAACAGGTGAATAAACAGAGGAGGAACTGGAGACATGCCTGCGCGGACAGACGACCTGTGTGCACGTTCACAGCCTCCTTGAAGGGCGTCAGTGTCTGTGAGCTGGAGGAGTTGTTCCCAAGGTCCCAGGGAGGAGGAGCTGGGAGAAAGAATTCACAAACACTCTTTCTGTCTATTAAAAAGAATTTTTTTTTCTCTAAATAAACTTTGAATCCACTTCCAAGTATGTTTGGAAAGAGCAGTGGCAGCTTTCATGAGGGGTAAATTATAAGTGCTCCACTCGGAGCTGTGTTTAGGGACCTTCAGAAATACATGCAGCCCCCAAAGCAAGTGCTAAAATGCGCATGAGACAAGAAACATATGCCTCTGTGACGACGTCAGGCAGGCTTACTGCGAGTATGCGTGCTGTGCTGGTGATGGAATATTCAGCAAGTGTTCCAGAAAGAGGCCTTTCCTGAAATGGAGGTCAATGAGCATACTCCCCCTTCTCATAAATCCTTGGTAAAAAAGGCAGGCCTGTCTCCCACACACATGCGGCTGATTATCTGGGGCTCTGGGCTCTCCCTGGAGAGTGGTTCAGAGTGGTTTCCCAGGGCCAGATCCACCCCCAGTGGTTTCCAAGCCCCGGCCAGAAAGGCTGTGGCAGCTCGCCTGGGCTTTTCCTGCCCCAGGGGGCAGAGAGAGTGGGCACAGGTGCTAACCAAGAAAGGAGGAAACATACATCCCTCCTTCCCAGTGCCCAGCGAAGATCAGACCCAGACATGAGCCACTACGGACACCCTCTCTTTGCTGTTGGCCACTGGAGACCGTCCGCCTGTCCAGGTTAGCTGAATTTGGCCTGAGCCTGGACCAGGTTCTCAGAGGACCAGGGCAAATCAGATATGGTCTCTGCTCTGTGGGGTTCACAGTCCAGCAGAGAGACAGATGGGCAGGCAGCTCCATCCCATTGCACTAAGTACCATAGCAAGTCAATATTCCTGGCCCAAGAGTAGGCAGCCAGGAAGACCTCCCAAAGGAGGGCTCATGTCTTAGCTGGGTCTTGAAGGATGAGTAGGAGTTTTCCTTGCAAAAAACGGGAGAAAGGACGTTGGAGACGTGAGCAACACAGCTCAGGGCCATGGTGTGTTCCCGGCCAGGTGTTCTGGCAAAAGGTGGGCCAGGAATGACTTATGGAGGACAAGCAGGGGGTGGGCAGAGCAGACCAGAAAGGGAAGTCTGAGTCATCCTGGAAGGGCCTTGGCCACGGAGCTCAGACTGTGTCCCAAGGACAGTGGGGAGCCTCTGGATGGCTTTAAAGGGCAGTGACGTGATCAGCTGTGTGGTTTAGAAGGACCAGCCTGACTGCAGGGTTGAGTGAGAGGACAGAGCGGTGCAGGACCTGGGTGGAAGAGGAGCTAATTGTGTCTGGGGATGCCCAAGGGGTCTGCGGCCGGACGCTGGCGTCTGATGGACAGGAGAAGCCCTGGGCGGTCCTCATTTATTTACTGATTTATTTTTAAAGGGTGCATGCTTTGCAATTGGACACAGCTGGGTTTGAATCTCAGCTCTGCCACACACCAGCTGTGTGACTTGGGACAAGTCCCTTCTCTGTGAGCCTCTTTTACTTTATCTGCAGGGTGGGGTAGGTGCCACCTTCCTGGCGAGGGTGCTGAGTGGAAGAGATGAGCACACAGCTGTACAGCCCCTAGCACAATGCCTGGCACACGCAGCCCACAAGCAGGAGCCCCCTTCCTTGCTTCCGGCACCCCACTCCAGAGCTCTGGGAATGGCCGAATTGGCGCTGACATCTCCCCATTGCGGAAGCCTGTATGTGGGACCTAGGGCCTGCATAGGGGAGCCGCTGCTCTCGGGTGGCGCTCCTGCAGCCTCTGCCCAGGGAGCACCCTCCAGAGGAGGGCCAGGCCCAGCCAGAGCGGCACAGTGCCTCAGAGGGAAAGAAGGGGGCCACTTGTGTCTGGAGACCTCTGGGTGTCTCTGGCCAGACTGTGGCATCTGAATAGATGGGAGACAGCTCAGGCACTCCCCAAAGTCACGACAGGCAGAAGCCTGGGGACCAGGCGGGTCTAGAGGACCCTGATGGCTGCACACAGCTGGCCTGCCCACACTCCTTCCAGCTGCCTCAGACCCCAGGCCCTGCCCACAGTGCCTCCCCACTCCAGCAGTGCCACGTGCCGTCCCACGTCCTCCACCCGCAGCCGGCCAGGGAGCAAAGCTCCACCCTGCCCAGCCTCCTTCCACTCCAGGCTGCTGTGGGGAGGAGGGGACAGTCGAGCAGGTCTTGGAGAGGCCCGTTTCCGGGCACAAGGAAGAGTGGCACAGTGAGGGAGGACGTGAACACACCTGAGCTTGCAACGACAGCGTGTCGCAGAGTGGCCCCACTGGTGGCACAGCCCGTCGGGATAGCAGCCTGCGTCATGGTTAGTGCCTCCGACTAACCACGGATTAGCCGATGGGTGGATGGATTAGTGGCCGGTGGATGGGAGTCACTAGCCCACCTCCCACTCCCATCACATTGGGGGTTAGGATTTCAATGTGTAAATTTTAGGGGCCTCAAACATGGAGTCTATAACAATGTTACAACGCGGTGAACCTCAAAGACTTCATGCTGAGTGAAATAAGCCAGACACAAAGGGCAAATGCTATGTGATTCCACTTATGTGGGCTATCGAGATATCTAGAATAGACAAATTGGTAGACAGAAAGCAGATTGGAGGTGGCCAGGGGCTGGGCGGAGGGGAATGGGGAATTATTGCTTAATGGGCGCAGTATTTCTTTTTGGAACGGATGAAAAAGTTTTGGAGCTAGATAATGGTGATGGTTGCACATTTTGAATGTGCTTAATGCCACTGAACTGTACACTGAAAAGTGGGTAAAATGGCAAATTTTAAGTTATATGTATTTTACCAACATTTTAAAAAGTAACGTGATAACAAAATGTGCTGTATAGAGACGATGGAATGTTGTTCAGCCTTAAAAAGGAAGGCAGTTCTGACACCTGCTACAACACGGATGAGCCTTGAGGACATTGAGCCCCGTGAAGTAAGCCAGGCACAAAAGGACGCATACTGTACGGCCATACTTAGATGAGGGCCCTGGAGGGTCGGATGCGCAGAGACAGAAAGGAGAAGGTGGCTGCCAGGGGCTGCGGAGGGGCATGAAGACTTGTTGACTGGGGGCACTTCCAGTTCTGCGAGATGGAAGGAGCCGTGGAGGTGGACGGCGGTGAGGGCTGCACCACAGTGTGAGTGTGCGTACTGCCACTGAAGTGTACTCTTAGAAATGGTTACGACGGTAAGCTGTGTCTATATTTCACCACAATTTTTAAAAGTAATTAAGAAAAAATTTTTTTGACTGGCACCTGAGCTGACAACTGTTGCCAATCTTCTATTTTTTTTTTCTCCCCAAAGCCCCCCAGTACATAGTTGTATATTTCAGTTGTGGGTCCTTCTAGTTGTGGCATGTGGGACACCGCCTCAGCGTGGCCTGATCAGCTGCGCTAGGTCCACGCCCAGGATCCGAACCGGCAAAACCCTGGGCCGCCGCAGCAGAGCGCGCGAACTTAACCACTCGGCCACAGGGCTGGCCCCTAAAATTTTTTAAATATAATGTAATATACCAAAAATCATTGGGTGAATCGTATGGTATGTGAATTATATCTCAGTAAAGCTGTTTAAAAGATAATACTGCCCCAAACGCAGCTGGACACAGCGTGGCTGACCTCCCTGGCCAGGAGGAAAGACGGCGCATGTGAGCGCACCGGCCTGCGCACCGCCAACCATCCGAGTGTGCGGGGAGGGCAGGGCCCAGCTTTGGGCACATGTGACCTCCAGGCCCCCCCCCCAGGGCCCAGCCGCTGAAGGAGAGGACATAGCTGCCTCATGGGGTAAGGGGAGTGGGGAGACGTGGGGTCACCCTGAGAGCCAGCCTCCAGCAGACAAGCATGGAGAAAATCAGCCCCAGCTCCTGACCGCTGAAGCTCCCTGGAGGGGGCCCGGGTCCTGGACCTAGCCCTGGCCCTGGGGGTCAAGAAAAACACACGTGAGTCACTGGAGTCTGCAGTGCAGGGGAACCACACAGGCTCTGGGCGCCTCCTGGGCCCGGATGCTGGGCCCCCCCAACCCTGTCCCCTCAGCCTCTCCGCTCCTCTGAGGCATGTGGTCTGCAAAGCTGGGGGCTTCCTCAGACCCGAGTCCTGTCAGTGGGCAGCAGAGGGGCCCAGGCTGTGGGGCCACTTGACCTTGGGCAGCCCCTCCCCAACTCTGTCACAGGGATACCGATGTCCCTGCCTCTCGGGTCTACTCTGAGATTTACGTGAGGCAGCACGGGCACGAATCTGGCTGCACAGCCATCAGCCAGCAGGTGCCTCCTCAGCGCCCACTTCCTTCTCCGGGCAAGGGCCCTTGCGCCCTTCCTCAGCCATCCTCAGGTCCCAGCCCCTCGGCGCCTCTGCCCAGCACAGCAGCGTTCCTTCATGCTCTGACCACTCGTTCAGCACCAGCCTGTGTGTCAGGCCCTGTCAGAGGCTGTAGCCTCAATCCAGCAGACAGGAGCCCGGGCCTCAGGGAGCAGAGACGAACCATAAACACTAGAAAAGCAAATAAAGTAGACTAGGTAATTTTGATAGAGATAAGTGGCTGGAAGAAAATAATACAGGAAAGTGTGACAGAGTCCCTGAGGCCAGGGCATTTTAGACCGTGGTCGGGGAAGTCGTCCGGAGACATGACAGAGTCAGCCACACAGAGATATGTGAGAGGAGAGCCCCAGGCAGAGGGGACAGCTGGCTCAAAGGCCCTGAGGTGGATCCAGGCCTGGCAGGCCTGAGGAGCAGACAGAAGGCCATGAGGCAGGGGGTGGGGAGTAAGGGGGAGCAGGTGGGAGAGGGGCAGTGAGAACCTCCTTCCTCACGGGCTGCCCACTGCAATGACCAGCCATCCCGGCTGCCTGGGACTGTCCCCGCGTTAGCACTCAAAGTCTCAGGAGACCCCTCAGTCCTGAGCACACTGGGATGCTTGGTCACCCTAGTGCCCACCCACTTCCTGTGTTCCCCGAATGCGGAAGGTAAGCTCCGCAGGCCCTGGGGGGGCTGGCGTGCCCTCCCCGCAGGAGAGCTCTATGCTCCTGTCCCATGGAGCTGGGCGTCCCGGGTCCCGGTCCATGAGGTCAGGTCACCTTGGAGCATGTGAGGCATGGTGAGCGGCCAGCTCTACCCTGAGTGTCACTTCTCAGTCCATGCCCGCCACCACGCTGGCCGTGCTCCGAGGGCCTCCAGCTGCCAGCCTCAACTGCCCTTTTCTAGGACCTTCTGAGTGGAGCTGGGTGGGGCTTTTAATGTGCAGGTTGAAGAATTCTCATAAAAATGAAAGCTCACATGAATGGCTTTTAAGTTAAAAATATACAAATAAATAATGTGGAGCTTTCCATTCTCTGAAAGCGGGAAATCCTGGCCTTCGTTACGTTTGGCGGGAACGTTGGCCCACGTGTCAGTAATGAAGGCTTGCAGGTGAGTGAAGAGTTGAGGAATTTGGTGTCTTTGGGGTGTGCTGCTTTCTCTGCGCCTCTCTGGAGCCTGTTTTCCAACAGGAAATAGGATCCCAGGAGTTGAGAGGCTCTGGGAGAAGCCAGTTTGCCCTAGCATAGATCTGGGTCTGGCAGAGCCCCAGCCCCACAGAGCCACCCCAAGCTCTCCCGCCCACCCGCCCGCCTGGGTGTCCTCCCGAGCTGCACAGGGCAGCGTCCAGCTGTCGGCATCAGGCACCACAGCTTTCTTGTGTGCAATGCCTGTCTTAGCCTGGGCCCTGGCTCTTTCTGTATTCGGGTTAACCTGACTCTCAGCCTCCACCCTTTGAGAGCCAAGACGGTCCTCCCCTTTCTGGAGCCCTTCCTCACCCTGCCCTTCCAATCCAGGCGGCTGGCCAGCAGGGCCTCTTCAGCCCTCTGAGATGTTCTCATGGCCGTGAGAGGGAAGGGCCCTAGTCTCTCGGGCCCTCTGAGGGGCTCTTCACTCTTCATGTGAGGTTGCTCAGCCCTCCCTTCAGCTGCCTGAGCCGTTGGCCGGCCTCTTGGGCATCAGTGCCCCCTCCAGGATCACCGTGTCCCCCAGGCTACCCAGAAGTGTCCACAGGACACACCTGCCTCCCTCATCCGAGGGACAGAGGGCTTTGTTAGGCCTGGCTGGAAATGAGCAGGGAGAACGCTCCCCTGCCCGGACGGGAATTCCCAACTCCGAGGTTGGTCTGAAGCTTGGAAACCAAGATGATCTGGGGAGATGTTTTAATGATTTGGTCTTGGTAGCTCAAATCCAGGGACCTCCCAGCCTTCTCCCTTCAAGGTGCCCCCCCACGATGGCCCTTTGGCCTGGGCAACCTCAGGGAGCTCCAAACTGAAGGTCTGGGGGGTTTGAACCACCTGACCCCCACCGCCCTCCCAGAGTTCTGGGAAGAGGGTCAGATAAAGGGGCCTCCAATGCCCATGAGAAGGACCTGGTGTGAAGGCCGCAGGAAGCTGTGGACACATCCTGGGATGACAAGAAGAGCTTGGCCCTGGTCACAGGGGCCAAGGTGCTCAGAGGAACAGCCCTGGAGGCACACAGACCTGGGTTCAAATCCTGGTTCTGCCCTTTCCACACGATGTGACCTTGGGGATGCCACTGTCCCCTGTGACTACACAGTGCCAGGTTCTCAGGAGACATTCAGCTGTGGTCGTTAGCAGCACTGCCAACAGCATCTCCACGGTCTCTGTCAGGCCGACCCAAGTCCACAGTCTCACTCTGGCCTTTGTAGCTGAGAACCCTGGGAGCATTTCTTTTCTTTGTTTTGTTTGTTTTTTTAATTGTGGTAAAATACACATAACTTAAAATTACCATTTTAACCATTTTTGAGTACATTCACACTGTTATGCAACCATCACCACCATCTATCTCCAGAACTTTTTTCATCTTGCAAAACTGAAACTCTATACCCATTAAACATTGACTTCCCAGCCCCCGGCCGGCCCTGGCAAACCCCCTGCTACTTTCTGTCTCTGAATCTGACTACTCCAGGGACCTCATATAAGTATAATCCTACAGTATGTGTCCTTTTGTGCCTGGCTTATTTTACTTAGTATAATGTCCTCAAGGTTCATTCAAGCTGTAGCATGTGTCAGAACGTCCTTCTTTTTTAAGGCTGAATAATATTCCGTTGTATGTATATGCTTCATTTTGCTCATCCATTCACCTGGCTGGGGTGGGGTGGCCTTAGGCCTGTAAGAGGACAGTGATAAGGCAGGCATTGCCAGACCAGGTGTCCAACGGAGCCTTGGGGTTTGGGGCCACCACCCTGTAGTTGGTCAGTGGTGTGAGTTCTCCAGCCCAACCAGAGAGGAGGTTTTTATGAGTTAGAAATGGTTCCATTCTGTCTGCCCTCTAAATGTGCTCGAGAAAATGCCCATCCTCCCTGGAGTGATTTTGTGTGCACATGGCTGTCACAGGCATGCTGAGCATTTAGCAGCAAGCTGGGGCCCTTGCCAGCCGTGCTATGCCTGAAACCTCAGGATTTCTTTGAGAACTCCCATTCCCAGACCACTCGGCCTCTGCATCCTGGTCCCCAGGTCCACAGGCAGACATGGTGGCAATTAGGGACATGGAAAGCCCCAGACTGGCCTTGCCTTGTGGGCTCAAGGTCAGGGTGTAATCAAGGGTCGATCAGCATCTGGACTCAAACCTGCCTGAAAAGTTGCTGCAGTGTAGCTGCTCTCTCAGACTCACCGCCCGTGGGCACGGAAGAACCCGCTTACATCAGGGACCCAGATTCTGATGGCCCAGAGGCCCCTCCAGCCAGTTATCTCTTGAGGTCCCAAATAGGCCCCACTTGTGTGCCCTCAAGTTGCTGTGTCTGCTGCCAGCTCATCTGTTTAGCAGTTCCACAAGGCAGGTGTAGTTGCTACCACCCCTGAACTTTTATCCCTGTGGGTTGGGAACCTAACGCACAGAGAGGTTGAATCACTCACTCAGGGTAAACGGCTTCCATATTAGTCATGTCTTTTCCCCTCCTGCGCCAGACACCTTGTTGGTATCTGTTGCCCACAGCCTCTGGAAGGAAGCTTCACAGATGCCACTAAGGCAGCACCCACTGTGAAACCCCAGGGTCCCCACAGCTGCCAGTCCCTGACCCAGAGCCGTGTGGGTCCCACACAGAGGTGGGAGAATGGCCAGAGCTGGTCTCCATCACCCGCAGACTCTCCAACTGGGAGTTTTTCCAGCAGCATCCTTGGGCAAGACCTGTCCTCTCCCTTGCAGCCTGTTGCCCCATCTGAACGTGAGAAGGTTGATCAAGACAGACTCCCAGGTGCCTTCCAGGACCACCTGAGTGTCAGAGTCTATGCCGGCAGTGGGAGACACTCTTCCACTGAAGAAAGGAAGGGAAAGAAAACCAGCAAGGAGAAAGGTCTGGGGCAAACCGCTGGGCCTGGTTTTGCTTCTTAGGAGAAACACTTAGCTGCAGCCAGCTGGTCCGGCTATTCCTGGGAGGCGGGGCAATGTGCTGCAGGCCTGGCCCATGTGCCCAGGGGCAGAGCCAGCCTGCGGGGGTGGGGGGCGCAGCCTCAGTCTGCTCTACTGCCTGCCCCAGGGGGACCACCTCTCCCGTCCTCAAGGCTACCTGCCCGGTGGTTCAGCAGTCGGCACAACTGTCCTTGCACCTTAAGAACCACAAACTGCGTGGCCTTAGGCAAGTCTTTTCACCTCCCTTAGCTTCAGAGTTCTCCTCTGTACAAGGGACACCAGCACCTCCTTCAAAGGTGTCTGTCAGGGGAATGGAGGAGCTCATTGGATGAGCAGCAGGAGACCCGCGAGTTCATGCTCGCTGGCTGAGTAGCTGACCTGGCCCCCAGGAGGTGCTGAACCAAGGTTGCTGCCCCTGGCCAGCCCTCCACATTTGATGGTCTAGAAACTCGCAACGGGCCGTCCTTCCTGCCTCTCCCACAGCAGGTTCTACCGTCCAGGCCTCACGTGGGACTGGCCTCTCTGTTTGCGAAAGCAGCGGACAGGGAGCCCAGCCGTCAGCTAGGAGCTCAGCTCTGCCACTTGCCCTCCCCCAAGGCCTCGACCTTCCTCGTCGGGGAGAAGGGGGGCAGAAAGCGCCCCCCCATCTGAACAGCCTGTGCCCCTCACACCAGGTAGTCCTGCATCTCTTCTAAGCCATGAATCTTGTTAGATTTAACAGTCTATTTTTTTTAATTGAGGTAACATTGATTTATGACATTATATAAATTTTAAGGTGTACATCATCATATTTCCATTTCTGTGTAGACTGCATCGTGTTCACCACCCGAAGTCTAATTGCCATCTGGCACCGCACACACGTGCCCTTTTGCCCCTTTTGCCCTCCCGCCTCCCACGTCCCCTCTGGTAACCAGCAATTTGTTCTCTTTGTCTGTGTGTTAGTTTATCTTCCACATACGAGTGAAATCATATGGTGTTTGTCTTTTTCTGTCTGACTTATTTCACTTAGCATAATACCCTCAAGGTCCATCCGTCTTGTTGCAAATGGCAAGATTTCATCTTTTTATATGGCTGAGTAGCATCCCATTGTGTATATACCCATGTTCTTTATCCAATCATCCATTGATGGGCACTTAGCTTGTTTCCAAGTCTTGGCTATTGTGAATAATGCTGCAATGAACATAGGGGTTCATATACCTTTTCGAGTGAGTTTTCGTGTTCTTTGCATGAATACCCAGAAGTGGGACAGCTGGACCATACAGTAAGTCCTCTGTCTCCTCTAAGCCGTGGACCTTGTTAAATCTGACAGCGTTTTAAAGAGAATGCCAGGAAATGGTGTGGAGGACCTTAGGCTTCCTTGCCCATCCATTCCCTCCCTCCTTCTTCCTTCCCTCAACAGTGACGCCGGGTCCTGCCCCACGCTGGGAGCTGGGATCACACAGCTGCGTGGGATGCAGACCACACACTTCAGTGGACTGCCCTGTGTTAGGAGCAGGAGAAATCAGGCATGGCAGAAGGGTGGATGGTAGAGGAGAGACCGGGCGTGGGGGAGCGTTTGCTGATGCCGAGGAGGAAGGGGTCTGGTGGGCCAGGACAGGCAGGAAGAAGCCGCAGGGCGACTCCCAGGTGGTTTCTGGCTTGGCTGTGTGGGTACCGGTGCTGCCTGCGCTTAGGCGAGAAGGGAATCCTGCAGGACAGCACAGGGGGATTGGGAGATGACCTGGGGTTGGGACGTGTTGAATCTCAGAAAAAAGGGTTGCCCAGTTGTCAGTTTGTGCGCTGTTCACACAGAAGCCTCCAGGATCCAGTTTGGGTTGGCCCTGGACAGGGCTTGTGAGCAGCAGCCTCGTTCTTTCTCTACTTAGGCCCTTTCGGCTGGGAGTCCTGTCCAGTCTGCCAGGCCTGCAGCCCCACAGGCCCTGGGCGCTCTGCAACACTCGGCCGCCCCCCAACTCCATGCCTGCTAGGAGCTTCCCCAAAGGCCCTGGGAGGCAGGGCAGCCCACCCTGCTGGGCAGCTGCCCGCCCGGCTAGCAGCCCTCCTCACTGGGCCGTCTGCCTAACCGTACAACCCAGCAGAACCACCCAGACGAATCCATTAGTTCAGCTACCTCAGCGGAGGCAAATGTCCTCGTCTGGCTTGAGTTACGCAGATGGAGAGTTTCACAGTCATACCCAGCAGTGACCATCAGAAACCCGTGGTGCTGCTTTAGCTTTCAGATCCAGGAAGATCCTGGCTGACTCTCCCACACATGGGCCACTCCTGCCTTACCTCACGCCTCAGCCTGGGGCCCACGACAAGTCGCCTTGCCGAGCCGATCACAGGTTTCTGTGGCCTGGTGGAAGCCTAGACGCCAGGGACTGGCGCACTGGCCTCATGAGTGAAAGCTGGGCCTTTTTCCTCCTACCACCAGGGGAGCGTCATGCCGTGTGTGCCAGTGGGTTCCTGTTCCCACACCCTTGCTCACCCTGAAGACCAACTTGCCCAGAGGGGAGAAAAGGCTGGACACCAGTGCTCCCAGGCTCTGTCAGCCCACAGGAGCTGGGGAGGAGATCAGGACGTGTGCTTTGGCCATGAAGGGCCTGAGGTGTTGGTGGGACACCCACGTGGAGATGTCAGGTTGACCACTGGCCAAGAAGCATGGGTGTCACAGGCCTCAGCTGAGCTTGTGGACCTGGAGGCGCTCCCTAGGCTATAAATGCCTCCCCAGTCGGAGGAGCTATTGTCTGCTATGCGATCAGAATCTCGGCCTTACCAAGTCAACAAGCCCCAGGCGATGCCAGCATGAAACTCAAGGTCTGTGTCTGGTCTCAGGGAAAATCAAGGGCTGTGTGACTGGTGTGAATTTCTGCTCTCAGAGCTCAGATGTGCATCACTTACGTGGTCAAGTGATCTTCGACAAGGCGCCAAGGCTACACAATGGGGAAAGGACAGCCTCTTCAACCAATGATACTGGGGAGACTGGACATGTGCAAAAGAATGAAGTTGGACCCTTGCTTTACACCATGTACAAAAATTAACACAAAGGGTTAAAAAAGCAACAAAAGTAAAAATAGACAAACTGGAATACATCAGACTTAACTTCCGTGCAGTAAAGGAAGCAATCAACAGAGTGAAAAAGCAACCTACAGAGTGGGGGAAAATGTTTGCAAGCCATGTACCTGATAAGGGGTTAATATCCAGAATATATAAAGAACGCCTATAACTCAACAACAACGACAAAAATCCAATTAAAAACTGAACGAAGTACTTGAATAGACATTTCTCCAAAGAAGATATACAAATGGCCAACACGTATATGAAAAGATGCTCAGCATCTCTAATTATGAAGGAAATGCAAATTCAAATCATGGTGAAATATAGCCTCATACCCATTGTGATGACCACTATAAAAAAAAACCAGAAAATAAAAAGTGTGGGGGAGAGTGTGGAGAAATTGAAACCTTTGTGCACTGTTGGTAGAAATGTAAAGTGGTATAGACACTATGGAAAACATACAAAATAGAGGAAGATGGGCACAGATGTTAGCTCAGAGCCAATCTTCCTCACCAAAAAATTAATTAATTAATTAATTAATTAATTAAAAATTGGCTACTATGGTAAATTTTGTGTTATGTGTTTTTGAGCACAATGAAAAACAATTTTAATAACAAATTCAGGAATGCAAGAAATAGCGTGTTTCTCCTTTTAAAATTTCGTTTAACTGTCCTCAGCTGGAGACCCCAGTCCACAGAGCAGAAATTCATCATCGCCTCATCCCCTGGCCTGCACAGGTGTCAGGGTCTGGCCCCGCGCAGAGGGCCCTCCCCATCCTGGCAAATCTCTTCTCTCTCTTTTTCTCAAAGGCCCTCCGTCCTCTCCATCCAGGACCCATCCTTAACAAACTCACCGCTCCCCCGGGGCTGCTGCCGCTTTTCTGCCCTCTCCTGGTCCCTGGGCCAGGGGCGCACAGCTGGGCCTCACAAGAAGGAAAAAGGGAAACACACATCACACGAAGTTTTCAGTAAACATCCTGCCTTGGACATGAGTCATGGCCAGTCTCTGCCTCTCCTCTGTGGTCGTCCTTGGGATTTTGAGGGGTTTTGAGATTGACTTTCACAGGAAAGAGCAGTGCCTTGCAATAGTCACAGCCTGGGGCACAACTTCACTTCGCAGACCTTTTCCTCTGGCACCTGAGAAAAGGGAAAGGAGAATCGGGGACAGTTCAACTAAGAAGGTGTGGAACCTGGGGGGGCGGGGAGGGGGGCAGGGCGGAAGACGGAGGGGCATCAGGGATGTTTGCAGGGAGCTCCAGGAGAGGCCCCGGGACGTGAGGGTGGGACCAGGGAGTGCTGGCTGGCTCTGGCCCTCCCCTCCGGGGGGTGGGTGATGTGAGCTGTGCGCTGGGCCCAGGCCCCCTCCTCCAGCATCACAGTCACGCGGTCTTGGGGACTGACATAGGCAGAGGCAGGAGGTCTGCATCGTAAATTCAGAAAGGCTCCAAACCTGTGCACAGAGGACTAGACCCTGAAAGAGCGTGCGTTGGCATGCTCGCCGGCTGCAGTAAACCGTGCATGGGACACCCGGAAGGGCTCCCTCGAGTGCGGACGGGAGGGGCTGGAGGCCCAGCAAGGAAGGAAGGCGGTAGATGGACAGGATGTGCCTTTGAAATGCCCTCAGAGTGTCTTCGTGTGGTGTGTTCTCTCCGTTGTTTTAGTTCAGTGACTATTAAAAAGCTTTTGTCAGGGCTTTCATAAGATAACTCCCGCCCTCAGCCTTATTTTTCTCATAAATCTGAAGCTTCTCAGCTGCAAACTCTTCTGCCTCAAGAGTTTCCAGGTAGTGAATCTTTTTGATTGGGGAAGCACTCATGAATGAAGAAGTGAGCAGATAATGGAGTAACTGAATGAGTGAGTGAGGGGAGAATGCAGAGGAGCAGGGGCGAGGGAGGGCAGGAGATGGGGTTTCTCCCCATGCCTCTCCCCTCCTCTAGCCAGCGGGGTGGTGAGCAGGCTGCCCCCAGGATGCTGTGCTGGGTGGGGAGCCGACAGCAGGCAGGCTGCGCCCAAGCCCACTGGCTCCCCTTCTCAACGAGCCTATCCTTGTTTCCTGTCTAGGCCCCCCTGGACGGCGTGGCAAGCCTGGAAGAAGAGGCGATCCTGGTGAGTCCCAGGTTTTCTCAGTTCCTAAACCTAAGCCTGGAAGTCTGCCCTTGACCTGGGGCCTGGCTGGGGGTGCCAGTCCCTGTACCACCCCATAACGCAGGACCCTCCTCCCCAGGCCAGTCTTCCTCTCCCTTCCAATTCCAACCGCTGTCCCTGGGTCCACAGTGCCCTTCTTGGCCTCCTGACGTCCACAATTCCAGTGGCAGTCGCCTCTCTGCCCTTGGCCACCCCCCCGAACCTCACTGTCAGCCTGGAAGGTCACTGCCTAGTCTCCCACCTGAAACAGCCTCCTCTCTTTCTGGGAATTGATGGTGATTCCCCCGCCCACAGTCTCTACCATGGGTCCCTCAACACAACGTGACACTTCTCTGGTGTCCCCAGAGTTGGGCTGTCCTTCCCTTGGCAGAGCTACCAGAGACTGTTCGCTCCCTCCCGTATGGCTGCAGACTCACCTGGAGTTGGCGCCACTCTCCCTCCTGCCATCTTCGTTACACCCAAATGTGCTCCGTCTCTACATCCCCTGCCCCGACTCTCCGGGAAGCTTCCCTAAGAGGCGTCCACACACCTGCCCCGACCCCAGCTCCTCCACCTTGCCTCCCCTTCAACCCACCCCCTCCAGTCTCTTTTTGCTGTCACTCCACTGACATCATCTTGGCCAAAGTTACGGCTGGCCTCCTCATGGCCAGGCCAGCAGACACTTTCTGTCTTTATCTTCCTTGACCCGCACTGTTGGCCACTCCCCTCGGTATTCCCATCTCAGCTCTGGCCTGCGTTTCCTCCCACATCTCTGACCCCTTCTTCTTTGCCTTTTCTGTAGGACCCCAGTTGCCTCTTAAATGAATCTGCCCTTGACCCTTCTCTCCTTTCTCCCACCCTTGTGGCTTCAGCTCCCCCGTGATTCTGACAACGCCCCCCTCCCTGCCTCCAGCCAGGTGGCCTCCTCTGGGCTCAGAGGTTGGACATTGCACTACTGAACCCAGCACCTCCCCCAACCTGCTCTCCTCCAGCTCCCCATCGCAGGGAGGTCGCCTCTGGCCACCCGCTCCCCCGTGCAGACACCTGGGCATCATCCTCCATCCCTCCCTTCACCGTGCCCACGCCAAGTCCCAGTGAGTCTCCTCCTCGTTGTGTCTTGGACCATGCCCCCTTCTCTGTCCTCACCACTCCTCCCACCATGTCCCCCACCTCCAGCCTCGCCATGGGTGTCCAGGGCCCTCCCACTCTAACCCTGCACTCTTACGTCCTCCCCTGCACAGATGTCTTCTTCTCTACCTGGACTCTTACCCCAAGTTCATTACTCTTTGTCCTGTCAGTCTAGCTCAAGCATCTCCTCCAAAAAGCCTGCTCTACCTCCCTGTCTGGGGCTATCACACAGAGCAGGCCCCGGGAACGTAATGCACAGAACAGTGAATGAATGAATGAATGAATGAATGCACGCATGCTCAGCCCCTAAGCAACTCCACAAGGAGGGCATGGTGGTCATGCCAGAGGGGCCCACCATCAGGACCTCAGGCCAGTTGGGCCCAGGGAGAGCAGGGCTGGTTCTCTCTCAACCTCAGACTCCTCCCTGGCTCTAGGCATGGGCTTCTCGCCCCTGTTGTGCTGCATGCTTGCCTCCTCTGGTTCGTCATGAAGAGGCCCTCCAGATAAACACCCTCGAGTTCAGTGGTAGGAAGCGCCCTTCATGGTTCTCAGTTGGCTTTGACTTCTAGGAGCTGAAGGCTGTTTTGTGTTTGATTGCCATGGATTTTGTGCGTAATCATCAGCACCCGACCCCACACCACCAGCCCGCCAAATGCACATGTCACCACTCAGTTCTCCTTTCTGTCCTCATAAAAGCTTTTACTGCCCTTTATTGTAAGCTCCCGACATCCTTTTTAGAAGGAGATAAGAACTAGATAGTGACTTTTTTTTAGGACAAAGTATAATATTATTCAACTTACTCAAAAACCCATTCGAATTATGACTCCAGTTTACAAGAATCTAAAAGTCAAAGAAAGACAAGGACTTACAGGACCCCTGACACTGCCCTGGGTCTTTTCAGGTCCTTCATCTCATGGGATCCTCACAGAGCCCTGCAAAGATATGAATATGTAATTATCTCCATTTTGCAGATAAGGAAACTGAGGCTGCAAGGGAAGAAGGGCCTTATCTAAGGTCAGCTGCCAGCACAGGGTGAGCAGCACCTCCTCCCTTCGCTGGCCTTTCCCAGCCATGTCCTGATTCTCTGCCTGTCAGAGAACTGTGAGCGGCACAGAGCAGATGTCCCTCTCTGATTAGCTTTGGCCAGGCCTCGTGTTTATTTCAAGATAGTTTCACAGCCATGGACATCCTGGCTCTGACGCCTTCCCTTGTACAAACCAGAGCTTCTCCTGTGCCCCAGGGAGAAAGCCTCTTTTTGCCAGTGGGACAGTGTCTGGCTGAGACGCCTTCCTGCTGCAGAGCTGACCCGCCCGCCTTGGAGAGAGGTCCTCTCTCACTCCCAGTGGGAGCCTTTGCCTGGAAGACGCCTCCGTGGCCCTGCAGTTTTTATGCATCTCCACTGTAATGGAATGGATTTCTCACCTCCCCCGGCCCACTTCTCAGCTAGGGAAGCCCAGCACTGCCCTTGGACTCTGGTGTCCTTTCTGGGAAACTTAGGCAGGATCCTTTCCCCTTCTAGAACCTCCTTTCCCCGAGGGTGTTCGTCACTCTCCTCACCTCCCCCAGCCTCCCTCTGTGCCCACGCTTCCCGCGCCTGGCTGTGGCGGTCTCCTCTGCAGACTTGTCCTTCTCCACCAGAGCATTGTCCTCTCAGGGCAGGGGCTGGGCCCCAGGCCCTCAGGAGACAGTCAATCACTGCTTGCTGACAGGAAGAGGGGAGGAAAGGGAGGAGGGAGAGAGAGAGAGACTGGTGGGCAAATGCAGGGTGAGGCTTAGGAGGTGGGAAGAGACAAGGATGAGGTGCTCACATGCTGCGTGGCTGATGCCTGTGCCAAACCTGCAGAGACAGACAGAGGCGCCCACCAGCCCTCCACAGCTGCAGCCCTAGACCAGCAGCCTCTGTGCTAAGTGTTCTATCCACCCTGGCTCCAAGACACCCTTTCTGAAAATCCAGTGGAAGAAGCACTTCTGGAATGGTGGAGTAAGGACCTCTGAAAATCCACTCCTCCATAAAAGCAGCAAGAAGACTAGGAAAAATCTACCTTTTCAGGACCACGGAGATTAATGAAAGACTTGCAACAACCCAAGAAACGTTTATTCAAGAAAAACATATGAATCTTGCTAAAAAACAGTGAGATCTGTAGTATTTTAACCTGCCCATCTCCCGAGCCCCATAGTACCCTTAAAAACCATCAGCCTTGCAATCACAGTACCTGTGAAAAGTAGCAGCCACTGGAGGATTGAAGCTCCCAAGTGCTCATTCTCAGAGAATTGCCACTGTTTGACCGTCAGGCAGCTCCCTGGAAAAGAGCGTGCACGTGACTTGTCTTTATTTGACCTGACGCAGAGCCCGCTCACTCTCATCTCCAGAGAGCTTGCTAAAAACGCCCGGCAACAATGGTTTAACATTGCAACTGCCTGTGGTGGTGATACCAGTGGGAGCAAGCAAAAACTTAAATGAAAATCTAAGGGATGAGCTGTCCAAGGGGGCTTTGAAAAGCTCCAGCATGTTCCCGGGGATCTAGAAGGCACATGGATGTGCAGGGCTCTGTGCGTGTCCAGGAAAGGCTTCAGTCTCTCACCTCTGGCTGGTCTGCTCAAGCAGGGCAACAAAGGCGACAGCAGAGATGCAGCCTGGCCGAGCACTGAAGCTGTGCTCCAACATACACAGGGGCCCTCAGCACAGCGCAGGAGGCTCTTTGATCAAGGGGTTAAAGGAGACTCTGCCTAGGCTGACCATTAAGCGAACCCAGCAGAGAATTCAGTAGCTGCACATGACAAAGAAGACACGCTTTAGAGAATTAGTCCAGGAAAGCCTCTAAACAAACGAAGAGCAGCAGTAACAAAAACAACAACAAATCCTGAAAACGAGGAGCAAAATCTAATTTCCATAGTGACCACATGAAATTACTTTAAATGCCCAGTCTTTAACAAAAAATTGTGAGATACACAAAGATGTAAGAAAGTATGGCAATAAAAAAGGGGAAAAAGCAGTCGATAGAAACTGCCCGGGTAGACTTACTAGGCAAAGATTTTATATTTGCTGTTTTGAGTATGTTCAAAGAACTAAAGGAAGCCGAAGCTAAAGAATTAAAGGGAAGCACAAGAATTATATGTCACCAAATGGAGAATATCAGTAGAGAGATAGAAATATTTAAAAAGAACCAAATAGAAATTCTGGAGCTATAAAGGATAACAACTGAAGTGAAAAATTCACTAAAGGGGCTCACCAGTAGATTTGGGCTGGCAGAAGAAAGAATTAGCAAACTTGAAGATAGGTCAATTGCGATTATCCAGTCTAAGGAAGAAAGAAAAGAGAATGAAGGAAAATGAACAGAGTCTCAGAGACCTGGGGAGCACTATCAAGTGTGCCAACATACACACAATGTGGCCCAGGAGGGCAGAAGGAAGAGAAGGAGAAATGTACAAAGAAATAGTGGCCAAAACCTTCCCAAATTTAAAGAAAAATTTTAATCTACACATCCAAGAAGCTCACCAATCTCCAAAAAGGACAAAGTCAAAGAGACTGACACCTAAGCATATCATAGCCACATTGCCAAAAGTGAAAAATGAAAAGAGGCTCTTGAAAGCAGCAAGAGAATAATGATCATCATAGAAAAGGGATCCTCAGTAAGATTGACAGCTTATTTCTCATCCGAAACCATGAAAACCAAAAGGCAGTGGGATGATATATCCAAAGTGATGAAGGGAAGAAAACTGTCAACAAGGAAATCTATAGCTAGCAAAATTGTCCTTGAAAAATGAAGGGAAAATTAAGACATCCCCAGATAAACAAAAATGGAGAGAATTCATCACTGTAAGACCTGACCTACAAGAAATACTAAAGGGATTCCTTCAGTCTGAAATGAAAGGACATTAGACAGTAATTTAAGTGCACAGAGAAATAAAGAGCTTCAGTGAAGGTGACTACAGAGGTAAATATGAAAGATAGTATCAATGTATTTTTATTTGTAACTCTTCTCTCTACTATGATTGAAAAGACAATTGCCTAACGCAGTAATGAGAAAACTGTGTTGATGAGTTTATAATGGATAAAGCAGTGACTTTATGACAATAAATAGTACAAAGAAGGAGATTAAAAAAACAGCTAGGGGCCAGCCCCATGGCCGAGTGGTTAAGTTTGTGAGCTCCGCTTCAGCAGCCCAGGGTTTCGCTGGTTCGGATCCTGGGCACGGACGTGGCACCACTTATAAGGCCACGCTGAGGCAGCATCCCACATAGCAGAGCCAGAAGGACCTACAGCTAGAATACACAAGTATATACTGGGGGGCTTTGGGGAGAAGAAGAAGAAAGAACAAAAGAAAAAAGAAGAAGAAGATTGGCAACAGATGTTAGCTCAGGTGCCAATCTTAAAAAAAGACAAAAACCCAGAGCTATATTGGAGCAAAGTACTTGTGTACAATTTAAAGTAAATTCTTTTAAATCCAAACAAGATTATTTTAAATTAAGATGTTAATTATAATCCCCAGGGGAACCCCTAAGAAAATAACTCCAAAAAATAGAGTAAAAGAAACAAAGGAACTAAAATGGTACACTAGAAAATATCTATTTAATAGAAAACAAGGAGTAGTGGAGTAAGAGAGGAACAAAAAAGACATGAGACATCTAGAAATTAAATAGCAAATTGACACACTTAAATCCTACCTTATGAGCAATTACACTAAATATAAGTGGATTAAACACTCCAATCAAATACAGATTGACAGAATTGATAGAAAGAAAGAAATAACATGATCCAAAAGACACTCAACATTATTAATCATTAGAGAAGTGAAAAGCAAAACCACAGTGAAATATCACCCCACACCTGTTAAGATGGCTACTGTTGAAAAAAATCAGAAAATAACAACTATTGGAAGGGATGTGGAGAAGTTGGAACCCTTATAAACTGTTAGTGGAAATGTAAAACAATGCAGCCACACTGGAAAATCGTATGGTGGTTCCTCAAACAGTTAAAAATAGAATTACCATATGATCCAGCAATACCACTTCTGGGTACATATCCAAAAGAATTGAAATTAGGGTCTCAAACAAAAATTTTATACCAGCGCTATTCACAATAGCCAAAAGGTAGAAGCAACCCAAATGTCCATCAATGGATGAATTCAATGGATGAAAACAAAATGTGGTATTTACATACAATGAAATATTATTCAGCCTTAAAAAGGAAGGAAATTCTGACACGTGCTACAACATGGATTGACCTTGAGGACATTAGGCTAAGTGAAATAAGCCAGCCAGAGAAAGACAAATACTGTATGATTTCACTTATTGAGGTAGCTAGAATACTGAAACTCATAGAAACAGGAAGTAGAATGGTGGTTGCTAGGACCTGGGGGAAGGAGGAATGAGGGCTTATTATTTAAGGGGTACAGAGTTTCATTTTTTCAAAATGGAAAAGTTCTGGAGATTAAATGCATAACAATGTGAATATACTTAACACTGCTAAACTGTACACTTAAAATGTTTAAGATCATAAGTTTTATGTTATGTGTGTATTGACACAATTTTAAATTTTTTTATTTTTTTTTGAGGAAGTTTAGCCGTGAGCTAACTACTGCCAATCCTCCTCTTTTTGCTGAGGAAGCCTGGCCCTGAGCTAACATCGTGCCCATCTTCCTCTACTTTATATGTGGGACGCCTACCACAGCATGGCGTGCCAAGCGGGGCCATGTCCACACCCAGGATCCGAACCAGCAAACCCCGGGCCGCCGAGAATCCGAATGTGCGAACTTAACCACTGCACCACCGGGCCAGGCCCCACAATTTTAAATTTTTTAATTATATTTTTTAAAAAATATGATCCAGGCCAGCCTGGTGGCGTAGTGGTTGGGTTCATGCGCTCCACTTCAGAGGCCTGGGGTTTAGGAGTTCACATCCCAGGCACGGACCTAGCACTGCTCATCAAGCAACACTGTGGCAGCATCCCACATAGAATAGAGGAGGATTGGCACAGATGTTAGCTCAGCAACAATCTTCCTCAAGCGAAAAAGAAAGCATGATCCAACTATACGCTATCTATAAGAGACAAACTTTAGACTCGAAAATACAGTGGGTTGAAAATAAAATGCTGGGAAAAGATATATCATGCAAACAATAACTAAAAGAGAGCTAAAATGGCTATACTAATAGCAGACAAAATAGACTTTAAGACAAAAATTGTTACTAGAGACAAAGAAGGACACTTTGTAACAATGAAAGAATACGTAACAATTATAAAGTTAAATGCACCTAACAACAGAGCCCCAAAATACGTGAAGCAAAAACTGATAATTAAAGGGAGAAATAGACGCTGAACAATAATTTTTGGAGACCTCAATACCCCACTTTTGATAATGGATAGGACAAATAGGCAAAAAACAGCAAAGAAATAGAAGAAACAACAAAAGAAGACCTGAACAACACTATAAATCAACTCGACTTCGCAGACAGCTATGGAATATTCCAGTAAACAACAGCAGAATACACATGCTTTTCAAGTGAATATGGAACATTCTTCAGTGTGGATGACGTTTTAACTGTAAAACAAGCCTCAATAAATTTAAAAGGATTGAAATTATATAAAATATGTCATTCGATCACAAAGAACTCAAATTAGAAATCAGTAAGAAAAGGAAATTTGAGAAATTTACGAATACAGAGAAATTAAACTTTACACTTCTAAATAACCAATGACTCAAAGAATAAGTCACAAGGGAAATCAAAAAAACTTGGATATGAATGAAAGTGAAAACACAACATACCAAAAGTGATGGAATGTAGATAAGGTAGTGCCTAGAGGGAAATTTACAGCTGTAAATACCTATGTTAAAAGAGAGACATGGGTCCGCCCAGTGGCATGGTGGTTAAGTTCGCACACTCCACTTTGGCAGCCTGGGGTTTGCCAGTTTGGATCCTGGGCACAGACATGGCACCGCTCATCAAGCCATGCTGAGGCAGCATCCCACAGAGAAGAACTAGAAGGACCTACAACCAGAATGTACAACTATGTACTAGGGGTTTGGGGAGAAGAAGAAGAAAAAGATTGGCAGAGCAGCAGCGATGGTCACTCCCAACATGTCACAGGAGCAGACTTTGCCTCAAAGAATAGGCACTTGCTCCAGACCTCTTCAGCTGGAAGGCCGGGATTCTGAGGCCTGGACACCCCCGGACAGTATTGGCCTAGTTAAGTCCAGGGCCTGAGGCCTGGGCTAAGTGCTGGGCGCACTAACTCATTATTGGCTTTGGATTTGCCAACCTCCAAGCCTTGTTCCATCTACCTGCGAACTCAGTTTAAAAGCCCTTGGCCCACGCTGCCTCCCTGGGCAAAACCCCGGAGAAGCATGGCAGGAGATCGCTATCCTCGTGGTGGGATGGGTTTCCAAGGGTCAGGAGCCAGGGCCTCATACCCTGAGCTGCCTGAGTGGAGAGGCAGAGAGCTGGGTCAGAGCCAGGGTGTGTTGGGAAGAGCAGGGTGCAGGCAGAGTTGCAGTCAGGAGTCCAGGCGCAACACGGAGGAGCAGGTGTGGGTGTGAGACGGACAGTGACCCTAGCAGCCTCAGGCACCAAGGCCTGGTGTATGGGTGGGGCACCTCCCAGTGGGAAATACCCTCCCAGTTTGCTTTTCCAGTTTCCTTTTGGGAAACACTCAGGAAGTGATCTCAGGGTGGGCATTGTGGGCCCCCAGACCGTCCACCCACTCCTGCTGACCTGTCAACAGGCAGCTCATGTGCCCTCCTAACCTTAAGGTGTGAGGAGCGTGGCTCCCAGTTTGGGAAACCCTGTGGGGCCACACTAGTTCAGTTAAAGAGGCCTCAGACTCTGTGACCCTCTGCTCCCTGACATCCATTTTATTTATTTCCCAAGTCATCTGGCTCTTATCTAATTGCTCCCACATTCCTGGCGGCAAAGTCAGCAGATCCAGCCAATGTCTGGAGCACATGTTTGAAATCTGTGTGCAGAATGGGGCTGGGCCGTGGGGGAGCCACCACGTGGTCGGCTGGGGGCTCTGCAGCCCACCTCACTTTCTAAGCAGGGACCCCTGGACGGCCTCAGCCAAGCCCTGCGACCCATCCATCTCCAGCTCGCTGCAGGACGCAGATTCTCTCTCCAGAGGCTGTGGCAGCCACAGCACAAACCCCGCACACCGAAGCTGGGTGCTGAGGGCTCAGAAGAGGTGACAGCCTGCCGGGCGGCTCGGCGCTCCTGCCCTTCTGGCCCCTCAGCCATTCGGCGCGTGTTTGCTCAGTGCCCGGCCCGCCAGGCCCGCAGAACAGCAGCAGGGAGATGGCGGGAGGCCAGGCAGATGGGGCCCCAGCTCTCAGGGGGCTGCCTTGCTAAAGGGGCTGACAGACAATAAACACTGCACAAATAAATGGATTTAGTAATTAGATCATGGAGCTGTGATAGAAACCAAGGGGGGCCAAGAGGGAGGCGATGTCTTCAGATTTCACGGTGGTGGAAGGCGTTTCCAAGGTGGCGGCGATGAAGCCACGGCTGGCCGACACAGGGACACAGCAGATGTGAACGTGCTGAGGCCAAAGAGAGCTGGCCCCTTGGAGAATCGAGAGACACAAGTGGAGCGGTGTGGTGGCTGAGGAGGACGGGGACTGACCGCACAGGCAAGCTGTGCAGGGAGCTTCTGCACTCTTCCCCGTGTACCCGGAAGCCCTGGGAAGGGGTGGGCATTTTGAAGCCTCTCTGGCTGGTGGGTTGGGGTGCCCAGAAGAAGGAGCTGGGTTGGAGGCTGAGATGTGGTGCTGATGTGAGTGATGGTGGCCTGGTGACATGGTGCCAGCTGGGCCCGAGCGAGGTGGGGTCTTTCAGATGGGCTAGATGTGGCTGTCCCACCAGCAACAGGATCATGCTCCGGAAGGCTGCCATTCCCACTCTGGCCAGCCTCCTGCAGACGGGGTGGGTGCTGGGGGCTTGGGGTCCCACAGCCCTGCTTCCAGCCCACACTGCTGCTCACTAGCTGGGTGATCTCAGACACGCCATGCCCCCTCCCAGGACCTTGGGGGGAGCTCAGGAGATGTCAGAGCTCTTTCTGCCAAAATGGTCTTTCTCCGCCCCTTTATTAGGCTCCAGGTCAGACTGCCTGGGTTCTGCCCAGACCAGAAGAGGACGGGACCCGGGCAGGTAGCCTTTCTGAGCCTGCTTCCTCATCTGTAAAATGCACCTGGCGAGGTTGCAGCGGGGGTTGGTGAGATCGTTGGGAAAGCTAGGAGGCCGAGGTCCCAGTGCAGCCCTGGCAGCTCCTCCCTCATCTCCACGCGCTGGCCTCACGCCAGGCCCCAGGCTCTCGGAATGATAATCCCCAGCAGAGCTTCCTTCGGGGGAGCTTGGAGGTGAGAGTGAGGAAAGGCAGAAAAGGCTGCAGGACCAGACAAAACGCAGAGCTTACTGCAGCCATTTCTAAGTTAAAATTTATCGCCTTTTCCAACTTGAACAGCTACACACGTGTATCCAAGGACATCAAAGAGTCCGTGGGGAAAAGTCAGCTTCCCCCTGCCACTCCCGTCCTCCTGCCACCTGTTCCCTCACTTGGAGGCGACTCTGATGACCACCTTCCTGTATCCACACCCAGAGATGTTCCATGTTTACACAGATTTTTTTTAGCACAAATGGCTGCATAATAGCATACTGTTGCACACCTTTTTTTAAAAGTGTAGCAATATGCCTTGGAGATTGTTTCATATCAGAACATACAGAACTGCTTCAGTCTTTTTCACAGCTGCATAGTATTCTATTCAGATGAGTATGCCATCTTTTCTTTAAGCAGCTCCTTTTGTGCTGTTTCTCGTTTTTGCTATCTGAACCAGTTCCACAACGAGTATTCTTGTACACCTTTTACATATGTGTAAACACGCCTGCAGAATAAACTTCTAGGAGCATCACTGTTGAGGCCATTGGCACATGCACTTTAAATCTTAATTAGTATTGCCAAATCACTCTCTGGAGAGGATGTACCACTTTATCCTGGGGACTGTCCTCATTTCCCTCACACAGTGAGTCATCAGATGTTTTCCTTTTTCTTCTAATCTGATACAATTATAGTTTTAACCTCCATTTCTTTTATTATGAATGAGGATTTGCTTTTGTTTCTTACACTTAAGGTCTATTTGTATGTTCTTTTCTGTGAACTCACTATTCATATCTTGTGACCATTTTTCTATTAGGTTGTTGATGGTTTATTTTGTTTTGTTTTGGGTTTTTGCTGAGGAAGATTTACCCTGAGCTAACATCTGTGCCAGTCTTCTATTTTGTTTGTGGCACGCCACCACAGCATGGCTGACAATTGGTGTAGGTCCGTGCCCAGGATCCAAACCTGCAAACCTGGGCTACTGAAGCAGAGTGTGCCGAACTTAACCAGTAGGCCACTGGGCCGGCTCTGTTGATGTTTTGAGTTGGTCTGTAGGAGTATTTTGACGTCCAGGTGTCTAGCTTTTGTGCCGTGAGTTGGAAATATTCTTCCCACTCTGGATCTTGACTTTTCTTACAGTGCTTTCTGCCTCGCGGACTTTTTTGTTTTTAAATGGTTGGATCAGAGTCTTATTTTATTGCTTCTGGATTAGAACTAGAGCTGGAAAAGCCTGCCCCGCTCCATGATTGGAAAGGAATCTTCCCATATTCTCCTCTAGGATTTTTATGATATATTTTTTTAACATGTAAATCTTTGATCCTTTTGGAATTTATCCTGGTTCATGCTAGAGCGTGGCTCCAAGTTGATTTTGTCCCGATAACCACAAGCCTGCCCACCACCCTCTGTTAGTGGCAGCTCTCTTCCCACGAGTTTGAGGGGCTTGGGTGGAGGGCGGGGCAGATCACAGCCTGGAAGGGACTTCGGATTTGGGGCTTTGTCCTGAGAACACTGGGAAAGTGAGGAGTGGGGCAGGAGTGCCTTGATCAGACTTGCATCTTGAAAATGACACTCTAGCCCCAGAGTGGACTGGAGTGGCAATGAGTCAGTGTATTTGAGGCTGTCTCTGATCTCAAGTGCATCCCCTCATTCCTGGTGGGTTTCAGCTCCTGGGTCTCCAGCCAGGACATCTGTGCACTGGGTGTCCCCTCTGCCTGGTGCACATTTTCCTGGGAATCTGATGTACCCCACGTGCCCAGAACAGCATCTGGCAGAGCGTAGGAGCTCAGTGACTGTCTGAGGAATGAGTGACAAGGGAGATCCATGAGGACGCTGTTGCAAGTCAGGAGATGGTGGGAACGTGGATTAGGGTGTGGTATTGGACACAGGCCTAAGTGAACAGATTCCAGAGGAACAAACAGTGGACGTGCCGATAGACTGGGGAGGGGGAGCGTGTGGAGGGCTGGGGAGGACTCATCATTTTCTGGTTCACCAACCAGGTAGAAAGGGATGTCATCCACGGTGACGAGGAACTGGAGAGGAGCATGTGTGTGGGCAGAAGATCCTGAGCATGGCTGTGCACGTTTGCTTGAGGAATCCTGGGATTATTCAAGGGGAAATGTCAAGTAGGCAGCTCAAAAAGGGAGCCAGGGCTTCCGAGGCGCGGTCACAGCTGCAGATACACATTTGGGACACCTCTGCCTCCTGTAGTCATGAGCCTGGGTGAGATGCTCAGGGGAGATGGAGAGAGGACACCCCTGAGCAGAGCCCTGAAGAGAGCAAAGCCTAGATGTGCGCCCTGAGGAGCCTCACGTGCGAGGCGGGGAGAGGAGCCCCAGTGAGCTGAACAGCAGGGCGGTGGGAGGAAGCTAAGGAAGACAGTACTCAAGAGGAGGGCGCAGCTGCAGTGTGGACGGAGAGTCGGAGCAGGAGGTGAATATTGCTGGGCTTTGTGAGTGGACTCTGCTCACTGGAGATGTGGTGAGAGCCGCTGCAATGGAGCAACAGGGATGGGATCCA
Organism: Equus asinus; assembly: GCF_041296235.1. Taxonomy (NCBI): domain Eukaryota; kingdom Metazoa; phylum Chordata; class Mammalia; order Perissodactyla; family Equidae; genus Equus; species Equus asinus. Next base: position 6,772,352 of record NC_091798.1, read on the forward strand.
ATCTGAGGGTCACCAGACAGTGGAAGATGGGAAAGAGAGGCAGCGAGGGGAGGTGTCCCGTCTATCAGTGTAGGTGAAGGGAGAGAGGACGGCTAGGGCAGGAATGGGGGGGTGAGGAGAGAGGACGGCTCTGGGGGGAGTAGAGGGGCTGAGGGAGAGAGGACGGCCGGGGGGAGTAGAGGGGGTGAGGGAGAGAGGACGGCCGGGGGGAGTAGAGGGGGTGAGGGAGAGAGGACAGCCGGGGGGAGTAGAGGGGGTGAGGGAGAGAGGACGGCTGGGGGGAGTAGAGGGGCTGAGGGAGAGAGGACGGCTAGGGTGAGAGTAGAGTGGGTGAGGGAGAGAGCACGGCTAGTGGGGGGAGTAGAGGGGCTGTGGGGCAAAGGTTGGTGTTTTAGTCCGAGGTGCTGGAGCCCCTGTCAGAGCTGTCGGGAGGGATCTTCCTGAGAGGCTGGGCCTCACTGACCAGTGGAGTAGGAGTGGTGGGTGCGGCAGGTGCAGGGAGGGTGGCAGCAGGTCAGCTCCTCTGAGTTCCCCTGAGGGGCACTGAGAGGCCGGGCCCAGGTGCAGGTGCACACAGGGGTGTGTGGGTGGCATCAGAAAGGTGACGGCCAGTCTGTCCAGCGGCTTTTCTTTTCTTTGTAAAACAGGGGGCAAGGTCATTGGCAGAAAGTGCGGAGTCAGCATGCGGATGTCGAGTGGCCAATGCTCTGGCCCACCCCTTGTGTAGTCTTAGGGGACACATAGTTCCCATGGTAGCATCTTGAGTATTAGCAGCATCATACATCAGTTTTTCAAGCCTGAAATCTGTCTCATCTCTCTCCTTCCTGTAAGCCCCATGCACTCCCTACCCCTCCCCCACCCCAAGCCATTAAATTGATGAGCAAGTCCTGTGTGTCCTGTCTGTCCTCGCCATCAGGTCTCCTGACCCTCACTTCTCTCCATCTCCACTGCCAGCACCCAAGTCTGGGCCGCTGTCCCCTACACGGGGACAGCTGCAACAAGTCCCTGCACCCGTTCCTGCTCCTTCGCATTTCTCCTCCGTGCAGAACCCTTCAGTGCCGACCCCCCACTGCCCTGTGAGTGAAGCCGCCCTGGGCCAGGACATGGAAACAGGCCCTGTGCTCTGGCTGCCCTGCCTTCTCCCCGGGCCCCTCCTACTGCAGCCCGCTGGGCTTCCCAGAGCCCCTCAAAAGCCCGGTGGTCTTGGCGTGTTCTGAGCATTCCCCTCTCTGCCGTGCTCCTGCCTCCCCCTTCCTGGCAGATAATCATCCCTCACCCTCTGGACTCAGCCTAGCCTCCCGGCCTGGGTCAGCCCAGCCTGGCTCGGCTCCCTCATTATGTGCTGGGAGCTTCCAGTGCTTCTCCCTGTGTGATTGTTTTCTTCAGTTTCTATCCATCCGAGGGAAATTCTGAGTCAGAGACCTTGCGTCTTGCGTTCACCACTGGGTCCCGTTACTGGCCCCCAGAGGCACCCGGCTCATAGGTGGCAATCCACAAATATGTGTTGGCCGACTGACTGCTGAGTGCCACCTCCCTGTGTTGGCCTCGCTCTCCAGACTGAGGTCCAGGCTCTGCTGGAGCAGAGGAGTTACTGGGTTGACAGCAGCATGGAAAGTGCATAGGGTTGGAGAGTTGGGCGACCTCCTTCCGGGATGAGCTCCACCTTAACCAATTATGTGGCCTTAGACAAGTCACTTCTTTCCCTCTGAGCCTCTGTTGTCCTCTGTCAATGGGTATGTCATCATACCTCTCACAGAGACTGCTGAGAAGGCCAGATGTAGTCATGGATATGCACTGTGTTTTGCAAACCGCAAGGTGAGGACACTGGCGGGTTCTCCCTGAGTCTTCAGCTGCCGTGGGTCGAGTCTCAGCGTGCTGCACCAGCCTTTCCTGCAGCTGCCACCTATGCTTGCAGACTCGGCCCCTTCGGCTTCCCCGTGCACACCCAGGCTGGGTTCCCCTAACCCCAGGGCTGGGCCACGGGCACCCCCGCACGTCTGCTCAGCCACACACATCTAGGTGCCCTTAGGAGTGTCCTTCCCTCTGTCCCAGTTGTTTTCTCCCTCAAGTCTCTCCCCTTCAATAGAAATGAACCCATCCCCAGTGGGCACCCAGATTTGTTCTTCAAGGAGGAACAGGTGCATTCCTACCCAGGGTGACAAAACCCAACACAGGGAGCCCCAAGCGGGAACCAGCAGCAGCCTTGTGAAATGAATGTGTGGACCAATGCATGCGGGATGGTCATTTCCATTCCCAGGCCCACCACGGCTGCTCAACGACAAAGGTGCTCCCTCTCCCCCCGACACTTGGCTCTGGGGCATCAAAGTCTTGCGACGATGGGTGGGCAGCAGCTGTGCGAGGGAGGGGCCGGCCTGGGCAAGGGCCCCTCTCTCACTTTGCTACTGACGAGGCTTCTCTGCTTGTGTTTTGCAGGTCCTCCTGTAAGTGTCCTGGATTATGCTCTCTGCTCCTGAAAGATAAGACCTTTTGTTCTCTCTCTGTTGCACTTCCATGAAAATAATGTTTGGTTGAAGAGGTGTGTCCTGTAAAAAAGAAATCCCTGTCCCGGACAGGGACCATACTTTTTTCAATTTGTAGATGAATGCAAGCACAGAACTCCATGGCTTGACTTGCCCTGGGAAGCATTTTATGACCATTTGCCTTCCGAGAGAGCTGCCACGAGCCTGGCCGCTCCTCACCAAATCTCTGGCCCAGAACTGCAAGCAGCGTGCCCGGATTTCCCAAGTGCCCTGCAACAAGGGATCTGTTCAGATGCTTTTGTCTCATGTGCTTGGGCAGAAAGGGCAGTTACGCCAGGAATAAGTTGGGCTTGATCACTAGATCCCGGGGTCCGTTGTCCTCCTTTGCCAAAATATGTGTCCCTCTCTGTGTTGGGCAGCTGAGACCTCCCCAGCACAGCTGGCCAGTGAGGACACTGAGTTTGAGAAGGGGGAAGGGCGGGGCTGGCAGCCCCAGGCAGCACTGAACGCAGGGGATCATCAGTGGGCCCGGAAATCCCTTTCCTTCTCCAAGACATGTGACGAGTCTGCCTTTGATTCGTCTTGGCAGTTTTTCAGAGCCCGATGAGTCCAGACAAATCCATTCAAGAAGCACATTGACAGTCGGCTTGAGCCAAAAGCAACCTTCTAAAGGAATTCCTTTCGGATGAGCAGTTTCATTTTTGACTTCCACAGTGATTCATTTCCCGATGGGCACCCTTTGGAATCTGGGCTTCCCCCTACATGTAGGGCCACATCGAGCCGAAAAGCGAGCCAGCAAGAATTGGTAGATTTTTTGGCCACAAGCAATTTTCCACTGTTGAGTCATTCCTGGCTGTCACAGGGAGGCGATCCTGTGTGAGCTCGCTGAAGTGCATAATGCAGAGGGCTATGCAGAGATTTTTTTTTTTTGAACTTGGCTGTTAAACTATTAAGTGTATTAAACAAATGCAGAATTTACAACCTGTAACCTGAGACAGATGCCGATGTGTGGGGCACTGGCCAGGCAGTCCCTGCCCCGAGCACGTGGGGCCGGAGAAGCATACAGTAGCAATCAATGCCCCCACTCCCCACCCCCATATCTGCCTCCCAGGGCTGTCTTTCTTGCTTCACCCGTCAAAGTGGCAACAAGCAGGAAGCGCCTATCTGCTCTCTAGGCCCCTCAGCAGGTCCCATGTAGGAAGCATGTCCCCACGGGGTTCTCACCGTGGTCCCGGCTGACAGGGGAGGACACGCGTGGGGTGTGCCCTGGTGGCCCTGCAGCCTGGCCCTTTGAGGCGAGAAATGGGTGCTCTGTCCCCCAGACCCGCCAGAGCCCTGAGGCCCACTGAAGGAGCCAGTTATCAACTGCAAACCCCGCAGAAAGTGGGGGACCTGGGGGCCCGGGTGAGTGCTAAGTGTTGCCATATGGTTTTCTGCCGAAAGTCTGATTATTAATAACGTATTAATTACCACAGGGGCAATCAGGACGAGATGGCTACCCGGTAATTTGCCATTTATTTTTTGCTCTCTTTGTCCTTTTCTCTCGAGCCGGTGTCCTTCCTCTGAGCCCTTATTTCCCTGTCTGCACTGCTCCCTCCTCCTCTGCTCTGGGGTCTGGTCTCTCTGTGGAGGGGATTAGCATGAGCTCTGTGAAGAGGTGGGATGTGCAGAGCCGCAGGCAAAGCAAAGAGGCTTCCAGGAGTCCCACTGGCGTCTGAATCCACCCGCACCGCCCTTCCTGCCCAGGGTGTGGCCCGAGCCCAGCGTCCAGCCCCTGACTGTGGAGTGTCGTCCACACTGGCAGGCCCCCAACCTCTTGCCAGTGGACAGGGGACTCCTGGCCCAGCCCACCATGTCCTGTTACCACTCAGGAATGGGAGACTGATTGGGTCCAGTTTGGCCTTTTTCATGTCATCACTTCTCAGATCTTCTACAGTTAAACCTAAAAATTAGCTTATTCTTGGAAGCAAGGTCCCCAGCACAGGCTTGGTGAGCGCCACATAAGCAGCAGGATGGGGGAGCTGTGCGTTACCGAGTCCTGCGCATCAGTTAGGACCATGACGTAGCGTCCAGAAGTCCTGCTGCATCAGAGCAGGGGCGAGCCTGGCGGAAGGAGAGCTTGGCTGCACCATCCTTGGGGACAGATTTGCTCTGGGCCTTCAGGCCGGGGAGATGCAGGAAGGAAAATGTTCATTGACTCAGAGGCCTCTCTAAGGGCCAGGTGTGTCAGGGTCAGAGTCACAGCGATGGAGGGGAGGGTCCTGCAGGAGCCACCGTCCCAGAGGCCGTGGAGCGTCAAGAGGCCCTGCTTGGTCTCCAGTGCTGCTGCCTCCTAGCTGGGTGTCCAAAGGGGAGGGGAGTGGCAGAGTGAGTGGGTTTCCTCCCCCGTTGTTGTCTTCTCTGAGCACACAGTGACCCCGGAGTCCTTTCTCCCTGGCTGTGAGCATCAGAGAGGATGTTGGCTGATGGTGGGAATCATTTCTTCCAGGTGAGGGGCAGGGGGCTCCAGACCAGCTGCTGGGGGATCCCCCTCCCACAGAGGCCTCTTCTCCCTCAGCCACCATCCCTGCCTTTCCTCCCAGGTGGGAGGCGGGGGGGCGGGGGGGGGGGTTGGCCAGCAGGCTCTGTGAGCGACGGGCAGGAGTCCAGGTGCACAGCTGGGCAGCCGGGGGAGTAAATCCCATCTTTACCACTCACTGGCTGTGAAACGGTGGGCAAGCCCCTCGGCTGCCCGAAGTCTCCATTTCCTTGCCTGTGAAGAGGGGAGCTGGGGTTCAGGTGGAGCGAGGTCAGCCTGGACCAAACAGCGGTCGGTTACTGGGGAGCGTAGGCCGGCTGGGCCAGGTGACAGGGCGGGGAAGCTGCAGAAACCCACTATTGCCTCGGGGCTGGTGGCCCCTTTTCCTGAGGTCCCCGTCCCGGTGTGGGTGCATACCTCTGTTGCCACAGGGTCTGGGCGTCTTCTCGGCTGGGCAGCCCTGCCCGCTGGCCGTTCAGGGCGTTCGTGCCTCCAGGGCCAGGAGCCAGCTGGCCTGCCCAGCTCTGTGCCTCCAAGCACCCTCGCACCAGCACTGCCACAGGCCGTCCCTTCTGTGAGGCCCACAGGGCAGGGCAACGCCCGCCCTCGTCCCCTGCAGGGTGGAAGCAGGCCTGGCAGGCAGGGGAAGGTGGAGGGACTTGCCCAGGCACTTGGGACCCATGTGTTTTGAGCTGAAATCCAGATCTCTTGGCCCGTGGAGGGCCTGGCTCCCAGCCTGGGGTCTGTTTACAGACAGCTCCGTGTGGTCGCCCCAGAGGGTAGGGGGACTGCCGCACTCCTGGGCCACCTAAGAGGCACCTTGTCCACAGAGAACCACACGAGCTTCCCGTCCTGCCACCCAGTCCAGCTCAGCCCTGGGTCGGCTGCGCGGCTGGGGCAGACAAGCCTCTCGGAACTGGCAAGGCCCCGCCACAGAGCTGGAGGGGTTGATGGGGTCAACCGCGAGCCAGGGGCAGCATGCACGACAGCCCCTCCCTCGATGCTCTGGCTGTGTGTGTCCCCGTCGTCGTCGCCGCCACCACCCCACGCAGAGGCCTCGAGAGAGGAAGGACGGGCTCAGCTGGTGCTGATGCACCAGCACACGGCAGCATTTGGAAGGCACAGGGCTCTGAGAAAGGGCAGTTTGGGAGATTTCAAGACCAGCCCTGGGGAGGATTTTTTTTTTTCTTTGTGCTAAAAACATGTCACTTTGTAAGGCAAAGAAAGAGCAAGAAAAGAGTCGTGCAGGAGGGCTGGGTGGAGACTGTGCCGGCTGCATGTTCTGGATTCATCCAGGCCAGCCCTCCCCTGCCGAGACCAGCTGAAACCAGGTCCACATGTGGCCCAATGGGGGTCAGGGGCATAGGAGCCACCCATGTCCGAGGGACAGGTGGTGGACGGACAAGGGCCCAGGCCACCTTGTCCATGGCCTCCTTGTTCGGAGCTGGCCTGTCATTTCCGCTGCAAGGGTTCAGTGACAGCTCTCTGCTGATGACAACAGAAGCGTGTTTACTGTAAACCTTCCCAAAATAGAGAAAAGCACAAAAAAAGGAAAAAGCAGCTATCCATAATCCTACCACCCACAGATAAGTCTGCTCAATATTTTAGTATTTCTTCTTCCAACATTTTTTATGTGCAAGTTTGCTTTTATATTTGTTATTTTAAAAAATGGGATTACAGTGGACATACATTCTTGTAGCCTGTTTTTTTCACTTAATATAGCATGACATTTTTCCACATCATTAAGAATTCTTATAGAATGTAATAGCTATGTCATATTTTATCATGTTTATTATATTATATATAATGTGTTTAACTGGTCTCCAAGTTATATTATTTATATTGACAATTTTTCACCCTCATAGTCAACATCCTAGGAATAAATGTAGGTTTATTTCCATGATTATGTCCTTAGAATAAATGTCTAGAAGTTGAACTGCTAGACCAAAGGGTTTACACGTGTGTGAGGCTTTTGATGTCTTTTGCCAAATTGCCCTCCAGGAGGCCGTGCTAATTTACATTTCCACCAAGAACATGTGAAGGCTGCATGTTCCCCCAAGCTCTGCCCAACTGTGGGTATTATCATACTTTTAAATCTATGCCAATACAATAATACATATGTGTGTGTGTATCTTGTTTTAATTTAGGGTATTTTTCATTAGAAGTATAGTTTTAGAAATTAGGCTAGTTTTGATAAATTTCTGTAATCCTAGCTGCCACCTGGTGGTAGAGGTTGGAATTGCAGGGATAGAGTTTACAGAGAAAATCGCCGCCATCGTTCGGGAGCTTTCAGATCCCAAGAGGTCCAGGGACAGCAGACATCGTGGTATCAGCAGCATAGGGGGGATTGGAGCTCAGAACATCGTGAGTCCAAGCTGGGACCTGAAGAGGAGCCCTGGGCGCTGCACTCTTCATGTTGGGATAGCAATCAGCATTGATGTTGATAAGTGATTTTGCATCTCATAAATAGGAAGCTTGGCTCCGTCCAACATATCTAGAAGATGTTGTGCCCTGTGCTGGGTACTGAGGTGGCACAAAGATAGGTCAGACCCAGTCACAGTCTTCGGAGAGCTGTGGAAGAGGGGGGCCAGCACAGCCCGCCTGCCATGGGTCAGAGAGGGACGAACGATTATAGGTCACTGTGATCTTCCTGGAGGTTTCTTATCATGACCCCTTCTTCCTCTCCAAACTGTGGCTCCTGTCTAAGATGAAAGACTTGTCTCTCATGCGAGGCTTAATCTTGCCTGCACCTTGACTCCTGCACAGAAAACATGAGACACTCTCATCTCCTGTTTACAACGTCCAAACCCTCACTTTTCCTCCTCTTTAGTATTTTGACTTCTGACTCTTACCATTGAACTTTAATGACTTCCTGGTTTATTTCAAACCTTCAGAATGCAATTGAAAATTTTCTTGAAAAATGTGTTTTTGGTAACATCTTCCAGGACTTAAGGTTTCTGTACATTTGCACGTGTGAGGAGAGTGTTAGTTTGTGAGGCCAGAGGTGCGTGGAGATTGTGAAACCCAGCAAGTGCCAGGGCGCCGAGGCCCGAGGTAGCAAGCAGGCCCACCTCAAAGACACTGTCAGTCATTGACTCTATGCCAGGCATGTTTCTGGGTCTCTGGACTAGCACTGAGCAAGATGGACAAGGCCTCTCCCTGTGGTGGGGAGGAGAGAAACAAACAAGATAGCTTCAAACAGTGAAATGTGCTAGAAAGAGAATAAAGGACAATGTGAGGAGGGTGCTGACTGGGTGGATGGATGGGCAAAATTGGGATCAAATAATCAGAAGGCTCTTGAGAAAGGTGACATTTGAGCTGAGACCTTGGGTTCCTGGCAGAGGAAAAAGGAAGTGCACAGGTCATGAGGTTGGAGGAAGCTCCGTGAGTCCAGGGTGCCCTCGAGGCCAGTGTGGCCAGAGCGAGCGAGCTAAAGATGGGGAAATAGTACAAGGGGGGCTGGAGAGGTCTCTGGGGCTGCATGGAGTAGAATCTTAGGGACATGTAAGAGGTAGGAGGCCAGGGAAATTTGGCTCTGTGCTTATAGAAACCACGTGTCCCCAGAGACAGACTGCCATGCCAGGGCTCAGGGGATCTCCTCCCGAGAGAACTGGGAGAAAGGACTGTCCCCTCCCAGCCCCCCTCAGCCCTTCCAATGTGCCAGGCAAGCAAGCGCCCGTGTGGAGTGCTTCCTGGGTGCCTGTTCACACATGCTGACTCGCCCTGGGAGATGGGTGGACGGCGTCGGCCCCACTTGCTAGAGGGGGCAGCTGAGCTCAGAGGGTGGCAGGACTTGGCTGAGACTCAAGGCAAAGCCCAGATTGGCGCCCAGGTTGTGAAGTCTCCTCTGTCATACCAGCCCCACGTCAGGAAGCAGGTCACGGCTCAGGACTGTCTGTGCGCCGGCTGGAGGATCCTCCTCCCCTCACCGACCGGAGAGGCAGATACGCAAGTGACTGCTCCACTGCCCCTCCTCATGCCTGTTTCTGTCTGGCCCCGGTGCTCTCTCCGCGTGCGCTGCATTCCACACCTGTTAGCCAACCCTTAAGACCCTTTCCTGCTTGCCAAAAAGCAAAAACAAAAAACTGAGGCTGACTTCAATGAAGAAGCCCATTTCTCCCTTCTGTCTTCTCTCCTATCCCTCACACACACCTCTGCATCATAGCTATCAAACGCCTTCCTCACAGTGAAACGTCTAATTCTGTTTCCCTGGCCAGGGTCCTGTTCCTGTCAGGGAGCAGCTGAACGGAGCGGGGCTGGCGTGGGTACCGCCGCCCTGCCCCAGGTGGCTGCTCAGCCCTGGTGAAAACATTCGGAATCAGATCTGTGCAGCACTTCTCACTGTGGAAGGACATCCCACCCCGCTACGTCAGGACTCGTGCCCGTCTGTGGATTGTCTCACACCCGGTCATTTGAGGGAAGGAGACAGGCCCGCACGGCCCTTGGAACCTCACGACCCACTCAGCAAGTGCTCATGGGTCCCTACTGGTTTGGGCTCTGAGCTGCTCAAGTGATTTTCTGGGCCAGTCTCCTCTGTTGAGATTCTGACCACACATGAAGGCCAGTCACCCACCCATCCCACTGCTGTGTTCCGGTCGAGCAGGAGAGCCTCCCATAAAGAAATCTTTATGGTACAGTGGATTGGGCTATAACGCATGCAGACAGGGCTTCGGGCCCCACAGAGGAAGGAGTGGCTAACTCTGCCTGGCACCAGGGGAGGCCTCACAGAAGAGGGACATTTGAGGTGTGTCTTGAGGGATGAATAGGAGTTTGTCAGGAGGACAAGATGGTAAGGCAGTCCATGCAGCACAAACACAGCCTCTGTGAACATGGTAGGACGTGCAGTGTGGTCCCATGTGCCCAGGGATGGCGACTCTGAGGGCAGGCAGGGAAAGGCAGCAGAAGAGTTGGAGGCCGAGGAAGCCCCTGCGTGCCATGGACAGATGTGTATATTGGAAAGGCCTCCCTGGCTACAGGGTGGAGACGGAAGGCAGGGGATCCAGGTCGGAGGTGATTGCGAATATTGGCAGATGAAGCCTGAATCAAGAATGTCTCAGTGGGGATGGAGTGAAGGGAGCAGACTCGCAGGAGTTGCAGGCCTGCTCTGACAGGCGAGTGACCAGAACCAGGACTGCTTGCACTGGGCAGCACCCAGGACCCTTCTGGCTAAAGGCACAGGAGCCCGGGGGGGCGGGGCAGGAGCTCCAGAATCAGTACCAGGGCACGGCCGGCCTCGGCCCCGGGGACACACAAGCTGGGAGCTAAGATGTGCTGAATGAGACAGGGCCTCAGCCTGGGACCAATTTCAAAACGAATAACTCAGTTGGACTGTTTGGAATTAATCAAGTGAACAAAAAAGGACCCCAGAGCACCACACATTCTTATGCTTTCTTGCACTCTAGGAGTTCAAAAACAGCTTTGATTGTAAAAATGTAATTAGTTAAATGATTCCTCTGTAAATTCCCAAATGCATCTGTTTTTACATTTCGGCATCCTACATCTCATATTCATCTGACCCCTGCAGCGCTGCTCCCCAGCTCCCCAGATTCAGGGTGGAGTGGAGATGGGATGAAAGCAGATGTCCTGAGCCCCCCTAACAGCCCCCAGATTGGAACCTCAGGGAGCCACGGCCGGGCCCGAGGAAAAGGGCCACCATGCTGGCCTTTCCTCCTCAGGGTCCCTTGCAAGCCTAGGGCAGACACTCCTTGACTCGGGCCGCTTGCCTTGGTCCCATGCTGTGTGCCCCGCATCCCCTCAAGTGTCACATGTGGGGCAGCCAGAGGACAAGAGGCCTGAGCTGTGGCTCCTGCCCTCGGTTCCCGGATGCCTCGCTCGCCCTCTGCAGCTTTTTGCATGTTCCTGGCGGTGGCCGGGAAGCCTCCAGCCCCAGATTTCAGCCCGCGAGGCACCTCCTCCCCAAGTCGAGCTCTGGGAGAGCACTTAGCTGGGACAGCACTGTGGGGGCCAGCAGAGGAGGTTTGTCCTGCCTGTTGCACATGTGCCTGTGTTGGAGTCTTTGCAGAGTGGCGCCCTCCAGGCTGGCTGCTGGCTGAACCTCTCCCACTACCTCAGGCAGCAAAACAGCCTCCAGCATCCCCCTCCCACTGTGTGGAAGAGCATGCTCGCAGACCTGCAGCAGGTCACTGAGGCAAACTCGGGTCTTCCAAGGACATGCACTTGAGAGAAGGCAGGTATTCGGGCACGAAGCTGGTCCACTCAGCTTTCCTGAAATTGGGATGTGGCTCCGTGTCCTGCTCATGCAGTGGGGAGAGAATGGGCTTTGGGGTTCTGTAGACCATGTGGCCTCACGCACATCCCTGACTCCTCTTTGGCAGTTGGGGGAGCCAGGTAAATGACCCCACAGGAGCCCTAGTGCTGGCCACACAGGCTGCATTGAGGGAGTGACAGTTCCTGCCACCGTGGTGGTCACCGACCCCAGCAGGGGGAGCCCCTCTTGGCGCAGCATCCTCAATGCCCAGCTTCCTGACTGACCTCCCAGGATGTGGTCTAAGGGCAGGAGTCAGCGGGCGCCCGGAGCAGCCTTCAGCAGGTCAAGAGCGCCCTCTGGTGCTCCCAGGCCAGGCTTGCGAGCCTGTAGGAAACATTCATTCATGGAGGCGTCCGCTTGGCAGTTGCCTCATTCAATACATATTCATTGTGTTCTCATGATGCTTGAGGGACTTGGTTTGGTGTTTGGGATACAATAGCAAGGAATACATCCAAGAGCCCCTACCCCCTGGGAGGATGTGGTTGAATGGGAAAGAGAAGCAAAATTCATGGGAATTCCAACCTCACCAGGCATGGTGGTCAGGGCCGGGATGGCATGGGTTGCTGTGAGCGCCTGTAACTCTGGCCTGGCCTGGTGGGGATCAGGTGTGCCTCACCAAGGAAGGGGTGTAAGCCGAGGTCAGAAGGCCAAGTAGGTGCTGACAAGTGGGGAGCTGCAGAGGGAATGTCCAGACAGAAGGCACAGAGAGAGGGTGCACTCAAGACAGGCCAAGCTGACAAAGGAACAGGAGACTAGGGGTGGGGGGCCAACAGGCCGATGGCCCTGGGGCACTCAGCATCATCACGCCAGTCAGCTGCCTCCCCAGGGGCCACAAGTCGGGGGAATTTGCGGTGGCATCCACCCTGGGAAGGGCCAGACTTAAACAAAAGTTTTGCAAATCTATCAGACTACCCAGGAAGCAGTGAGTTCCCCATCATTGGAGGTGTGCAAGCCAGGGCTGCACAACCACCTGTCAGGAAGGGCATCTAAGGAGAGATTGGCCCCACTGGGTTATCTCCCATACAAAAGTGGGTCGTTCCACCATTAGGGCCTCCTTTTGGGGCTACTCAGACCCAAATTCAATGGGATGGCACCAGCCCAAGCTTGGGGGGCCTGGGGTGGGAGCACTTCAAAGATTCACGGACATCCCTCAGAGCTGGGCCTGTAGTGGGCACTGGAGCCTCAAGGACGGTCACTATGGGGAGGAAAGGTGGTGGGAAGACAGAGCAGTGAGTAATGCCAGTCTCAGGGGCACCTTCTGAGCCGTGCTGTCCCAGGCAGGCTGCCTCCCCCTAGACTATCTCCATCAAGCCACACTGGGACCACCACCCTTCTGGTCAGCTGCTGCTCTGTCCTGCTAGATCTCTACCCCAGCAAAGGTTGCCACCAAAATGGGTGCCCCAACCCGTCTGCTCCTTCCAGTGCCTTCCTCCAGACCAGCCCCATGTGCCTGAACTGGAGATCGGGCCAGAGGCGGCCCTCAGATGGACACAGCCCCACTCACTGACCCATCTTCCATCCCTACACGCCTAGTGGGAGTCAGCCCCATTCCCCCGCCACACACACCCAGGAACGATTTTTCCTGATAGCTGACGGGGTAATCATGTAACTGGCAAGTGGGTAATTTAAGTGGGGATTGGGGATCAGTTCAAAGGCATAGCAGCACCTCTTCTGGCCACCATGTAGAATGTGGACACATGTGTAATTGCTTCCAGCACATGCGGGATATTTGCGGAGCATGCCCTCTCCCCAAAATAGGAGCCAGCTGGCTCCTGGCCTCGCAGAGTCATAGAGCTGAAAGGGACCCAGCGATTCTCTAGGCTCAGGGCTGCAAACTCAGATGCCCCTGCAGAGCTGGTGGGTCACCTGGTCGGGGCAGCAGGCCAGGTGTGAGGCAGTAGGGAGGGGCGGAGCCTGGGGCCCTGGGGTGGTGCCCAGTTGAAGGAGCACTTGACCCAGTAGGTATTGCCAGGCCCGGGGGGGCCCGGGGTGTGAGAACTTCCAACTTTTCAGGAATGGTCCAAACTCTGGATGTTTATATGAAACATTCCAGTTTTTAAATGTTACAACTAATTCAGTCAGTTTTGGTCTTTTTCAACTGCAAAGACTAAACCAAACTTGGCTCCAGGCCAGCCCTGTCTAGGCCCAGCCCTTCCCCGTGCAGACAAGGAGCGGGAGGGCAGCAGCGGGGGTAGGCCGAGGAGCAGGTGAGGGGCAGGGCCTGACCTCAGCAGGCTCTGGGGACCCTACCCGGCTAAAGCCGCCACAGCTCACTGTGAGTGGGGGTGCAATAGGTGACTGCAGAGCCTCTTGACAGAGCACCCCAGATTCCAGGAGGGGCTCCACGGGAGGAACTGTGTGTTTCCACTGAGGCCCAAGCTGCCGCCGGGCTGGACCTAAGAAGTGAGCGTCCTTTCTTCCCTCTGCCTAGGGCAGGAGTTCGCGTCTGGGAAATCGCTAAGCATGGACAGTCTTGCTGTGGCCCACGTATGTGCAAAGAGCCTGGCCTGAGAAATCACAACCACGTGGTGCTGACCTTCCCTGAGGGGGCTGCCCATCCAGCCCCTCGCCTGCTGGACAGCCATAATGAGGCAGCCTTCACACAGGAATGTGCATGTCCCATGCGGGACCCCAGGCCCCAACCGCCTTGTAATTTGATGAATTGTCAACATCTGGTCCGTAATTACGGGGCCTGGACTGATAATCCTGGTAAGCCCCCTTACCCAGGGGCCCCGTCCCAGTGCATTGTGAGGGCTCCATTCCCCGATGGGAGCCGTCAGCGTTAATTACAACCAGAAAGCAGGACAGTCCCCCAGCCCCGGCCGGTCTGAGCATCTACTCCTGCCTGCATCTGAGCACGGCCAGTTTACTGCTTTAGTTCAGTTCAGCAGACTCTCTGCCAATTGGGAGGCCTAAGCCGTAGCCAACATGGTTCCTCTGAGGCCTCATTCAAGGGTGAATTTTGAGAAGCTCCAGCGATGGAGCCAGCCTGCTCCACGTCCCAAACTTATTTCACCAAGAAACAGCCCCTCTTTCGCCACACTCGTTGATTTCTCTCAGAAGATGACTCTGTGGAACCCTGCTTAGGAAGCACTCAACGGGGTGTGGGAGGGGGTGAGCAGACCCTCGAAGGTAGGAGATGTCAGCAAGGGCACAGCCCGGCGTCCCACTGCCAGACAACCAGAAGGCCACACCAAGGGCACTCCCTGCTGCCCGCCCCAAGGCCGATGCAGACCCCAGTTCCGAGTCAGCTTGCCTGTGGGGGTACGTGTCTTGGGTTGGTCTGGGAGAGAAGGAGACAAAGGAGACTGACCTGGGACCCATCTTGAACTTGTCATCTGGGAGAAGAGGGCATGACCTCCATTTTAAAGATGAGGACACTGAGGCTCTGGGATCCCTCAGGTCCCTGAGCAAGGCCTGGGGCCGAGCCAGCACGGGGCCCTGCCCGCCTGGCCTGCTTCTCACACATCCGGAAACATTCTGGAGCCCAGCTGATCTCCACAGAGAAAGAGTGATTGAAAGCAGACCCCAGGCTTGTAAACAGCTGTGGGGTTTCGCGGAGGGCAGCAGGCGTTGAAAACCTCTGCTGGATTCCAGGGCTTTGATCAGGCGTGGGGGGGTGGGGGGGCGGAGGCTGAGCCCTGCAGGCACAATGCTGTGGCCTCTGACCCTCAGGATCACTGCGCTGTGGAAGCTGAGGCCCCGAGCGGGATTCGAACTCAGACAAGGCCCAAGCCCTGCTTTCGCTCCGGAGGCTGCCCCGAGCACGGTTCCTCCCCGCTCCTCCTGTGGGAGACGCAAGGGAGGGAACGGGGGCAGCTGGTGGTGGGCACCCCACGGTCTGGGGCAGGGGAGGGCTGCCTTGATGGAAGAAGCCCCCAGCACCCAGGACATGCCTGCACCTAGGCTGGGTTCTGTTGCTCCAGCCCGCCCAGCTTCCTGAAATGGCCCCATACGGCTCAGAACCCATTTCTGGTCCGCTGGGACGCCCAGGCTGGCCGTGCCCCACCTTGGTCCAGCCTGGCTGTGCCCCTACCCCATGTTTGTTCTTGGCTTCCTTCAGACAAGCCCCTGGCCCTTCCCTGGGATGTTTCTCCTCAGAGCACCTGGAGCCAGGCTCAGACCTCCTTCCAGCTCGTGGAAACGCTAGTTCCTAGACAGCCCACGCAGCCTCCCAGCACAGTTGCTTTGCCAAGACTCAGCCAGGCCCTGAGACGGGGGCTCTGGTGAGGCTGGGAACACTGCCCTCCTGGAAGCCCACAAGCAGAATGATGGCTCAGACACGTCTCGCAGGAAAGAAACCTATTTCACAGGGTGTAACGCAGTGTTTCTCAAACTTGCTTGACTGGAATCCCCTTCCTCAGGCAAGCCTGTTACTCTGCAGGAAGTGGTCCACGGGACACCAGTTTGGGAAGGGCATTGTGTAGGGTAACTATGGGCAGGGCCTGTCCTCCAGGTTCACAGCCCAGGGACCAGTGTCCCCCAGGACCAGAGGGATCAGAATCATGCCCTCAGGCCAGGAGGTCTGTCTGACTCCAAAGCCAGGCTGTTTCCTTCCTCTGCCGTATTCCTCTCGGAGTCTCCTCAGTGACTCCCAGTGACCGCTGGTCACCCAGCAGCCTCTCAGGGTCAGCTGTTTCCCCAGACAGAGAATTCAGGGGCCTTGGCACGGCTCTCTTGCCTAGGTGTCATCAGAGATGAGCCCAGAGCCACCCCCACAGACCGAGGCCACGGCTGTGGGTTGGCTCCATCCTCCAGGCCGGGCACACCTCTGCTCCGTAAATATTCACACACGGGGTTTCTGTGTTTGCCTCGGGACTCAGCTCGGCACCAGCTCCAACCACGCACAGCTCCGCTCTGGGTTCCGGGGGAACTGGAGGTGACTTTCCCTCAGCTCAGTGGGCGTTCAAAAGCGCTCACACTGCACCCTCTGCCTTCATTCGGAAACTACACATTTCATTCACTCTTTTAAAACTCCAAGTCCTGGGAGCCAAGAGCTCTGTGATCCCAAATATAGGCAGGCCTCTAGGTGGGAAAATTGGTTTTCTGCCCCTTATGGGGCTTCTCACACACCAGAAATAGACCTCGGGGACCAAGGCTGCACCATCGATGACCCTGTCAATGTACCAGGGAGGGCGGCATCCACCTGGGAGACAGGAGGCCCACGGTCACTCTCAGGAAGGGCAGCTGAGGTCTGGTGGTCGGAACTTCCAGAGACAGCGGGCGGCACTGAGGCCCCCTGTGGAGCTGAACGAAGCCGAGGGCACAGCCTGGGCTCTCTTCTGCAGCAGACACTGCTGGAAAAGCAGGGCACCAACAGCTCTGTGTGCTTCCCATCGATGCAGCAGACGCCCTGGAGCTGGGCCTGGGGACCCAGCGATGCCCCAGAGATGGCCCCAGGCCTGGGAGGGGCCAGACCAGGATGTGCACTCCATGCCCGGGCCAGGACAGGGGGCTTCGGGCACCAGACCAGGATGTCATCCTTCAGGAGTGGGGCTCCCCAGAGGGGCTCAAGAAGGAGAGCAGTGTGGTCAGAATTGCATTCTAGAAAGCTCTCCAGGGCAGTGTGTGGGAGAGACTACAGGTATTAGTCCAGGGAAGGGCCATGGGGTTGATGCCCAGGGTCTCATGTGCGTGGTGGGCACCCAGAGTGAGGAGGGCAGGCTGCAGTGCACCTGGTGGGCCAGGAGCCAGAGTCCTGTCACCCGAGGCAGATGGACCCATAGATGGATACTGTTCAGCCCATCCAGGGCTTTAAAAATAAGAAAGGCAGGGGCTCTGGGTGTGAGCTGTCGGCGTGGACTGCTTCCAGAAGGACCACACGGAGCTGGTGCGAGTGCTGCCCCCAGGAGGCGCGGCGAGGAGAGAGGAGGCTGGCAGCGTCCTATCCCTTCCTCAGTTTACACCTCCACTCAGTGCAGAGGCCTTTCCAGCAGAACCACACACAGGTCAGCGAGGCCGGGGGGCCCTCTGCCCGTCACAGGTGGCAAGGCCCACAGTCACCAGCTGGCATATGGGATAGCCAGAGCCTGCCCCCTCCAATGGCTCCACGTGCCTCCTGGAGCTCAGCCACAGGGCTTTCCTCAATAGGAGTGGGACACAGCTCTGTGGCAGACAGGCCGAGTGGATGCTGCTTCCCCCTGGGGAGGCTCCCAGAAGAGGGGCCCTTTAAGCTTGGCCTTGAAGAATGAGTAGGAGTTCTCCAGCTGGAGGAAGGACACTGTGCAGTGGAGGGAAATGGGAAAGCACAGCTTACGTCCAGGGAACAGTGTAATGGATGACAGTGCATGGGGCCTCAAGGGGCACCAGATGGACCCGTGAGACCACTAGGCAGCTCTTTTCCACTCCCAAGGGCTGTCAGGAGCGCATGGGTACTACAAAGTTTAGGGCAATACTGGAGTGAAGCCAGGGCAGGAAGGAACAGCAGTGCTGGGGAGAACAGGTGATGAGGATGCTCAGGCTCAGAGAGGTTGACTGGCTCCCCCAGGGTCACACAGCAAGTGTGTCTGTCTGACTCACTGCTCTCTCTGGCAGAGGATCAGAGTGAAAGAGAGTCCAGAGAGTACTGCCAGGGGAGGGTCTGCTTAGTGTGGGAGACAGATGGACCAGGAATCCCTGAAGGAAGTCAAGGCCTGTGAGGCTCCACCCCAGGACCCCTGGATTAGCCATCTGTCACCCTGCTGCCCTGTGCTGTGGGAGAGGGGGGCTCTGGGGACAGTAGGGCCTCCTTCAGCCCTTGAGCGATCCCATTGCTCAGCTTCCTCAGCTACAGGGTGGAAGCGTGGCCTGCCTCCCGGGCCTGCAGCGAGGGCAGCCGCCATCAGGGTCTGGCAGGGCTCAGTGGAGTTGCAAGCGATGGACGTTCGTGGACAGACCCTGGAGAGTCTCCCCCGCTGTGGTCCTAAGGGGCAGGGTGCCGGCTTCCCTGGGACCTGGCCCTGCTCTGTGTCCTGGCTTTACTGGGGGTCACCTTGAACCCTGTACGCAGTCCAGGCCCTAAGGCCGGTTCTTGCCCCAGCCACTGCCTGTGACCTAGCTGTGAGGCCCACTCAGTGCCTGCTTCCATCCACAAAGAGGAAAGGCCCTATTCAGTCCTAAGCTGTACTGTAGTCTTTGTCATTTCCATCTGCATTGACAGATTGACAGACGGGTGAAGTTTGCGCCGTATTTGGGCTCAGTTTAGCAGGACACACAGGCGCACGCAGGGCCTGGGCACAGACTGTGGTGGCAGCCACACCGGATGAGGTGGCCGGGGGCCCATGGGGAGGTAAGGTCAAGTGGGCAGTGGGGTGGAGCAGGGAAGACCTGAGCAGAGGCATGCAAGGGCGGACTAGAGAGCAAGAGTGGCCGGAAGCCAGGCAAGGCCACTGAGGGGACTTGAGTGCAGAGGGGACATGGAACAGACCTCTGTCCTCGGCTCCAGCCCAGCCTGTTACTGGCTGCATGGCCTTGGGCCCCAAGGTCTTCCCTTGCTGGGCCTCGGTTTCCTCTGTAAGGCGAGAGTGGTAACACTGGCCTTACAGAGTTGCTCTGGTGATTTAGACCGAGTGTGGGGGCCACGAAGAGCTCCAGAAGACACCCAGGATGGGCCTGGGCCCCCCGAGTGCTGTGGCAGCTGAAAGGGCCGGGTCTGGGTGAGGGGTCCAGGGTAGAGATGTGAGGGGGACAGGGTCCTGAGGAAGCCCGGCAGGGCCGAGCACGGGGGTGGAGGAGGGGCAGGGCTGCTGGAGGGAGGAGGCCTCAGGCGTGTGGCTCCAGGGGTCAGGACAGCCAGAAGCCCACAGAAGGAGACAGGCCAGCCAGGGCCAGGCCTGGTCAGCCTCAGGAGCAGGGACGGGAACTGCGCCTGTGGCTGGGGCTGAGGCCCTGACCGGGAGCCCCAGGGCCTGGACCCCAAGACTTTGGGATGGCCCCACTCCCCGCCTCCTGGGCCCCGGCTGCCCCCAGGCCATCGCCACAGTGTGCAGCCCCCAGCCGCCCTGAGGCTGTGGCTGGAAGCGCTCGAGCTGGGTTTCAGGATCGCCCTGGCTCCCACCTGGAGCCAGGCCCTGCGGGCGCAGATTTACTATCCCCACCCAGGGCAACCTGGAGGTCGAGCCAGGAAACCGGCCGTTTACTCCTGGACCCCACAAGTGGGGTCCCCTGTTCCCAGACTGTATCCAGACCCAAGGAGGAGAGACCAGCTCCCAGAGCCACAGACTGTCTCAGGGGATGCGTCGCTCTGGCTGAGCAGAGGAGGCAAGGAAAGGCATTACAAGCCGAGGGAACAGCCCAGACAAAGGCATGAAGATGCGAAAGAAGCAGAGAGCTCAGGGAAACAGAGATATGGGGCGACACAAAGGCAGAAGCTATTGCTGGCCACAGAGGACGCTGGGCCAGGGGATGCAGCCTCAGCAGTGGAACCACGAGGAGTGACGGGGCAAACCCATGTGAGGCTGTGAGAGACCGGAGGTCGGGGTCAGTGCCGACACTGGAGATGCCCCTCTACTCGCGGGTCCCTGCACGCTCCCTCCCCCCTGCCTTTGCTGGGCTGTTTTCTACCCACACACAGCTGCTTGTCAAAATCCCCAGATGCCACTTTCTCAAGGTGGCACTCCCTAATCTTTTCCAATGCCCCACAGCCGCTGCGCCCTCTCCCTGCTCAGAACTGGCAGCAGACTGCCTGCCCCACCCCTTCACTTCCCATGTCGTGTTATACGTATTTGCCCATGGCTCATCTTTCCTGCTACCCTTCCATGGTTGACTCAGCCCACATTTACCAGCACATGCTCCATGCCAGGCCTCATCCGAGCACTGGAGCCCAGGAATCAGACCTTTTTCCTGGATCCTCTGGAAGACTTATGTAGACCACGCATTAACAATACATTGTGTCATGTGCAACAGCTAGAATATGTGCTGGGCACAAGGACAGATGGCCTGATTCTGGACAGTGGAGAAGCCTGGAGGGCTTCATGGAAGAGGAGGTAACCAAGCTGAAGATGCACAAAGGCAGGAAGAATGTGACAGGCAGACACGCAGTGCGTGCAAAGGCTCAGGAAGGTGGAGCTTCCTAGAACATTTGCTGGGGTCGAGGGTGAAGTATATGTGGGGATGAGGAGACAGTGGCGGGGACGAGGACAGGGGTTGGCAGAGACCAGAGGGACTCAATCAGCAGCAGGCCGGTTGCCTTCCTCTACACTCCCACACAGAGGTGGAGCTCGGCAAGGCTGTGTGGAGTGGCTGCGTGGACAGGGGGAGGGGACTGGCAGGGGCTGCTGTGCCCTCTGCAGGCAGCACAGAGCCCGGGTCCCCTGATGCCCCGGTGCACAGCATCCAGCCTCATGTTGCGTGGCTTCGCTCAGCTGTGCTCATTCCCGCGGCTCTGACAGTGCCAGCGCCTAGGTGACCTATGGCAAGAGACATCTATCTCCCACAGTTCTGGAGACCCCAAGTCGAGATCAGGGTGCCACATGGTCGGCTTCTGGTGGGAGCCCTCTCGCAGGCTGCAGACTTCTCCCTGTGTCCTCACGTGGTGGAGAGAGAGCCAGAGTGCTCTCTGGGCGCTCTTTACAAGGTCACTAATCCCATTCCTGAGGGCTCCACCCTCATGACCTAGTCACTGCCCAAAGGCCCCCTCCTACTGCTGTCACCTTAGGGGCCAGGTTTCAGCACGAGGCTGTGGAGGGACACAGTCTGTCGGCAACAAGGCGCAGTCGACAAGCTCAGTGCAAGCTGGCTTAAGGGAAACAAACGGATCAGCTGACAAACGGAACTGTGCGGGGTAGCCTCAGCCCCAGGCCTTTCGCCCTGTCTCTCTCTCTGTCTCTCAGCTCTGCCTTCTTCTCTGTGGGCTCTTTCTCAAGCCACGTGGTGCCCCAGGAGCTCCGGGCTTAGCCCCCCGGGAGAAAAGAGCCCTCTTTCCCTGAAAGCGCCACCACTCAAAGTCCCAGGCATGACGCCCACCCTGAACCAATCACTCGCCCAAGCCCCGAGGAGGTGGATGGGGGCGGTTCTGGAGAAGAAGTGGGGCTCTGCTGTCAGAGGAGGGGATTCTGGGCGGCAGACATCACCCAGCTGTCCCCAGCCCAAGTCCGCGTGAAACATGGCCAGAGCGTGGGCTCAGGACAGCCTGTGCTCTTGCGTCACTCAGTAGTGCCTCTGGGTCGTAAAACACAGAGGAACGCCTTTCCAGCGTGTAACCTCTGCTCTCTCTCTCTCTCTCGTTTTCCAGGGGCCACTGGGTCTGGATGGCAAGCCCGTAAGTGATGACAGGGCAGTTCTCGGTGGTCTTGGGATGGGGCTGCCCCTGGGGGATGGGAATGACCATGGGGCACCAAAGGGAAGGGCCACTGAGAACCTGGCTCAGCCCAGAGAGAAGCCATTTGGGTGTCAGGCTTGAGTTCAAATCTAGCTCGACCACCTGCTGACTGTGCGACCTTAGGGAGGCCTCTTCACCTCCTGAGCCTGAGGCTTCTGTCTGTCAAACAGGCGCTTGATCCTCCCACAGGGATGCTGGGGATGTGGAGAACTGTGGACAGCCCCAGCCTTAGCATCTAGTCAGCCTTCAAAACATACAAGTCCCTCCCAGCAGGCCCCAGGCACAAGGCATTTCCCCATATGGTCTCAAGACTTAGATGGTAGGCATTGGGCTGAGGAGTTCTCAACAGCTGAGCCAAGAGCCTGTGGTCCACAGGCATCAGCAGCAGAATGAATAAGATGCACAGACACTCAGCATAATAAAATAAATAATTGGATGTGGATGGATGGATGGATGGATGGGTGGATGGATGGGTGGGTGGATGGATGGATGAACAGAAAAACTAATGGATTGATGAATGGATTGTGGATAGATTGATGGAAGGAAGGACAGAGGGATGGATGGACAGATGGACGGATGGGTGATGGATAGATGAATGGAAAGAAGGAAAGAAGGACAAATGGGTAGATAGACAGATGGATGGATAGATGGAAGGAAGGCAGGAAGGACAAATAGATGAATGCATTGATGAACAGAAGGCCAGATGGATGGATGGGTGGATGGATGGATGAATAGATGGATGGATAGATGGACAGATGGAAGGACAGTCAAATGAGGTAATGAATCACTTATCATACAGACAGTTAAATGTACAGTGGTTTAACAGACAAGTGAGTGAAGAAATGAATGACCTATTGAATGAATGACAAATGATTGAGGAGTTAACGGATGCTACGTGCATTATTAGAGGATGGAGGAAAGAACTGACTACCTGGATGGACAAGCTGTTGAATGAATGAACGAGTGAATCCATTACGGGCTGAAGGGATAATGGATGGTTTGGGGAGGGATGGAGATGGTGAGCAGGTCAGCCCCTGACCAAGAGTGCCAGCCCCAAGCTGGCCTTCCCCAGCCCGGCCCCCACGCTGGGGACTCTGAGCCCCACAGTCAGTGCCTTGTGGCCTGACCTTCTTCCCTAGGAGGTCTGGTAACTTGGCAGGATTGAAAGAGACACATTTCCCTGCAGCCAGAGAGCAATGGTGGCCACCATGGCCTGCGTGGAGCCACCCCACACTCACACCCCGGACTCTGAGAGCAGTGGCCTCCTCGCCAACACCCAGCACAGCAGGTGCTAACAAGGAGGCTCTGATCTCTCGGAGGAGTGGCTAACACGTATGGCCCTGTCCCTGCTGAGGTCATGCCAGTGGGCCCTCGCTGGTGACCCCTCAGCCCCCACCTCCCTCAAGCTGAGCACTGAGGTGTGGAGCTTCCCTGGGGCCAGCACGGGCAGCCCTCATTAAGAGCTGGCGGGCCTGTGTGCTTTTCCAGTCGGCCGCAGCTTGGCTCAGCAGCACCAGCCCTTCTGCCTCCAAAGCCATAGGGAAGTGGCCAGCCCAGTGGCTCAGCTGTTAAGTGCGCACTTCTTGGTGGCCCAGGGTTCGTCGGTTCAGAACCCGGATGCAGACATGGTACCACTTGGCAAGCCATGCTATGGTAGGCGTCCCACATATAAAGTAGAGGAAGATCAGCATGGATGTTAGCTCAGAGCCAGTCTTCCTCAGCAAAAACAGGAGGATTGGCAGTAGTTAGCTCAGGGCTAATTTTCCTAAAAAAAAAAAAAGAAAGAAAGAAAGCCGTAGGGAAGCAGGAAGTGGGGCCAGCCTAATCCTCCTCATTCACGCCTGTTTTTTCTCCACCTTCCTTCTCCAGGGACTTCCAGGCCCCAAGGGGGAAAAGGTAAGTGATGCTGGAGGCTGTCCAGATGCAGGAGGCTGATGAAGGATGCCAGAAACCTGCCGCCAAACCCCAGTTCCAGAGGGTGACCTTGGGCATGTCACAGCCCCTCCTAGAGCCTCAGTTTCCCCATCTGTAAAGTGGAGCTAGTAGTGCCTACCTCCTAAAATAGTTACAAGGCTTACATTTGACAATTTAAAACGCCTGGAGGGTTAAATCTGAGTTCTCCTGGCACCGGAGCGTGACAAAACTCAAAGCACAGTCTGCCCAGAATGACAAGCTTCCACCGTAATTAATCATGGAGACGGTGCCAGGAGAGCCCGGGGGGTTGAACATGGCTGTTGATGGCGGTCTTTATGGGAAGGATGCCCCCACCCCCTAGGAAAACAGATGACAGACAGCTGCCTCTGGAATCTTTCAAGCCCTTGTGAGAAGAGCTTCCCTGGCATTGGCACGAAATGTCACAGCCACACCCATGAAGGGCTGGGACCTCCAGGTGCCTCAGAAGGGAGCAGGGGACGGAGGGACCAGAGCAGACCTGGGTGTGGTGGGACACGGACGCTTCCAGGGAAGCGCTGGGTGGAGCTGGGCCACGTCTACTCCTGACACGTGCTGTGAGGTGGCCCTCTATGGAAGGGCGGCCAGGGTTCCAGTCCAGCACCAGGGCTGAGCAGGGCACAGGATCTGGTGTTCAGAGCCTCAGGGTTGCCTTCCAGCTCCACCACCAACTGTGTGGCCTTTGGTAAGTTGCCTGGCTCTGTGGGCCTCGGTTTCTCCATATGTAAATTAAAGCCAAGCTCACCGAGCCATGGGGAAGACGCAAGAGGCCATGGTCTGCGTCCTTCATAGATGATGAGGCGCTCGTGCACTTGGCAGACGCGCTGATTGCCTGCCCCCTTGGTTCTGGCTGATGCCACCAAGTTGAAGAAATGAGTAAGGCAGGGGCTTTGAAACCAGAGGGAAATCGATGTCTTGGCATCCATCACTGCATAACACACTGCCCCAAAACTTGGTGACTTAAAACAGTCAATTAGGGCCAGCCCCGTGGCCGAGTGGTTAAGTTCACAGGCTCTGCTTAGGCGGCCCAAGGTTCACTGGTTCGGATCCTGGGTGCGGATATGGCACGGCTCCTCAGGCCCTGCTGACGCAGCGTCCCACATAGCCCAACTAGAGGCGCTCACAACTGGAATATATGACTATGAACTGGGGGTTTGGGGAGAACAAAAAAAAAAGAGGAAGATTGGAAACAGATGTTAGCTCAGAGCCAATTTTCTCACCAAAAACAAACCAACCAACAATCTGTCATTATGCCTCACTGTTCTGAGGTTCAGGGATTCCGAGGGACGTGGTGGGAGCAGCTCCTTCATCTCTGCTCCACCATGTCTGGGGGCTGGCAATAGATAACAGACCACCTGCTTCCAAGCCCTGGATCTGCTAGCTGCGTGACCTTAGGCAAATCATTTAGCCTCTCTGTGCCTCAGTTTCCTCACTGGAAATGAAGATAAAAATAGAGCCTGCATGTTGTATTTGTTAGGATGAAGTGAGAGCATGTGTGTGAAGCGCTGAGCAGTCAATGCTCAATACATGTGAAGGAGTAACAGAAGTAGAGGTGCTGAGGTGTCTCCCTTGTTTTCCCTAGGGTGCACCAGGAGACTTTGGCCCCCGGGTAAGAACTGAGTGACACCCCCTCACCACCCCCACATGGTTGTTTTATGTTATAATGTGGCATGTCCAGTGTTTCTTGTGGGTCCCTGCAGCTTATCACAGAAAGAGGTGGGTGAGCAGCCCCACCTCCCGACCCGAGCTCTGTCCCGCCACATGGTTTCCCTTAGAGGCCGCTGGGTGGAAGCCGCTGCACAGACGAGGGGTCTCTGGCAGACATCCCCGTGACACTTATCACCATGGATAGGTAGACAGTGGGGCTGGCACTGGCCCCAGACTAGAGACTGACCTTTCTGAGGGCAACTGGCTCCCCAGGAAGAGGGAAGGCTCTGGGGTCAGCAGCCCTGAGCTCACTCAACTCTGCCACTTCCCAGCCACGCGTCCCGAGCGAGTCACTTTCGCTCTGATACTCAGTTTCACCCACCGAGTAGGGGTGACAGCCTCTACCCTAAGCCGCCGTGGTGAAGACTCGTTGCAGTCATCAAAGTGGGTAGCCAGCACCCAGCATGGGGACAGTGGATCAGAGTCTCTGCCCAGGCTACCCCTGGCCCTGGGTGCCTCCTGGGCCCAGGGCCTCAGAAGTACCTTGTGCCCCACCTGGGGTCTCTTCAACGGTGGCTGAAGCAGAGTGGAGACCCTAGGTAGGGTGGGCCCACAAAGCAGATCTGGCCGAAGGGTCACTTAAGTGGCCCTAGACACGTGCCTTCGCCATTTCCACCACAGCCCGGTGGGAGGCAGCAGAGGCTGAGAGGTGGGCATCAGCTGCCCAGAGAGAGGCAGGAGTCTGGCACACTCCCGGTTGCTTTTAAGAAGGTTGTGGGGTGGAAATTGTAGGCAGTGGGCCCATCACACAGGGTGAGCATCTGCCAACCTGGAGGCGGGAATGGAGCAGGAGGACAGGGAGGGGAGGACACTATATGGGCAATGAAAAGGGAAGGGGGCCGCGGCACCGAGAGCATGGGCTGGATCCCAGTCCCAGCTCTGCAGTCTTATGATTCTGAGCCCCATTTGTGAAAGGAGGCCAGCTGGGCCCACATCACGGGGTGGTCGGGCATGTGACCTGGGAGCGAGGAAGGGGACTGGCCAGGCTGGGTACCCCCAAGACAGAGCTAATCTGTGCTGCTGAGCCTTTGATGGGAGGGTGAGGGCAAGGCCACACAAAGCTGGTGAGATTTCCCTACAGTTGAAGAAAGGGCACCCGTGTTGAGTCTTGTGGCTGCTGAGAAAAACCCTTTTGCTTGCTTTCTGGTGGGTATGGAAGCTGATCTTCCAAACAAAGGTGCCCGCTCCTTAACAGACTAGAATTCCCCCAGCCCGGGTGTCACGGAGGAGGAGATCCCTTCCCCAGCCCCTCCCCTCTTCATGGATAGACTCCACACTGTCCCCATGTTCCAGCCGCCTGTGAAACATCCTCCACCCCCGAAAGTTCCGCACCTTAAAACAACAGTGGGCCACTATCTCTCATGACCCCCTGGGTTGGCTGGGGTCTCTCCTGTTGCAGCAGAGGCAGCTGGGCCTGGAGCCTAAGGTGATGGCACCCTCACATGGCCAGTCAATGTGGCTGTTGGCTGGGAGCTCAGCTGGGGAGCACCTACATGTGGATCTCTGTGCAGCTCGCGCTTCTCCCTGCGTGGTGGTGGGGTTCCTGAAGGGGCACTCCAAGAGTCGCATTCCAACAGGCAGGAAGGGGGAACTGCGGGCCAGTTAAGAGCTACAACCCAGCATGGACACAGCATCACTTCCACACTTTCCATTGGTCACATCAGTCACAGGGCCCACCCAGAGTCAGCAGGTGGAGAAATAGACCCCAGCTCTCGAGGGGGAACGTCAAGGTCACATTACAGAGGAGCCTGTGGGGTGGGAGTGAGGGTAGTGGCCATCTTGGGGAGCACAGTCTGCTGCTCCCAATCATCATGCTGCCTTTCTCTGGGCTGCTTGAAGTGGCTTTGCCT
Source organism: Equus asinus (assembly GCF_041296235.1). Classification (NCBI taxonomy): domain Eukaryota; kingdom Metazoa; phylum Chordata; class Mammalia; order Perissodactyla; family Equidae; genus Equus; species Equus asinus. The sequence continues at coordinate 6,799,422 of NC_091798.1, forward strand.
CCAGAAACAGCCTGTGGTTTTCTAAATCACCCTCCTGCCTTTCTGACCACAAAACCTATTTGCCGACTAGATGGTTTTCCCACGGCTCAATCCAGGCTTTATAAGCAGAGACCATCACGTGTACAATCGCCGCGTCCTCAAGGTAGCTTTCCGAGTGGCGTGTCTGGGCCTGCTGTTTGCGAGCCTCCCCCAGCTTGCCCCGCATGGTCCGGGCTAGACCTCAGCCGTCAGATGCCGGGGCGGGAGGAGGAGCTGCTGGCTGGCCTCAGTGCCAGGTAACTCAAGTGAAGAGCCTGAATACCTCTCCTAGGACCTGCCCTACGGTCCAAACGCATTTTCTGCCTTAATAAGTAGAGTCTGGGCCAGTGGTTCCCAGGCTGGGGCCTGAGCTGTGGAAGGAACAGCCAGGGATGGAATGTCTCCAAGTGATTCCTAACACAGCGTAAAATGAAGCGAGAATTACCCACCAGCATCGCCAACCAGGACTGGGTGGCCTAACCAAACTGTCATGTTCCTCACTTTGGGCTGGAATTCTGTCCTCTTGGTTAGGACCCTGGCTGTGTCAGACTGATCAGATCTGCGTGGCAGACGCTGAGAGCTGAGTTAATTTTTCAGTTGGGAAAACTAGGGAACTAAGCCTTAGGTGCAGTTGGCTACAGAGGTGAGCTCATTCATATCACAGAGTCCAGGGATGAAAAACTGCCTAAAAGAGACCACCCGCCTTAGTGGCCAAGGCAGGTGCTGCCTTTCCTCGCTCTGTAACCCTGGGTAAGTGATTCCCCTCTCTGACCCCTGACCACTCCATCTGTAAAATCGGACAACAGCAGTGCTCCGGCCAGCTGGTCACAAGGCTCGGGAGAGACAACCTCCAGGAAGTGCTTGCTCGTCAGCACTGGGCACACAGCAGGGCCTCCTCCACAAGAGGCATCTTCCTTTCTTGGTTACAGGAAGGCTGGGAGCTGCTGGCCCTGTGAGCCGGCCGTGCCCTGTTACTGCGCCCTGTGCGAGGGGGATGGCACCACTGGGCGGCAGGAAGTGCCGGTGGCACTGTGGTCTTCCCTCCTTGCAGGTGGGGCCGCCAGGTGAGGGCTCTGGCTGCCTGAGGTCTGCCCCGGTACTAACACTGGGTCCGAGAGTTGGAGATTTGCTGCATGAGAGAGAAACTGTGTGGCTCTTTGTCGTCATTTTTTTTTAACTTTTTATTTTGAGACAATTGGAGGTTCACATGCAGTTGTCATAAATAATGCCCCAGGCACCCTTCATCCGGTTGCCCGCAGTGTGACAGCTTTTATCACTGCAGTACAATGTCACCACCAGGAAACTGACACAATCCACCAATCTTATTCAGATTTCACCCATCGTCCTCGTTTACGTGTCTGTTTAGTTCCATGCAGTGTTATCACCCTTGTAGATTTGTGTAACCGCCGCACAGAGATCCTTTTTATAGCCGCAGCCACCTCCCTCCCCGCCCCATCCCTAACCCTGACGACACTAAGCTGTGCTCCGCTCTGTAATTTGGTGTCAAGGTGCGTGTAGACCAGTCATATAGTGTGTAACCTTTCGAGATGGGTTTTTTTCACGCCGGATAATTCCCTCAAGACCCCTCCAGGTGCCGCGTGTGTCAGCCTTTCGCTCCGTTTTCTTTACTGCCGAGCAGTGTCCCGCGATAGGGCTGTACCCTGGCTGATTAACCTCCCACCCACTGGAGGACATCTGGGTCGTTCCCAGTTTGGGGCTATAGTGAATAAAGCTGCAGTGAGCACTCGTGTCCAGGTTCTGTGTGAACAGAAGTTTTCGTTTCTCTGGGGCAAACCCCAAGAGCGCGCCTCCACCACTCCCGATGAGGCGGAGTCGACCAACCAGGAAGGCCTCTCAGGGGGCTTGCCGTCCCCTTTCCAGGAGGAAGGGGGCTAGTGGACACATGTGCTTTGTCCCACACCCAGCGTGCCTCCTCTCTCCCCTAAACACCGTAGCCGGGCTGCAGGCACCGAGAGCTGGGGAGCTGGCCCATTCCTGGAGTGTAAAAGGTCCTGTTGGCCTCTTATGCCAAGGTATAGGGACCCCTCCCTTCGTGTGGCAGCAAGAAGTGACAAGAAGCCCAATAACAAAGCCCTTTCCTCTGAGCCTGCCGAGGGCTGGGAAGGAGAAAGCTGCCCGCATGAGGAGGCCTCTCTCTCGAGGCCGCGCCCCTTCCTCTCACCTCAGAGTCGTGCCAGGCCCCATCTCTTTCAGGGAGACCAAGGGCAAGATGGAGCTGCTGGGCCTCCGGGGCCCCCTGGACCCCCTGGGGCCCGGGGCCCTCCTGGCGACACTGGGAAAGATGGCCCCAGGGGAACAGCAGGACCAGCGGTAAGAGAGGGCATGGAGTTGGACCACCCAGGACCTGATCCTGTACCTACCAAAAGCCCAAACCCTGATCCCAGAACCAACTGCAACCTCAGCCCTGTCCCCACTCGAAACCTAGACCCCACCCTTACCCTAACCCCAATGTCGACCCAGACCCTTACCCAATCAAACCTTAAATCTAACACTAACCAGCTCCCTAGACCCAATTAAGACCTTGACCTCCAACTCATTTCCTGATCCACACTCCCGATTAAGACTGTTATCCAGACCCTAACTCTCTCCCCTACAGACTCTGACCCTGACTCCAAACCCGACTCTTACCCCTCATTCTGCCCCAAACAGACCCATAGACCCTACCCCTGACCTTGGTTGCAAACTCAGTCCCAATCCTGACCCCACCCTGACTTGAGACCCATATATGCCTCCTTTCTCCACAGGTCTCTACCAACCCCTGTTCCCTACCTCTCCCTCTGATACTAACTCGTTAGCCCCGGTTGTCCTCTCATAGTCCTAACCCAAACCCTGGAGGCCACACGTCATTGTATTACCCCTCTCCTAACCCAGGGACTCCAACTGTCCTTCCCCTCTGATGTGGGGCCAGCACCTCCTCGCTTGGCTCATTCATTCCCTATCACGTTGGGCACATAACTCCCTGAGCCTTAATTTTCTCATCTGTGAAGTGGATGGGGGTTTGGTGAGGATGAAATGAGGGAATGAACTTGGAGCCCCAGTCCAGGAGATGTGGGCTCAGTTACCCTTGGAGTCCCTGCATCCCCTCATTGCTCTCCCCTTATGCCTCCTCAGGGTCCCAAAGGAGAGGCTGGACAAGATGGCGAGATGGTCAGTATCCAGGGCGTTTCAGAGGCCTGGGCTGGCAGCACGATGGCTCCAGGCCCGGAAGCCCCTCTCCCACACACACCCACACTGGGGTCTTGCCTGCGGCTATACGTGTGCGCACTCCTGCGCTCTTGCCCCCACCAGCAATGGGGAGCAGACAGCCAGGCCCCAGCCCCGCATCCCTGGGAGGGAGGCTGCAGTCCACTGACTGCTTGACGTGGGATGCAGCAGGTGTCCGAGACACCAGGAGTTGGGCCTAGAAAGGGCAGCACAGCCCAGTTCCGGCGACAGCCCTGCCTCCTGCTCTCTGGACTCCGTGTCGCCCTTTATAAAATGAGGATGGCTAGGAAGACAGTCCAGGAGCAGCCTCCAGTGTTTAACACCTTCTCTCCTCTTGTTCCAGGGCCCAAAGGGACCCCCGGGACCAAAGGTGAGTGCTCCTCATTCCTAGTCCCCCACCCCTGGCCTGGGGGGATGGGCTCCCTCACCCCTAGCACCTCTCCCTCCCCACCCCCAAGTTCCATGACCTCGAGCAAGTTACTTTGTCTCTCTGGGCCTCAGTTTACTCATCTGTTAAGTGGGAGCATGATAGACCTTTCCTGCCTTCCCTTCACACTGGGTTGTAAGGATCAAATAGGAAAACATATCAGCTTTGAAAGCCCTCTCCAGATGTCGGCCCTCTCCTTCTCTCCTTGGGCAGCACCTGCTGGGTGGGAAGGCAGGCTGTGGTCGTCCCTGAAGGAGCCAGAGCCCCAGGACTGAGCGGGAGGAAAGGGTGGGGAAGCAGCTCCATTTCGTGAGTAACTGCTGCGAGCCAGGGGCTGTCAATGCATTTCTGTGATGTCACAGCCACCCTCTGAGGCTGAGGGTAGCACATCCCCAGTGCCAGGAGCAGGGACTTGCCCAGCTCATTCAGCTTGGGAGAGACCCAGTCAAGAGTGGAGTCCAAGACTGTCAGCCCCATCACCCACGTGCACCTCTCTGAGGGGCTGAGGGTCTCTGGGCTGTGCCCAGCATGAGTCATCAGGGCCACTTCTACCAGAGGAGCAGGTGGTCTGGTGTCCAGCCATGCTCGGACAGCTCTGACCTCTCTCTTGCTCCCCCACTGTCTCCCCTCAGGGTGAGCCCGGCGTTCCTGGAAAGAAGGTGAGGGGGCCCGTGGAGGAGCTTCTTGGTGGGGGGTGTGGGAAGAGGCTGGAGGGAAAGGCAGGGCTGGGCAGGTGTCCTGCTCCTCAGCAGACCCAAGTCCTCGCTACGGAGGGCTGTTCCGTCCTCTGTCTCTGAAGCCAGGATCTCATTCATTCATTCACTCACTCATTCGCTCATTCTTTCCCTTCCTCAAACATATCAAATTTGTTCCCACTTCAGGGCCCAGGACAGTGGTTCCCAAAGTGTGGTCCCAGGACAAGCAGTGCCAGCATCACTGGGGGCTTTTTAGACTTGCACATCCTGCAGCCCACCCCAGACCCACAGAATCAGAGGCGCCGAGGGTGGGCCGGTCTCTTCAGGCAGCCCCCTGGGTGATGCTGACGTGCACTCAAGTTTGAGAACCACTGACCCAGTGATCTTCCTCACCTCTTCCCATGTCCCGGCCTCCTCCAGCAAGCCCCAGCAAAGCTGTCCCCTCCTCCCGGAGACCGTCGCCAGCCACCTCCTGAAGCACACCCTCCCCGAGTTCCTCTCCATCTCATCCTCTTACATTCTCTCCCTAGCACTCCGCCTCCCTGCGTGGTGCTGTGCATTTATCTGGGTGTTTCTTTGCCTTTGGCCTCCTCTGACCCATTGGGCAGGGACCTCATCTGCCTGGCCGCCGGGGTGCTCATGAGCTATCTGCTGACTGAAGGAATGAATCCCCTCTCCTTCACCTGCCCACCCTTCCTTCTGCACACACCTGCTGAGGCCTGTTCTGGGCTGGCCCTGGGCTGGTGGGGGCGGGGGACAGAGGTGGATCTGACCCCATTCCTGTCCTAGAGGGCCGAGGAAGGGAGAGAGGAGCTGCCCTGACCCAGTGTGACCAGTGCTGGTGCCAGGAGTGGACTGGTGTGCTGGGGGTTCAGAGTAGGGATGGCCAACAGATGGCCTGGGGGCCAGGCCAAGTCTGAGGCTACAGCCTCTGCTGTTCTCTCCTCAGGGGGATGACGGGACACCAAGCCAGCCAGGGCTCCCTGGACCCCCAGGGCCCAAGGTAGGTACATGTCCCTCCCCCGGAGTTCCCCTTGCCTCCCACCACCCACGGTTCCTGTCTGTCCAGTGAAGCCCCTACCTGGCCCTTTCACATCATGGGGCATGGGCTGGCGCCCAGGCAGACCAAAGGGAGGCAGCAGGAAGGCCCTGGGCCCCACTCACCAACAGGCCTGGCATCTCATCCAGACCATTTGCCTCCCCTCATACTCTCAAGTCCTCCTAGTTCCCATCTTAGGTGGCCCACTCTCTGCCCTGTCCCAAAGCCAGGAACTGGCTGTCATCCTTGCTCCCCCAACCCGTTGAGACAGCCACCAAATCCTGTCCAGCCTGCCTCCAAAATGGCTCTTGAGCCCTGAGCTGCCCCAACTATGCCAAGACACAGCCCGGAAGGTGGCTGTGATCCTGGGTCCCCTGGGCAGGAGAGAGCCCTGGGGTCCGTGGTTTCAGACTCGTTCCCCAGGAACTGCTCTGGAAGCCAGCAGACCCCAGCAGCCCTCACACGAGTGTCTCTGCTGCAGGGCGAGCCCGGGAGCGTGGGGCCTCGGGGAGAGAACGGCGTGGACGGCGCCCCAGGGCCAAAGGTGATGTTACCGTGTGCTGCTCCAGCTCCCACAGGCCCCGTTCAGACCGGTGGCTCCGTCATACGGAGGAGATGTGGCTTCACCTCCAATTTGCCCTTTTAAGTGGAGAGTCTCGGGAGAGCCTAGGCCCAGGAGTCTTGTTTGACTGGCCATCAGAGGCTAGCCTGGGGGCAGGTGGCAGTGGGTCTGGGTGAGTGACAAGGCCTCCACGAAGGCCCAGCTGTGTGGCTAAGCCACCGCGTAGCCTTGGGCTCCTGGGCTTCAGTGGCCCATCTCTACACAACGTGGGGTCAGAAGAGGGTCCTGCAAGCCCCCCTCCAGGAGCCCTGTTCCTGGGGTGCCAGTCACATATATTAGGCCCTTAGGGCTCCAGCAAATGGACCCTGCCCCTTTGCACCCTTTGGAGAAGAGGGGGCTGGAGAGGGCACGGGAGCCTTGGGCTTCAGCCGTGCACACCTGGCTGCAACCTGCGTCTCCACAGGGGGAGCCTGGCCAGCGAGGCGCCGACGGAGCTGCAGGGCCGCGGGTAAGCGGTCTCCCCTCCAGCCACACCGATGGAATCCAGGGTCCCAGGTCCTTCAGAAGCCCTTGTCCCCAGAGACCCTAGAGGAGCAGCGGAGCTCCAGGAGCTGGGGCTCATTTTTTTCTTTATAAGTCATTAGGGATTTTTTCATTTTTAATCTGGTAATCCATGCTTTTGGTAAAGTGTTCAAAAGGGATGCGTGTAGAGTCCTGACCTCTCCCATCTTCTCCCCTCCCCAGGCGGGTGTCTGCCTCCGAGACCCTTTTCTCGGCGTATTGCTAGACCTTCAGTTTGTCACATACGGCGTTACCCGGTGCCTTGCCCAACATCAAGGTTCATTCCTGTCGCCAGGAGCACAGCCACCCTGGCTGGTCCCAGATCTTTTGTGACCAGCCCCTGTCAAGACACCTTTAGGTCGACATCCCAGATCCTGTTCTCGGCCCTGTGGCCCCGAGCAGTCATGTCCCCTCATGCTCCCGGAGGCCACTTTCCTCCTCCAAAGAACGGGTCCAAGTCCGCAGCCTGGTCGTGCAGGTGGCAGGGTACGGGATTAGGCGCTGAGTGTGGGGGTTCTGTGCAAACGGTACAGTTCGCCCAGGCCGCGCCCGCGGAGGCACCTGGCCAGCGAGGCCCTGGCCCGGGTCTCTGCCCCTCCGCAAGGGCTGGCCCCAGGCCTGACCCGAGAGCTCACAGCCCCTCCTCGTTCCCGGCAGAAAGCTGCCGGGTGGGCGGGGAGGGGTGGTTCAGAGGGGGAGGGCGGGGCCAGCGCGTGCACGTGCCTGTGTGGACGCGTGCGTGCGCGCGCACGTACCGTGGACGGATGCAAACGTGAGAGTGAGGGCGGACGTGAGCTCTTCACCAGGACTGGGTGGGAATGTTAAGACACTGCCGTGCAGCTCTACCAGAGGCTGGGAAACGGAGGCCCGAGGGTGCATTTTTTTACACAGTGTTTTGGAGCATGTTTTTATTTTTCTTCCTTTGCCAACATTTAAAAATCTGTAGAACTTCAAATCAAAATTAGACTTTCCATTTTTCCTCAAGGACTCAGGGATGGGGCCTCAGTGGGCTTCCATTCCCACAGGAAGGCAATCGCAGCCGCCCCCAGAGCAGGCGGGGGCGTTGTTCCTCAGTTGGCGCCTGCCCCCTTCCCCGCTGCGCCCCCTGCCCCGCCCCTGGAGCGTTTTCCCAGTGCCCTAGTGAATGGCGGAGGGCCCGACTGCCTGGTCCCACCAGGTTCCAGTTGAGCCCCCGCACAGCCTTGGTGGGACCACGATAGCAGGTTCTCTGGGGATACGGAGATGGCCACCACGCGCTGCCCTGACATTCTCCTCTTCCTGCCTCAGGGTCCCGCAGGCCTGAAAGGCGAGCAAGGAGACACGGTGGTGATCGACTATGACGGCAGGATCTTGGATGCCCTTAAGGTAGGGTTCCCGGCAGGACCAGGATACACCCTTGTTCATTTCCTGAGGGAATAACCACTTACTTTGTGTATAAATCTTGCACTTCTTTACACAAGGGACCAGGGGCAGCTTAGCACAAAGACCCCAACTTCACCAGGTGCCTGATAAGGAAATCAGCGATGTGTTGAAACCCACATGATGCTGAGAGAGCCGCTGTGAATGTGGCCCATGTTGCCCCGAGCTCCACAGAGGCCAAAGTGAGAAGGGAAGCCCCCACCCCCCAGGGCGGGAGGCAGAGCATTTCCTGGTGTCCAGTCCCAGCAGGGCCTCTTGGGGCCTTCCCAGGGAACACTGGCTGGAAGATCAAGTCTTCTAATGGCCGTTGCAGGAGGATAAGAGTGGCAAGGCCTGCCCCAGGAGCCTCAGGAGATGTGTGGCCTCTGAGCCCTGCCCAGTGCCTGGCAAACTTGGGACCCATCACCAGTGGAAAGAGAGGTTGAGTGCCAGGGAAGGGAGCTGGGGTGAGGGAAGGGTGGTCATCAGAGACCAGATTGAGCATCAGACGCCTGATCCCACCGGAGCTCCAATTCCAATTACCTCCCACAGGCCTCAGGGAAGTACAAGCTGATGGTAACTGTGGCCCCCCAAGGCCTGCACGGTGTGATGTGCTGTGGTGTGGTGTGGCCCGAGGGCGTGCATGTGCATGGTGTGTTCCAGGCTGGCTGGGAGCCACTTAGAGAAGTTCTATGAGTGTGGGGAGGCGGGAAGTCGATTTTGGATGCCCTATTGGAATGATGATGTCATTCAATGGGCAGTGGGCTGTCCTAGTTGGTTCTTGAGCACAGAGAGGTGAGGTTAAAAATACATATTGGAGGGAGGGTAGCTGGGGAATGGTTGGACTGTGAATGAAAGTGGGTGTGGGGACAGCTGGAGGCAGGGAGGCCACAGGGAGGTAGGCGCTGGGCCTGGGCCTAGTGGAGGGTGGGTGGAAGGGAGGAAGATAGGAAGGCCAGGACATCTCCATGGCGGCGCCTGCAGGAAGGGGCAGGTTGTGAGAGAGCCGGAGGGAGAGAACCAGCGCGTGCAGGGCTGAGGGGCTGGCTGGGTGCGGCCTTTAGGAGGAGGCAGGAGTCTGGCAGGTGATGAGCCACGGTGGGCAGGCAAACTGCGGGAAGGCTAGGTCAGGACCGGAGCTTGTGAGTGGGGTCAGACCCACAGACACCAAAGACACCATCCCCTACCGGTGAGACTCAGGAACCCCTCAGGACCAGCAGGCAGCAGGCAACGGATCAACGGTCAGAGTTCATGGGAGAGGCAGGGAGGCAGTGCTAGAGCACTGATGGGGATATGAGTTTTGGCTGGCCTTGAATGCCAGCTTCAAGAGGCAATAGGGAGCCATCACAGGATCTGGAGCAGCATAGTGTGGTGAAGAAATCTATATTTGGAGGAGACTAGCTCTGAGGGCAGAGGGATTCTGGGCCCTCCATAGCCATGGAGGCTGTGATATCTGTGATATCTTATCAGATGCCTGGGGCCACCTCCCTTGCCTCCCTCTAGACGCAGGCCCTGACCTGGCTGGGTGGGAAGTGGGCTGTAAGGACCCTTGACCCTGCTGCAGCCCAGCTGGACGGGAACGTGGCCCCCGGGGGGAAGGGGTGGGTGGGCAGTGAGGGTGAGCCCTGGCTAGACACTAACTGGCTTCACTTTTGCACACAGGGTCCTCCTGGGCCACAGGGGCCCCCAGGGCCACCAGGGACCCCTGGAGCCAAGGTCAGTGCAGGTGCAGCTGTGTGGCCCCCAAGCCCTTTGTGTGGCCTACCTCTCCTCTCCTCTCTGCCATCCGCCCTCTGCTTCTCTCCGCGCGTCCCAGCCTGGCTTCTGGAGACTCAGAGAAAGTGGCCCTGCTCCTTCCTAACCAAGCTGGCTGCCTTCCTCCTGGCCCTAGCTGCTCTGCTCCCTGGGAAGCCTCATCCACACGTGTGCACCCATAAATCGGCCCCTCGGGACACCACAAAGTCCCTAAGTTACAAGGCCATTCCTGCGGCCTGTGTGTATCCTTTACACCCTGCCTACTTGGCTCAGGAGAAAGAGCCCAAGACTTTGAAATCAGGCGGCTCTGGTCCCAGCCATCGTCCCTGGGCAGTGTGGCCTGGAGCAAGTCATTTAACCTTCCAAGCCTCAGCTTCCAAATCTGCAACCTACCAGCCTGTAGATCACAGCCCTGGGCTGCGTCTGCCCGTAGGGGCTGAGGAAATGGAGGGGCGGAGGTGGCTGGCACCTGGCACAGTGCTGGGCACCCAGTGGGCACCTTCCTGGAAGTCTAACTGCAGGGCCTCGACTAGGGACGTGCACTGGTCTGGGAGGCAGCAGGGCCACAAATGCCTCCCCGGGCCCTAGGACGCCATGATCTCCCTTGCTGTCTCTTCCCATCCAGGGTGAACTCGGACTGCCCGGTGCCCCGGGAATCGACGGAGAGAAGGTCTCTGGGCCTTTCTTTTCCTTGGTGATGCTGGTGCCTGGTGTCGGGCTGTGTGTGTGCGTGTGTGTATGTGTGTGCACACACACAGAGTTGAAGAGAGGCCACAGAACAGAGTGTGCGAGTCCTGGTTCTGCCCTTAGGCCTCGGGCAGGCTGCTCACTTTCTGGCAGCCTCAGTTCCTCACCCGGAGGTGAGGTGGTTACGGCTGTTGTGAGGGTTAACCGACTGCATGTGGAGAGCGCAAGAGCAGTGCTGGCCCGTGTGCTGAAGAGCCTCTGGACCTCAGCTAACAGTCTTCCTGTCACTGTTAGTGCTGTTATAAGTGTGCACGTGTGTGCAACCCCACATCAACACCACAGTGTCCAGGCTGTCACTTTGCGTGTGTGGGCATGTCTTTGGCGCTGGTCCCTGGTGTGTGGCACATCTGGGACATGACACAGTTGGTTGAGTAAGGAAACAGAGTGGCTGGAGGGTGACTGGGTGGATGGTTGGTTGTATGTGGGGGTTGGGGGCTCTTGAGATGTGAGCTCAGGGTTGTCCCTGAGCCCTGTAAGTGCCCCTCGGTGGCTGCCCCGCCCCCTAGCTCCAGCCTTTCACTGCGGTCAGTGAAGCAGGCGTGGGGGCGCCCCTCCCAGTCTCCATGGGCCCCTCAGTGCATTCGCCACCTGGGCCGGAGACAGGACCCACAAGGAGGAAGTGGGGGTCTGGCCTGGCCAAGAGTAAGCGCTGGGGACTCGCTGGGGTGGAGGAAGGGAGAATGCCTACTGAGCCCACTGACCCCTTGTTCTTGTGGCTTTCAGGGTCCCAAAGGACCGAAAGGAGACCCAGGAGAGGCTGGGCCGACCGGACCCAAAGGGGAAGCAGGAGAGATGGGCCTGTCGGGCCTCCCGGTATGTGCCACTCGTGGGTCCCAAGGTGAAGGTGTGCCCACCACAGCAGCTGCTGGGGCTTGGACCCTGCGGTCGCAGCCCAGCCCGCAGCCACTGGGCCTGCGAAGGGAAGCTCTGGGCTCCCAGCCCACGCTGCTCAGACTCTCTGAGCCCCCATTTCTTTGTCTGTAGAGGGACCTACCCCCACCCCTCCCCGCAGGCCTCTGTAAAGATGAAGTCAGGACCGCCCCCCCCCCCCCCCCATGGAAGTGAGTTGGCAGGTGGTTAGGCCGCACTTTGGCTGCACAAGTTTGCATCCTGCTCCATCTCCTGTGACTCTGGAACCCTGCACAAGTGACCAACCTCCCTGGGCCTCAGTTTCCTTGCCTCTGAAACGGAAGTGATGACTTCCCACTCCTGTGAGGGATGCGCAGACAGCGCTGAGAACGGTGGCTGGCGGGCGATGTGTACCCGCCGTCCCCATCATCGCCATTTTGATCGTTACTCTTGCCGTGGCTGGATTGGAAGAGCTGCCAGGCGTAAGCAGCCACTGGATGCCACTGCTTCACAGCCGCTGTCTGTCTGTGAGGCTCACTCAGCTGCAGAGGTGGTGCTGGGGTTTGGACCCGGGTCTTTGCTTCCAGAGCCCCTGGTTCCCCCCTCCCACAGGAAAACTAACAGTTACGCCGCTGTCGGTGTGGTCTTTAAATACCCGCTGTGCCGGGCACCCAGGGTGTGTCACGCTGATTTAGGGAAAACTACTTTAAGCTGCAAAGGCCAACTTATTGCTGCGGCCAGAAGGGGGAGGGAAGGGGAGCTACTGAGCGCTGTGAGTGGTGATTTTGATGATGAACAGAAAGGGCTCACAGGCCATCCTGTCCTGCAGGGCACCGATGGCCCCAAGGGGGAGAAGGGAGAGCCAGCACCTGACAACCTACAGGAGAGCCTGGTAAGGGAGGCTGCTGAGGACCGGGGTCCCCCCCTACCACCCAGCCCAGGCCGTCTGGGCCCCGAGCCTTGGGACAGAAGGGCCACGTGGCCTGACCAAGCCCAGGGCAGTCGGGGAGGGGGAGTGGGAGCCTCAGGCTGTGTCCTCTGCCTAAGACCTGTCTGAGAACCCAAAGGCCAGCCGCAGGGGACAGTCAGTGTCCTCCTGGGGACAGGAAGGAGCCTCGACCCAGTGGCTCAGGGCCCAGAGCCCAGGCAGTGCTCCTCCAATGTCCAATGAGCTCAAGAACGTGGGCAGGTGAGAGATGATGGGGCAGTGGGTGACTAATCCACCTCTGACCCCTCCTAGGCCCAGATCATAGTGGAACCAGGGCCCCCCGGCCTCCCTGGTCCCCCAGGACCCATGGTAAGCATGTCTGACTTGAAGCAGCTGGGATATGAAAAGGCTGGTGGGCCCGGGTCTGGGGGCTGTGCCCGAGAGGAGGACGGGACTCTTGTGGGGAGGGGGCATATCAGGCAAGGAAGGCCTGGCCAGGGTGCGTGCTTGGGAGGCCACAGAGGTCAGGGCCACAGAGGGAGTGAGTGGCCTATAAGCCTTCATGGCCACTGCAAGGCAGCCCTGGCCCTGAGGTCTGGGCTCAGCCCAACGGCCTTTCTGATCCGCTCTCTCCTCCTCCAGGGCCTTCAGGGAATCCAGGGTCCCAAGGTGAGTTCTGGGGCGTACACGGAAACCCCCCTACTGACGGCCAACCCACAACCTGGACAGTTCCAGAAAGCCCTGCTAATGGGCACAGTGAGGGCCCACACTCAGCCCCAGACCAGCTCCACGTCTCCCCAGGGCTGAACATTCCCTGTCTCTGGGAGCACGACTTCCCTGATGTCCTCGGAGCTGGTTCTTTCACCTCCCTCTGCCAGGGGCCCCAGTCCACTGCTTCCACCTCCCTGCCCCACACCTCCACCTTTCTCTGTGCCTCCCCCTTCATTGCCCTCTCCCCCGACGCTCCCCACATGCACAGCCTGGACGTGAAGTCTTAGGTTTGTGTGTTACATAATGCCATGTCTTCTGCTCTTGAATTAAACTGTGAGTGTGGCCTGCCCATGTGCCCTGTTCTGGGGGCCGACACAGAAGGGGAGGCCAGCTGCTTGCCGCACCCAGCTTCTCTCTTGTTTCTGCTGGGGGAGAGCACGTCTCTGCTTCCCCAGCTCAGAGGCCAAATAGCGGACTCAGTCATGGTACCCCAGCACTGAGTGGGGCCGAGCATGTGGCCAGACCAGATGCGCTGCTTCTGGTCCTGTTTTATCCCAAGGCCTCCCCAGATCATGTTTAGAAGAGGCAGCTGCAGTCAAGGATGGGGGCCAAGCCTGGGGCTCAGAAAGCCAGTTGGTACTTGGCCCTGCTGCTTCCTGGCTGTGCAGCTGGGCTGTCCCTGCCCATGTGTCTCTTTCCTCATCTGTGAAATGGGTGTGACCACAACCATCGTCTGTGATTCCTGTAAGAGCCTGTGTGTGGGGAAAGGTAAAACGGGCACACCCACAGCTCATCCTGATTATTTGTACAGGAAGGAAGCGGGGCCAGGCCTGTCAGAGCCTGGAGTCTGTCCCTCTGGCCTACGCACCCCGGCTCCCACTCAGGCTCCAAGCTTTCCTGTCCTGCTGTCTGACCCCTTCCCCCTGACTGATGTCCTCCCTTCACTTCCAGGGCTTGGATGGAGCAAAGGGGGAGAAGGGCACGTCAGGGGAGAGAGGCCCCAGCGGGCTGCCTGTGAGTATCGTGAGCCTTGTTTGTCCTTAGAGGCACTGATTCCTGTGACTGTCATGCCTCTTGACCCATTCCTTTTCCATCCAGGGGCCAGCTGGCCCGCCAGGCCTTATTGGGCTTCCAGGAACCAAAGGAGAGAAGGTAACCACCTTCCTTTAATGCCCCCAACCATTGCTGCACGTCCATGGTGTCACTCAGCCCTGGGGGCTCAACCCCTGCCCCTCACTAGTCGCAAGGCCAGAGTTCAGGCCCTGTGGACAACTCACAGGCTGAACTTCCAGCAGCTATGCTCCCAGCATCCCCTTCCCAGTCCCCTCACATCTCCTCTTTGTCTCTCCTCAGGGCAGACCCGGGGAGCCAGGACTAGATGTAAGTATCTCACTGTTTACTGTGATCAGGTCCCTCCTGTGTGCAGCTTCTGCCCTCCTGCTGCCCATACAGGAACCTGATCTGGATGGCTTGGGGATGACCCCCTCCCCCAGGGCTGGGACTACAACTGAGCAATTCTCCCTGTGTCCCCAGTGCCAGGTCCAGGGCACAGCCCCAAATAGGTGCTTTATTGACGGATGGATGGATGGATAGATGGATGATGGATGGATGGATGAATGATAGGTGAATAGATGATGGATAAAGGATGGATGGATGGCTGATGCACTGGAGCAGGGAAGTGGGAAGAGCAGTGAGGAGCCTGTTGCAATATCCTGCTGAGAGATTATGAGGCTTCAGCTAGGGCAGTATTGTGGGAAGGAAAGAAGGGGAAGTATTAGCCCAGTGTTGCTTGAATCAAGTGTCTTTTGGTTGCCAGAGACAGAAAATACCATTTAAACTGACTTATAACTGAAAAATCCAGAGGTACAACACATGGATCCAGGGCTCAAGTGTGTCAATATAACCCAACCTCTCACCCTCTCTTGTCTCTGCTTCCTCTGTGTGGGCATCTTTCCAAGTTCAACATGATGATGAGATGGAGCCAACAGCTCCAGACTTGTATCCCCGCCCCCAGGACCAAATCCTGGAGAAAGACTATTTGCCTCACGCTCTATTCTTTTAGGAAAAGTCTCACCAACTCTCATTGGCCTCAGTTGGGTCCATGTTGGAAAGTCCCTTGGCCATTGGAATGCAGTGCCCCACCTGGCCAGCTCACATGCTCTGTCCTGGAGCTGGGGGTACAGTCAGTGGATTGTGAGAAGGGAAGGTGGTTCCCAGGAAAATCAGGTAGCTATTGCAAGGAAAATGGTGACCAGACGCAGGGCTGCAAGGACTCAGGTGTCCACCCTAGACTTTAAGGAAAGAATGTCATCTTGGAGAGCAACCACAGACAAGGAAGAGGAAAAACTCTAACCTGAGTTTCTGACTGCAAGGGCTGTGTTCCATCAAAGAGAAGGGTCAGGAGAAGAAGACAACACTGAGTCCAGTTCAGGCTCTGGACCCAGGGAGGTAGTGGGGTGGAGCTAAAGAGACTCCATGCCACCATCGATGTGGCCACAGCTGCCTCCTGGGAGGCACGGAGCTAGAGTGGCATCTCAGAGCCACACCCAACAGCTCTACCTTGCAAACTCTTGGCCCCGTGCCCACCCCACCAGGCCCAGCTGAAATGAGTAGTCTGCTCAGAAGCCTTCCCTGACCTCACATCTGGACAGAACAGCTCCTTTCCCTGGGACTCCACAGCCTCTGGTCCACACCTCTGTCACTGAGCATTGATCATCTCCTGCTCCCTATTGCCTACCATGTTAGATATGAGGGCAGTGTCACATTTGGACACATGCGGTTTTAATTTATGGAGATGACTGAGTGGTGACACGGAGAGGTCAATGCCCTTGAAAGGAGAGTTCATTACTTACACTTCCTGAGAAAAGGCCATGCCACTATGCAGGGCCACATGAGGGAGCACCAGGTTTGGTCAGGAGGCAGAAAGGAGCAGGGGAAAGCCTAGGCCAGAGTTTTTGTGGGGTTTCCATGGGAAAGGCAGGGCAGAGTAGCCAGCTTAGGACTGGCCAGTTGGAATAGCTCTAGCAGGCTTTGGGCTACAGGGTTGGTCTCTGGTTTCCTGGTACCTGTTCCTGAGATGATTTAGGTCAGGGGAAGTATTGGCCTGGCGGGTGAGAAGCACATAAAGGAGGTGGTTGGGGCATTGGTTGGTTTGCATATGAAAGGGGTACCTCCAGACTAGCCCTTTGCTGTCTCTAAGAACTGGCCTGCCCTGGGAGGGGCAGCCTCTCCCTGGCCAGCAAGAATTTTAGTATGTCAAAACATCATAAGATACAGAAAATTAAAAAACATAATTTAATATAAGAGGGAACACATCGTATTTCTCTGTCCCCAGCATCCAGCCCACAGCCCAGTTCCTGATGGATGCTTAGAAATATTGGTTGGATGATGGACAGGTGGACAAATGGACAGATGGGTGGGTGGACAAGAGTTTGAGCCAAGGGTAGAGAACAGAGGTTACCATTTCTCCGTCTGTCAAAGATGGTAACAGAAACTTCCACGGGTTTCCTGGGTCTCTGTCCCCAGCCAAGCCTGGGCCAGTGCCAGCTGCATCTGACTGTGCCATGGGAGAAAGCCGCTTGCTAGCGGCTGTGCCTGAGGGCTTCCATCCAGAGACTCTGACATGTTCTACTTTGGAGGAATCAGTGCTGGTGTCCTAAATGCATGCTTTTCCCTAAATCAGCCTTGTCCCCAGCATATGTGTCACCTAGGAGCTGGGGCTGCGCCAGCTGGTACCACGCATATGCATGGAAGGGAGGGGACAGTGATGGATGGGAGAGCAGCAGAGATGAACAGTCAACCAAACCTTACTTCCCGGTTTAACCTTTATTCCTTTTGTCAGGGTTTCCCTGGACCCCGAGGAGAGAAAGGCGACCGGAGCGAGCGTGGAGAGAAGGTGGGGCAGGTGGAGAGAAGAGGGGGCAGCTGGAGAGGAGATAGGGGCAGGGGGAAAGAAGGAGGGAGTAAACAGAAGCAGGCAGTGAGAAGGCGGGGCGGGCGGGGAGGAGGAGACGGGCAGAGGCTGGGCAGGGCAGGGCAGGACAGGCCAGGGCTGGCTCCCAGTCCCATCTCTCCCAGGGGCTGGAGGCATCCTGAGCCTGACAGCCGTGCCCATACCCCCATCTTCCTCCTTGTACAGGGGGAGCGAGGCATCCCTGGCCGCAAGGGAGTGAAGGGCCAGAAGGGCGAGCCGGGACCGCCGGGCCTGGACCAGCCCTGTCCTGTGGTACGTGTCAGAGCAGGATGGGAGCCCCAGCCAGGCCAGGGCCACCGTTGCTGTCACTGCCATCATGCAGGCTCCTCTGGCTCTGGTCTGTCGTCATCCCCGTGCCACTCACCCCAGCATGGCTCGGGGGACCCACCCCTCCATAGAGATGGAGGCCTGGCCAGGGGCAGAGTCTGTTGGCTGGGGTCACTGCCCCTCTTACTCAGCTTCCGCGGCCACAGAGGGGGTGGGACCACCCTGATGCTCTGGATGTCTATCCATAGTCCGGGAGGAAGCTTCTGCTGGTCTGGATGGCCCCACCCTGTCCCCCTGCGTCTCCTCCATGTGCCCCTTCCCTGCCCTCCTCCCCACAGCCTTTCTCCTTTCCTGCTCTCTCACAACAGCCGCTGACGGCCCACCCGGCCCAGTGCCTGAAATAACCAATTCAGTTCCCTTTTTCCAGAAGGCAGGGTAGGTTTACGGGTCAAACTCTTCCAGTGGAGCTCAGAAAAGAGAGGAAAGACAGACAGCTGAGTTTCCACACTAAAACTGACCAGATATTCCTGCCAGGGCGTGAGGAGAGGGGCCTCCAGCCGTGATGTGTGCAGGCCACCTTCCAAAGAGGGCCATGGACCCCCAGGCACAGTCCTCTCCCCTCCAATGAGTCACATTAGCCCTCTGTTCCTCAGTCTCCTCATCCATGCAATGGGGGTGCTAAACCCCACCTCCAGATGGTTTTGAGGAGGCAATGAGAGAGGCATGAAGAGCAGAGTGGTAAGCACCCACAAAAGTGCCAGGGACAGTGGGAGGACGGGGCTGGCCCAGCCTTGCAGCTCCAGGCTCCCGGCCAAGACTTCCCTCCAAGTCATGAAGCTTTTGTCTTTGAAACAGGAGAATCCTAAATGCGGAGGCAGGAGAGGGGCGCCGGGCTCGAGGGGCCGCGGGCCCTGCCCTGTGGTACGCGGTCTGCCTGGGTGTGCTGTGCTGTGCTGGCCTCCCTGCCTGTGCCCGCTGCTCTGCCCGCCCTTCCTCCAGCCCGCCTGCCTTTGCATTCCACCCTCCTCCCTACTTCCCTTCCGGCTCAGCCTGTGCCCGTGGATGCACAGGCTTTCTGGGGGTGTGCTACGCGTGTCTGAGCCCCGAGTGTGCCCTGAAACAGAGTGAAGTGTTTTCCAGCACAGAGCCCCCCAGGGACCCCAGGCTGACTGCCTCAGGCCACCTGAGGAAACCCACCCCTGCTTACGTCTGATTGCTGAGCTGGCATTGCGGTGCCTCCAGACAGCCCCCACCCCTGGCCCAATTTCTGCCCTGACGGCCTCAGCCCGCCCTGTCTGCCACTCAGGTCCAGACACAGGGACCGGGACAGACCAGAGGGGGATCCTACTTCCTGGACTGTTCTTCAAACACTCGGAGACATTCCTGAAAGTTCTCAGGCCACCAGTGTGAGGGGCCAGAGCCACTGTCACAGCTGCCAGGCAGGAAGCCATGTAGCCCCTGGAAAGGGCCAGGGCCATACCTTGCTCCTGGCCCCTGGATGTCTGACGTGATGTCCGCTACTCGTGTCCACGTTCTGCCCACTGCACACGTGTCCCAACAGAGCCCCCATGGGGGAGCACTCAGAACGAGCATAGTAAGGGGCCATTGTGTCCCATGCCTCAGCTACCCAGGTGGACAGGGCAGGCATCCAGGCCCTGCTTTAGTGGGGTCTAGTGGCCCCGTGTGGCAGCTCCCTGGGCCACACTTCCCTACACACGGGGCAGGAGTGTGGGCTGCAGAGAGCGGACCAGCCCCCTTCTCCGGCACTGAATTCTTCTTCCTTTCCAGGGCCCAGATGGGCTGCCCGTGCCTGGCTGCTGGCATAAGGTACCGTGCAGGGAGGAGTCCCCAGGGCAGGCTGGGGGAGGAGGGGCCCTGGGACAAGAGGATAGAGGGGCATGCCTGTGCCTGAAGAAGTGCGCATGACGGGGCGGGGCGGGGGGAAGGGCTCACAGCTCCTCCTCACCTTCAGTCTCCCTCCTTTTCCAGTGATCCCCAGCACCCGGCTCACAACCTGTACAGATTCGTGTGGACGTTTTTAATTTTTGTAAAAACAGAACAGTAATATATTGATCTTTCTTCACGGGATGCACTACATGTGGCCTTTTAACATTTAAGAGTGTGCCCAGAACGATCCGCATGTGAGGCTGGCAGGAAAGTGGATGGGCAGACAGGGGGATTGTGTACTTGAGGGGCACCTGCAGGACTTGGCCTTTCCAGGAAGGAGGGAGACGAAGGTGAAAGTGCCTGGCCCAGGAGAGGCTGCCAAGGGGTCGGGTGGGGCCTTCAGCCACTTGACTAGCAGAGACTCCGGCTGCCCCACTGCCCTACGAGAGCCTGCCCCCTGAAACTCTGAGCCGCTGGCGCCCACCCCATCCAAAAAGGCCCAGGGCTTGGACGGTAAATGCAGCTGCTCCTGGCCTCTCTGGCCTCTGGCCTCAGCCACAGCCAGCTGCCCACCCTCTCAGGCCCCCTGGGCCCTGGGTTCACCAGGGCAGGACAAGACTCCCGCCTGGCACTTGCAGCTGGATGCTGGGAGCTGTGGGAAGCGCCCCGAGCAGGTCCAGCTGCCACCAAGCTCAGGAGGCCTCCGGAGGCCAGCCTGCGTGAGAACACGTGTCCCCTGGCCCGGAGCAGAGGCCAAGCGCTGTGATCGCCGCTACGTGGACCCAGCTGCAGGGAGCCCCGTGATTCCCAAATGTGGAAGACAGGAGGCCCCAGGCTAGAGTGGCTGCTGCTTCCTGTCTCCACACCCCCCGGAGCAGGGACGTGATGAGACTTTGCCAGCCTGAGGAGATGGACCTCCAGCTCAGAGTTTGGGTCTCGCTAGCCCCAGGTCTCCCACCCAGGAGAACTCTGGTCAGCCTGCCAGAAATGGTCCTCCAGGTGAGCTGTGCGGACGGAGAGCCTCAGGGCTGGTTCCAGCCAGCCAGAGCAGGGTGCCTGTGACCTGAGCCGCCAGTGCTCTGAGAAGAGGCTTCGCCACCTCTGACAAGGGTCCCAGCTGCCAGCCCTGGCCTAGCTACTTGCCTCCCTTCTCTGTGTAGATGGACATTGCTGTGTGTAATAAACCACAAATGTGTGTCAGGGTGTGCCTGTCCTTGCAGACTGCCCCTGGGGCACCTCTGGGTGAGGTTTCAGCCTGGCCATTGCTGAGTAGGGACAAAGGGACCCCCACCCCGGGTCCGACCCGCCCCAGAAACCAGAGGAAGTAGATCAGGGTCAGACTCAAGGCCTGGCCCTGCCAAGTGCTAGCTGAGCTCCCTGTCCAGTCACTCACGCCATGAGCCTGTGTGCTCCTCTGATCCCCTAGTCAGTGACTGCCGCAGGACAAATCACCCCAAAACTTGTTGCCTGACACAACCACCCTTTCTATCTCTCTCTCACAGTTCTGGGGGTACAGGGCTTAGCTGAGGAGTTGTCGCTCAAACTCCCCCTCACCTAGCAGCTGATTCTGGCTGTCAGCTGGGACCCCACGTGGCCAGAACACTTCTCTGTGTGGTCTGGGCTTCTTCCCAGCATAGCTGCTGGGTTCCCAGGGCGAATGTCCCAGGTGGAAGCTGTGTCGCCTTTTATGGCCAAGACTCAGACGTCATCAGGTTATCACTTTCTGCCAGGATCAGAGGTTTGCCCTAATTCAAAGGAAAAGTGGCAGCATTATATTTTAAGGAGAAAATGTGGGATAGTAGATCTTGTTGCAGTCATTTTAGAAAACTCAACCTGCCACCACATCTGTAAAATGGGACGGCGAGGCTTACACTCAGACTGTGGTTTAGTGAGAACCAACTGCATAGAGCACGAAAAGAACCCAGGACAGGTCAGGCACCCAGAGGCGCCCAGGGTTCTGACTTCCCTCTCTCCTCCCCACTCCAAGACCAAGCAATGGCCACAGTCTTGCAGGGCATTTCTACATCTCTCATCCCAGCTGGTCCTCACAAGCCTGAGAGACCCAGCAAATGCACTCGTTTCACAGATGACAAAACCAAGCACAACCGGGGTGGTGTGGACAAAAAGGGACCTGCAGTGACAGTGTCTCAGGCCTTCTCCTTCCAAGGACTGAGGCCTCGGGAGGCCACAGTATGGGTAGAAGAGGCCCAGCCACACACTGGCTAAGGAAGAGGAAGGTGTCAAGTCCCTGTCTGTCTCCCTAAGTTGCTGACGATAAGTGGCAGGCCACACCACCCGGCCAGTTGTCTGGGTTACCAGGGAAGACAGTAGTGTGAAAAGAGAAACACAGTGGTGCCGTGACGACTAATGGAGATCACTAGGTGTCCCAGTGTCCTTTGGAGTTCCAGCATAACCTCACAGATCTGCACTCTACAGTTTGTAATTCGCTCTCCCCTCGACCCAGGTACCTTGCTGGATCCCTTCACCAGTCCTGTGAAGGACAAAGCCTATGTGGTTGGTGTTACTATTTCCACCTTACATATGGGGAAACTGAGGCTCTGAGGAGTGAGTCACCTGCCCAGGGATGCACAGCCAGGATGTGGTGGCAGGCTTGGGACTGGACCCAGGCTCTTCAATGTCCTCCAATTTGTCTTTCTGAAATTGCTTGGCAGGGCGTGGAGCCTGCTAGGCAGCGCCATGAGGCTGGTGATTGGCAGGCAGATCCTCATGGGGGTAGAAGCCAGATGTTCCCCTGTCCCCAGACACTGGAGGGGGTCCCTTTCCTACTCCTCTGGGCAGGACAAGGCCATCCATAGCCCTTTGCTGCCTCCTTGTGGCCTCATCCTGGGTAGCCTCAGGTCTGCAAACGTTCAAACATCAAAATTTAGAGCCCGCAGTCCCCCCAAGAGCAGGAGACTACAGAAGAGTGAATAACTTGCTCAAGGTCCCAGCTGAGACACGGCAAGCACCCTGCCTCACAGCTGACCCTCAGAGACTGAGGGGCCTCCCGCCTCCCTGCCAGGAAGGGCAGCTCTGCCTGCTGGGAGAGAGGGAAGCACACGGACTGAGCCTGCTGTGTGCCATGGCAGCCAACCACAGGGACCACCGTCCCCTTTGCAGATCAATCTAAGGCCTGAGAGGAGGGGGCTTGCCCAGGTCTCCTTCCTCCTGAGCCCAGGATACTGCCTGGGACACTTTCGATACTTGCAACGATCACGGGACACTCTTGGCATTCCCGTGGGCAGGACCAGGGATATCACACATCTGAAATGCCTAGGACAGTCCAGCCCAAGGATGAACCATCTCGCCAAGAAGGCCATGCCGCCTGCATCAAAAAACACCATGCCCTGGGTTCAGATCTCGACTCAGCCATTTCCTCCCATTCCCTGCCCTGCTGGCCTCCAATGGCACCTCGAAGGCCAGGCATGAGACAATGGACAGAGCAGTGCTTAGCATGGGGCCAGAGACAGGAAGGAGGGGGCTTTTTGGAGCAGGAAGAAGAGGAGGCATCCTGTTGTCATCCTGTCCCTGTTACAGATACTCTTGGTCCAGGAAATGGCCCAGCCTGGTCTAGCCTCCAACTGTATTGCTTCCTGACCCTGGCCATCCCGGGAGTGGGTGAGATGTGGGCTGGGCATGGCTGCAGCCCTCTCACCCTCCACCCAAGGCAAGGAAAGCCCCTGAGCCAACTTGACTTCTCTGCACTGCCCTGGGCCACAAGACAGGCTTGTGTTTGGGCTCAAACAAGGCTAAAGACGGGCCTCAAACAGGACTCTCAGACCGTTCCCTGCCACTCGCCAAGCACACACAAGCACCAAACACGTTACATTAAAGCTGGAACTGCAGGGCGCAGCCACCTATGGGTCTCTCCACCAAAGAGGAGCGGATCCACTGAGAAAGCCAGCAGCCTTGGTCCCACACTGTCCACACACAGGCAGTGGGTCTTGATTCTCAGAAAACGAGTGCAGGCTGCCAGCAACCTCTCTCGGTTAATTTGGCAGGAATTTTTTTTCAAGATTCACACCTAATGTTCAGTTCAGCTTTACAACTAAAAATAAGAAACTCCATTCGGTTTGGGATGAAAAAATTCTGCAGATGGATGGTTGCACAACATGAATGTACTTAAAGGCACTGAAACGTACACTTAAAATTGTAAATTTTGTTATACATGTTACAATAAAAAGTGAAACTCCAACCGTTCTCTACTACATGCCTTTGGCATTTTACGGTTGTACGGGGGAAGAGATGAAGAAGACAGCAAGGAGGGAACGAAGCAGAGGGCTGAGAATCACAAAAAGGAGACAGAAGAAGGAGCAGCAAGCGCCTCCCCCTCCCAGTCCACCCAGGCCCCCCAGCTTCGGCCGCAAGTCCAGGTCCTTGCTCCAGGGCCCCGGCCCAGGAGGGGAGCTCTCTCTGCCATCCTGCGTCCCAGCCCCTGGGTGCCACTTCTCACTCACTGGGCTGGGGGTCTGACAGATCCGAGTTGGAGTGCAGCCTCTGTGGCAGTCTTGCTGTGTGTCTGGGAACAAAGCCCTTTCCCCTTCTGGGCCTGGGTTTCCTGGCCATATACTAGAAGGGTCAGGGGCCTCCAGATCTCTTCCTGCCTAAACACTGCATGATTCTCAGTGTAGACGTATCTCCTGTTCACCGGCCCGGACGCAGCAGGAGTCGTGCTGCCCCGAAGGTCGCCCCGTGGCCTCCTCCGCCGACGCCCAGCCCCGGCCGGCCCGCGCACACTCCCCTTTTATGCTCGGCGAGGGCGACTCGAAGACTGAGCCCAAGGCCCCGGGGGGCCGCAGGGCCGGAGGGCGAGGCCCGGAGCGCCCGGGACGAGGGCGGGGCCGCGCCGGCGAGGCGAGCACGACGCGGCTCCCCGCGCCGACTTCCGGGGCCGCCGCGTCCCGAGCGCGCGCCAGGCGGGGCGGGGCCTGGGCGGAGCGCGCGCTTCTCCGCGCCATGGCGGCCGACCGGCGCGGAAAGGCCGCGACGCTGGCCCTGCGGCGGCGGCTGCTCAGGTACCGAGACGGCGGCGCGGGCGGGGCGGCGCGCTCGGGGCACGCACGGCGCACGCACGTCCGGCCCGGAGCCCGCCGAGCCCGCCCCGCCACCCGCGGGTCCCGCCTCCCCGGCCCCGCCGCCCGCCGCCCCCGGCTGTCGCCTCCCGGCTCCCGGCTCCCCGCCCCGCTCCCCCCCCACCCCCGCTGCGGGCTGCCTCTGCCCCGGCCCCGGGGAGGAGCTCCCGGCGGCGGCCCGCCAGCAGGACCTGGCCCTGGCCTGAGAGCGGCGCGCCCAGGGGCCGAAAGCGCAGACGGGGTTGGAGGGGGTCGTCTCACAGGCAACATGGAGAAAGGCCGCCGGGACCCGCGAGGGGCTCTCAGGGGGACACGGTGGCCTCTGACTAGAGGTTGGAGGTGGTCCCCAGCGGGGCGCCCTCCATCAGCCGCCCCGGGAAGGAAACTGCCTTCGGGAGCCCCCGGGGGCCTGGGGCGGCCACCTGTCCTGGGCCCCGACGACTGGGGCGGCCACGTAGCCTTCAAGTGACTTAAGCACCTTAAGTTTTAGCAACTTCTTAGCCCATCCTTTTCCTCCTTTCCAGCCACCTACGGAGGCGGGGACTGGAGGCAAGGAAGCAACATCTTGCCCTTGGAGCTTTTGTCCTTTCCAGAAACTGGAAGGGGTGGGGGAGGCTGGTGATGGGGAGACTCCTCCCTTCAAATCTTCAGACATGGCTGTCCGCTCTTTGCCTGTCCCCGCAGCTCTTCCTGCAGACTCTTTTTCCCCGAGGATCCTATTAAGATTGTGCGGGGCCAAGGGCAGTACATGTACGATGAACAGGGGGCAGAATACATCGACTGCATCAACAACGTGGCGCACGGTCAGTATCACACCTCAGGCTGGCGTCAGGAGAGCAGGCGGAGGCTGTGGACCCGGCCAAGGGTGACCGAGCCTCAGGTCGCAGAGAGTGCAGAGGACTTGGGGTCAGCTTAGCCAGCATCCATGTTCGAGGAGGCCCGGTCTTTCTGGTGTGGCTCTAGAAGTTTCTGAGCAGCAGCTGTGCTGAACTGGGCAGGAGCCAGAGACTAGGTCTGGGGGTCCAGTTCCACTTGGGACTGACGGTGAGCTCAGAGAGCAGCAGTCGGCCCAGCCATGAGCAGCCATGCAGCAGGGCCCGGCCAAGTGCTGGGCCTCGTGGCGGGGCTTCAGCCCCAGTGACCATCTCAGAACTCAGTTACCCAGATGGGGTGGCCAGAGCTGATGGAAGGAAAGGCAGTCCGAGACTCGGCAGGCAGATTGGAGGTTAATGAAGAAGTTAAAAGCAGGGGCTCTAGTCCCAGACTGCCAGGGTTCACGCCCCTGTCCTCCACTTACTAACTTTGTAATCTTGGGCAAGTTACTTAATTCTCTGTGCCTCGGTTTGCTCATCTGCAAAATAGACATGGTAATACTAGGTACACACCTCCAGGTGTTTTGGAGGATTAGTGAGTTAATGCATGGAACTTGCATTGAGTGTGCCTGGCACACGGTGAGCTCTCAGTGTTTGCTGTTATAATCCTTGGCCATTGGCAATCAGCATTACCTCCAGTCCCCACTGACTGGTGAAGTCAAGCCCACTGACAGACACCCACACCCTGCTCCAAACCCCCAACCCCACACCCCTCCTCTTTGTCAAGTGGAAGGCCTCAGGAAGCTCCCTTTAAGACATGGGTTTTCTAGACAAGTTTTCTGCCAGAGAACTTTTCCTTCTGCCAGAATCTGAGGGACTCTTCCAGGTCTCCCTTTCCAGAACCAACATCTCTGTCTGCCCTTCTGTCTTCAGACTGCCCTCTTTCCCCTCCAGCTCTCCCTCCATAACTGCATCTCCTCTGGCCAGGTTTGCAGGCTGGGGCTGGGGGAGTCCCCTGGGGTTGACTGAGCAGAGCTGGCTGTGTGATGGAGATGGCTCTCTTCCAGTTGGGCACTGCCACCCTCTCGTGGTCCAAGCAGCACACGAACAGAACCAGGTGCTCAACACCAACAGCCGATACCTGCACGACAACATTGTGGATTACGCACAGAGGCTTTCGGAGACCCTGCCGGAGAAGCTCTGCGTGTTTTATTTCCTGAATTCTGGGTAAGTGGACTGCAGCCAGCCCCCAGCAAGTGGATGAGACGACAAGGAAGAGAGTTCCTCACGTGGACACAGCATAGTGTAGCTGACCGAGTACGGACTCAGGGAGAGGCAGCCTCACTGTGCCAGGCGCCTGTGCTTCCCGGCTGTGCACCCTGGCTTACTCCGTCAGATCCAGCTTTGTGGTCTCGTAGTAAGGGATGCCATTACCTCGCTTTCAGGATCGTTGTTGGGGCTGACAGAGGTAATCTGCTCCTTTATTTCTGCCTTATGAATCAACAGGCACAGTGCTGGGGGCTACAGCCAAAATGCCCACCCTTGGCCTGTTCAGTAAGGAACAGAAACATTAAGAAATACAAAATTACAAAGAGGGATCATTGTCTGGAGGAAAAGTACAGGGTATAATGAGGCATAGAAGCTGAGGGGGGCAGGGCCTGCTCCGAGAGGATCAGAGGAGACTCCCTTGCAGAAGTGATGTTAGGCTAAGAGCTGACTGGGAAATAACTAGATGAGGAGGAAGGAAGGGTGCTGCCCACTCCCTCGGAAGTATTCTTGTCAAGGTTGATTACAACGCAGCACAGCATGTGCAAAGGCCCTGCGGCAGGAAGGGTCATGGCACCCCAGCACACTTGAGGAACCAAAAGGCAGCCAGTGAGGGAGGGTGGGAGCTGACACTGAGGAGGGAGGCAGGGCCCATCACCCAGGACTGTAATGGCCAAGTAAGGAGTCCGTTTTTATCCTAAGAGCATTGGGAAGCCATCAGAGGGTTTTAATCAGGCAAGTGATGTCGTCAGGGCTGGGGGAGAGCAAGAATGGACACTCTTAGGCACTACACTAAGAGTGGCAGTGGAGACAGAAGCAGCAGATGATGCGTCTACAAAGAGCCAGCCCAGCATGCCTGGGAAAGAACATTCCAACAAATTGTAGGTTGTGGCATTTAGATTATAGTAATGCTTATTACCATTTTCATTTTTTTTTTAATTTATCTTTTGTTTTTAAGAAGAAGAAGATTAGCCCTGAGCTAACACCACCACCAATCCTCCTCTTTTTGTTGAGGAAGACTGGCCCTGAGCTAACATCTGTGCCCATCTTCCTCTGCTTTATATGTGGTGAACCCTGGGCAGCCAAAGCCGAGTGTGCGAGCTTAACCACTGCACCACTGGGCCGCCCCGACCGTTATCGTCGCCTTTCATGAAGTACATTCGTCTGTTCCCTCAGTAATTTCTAGGACATGGAATTTCCCATCCTCATTTTACAGATAAGGAAACAGCAGTTCAAAGAACGGAGCTAGCTTGCCCAGGGTCATCCGCATAGGAGACGGCGAAGCCAGGACTGGGGCCTCTCTGGGAAGAGCAGGGAGCTGGTCCGGCACTCAGTGCTTCCTTGGCAGTGGAGGAAGGGACTGGCTGGCTCACTGCACCAGATTTATTCTATGCATTCCGCTGACTTCCTTGTCGCTAAATCCAGTGGGCTCCTTGCTGCCCTCGTGTTACTCTCAGCGGTGTTGACAGTTCCCACTCTCTGGAAATGCTTTCTGGTCTTGCTTCCAGGACATGGCACGCTCCTGGTTTTCTACCAGCTTCTGGCCACTCCTCCTCTGTCTCCTTTCCCGATTTTTCCTTCTATGTTCCTCAGAGCTGGTCCTGGGCCATCGTCCTCTCTGAGCCCTCTCCCTACGCGATCTCATCCATTCCCATGGTCTTCAATATCATCGATGTGCTGTGACTCCCGAGTTTGTGTCCCAAGCCCAGATGCTTCCCACGTGTTCCAGCCTCAAGGTTCTAACCACCCACGTGACTTCTGGAGCATCTCCAACTTCATGTGTCCAAAAGACAGTCAAGAGTTGGTTGTCTTCTGCCAACGCCTGGTGTGGGACCATGGCCCTGGCTCTCCCTGACATTCCCAGGCACCTACCCCAGACCATCCCAAGAGACCATCCCCCCTACTGCCACCCACACCCTGTCTCTCATAAATGGCAGTGCCCTCTGCATCTCTGCTTGAGGCAGAAACCGCACAGCCGCCTGCCGGTCCTGCATCGAACCTGCCTCGCTGGTTTCCAGGTGGTCTCCTGCCTCCATCCACTCGCTCCATCTCCACGGCCCCCACCTGCTCTCACCTGCATGTCCTCCTTGGTCTCCTCACTTCCACTTTAATTCCCTTCTCCTCCATTAGCCCCACACAGCCAGAGTCCTCCTCAGATGGGAACTGAACCATGTCCCTTCTCTGATTAAAACTTTTCAGTGGCTTTGCATGGCAGTGAGAAGAAAACCCAGGTTCCTCCTAAGGCCCTGTGAACGTGGCCCGCGAGTGTCTCTGACTTCCTCTCTTGCGCTGCCCCTGGGCTCACTTGTCCTCTCTCTGTTCCCTAAGCGCACCGAGCTCTCTTCCCTCACAGGGCCTTTGCGCGAGCTGCTCGCTCTGCCTGGAAACTTCCCCCTGAGGACTCGGCAGGCAGCGCCTCCTCATGGAGTCCTTCTCTGAGGCCCTGTGTTAGTCAGCTTGGGCTGTGATAAGATGCCACAGGCTGGCAGGCTTCAACTACAAGTTTATTTTCTCAGAGTCCTGGGAGCCAGAATCCCAGATCGAGGTGTCGGCAGGTCTGGCTTCTTTGAGGCTCTCTCCTTGGTTTGCAGGTGGCCACCTTCTTGCTGCATCCTCACGTGGTCTGTCTTCTGTGCATGCACACCCCTTGAGTCTGTGTGTCCCAGTCTCCTTCTAAGGACACAGTCGGATTGGATCAGGGTCATCCTGGTGGGCTCATTTAATCTCTTTAAAGGCCCTCTCTCCAAATAGAGTCACATTCTGAGCCACTGGGGAGGGGAGGGCTTCACTATGCAAATTTCGGGGGACACAGTTCAGCCCATAACACCCCCTTATCTAAAGTAGGACCCCGTCTGGTTCTCCTGGGGCACTTATCAAAGTGAGCATTCTTTCTGCTTTTTGGGTTTCATGACATATACTAGGATATAAGCTCAGGAGGCTCAGGGCCTGTCTGTTTTACTGTTTCCCCCCAGCTCCTAGCACTAGAAGACGTTTGATACATTTTTACCAGACGAATAAGTGAATGACTAACCAAGGGTGTCCTGAGGGTCTTCGTTCGTGCTGCTGGAGGGCTCTGCCTTCCCTCTGCGTTTCTCCATAGGAAGCAGCTGTCCAGGAGGGAAGGCCCTCGGAAAGCTGTCTGAGCAGTGCCCACCGTGTCTCTCGCAGGTCGGAAGCCAATGACCTGGCTCTGAGGCTGGCCCGCCAGTACACGGGACACTGGGACGTGGTAGTGCTGGATCAGTAAGTGCTGTCGCCAGAAGGCTAGGCTGCTGCTTGTGGGGGATCAGTGAGGCCCTGGCTTTAGGTGCCTTGGGCAGGAAGGATGAAGACCTGGCCACAGAGACACCCCCTACACCCCGGGGGGCTCTTTTCCCCAGACTGCTCTGGGAGGGCAGCTTCTGGGGAGCAGAGAGTGCTTTGTAAGGTGGTAAGAACTGGTCCCACATTTTAGGTGCTAAGCTGTCCGAACAGTAGCTCCCATTGTGTTGAGGATCTGCCATGCACGAGACCCAGGCCCAGGGTTAGAGCATCCTCACGCTTAGGATTCATTACTACCCTGAAGCAGAGACCCCCCACTTTACAGGGGAGAGATCTGAACCCGGAGAGCTTGAGTGACCAGCCGCCGGGACGGAGCTAGTCAGCAGCCTTGCAGGAAGTCTTGCTGACAGCAAGGCCTGCGCTCGTGCCCAGCCCTGGGCTCGGGGGCTGTGGCAGAAGGGTTGTCTTCCCTGTGTGTCTCCTGAGGTGGGGAGACCGTGGTCAGGGCTGGGCTGGGGAGTCTGCGCCCCTGAGCCTGAGCCCCACTGCTTTCTCCTCCCCAGTGCTTATCATGGTCACCTGAGCTCCCTGATCGACATCAGTCCCTACAAGTTCCGGGGCCTGGATGGCCAGAAGGAGTGGGTCCATGTGGTATGCACTGCCCAAGTGGACAACAGGTCGGTGCTCGCCCCTCAGCCCAGGTGACACATCACTGTCACTCCCCACAGGCACCTCTCCCAGACACCTACCGGGGCCCCTACCGGGAGGACCACCCCAATCCAGCTGTGGCCTATGCCAGTGAGGTGAAACGTGTGGTCAGCAGCGTCCAGGAAAAGGGCAGGAAGGTAACTGCGTCTGCATGGGTCCAGTGAATGGAACACTGAACGTCACTGACTCTGTTGCCAGCCGAGTGCTAGATACTGGGAACCTTGAGAGAAATGGGAACCAGGCCCGCCCTGTGGGAATCTAATGGGGGTTACGTGCTCAGCGGAGAGTTTAGACAGAGACGTATCCTGGGCGTTACAGGAGTCCAGGGACCCAGGCTGGACTGGTGTGGATGTGGGTGTGAAGGAGGGTCCTGGGAGGAGGTGTTACCTGATCTCAGTAATATAAGCTGAGCAGGAGTTAGCCACTCAGGGTGGGGTGGGGAGTAGAAGAGGAAAGCCATCCTAAACAGAGGGGCAGCCTGCACAGAGGTGAGGACCCATGTCGGTGTGCAGCCAGGCAGGGCAGGCAGGAAATGAGCCTAGAGAGGCAGGGGTCCCGTGTGCCGGAGGATCAGAAGTGCTGTGCCAAGGGGGCTAGAGGCCATGGGGAACCTTTGAAGGGCTTTAAGAGGGAGTGTAGTAAGACCAGGGCATGCATTTGATTGGGGCCAGCCTGAGGGCAGGTGACCTGAGGAGACCCAGGGTGAGGCCGACCCAGGGTGGTGGAGTGCAGGTGCTGAGCGGGAGAGAGGTGTCATACCCAGAAGAGCAGTGGCCAAAGTGACAGTAGAGGGGACGTGGTTAGCAATTGTGTGAGGGCTCCTGAAGGCTCCCCTGAAGGAGTGACAGCCAAATGAAGCATACACAGCAGAGTTAGGCAGGCTGCAAGGCCAGGAAGGTTGGCAGGGCCAGATCAGGGGAGCCTGGCCTGTGCACTTCAGATGCTCTGCGCCCCCTTACATGAAACCAGAAAAGAGGTTGCTCTGGTGGCAGCAGGCCTGAGAGACCAGTTTCCCACCCCATCAGCCTTTCCCTCATCCCAGCAGAGCCCCTGAAGCAGCTCCAAGGCAGGACACAGTTTGGAAGTCACTGCTGTGAGTAAAAGGGGCCATTGGGCTTTAAACAGGACAGCGATGAGCTCAGTGTCTGCGTTGAGGCATCACCCTGGTGGCCAGTGGAGGATGGACTGGAAGAGGCATCCAGTTAGAAGGCATCTGCAGAAGGCCCAGGCAGAAACTGGCAGAGCTGCCAGGAGGCAGGAGTTTCCAAGAGGAGGGAAGGAGTGGGTGTGGAGATGTACAGAGGCAGAGTCAGAGGCTGTGCTGACTGATAGAAAAAGGAGGGGGCTGGTCCAAAGATGGAGGCCAGGTTTCTGTCCTAGGTGGGAGGGAGGAGAGTCACCAGATGGAGGCAGAGAAAGAACAGGATTATGGGGGAGAAAGCAGTGGATTTCATCTAGGGCATGCTAAGTACAAGGGGTCTGGAGGCATCCTGGTGGTGAGAGTTGGTTTGGGGCCTGAAAGAAAACTGAGTCACAGACCTCAGATGCGATTTGGAGCCTGAAGGCGGGGCATAGCGAAGCCAGTAACTCGTCCTGCTTAGAACGTTAGCAGGACACACTTAGTTTGTCACTCAGCACCTCCACAATAGTGTTCCCAACATCCCGCCTCATCCACAGATTGCAGCGTTCTTCGCGGAGTCTCTGCCCAGTGTAGGAGGGCAGATCATTCCCCCTGCTGGCTACTTCCCGGAAGTGGCAGAGTAAGTAGGTGGGAGGGGGTGCCCATGGAGGGCAGGGCTGTAATGCGGTCTCCCAGCCATTGTCCCAAATTCCAACCTCGGCCTGGCCAGTTTGCCAGGATTTTCAGTCAAGGCCCCTGAAGAAATAGTGGCCTGGAGAAGGCCAGCTGTCTGCCTGAGGCCCCCACCTTATGCTGGCAGAGCTGGTATTCAGAGTCCCAAGACCTCCCACTCCTGGTCTGACCCCCCTACCACAGTCCCCATCAGCGATCTGTCCTCTGCCACAGGCACGTCCGCAGGGCCGGAGGGGTCTTTGTCGCAGATGAGATTCAAGTGGGCTTTGGCCGAGTAGGCAAGCACTTCTGGGCCTTCCAGCTGCAGGGGGAAGACTTTGTCCCCGACATTGTCACCATGGGCAAATCCATTGGCAATGGCCACCCTGTAGCCTGCGTGGCCACAACCCAAGCTGTGGCGAGGGCCTTTGAAGCCACCGGCGTCGAGTACTTCAACACGGTGAGTGAAGGCTCCAGGGCAAGGGAGCGCCATGGCTTCTGCTGGGCCCCAGTCTGCTTATCCTTAATCAGCGAGGGCCACAGGCCTAGCACTCTGCCCAGCACAGAGACTTCTAAGATGCCGTCCTTGGAGAGTTACCACAGGTCAAAGGAAAAAATACACAAAACCTCTTTAAGATTAGCATCAATCCAAAAGCTGTCACAAGAGATTGTACCTTATAAAATATATAGAAAGAATACAAGAGGCCCTCTCTCCCTCCCAGCAGCAGCTGCCTACTGTATGCCAGGCCCTGCGCCAGGTACTGGAGCCAAAGAGTTGACTAAGATGCATGAGGAGCTGGGTCTGTTGGGGTGATGAGTGGCCTAGGAGCAGAGTTCGCATTGCAGTAGGAGCTTAGAGGAGGGCGCAGCCCTCTGTCTTGGGGGTAAGGGTGGAGAGCTTGCCCTAAGTGAAGTGGATCCTTATGTTGCCGGAGAAGCCACAGCATGTTTGGTGGCACCAGGAAAGCAGTCACATGTTGCATGAGGGGAGCATGGGGGTCACCAGGGCCTTCATCATAAAGAGTCAGGGAGTCTGGACTGATCCTGAGGGCGGTGAGGGACCATGGAAGGGTTATAATCGGGGAGAGATGAGATCTGAAATATGCTCTAGAAGGATCTCTGGCAATCAGTATGGAGAAAGAACTGGAGGTAGGGAGACCGGTCCAGGAAAGAGAGAAGATCCGAATCTGGGCATGGGCACAGGGAAGAATAGGAAGGGACAGAGAACTGAGGGGAAGAGAACTCACTGTGACTTCCCAAAAAGGCAGTTTGTACTGGGGACTGAAATGTGTCAGGATTTGGCAACACGGCTGAGATGTGGCAGAGAAGGTCGTTAAGGGTGAGGGCTGATGCTTTCAGCAAGCCGTCACTCTGTGCCCAGGTAACACGTCGACAGAGCCTCTGCCCTGGACAGGTGCTCCGCAGGGGGAGACAGCCCCATGGACACCTGGTGGCAGTGGCTTGGAGGAGGCTTAATGGAAGCAGTGCGTTCACGGCGCTGTGACCGCACAAGGGACGCCAGGCGGGAGGGCAGAGGGGGCCTCGTGTGCATGGTGAGTCTGAGGAGAGCTGAGTCTGGGAGGCTGAGGAGGAGCTAGCCCTGTGAGGGGGAAGGAGTGTGTTGTGTTAAGTGAAAGACGAACAAGCCAGTGGAGCACGGTCCTGATTTTTGTGTCGTTGTCTTATTTGAAGTGCACATGGTTAGACTGTATAATCCTTGGTTCATGAAGGACTCATCCTCTGTTCCTGCGCAGCCCTCTTTCAGTGGATCAGTCAGTGACTTTCACTAATGTTCTAAGCATCCAAGAGGCCATCATCCCAAGTAAAAGTTAGGGCCTTGACAGTAACCTGCCTCTATCCATATGGTTTGCCCCCAGTGCCATCTGACTGCCTCCCCCACCTCAGGTGACCATCACTCTGAAACCCATGTTCATTATTTATTCTAGTTGTTTTTTAACTTTATAAAAAGTGTATCATGCTGTATATACTCTTTGGGGATTTGTTTTTTTCATCTAATACTATATTGCTTGTCACTGAAGTTCATTTGTTTTGAACGCTGTATAATATTCCATTGTATAACTGTGCCACGGTTTATTTCTCCATTCTTGTTGATGTGCTTTGGGGTTGTTCCATGTCTTTTGCTATTGCGAACAGGGCTTCTGTGAACAATTTTTATAAGTCTCTCTTGTACACGTGCAAGAGTTTTTCTTAGGAATATTCCTAAGAGCGGAATTGCTGGCCACAGGGTCCGCGTTCACCCTCCATTTTAAGAGATAATGACTTCAGTTTCCAAAGTGGTTCACAAGCTAGCACCCACCCGCAGTGTATAAGAGGTTCTCTAAGTCTGCATCCTCGTCAACAGCTGTTAATTTTTGCCAGGCAGGTAGGGTGTAAAATGGTGTCCCCTCAAATCAGCAAATGATACTGCTGTGCCATTCCTTGATTTCACATTATGTGAAATGTCTCTTCATGTTTATTGGCCATGTGTTTCCTCTTCTGGGAAATGCCTGTTTTTTCTTTTGCTCATTTTTTGATTGAGTGCTTTTCTTATTTATTTGTGGGAGTTTTGTGTGTCTATATATGTGTGTGTGTATGTAGATATGAGCATTTGTGTGTGTGTATACACAGACACACACGCATACATATATTCTTGATACTAATCCTTTGTCAAGTGTGTATGTTGTGAATATGTTCATCTAGTTTATAACTTGTCCTTTCACTTCCTTTACATATTTTCTGATGAATCAAAGTTTTTAATTTTAGCATGGTCAACTACATCAATCTTTTCTTTTACAGACAGTTCTTTTTATGTCTTGTTTAAGAAATCTCCCCCTACCCCCAAGGTCTGCAAGATATTCATCTACATTTTCTATTAAGTATTTTAACATTTCGTTTTGATATATAAATCCTTAATCCATCTGGAGTTGATTTTTGTAAATGGTGCGAAACAGGAATCACATTTCCTCCTTTCTGCATGTGAATAACATTTTCTTAGCTCCCTTATTCTCCACTGATCTGAAATGCTACCTCTGCTATATACCCCAAGTTCAAAGTGAACAGGGCTGTTTCTGGGCCCTTATTTCTACTCTTCTGGTCAAGTTGTCTGTCTGTTCCTATACTACATTGCTGTATTACTAGAGCTTCATAATAGGTTCTGATATCTGGTAGAAAAGGTCTCCTTTGACCTGTTTTTTCTTGTTTAGAAGAGCTCTGGCTATTCCTGGACCTTTACTCTTTTGTTAAAATTTTAAAGTTATCTTTAAACATTTTATGAACTTTGTTCGGATTTTGATAGGGGAATTACTTGAATCTATAGATGAATTTGAAGAAAATGTACATTATTGAATCTTCCTATCCATGAACATGGTATACCCCTCCATGTTTTATAGTTTCCCCTGCAGAGATCTTGCACATCATTAGATTTATTCCTAGATATTTGAAACTTTCTATCATAAATAGTGACCTCTCTTTATCTGCCTACTCATTGCTGCTGGTGTATAAAATATGGACTTTTGTATATTAATCTTTTATCAGCTCCCTTGCTAAACTCTTCTTTTTTTGTTTTTTTAAGATTGGCACCTGTGCTAACAACTGTTGCCAATCTTTTTTTTTTTTGATTGCTTTTTTCTCCCCAAATCCTCCCAGTACATGGTTGTATATTTTAGTATTGGGTCCTTCTAGTTGTGGCATGTGGGACGCTGCCTCAACATAGCCTGGCAAGTGGTGCCATGTCTGCACCCAGGATCCGAACCAGTGAAACCCTGGGCCACCAAAGTGGAACACATGAATTTAACCACTCGGCCACGGGGCCGGCCCCCTATTTTTTCTAATAATTTGTAGGCAGACCTTGTTCTTGTTTTGTTTTTTTTTCCTATCTAAAAACTCATATCATCTCCAAATAATAGCAGTTGTTTTATTGCACTGGGCAAGACTTCCAGTACATAGTTGAAAATAAATGGTGACAGTAGGCACACTTGTCCAGTTGATAGGAATGTTTAATACTTGTCCATCTAGGATAATGTTTGGTCTAGGTTTTTATTTTATCTTTTATTCTTTTTTTAATCTTTAAATTTTTAAAATTCTTTTTATATTCTTTTTTATTTTATTTCTCTATCAGGTTAAGAAAATTTCCTTGTATTCCTAACTTACTAAAAGATGGTTTTGTTTCGTTTTGTTTGGTTTTTTGTAAGGAAGATTGGCCCTGGGCAGATATTTGTGCCAACCTTCCTCTATTGTGGATGTGGGACACCGCCTCAGCATGGCTTGATGAGCAACGTGTAGGTCCACGCCTGGGATCCAAACCCGTGAACCCAAGGCTGCTGAAGCAGTGTGTGCAAACTTAACCACTATACCACCAGTCTGCCCCCTAAGAGATTTTATTATGAATAGGTGTTGAATTTTATCCTGTTCTTTTTATGCATCTATTGAAGTCATTTTTTTCTCTTTTAATCTGTTAATATGTTGAATTATATTTATGATTTTTCTAACATTGAACCATCTTTACATACCTGGGACAAATCCAACTTGGACATGGAGTATTATCATCTTTATACGTTATTTGCTTATATTTTATTTATGAATTTGGCATCTATTTTCAGGAGTAAAATGTGACTCTCATTTTTTTCTTACAGTATCTTTGGTTTTGGTATCTGGGTTATACCAGCCTTGTAGATGAGTCGGGAAGTATTTCTTCTTTCCCTTTTACATAAAATTGGGATGATCCATTCTTTGAAAGTTTGGTAACTATGTATAAAACCATCTGGGCCTTGTGGTTTTTTGGGTTTTTTTAAAAGATTGGCACTTGAGCTACCATCTGTTGCCAATCTTCTTTTTTCTTCTTCTTCTTCTCCCCAAAGCCCCCCAGTACATAGTTGTATATTCCAGTTGTAGGTCCGTCTGGTTGTGGCATGTGGGACGCTGCCTCAGCATGGCCTGATGAGTGGGGCTAGGTCTGCGCCCAGGATCTGAACCAGTGAAACCAGAAGCAGAGGGCTCGAACTTAACCACTCGGCCACGGGGCTGGCCCCAGGGCCTTGTTTTCTTTGTGGGAAGATACTTAATTGCTGCTTCAATTTCTTTAAAAGTTATATAGCAGTCTTCAAGCTTTTCATTTCTTCTTGGGTTAGTTCTGGTGAGTTGTATTTTCCTAGAAGTTTGTCTCTTTCAAGAGTGTTCAAAATTGTTGACATAGGGTTATTGTTAATGCTTTCTTAGTATCTTTTTAATCTTTATCATGTTCCCTTTCCATTTACAGTATTTGTTTGAGTCCCTTCTTCTCTTGTTTTCTTTCCTTCTGCTTTCTTTGGGGTTTGTTATGTTGTTGTTTCCTAATTTCTTAAGATGGATACTTAACTGTTTTCTCTGTTAATATAAATATTTAAGCCTATACATTTCCCTCCAGCACTTTTACTGTATCTCACAAATTTTAATATATATTGTTCCATTATCACAGAGGTTCTCACAAGTGTTGTCCAGATCCTGAGGATCTCCAAAACCCTTTCAGGGATCTGCAGAGTAAGACCTACTTGGATAATAATACATGTTATTTGCCTTTTTCACTCTCCTCCTCTCCCAGGTATGCAGTGGAGTGTTCCAAGGCTACATGATGCATATGACACCACAACAGATTGATGCTGAAACAAATATGAGACTCCAGCTGTCTTTCGTTAGGCCAGACATTTAGGAGATTTGCAAACATGTACAAATAAGGCCACTTCTAATTTTTTTTTGTAAATATATTTTTCATAAATATATTTTATGATAACATGCAGTGAGTTTTTTAATTATTCTCAAATGGCATAAAGTTAATTTATTATTTTGATATTAATAAATATTTTTCAGATTTCTCAGTTTTAATTTCTATACAGTAAATATTAATAGATATAATCCATACAAACAAACTATGTATGGGTTTGTTTCTTTGGGTTCCTCAGTCATTTTTGAGAGTGTAAAGAGATTCTAAAATGAAAAGTTTGAGAACTACTGTGTTATCATTCAATTTTAGGTTTTTCCAATCTTATTATTATTAACTTCTTACCAACACCACTGAGGTCAAAGGTCATGTCTTGTGTGATGTTTATTCTTTGATACTTACTCTGTAAAATGTGCTGGGTGATCTGGTACTTGATTGTTCTGCATGTCCTCGAGAAAAATGTGTGTTCTCTAAGTGTTTGCAGAACTCTGTAATGTCTCTTAGGTCACACTTGTTAATTGTGTTGTTTGAATCGTCTATATTCTTGCTGGATTTTTTTCTTATTATTAATAATTGAGAGCTGTGTGTTGAAATCTCACACTATGATGAAAAACTGATCAGTTTTTCCCCATAATACTATCAATTTTTGCTTCATGTGTTTTGAGGCTACAAAGTATATACATATTTTTTATTTCTCTATGTTCACTGGGAATTGAATCTTTTTTTAATTGAGGTATAACTGACACACAAGATACTAGTTTCAGGTATGCACAACATAATGAAATGATCACCACAATAAGTCTAGTTAACATCCAACACTTCACAGTTACAATTTTTTTTCTTGTGATGAGAACCTTTAAGATCTACTCTCTCAGCAAGTTTCAAATATATAATATGGTATTATTAACTACAGTCACCATGCTGTACATTACATCCCCACAACTTACTGATTTTCTAACTGGAAGTTTCTACCTTTTGACCCCCCTCACCCATTCCACCCACCTCTGTGTTTTAATAGTGTGGTTATGTTGTGTCTAAGTATGGAACTCATTAGTTTATTCTACTTGGAGTTTATTGAGCTCTTGGATGTGTAGATTGTTGTTGGGTTTGTTGTGTTTTTTTTGTTTTTTAATCAAATTTTGGAAGTTTTTGACAATTATCTCTTCAAATTTTCTTTTTTTCCCTTTCTCTCTTCTCCTTCCAGAAATCCCATTGGCGTATGTTGGTATGCCTGGTTGTGTCCCACAGGTCTCTGATGCTCTGTTCATTTTTCTCATCTTTTTTCTTTCTGGTTTTCAGACTAGACAATCTCAATTGACATATCTTCGAGTTTGCTGATTGTCTCATCTTCCTGCCCAATCTGCTGCTGAGCCTCTCTAGGGAGTTCTTCATTTCAGTTACTTACGCTTTTCAACTCCAGAATATCTATTTGGTTCTTTTTTATGATTTCTATCTCTTAATTAATAGTCAATATTTGGCAAGACATCATTTTCATGCTTTTTAGTTCTTTAGATATGGTTTCCTTTAGTTCTTTCAACATATTTATAACATTTGATTTAAAGTCTTTGTCTAATAAGGCCAACATCTGGCCTTCCTCAGGAACTGGGACAGTTTCTGTTGATTACTTTCTTCCCTCCTTGTATATGGGCCATGCTTTCCTCATTCTTTGCATGTTTCATAATTTTCTCTTGAAAACTGGACATTTTAGATAATATAATGTGGCAACTTTCAAATTATATTCCCTCCTCATGGTTTGTTTTTGTTGCTTTCTGTTGTTTATATAGTGACTTTTCTGAAAGCTGTAAAGTCTGTGTTGTTTGTCATGCATAAACACTGTAGTCTCTGCTTGATTTGCTCTCAGTGATCATCTAATAACTAGACAGACATCTCATTAAATGCTGGAACCCAGGAAGTCTCAGCTTTGATAAGCGGCTCTATGTGTGTGTTGGAGCACGCCTTCAACACTCAGCCAAGCTTACAACTCTGTCTTCACCTTTACTTCCTCCTTCTGAGAGCCTCAAGGTAGCCAGTGGTGAGAGCTTAGAGCTCTTCAGGTCTCTCCTGAACATGCACATAGCACTGGGCATGAACATATCCCTAGGCATATGCATGGCCTTCTAGAGTCCCAGGACTGTGTCAGAGCTTTTGTTCATTTGCTTTCTGTTTTTCCTCTGGGGTGATCTCGGGGGAAAGACCTATCTATTGTGCTAGTTCAGCATCTTGGCCAGGTCACAATTCTAAACCAAAGATGCTACTAGTAGATAGACACTCCACCTTTTAATGAGTTCACAGTTAATATTTTATACAATAAGTAGCATCAGTCCATCCCTGTGTCCCTTCCATGCATAATTTGTCTTGGACATATCAGAAAGCTCTTTCATTAGCAGAACCGCCTAGGAAGCTTTTTATGATCTCAAGTATGAAGCACTGCATGTACATTTTCAAGATGGTCTACAGGATACCAGTACACACCCATTAGAATGGCTGCAACTTAAAAGACTGACAATTCCAAATGTTTCTGACAATGTGGAGCAAGTGGAATTTCATAGACTAATGGTAGGAATGTAGTATGGCACAACCACTTTGGAAAACAGTTTCACAGCTTTTTATAAAGTGAAACATACATTTATCATACAACCCAGTAGTTCCACTCCTAGGTATTTACCCAAGAGAAATAAGAACATATGTCTACAAAAAGATGTCATAAATGTTCATAAGAGTTTTATTCATAATAGTCAAAAATTGAAATAACCCAAGGGTCCATCAACAGGAGATTGGATAAACAAATTGTGGTATGTCCATACAATGGAATACTGTGTAGCAAGAAAAGAAACTACCAATACACAAAACAATATGGATAAATTTCAAAAACATGTTGAGCAGAAGCAGCCAGGCACAAAAGGGGTACATATTCTGTGATTCCATTCATATGACATTCTGGAAAAGGCAAAAACGATAGTGACAGAAAGCAGACCAGTGGTTGCCTGGGCCAGTAGTGAAGTGGAGCACGTGGAACTTTGGGGAGTGATGGAAATGTTTTGTATCTTCATTGTGGTGGAGGTTCCACGGGTATATACATTTGTCAAATCACACTGAGCTATACACTTTAAATATACTGTCATGCATCGCTTGACGACAGGGGTACGTTCTGAGAAATGCAGCATTAGGCAATTTTGTCTAGTGCAAACATCATAGAGTATACTTACACAAACCCAGATGGTATAGCCTACTGCACGCCTTGGCTGTATGGTACTAATCTGATGGGACCTCCATCATATATGTGGTCCTTCGTTGACGGAAACGTTATGTGGTGTGTGATTGTATGAAGGTTATTGTATATAAATTATATCTCAATGAACTTGATTTTCTTTAAAGATGTAATTTAAAAAAAAAAAAGGATGGCCTGCAGGAGAAACCCTTGCTCCTGACTATACAACACAGGTCCGCACTCAGACTTAGGCAGGCGCAAGTGAGGGGAAGTGAGTGAGAGCGCTCAGGGTGCCTGACGGGGACAGCTGGTGCCCAGTGCAGCCTGATAGGCCAGGTTTAAGTTGGAAAGACATATGTTTGTGTTAAGTCTCTTATTGTAAATCATTAGCACCTAATTCAAAACTTTTAATAATGCTACACAAGCCAAACAAGACGACGACTCAGGCTGCACATGGCCCACAGGCAGCCAGCTTGTGGTCTGTGCCCTAAAATGTGCCCTGGGCTTAACCAACAGAGTCTTGAGCTCATACCAGAGAGTGACTTTTCCTGGGTGTGGTCCTGGCACGTTTCTCTTGACCCTCAAGGAGGTTATAGGAACTAGCAGGTGATGGAGGAGGTGATGGGAACTAGTCTGATGTGGGTCTGGGGCCAGCCCGTGAGATGGGGCCCTAAAGTCTCTGGACAAAAACGAGCTCTGTGGGAACGCACAGTACACCCTCTCCTCTGATTCTGCATCTTCTCAGGGCTCCTACTGCACCCCTGACCTGGGCTACAGTCACATTAGCACCTGGAAAGGCGGGACAGCCCATGGGGACCTCAGGAGAACCCCATTTACTGCTGATCGCTCTGAGTCCTGAGGGGTTCAGACCTGTGCTCTCAACACTGCCCTTGGAATGTGTGTGGCAGCTCTGCTGCCCTCACCGTCACTGGGGCATGGCCCTCTTTGCTGGGTGTCTGACCTTTGTCCCCTGACTCAGTTTGGGGGCAGCCCGGTGTCCTGCGCTGTGGGGCTGGCCGTCCTGGATGTCTTGGAGAAAGAGCAGCTGCAGGCTCATGCCGCCTGTGTGGGCAGCTTCCTGATGGAGCTCCTTGGGCAGCAGAAAGCCAAACACCCCATCATCGGGGACATCAGGTGAGGCTCCAGCAGCAGTCACCACTAACCGAGCACCTGCCAGGGGCCTGGCATGGTTTCCTCTTTCGCTTGGGATGGGGGGATTTTTATCTCCACTCTACAGAGGAGGAACTGAAGCACTGAGAGGGGCTGTTGCCCAAAATGATACTTGTGGGGGCAGCGCGGGGGAGCCAGGATCAAACTGAGCTCTGACCCCCAACCTTTCCTCTGTCCACGCTAAGGTCCCCCCGCATTAGTTCTTTCTTGCAACTGTTTCACCACCCTCTGAGGGTCCCTCCAGCTCTCAGCCTCCCCGGGAGGCAGAGGTACAAGCTCTGGTGGACTCCAGGGTGGGCTTGGCTGAGGCCCAGGTGGAGGATAAGAGCAGGACTGTGGCCCCGAAGGCCTGGTCTCTTGAGAGCTTGCCTTCTGCTCCAGGGGCGTCGGGCTCTTCGTTGGTGTGGATCTAATCAAAGACAAGGCCACAAGGACGCCAGCAACTGAAGAGGCTGACTACTTGGTGTCCAGGTACTTTTTGAGACAATTTGCCTTTGTGGTG
This sequence comes from Equus asinus, assembly GCF_041296235.1. Lineage (NCBI taxonomy): Eukaryota > Metazoa > Chordata > Mammalia > Perissodactyla > Equidae > Equus > Equus asinus. The sequence goes on from NC_091798.1 coordinate 6,841,947, forward strand.
TCTAGGGCCCTGACTGGGAAGGCGCCTCCCCTCTTGCCTCTCCTTTCATCCACCGTGTTCTCAGGCACTCTGGACCCACAGAGGGTTGACTGAAGGAGGCAGCACCTGGGCCTCAGGGGGAGGGGGCAGCCCTGTCAGCCATGCCCAGTGCCTGGCAGCACTGGCTTCAGGCAGGCGCAGGCCATTGGCAGCGTGAGCAGCCGCCTCTGCTGAGAATGCCCAGGCTGGAGAGGCTCTCAGCCCCGGGCAGTCCCAACGCCACGACCCAAGCTGCCCTAGGGAAGCAGCTTCTCCAGAGCCACACTGCGGGTTGTGGCGGAACCAGACTCGAGGCTCCCCATTTCCAGAGTCACAGGTTTTGGGGGTGTCCAGATGACTCAGAAGCCCCTGCCCCAGCCCATCTGCATTTTCCTTCACTAGAATCTAGGCAGGACCTGAGCCTCAGGACCCTCCCTCTTGTTAGTCCCTTTTTATCACTATTCCTCACTCCTACCTCCTTCCCCCACCTTGGAAAACCCTTCTAGTGCTTGATGTGTCCTTATTCAGATTGTGAAACGTGCATCACCCTGTGTATTTCATTCACATAAACAGTATTGATGTAAAAATTTTGCCCTCCACTCGGTTTTTGAGACTGACCCCTCCAAAATGGCCGTCCAGTCCCTGCCTTTTCTGCTGGTCAGGCACACGGCCCGCACACCCACCTTTTCCCCCAGGGAGTCCTTTGGGGCTCAGGCATGCAGCATGGTCAGTGGGAAGGAGGGAGCCAGAGGAATGGCGAGCCTGACTTGCTCCACCTCACAGCCACCCTGGTGGTTTCTCCAGCTCAGCAAGGACACTGGAACCAGGGCTGGCTGTTGCACCCGCAGTCACCCTGCGAGTAGGTGGCAGAACTGGATTTGAAGTCTAGATCTTGTTCCTTCCAGCATGGCCATAGTGCCAGGAAGAACAGGATAGGGAGAAAGCCAGAAGGCAGACTGAGGACACCCTGCTCCTGGCAAGACTTCAAAATAAAAGAAATTAAACGGGGTGGGGTGAGAGAATGCAAGTACAATCACGTCAGAACCCTTCTCTCAGTGGCCAGAATACCTTCATAGGTTAAAAGTGTAAATATGGAATATTAAAAACCATTTTTAGGTACCAATGATAACGTTAAGGAGGATAAAGTCATTTTCCTAAAAAGAAATGCACATTAAAACTGGATAGTCCTCATCTGGGATTGCATGATGACTTGTGGGCAGGGAAGTTCCTGAAGCTAGATGAGGGATGCGTGGGCTTCATTACACTATTCTGTAAATGCTGGACATTTCCCACATAAAAAGTAAACATACACGTCACATAGACTGTACACAAGATGGAAAATGTAGGGACACCTGCTGTCCACACTGTAGCCCTGTGGCTAGTCTTGGCCTGGCCTAGACTGAGGCTCCAGGGATAGATGAGGCAAGGCCCCTGCTCTGGGGGACAACAGGCTCAAGGCCAGGTGCAGGGCACTCCAGGCAGGGGCCATTGATGCTGGGGCCACAAAGGATGGCTAGGAGTTTGGCAGGGGAAAGCCAGTGCCTCGTCACAGTGGGAACCACCCTGTGAGGGGCTCCAGGGGCAGTGTGGCTGGAGCTCCAGCCACAAGGCCAAGGCCAGTCTAAGGAAGGCCCTGAAGGGCCCTTGGCTGGTGGGCAACGGGGTCCTGCTGTGTCCTGTCCTCACAGGCTGAAGGAGAACTACATTTTGCTGAGCACTGATGGCCCTGGGAGGAACGTCCTCAAGTTTAAGCCCCCAATGTGCTTCAGCTTGGACAATGCACAACACGTGGTGGCAAAGCTGGATGCCATCCTAACAGGTGAGTTTGGAGCCCAACACTTCTCTAGAACCCACCTGGGGTCAGTAGCTAGAACCTTCCAGCAGCATGCCCAGGGAGCAGATGGCTGAGTGGGTATCCTCTGGACAGTGCAGGGAGCAAGGAGCTCAAGTGGAGAGGGGTCCTCCTGGCCCAGGCCGCCTCTATCCCTACCTGTGCCCCCACCCACCCGGCCTGAGTGGGCACCCGTGTGGGATGCAGGACTAGGGAAGCAGGGCTTGGGCTTATGGGCCCAGCCATTACATTACGGTGGGAGACCCCATTACATGTGCTTAAAGCCACTGTGAGATGTGGCTGGCAGGAGCTTTATGCTTTGAGACTAGGTCACCCTCAGCTCCTGAGTAGCTTGAAATGAGATTCACGCCAGGACTGAGTGAATGCAAAATGAAATTCTTCTCCACGTTCATCACCTAGGAACGTCAAGGTCAGCCCAGGTTCTCCTCTAAATCTACTTACGAGGAATCTATAGTAGGCAACATCCTATCTCCTGGTAGAGAGCAGAGCAGCCCAGCAGGCAGCCCAGGTCTTCCACCTCTAGGTTAGTTCACTGCTGCCCCCAGAATTCTGGAGCTAAGGGGGCCCAACTCCCACTCAACACAACTGGAGGTGTTTGGGGAAATGCTGGTGCAAGGGAGCATATTTGCCAGCAGCCTGGGGGAAGAGAGGCTGACTGGGCACAGAACTAGCTTAGGTTTCTGTGTACAGAGGAAGTCTGAGTTGAGCGTGAAGTCACAGGAAATCTGGGGGATAGTTTTGTCTTTTCAGGAAATTGTTACTGACCCTGTGGCTGGTAACCCATACGCATGGGGTAAAGGCTGGGACATGGACCAGGACAGGCCAGTGGGCCCAATCTCCAAAGCTAAGCAGCTTAGACAGTGAAGGCAGCAGGGGTCTTCAGAGGAGAAAACTTCACCAGTTTGGGTGGCTGTGCTCTTTCTCAGACATGGAAGAAAAGATGAGAAGTTGTGAGACGCTGAGGCTCCAGCCTGAGGCAGCCCTGCTGAGTCCTCCTCTAGGTGAGTGCGCCTTGCTTCTTGTTCTTGGAGACCCAGAACTGGGGTCCTTACCATCAGCAGGCTCCTTCGTTCCTCAGCAAGCCAAACCTTTTGTTTGTAAACACTTTGTTCTGACTGATGACCCCTTCCCACAGAGTAGTTTCAACACTTGAGAGGCTCTGGCTGCCTTGGGCTCTCTCCACCTACTCCCCACCAGAAAAATCTCCGAAATACTTAGTTTGCATTTGATAGCTGGGGCAAGAGACAAGAGAGCAGGAGCAGCTTTTCTTCCCCCCTAGCCAGTTCCCCCTGGAGGTGAGGAGAAACAAAACTCCCTTTGCCTGGCCTTCATCCACCTAAAGCTCCAGTCAACTGCTGCCTCTTGCCACCAGCTAGTCTTAAGCCTCAACCACTAGACTTGGGGGGTTCCAGTCCAGCCAGCAATAGGCGCTCAAGAGCAGGCTGTTATGTGCCGACCAGGAGGGAGCATCCTCATGCCCAAATCCAGCTGGCCCCCAGGACACTGTCCTTGCTCGAAGTCAGTTTCCATTGGCAAGTCAAGACAGGTAGGTAGGTGTTCCAAGGTGCTCCAGAGTCACTCTGCCCTAGGGGCAGGGTGCCCACTAGGGGTGGTAACCCTCATTACACCACTTTCATTCCCTTGAACAGCTGCCTCAAACCGCCAAACCATTTCCTTTAAAAAAGGGGCTCAAATCCTGGGCAGGATAGTCATTAAAGGAAACTAACCAAGGATGCGGAAAATGTGTGGTTATGCCAAAAGGATGCTGTTAGGTCACGGAGGATCCTGGAGCTCAGGAGCACCTGGCCCTGCCCCATTTCACAGCATGCCCCACACTCACCCAGGCTTGGGGGTTTTTAAATTTTTATTTCAAAAGCTTGGATAGCTTCAATATCCAGGTCGTGGCAAAATCAGGACACGTGTAAAATACCTTACAATACATTAGATTCCCAAAAGGTACCAAAAAGTACAGTAAAATTAACACTTCCATTACAGGAAATGTATGACACAAATAATATAAAATTAAAAGGTGAAAAAAAGGTGACACTGGTTTCCTAAGATACAATTTACTCTTTACAACCAGGGTCCACAGGTCCAGGCTGCAGAGCGGCAGCGGGAAGCACTCTCTAATCTGGTTCTGCGTAACCTGGTGATAAAATCAGCCCATAATACCGCTCCGGCCTCTGAGACACCACACGCTGCCTAAACAACTAGAGCTCTGGAAATAGTAAACAGGAGAGTGATTTCCAGGGGACATTTTAAATAAGATGCACATGGGACAGGCCATAGAAAGTATGCCAAGTTAAATTTGGTACATAATTGTTTGTGTTCACTCGATATCCAAACAAAGCGTGTGCGGTCGGTCGGGCACTCCTGCCGAAGCCTCAGTATGGCTTGTAGTTATTCTGATGGCCACCGCGTCGCTGGCTCTTCCCGTAATTTGTACTACCCTGACCTAGAGACAAGAACAACAGTGATAGCAGCTACGACTTACTGAGCATTTCCCCCTGTGCCAGGCGCTTGACGTGCATCCTCACGGGAGCCAACGACCTGTCCGGTAGGGATATCTTCCCCACCTTTCTGAAACCCACAAGCTCAAGAGCTCAAAAGTGGTGTAAGCTCCACAGTGGCTGAGCCAGGCCACAAAGCCCAGCCTGTCGGACTCCAAAGCCCCTGCTGCCAATGGCCCCTGCACTGTCTGTCCTGCCTCCCAGGGTGGGTGAACGGATGGGGCCTCCCTCTCTCCTACTTACTGTAGTCGTAGCCGGGGCCGTAGCCGTAATAGCCATAGGGCGAGTAGTCGTAGCCGCCATAGCCGGGCCCGTAGCCCTGCTGGTAGCCGTAGCCCTGGTTCCAGTAGCTGCCGTAGCCCTGATTCCAACTCTGACTCTGACCTGTGGGGGGAGCAGGGCACAGGGGCCCATGGACCATTTAGCACACGCAGGAGCTAGGATGGAGGGAATCCTGCCCTTTGGGTGGCGGGGTTACTATGGCAACTCAGAGGTAGAAGCCAAGGGGCTGCTGTCCTGGTGTAGAGGGCCCTGGGCCCAGCCCTGCACCTGCAGAGACCCAAGCTGGGGATGGGAAGGCCCAGAGAGAATGTCACACTAACTTCACTCGGGACGGATGAGGCAGGAGCTGACTCTCACTCAAACCACCCTCTGATCACCCCCACCCTCCCTGGCAGCTTAGCCCTAAAAAGGATGGAGTTCAGGCTTTGGAGTCAGAGGGGCCTAGGACTGAAGGAGACAAAGCGCCTGGCACAGCCCTGCCCTACCTTCTGACCACCCACCCACGGGTACACCAAGACTCAAGACAGCCACAGAGCCAACCCCTTCATGCCCCCCCTCCCTCAGAGTGCAGTGCCACTGCCCCCTCTGCCCTGGGGCCCCCGGCCACAGGAGGAAACGGGCTCTTCCACTTCAAGCAGCAGCACAGCCTCGACTCAGCAGCACCATTCCTGCTCTTGCCCACCCTGCTGCAATGAGCACCGAGGCCAGAGGCCCCAAGACAGGCAACGGAAGCTCCATGCAGGCAGGGAAACAGGACCCATCTTCATCCCAGCTCCACTCACCTCCTCCACTTCCACCGCCACCACCGCTGCCTCGGTTCCCTCGGTTTCGGTTCCCGCGACCCCCAGAGCCATATTGCTGCTGTTGATAGACCTCTTTGGGCTGAGCCACCTTGATTTCACACTGAAAGCCAAGAAGACAGTGGGTCAGGTTGCTAAGACAAGCTGTGGGCACAGAGCGCACAAAAACCTTCACTGACAAACATTCAGATGGCAGATCTGGTCTGTCTGCTCAATTAAAAAATACGCTGGGGAGGGGCTGGCCTCGTGGCCGAGTGGTTAAGTTCGCGCGCTCCGCTGCAGGCGGCCCAGTGTTTCGTTGGTTCGAATCCTGGGCGCGGACATGGCACTGCTCATCAAACCACGCTGAGGCGGCATCCCACATGCCACAACTAGAAGGACCCACAACGAAGAATATACAACTATGTACTGGGGGGCTTTGGGGAGAAAAAGAAAAAAAATAAAATCTTAAAAAAAAAAAAAAAAAATACGCTGGGGAGCTGGCCCTGTGGCCGAGTGGTTGAGTTTGCGCGCTCCGCTGCAGGTGGCCCAGTGTTTCGTTGGTTCGAATCCTCGGCACGGACATGGCACTGCTCATCAAACCACACTGGGGCAGCGTCTCACATGCTACAACTAGAAGGACCCACAACGAAGAATATACAACTATGTGCGAGGGGACTTTTGGAGAAAAAAGGAAAAAAATAAAAAATCTTACCAAAAAGACAAAAATATGCTGGGATGAGAAGCCACATTTGGGCTAAAGGCTCTCAGAGCCACATCTATAATCTAGACAGACCAAGACTCACACTAGGGCCTTTTTGCCTCAAACTTTTCCCCAGAGAACACATCCAGGGGATGATCAATACAACCCTAGGTCAGCTGATGGCAGTCCTGGGGCAGCCCGATGTCTAAGAACTGGGAGGAGAGGGTCAGCTGGGCCAATGCCAGCCCAAGGTAGCAAGACACTACAGGCGTTAGGCCTGGTGCCTCCTTAGTCCTACTAGCAAAGGGGTCAGAGGCGGCTTCCCAGATGATGGGCCTTAGAGAATTAACAAGAATTTCTCTTTCTTCTTTTTACAGAAAAAATGAAGCATCCCACTCAAATACACTACTGAGATGATGGTCATGACCTCCTCCAACTTACAGAGGAAGGAAGCCACTGAGGCTCAAGGCAGGGCTTGCTAGAGGCCATACTGCTATCCCTCCCCCAGCCACACTGCTCTGTGGTTGGGTGGGCCAGATGTCTGTGTCCCCTCAGGGCCCAAAGAGTCAATTTCCTTTTTGCTCAAAAATGTGCCCGCTGTGGGTGGGGGTAGGGTCAAGGACCTTTCACTGCTCTGGCTTAAATAAATCATTAAGTGTATTCTTTAGACAAAGTACCCTGACACATACAACCCCTCCCCCATTAAATTCAGTTAAAAAAAAAAAAGTTCATCTTACCAAGGTGTCCCCATACAAGCATCTGCCTACAACAAATTGGCAAATTACCCCCACCCAGTGATGCAATCTGTTGTTTTCTATCCTATCAAATTAAAAATGCTGAATACAACTAAATACACTTATTTCAAAACCTACTATCAGCAGTTTGACTAATGCTGCCCTTGTGGCTCTTCCTGAGAAAAAGGCCTCCCTGTGTGTCACTGTCACTGGCTTAACAATTGATGGGATAATGTCTTACCAAACTGCCTCACAGCTCCAATCTCACTTTACGTAAAATTAAGGGCCCAATTCAGAATCCAATCTTTCCAAATTCCCAGCCAGGACTGAGGCTTCCAGGAGCCCCACCCTACCTGTCCCACCTTATCTGGCTGCCACTCCTGCTCAGACAGAGCCTGCCACACCCTGCAACAGTGAGCCACACCCTCAACTCCCAACCGCCTCCTGGCCACCTGGAGAATACTCAAAGCATGAACTACCCTCTCTCCTGACCAGAGTTCAGGGGGATGAACTGCAATTCTCAATGCAGAGGACTCTGCTCATTTAAAGGCAAAACTGGCCCTGGATATAAGCTGGTCAGGACCCAGGGAGCTCTTTGGAAAGGATCTTTGCCTGGGATGGGGGCTGACCAAACCACAAAGGGGACGGATGCAAACTCCGATTTGGTAGGAGAAAAGTTCTGCAGCAGTGTCCACAGCAGGAAAAGACTTCACCACAAGAGAAATCAGTGAATGGCAGAAGTTCTAGAATCTTCTGGGGCCTTATACACCTGGGACTCCAGGTCTAGAACCCTTGACTTACAGCTTTAAAGCAGGAGTCCAAGGGGCTACTCAACTCAGCAGGTTCTGCCTGTCCCACAGAAGCCACCCTTCCTCCCCTGCTTCCCTCACTTCCTGTGTTTACTGCCAGGCCTATCAGCTGAGGAGCTCCTTAAAGGACAAAACCATGTGCCTGCCCCTATCAGGGCAGCAGACATGGCAGGCAAACGGTAAGGGCAGATAACCCTGGAAAGCTCTTGGAGGTAGCTGGACCCCTAATGCACACCTGCAGGGGCCAGCTCTCCAGTGGCAGGCCAAGCACACAGCTGGGGACACCTTACCTTACTTCCACTGATGGTGTGAAACTTTTTCTCCAGAACCTTCTTCACAGGTTCCTCTTCTTTAAAAGTGATGAAAACAAAGCCTCGTCTTTTGTTCGACTTTGGATCCATTGGAAGCTCAATGGCTTCAATCTGTAAACACAAGGAAAGCTCAGGACTAGTGCCTCCCCCCCCCCAAGGGCCCACAGGGAACTCACAGGAGAAAGGCCCACGGAGGCAAGAGAATGAACGAGAAAGAAGCCTTGTCAAGGAACGCTCCCTCCAGCCAAGGCCGCCAAGGACAAGGAAGAAGACAACCTCAGGGCAACTAGGCAACTCCCAGGGCCACACACTCACCTCCCCAAACTCGCCGAAGTACTCTCTGATCTTCTCCTCAGTGGCTTCTGGATTCAGACCCCCCACAAAAATTTTCTTTACTGGGTCCTTCTTCATGGCCATGGCCTTTTTGGGATCAATGACACGGCCATCCAGCCTGTGCTCCTTCTGGTCTAGGACCTGTTCAGTTCAGACATGAGACAATCAAGTTCGAACTCAGCATGACACTAGACAAGGCCCTTCTCTCTGAGCCACAAAACTCCAACACAGGTACACAAAATGCATTTCAAACCCCTCCAACTCTACCCCCAACCTGATTTCCCAACCCAGTCCTCTCCAAACTTCAAGTACAGGTGATTTACCCAGACACCTATAAATCACTCCTCAACCCCCTAGACTTTGCCCATGCTGGGTGCCCCTCTTCCTGCCCAGTCAGTCCCAGTTTAAGGCCCATCTCCTCCAGAAGTAAGGCAGTAGTGAGCGAGAGCACAGGCTGGAGCTGGGCTGCTAGGGTTGGAATCTCGCTCCACCTTTACTAAGATTGTGTGATCTCTCATATTAAAACTTCGCTGAGCCTTAGTTTGTTTTCTGTAAAATGGGGCTAAAATAATGCCTATCTTGTAACAACCTTGGGTTATTTTCGAGTCCTCACAATAAAGCATTTGCTTTACCAATTGTCCAGGATAGACAGAAAAAGATGGTAAACATCCACTGTCATCTTCCTGGACCACTCCAACCCACGCTCACTCCCCCCCTTACTCTGTATTTTTAATCCCTTTAAAAACAGAACACAAGTTCCTAATCTCTCCGCTTTCCCCAAAGCACTCAACCCCTGCAGAACAGAACCTAATCACGGTCTAGGAATGCAGTGCTCTTAAGACAGGCTGAGACTGCCGATGTACAGTGCCCAGATTACCTTCTCCACACTAGTTGCATCTTTGAAGAGGATAAACCCAAACCCTCTTGACCGGCCAGTGTTGGGATCCATTTTTATTGTACAGTCAACGACCTCTCCGAATTTGGTAAAATAATCCTTTAGGTCCTTTTTGCTGGTATCCCAGCTCAAGCCACCAACGAACATTTTTCTGAAATGGTAGGGTGACACACACGGCAAGCAAGTCTTACAAGAAAGCTGTGATTTTCAAGGGACTAGCCCTATCAAAGCGCTCACCCAAGGACTATAAATAAAGCCACCACCCGGAACAAGAGTCCATAATAGTTCTATCTTCCGAGAACGTTAGCAAATCTCCATTACCCTCCCGAACTCGACCTTGACCCTAACCAAGCTTCAGGAGCCTGTGCACCCCCAGATGAGCGAGGGAGAGGACGACAACCGGCCAGGGGTGCGGCCCTAAGCGCTCACAACCGCAAGCCGTCTCTCTAACCACCTCGCTTCCACCGGCCCCGCCAGCCGGCCTCCCCACCTCCGGGAGCCCGCTCTCAAGGAACTCGCGGCTTCCGGGGGCCGAGGCCGCGCTGCGAACGAGGCTCCACCCCCGGCGGGAGGCGGAGGAGCGAGGCCGCGGCCGGGGCGCGCGCCAACTCCGCCTACGCAGCCCGGGCGGCCCGGGCCCCGCGCGGCCCCGGGTCCGAGCGCTCCGGGCTTCCGGGCCGCCCGCCCGCGCGAGCGCCCCGGGGCGGCGCCGAAGTCCGCCGACAAACTCCCGCAAAGTCGGGCGCGGGCGGGGGGCGCGGGCCGGGCTCGGCCGCGAGCGGGCCCGCCGCCCCTCCCCCCGCCGCGTGGCGCCAACAAAAGGCCGCCCCGGAACAAAGGCGGCGCCGCGGCCGCACCTACCCCGCGTCCTCCTCGTTCTTGCTGGCGTTGATCTGGTCGCCCTCCGCGCCGTTCTGGTTGCCGGCCGGGGGCGCCGCGCTCCCGCCTCCAGTGCCCGCCGCGGCCCCGCCGCCGGCCCCGGCCGGAGACTCGCCCTCGGGGGCGGCCTCGTGTCCGTTCTCGGTGGCGCCCGTCGTCTCCATGGGCTGCTCCTCACCCGCTTCCGACATGCTAGGCCGGGGCGCGGCGGCTCCTGCAACGAGCGGCCACAGCGCGTCAGGCCGGCGCCGCTCCCGCCCGCCCGGCCGCCCGCCCGCCGCCCGCGGGCCGGCCGCTCACCTCGCCGCCGATGACGCCGCGGGGCCCGCTCGTCCCCACCCGCCGGGAAGTGCCGCGGGCTTGGCCGCGCTCACGCTTGCGCTGCCGGGCCTCGCCTCCGTCCGCCGACGGAGCCGCCGCGACCTCACGCCTTCTCCTAGGCCGCCGCCGCCCGCAAACCACCGACACACACTCCCTCGGGCCCGCGCGCCGCCGCCGCCTGACAATGCCGACTCGTGGCGCTCTTTATAATGCCGGGGGCCGGGGCCACATCGCAACAAGACGCATGCTCATTGGCTGCGCCCGCCCGTCACTCAGCCCTATACCGGCGCCCCATTGGCCACGGCGGCGCGCGCACGCTAGGTCCGGGCGGGCTTTGTCCTCATTTTAGAACCCGCGCTAGGCATAGGGTTGCCCGGGCCGGCGGGAGGACGGCCTAGTCCCGGCTCATGGCAGCCGAGCGCGGAGGCGCCGGGGTGGGAGATGGCCTCTCCGCCCTCTGAGGCCGCGGTCTTTCCTCTCTGTGCACCACATCCCGGAGATGGCAGCTTCGGACGCTCCATTTCCCAAAGGAGGAAACTGGGATCGAGGAAGTCTCGCAAACCCAGGCCGCCCGGCTGGAAGTGGCAGAACCCGGGCTCCCGAGATTGGGCGCGTCGGGTCCCCCAAGTCCCTCGGTAGGGGTCAGAGGGATTGGGACGCAACCCGCCCTTGCCCTTGACCCTGGTGCCCTCCAAGCCCTGCGCTCCCGCCCTTTCAGCCGCCTCCCCCGGCGGCTAGAAGCAGGGAGGGCGCGGAGTCCGCTGGGTGTCTGGTGCCGACCGTGCTCGGGCAGGATATGGCGGGAGAAGCGGTGGGACCATGATGTTCCCCAATCTTAGGTCGCCTGCCACCACCTTGACAATTAGCGTCGCATTTATACTTTTGATTTCTTAAAATTTTCATTTAAGTTAATTCATTTATTTTTGCTGAAATTTATTTTTAAAAGTATACCACTTTAGTGAAATCATGAGGTTTTGGTGGAGGTGGGGGATAGTTCTCTTTTTCTAATATACAAAACCCCTTAATATCATCTCCTTGAGCCCCAAGCTTGAAAGGCCTGCGTAATCCCGTGATTCTTTTTAATCATGTGGATGATGGGCCCCAAATAGACCAGGATTACAACCTCTGAAGCCTGAGAATTACCAAATAGCAACAGAATACAAGTAGCTGACACTTCTCGCCGGGTGTGGTGGCCTAGGGGTTCTGTTTTCTCATCGGGTCTCCTAATGACCCTATGGAAGGCAGTACCATCTCCAATTTATAAATGAGAAAATGAATGTAGAGGCTCTCTCCCTAATCTAGCCTGCCAGTGGAGTTGCCCTGAGAATGAAAATGTGACAATTTCACATTTGGAAAAAATGATCGATTTAAGAAAATCTGAAGATTTGGCCACACAGCCTGCATTTCCCTCAAGGTATCAATCAACTAGAGCTGGGACACCCACCCCCAGAGGAGCAAATGCCCTCTGGTTCACCCTGAGGCCCACCTGACCACTTCACTTTTAGGCTAGATGCCATGACTGGAATTCTCACATCTCCATAAACCCTTGGTCATGTCACTGAAATCTGGCCATAAGGCTTGTAGGGAAGTCCCTGACAAACTCCCCACCCCACCTCCACTCCAGCCCTCGCCCACCCACAGAAATGAGGGCCAGGGATGTGGTTCACAGGAGAAGATGAGCAGATGAGCACAGCTGCCCAAACAAGATAATTCAGGCAACTAAGTTCAAAGTCAAATAGTCTAAATGCAGCCACAGGACATAACTACTGAGGGCATAAATCAATCCCCTGCTCTTGTCCACACGGATTCCTTTAGCAGAACCTGAGCAATGCTTTCAGTGACATGTCAAGTCCAAGAGTAACAACACAACATTTGTTCAGTGCTTCACAGTTCGCAAATTGCTTTCACCAACATTGCTTCATTGGAGCTTCAAAATAGCTTTGTGCAATTATCTATAGTTGATACACGAAAGCGTTGAAGTCACACAGCTAAAATCACAGCCTCAAAGCCAGCACTTTCAACTCCACATTGGGAATTGTTTCCGGGGCTCCCGGCTACTGTAGGACAAGGGCTGTCTCGGACCCCGAGTTTCTTGTTCTAAATTAGATCTCGTATCAGATTAAATTATTCTGAGGCTCAAATGAAGCAATGGCTTAGAAAATATTTCTTAATATTTCTGTAAAGAACTGCAGACAAGTGGGGGTCCATCTCAGCACAGAATGCTTTCATACTGCCTCCAAGGGCGTTTCCGACAGAGGCAGGGCACCGGGCTGGCTGGAAGCAGCAAGAAGTCCCTCTGACACACGGATCTCGCTCCTGTTATTGAGTCCCAGTTACAGACCCTGAGTAGAGGGCATCTTCCATGACAGTGAGGTTCTCCAATCAGCAAGGAGCGCAGTCATGCCTGAAAATCCCTTAAGCGGCCCACAGAGCACAGTCCCCTGGCTTTGGAGATTCATGCTGTCAAGCAATCTACGTGTAAGAATAAATACAATTGCCAATCTAGAATAGAGAGGACAGACACAAAATGCGTTTTGAAAGTTTTTTAAATTACACTAATCTTTCTCACATCTCCTTTCTTTGGGGCTGAGCCTGCAAGGTGGAAGTTGCAGGAGTTACCTGCAAAAATGTTGTGACTGCTATGACCAATTTCCACTCAGGCCACTCCCCCCACCACAGCCCCATGGGCTCGGGCTCTCTGGCTTCAGGGCTGACTCTGCCTCCAGCTGTAGGAAACTTTCTAAAACATAAGTCAGATCTTGTCACACTCCACATTGTGCATGAAAACCCTGGCTGGCTTCCCAGTGCCCTGAGGATTAAGTCCTAACCCTGAATAGGGTAAGAGAGAGAGTTGGGGCTCACAGAAATCGTGCCCCCTGCCAACCTCCCTTGTGTGTGGCCTGTGAGTGGAAGGGTCACTTCCAGGCCTGGGTGGTTGATACTGGGGGCTTCCCCCAGACACGTCTTCCCCTGGAGACCATGTGTTCTGCATGACAGAGCTACATATGTGGCCACATATACCGGACTTGACACGAGCAAGAAATAAAGCTGTACTGTGTGAAGCTGCTGAGATCTGGGCATTTATCTCGAATTGCAGACTAGCCAAGACTGCCCATTCCACACAGCTCGTGGGAAGCCCGGCATGGGCCACCTCAGCCACATCTTATACCCACTCTCCGCTCTAGCTGGGATGAATTTCTTTTATTTCCTGGAACTCACCTGCACCCGTCTGCCTCTGGAGGTGCCTTTGCATCTGCTGTTCCCTCTGCCTGGAATACTCTTCCTCAAATTTCCCCTGCTTACTCCACATATCTATTGTGGGTTGAATAGTATCCCCCAAAAAGATCTGTTCAGCTTCGAACCCTTGCTACCTGTGCATGTGACCTTATCTGGAAATAGGGTCTTTGCAGACGTAATCAAGTCAAGATGAGATCAGACTGGAGTAGGGTGGGCCCACAATCTAATCTGACTGCTGCCCTATGAGAAGAGAAGACACACAGAGACAGAGCGACATGAGGGAAATGCCGTGTGATCATAGAGGCAGAGACTGGCGTGATGAGTCTACAAACCCAGTGTCTTATAGTCAGTTAAGACTGCCATAACAAAATACCATAGACAGGGGGGCTTAAACAACAAACATTTCTTTCTCACAGTTCTGGAGGCTGGGAAGTCCAAGATAAGGTGCTGGCAGATCTGGTGTCTAGTGAGGACCCACCTGCTAGTTTGCAGATGGCCATCTCGTCATTGCATCCTCACATGGCAGAGAGTGAAGAGAGATGCAAGCTCTGTCTTGTCTCTAAGCTCACTAATACCTTCATGAGGGCCTCACCCTCATGACCTCAGCTAAACCAAATTGCCTCTCAAAGGCCCCATTTCCAAACACCATCATATTGGGGATTAGGGTTTCAACATACGAATTTGGGGGGGACACAAACATTTGGTCCTTAGCACCAGGGAATACCAAGGACTGCCAGCAACACCAGAAACTAGGAGAGAGGCGTGGAACAGACTCTCCCCAGAGCCTGCAGAAGGAGCACGGCCCGGCCAATGCCTGGATTTGGGACTTCTAGACTCAGGAACTGTGAGAGAATAAACTTGTGTTGTTGTGTGCCACCCAGCTGCTGGTGTCTGTTAAGGCAGCTCTAGGTGACTAATAAAACATCCATCAGACCTCTGCTTCCTCCAGGAAGTGCTCTGTCACGCCCCAAAGAAGGGCCCCTCTCAGAGCACAGACCACGCAATAATTGACTTTGGCCGTGAACTCGATGAGATCCTGCACCCAGTCTGTCTCCTTCACTCCGACACCTCCAGTGGGCACACCAATACCTGCAGAATGAATAAAAGATCTCTTAATCAGGGGTTACAAATTGATTCCTTGTGGGCTGAATCTGACTCTCAGATGTGCTTACTTGCCCTACACAGCTTTTTAATATCTTTAAAAATTATTTACTGGGGCGGGCCCGGTGGCACAGCGGTTAAGCATGCACGTTCCACTTTGGCGGCCTGGGGTTCGCCGGTTCAGATCCCAGGTGCAGACATGGCACTGCTTGGCATGCCATGCTGTGGTAGGCGTCCCACATATAAAGTAGAGGAAGATGGGCACAGATGTTAGCTGAGGGCCAGTCTTCCTCAGCAAAAAGAGGAGGATTGGTGGCAGTTAGCTCAGGGCTAATCTTCCTCAAAAAAAAAAAAAATTTATCTACCAACATTTACGAAGTATGATATTTCTAAAAAATGTTGTATTTCCAGTTACTTTCGGAAAATTGTTAGATGAAGTCACACTGGGCCAGAGTCCCACGTGTCCATACTCAGCAGGAGCTGAGTCGTGTGCCCCCCGGCAGGGGGGGCAGGTGCTGTCCAGCTCGCCCCAGCTCCCAAACTCCCACTAGGTGCTAATGTGGTACTCCCGGACCTCCTACATTCATTTTCATTGATGGAAAGCATCTGAGATGTCAGTCTGTGACTAGGCCTCTGTGCAGCTCAGCTTCTTCACCTTTAAAACGGATGACAAGCCCTGCCTCTCAGCACTCCTGCAAGGAGCAGAGAGAATGTCTGCTGCATGCGTAGCTCAGTGCCCGGCAGGCAGCCGGTCCACGTGGGAGCTGCTAGGACTGCTGATGACGAAGACGATAGAAGCATCCAAGGGAAGACTACTTCAGCTGCTGGGGTCCCCTCATGTGTCTCAGGTGGGATCCTCAGAGCAGACTGGGAAGATCTGGAGAAACTCTGCCAGCCAACGGTCCCCGCATGGTCACATTCTTGCGACAGCTACCCTGTGCCTAGCTTGAGACTCAGAGGCAGCTCTGCCCACCAGAGGCCAATCGGAAATGTCTGGGACACTTACCTGGAATGAGACCTCAATGGAATATGTGATCCACATACAGACCCAGTCCTCCCCGTCTCCTCGGAGCTCGCAGGCTGCATACAGTGGACACAGCAGGCAGGGGGCCCAGCCTGGCTTCATGTCACAATCCCCCATGTAGCTTTTAAAACTTCAGATTCCCAGGCCCCTGGGGCTGGATGCTCACTTTTATCAAACACTCCAAGCACCCAGTCTCAGGCTAGGGCCAGACTTAGGACCCACTGCCCTGACCAGGCTGAGGAAAAGCCCACAAAACTGGGGAAGGCCTGTCTGCCCTCTGAGAGGCAGCAGCACCTCCTCAGAAGGCCAGCCTTGGAGGTTCTTTACGTCTATGGTAGCACTGCCACTAAAGTCAGTGTGGGCCCACAGGACTCTCTCTTTGAGCCTCGGTTTCTGATCATGCAACAATTCACCTGTTCACTCATTTATTCATATCTCAGCTTCGAATGCCATCAACACGCCTACAACCCTCCAGGACAGAACTGTTTTCTGAACTCTAAACCCTCAACATCTCTCCTAAATTGTCGGCAAGTCACCTCAATCTCAGCATGTCCAAAACTGAACACATGGCATTCCCTGAGGCCAGCCCCTCGGCCAGTGTTCTTGGCCACAGAGAATGCCTCCACCAGCGAGCCACCTGTGTAGGCCAGGAACATGGGCGAGTCAGCCCTGATGCACACCCCCTCACCTCCCCCATCCGACCCACCATCTAAACCCGAATGCTCCTTTATTCCTCTGTCACCTGCACTCGGGTTTGCATTACAGGAATAGCAGTCAGGGCGGGCTCCATTGTAGCACCCACTCGATCTAAACACCACAGAAGACGGCTTCTTACAGAGTACCAGTCCTGGCTGGGTGGTCAGGCCAGAGAAGCATCTCTCCTCCACACGGACATTTAAGAACCCAGGCCCTTTCCATCTTGTGGCTCTGCCATCCCCTTGGGCCTTGTCATCTGCATGCAGCTGGCAGAATGAAATGAGCAGAGAGGAACTAGTGTGAGAGTCTTAATGGTCCAGGCCTGCAAGGGGCACACATCACCTCCACTCACATTCCATTGGTTAGAACTCTGTCATGTGGCCTCACCTTACAGCAAGGGACACTGAGAAATGAGCTGAGCTGCTTGCATAAGGAAGGCAGGGACAGAGTAGGTGCCCGGTCTTCACAATAGGCTTTTGTGTTAATGACAGTGAAGGGACACACTAGAGGAAAGCTGTCGTTCAGTCAGTCAGTCAGCCTTTTGGAGAATGTCACCAAACACCTGTCCTGGGTAACCCGCTGGCCTCCACTGTCAGAGGCCACCCCTGCCCTGGGAGCTGAGTCTACTTGCCATGTGGTGAGATGAATGCTATATCAGGGAAGCACAGAAGGACAAGGACACTCAGGAGGGACACCAAACCAAGCTGGGGAGATGGATGGGAAGGACAAGCCTTCCCACAGGAGCAGACGCCAGGGCTGCACCGTGAAGACTGAATGGGGGTTCTCCAGGCAGAGATGGGGAGAAGGGGGTACAGGCGGAGGAGACTGGCTGAGCAAAGGCTCAGCACTTGAGAAAGCACAGGCTGTTTAGAGAACTGTGAGTGACCCCACGTGACAGAGAGGAGTTGAGACTGTGCTGTTGGGCAGGGTGCCATGACAAAGGGTTCCATTTATCCACAGGAAACAGGAAGTCAGTGAGTACTGTGATGGCAATAGTCCATGAGAGGACGGGGCAATGAGAGACGTTAAGGAGGGTGAGGGGCAGAACTTTCTGTGTGTTTGTGTGCAGTTACAACCCTGACTCCACGCATAAGGGCAGGATGGGCATAAGGCTGGAAAGTTGGACCAGAACCACCCACCGGAGTGCCTTGAATGCCGAGCCTGGCAAGGAAGGCAGTGGACAAACACTGTCTGCCTCTCTCGAGGAGAAAACCATCCCACCACAGGTGACAACCCCCTCATTTCCTGGCTATGCCTGCCTCTAGTGGCACCGTCTGTTTTGTCCATTTCTTCTAATAGGTTAGTCCCCGATGGCTAGAAAAGGATCAACAGATGATCCATTTCAAAGATCAAGTCCAAACCTCTCATTAACAGAGAAGAAAAGCAAGCGTCAGAGAAGGGGGATGTCTCAGTCCATTCGAGCTGCTGTAACAGAACACCAGAGGCTGGGGCTTCTACGCAACAGAAGTTTATTTCTCACCGCTCTGGAGGCTGGAAGTCCAAGATCAAGGCATCGGCAGATTCGGCGTCTGGTGAGAGCCTGCTTCCTGGTTCACGGGCAGCTGTCTTCTCTCTGTGTCCTCACGTGGCAGAAGGGGCAAGAGAGCTCTCTGGGGCCTCATTATAGGGGCACTAAGCCCGTTCATGGGGGCTCCACCCTCATGACCAAGTCACCTCTCAAAGGTCCTGCCTCCTGATATCATCACATTAGGGATCAGGGTTTCAACATATGAATTTGGGGGGACACAAACATTCAGTCTCAAGCCCAGAGTAACATGTCCAGCGGCCCCAAGCCTGGAGCGCAGGCCTCTCTGTACAGTGTCCCCTTGGCCCCCGAGTGCTCCTCTGAGGTATGGGCACTGGGGGACAAGAGACAAGAGGCATGCTGAGGTCTCAGCCCTGACCCCAGTGCTGAGTATGGAAGACCACAGACAGGGACACAGAAACCCCGCCTTTCCCTACACGGAGAAACAGGAAGCCACGGGCGGTCCCATCCCCATGGCACCTCCCACGTCCCTCCACGCCCAGGAGAAGGCAGAGTCGGCTCCTGGGCAGGAACAGTAGCACAAGGAGCCACATCTGTGCCCAGCCAAGGCCAGGGCAGCAGGACTCTCCAGCCTGGGCAGCGGGGGTGGCAGCTGAGGAGAGAGGAACAGTCTCCAGTCAGCAGCGGGAAACGGCGCAGAAGCTTCTCCTGCTGTGAGAAGGAAGGGCTTCTGGG
The DNA here is from genome assembly GCF_041296235.1 of Equus asinus. Taxonomy (NCBI): domain Eukaryota; kingdom Metazoa; phylum Chordata; class Mammalia; order Perissodactyla; family Equidae; genus Equus; species Equus asinus. The sequence goes on from NC_091798.1 coordinate 6,860,652, forward strand.
GTGAATGCCACATCTTCACATTCTCTTTCCACAGTCTGCTAGTGAAGTGGCCCAACCACTGCTCCAAGTAGGGGGCACGTGCTGGGCTCACAACGGAAGACAAGTTCACACTGTCTCCTGATCCAGGGGTCGAGAGATGGAAGCTCCTCGGGGTGGGGTCCTCATCCCACCCGCTCACCTGGCCGACGGCTCGGCAACTTCTTGCTTCTTGCCGCCTGCCTGGCCCCACAGCCTTTCATAGCCACCCTCAAAACAGCTTAGCCCTGCCACTCCCTGAAGCCACCCCCCAAACCCAGTGCTGTGGAAGTCTTCTTGGTCTACATCCCCCCGTCACTTGCCCTTCCACCTCTCCTTGGTGAAATCCACTGTCCCCACAGGGCCCACACTCCACTCCCGAACGCTGGCCGCACCTCCTCCCACCTCCCTCAACACAAAGGGAGGGGTCAGGTCACCCTGAGGCCCTGGCCTCACTCCTCAAGCATCAGTGGACAGCAGAAATATGATGCAAGCCACAATGCAAACACACATATAATTTAACATTTTCTAATAGCCACATTAAAAGACTATCAGACAATTAGTAAAAAAGACAAAATGAAACAGGTAAAATCAATTTTAATAATATATTTTACTTAGATTAATCTATCCAAATATGATCATTTCAATGTGCAATCGCAATAAAAAATTATTGAGATATTTTACTTGTTTTTTTGCACTGTCTTTGAAATTCAGTGTGTATTTTACACTTAGGGCGCATCTCTTTTCACTAAATACTTTCCAAGGGCTCAGTAGCCACATGTGGCCAGTGGCCACTGCACTGGACAGCACAGATCGAGATCAGGGGCTCGCTGACTACAGCCCACAACCCAAATCTGGCCTGCTGCCTGATTTTCTGTGACTCTCAAACAAAGAATGGTTTTTATACAGTATTTTTAAATGGTTGAAAAAAATAGTTATTTCCTGACACATAAATTCTATGAAATTCAAAGTTAGTGTCCATAAGCAAAGTTTTTAATTCTGTCAATAAAAATGTATGGAACTAGGGGTCTGCCAGGTGGCGTAGTGGTTAAGTTCGCACACTCCACTTCAGCAGCCACAGTCTCACAGGTTCCGATCCCGGGCGTGGACCTACACATCGCTCATCAAGCCATGCTGTGGCAGCGTCCCACATACAAAATAGGAAGATGGGCACACATGTTAGCTCAGGGACAATCTTCCTCATAAAAAAAAAAAGGAAGGAACCGTGTTTTATCTCTTCTTATATTACGTACTTACCTTCATAGTACCCTCAAATTTGCCTCTTGGACCACACAGCGGAAAATATTTACTATCCAATCCCGTATAGGAAGAGTTTGCCCAGCCCTGTCTAGACCATTCACCTGCTCTCTAAGCTCCAGCACAGGAGCTCCAGATCTGGCTTTGGAATCAGGAGGCCCAGCTCAAACCCCAGCTCCTCCAAGTCTCCACTCTGGGATTTAGAGCAAGTCATTTCCCTGTTTTGAGCCTCAATTTTCTTCCTTTGAGAGTTGGGCCAGCACTCAAATGGGTGTAAAGAGAGTCATTCACTTGTTTCTAGTCTCCCAGTCTCATTCCAGTTTCCAGTCTTCAACCTCCAGCTGCAACACCTGCCCACCCAGCCCCCTCCCCTGACTCAGTATCTGGTCCAGGTGATGCACACCATCTTCTCCCAGCATCCTCAGCAGCCTCCACCTTAGATCACTTTGGCAGCACAAACCTCCATCTACCTGGAATGGCCTCTCCACTTCCTCTCGGAATCCTGTTTCTTCCAAGCTGACACCCCTGCCGCCCCACCATGCCTTCTGCTCACAGCTCTACCCCTCCCTGGGTCTGACCGCAGCACTTCTGCATTCCCAGTGGGTGACCAGGGCATGCACACAGCTCCAGTCCCTCCAGGTGAGGACCAATTCCAGGCTGGGGCCTGGCCTAGCTCTTTACACATGCAGGAGTCCCCCAGAATACTTCCAACTGGCCTAGAGAGGCATGGGCCAGATTTTCAGGAGCATTCTTTCCTTCCCACTCAACCCCCATGAAAGAATTTCATCAGTTCTGACACTTGACATCTTAATCCTGCCTGCTCCCTGTCTCAGCAGAGCCTCCTCCCAGGCACACCCCTGCTCATCTGCCCAGTACTTCCACTAGCTTCTGCCTTTCCAGAACCAGCTCCAGTTGTCCTCTCTCCCTGGCCAAGGTCTGCCTGATCAGTGATTGATGCTGGGCTAGTCTAGGCTCTGGCACCTGGCCCACCCATTCTCCTTTGACATGTCCTGCCAGTAACTCCTCTCCTCCTGGGGAAGAGCTCTTTCTAACCTTGACCCTCCCTTCAGCTGCCAGGTCAGAAGGATTTCCAGCAACGAAGAATGATGTCCTAGAATTGAACTTGTTGCCAGCAAGTACTCTTGTCCCCAATTAACGTTCCTCCATTTTGCCAAAAAAGGTGAGAACCAGCCTCCCACTCATGGGGCTCTGAGCCCTGACCTGGGATGGGATCAGCTTCCTCATGCTGATGTAGAAGGCCTTTCCTTCTACATTCTGGCCACTTCTCAGTTTCTTTTTTCCCTACATTTTTATTGAGATATCACTGACATACCATAAAATCCACCCCCTTAAAGTGCACAATTCAATGGCTTTAACATGTTCAGAGAGTTGGGCAACAGGCACCACAACGTATGTGTAGGACATTGGCATCACCGAAAAAGAAACCCCTGACCCATTAGCAGTCGCTCCCATCCCCACCCTCCCCCAGCCCCTGCAACCACTAATCCACTTTCTGTCCCTAAAGATTTGCCTATTCTGGACATTTCCTATAAATGGGATCATACAGTATGTGACATTTTGTGTCTGGCTTCTTTCACTCAGCATAACGCCTTCAAGGTTTACCCATATTATAACATGTACCAGTACCGCATTCCTCTTTATTGCCAAATAACTTTCCACCTCTATTGCTGGTTCCTCTTCAAAGGATGAATCTCAAACACATTGAAGAACCCCAAGGCTAGTCCTTGGTGCTCTCTTCATCTCTATCCGCTCAGTCCCTGAGTGATCTCATCCAGTCTCTCGGCACAAAATACCGCCTCCTCGCAAACAACTCACAAATCTCTCGCTCCAGTCCAGCCCTTTCCTGTGAGCTCCAGACGCACAGGTCCCATGGCTTCCTCCACACCTCTGTTTGGAGGTCATCTCAGGCACCAGGCTTGACACACCCAGTACAAGAAAACCACAGACCAAGCTGAATTACGAATATTGATGCAAGAATGCTATTAAGTACAAGCAAGTACCATCCGACAGCACATTCATAATAATTTTAGATCATAATCAAGTAAAGCTTATTCCAGAAAGGCAAGGATGGTTTAATGTCAGGAACCCTCTTAATACTATGCACCATATTAATAAATAAAATGAGAAAAAACCAGTGTTATCAATATATACTAACAGGGCATTTGAAAAATTTCAACACATACTTTTAGTAAACATTCTTGACAAAAACAGAATAAGATAAACATTTATAAAAACAGCTCAAACTTCTTCTTCCAGAAGCACTTCATTAAGGTGAGAAACAATACAAAGTTGTCTTTTTCCACTTATTACGTAACTTTTTCTGGAGGTACAACTAATGCAATTGGACAAGAGAAAGAAATTAGAGGCACAAAAACAGGAAATCATTTGCTCATCCTCATTTGCTTACGGTATGAGTACGTATACAGAAAACCCAAAGAGAAGCAACCCAAACACCATTCTATACTATAAGAGAATTCAGTAAGGTGGCATTTATATATGCCGACAACAATCAGAAGATTTAAAAGAAGAAAGGAGCTCAAACACCTAGGAACACACAGGAATATTCAAGATAAAGATGAGGAAAATATGGAATGTTGAGCATACCAAAGATCTGAGCAAATGGAGAGGCCTATTGCATTTCTGAATAAGATGATTCAACGTCAAGAAGATGCCAAACCTCCCCGTGACATCTGATAAATTAATTTGTTAATGCTGTCCTAATAAATACACCAACAATTTTATAGGAACAATCTCCTATTGAAAAAAGCAAGATGCACAATGTTGTACCATTTCTGTAAAAAGGGGACAAAACAGCATTTGTGAATCTATAGGTAGATGCCTATGGAAGGTGGCGTGGGAAACGGGTCTCACCGGCGGCTTCCTGTTGGAAAATAGGGAACTGAAACAGAGAAGGGAGGGACACTTTTCACTGTACAACTTTTTGATATAAATTTTTAAACCATGTCACTTTTGAAATTTTGAACCATGTCAATGTATTACTTATTCAAATTTTTAAAAACTAAAAAGAAAACAACAAAAAATCATATTACTATTTTAGAAAAACCTCTTCAGGGTTCTGTGTTGCCAGCTGGTGATTTAGGTCCCGAAGACCTTCCGCAATTAGGCTCCACATAATGGTAATGACGACAACTGGAGGTGAGGGAAGGGAAAGCCACCAGCAGCAGCACTACCGCCATCACCCAAATCAGCCGACTACAGCTGACTCGGCCCATGGGTCAAACCCAGCCCGCCGCCTGTTCTTGTAAATAATGAATAGTTGCAACAGAGATGGTAGAGCCCACAAAGCCCAGAACATTCACCATCTGGCCCTTAATAGAAAATGTTAGCCAACTCTGGAGCTAAATTGAAAGGACTCTGACACCCAAGGTCTCCCAGTCAAGGAGAGACACCCTCAACCCAACCCAGTTTCCCCCCAGTCTGCTCCACTCTAGCCTGGCTGGTCATCTCTCTGTTCCTCATGAAGAAAGAGAAACACAGATTCTTCCTTCCCATGTGTAGAAAAGGAAGATGAAACAGATAGAAGCCGCGCAGCATTAGGTTCCATTCCCCCCTTGGAGTATCAGGGTCTGTGGAGAAGGAGTATGGGACCAGGGAGGGGACAACTGGCTACATGCCTCTCTGCATCCCTGACTGGAAGCCAGAGGCCAGGACTGAATGAGGGAGAGAGAAGGCGAGCCTGGTCCCTGGTTTGCTCTGTGGTCAGGGCAAGTCCCTGCCTCTCCAAGCCTCATCGTTGCCCTCTGTGAGAGAAGGAGGGGCAACAGAGGTCCCAAAGACACTTCCGGTTCTCACATTCTAGGATTAGGACCATGACCTCCCTGTCCCACAGCCCTAAAGGCAAAGCAAGAAACCAGTTGTCAAGAGAGCACAGTCACAAGAAGTTCATAACCAGAGCTGGCCATCTTCAACTCCTGGTCGTTCCTTACTGCTCCACGGGGTGAGTGTACACTCAAGGGAGAGGAGACCTGGGCTCCTGGCCAGAGAGAGCTAGGACTGGCCTACGTGACAGACCCCAGCCCCAGGGGGTGCAGTGGGGCTTGGGCAGTGGTAATGTCACCCACTTTCTCTATCCCTGTGCACCTCCCGGAATCACCTTCTGCAGCAACCCCCAGATCTCCACCCATACCTGGGACCTGGGTCTCGGCGCAGATCCAGGCACAACCACAGCGGCCAGCGTTTATCCACCACTTACCTTCTATGCATTTGATCCTCTCAACAACCTTATGGGGCTGGGACAATTATTGCCCACTGCAAGTCCTCCAGGACCTGCTTTCTCTGCCAGCCTGTCCTGCCCTGCCCCTCCACCTTTATTTTCAATTCGGTGAATGTATCCACAAATCCGGTGTGTTCGTTTTCTATTGTTGTTATATAACATATGACCACTTAGTGCCTTAAAACAATACGCTTTTATTCTCTCACATGTCTGCAGGTCAGAAGTCCAGGATGGCAAGGCTGGGTTCTCTGCTTAGCACTTTACAAGACTAAAATCAAAGTTTCCACTTGCTGTGATCTCATCTGGTGCTGGGGGACCTCTTCTGAGCTCATTCCTGTGGTTGGCAGGATTCAGTTCCTCGTGGTTGTAGGACTGGGGTCCCCGTTTCCTGTGGGACAGGGGGCATTCTCAGGTCCTTGCAGCTACTCTTTGGTCCTTGCACCTGGCCCCCTCCATCCACAAAGCCAGGTTCAAATCTCTCTGATTTCCCTTCTGCCACCAGCTAGAGGAAGCGCTCAGCTTTTAAGGACTTGTGTGATTATGTGGGGTCAGCCCAGATAATGCAGAACAGTCAACTGTGCCAAGTAACATAACATACCCACAGGAGTGTATCTCACCTCACCCACAGCTTCCGGGCACTAGGGCAGGAGGTCTCTGGGGGGCCATTTTAGAAATTCTGCCTACCCCACCCACTCTCTTTCCCACTCCCACACCCAGTCTCAAAGTCCTCCATATCGCTCACACCCACTCCCTGAGCTCCAGTCTCCGGGCCAACCTGCCTCGTGGCTCGCCTAGGCTTCCTCACCAGCTCCCTCTCCGTCCTCATCTTTCTCCCCCTGACCCAGGCATACTGCCCACTCCCCTATTTTCCCACAGCAGCCTGAATGATCTCCCAAGAGCCGAAAGCTAACCAGGTGAACCCTCACAAACTCCTGTGATGCTCCCCAGTAGCCTCAAGAGCTCAACAAAACTCCAACAGACTCATTTGTTCAAAGGTTTTCTGAGCACTGACTCCCTGTCAGGTACAGAGATCCTCAGACAGCCTCTGCCCTCCTGGAGCTTTCTGTGTTGTGGGATGGAAAGCCCAACAATGGGTATGGCTGGGGTAAGCACTGAGGGCGGCCATCCGAGTAGGCCCTGCGAGGCCCTTCTCTCTCTAGTTGGCCATCACTCCCTCCGACACCTAGCCCAGTGTTTGACACATACCAGGGGTTCAGTACGTTTTTTTGGAATGAATGGAAAGTCCAACATGCGATGGTGGAGACCCAAACCTCCTCAGCACTCCTGTTACTCCTGACAGTTTGCCAACTCCAATGCAACTGCTGGTGGCAGCACACACTCTGTCCACCCAGAGCTGTAGGCCATGGGTGCCCATGCTGGCACCCTCTGCCCTGGTCTTAGCTGTAAATTGCAGCCGAGGCCCCAGGATGTTGCTGCTTGGGGATCAGCTATTTAGGGAATGGAGCTAGCTCCATGGCACAAAGTCTGGCAGTCACGCCAATGTTGATTTCGGGAGGCCGAGGAAAAAGGAAGAGATTTTCTGGGCACAAGAACAGAAAATGTGCCCATTGGGCACTTGCTCAAGAATCCCATTAAACAGTGGGAGGCAGCATGGCGCCGTGGACAGGGGGCAGGTTTTATACACACACACGCCCCAACAACACCCCACCAACCTTGACCAAGACAGCAAAGAAAATGGGAGAGGCTCCAAAAGAGGAGAAATTTCCCTGATTTTGAGAGCAGGCAGAGCCAACGGCAGAGGGTGACAGATGAGGCGGGTGCTGAGAGCTGCGGAGGACTGTGGAGGAGAGCTGCTCCACGGCACGCACAGGCACAGGGCCGCGAGAGTTGAGTCAGACTGAGATAGCGGCAGCACAGGCACCCACTGCCTCCTCCTCCAGGCAGCCCCAGACAAAAAACCCATCTTGGGGTGGGCCAGCCCTGTGGCCAAGTGGTTAAAGTTCTGCACGTTCCACTTCAGCAGCCTGGGTTTGCAGGTTAGGATCCTGGGCACAGACCTACCCCACTCATCAGCCACGCTGTGGCAGCATCCCACATACAAAGTAGAGGAAGACTGACACAGATGTTAGCTCAGGGCTAATCTTCCTCAAGCAAAAAAAAAAGGAAGATTGGTACTGGATGTTAGCTCAGGGCGAATCTTCCTCCCAAAAAGAAACACAAAAAACCCATCTAGAAAAAGCACAGGCTTTTGGTAGGTACTGGTGGCTTGGAGTAGAGCCTGCCTCAGGGTGCAATTAGGGATCAGGGGCTGATGATGCACTCAGCGGCCGCCCCGCCCTACACCAACTAGAGCCACAGCCCACCTCCCAACCAGAACAAAGTGTCTCAGGGAGTCACCTCAGCTTCCCATCTGTTAAGTGTCAGGATTAGGTGGTCCCTAGGGTTCCTTTGACTTCTAAAAGTCCAGTCCTCTTTTCTAATTTTATCCCTGCCGGAAATCAGAGCCACAGGCCACTGCCCGCCCCACACCACCAGCTGGGGAAGTGGAAGGGAGAGTCAGCACTGCAGACCTATGTTAGAAGCTGCCTGGCGGCCGGAGCCCCCCAGGCCCAGCCCTCAGCCCCATCACCACCCACACCTGTCCAGACGGCCCCCAGGGCTGACTCAGTGTCACCTGATCCCACAGCCGCACCTAGAGCTCCAGCTCATGCCTTGCTAAGGCCAGACTTCCCAGTGTTACGGGGCCCCCAAATCTGCTCAAGACTTGACCCCTGGTACCTCTGCACGTGACCTTGTATGGAAATAGGGTCTTTGCAGGTGTAATCAAGTTAAGGCGAGGTCATTAGGTTGGGTCCTAATCCAATATAACTAGTGTCCTTATAAGAAGAGAAAAATGCCACGTGAAGCTAGAGACACACAGAAAGAAAGCCACGTGATGATGCAGGCAGAGATTGGAGTGGTGTGTCTACAAGCCCAGGAAGGCCAGCAGTTGGCGGCAACACCAGAAGCTAAGAGAAGGGCCTGGAGCAGATTGTCCCCTAGAGCCTGCAGAGGGAGCACGGCCCTGATTTCAGCCTCTGGCCTCCAGAACTGTGAGACAATACATCTGCGTTGTTTTAAGCTACCCAGTTTGTGGAACTTTAGCAGGGCAGCCCTAGGAAACACACACCCAGTCAGTCCCCAGTGTCTGCTTGCTGAACGAATTAATATATGTCTTCCTTCTCCCACCAATCCATCCATCAGCATGAGGGAAAGGAGAAGGGAAGCAGGCCCATCCCTCGCCTTGGAGGGGTGGTGGAGCCTCTGAAGCCCCCTCTTCTGTTCCTACTTGCCTCTGTTCTGTTTAGTGAGGGACTCACACACACACGTGTAGATGCCCCAAGCCAAACGTCCACACTCTGTTCACGATACATCCACCACACCTTGGCCACCCCTCAGACCTACAGGACAGCTCTCTCTCTCTGAAGAGTAGACTGGGGAGAGGGCTGGGCAGGCCCTGGAAATGGACTCAGGGCCAACTGGGCAGGGGATTCCTCCACCTGAAGGACTGGGGGAGGGGGAGACACGTCCCCTTGGTCTTGTAGATTCCTCACCCCAGCCCTGTAAAGCTCAGGCCCATGGCAGTGCCCAGAGACCCAGAAGAGAACCCCCACACATCCAGCATGTGCCCAACAGCAGGCGACAGCTTTGCTGGCAGTATGTCCTTCAACCCTCAGCCCATTTTAAAGGGGAAAAACTGAAGCACGGGAAACCTGCGGCACGGGGGACCTGCGGCACAGTAAAGTTGGACAGTTTGTCCAGGGCTAAACAGCTGATAAACTGCATATCTGGGATCAAATCCTGGTCTGTTTGACTCCCAGATCCTTCCTCTCTCCACAGAGCATGCTTTTCCCTAGACTTGGTTTAATTGGTAAACTGCCAAAGCCCTATTAGATATTAAAAATAGTTAAAAAACAACCAACAAAATTTTAAAAACCAAACCCTACAGCCATCAAATTAGTTTAGTACTCGAGAAAGAACAGAGAGGCTGGAAATAGACCCAAATACATATTAGAGTTTAGCATACAGCAGAGGCACACTAAATGGATGTGTGGAAAGAGAAAGAATTGGATAAATGACATCAGGACCCTCCTGGCCATCGGGAAGAAAGTCAAGCTGGAGCCCTGCCTTGCTCTAAACACTCACATTAAACCTGATGATCACAATTTTTCATATAAACAGTGAAACCACAAAAGCACTAGAAAAATTTCCTTAAAGTACAGAAAGCTTTTCTAAAGCGATGAGACAATCCTACATAAAAACCGGATAAGAATAGGACAGGGAGTTGACAGCAAAAGAAACACAAATGACCTACAAAAACATGAAACGTCTAGCCTTCCTCTGAACTAAAGAAATGTAAGTGAAAACAAGACGCTGTCTCTCCTAACTGCATCATCACCACCCCCGTCTGCCTAAAAAAGTTGCTAAAACCCAGACTTGGCGAGGGATGGAGAGACACTCTTAGAGCAACTGTGAACCCCACCTCTTGAGAGGACACGTGGACAAGATGGATTATATCAAAGCATAAATGTTAGGAACTTATCCGTGGATAGACTCACAAAAGTACCAAAGATATTACACAATATTCATTGCAAACTTATTCAAAATAGTAAAAACACTAAAAACAAACTAAAGTCCACCAGTAGGGACGGGTTAAATAAATTATGGAAATCCACACAATGCGATACAATGGAGGCATTAAAAAGATTTATCTCTATTGTGGAAATAGAAAATTTTCCAAAGGTATGTTGATAAGTTGAAATAAATTGCCAGAACAGTACACTATTTAACATATGTAAACAAATATATCTATATATATCCACTTGCATATATACACAAAAACCTCAATAGTGAATACCTCTGGAGAGCTTAAATGAGGGGAATAGGTGTCAGGGAGAACAGATGTTTAACTTTTCACTTTATATTCTTTTTTTGTCCTTCTTCTCCCCAAAGCCCCTCCAGTACATAGTTGTATATTCTAGTTGTTGGTCCTTCAGGTTCTGCTATGTGGGATGCCACCTCAGCATGGCCTGATGAGTGGTGCTAGGTCCACATTCAGGATCCCAACCAGTGAAACCCTGGGCCACCAAAGTGGAGCATGCAAACTTAACCACTCGGCCAGAGGGCTGGTCCCCGTCACTTCATATTCTTATATACTATCTGAATTTTTTCTTTTTTTTTGCTGAATAAGATTCGCCCTGAGCTAACATCTGTTGCCACTCTTCCTCTTTTTTTTTTCTTTTTATGTGAGCTGCCACCACAGCATGGCCACTAACAGACAAGTGGTGTAGGTCCATGCCCGGAATCCAACCCAAGCCGCTGAAGTGGAGTGTGCCAAACTTAACCACTAGGCAACTAGGGCTGGCCCTGAAAATTTTTTTAGCATAAATATTATCATCTTTAAATAATAAATTTTAAATTCCAAAGTCAAAGTCTTGACCCTAAAGAAACCCATCTTCCTGAAGTGCCAAGCTGTCGTTTCTAAGTTCCCAGTTTTATGCAGTAAGGTGTGTCCCAAGCAGTTGTGACCGAGGAAGGTTCCGTCCTCTAGAGTCCCACTTGATGGTCCCTCTCTTCTCAGGTTCTGTCCTGAAATCTCAGGCTTCATTTCTGGGGAGACAGCAATTGTCACTAAGGAAACTAGGCTGGGATGTAAGTTTCCATTGATCATCTTGACTAATATTGGCCATACTAATAGTGACGTAACTGGCCTACAAAAGAATTAAAGCAGATTTCCAATAAATCGCGTAAACTATATATAGTTATTTATATATATTTTTTCTTCTACTTGAACTTCAGCTCCTAAAGTAAGCATCTAGCTTGATAAATAAAAAGTCGCCCTCAATTTAAAAATGGGCAAAGGATCTGAATAGACATGTCTTCAAAGGTATGCAAATAGCCAATAAGTTGGCTATGAAAAGTTGCTCAGGATCATTAGTCACAAGGGAAATGCAATTCCAGACCACAATGAGATACTGCTTCACACCTACTGGGACTACCATAACGAAGAAGTCAGAGAACAGCGAGTGTCGGAGACCACGTGGAGAAACTGGAGCCCTTGTTCACTGCTGTAGGAACATGAAATGGAGCAGCTACTGGGGAGAATAGTCTGGTATTTCCTTAAAATGTTCAACACAGAGTTGCCATGGCCCCAGCAGTTCTATTCTAGGGATCTACCCAAGAGGACCAAAAACATATGCCCACACGGAATCTTGTGCACCGACTTTCATAGCAGCGCTATTCACAGCAGCCAAAAGGCGGAAACAACCCAATCCGCCAACTGATGAATGGATGAAACGTGCAATATCCATTCAACGAAATGTTATGGAATAATGGAGTACTGCCACATGCTACAACATGGATGACCCTTGAGAACACTGTGCTCAATGAAAAAAGTCAGACACAGAAGGCCACACACTACATAATTCCATTTCTGTGAAATGTCCAGAACAGGGAAATCTATAGAAACGAAAATAAGTTAGGGGTTGCTTAGGGCTGGGGAAGATGAAGGGGTTGGAGGGTGCTAGCCAAAGGGTATAGGGGTTCTCTTTGAAGGGAAACAATGTCTTCAAGTTGATTGTGGTGATGCCTGCACAACTCAGTGAAGCTACTAAAACCACCGAATTGTATACTTTGAATGGACAAATTGTATAGTGTGTGCATTCCATTGCAATTAAAGAAAAATCACTCTCTCCAACTTTTTAAAAGATGATGCCCTGGCCTATGTAGATCTAACTTTCTAACTTTTAGATGAGGCACTAAAACCCAGACAGATTAAATGACTTACTCAAAGTCACTTGTCATTTAGAGCCCTGGTCTACTGCCCATTGGCAATCATGGTCTCATCCACACTACACTGCTTCAAGTGAGCTCGAGTGGCCATTTGAACAAAATCAGTGAGGTAACCAAAACCACCTTGGATCCAGCACAGAGCTCTGGGACTGTTTAAGAAACACACAGTGTGGTTTACTGAGGACATGTTTGTTCTTAGCACTTCATTGTCTTATGGCTCAAAAAGCTGACACTGGTGACCTGGCCAGGCCCAGTGTTCCTATGCTTTTACCATTGAGCCATGTTTCATATCCTTTGAGCTAAAGTCAATCACCAAGTCACAGAGTATGAGCAGAGTGTGGGCTGGAGGCAAGTGGACCTGGGTTGAAATCCAGTTTTGTGTGAGCTGGACAGAGCTATTCACTTTTATGAGCCTCAGTAAATTGTGAATAATAAAGGCATTCTTTGTGAGAGATAGTATATGCAATGTGCTTGGCACATAAATGTTAACTTCCTCCTTCCATATAAGAACCGAGGGGCTGGCTCCATGGCCGAGTGGTTAAGTTTGTGTGCTCAGCTTTGGCGGCCCAGGGTTTCGTTGGTTCGAATCCTGGGCGTGGACATGGCACTACTCATCAAACCACGCTGAGGCAGCGTCCCACATGCCACAACTAGATGGACCCACAACGAAGAATATATGTACCGGGGGGCTTTGGGGAGAAAAAGGAAAAAAAATAAAATCTTAAAAAAAAAAAAAAAAAGAAATTCCAAAGTGAAAACATTTAAAAGGTCAGTTTTCTGTTATGTTGTGCATACAAACTTCGCCTACTTTCAAATTATTTTTTATTGCTTATATAAAGTATTTTCATTGTTCAATTGATACATTTATTTCTTATTAAAACACTAAATTAAAAACCTATTTGTTTTTTATTTAATGACTTTGCACTTGGTTAGAGCACTAAAAGGCCAATTTTTAAGTTGGCTTAACTGACCTGCACTTCCACAGCCACCTTCAGGCTTCTGAAGTTCCAGTGACTGGCCTGTTCTAACACCACAGAAATGGCAGGCCTACCACCGCATAATCAAAGGCAATTAATTTGAGCAATTATCTAATTAATATCCACCCAGTGTTCCAAGACGCGGTGGAAGAAGTTGGAGATACAAAATGCACGCCGGTCTAGGCCTGCTCGGCTCCCCACGTCGCGGTCCCCTGAGCTTTTACAGGTAACTGCACACTGGGCGCCTCTCAGAGCTCCCCCCGCCCCACGTCGCAGCCCCAGCGCGTCGCCCGCAGTGTTCACGGCTGCACTCGTGCTGTCTCCGACCTCAGCGCAGCTAGATGTCTCCGCGATGCATCCGATGTGTGTGTGATGCCTGGCGGTGCAGGAACCACGAGGAAAACAGAACGTTAGGGGATGCGGTGGAGGGTCGGAGGGGTGCTGCAATTTTAGAGTGGGGGTCAGGGAAACCTCTCCAGTGGGTAACATTTGAGCAGATCCCTGCGGGAAGAAGGGGAGCGAGGCACGGACTTTCTGGGGAAAGGCGGCCCCAGACCCTGGAGCTCAGTGAGCGAGTCCATCCTTCGCAGTAAAAGAGAAAGCAGAGTGCGAAAAACGGTGCTAGGACGGAAGAACCCTCACCAGTGCTTTACCTTAACCTTGGCACCTCGGGCACACCACCCAGGACCAAATGAGGATCAGATTCTAAAGTGGTGTGGAAACCCACCCAGCAGGCCGCCCTTTCCTCAACTCGGGTCCCAGACCCCGCCGTCAGGCAAGGATCCAGCCCCACGGGATCACGCCCCAAAGATATTGCCTCCTTCCCCGGCTCCCATAAGCACCGGTGACTTCGGACTCTCAGACCCGCCCAAGCGAGTGTCCCCGCCCCACCCCGCCCCAGGCCCCGCCCCTCGCCTCAGATGCCCTCGGCCCCGCCCCTAATCCGCTCCGCCCGCGGGTCCGTGGCGGGAGAGAGCGAGCCCCTACGGCCTGGATTCCGCCCCTATCAGGTCGCCAGTCAAGGAGCTGCGCGTCAACGATTGGTCTGAGTCGGAGACCTCGTTTCCCGGTTGCAGTGTCGGCTGGCGCCCCGCAGAGCAGGGTGACCCGGAAGTGACTCCTCGGGCCGCGTGGACTCGTCACCTGGAGAGTGTGTTGCGGCGGCGGCGGTGATGACCAAAATAAAGGCCGATCCGGACGGGCCGGAGGCTCAGGCGGAGGCGTGCTGCGGGGAGCGCACCTACCACGAGCTGCTGGTGAATCTGAACCCCATCGCGCAGCCCCTGGCTTCTCGCCGGCTCACGCGGAAGCTCTACAAATGCATCAAGAAAGGTGCGGCGGCGCCGGGCGGCCGGGCGGCGCGGGGGGCGGCCCAGGCCCCCGACTGACTCTTCTGTCATTGCAGCCGTGAAGCAGAAGCAGATTCGACGCGGGGTGAAGGAGGTTCAGAAATTCATCAATAAGGGCGAGAAAGGGTAAGGACCCCTCCTGCCAGACTTTGCATTTCTGACCGGTAAGGATGGTAGTAGTCTCGGCACCAGTGCTCGGCCTCAACCCCACACGCAGAAAGTGAGCAAGCAGTCGGTGAGTTCGCTTCAGTACAGCTACCGATCCGTCACTTCCACGAGCTCAGGGACACCACGGGGACGTGAATTCCGGGGCAAGCGAGTCGTATAAGCCAGCTCGCTTAGGGTGGACCCCAGCTTCATTCGCTCAGCGACTGCCTATCGAGAGTCTACTTTTTCTGGCACTGTGCTATCGGGAGACGGTGACGTTAATCAAATAACCACACAGACAATTACAAGTTTTGCGGTAGGTAACTATGAAGGAAAACTACAGGGTGCAGTGAGAATGACTTCCTTCTTCCTCATCTCTCTTTTCTGGTGTTTATCAAAATCTGAAACTTATTTGCCTTTTTTCCCCTATCTCCCACTCAGGCCAGAAAATAAGCTTTTTGAGAACAGGATAAAGCCCCTCACTGCTTTCTCCCCAGAAGTGTCTGGTACACTGTAGGTGCTCAAGAGATAAATAATGCTGGGGGATTGGATTCTCCATGGGGAGTCTGACCTAGGTGGGGGTAGCTGAGGTCTGAAGATAGAGGAATTCGTTTGGGCGGCTTCTGCCAGAAGAAAGACTGGGCCCCGGGGCAGGAGAACAGTAGTGGTGGGCCGAGGTGCTACCTTCTCACGTGGCTTTGTAAGCCGTGGTGAGGATAGTTGTTTCTGGACCCAGCTTTGAGAGGCCATTGAGGGTTAAAGCCAGGACATGACTAATTATGTTTACACCGTAAGAAGATTTTTCTGGCAACTTAAGAAGGATCAGAGATGCAAGAGTAGACTTAGGGAAACTGAGACAGGAGGCTGCTGTAGTCTAGAAGAGGTGAAGGCAGTTTGGCTTAGGTTGGTGATGGTGGAGATGGAGAGAAGTGAAGTGGATGGATCTGAGAGGACTTGCAGACCAGAGTGGGGAGGTATGGATTTCAGCTGAGTGGACAGAGGGCCTGCTTACTGAGCTAGTGGACAGTGGAGGGGGGCTGGGATTAAGTGGGAAAATCCTGAGTTTGGTTTTAGACAAGCTTTTGAGGTGCCTTTTAGATACGTGATCCCTCTCCCCAGCAGAACCATCAAATAGGCAAATGGCTGTATGGGTTTGGAGCGTGGAAGAGAGGACCAGGCTGGAGAAACAGATTCGGGAGTTGGCAGCACATACATGGCACTTGACGCCATGGCCATGGCTGGGGTCAGCCAGGGAGAAGGCAGCAAGAGGGCAGCCAAGGGAGCAGGCTGTAAGGAACACTAGCATTTAAAGGCTACTCAGGAAGAGGAGAGCCACGAGGCAACAGGAAAGCTAGGAGAGGGTGGAAGCAGTGCTCTGAACCAAGAGCTCTTTGCTTGTGTTTGCCTGTCACCTGCCCTGGAGAACAGACTCCCTCTGTCCTCAGGGCTCCTGAGGCCCTTGCCCCAGAGCCCCAACACCTTGCCAGCTAGGAGCCCTAGCTATGGATTCTCTGGAAAGCCTTCATTGGTTCCCTGTCACTCTTGGGACTGAGCCCATGCTGCTTAGCCTGGCACTGAAGATCTCTGGGTGTGGTCCCTGCCAAGTTCTCTAGCCCTGTTTGCCCCAGTCCCCATCCTGGATTCCAAAGCTATTCCAGGCTCCCAACAGCCAGCCCCTGTGCATCGGGTGCCATTCTGATTCTCTCAGCCTTAAATTACTTTCCCCACACTCAGCCCCTCCCTGGGCTGCCTAACAGAAAGCCATCCTTCAGCTTTCTGTTCAAGTGTCACCTCCTGAATCCTTTTTTGACTCTCCAAGGAGAGCTGAGCTCTTACTCCTTTGTGTGCCTTCCGTACCTCGTCTGTCCTAACGTGATACCACTTGTCAAACTTGGTGGCATTTACTTGTTGCAAAAAAATAGAGATTACCTCCCCAGAGGAGTGCACTCACCAAATATAAATTTGCACGCACTTTCAGAGGTTGAGAGGCCATTAAAAACTGGGCTTCTTGAGGGTGGGGGCCATCTTAGCCGTCTCTGTACCCCCAAGGCCCAGTCCAGAGGTGGCACTTTGGACTGAGAGACTGACTGAGCAAGCTAGAAACATTGTTTCTCTCACTTCAGGATCATGGTTTTGGCAGGAGACACGCTGCCCATTGAGGTGTACTGCCATCTCCCGGTGATGTGTGAGGACCGGAACTTGCCCTACGTGTATATCCCCTCTAAGACGGTGAGGAGCACGTGAGCCCTGACCTTGGTCAGCACTGGAGGACGGGGTCTGGGATCGGTGTGCGGCAGCTTGGGAAAGAGCCCAAGCTTTAGAGTTCAGACAGGCCTGGGTGGATTCTTGACTCTGCTCCTTCCTAGTTGGGGGCTGCAGACAAAGTTCCCTCTCTGCACCTTGGTTTCCTTCTCATAAAATGGGAATACCGTTCCGTGGACTGTGAGAAGGAAGCAGAAGGTGTACACGGACATGCTTTGTCAACTAAGCTGCCGCACCATGTTAGTCCTCCTGGGTGGGTGCAGTGCTCAGAGCGGGTGTTCTAGGGGCCTGCAGCTGTCCTCATCCTTACAGATAGCAGGGCCCGGTCTGGGGCACAGGGAGTGGGCATGGCTGGGACCTGGAGAGCATAGGCTCTGCCTAAGCAGACAGCCACTGCTGGGCTGGAGCCCTTTCACAGTTGCCATGTGGGAATGTAGGCCCAGTGTCGCTAGACCACAGCTTGAAAATTTGCTGAGTTTAAATGATGGCAACCAATGTGGGATGTTTTTAAGTATAATGTTGATTGAATAGCACTTGTCTGTAGGCTGGATTAGGCTGGCAGGTCACTGGTTTGTGACTCCCTGGCATAAGGCTGTGCGACCTTTTCTCCAAATGGCCCTTCTTTCCCCTTTTCTGCAGGACCTGGGTGCAGCCGCCGGCTCCAAGCGCCCCACCTGTGTGATAATGGTCAAGCCCCACGAGGAATACCAGGAGGCCTATGACGAATGCCTGGAGGAGGTGCATGCCCTGCCCCCACCCATGTGAAGGACTTGGGGAGCAACCTGGCACCTGCTCTGGAGGCTGTTGGGCTGGCGGCGGGCCAGCTGGGAGCCCTTCTGCTGCCCACTCTCACAGCATCTCCGTCCCGGGGCACGTCTTCTTCCCAGGCAGCTCCAGCAGCCCTTTCACTTCTCCATCAGTGCTGTTTCCTGCTGAGCGTCTGTGAAGACACTTCCGAGAATGTGGTGTGGGGGAAGTAAATGCTAAGACTAAAATGTGGTAAGTCTGTAGGTGTTTTTTTAAGCAGCAGCTGCTGGTAGGGCCAAGGAGTTGGTGGGCAGGAAAAAGTAGAAGCAGCCTCTCTCACCAGAGAACCCAAGGACTTTTCAGAGTGCTCAGTGCTAATGCTTGGCCTCCGGGGCCCGTGCTAGACTCGAGCTGAGAACAGACTCTTTGCTGCCCACCCCCGAGCTTTTGACTCCCACTTCCAGAGTCACTAGGAGCTGCAGGGTAAGGCAGCCGAGCCCAGAGCCCACTGCATGGAAGCCAGCAGCCCCTGCATCAGGGACACCCCCATTCCTCTTTTCTTCTTCTCCATGAGTCTTTGATGCCACTGGGAAGCGTATGGAAGCAATTTACCCACCCACAGAGGACACGTGAAGATAAATACAAACCCCAGGCCATCTCTCCTGCTTGGCAAATGGCCATAGTAGTCTAGTCCCTTGGAACATTTTAGACTTGAGGTGCCTTCCTGTCTGAAAGGCCCAGCATAGGACTCAGTACACATAGCAACCAAGCTTCAGGGATCCTGGAATAAACTGGGAAGAGCTTGGGCTTGAGGGTCAAATCTGGTTTAAACTCTAAGCTCTCTTCTTTATAAGCTGTGAGCCCTGTTGTGCAAGTCATTTCATCTTCCTCACTCCCCTCGCACTGACGTCTAACATGGAGTAATAAGATTTGATATGTGTATATGTAAAAGCAGCTTGCCCAGGGTCTGACATCTCCCAGCGTTTTCACCCAATCAGAGATGCAGGTTGGGTTTCTTCTGACTGGGCGCCATGGCTGCCATGCTCCCAGCCGCAGCAGCCAGGCCGTGCCCAGGACCTGTGTGCAGAGGGCATGGAGTAATTCTTCGTCAGTGAAGCTGAAGGCAGGCGAAGTAAGGAGAAGCCCTAGGAATATATTTGCTCCAAGTTATAAAACAATGGCATTCAGTTCTAACCTGGACTATTTACAGTGGGACATGGATACATACAGTTGTGAGGCTGTACAGCGAGAGGAGTGCACGCAAGCGTTGGTGTGGCAGTAAGAGACCTGACTGAGGGCAGCCGTGGAAGAACATCTGCTGCTGCTGGTCAAGCCCTTTACTTCTCTGTTGGTTGTGACTGAGTCAATGGCAAATTATAAACGGGGAGAGAGCAAGAGCACAGAGGCCAGCATCTCCCTGCTCTTACAGCCAAGGGCCAGCTGCCCAGTGCAGGTTGGTTCACCTCCCTCCTTGGCCCCTGCCCATGCTGGCACTCCTCAGCCAGCTGCTCTGAACCACAGTCCACTGAAGCCAACCACTCCCACGAAGACACACCACGGTTCATGGGCGAAAACCGCTTTCAACAAAGTTCCTTCCAGGCAGGAATCAGAATATGATGCGTTTCCCATCTGCTGGGTTCTGCTCCATGGGACAGTAGGGACACTTTAGCCTGCAAAGGGAAGAGAAGCAAGAACATCTCAGCGGCTGGCCAGCAGGAGAGCAAAGTCAAGGAGGAGCAGAGAACAGGGAACTTACTTTCCTCCATTAATGAGCTTGTTGAGTGCGTCTCGGGAGATAACGTGACCACAGATGAGCTTGATGGGAGGGTTAGAATCCGACGTCTGCTGGCGGAGGATGGGGCACGCAAACACTGAATGGTACCAGCACTTCATCCCTAGTTCGATCTCAATCTGGGGAGGCCAGCAGAGGGGTGAGTACAGTTCTCTCCTGCTGTCCTCCCCGGTACCGTCTGCCCACACCTCCCTGCTAGGCCTCACCGGTAACTCGTCCTTGTGACTCCAGACCCCGGTGCACTGCCTCTGCTCGATCACAGCTTTGATGTTCATCAGCACGGGCAGCGCCACACAGCCAGAGGCAAAGCTGCAGAACAAAGCAGGGGCTGGAGCGGCCAGACCAAGAGCCCAGCAGGCAGACAGAAGACCAGCACACTGCCATCGGTCTGGAACTCGGGGCAGGGTTCTAAAGGGACACATGTCAAATCGGTCCTGGAAAATCTCTCGGGTCACCTGTAAAGTGCCACGTATGTAGTTATGTGTGTCCAAATCTAGAGAGTCACTCTAATGCACTCCAAAGTTTGAGAACCTGGAGGAAAGACAAGGAAGATGCGGGGGGCAGACAGCTGCTCATCCAAACCACTGCAAAGTCCTTGGTGTGAAGGGGATAGTGCTCAGTCGGAAGGGCCCAGCCTGACTGTCTACCCGACTCTGCCATCCTAATGCACCTCTGTAACTGGCTATCCACAAGGGCACTTAGAAGTAGGGGGTGGGTTCTGACAACAATAGGGGCAGGGGTGGGCAGCTGACTGGCTGGAGCTTCAGGTGCTACATACCCCGCTGCGGAGGGCAGTCGTGCATGAGGGGACCGTCCTGTCTGAAGGCAGATGGCTCCTGCTGGGAAATACTGTTCTACAACTGACATCCATCACCCTGGGTGGGGCACGAGATTCCACAGCCAGTCTCAATAAAATGTACCGTAACACTGTGCTGTGGTGCGGTATGTGACTTTGGGGTCAGGTCCAAGTGCCATTTATTCCCTGTGAGGCCCTAAGCAAGTTCATTCCTGTCCTGAGCCTCTGTTTTCTCATCTGTAAGATGTGGATAACAGTACCTCCAACTCCTAGGGCTGTTGTGAAGTCACGAGAAGAAGATTACTGTGAAGAAGACTTCCAAGTGAAAGCTCTCGACACATGTTGCCCAACCACACTCAAGCCTCTCGGGGGAAGTGGTGGTGGAGATGAGGTCACAAGGCCAGGCTGTCGGAGGGCCATGTGATTATCTGGGGTGAGGTGCAGGCGAGGCAGGGACCTCGTTCAAGAGACCTTACAAAATGGAAACCTCGACCCTTCCCCTGACCTTGTGGTGACCTCAGGCCACAACTCTTCCTAATCTCAGTTTCTCCAACTGTAGTAACAAAGGTAATCCATCTGGAAGAATGACTTAAGAAAGCCCGTTGAGGTCTGTGAAGGCCCCAACCACCAGCCCTGGCACACGGCAGGGCCTCGGTAAAATGTTTCTCTAAACCCTCCTACTTGTGCGGCCCCCCAGGGCTGGCTGTACCTGACGCTGAGGGGTGACTCCACAGAAAGCCCCAGCAGGGAACAAGCATCCCGGGTAAAGGTCTCACAGATCTCGGCCCAATGGCTGTTGTCCAGGAGGTGGCAGTAGGGCGACTTCTCCAAACCCAGCCGCAGGTACACCAGACTGCCCATCATCACCTGGATCTCTACAAGGCAACAGGCCACAGCTCAGGGCACGCAGAGGCCCAGGACACAGCCTCTTCCCGGGGCTCTGTGTCCAGCCCCCAGGGCAGCAGGGCTGTGAGGCAGGATGGGGAGCAGGCTGACCCCCAAGACTCCCAGGCCAAGCCAGGACTGACGTGCCCTTGGGAAAAACTGGTTTTCCCTGAAATCCAGTTGGGAGGTGGAGTCTCGAGGCTGCTTATGTGGGACAAGGACAGGCATCGCCACCTGGCATCAGGTAGGGAGGGGTTCCAGTTCTCTTTCCATCCTTCCAACCACATCAAGGAGCGAGTCTCAGGCTGGCACTCACAGCTCTGTTCTCCAACTCCGGGTAATCTCTCCTTGTAAAAAGCTCTCAGGAGGCAGCAGCATCTAGCTAAGATTTCACAACACTGCTCGCTTTTCCTGATGTCTATAAAATGTGAAGTAATAGGAGCCAGCCTGGTGGTATAGTGTTAAGTTCGTGCACTCTGCTTCGGCGGCCTGGGGTTCACAGGTTTGGACCCCGGGCACAGACCTATACACCGCTCCTCAAGCCATGCTGTGGCAGCGTCCCATATACAAAAGAGAGGAAGATGGGCACAGGTGTTAGCTCAGGGCCAATCTTCCTCACCAAAAAATAAATAAAATGTGAAGTAATAATATGAGTGGAGCTAAAGACAAAAGTTACTGGCAGTAGGGTGATTACTAACTGACCTTCTGGAAGGTGAGACTCAAATGACAGGTTTGGAAATCCTAGTGTGATGGAAGAGGGCTCAGGAAAGAAGCTGTAGAGGAGGTGCCCAGTGAGTCTTAGGGACACAAGTGGGGTTCTAGGTGGGAGTGGCCCGTGCTGAGGCAGAGGAGCATGAAGCCACATGTGTTGTGAGCACACAGGCCCAGTGTGCTCTGAGTGTGGGTGTGGCACATGGCAGGCATTTGGCAACCAGAGGTGGTCTGAGCTGAAGCTAGAGGGGTTGGCAGAGGCAGGTGAGGAAGAATCCCGAGTCTGGAGTTCACCCGGGAGACAATGAGGGAGGGGTCAGAATAACTCAGGGTGGGAGAGGCATCCTGGTAACATGTAGCCCCATGTGGGGCAGGGACTGGCAATCTGACACATGCTGACATCTGTCGGAGCCCAGCAGTGTCCACCCCAGCACGCTGGGCACTTACCCCGCTGGTGCAGCCGAGCAAAGGGCTGGAAATGCCGGGCGTAGCTGAGGGCTTCCAGCTGCTTCTCAGGACCACCTGCCAAGAGGCGGATGAAGTGCAGTCGGTGCAACTTGAACTCCAGGGAGCTGTTGAGCTCAAGCAGGCGCTGCCTGTGGGAGACGGCCCATCTGGGAAGAACGGGGCCAGTTGAGTGTGGAGCTGGTGGGGTGGGAGAAGGGGCCCTGGCAGAGCTGGGTCTGAGATGTGGGCTCCACAAGCCTACGTGAGGCCCACGAGACAGGGATGGAGGTGTGTCAAGGCATGTCACACTGGGTGAGTGAAGATCACAGACAAGCCTTGTCCCCTGCTGGTCCACCCAAGGGCCAACTTACTCCAATGCTGGCCCCAGGTCTTGTTCATGCAGAGCTTCCAGGATTCGATTCAACTCCAGGAAAGGCTGCTTGAAATCCAAGTCCACATTCAGTGTTGATTCCTGTAGGGAGAGAGAGCAGTCCTACCACAGGAGGATAGTGTTTCCAAAATCCTCTGCTCTGTGCTTAATAAAACCCATCCACCAAAGGCAGGCTGGAGAGCCGGTGTTTGCATAGGGAGCTGTGGTCTCCTGCCAGCTGCTCAGGCCCCATTTCAGTTCTGAGAGGCTGAGTGCTACATGCTGGCTTCCCAGTTGGCAGACTACAAACCCCACCGCACCCCCGCGGTACTGGAGACCCACGTTGAATAGCATGGTGAGAAAATTATTCGTTTTCAACCCTCCTAATTACATTAAGAGAAAGTATCCTTTACTTTTACTGCCAGTTTGTCTTTAACACCTAACAAGTGCTACTTTGTCATTTTACTAATCTCCTTTTTTAAGAAAGGCATATCAGGCCTCAACTCAGAACCCTGGCTGGCAACCAACTCTAGCTAGAAATTTAATAACTTCACTTTCCATCGTATATATTTTTGCAGCTACCTTCTTTTTATTGCCAGGGACTGATTTCCTTTCTAAAATAAATTTATTGAAAGAAGCAATAAAAGCAAAAATAAACAAGTGGGACGGGCCAGCCCAGTGGTGCAGCGGTTAAGTTCGCACGTTCTGCTTCTCAGTGGCCTGGGGTTCCCTGATTCGGACCCCGGGTGCAGACATGGCACCGCTTGGCAAAAGCCATGCTGTGGCAGGCATCTCACGTATAAAGTAGAGGAAGATGGGCAGGGATGTTAGCTCAGGGCCAGTCTTCCTCAGCAAAAAGAGGAGGATTGGCAGTAGTTAGCTCAGGGCTAATCTTCCTCAAGAAAAAAGAAAAAGAGAAAAAACAAGTGGGACCACATCAAACTAAAAAGCTTCTGCACAGCAATGGAAACCATCAACAAATTGAGAAGGCAACCTACCAAACAGGAGAAAATATTTGCAAATCATATTATCTGATAAGGGGCTAATATTCAAAATATATAAAGAATCCATATAACTCAACAGGAAAAAAAAATAGGATTAAAAAATGGGCGGGGGCCCCATGGCCGAGTGGTGAAGCTCCACGTGCTCCACTTTGCTGGCCCACTTTGGTTCCCCATGTGGACCTACACCACGTGTTGGCAGCCACGTGTGGTGGCAACCAACATACAAAATAGAGGAAGGCTGGCACAGATGTTAGCTCAGGGCGAATCTTCCTCAACAAAAACAAAACAAAAAAGGGCGGAAAATCTGAATAGACATTTTTCCAAAGAAGACATACAGATGGCCAACAGGTACATGAAAAGGTGCTCAACATCACTAATCATCAGGGAAATGCAAATCAAAACCACAGTGAGATATCGCCCGACATCTGTTAGAATGGCTGTCATCAAAAAGACAAGAAATCAAGCCAGCCCTGATGGCCTAGCAGTTAAAGTTTGACGCACTCCACTTTGGTGGCCCGGGTTTGGTTCCCAGGCACAGAAACACACCACTCATCTGTCAGTAGCCATGCTGTGGTGGCAGCTCACATAGAAGAACCAGAACTTACAACTATACACAACTATGTACTGGGGCTTTGGCAGGGGAAAAGGAAGAAAAAAGGAGGAAGATTGGCAACAGATGTTAGCTTGGGGCGAATCTTCCCCTGCAAGAAAAAAAAAGACAAGAAATAACAAGTCTTGACAAGGATGTGGAGAAAAGGGAACCCTTGTGCACTGTTGGTGGGAATGTAAATTGGTGCAGCCACTATGGAAAACAGTATGGAGGTTCCTCAAAAAATTAAAAATAGAACTACCATATGATCCAGCAATTCCACTTCTGGGAAAATATCTGAAGGAAATGAAAACACTAATTGAAAAGACATCTGCACCCTACGTTCACTGCAGTTATTCACAATAGCCAAGAGATGGAAGCAACCCAAGTGCCCATTGACTGATGAGAGGACAAAGAAATGTATTTATACATATATATGTTACCCAGCCGTAAAAAAGAATGAAATCTTGCCATTTGCAACATGAATGGACCTCGAGGGCGTTATGCTAAGTGAAATAAGTCAGAGAAAAAAAAAATACCATATGATCTCACTTATATATAGAATCTAAAAAAAGTAAAAAAACCCAAAACAACAAAACACAAGCTCATGGATACAGAGAACAGATAGGTGGTTGCCAGAGGCGGGGAGTTGGGGGATGGAGAAATAGTTGAATGTTTTTTTTTTAAGTTTAAATAAATTGAATTAAGAAAAGATATTAGCCCATTTAAGGAAAGAATGCATCAGTCAGAAAGGACCTGGTCTCCAACGGACGCCAAGTAAAGGAGCGGTCTTAGGGGAAACTGGACTGCCCGGGCACAGTCCAGGGAGAGGATGCCCTGCCGGGCCTCCTGCCCATTGCCTAGTCTCCGGGAATGGGCATCCCCATCAGTCTATGAGAGGCAATGACACAACACATCTGAGTCATGTAAATAAATCGACCTGTCTGGATATGAAAAAAAAAAAGAATAAGAGAGACCTAATATAAAGGAAACTATCGAGTAGAAGGCAAAGCAGGCAGGTCCCAGCACCCTCCCTCTGGTTGTTACCTGGCACAGCTCCTCAGCGACGCTGAGCATGCCCTGCTGGTACAGGTGCTCCACGATGGCCATCTGCAGGATCTGCTGCTGCTTCTCCCGAGAGTCCCACACTGCGTCGGAGACCACACCGCAAATCTCAGAGTCAAAGTTCTGACAAGGACGAGAGACAGGGCCCTGTGACTCAGCACTCGCACTTCTCACACTTGCTCTCCTGATGAGCCTGGGTACACATCAATGCCACGGATTCCCGTCCCTGCTCCAGGCCTGCCCCCATTCTCACCCTGTCAATGGCTTTGCCCACTCGAGAGACACTGCTGTGAATGTCCTTGTGGTCCGAAGCCAGTTTCTGCACGGTGTCTTTGATCTTCCGGCAGCACTGGGACATCACCAGGGAGAGGGTGGCTGAGAGTGGGGTCCCCTGGAGGGCTGCAGAGAAACACTGGCAATGAGTCAGGACACAGAGGAGCAGACTTGTCCCTGCTTCCTTATTCTAAATGCCAGTACAGAGGCCTGGGAGGTAGCACTGAGCGTCAGGGTGAGACCCAGCTTCTATCCCAGGTCCTGCCACTTTGTAACTGCATGACTTGGAACTGGTCAAGGGGGACAGGCCAGTTCATCTCTCAGAGTCTTCGTTTCCTTATCTGTAAAATGTGGGTATAGCAGCAGCCTTGCCGGTCGCTGTGAAGTGAAGATCATTTGGCATTTACTGTGGGTCACTACTTCACTGCAGCTCATTTAATCCTCCCACCATGCTATGCAGTGGGCACTGTCAGTATCCCGTCCTATAGCTGAGGCAGCAACTTGCCAGGTCACATGTCAGTCACAGATATAAAGCCCAGACTCCCCGCGACCACACCAGATGGCTCCTTGTTATCTTGAGTGAGAGACTACGTGTGCGAAGGCTTTGAACCATCAAGCACTGTCCCCACATTAATGTCTTTTATCAACCCAGAGGACACCAGGCAGGCCGGGGTCTGCCAGGGAAGCTCAGGGACATTTCTGGCTCAGGACACCAGGCTTGCTGTGATCCACCACCATGGCCGGGCTGAAGCCACACCGACTGCCAAGAGCACATGGGCTTGGACAAGAGGAGGGCAGACAGGCCATCAGTCCCCTCTTCGAGCCCAGCACCTACACCCCTTCTTTAGATGGCAGCACCTCAGTTCCGGGAAGGAAACATGACCCAAGGAAGGGAAGGTGACCCAGGAGGGCCAGGGAACGTCTCAGTCCTGAGACTGGAAGGGAGATGTGTTCTGCCAGGTTTCCAAACACACAACGTGAACTGGAGCTGCTGGAGCACTATGGCCATCTGGGGAGCACCACTCTGAGATAAGGCTGGCAGAGTGAGGGGTCACCTAAGCCACTAGATCCAGCTGGGCTAGACGTTTCAGTTACCTGAGCCCGTGATCCAGCCCCACTTTTGTTTGTTTGCTTGTTTAAGCTAGTCTGAGCTGGGTTTCTGGCCCTCATAACTGAATGAGTCCCAACAAATACAATAAGGAGGCAGTGGTTGGACCACCCACCTACTCTAGGGAGATGGGGCAGAGCCACATTCCGCTCCCAGCATCAGCACTGCCCTCCCAAAGCCCAGCTTGCCGCTCATTTCCCACATTCGCTCCCACAGGTCGCAGAGGGCCACACTGCATATTCTTTGGCCACAGCCCCTTAAGGACAAAGCACAGCTCTCAGGAAACCAAAGCCTTTTAACCTGGAATCCCCAAATCTCCGCCACCCAAGGACCCCAGTGACGAACGTTAGCCCCGACAAATCCCTATCTGGGGAGAGACGGTCTCCCTAGAAACACACTGCAGCCATAACATCATCTGGCATCCAAGAGCATAGACAATGCAAATGAGCTTCAGACCAGCAAGAGAAACCATTTCCATCACACACAGTTAACAGATGCCATCAAAAGCAAAGACACCTGGGCATTTATCACAGCATGGCACAACCACAGTGGAATGCCAAGCAACTCGGTGCAAGAATGAGACAGAATTCTATGTGCTGATACAGAACACTCTCCAAGACAGACTGCGTAGGGGAAAAAGCAAGGTGCAGGAAAGTATATACTTGATGCTACCCTTTGTGTTAAAAAAAAAAAGGAGGGAGGATAGACACATACACAGACCTACGTATGCACACAGGTGCTGCCTGAGGGGCACCTGAGAAACAGGACGGGGCTGACTTTTGGGGAGGGACACACAGGAACTGGGAATGAAGGAGGAAAGAGAGACTCACTTTTCACTGTAAACGTTTTTGACCTTGAAGTCTTTTTCATGTGCATGCTTTCTTTAAAAATAAATAAAAAGGTAACAAACTCTACTTTGTAGATTTGTTTTTCTCAGTGGTACTAGGTTTGGCAATTCTGAAAATACTTTCTATGTATGTAGAAACTGAACAATGAGAAATATATTGACCATGTTGACCATGAGGTTTCTCACTATTGGAGAAGAGAGGTACAGCTGTGGTTGGGGGCAGTCTAGGAAGGACCTGTGACATTGGATTGGAATTGAAGGTATAGTATAAATTCATGGTCTGCAATATATAAATAAAGACAGATAGACAGATAGATCCATGTGCTAAAGAACCTAGAAACAGTGACACCCGCGTAATAACCCAATGACGGTTTCCAAATACAATTTCCCACCAAAAGAACCAGGGCTACGTGCAGAAATTACTGATTCCAGGGAATATCTTGCTGTGCCAGAAAGTAAGGATGTGCTAAAAAAAAAACAACAAATAATAAATATAAAAGATGGGCCATGTCAAAAGGATATAGGAGGAAAAAGAATAGTGCTGAGACAACTGAATACCCCCATGCGAAAGAATGAAGTTGGACTTTACACCATATACAAAAATTAACTCAAAATGGATCAAAGACTCAAGTGTAACAGCCCAAACTACAGAACTCTTAGACAAACAGAGGTGTAAATCCACACGGCCATGGATCACAATGGTTTCTTAGATATGACAACAAAAGCATAAGCGACCAGAGCCAAAATATCTTGGATTTCCATCAATATTAAAAACTTTTGTGCTTCAAAGGATACTATCGAGGAAGTAAAAGACAGCCCACGGGACAGGATATATTGGCCCATCTACATCTAGTAAGGGACTACTACCAAGAAGATGTAAAGAACTCTTACAACTCAACAATAAAAAGACAAATAGCTCAATTAAAAATGAGCAAAGGATGTAATAGACATTTCTCCAGTGAAGATATACAAATAGCCAACAAGCACATGAAAAGATGCTCAACATCATTAGTCATTAGAGAAATGCAAAGCACAACCACAATAACATATCACCTCATATCCACTAGGATGGTTATAATCAAAAAGACAAGTGTTGGTGAGGATGTGGAGAAACTGGAACTTTCACACATTGTTGGTTGAATGTATATTGAATGTTAAAATGTTGCAGCTACATTTGGATAACAGTTTGCCAGTTCCTCAAAAAGTTGAACAGAGGGGCCACCCCTGTGGCCAAGTGGTTAAGTTCACGCGCTCCACTTCGGCAGCCCAAGGTTTCACTGGTTCAGACCTGAGCACGAACCTAGCACCACTCATCAAGCCATGCTGAGGTGGCGTCCCAAATGCCACAACTAGAAGGACCCACAACTAAAAATATATACAACTATGTACTGGGGGGCTTTGGAGAGAAGAAGGAAAAATAAAATCTTTAAAAAAAAAAATGTTAAACAGAGAGTTACCATACGACCCAGTGCAGAAAAAAGAATGAAGTAGTGATCCATGCTACAACAGGGGTGAACCTTGAAACATTACACTAAGTGAAAGAAGCCAGACACAAAAGGCCACATGTTGTCTGATTCCATTTATGTGAAGTGTCCAGAAGAGGTAAATCCACAGAGAGAAAGTAGACTGGTGGTTTCCAGGGGCTGGGGTGCGGCAGGAATGGATTAACTGCTAATGGGTAGGATTTCTTTTTGGGGTAATGAAAGTCTTCTGAAATTAGATAGGGGTAATGACTATACAACTCTGTAAATATACTAAAAATAACTGAACTGTACACTCTTAAAGGGTGAATTTTAGGGGCTGGCCCAGTGGCGCAGCAGTTAAGTGCACACATTCCGCTTCAGAGGCCCAGGGTTCACCGGTTTGGATCCTGGGTGTGAACATGGCACTGCTTGGCAAGCCATGCTGTGGCAGGCGTCCCACAGATAAAGTAGAGGAAGATGGGCATGGATGTTAGCTCAGGGCCAGTCTTCCTCAGCAAAAAGAGGAGGATTGGCAGCACATGTTAGCTCAGGGCTAATCTTCCTCAAAAAAAAAAAAAGGGTGAATTTTAATGTGAGTTATAGTTCAATTTTTTAAAAAAAGGACATAGGAACCAGGGATTACCTCTGATCAAATCTAAGACAATTTGAGCATCAAAATAAATAATAACAGTAATGGATTATAACTCATTAAATAAATAGGAATCTATAAGTGTGAACTGATAATAAATAAGGGGAGAAAGGAAAGCGGAATGCCAACTAATAAATATATAAGGAATGACAGAGCAGGAAAAATCACCCATGTTGCATTCAGCTTTATAACAATTGATTCAGGCAAGAATCATCAATGGATGCTAAAATGAGTGGGCTGAAGTTTGATGAAGCACAGGATACTTACATGGTCTCAAAGTATCTCCCCACAAATTACTTATTAATTAACTCTAAAGAAAGAAATACTAACTTTATGTGGAGAAACCTGGCAGACACCATCTTAACCAAGTGATCAAAGTTCACATCCCAATAATGGAACAAGCTGACTCCTTGTACCTCCCTATGTGACGTGCTGAGCATCACGTCACTTCTGAAGTACTCCTGGCCCAAATGCAAAACCTGAATGATGAGGAAACAGCTGACAACTCCAAACAGAGAGAGATTCTGCAGACTCATTGCCCTAATGCTTCAAAATGTCAACGTCATGAATAACAATGGCAGGTGGAGGAAACATCCCAGATTAAAAACTAAGGATGAGACATGAGAGACTAAATGCAGGCTTTGATCCTGAATTGGATCCTGGACTGGAGAATAAAATTAAAATGCTTTCTGCAAGTTATCAGACAATGGCAAAATTAAAATATGAGCTACATTCATTAGGTCATAATATTAATGTTAAATTTCTTGATTTTAATAATTATACTGTATTTATATAAAAGAATGCCCTTCATCTTAGGAAATACACACTGAAGGTTTAGCAGCAATGAGGAATGATATCTGCAACTGACTTTCAAATGGTTAAAAGGCAGTAAGAATATGCAAGAGAACTGATAAAGCAAATACAGTAAGATACTAGCAGTTGGTGAATTTAAGTGAAGGGTATATATGAGTTCTTTATACTATTCTTGGAACTTCTCTGTAAATTTGAAATTATCTTAAAATGTCTTAAAAATTCAAAAGAAAAGCAAATAAAGCAAAATGTAAATGAAAATAATCTCAGGTAAATCAATAGTTTCTGTTGAGCTCTTGAAATTACTCTCCTTCACAGCGGCCTAGGGATCCATGTACCAGTGTCCTAACAATCATCCTGCCAGAGCCTTGTCACCAAGTAGCCTCAGGGTCCCCTAGCCCACAGGGAGGCAGGTGTGGGGCTCTCGTGGGGGGACACCCACCTGCGCTGGCCAGCTCGGCCCGCAGCTGGCCCACGTGGTGCAGCAGCTCCTCCAGGCTCTGCTCGCAGTGCTGCCCGTAGGTCAGGAACTTCTGCAGGACCTTGTCCACTTCTCTCTCCACGCTCGCACACTGCTCCATGGCGGCCTCGGACTGCGGGAAGGGGAGTGTCCACTGCATCAGGCTGCACCTGGGCCAGGGGGGCATGGTGGGGAGGGCTCCCTATCCCCTCACTGTACCCATATCATATATCACTGCCCAGGAATTCCCAGCCTAACATATCTGTCCACAGCTCGCATCACCCCCAGCCAGGGTGCCCTGTGTAGGGTGCAGGCAGAGTGAGGACAGGGGTTTTTTGAATCATGGTGAGAAAATTACTCTGTATTCAACTCTTTTCATTCTATAATCCTTGTTCATCTCTTTTTAATCAAGAGAAGAGAGAGCAGGTCTTACAGAGCCCTCAGTAGGCAATACTAACTAGAAATCCATACATATAGTGCATCTTTTCATCTACTCATTATGGTCACCTTCTCTTCAGTTAGTGGACTTGGTTTTCCATGTACTCCAGTGACAGAAGCCGCAACAGCAGTCCACGAATGGCTGATATTTTGAAACGTAGCCTAAGGAACAACTGCTGACCACATAGGCCTGATGGGCCTCGCCCACCACTCCAGCCTCAGTCCTACCCTGCTCGCCCATGGACAGGCAGCTTGTGTCTAGCCAGCTGGAATCCTTGCTCCCTCACAGCTCTGTGCCCTGGTTCAGCTGCTCCCTCTCCCTGGTATGCTCTCCATTACCCCTCACCTCCTCAACTGCTTGAGAAGCTGGCTCATCCTTTCTGAGTCAGCTCAGAGGTCAGCTCCTTCAGCAGCTGTCCCTACCTGTCCCCACCTGGCTCTCTCCACTCTGACTCGGCACCCTTCTATTTCAGTTTTGATCACTGGGTAGTGATGTGTTTGAGGACCTGCCTCCATGATCACACTAGAACATCTCTTGTTGTAACACCACCTTCCCTCCTCATTATACCATTGAAAGAAAGTTGACTTTCCTTGTCCCATCTTTCCTACCACTGAGGCCCACTTCCTAAGTCCCTTCTACCCTGGGCCACTGCTCCCCTCCATTTCAGAGCAGCACTTGACACTAAACACATGGACAATCCTCAAAACCTTGGTGACAGGGGCTGGCCCAGTGGCCAAGTGGTTAAGTTCGCGTGCTCTGCTTCAGTGGCCCAGGGTTTCGCCGGTTCGAATCCTGGGCACAAACATGGCACTGCTCATCAAGCCATGCTGAGGCGGCGTCCCACATGCCACAACTAGAAGGACCCACAACTAAAAATACACAACTATGTACCGGGGGCTTTGGGGAGAAAAAGGAAAAATAAAATCTTAAAAAAAAAGAATGTTGGTGACAGAGTTGATTTCCCTCTCCAGCCTTCCATCTGGGATTGGAAATGAGAGGGCTCTCTTGAATGTTCAGATCTACTCAGTTGTCCATTCTCTCAAAGAGGATAGAGTCACATTGCAAAGATAATCCTGTGTCCAAGGTGACCATCAGGCTTACCGCAGTTTCACCAGACTCTCTTCCCATTCTCACCAGCACCGTCATTCCTGGCCTCAACATCTCAGCCCAGCCTGTGGACACTGTCTCCCTACCAGGCAGGGGATGAGCAATCGGGGAACAGCATCCAGGGCCTTGAGATATGTAGATGCCTTCCCTCCTTATGCTTGATGCTCACACTAGAATTTGTAATCATGGTGTACAGAAGACATGCCCTCCTCTTCACGGCCCTTGAGCAAACACTCTATAACTGGATATGAGCCATTCTCGGCCAAATATAACAGGGACTCCTATCTGAAATACTGTAATCATTATTAATATTGCTATTAGTAGTGAACATTTCTTACGGGTTTATTATGTGCCAGGCACTGTGCTAATCACTTTGCATACATTAACTACTTTACTTAGTTCTTACAAAAACACTATGAGGTAGGTACAATGAGACCCTTTACAGATGAGAATATGAGATGCAGAAAGATTAAATAAGTTGCCCAGGGTCATGCGGTGGGGAGGCAGAGGACCTGGGAACTGAAGCCGGGCAGTCTGCTCCAGAGCCCTTCTATGAAGCACCTCAGATCACAGGCCTCTCTGGACCAGGCTCACAGGCCACTGTCTCACCAGGAAAGGAAAGCAGCCAGTGTCTGTGGTTAGAATAGTGTATGGCAATGATTAATGATGACAAGAAACAGGAAATTAACCACAGAGCCTCTGAGATGATCAACAAGGAAAGATGACAGCACAAAAGAATGTTTGCCAAGAGTGTCTGGGAACCAGAATCACAATTGACCAAAAATAAACACAGCTCAAGAAAGGTCAGGACCTCACCAAGGTCAGACACCAAGTGATACCAGGATCATCAGAGGGAAGCCCAAGTCAGCATCTCGAAATTGTATTAAAAAGCTGAGGAAGGGGCCGGCCCGTGGCGGAGTGGTTATGTTCGTGCACTCCGCTTCGGCGGCCCAGGATTTCACCAGTTCGGATCCTGGGCGCAGACAGGGCACCACTCATCAGGCCACACTGAGGTGGCATCCCACATGCCACAACTAGAAGGACTCACAACTAAAATATACGATTCTGTACTGGGGGGCTTTGGGGAGAAAAAGAAGAAAAATAGAAGAAGATTGGCAACAGTCGTTAGCTCAGGTGCCAATCTTAAAAAAAAAAGCTGAGGAAGGGGATGGGTCCAAGGATCCTCATCCCAGCGTTGTGTGTCGTAGCGGGGAGCGGGAGACAACCTAGGGCCTCATCACTAGGGGAACTGATAAGCCAAGGAAATAGGATGGGGGGATGCATCTACAGAAACCCGGGTAGCATTTAGAAACCATGTTCCACATAATCCCACAGCAACCTCACTAAGATCCCAAAACACGGTCTTGAGGGGGAAAAAGAAAATGAACTCTAGGCAAAATATCATTTATGTAAATTAAAAATATATGCAAAAAAGAGGAGGATTGGCAGCAATTAGCTCAGAGCTAATCTTCCTCAAAAATAAAAAGTTTTGGGGCCGGCCCAGTGGTGCAGTGGTTAAGTTCACACGTTCCGCTTCTCGGTGGCCCGGGGTTTGCCGGTTCCGATCCTGGGTGCAGACATGGCACCGCTTGACAAAAGCCATGCTGTGGTAGGCATCCCATGTATAAGGTAGAGGAAGATGGGCATGGATGTTAGCTCAGGGCCAGTCTTCCTCAGCAAAAAGAGGAGGATTGGCAGTAGTTAGCTCAGGGCTAATCTTCCTCAAAAAAAAAAGAAAATATATGCATACAACCAAGGATGTAAATAAATGGAAATACACCAAACACATCTGAGTGGTTTCCTATGGTGAGAGGAGAAGGGAAGAATGGGGATGAAAGGGAATAAATGGGGCTGGCCCCGTGGCCAAGTGGTTAAGTTCGCGCGCTCCGCTGCAGGCGGCCCAGTGTTTCGTTGGTTCGAATCCTGGGCCCAGACATGGCACTGCTCATCAAACCACGCTGAGGCAGCGTCCCACATGCCACAACTAGAAGGACCCACAACGAAGAATATACAACTATGTACCGCGGGGCTTTGAGGAAAAAAAATAAAATCTTTAAAAAAAAAAAAAAAGGAATAAATGGATAAATACAAAGGAGAAAATGGCCCTGCATGGGCCAATTAAATGTACAAAGAACTGAGAAGTGTGATTAACTCAATAAAAAATTTAAAAATAAAACAAATGAGCTGGGAAAACAGAACTGTTTGCGAGTATTCCATCCAAAAAGCCCAGGAGGCTGATTCAGTCCGTCCAGGGTGAGCCACAGTGCCTAGATCAGCAGGCCACCTTCACCAGGCACAAGGATGGCTGAGTTTGTCTTTGTCTTTGACAAACTGCATGATTAATCCAATGGAATTTCATGTCCATTGTCCTAAGCCTTCCTCCCCAAGGTCTCACAGGTACAGAAATTATCTAGCAGGGTGATCCCCCCGAGACAACACATCAGATCCTATCCCCCTCTCAACACTGCCGGGGCCTGACACACAAGCCCTGTGTAACTGGGCATTCGCTTCCTTTGCACAAGCCTTTCCTATGTCCGGAGTGCCCTCTGCACTTCTCTGCATGCAGAACATGAGATGCGGTTTAATTACCAGCTGCCCACGAGGCCCTCAGCGAGATCTCCCTGCCTCCTTCTCTGCAACAGAAACCTGTCGAGAACGCCCATGCCACACGCATCTGGGTCCTCAGCACTGTGGCACAGTAAGTGCCTGCTCACATGTCTGTCTCCCCCGACTGGACCCGGAGCTGCTTAGGCCTGGAGTCCAGTCTCGTCCTCTCTCTCCCCTCAGTGCCAGCCCAGGGCCTGGTCCACAGCTGGTGCTCAGTGAACATTTGCTCATTACACCGTGCAGCCATTTCCTAACCCCTGGGCTAGGGAGCCTGAGCTCAAACCTGGGGCAGGTGGGCAGGAAGAGACGTGAGTGAAATATTAAAATCTCCATCAAGGCATGCATGGAGGTTTTGTCCCCAGTCTTCAGCACCCTGAAACAACAGGGTCCCTTCTGGGGCAAGGAGGAAGAAGGGAAGTTTGGGCAAATCATAGAAATTTGCCTGACACAGAATTTGGGCAGCCTCCATCGACCCAACACTTATTCTTTTGCACCCCCCACCTCTATCCATTCTCCACCCTACACATCACTCCTCTGCTTAAAACCCAATAGATTCTCATTATACTTAGAATGAAGTCCACTCTCCTTTTTATGGCCTACCAGATGCTATGTGAGTCGACTCCCAACCACCTCTCCAATCTCATCTCCTACCACTCTCCCCCTCACTTGCCACAATCCAACCACACTAGCCTTCTTTCTGTTCCTTGACTACATCCAGTTAATTTCTGCCTCAGGGGCTTTGCACTGACTGTTTTCTCTGCCTGGAACATTCTTTGCCCAGATCTTTCCATGGCTGGATGCTTAGTAACGGTCTCAGTGCACACGTCATCTCTTCAGAGATGCTCTCCTAGACCACAGTATCTAACGCTGACCCTCTGCCCCACCCCCCCCACTAGTCACTCGATCATATCACCCAGTTCCTTTTCTTCATTGCACATCTCTATGTGAAGTTTCAAATCCTTCTTTTGTCATTAGCCCCTACTGGGAGTTTCACCTACATTAATGTGCAAGTGACTGGCAAACTCCAACTCATCCTTCAAAAGACCCTGCTCGCACGCCATGCCTGGCCCTCACATCTGGGCTGAGTTACCTCCGACCCGGCGGGTCGCTCTAGGATGGGACGTCTGAGTTCGAGCGACTCCCCCGGCAGAGGCGGCTCCTCGACGGCCCTGGGAGTCTGTGGGGCTCCAGCTCCCGGCCCGGGCCGACGACTGCTGAGAAAACAAGCCAAGGGCGGGGCGTCGTCGGGGGGCTCCCGAGAGGCCAGGCCCGCTGCTCGGCAGCCGGCCACCCGCCCGCCGCCAGGCACCCCACCCCCGCTCGCCCGGCCGGCCAGGAAGCCGCCGGCTCCCACCTGCTCGGCGCCCGGCCCTGGCTTCCGGCGCGCTGTCATCGGAACCGGAAGCGGCGGCCGTTGCCCGGCGGCGCGGACCCGCCCACTGGCGGCGGCGGGAGGGGCGGCCGCCCGCGAGCCCCGCTCCGCCCCCCGTGAGCTCCCTCCGCGCGCCGGAAGCCCGCGGCCGGGTCGCAGCTCGCCCCGGCGGCTGGTAGGCCTCGACCGAACGCTCGCGGGCCGGCGGGTGCGCAGGGCGCGGCTTCCCCACCCGGAAGAGGCCCCGCCGGCCCCCGGGCGCACCAGCCCCGGCGCCGCGCTCCGCAGTCCCACCGGCGAGGACTGCCGCCGCGTTCGAGGAAAGACAATACCCAGCAGCACAAGGCCCGGGTGCCAATGTCCGGCTTTCCTGCGGGGCTCCTTGAGGCTCTTTTTCAAACATCAAATGATGCAGCCTTGCTGATCCCCTAATCCAGTACTTAATCTACCCACCGGGCATTCATTCAGCGGGAGAATTAGATTCTGCTGGGGGGACCCAGCTTCTGCCCTGCTGCCGTCCACTGGTCGCCCCCCTTGGGGGCTAGGGGGAGACGGGGGTTACACAGTTGCCCTGAGGAGAGTGAGAGACAGAGACGAGAAGAGGCGGTGACCCCAGACCCAGCTCAGGACTGAATTCACCTTCCTCCCCGGCCCCTTGCTCTGGAGGGAAGGGGCAGAGAAGCTCCCCACCCCTCCACAGACCTTAGGGACTTGGACTAGAAACAGCCCGGGAGGCATTAAACAGTGTTACTTTGACTTCCTGCTTCCTGTTGGAGCAGTCCCATTCCAGGGCATCCTTTCCTCCAACCTTCCTTGCTTCCTCCCCACGCCCGAACATCCTTGACAATCTTGTTCTGTTTTCTGTATAGCGCTTGCGCAATCCAGTTTTGTTTATAACATTTGACTTGAAATTATCTTGTGTGTTGATTTATTTACTCTGTCTTCCTGCCCCTAACACCTTTCCCCCTTTAGGATAAAAGCTCCATTGGAGCCAGGACTTTGTACTCATCACTGCTGTATCCTCAACACCATGTGCTTGGAACACAGGAGGTGCCCAGAAATATTCTGAGGTAGCCAATGTCCTCCACCTGACGAAATGAGTAGGGGAGAGGGCGGTCCACAGCCCTGTGGGGAGCCCGCGGGGCTTGAGAGCATCCCGTAGAGGCCTGTCTGTGCTTGGAGAGCATGGGTGGTCCTGGCCCACGCGGGAGCCGCGGGGGTGGTAGGTTGAGCAAACCTTGCCTGGGGCCACGGGGCCGAGGCTGAAGCCGCCTCGGAGCCAACAGGACCTCACAGGCTTTCGCGGACGCCCCAGGCTTCCCCACTTACGAGGCTGTCCAGGACCTGTCTTGCCTCCTCTCACCCCTTCCAGACAGGACCCTCCCGTGGATCTGCCCCACACTTCCCTGTGTCCAAGTCCAGGCCCATCCTGGGGTGCCCTCATCCCATGCTGCTCTGGAGGAAAGCCCCTGAACTTTCCCCACTTCCTCTCGGGGAGCCCTGGCCTGCCTCACAGCCACGCTGGGTGTGAGTAAAGCCCGGCTTCTCCAAGAACTTTGAATGAGCCGCTGGCGCCGCTGGCGCGGGGGCCCCTTTCACCGCTGTCGTGGTTTCCCCAGCATGTGGTTCTCCTTGCTTTGCAGTTTTGTAACTTTTCAGGAGGCACCAAGTTTTGCTACATAGCTGATTTTGTCAGCCTTTCCTGGTTAGGATTGTGTGTGCGTTTTGTTTTTGTTGGGGGGTGGGGGGGTTGCTGCTACAAAGCAGAAACACTTAGCTGTTCTCCACCAACTTAGTCTGTTTAACCTCTTGCTAGTTTCCTACAATTTGACTTTTTAAATTTAACTTCTCAATACACGTCCATTTTGTTTTGCAGGGAGTGGTGAAAAGTATGATTTATTTTTTCCCACATTTTTGACCAGTTACCCCAGCACCTCTTATTAAGTAATCCTTCCTTATCCTTTCGTTTTGAAGCCTTTTGTCATAGTATGAAGATTTTCTACAGTATGGAATTTGTTTCTGGCTCTTCATTTTTTCCCCTGAGGTATAGTTTTATTTTTATACCAATGTCATATTGTTTTACTATATGTTTTACATATTGCTACTTTGTAATATGTTCTAATATGTGGTGGGATTAAACACTGCTCACAAAAAGGGAACAAAAGAAAAGAAACACAAGGTTATTGAGAAAGCAGATCGCTGGTGCCTGGGGGTCGGGGAGAAGGCTGACTGGGGGGGGGCACAGAGGAATTTGGAATGATGGTGGAATTCATCCGCATCTTAGTAGTACGGTTGGTCATACAATTCTGCATTTGTCAAAGCTCTAAAAACTGTACCCTAAAAAGGTATGTAAATTATACCTTAAAAGTGGGGGGAGGAGACAGGTACACAGAAGACACTATATAAATCGTTTTGTTTTGTGTTGTTTTTTCCGAGGAAGATTGGCCCTGAGCTAATATCCACTGCCAATCTTTCTCTTTTTGTATGTGAGCTGCCATCACAGCGTGGGCACTGACAGACGAGTGGTGTAGGTCCACACCCGGGAACTGACCCTTGGCTGCCGAAGTGGAGTGCACTGAACTTAACCATTAGGCCACCGGGGCTGGCCCTAAATCTTTTTTTTTTTTTTTTAAAGGTTCTTGACAGTGAGGACAAGCTCTGGAGTGCTCTCCTGAAAATACAGCCTCCCTTGCTACCCAAAGCCAGTGAAAGGCCAGCCTAGGAAAAGATGGACCCTCCTCTGACCACTGGTGGAGTGCGGCAGCAGTGGGCGATGCCACTCCCTGTCCTCTTCTGTGGAACCTAGGACCTCAGGGCTCAGTAGCTGCAGCCAGAGTTGCGACTCAGGCCATCTCTTCCTTCTACCCTACAGGTGGCTCCCAGCCTGTCTCCTGCACCTTCTCCCTCTTCCGGTTCCTCTCTGCAAGGCTTTGGTTCAGGCTAGGAGTAGCTACATAATTTGTAGGCCCCAGACAAAAAGGAAACTGTGAGGCCCCTTTTTCAAGATGGGACAGCAGAGTACTGTCACACCAAGTGTAGGGCCCCTCTGAGCGGGGGCCCCCGTGTGACTACAGGTCACACACACATAAAGCTAGTCCTGGTTCTGGCCCTTCCCCTCGGCTGTCTGAGGGACCCACCCACAGTCACAGGAAGTAAAGTCCTCAGTGTCAGCTTACGAGGCTGTCCAGGACCTGTCTTGCCTCCTCTCACCCCTTCCAGACAGGACCCTCCCGTGGATCTGCCCCACACTTCCCTGTGTCCAAGTCCAGGCCCATCCTGGGGTGCCCTCATCCCATGCTGCTCTGGAGGAAAGCCCCTGAACTTTCCCTCTTCAAAGCAGCTTACCCCTGGGGAAGAAAAAATTCCTCATGACACTTGTTAAAGAGTGATAAGACTTTATTTGGGGGTGAGGGGGCGCAGCTACTTCAATGGGGTTTTGTAGTAGAGCTCAACGCCACACGTGACAAGGAAAAACAGAATTTACAGCCAAAGAGCAGGGTGGGGGTCAGCGGATGGCAAATTCCTAAGGAAACCTCAGGGGCTGGGGGGATCCTGGCTAAAGGGACCTCACAGGATTCTCATGGCCAAGTGGTCAGACCCCACCTGGGCGATGATGGAGGCTGAGGAACCAGATTAGATATAGAGGGTGATCTGATATGGAGGATGGAGGATTCTGGCTAAACTAACTTAGCAGGATTCTTGCTAGAACTGGATTAAACAAGGAAGGACACAGGAGCCCAAGGTCAGGCATAGTCAAAAAGAGAGCTCAGAAGTGCCTGACCAAAGTTTGGTCAAACTTTGTAACCCTCGCACCCATCACCTGGAGTGATAAGTGAGCCAGCTCTCCTGACCTCCCATGGCACTTGAGCCTCAACTCTCATGACACACTTCACTTTTGTTTTGGTTGCAAGAAACACCATATTCTTTTTCTTTTCTGAATCCAATATAGAAAGCTAAGCGCCCACCCACTAGGGCAGAAGGTTATTGCAATCTGAATCTCACTGTGGGGCCTGCACTGTTAGAAAGGCTCCCTAATACCTACAGCCCCCCAGTCTCAGAGAAATTCACACTCATGCCCCCAGACAGGCTCCCTCTGCCTTCTCCATGCTCTGTGACTTGCTTGCCACCATGGAAGCCCACCTGTTGTCCCCAAGTCTGTTTTTGCTCTTCTGGCCTGGTCACTACTGTTGACGTGTGTATCGTCTCCTCCCCCACTCATGGGGAAGGGCCATGGGGGCAGGGGCCTTAGCCCCCTCGGCTTCCTCACCTGGAACCAGGCCTGACCCTAACAGAGGCACAGAGTACATCACTGTGCAATGAATGGCAACCGGCTCTGGAGGGCTCATGCTTGGCACAGACTGGGTCTGATCAGGTGCCCAAACGGTGATTGAACGCTCAGAGTTGGAGCCTTCCCCACTGGCCCCACCACACCCATCAGTCAGGGGAGGGGTCTGGTCCCTCTTGACTCCAAGCCCCCCAGGGCCTTCTGGGCTGGAGCCAGAGCGGGGTCTGGAGATGAAAACAGATGTGGCCCTGCCCCAGCAATGCCCACAGCCCACTGGAGACAGAGGCAAACTAACAATTCCAGCAGCACAGAGCCAATGGGGGGACAATGAGGGCTGTGGGCACAGGGAGAGGGGATTGCCCAGGCAGGTCGTGAGTTCTGGAAAGGCTTCCCTGAGGAGGCAAGATCTGAGCACCATGAGGGGGCTCTGCCTGGAAGACAAGGGCCCAGAGGGCTGCAAGGAGCTGCTGGGGTCAGAAAGGGCACCACTGTCAGTGACCCTGGAGGGCAGCCTGTCAGAGGCCGCAAGTGATAGGCTAAGGAGCCTGGGGAGCTGCTGGAAGGTGTGACACTATCTGAGCTAAGAACAGGAGGGACCAGGGGCAGAGCCAAGTGTGGAGAGCTCACCACAGTTCTGGTGAATTGGCTGCCTGGGCCTAGTGGGCTGGGAGAGAGCCTGAGGGCAGCTGGGGAGCTGAGGGGCCTGCTAGGAGCAGGAGGGAGGGGCTGCCCTAAAGTAGTAACCACTACAGTGGCACCTGTGATC
The DNA here is from genome assembly GCF_041296235.1 of Equus asinus. Classification (NCBI taxonomy): domain Eukaryota; kingdom Metazoa; phylum Chordata; class Mammalia; order Perissodactyla; family Equidae; genus Equus; species Equus asinus. Next base: position 6,902,298 of record NC_091798.1, read on the forward strand.
AGCTGGCCTTGGAGCCACCCAGCCGGCTTGGGGACCGGGAACTGGTTTGCCCAGCAAGGATGAGCTAACAGGGATCCGGTTCTCTCTGAGGCCCCAGCTTTGGCTCTCTTGAGCCCTCCCCTACATTTGGGCCTGGCCTTGGTTTCTGGCACAGCTGCCAAGTTTTGGTACCGCCTACCCACTCCCCACTGGCTGTACTGGCCAGCCCAGCTCCCTAATTGCTGGGTGGGGAGCTGTTCTGCAGGGCCAGTACACCAAAAGGCGGACCCCAGCCATTATGGGGCATGTGGGCACCCAACCTGGACATTGTGGGGCACGTGGATACCCAGCCTCACCAGCTCCAGGCTGTGGGGAGGGAGTGATCCAGGCTTCAGGCTAGCACCTGGCTATGGGAGACCCCTCTGGAGGGTCACTGGCCCAGAGACCTTGGTTTGGAGGGTCTGTGAAATGAGTTCCAAGGCCTGTGGTGGACAGGCCTGCCTAAGCCAGGTGCTCCTCGTTCCCCTCCTCAGGCAGAGGACCTCAGGGGTGGGTCTAAGTGAGTCTCAGCTAGGCCCAGGGGTCTGTCCTGGCCACAGGCTCCACCCAAGCCTGACCAGCGCTAAAAGGGGCTTGGGCTAGTGGGAAGGAACAGGGCAGAGGGAATGGTGAGGAAGCAGCCCTTCTGGCCTCCAACCCGGGAGCCCCAAACACACACCCCCAGACACACCCACTACCCACAGCACATCTCTACACACACCTGCGACTTACTGGGCCACAAACACACCATCCCCACGGCAGACAACTCACACACCCCACTCTCTGCCCTAAAAAGGCAGGGCACATGGACTCACACTCCAGAGCCCCATCCATATCGCTGAACAGCAACTCCACTCCCCACCAGAACCCACCTGCTGGGGCCTGAAGGGACTGCCAGGCGTGACCTTGCAGGGCAGGAGTGCAGCTAGAGAACAAATGGAGGGTCTCTGCGGAGAACTCATCAGAGGGCACTGCTGCCCCATCGGGCAGGGGCTGGGAGGGGAGAAGTCTGTGTGCTGGCCCCTGGGGCAGGAAGCACATCTAACGCAACCCTGAGGCCCCTGCCACGACAGCCCAACACAGCACCTAGCACACAGAGAGCACTCGATACGTGGCTGCAGTCGCACAGTGACACATCACCATGAGGGGTGGGGAGAGACCACTTGCACAGCCAGATGGGGTCTGTGCTCTAGGCCACCCCCCAGGAGGGGAGAAAAGGCCAAAGCCAGATTGAGATGCCAGGGGTGGGAGGGGTCTCAGGGGGCCGAGGATCAACCTTGCCTGAGAGCAATGGTCAGGGAGCCCAGTGCAGGGCCAGGGATGGGAGGCTGCATCCTCCCAGGACAGAGCTTTCCAGAATACAGATCAGATCACATCTCACCCCTGCTTAAAAATACCCCACGGCCCTCCATGCCGACAGGAAATGGCCACATTCCTTGCAGTGATAAAGGCTCTTTACCAAGAGACCCACAGCTTTCTCTGCCTTGTCTCCTGAGCCTCCCCAGGGCCCCCTGACCCCTGTGGAGGGAGGGTGCACCACAGCCAGACAGAAGATGGGCGCTGAGTTCTGGGAGGGGCAGGGCAGCCTTTGGGTGCTGCGGCGGAAGTGGTCTCAGGCCAGCCCCAGATCCAGCAGGGGCCTGGGCACCGGCGCCCAGACTTTCCACCAGGAGAAGGTTTTCTTTTATGCCTTGGTTGACTTGCCTTTTTGTTTTCCTAGGTTCCCTGGCATTGTTCCTTCTGAAAAATCCTACTGGTGTTGAAGGAATTTCAGCCCACACGGCAGGTCAGGAAGCGTGTGGTGCTGGGGCAATGAGATTCCTTCACTCACCAGCCACACACCCAGCAGCTGTGCACCCAGGCATGGGCACACCTTCCCACTGACCGTGACCACAGGAGGAGCTACAGCCCAGGTCACACCGCGACCATCCAGGATCCTCTAGACTCAGGCTGGGGATAGGCCTCCTCATAGAAAACATGGTTTTATTCTGAGGAGGCCAATGCTCCCATCCCAGCCTCCTTCATGCCTGCCCTTCTGCATCATGGGGCTCTTCATTCCCCAACCTCCTTCCCTGGGCCACACCTACTCCAGGGAGCAGGGCTGGGCCCTGCCTGGGTGCTCCTCTGCCAGGAGGGCTTGCCCCATCTCTTGCTGCTGGCACCCTCTCCAGCCCACAGCTCCACTGGATCCCTCCTCTCGGTGGGCCTCCCCAGCCCTGGCTGGCCTCAGCAGATTCTGCCCCAGACCAATGTAAGGAAGGAGCCGGCCAGCTCAGGGAGAGCTTGTCCAAGCCGTCTTCTGACAGTGCTTCTGCTGCCAGCTCGCTCCACTGGCCTCAGATCTTGGAGGACTCAAGCCGAGGACTCCAGGGTGTGGGGGGCTCCCGCAGCGCCCGCAGTTCCTGTTCAAGCGCCTGGTTGCGGCGGTACATGTCCAGGTAGCCCCCCTGGATCTCCCGCTGGTAGCGCAGTACCCTCTCCTTCTCCTCCTGCCACGTCCGCCGCTCCCGCTCAAAGCGTAGCGCCTGCTCCTCACCCCGGAGCCGCTCTTGCAGCAGCTCAGCCCGCAGCTGCTCAGCGCCATCTCTGGCCTCGCTGCCTCCTGCCTCCCCCAGCAGCCCCCTGCTCTTGCAGTCATCAGTCTCACAGCTGCCTGGGGCTTCCTCCCGGGGGGCCTGCTCCTGCAGGCTCCGCACGGTCTCCCGGAGCCGGGCCAGCTCTGCGTCCTGGGCCTGGGCTTGTGCCCGGCTGCCCCGAAGCTGCGTCTTCAGGCTGAAGATCTCAGCCAGCTTCTGCGCCAGCTCTGCCTGGGCCTCCCGTAGCTGCTGCTTCAGGAGGCTAATCTCCGCTGTCTTCTGGCACACCTGGAGAGGGGATACAGGACGGGCAAGAGCCAAGCAAACAGGGTAAAGAAGCCAGTTAAGGGACAGGCAGAGGATGGGACTCCAGCAACAGGGAGGGGAGGGTTTCTGACTGCCTGGTCTCTCACCTCCCATCGGGCTTCTTCCTCTGGTCGGGCGCTGGGGTCGGCCTCCGGGAGGGTGCCTGGGGGTCGGGGCTCAGAGGCCAGGCCCTGCTGTGCCTGTAGCTCCTTCCGCAGGCGCCGCTGCTCCTGCTGGGCCATAAACAGCTGTAGCTGGAGGTTGCGCTCACTGCGCTCGGCCTTCTGGGCCACCTCGTGTAGCCGTTCCACGTACAGGCGCTTCAGCTCAGACAGCCATAGCCGCTGGCGCTCCTCCAGTACCTGCCAAGGGGAAGAGGAGCCTGACAGGGCCAACATACCCATAGCTGGCCCACCACTCCAACACACCAGCCGCAGCTAGTGTCCTGTGCCCCAACATTAGGACCCAGCACTCCAGCCACATATGCGCCTTGACCTGGGATAGCCTCCAGAGGTGAAGTGTCCCCAACATGTGGCCCTCTCACACAACTCCCAGCAAGGACCGCCAGGGAGATGACATCCCACCACCTGGGGTGGGAATAGAGGAGCTGAATCATTTTCCTCTTCCTTACTCTCTTGTGCCCAGAGCCACGTGGGTGAGCTGGCTGGGGACCCTCTGTCTGCCCTGTACTCCAATGCCAAGGGACAGAGCAGGAGCCCAGGGCAGAGGCTGCTCTCACCTGCGTGAAGGGGTTGGAGCCATCCTCATCACCGAGGCCCCTCTTGAGGTCCTCACAGGCATCCGGCAGCACAGCTACTACCTCCTCGGCCGTGGGGCAGGAGAACTCATACGGGGGCGGTGGCTCTGGCAGGCAGCTCAGCATAGCCAGCGGCCCAGCCTCCTTGGGGCCCCGCGAGGCCCGGTCCAGGGAGCCCCCAAGGTGGTTAATGTGGCCCAGGGAGGAGCTGAAGGGGCCGGGGCCAGCGCCAGGACTGCGGCCAAAGCTGCCCCCACTGGAGGAGTCGGACAGGCTGGGCTCAGGCTCAGGGCCGCCCTCGTCCAGGCTGAGGGCGTGCAGCAGCTGGGCACGAGCCTGCGCCTGGCTGGTCCTGGGCCCCGGGCTCAGGGGCGGGTGGCAGGCCAGTGTGTGCAGGCTGCCATTGCTGCGCCACAGCTTCTGGCCCTTGTGGGCTGCCAGGCTCTGCATGGACAGGAAGCCTTTCCCGCTGCCTGCCACAGGCTTGAACACTGATGGGCGAATGCGGCACTGCCAGGAAGAGAGGGCAGGTGTGAGGCTCCGGGCTAACTGTGCCACCCTCCAATGCTCCCACAGCCCCTGGGGATCTTCTTTGCAAACATGGGGTACATGTCCCCAGGAGGCAATGACCAAGCCTCAGGCTAGCCCATAGCAGACTTTCACGTCCCGGCCCCATCCAGCATCAGGGTTTCCGAGGAGGCCCCGCTCCCCATCCCCACCCTCCCACACTAGGGAGGGGTGTGGCAGAGGCACACCTTATCGAAGCGACCGCGCTCAGGCAGTGAAGTCTTGCTGAAGTCACCAGCTCGAGGATGTTCCCGGTAGTAGAGGGTGGCATAGTCGGCAGGCTCGTTCCGAGAGGCCCGCTTGGTAGTCTTGCTGTCCTTCTTGGGGAGATGCAGGTAGCTGAGGAGCTCACGCTGGCCCAAGCCTTTCCGAAGGAGCCCATCAGGCTGGCGGGAGCCGCGGGACCCTGCGAGTGCCGCCCGGAGCTCTTCGGGGGAGAAATCCTGCCGTTCCAACAGGCTGCCCACGCTGCCCATGGCAATGCCAGCAGCGCCTGGGGCTGTGGCCATGAAGTTTCAACAGGGCACCGGCAGCAGCTGCTCCTGGGGATCGGGGGGCTCCATCAGGGGCAGGTGGGCACGTGCTGCCAAACTGCCCTGATGCCCTAAAACCAGGTGCTTGCTCTGTCAGCTCCCCACCGGACCCGCCCAGGGGAGGCAGATGTGGGTCCAGAGAGGCTCCAGGACAGGATTCCTAGGCAGGCAAGAGAAAGGGGCAGAGGCCCCAAAGCCACCTGCCTGGTGCCCCAGCTCCACTAGGGGCCAGTGTGATTGGGGAGCACAGGGGGCCAGGCCCTGAAGCAGCAGGATAGGGGCCCCTTTCAGGACTAGGCCAACTGAGGCCTCAGGCTCTGTGTGACCCTGACCTTGCTCACTCTTCTGTCAGGCTCCTATCCCCCAATTTGCGGGGTGCACAAAGGGCACAGGGAACCAGGGCCAAGGGCCTCAGACTGTCCATTCCTTCTTCTTCCCTTGGGCGGGAGAAAACCCAGTTCAGGCCTCTTCCTGCAGAGGGTCAGAGTTCCCCAAGGGAAGCACCTGGCAAGGGTGGGGTTGGGGCCTATAGTGGGAGGGATACAAACAGGAAGGGCCCGAGGGAGGGAAGGATGGCGGGAACAATGGCCACAGTTTCCGGAACAGGTGTTCATGTCAGGGCAGTGGTGGGAGGCAGAGGGAAGGGGCAGCTAGAGCCCCTGCCAGCCCTTGCAGACACTGCCACTCCAAAGCCCACTACCAGGCGGGGGGGGGGGGGGGGGGGCGCCAAATCCTGACCTGGCACGGAGCCAATTAGTGTTTGGGTCCTGGCTTCCTCATCTAGACAATGGTCATGATAACTCTTATCACTCAGGGATGCTGGGAGGATGGCTGAGATAACAAGACAAAGTGCCCAGTACAGGGCCTGGCCAGCAGCCAGGGTCAGCACAGGCTGGCCAAAGCTGAGCTTAGCTGGTCAGACACTCGAACACCACCAGCAAAACGCCACCAGTGAGTGGTTGAGTGAGGTTATAACCATCTCCCACCTGTGTTGGGACCTCACCATGGGGGCGGAGCCTGCCCCCAGTGCCCAGCCCAGCATCTAGCACACAGCAGGTGCTCAGAAAGGACCTGCCGAATGAACGAGGCCACCTTCTCTGCTTCTCACCCCCGAGCAGCTGCTCCTGACCCGGACAGACACGCAGCAGGCACGCTGCAGCTGCAAGTTCCCCCCTCTACCAAATACGCTTCCGGGACACCTACTCCCACCCCAAACAATGGTCGTTAGGAGGTTCCATCTTCCTCGACCATTTCCAGGTTTTGTGTTTGTGGAAGACAAAGCTCTCTGGGAGTGGGAGGGAGGGAGGGCACGGCCCTGCCCCCACACCCTGTGGCCTAAGGGACCCCACCCTGGGCAAAAGGGACCTTCCCAACCCTCTGCTACCAGCCCCCAGCAGGCTCAACCCCTTTGGGGTATCTCAGGCCACACAAGGTCAGGGGACTCACTCAGGTAAGGAATCACAGGTGCTGGGCACCCACAGTGATACGGCCCTGTGCAGGGGTCCCAAGGAGCCCTGTGACACAGTTACTGTCCATTTTCTTAGGGAAGGGCCCTGCAGCTCTGAAAGTTGGCTTGCCCAAGGTCATAGAGCTGGTCAAAATGAGGACCACAGCTGTCATCCCAGCACCATGGCTGTCAAATGTCTAGGGGGACCCAGGAAGTCACCCCCAGCCCAGAGCTGGGACTGAAGCATCTTGCCTCCCAACCTGACAGCCCCCTCCAGGACAAGCTCACGCAGCCACAGACACGAGTGTCAGAGCTCACTGCACCCCTGCCACTGCTTCTCAGAGAGCGTGGTCTCCAGCCTCGCCCTCTCTGCGGGCACCTCTGTTCGCCATTCCTCAGTTTCCCCATCTCTGTAGCAGGAAAGACTGCTTGCACTGCCTTCCTTATAGGTTGCTGTGACAGACACAGAGACAACAGAGGTAAAAGGTCTTGTGGACTGTAAGCCCAGTGAGAGCATGGGGGCGGAGATGGCGGCAGTGGTGCCAAATACGCCCACTTCATCCCAAACACACACCACCTCACCTTCCCCCAGGCAGATCGTCACTTCCTGTCTCAGGGAGCAATAACCAACACCCTTGTTACCCACGAAGGGCCTCAGGTCCAGGGGAGAGGCAGCCATGGGCCACAAGAGTGTGTACACCACACACATACCGCAGTCCAGTCAGTGCCACCAGCAGCACAGAGGCCCCTATGTTAGAGCACATAGCGCGGACAGTCACATCCAACAGCAGACACAGTCACGCGCAAGGTCACCCACACAGCACGGAGCACCCTCCGAGATATACATCCATAACATGAGAACACTCCTGCACAAAGACCCAGGTGTCCTCCCCCACCCCCGGGCTAGAAGCAGGGGTGTGTGTGTGTGTGTGTCGGTGGTGAGGGGGGCATGGGACCAGCTTCTCTCCATAAGTGACCTGAGCAATCAGAAACAGCTATGGAGCTGGATGAAGAGGCACAGACAGCCCCTTCCCTTTGTCTTTCCTTAAGGCCCCCTCCCTCTACCCTCCACCCTCCACCCCTTCTAGGTGACTTCTCTGGCTCTATTATCAGCTCCCTCAGTGGGGCGAGGCCCCTGGCTTTCAGGAGGCTCCATGCTGCCCAGGTCTCAGTCTGGGGACAGTCCCTGTTCCTAAGAGGTCCATCCACCTCCCCCCAAACACACATTCCTTCCCGTTGCTTGGATGCCCAGGGACTGGCCTGGTTAGGCCAGGGCAGCTGTGCAGGCTGGGCTGGGGAGGATTTGATGGGGGCAGGGGGAAGAGACAGCAAGTGCCTTGCAGCCCCATTGGGACTGCCAGAGCAAAACACCTGACCACCCCCACACGCTGGGCTTCCCTGCCCAGAGCTCAGAGACTACCCTGGGGCTCAGAGCTGAATCCCCCACCCTCCTGCTGGCCAGGTTTGGGCCTGGCCACACAGCTGCCTTTGGCTCAGGTCCCTGCAGGCCCCAACAGGGCCCCTTTACTCCTGCTTCCACCTCCTGGCCCCAAGACGAGGCAGCAGCACTGAAAACCCTGGACACAGAGGTGCATCTCTTCTGGACCAACCCTTGGTGGAGACAGAAAGGGGTTAGGGTACTGCCCTGGCATGAAGCAGAGAAAGAGAGGACATGCAGGAGGCACCCCAGCATCTATTAGTGGGTATCTTGTTGGGTCAGCCTGCGGCTGGGCCTTCCACACCCTCACATAATGCGCAGGAAGGGGTATTGTCATCCCCCACTTGACAAGAGGAAACCACTGAGGCCCAGGAGGTGAAATAATGTGCCTAAGGTCATGTTCAGTTGCATAAGCTCCCCAGGTTTAGAAGCCTGCCCTGACCTCACATTGTATCTCCTCTGGGGGGACATCCTAGAGCGTGTGGGCAGGAAGCTCCCAGGCCGGCCTTAGCTGTGGTCAGCCCCTCCTGAGCCCTGGCCCCAGGGGAGGGTCCCAGCACCTGCCAGGGGATCAGCTTTGCTGAGGGCGTGTCTGCAGCTGCCCCTGAGGAATGGGACTGGAATGTCCCAGCTCCAAAAGAGAAGGCAGTGTGAGGGGGCCCAGGGAGGGGACAGGAAGAGCTAGCATATCCTAGCCCCACTGCAACTACGCTTTAAGAGGCAGAGCAAAGCGTCACACCCCTGCAGGAAGGATTCTTAGGATCACTACGCAGTCACTTACAGTTGCACCGCACTCTACAGTTTCCTTAGCTCTTTCACTGCATCATCTCATTTCATGTTCATAACAGCCTTGTGGGGAGTTACCCTCACTCCATTTTACAGACAGGAAAACTGAGGCACATAAAGAAGCAAGCTGCCCATGATCCCACCATGACAAGCAACCAACTCCCTGGGCAAGGCCCCTTCTATTCTATCAGGCTGTCCCAGCCAGGGGTGACCAGCTGCCCTCCATGGGCACACACTGCTGCATATATATGTATGCCCAGCCCCCACACCTGCTTCTCCCAAGGCAGTCTGCAATCAGGCTGGTTTGGATCCCAGTCCCCTGAGCCTGGAATCCCTCCTGCCTACCCTCGGGTCAGGAAGAAGTAGTGGAAACCCCGCTGCAGAGGACTCTGCGCCCAGGAAGCCGCTGGCTCTAGAGGGCTCCAGAGGCGGTGGCGGAGGTGGTGGGAGACGGCTGGGCGCCTTCATTCAGTCTCGCACATACACACCCACACGCAGCCGGCCGGCCAGCAGAGGAGCCCTGCCCTGGAGGGCCCAGGGAGACGGCTGATCACTGGCCCAGGGTGGCCTCCGGCCTCTGCTCCCTGCCCAGGCTGGGCAAGGAGAGAGCACCGGCAGCCAAGCCGCGGGACAGTCAGGCTGAGCCGCTCGTCCAAAGGAGGAGAGACCCAATCTTGGGCGGGAGGTGCCGGGTGGGAGACGACGGCTCCCAGTCCTCTTTCCAGACATAGCCAAGGCCCCCATTTCGCTCTGGCCCCTGGCTGGCCCTCACTTTGGCCAAAGGTTGTGGCCAGACGGGGACGGTGCTGCGGCCGCCAAGACCTGGGCGCGTCCCTGAGGCACAGATCGGGGCCCCTCGCAGCAGATCGGCAGCTGCCACCTGCACAGGGCAGCGAGTTGGAGGAGGAAAGGGGTATCCTGGAGGACAGGGGAGGGAAGGTGAAGGGGCAGAAGAGGCTGGCAACCCCATGTAATTTTCCCCGGGAAGGCTGTGGGGGAGGCGGGGGCTCCCCAGAACTGCGAGAGGTGCTCGAGCTACCTGGGGGACTGAAGAGGGCCTCTCTTCCTGGCCCCTCCCTGAGGATTTGCCCCGAGCGCCTGGCTGAGGGGGCGGAGGCCGAGGTCGGACTCCCGCGCTAAGGGCGTCTGCTCCACCCCAGCGGCGGCGCAGGGGTCCAGGGCGCGGCTCCAAGGAAAGCGCGTCTGCAGGGGTGGCGGAGATCAGCGTAACCTGCCGCCTGCCCTCCAGCCGAGCGTCCCTGATCGCGGTCGGTCCCTGCTCCCGCGCCTCAGTGCTTCGGTGTCTGGAAGCAGAGGGCACCTAGGCGCACACCGCACCCTGCCACCCCGGCCCACTCCTCAGACGGGAACCGCGGCCGGCGAGGGCTGCGGCTTGGCCAAGGTCGCCGGGAAAGCGAGACCTCGGCGGCCGGCCCCACCCCCCGAGTCCAGCCCCGCGCCCCGGCGCCGGGCCCTGGAGCGCCCCGCTTACCATGCTGGCGCCGCTCCGCACCGCTCGCGCGCGGCAGTTCCCTCGCGCGGACTTGAACCCTCCCTCCAAGGCGCCGGCTCCGGCCGAGACTGCGAGCCGGGCCGGAGCGGCCGTGCGGCGGGCGCCGGGAAAACGCGGGCGGGCGCCGGAGCCGGATTGGCGAGGGATGGACGCGCTCGGCGGCGCTCGCTCGCCTGCCCTAAAGGCAGAGGGAAAACCCGGCCTGACTCACCGGCGCGCGGCCAGCCCAGAGCCGGGCCCGGGCCCCCGGATGTGGGGGGCGGGACGGGGGGCAACCCCCGCCCACCGCGGGCCAACCTGAGCGCCGCCCGGGCTCGCGGCGCCGCCCGGCCCGGCCCCCACCGAGGCGCCGCGCGGCCGTGGCGCCCGGGCCCCCTGCCGGCTGCGCTCTGCGCCGCGAGCCCGGTGCGCGCCGGCTCGGACCCGGCGGGTCTGCAGCCCCGACCGCTGCCGGCACCCCCGCAGGGCGCCCGGCCCGCCCGCTGTCTCTCCTCCGCCTCCTCCTGGCCTCGCCCGCCCCTCTCCGTGTCCACAGCGAGGCAGCTTCGGAGGAGAAACGTTCTGCCCGTCGCCTCCCTGATCCTCGCCGCCTCCTCTTAGGTAAGCATGATCTCCTTCTGAGGCTGAGCCGAATAGTACTCTGAGAGGTGGAGAGATTTACCCAGGGTCTCCGGCTCCTAGCAACTGAATTGGGTGCTAAGTTGTTTTTTTTTTTTTTTTTTGCCGCCAAAGCCTTGGAGGGGGCAGCAAATTCAGATGCCTTTAGGGGCCAGATAAATAATATGAGTCAGAGGGCGAGGTGTAAGACAATAGAAGAGATGGAGACAGACAGATGGACCTAAAGACATTCGAATTCAAAATATTAAAACACCGCATCTTCCTCAAAAAGTTAAACATAGAGTTACCATATGACCCAGCAATTCCACTCCTATCTATGGACCCAAAAGAACTGAAAACAGCGACTCAAACAAGTACTTGCACACGAATGTTCATAACAGGACTATTCACAATAACCAAAAGATGGATACAGTCCCAATTGTCCAGCAACTGATGAATGGATAAACACGTTGTGGTATGTCCATACGATGGAATATTATTCAGCCATGAAAAAGAATGAGGTTCTGATACGTGCTACAACGTGGAAGAACTTTCCAAAAATTATGCTGTGAAAGAAACCAGTCACAAAAGGCCACATGTGGTATGATTCCACTTATACAAAGTAGGTAAATCCATACAGACAGAAAGTAGGTTAGTGCCAGAAGCTGTGGGGAGGGAGAAATGAGGAGTGACAGCTTAATGGGCATGGGGTTTCCTTTTGGGATGAGGAAGACGTTTTGGACCCAGATACAGGTGGTGGTTGCACATTTTGTGAATGTACTGCCATTGAGTTGTACACTTTAAAATGATTAATTTTACATCATGTGAATTTTACCTCAATTAATAGAAAGACATCATGTCACTCGGGGATCAGATTTGGCCCACGGGTCACCAGTTTGCAACCCCTGTCTTCTCTGGTATCCTTACCGACATCCTAACAATGGAAGTGCCAGACTTCAGAGGACTTCTTTGTTGAAGAAAACTCATTAATGACTCCTGTGCATGTCAGCCCTTGAGGAGCCCCAGTCTGGTAGGGTTACTGATAACGGCTCAGAGCAAGGACATGCTGTACCTTTTCGGGGACCTGAGGAAAGGCCTCACTGGGGAAGTGGCTTTTGAGATGGTGCTTGAAGGACAGAAGCGTTTCCTTGGAGGAGGGTGCTCATGTGGAGTGGGCCTCTGGCTGGAGAGGGCAGTGCTCATTCAGGGGAAGGCAGGCTTCCTCCTGAGCAGGGAGCCGGGGCGAGAAAGGTCAGTGAGAGAGATGGGGCACAGGTGGCACACTGGTGTTGAGAGAGGGGAGTGTGAGGACCAAGCTGGACTTTGGGGCATGTCCACACGCCCCGTGAGGTGGTCAAGGCAGGGAGGCCAGATTTTAGGAGTCTCGGGGAACAGAAACGGGGCCCCAGGGGCAGGGGCAGTGGGGACAGGAAAAGATGGGGACGTTCATGAGATGGTTTGAAAGAGGAATTGACTTGTCTTGGCAAGAAATTACTTGAGGAGGAGGAGGGGGTCAGAGACAAGCTGTGGGGAAACTCAGCTTCTGCTCCTCCCCTTTCTGCTGTTACAAGCACAGTGACTTATCCAAGGTCTTCGGGCCCTCGGTCCAGTGTTCTTCCCTGCCCCAGGCTGCCAGAGGGAGGTGCGAGGGGAAGGGAGTTCAGTATGTTGGAACGTCCCAGCAGGAGGGAAAGAAATCAGAAGACAACCTGGAGCCCAGAGATTTCAGAGACAGGGTGGGGATGGGGTGGGGGAGGGCACATCCTGGCTGAATGGAATACCTAGGAAGTGGCTGCTCACCTGAAAAGGGCAGCTGTAAATCAGAGCCTGGTGCAACCCTGGCAGCTCAGCAGGGAGTGTGTCCCTTGCCCACACCAAGGCCTTCTCCGCTCTGGGGGTTGCAGAGAGCAGTAGAGAGCAGCCTAGCTCCAGGCCTCTAGCAGAGCTGCCATTCAGAGAAACAAAGCTCAGGTCCCCGGCCCCTCCAGCCTGGACCAGGCTACCTGTCCCCCACCTCCTGCAAGGCTCTGGGCTCTAGGCTGCTAAGAGCAGCCCCCCCACCCCTCCCTAGAAGTTGAGCTGCTGACCTGGCAGAGGCTCCTTCCTATCTGGCTTCTCTGAGCCCTTTGAGGTTGTCCTGGTCACCCAGATTGGGAGTGCAAGGCTGAGGGGACGAGTTGCCCCAGGGGAGAGGCTGCTTCAGTTCCATTCCAGAAGGTGCCTCCTCCTCCCCGTCCACACAGCCTGTGCTTTCCTGTGCACCTTTGCAGGCATAGACCTTGGAGCATAAACCACAGAGTATCCATTGAACCTTGCGTACCCTCAGTCCAGCCTCCTCTGACAGAAGACCTGAGGTGCAGCGGAGGGACATGACCTGTCCCCCGCCAAACACATTTGGGGGCTGGCTCCCGGCAGGGCTGGGCCTGGGAGCTGGGTCTCTTGCTGCCTAGCCCAGAGCTCACTCTCTTCACCTATACTTCCTCCCGTGCGGCTGCCTCGTGTCGTGTCCTCACCCCTGTCCCTTTGGCCGTTAGCCTCTGTCTGCCTTTCTCAGCCCTTGAGAGAAGCAGGTGGGCTGGGCAGAGGGGGCAGTCAGAAGCTGGCAGGAGCCAGGCCTCTGTCCCTTCCCCACATTTGGCCACATCTGGGTGGCCTAGCCCCAGACTTGGCATTCTTGTGAGCTGCTGCAGGAGCCACACCACCCAGGAGCCAAGGGGCGAGACGCTCAGGCGCCCTGCCAGGATAGGGGACCGAGGCTCCCTGGGTGCACCGCTTCCTGAGGCTGCTGGCCTCGGACAATTTAGTCTCTCCCTCTGTGCCTCAGTGTCTTCATCTCCAAAAGGGGATCATAATTTGGCTGGGAAGATTGAGTGAAGGAACACCTGTAAAGTGCCTGGCACAGCGTCTGGCAAAGGGAGACATCTGTCAGTGTTAGTTTGTCCTTCTGCTTTCTCCTTGTGGGGAAAGTTCGTCACAAGGAGAAAATGCTTACGGGGAGCCTGTCCTGAAGGGGCCGGCCAGGCTGGACCACCCCAGCTCACACGCGCTCTCCTTGTTGTCTGGGTCTATCTCGCTGGGCCGGGGAGTACCCGCATCCCTGCTGCTTGCCAGTGGCCAAGACGGTAAAATCCTGGGACCACACAGCAGGAATTGCCCCCTTCCCACTGGTGCCACCTCTGGCCTTGTCACCCTTCTTATGGACTGTTGCAGCAGTCTCCCTACTGCCCTCTCAGCGTCGCCCACTCTGCCCAGAGGGCACTTGCCAACCCACGCATTCTGTCCTCACTCTCTGCTGCTTGAGAGGTGGCACCCCAGCTCCAGAACTGGTCCCGAGGCTCCATCAGCCCCTGCCCTGTATACCTCTGTGCTGGGGACTACCTCAGTGTCCTCATCTGGGAGTTGTTGGGAGAATCCCTTACCGGCACCCACTGTGCCCAAGACAGAATTACTTCCCTTATCCTGTCACTGCGGCAGCACTTGTCACAGTGCATCAGCATTTGTGGGTCATCTGTCTGTCTCTCCCAGGAGACAGCATAGGGCCTGGCCCCCAGTCCACGTCCAGACCCCCCAGGACCTCCTTCAGGACCTGACAGTTGATCATGCTCAGCTCCAACCACCATCTGCAAACAGCCACTTCATGACTGCTTTCTAAGCAGGAGGAGGAGGATGAAGGCAGGCAGCCCTGGCTCTAATCCCCGGTCCATAACTTTCTGGTGACTTCTCTGAGCCTCAGCTTCTTCATTTGTAAACAGGCAGAATCGCCGAGAATGAAACGGCATAAGCCGGTGAAGGAAGGATTTGACAGCTGTGTGTCCCACGCCCGCCCTCACCCCTCACTCTGTGCCCTCCCTTGCCCTCACTCATCCCCCTGGAGCTGGCCAGACGCCAGCCCAAGGGAGGAGAGCTGGGCGTTCCTGGGGAGGCAGCGTCTGAGGATTTCAGACCTTGCAAAGAGCAGGCTAACAGGTAACTTGGTGCCTGCTCTAACTCCTGCCAGCTCCTGCAAGATCATTCTAAACCCAAGAGCTGTGTCGCAGCGGGGCATTGTGGCTGTCGGAGTCAAGGCAGTGGGGCCCTGCTCACCTGCCCTCGCACCACACCCAGGGAGATGTGCTCCGCACCCTGGGATGAAAGTGGACTCCTGGGACCTGGACTGCCCTCCTTGAGTCACCTGTGCATTCGAGGGAGGAGTCTTTGTTCACCCCTCATGCCCCCCCACCTGGCCTCCCTGGTGACCCGGGCAGCCTCAGGCCGCAGGTGGGGGTGGAAGCTGAGAGCTGCCAGGACTTGCTCAAGTGCATGCCCTGGGGCACTCAGACCTACAGGAGCCAGCCAGGCCTGCAGTGTGAAAGGCCCCGGAAGTCCAGGCAGCCTGACTGGCCCACTGATGGGTCACCAGAAACCTGGCCTGACCCCACAGCCAGGCCCAGGACCAGCTGCCAGGCAGGTAGTAACAGGGTACCTTACTCTGGAACTTGGGAGACCAATCCCTGGGGGGCAGTGATTTATGGGTGGGGCGGGGGATGGGGATTGAGAGCAGTCTGCTGGTCACTGCAGAACTGCACAATGGCAAGATGAAAGCGTCCTGTGGCTGGGTTGCCCAACAACGTGAATGTGCTTAATCCTTAATACGGAACGGCCCATTTGAAAATGGTTAAGATGGTAAGTTGCATGTTATGTGTATTTTACCACAATTTAAAATTTTTAAAAAGAAAGTAAAAAAGCTGTACACTGAAGTGAACTTGGATTCTCATATTCCAGGGTTAGCTAAAAGGTAGTGGGACAATCCTTTTTTTTAGCAAGGATTTTACCTAGATTACTTTTAAAGCTTAATTATGGAAATTTCCAAATATGCACCAAGGTAGAGAGAAGATATTAAAAAACCTCCCATGTACCCATCACCCAACTTTATGATTTTATTCATCTCCATATAAACCCTCCCCCCCTCCCCTTCCCTCCCCCACTCCCGGGTTATTTTAAAGCAAATTCCAAACATTATGATACTTCATCCATCAATATTTCAGTGTAGACAAACATTTTGAATTGTAATATGCATTTATTTTAGGATGGGTGATTTCACAGGTATGATTGCCTAAGACGAGGCTGAAGGGTCCAGACCCTCACGGGCATCCAGGCAGGCCTCCGGCCGGCAGAGGAGCAGATTCAGCTTTGCCCTTCACCAGCACCGGGGCCACCTGCCCACTGACACTCCTTTCCTGAGAGAGGAGGGCAAGCTGGAAGGCCAGAGGAGTGACCTTGTGGTCACCTGTGGGACTCCTGCTGTGTGGAGAAGATGGCTGAGATGCTGAAGGGCACTGTTTCAGTGCCAAAAGAGGGATGTTTCCCATGGAGTATGGGAGCCCCAAGCCAGACCAGTTAGGTCCTGGTCTTGGGGGATCTCAGCCACCTGGCCAGCCATGCACTATGTGTCCAGCCAGTGGGCCCCTCACCCGCCCTTCCAGCTCTCTGTGCCCGGCCAGTCAGCCAAGCCAGGGCATAGCCCTCCCTGCCCTGGGCCTGGTACATGAAACTCCACAGGCCTTGGAAGTCAAAATCAGCCCCTCTCCCCTGTATCTTCTGCTGAGGCAGAGGTTTCCCTGGGCCCCTACTCTGTTCCACTTCCTCAACCCACTGAGTAGATGTGCCCGACACAGCCCGCCCATCTGGCTTCCATCCCCGACCTGCAGCAGGCCCCACTCCCAGAGCCACGTGATGGCTGCGCCTGTGCCCAAGCGTTCATCCCGCCCCACCCAGGAGAGACAGACAGGCTGGCACACATCTCCCTGCCTGGCGCTGCCACTCCCCCGCCCCACCCTCCCCCAGTCCTACCAGGGCAGCAGCTCCCCTCCCACTTGCTCCACTTCCTCCGAGACCCGGGCCGCACACAGATCCTCAGTCAGTCCTCGGGGTCCTCCAAGTATGCGTTTGTCACCCTTGGCAGGTCCAGTGGCAGGATGGGCACAGGATGGTGCAGTGTGGTCACCAGGGAGTTCAGGCCCTGGACCAGCCTCTTACTCTGCACACAGCTGCTATCCCCAGGGTGCTTACCAGGCTGACGGGGACAAAGAGGGCACCAGAGGGGGCAAACACCACTCGTCATTCCTGGGCTAGCGTACCCACAGGAGCCAGTGGGAAGGCCACACAGACCTACTGAATAGCTTGTTGCAGGCTGATCCTTCGGGAAGCAGATGCTGAGCTGGAGTTCAGAGTGCGAGAGTTTACTGGGGGGAACATCTGTGAAAGGAAAGGGGAGGAAGCAGGATCGGGCAGAGGGCACCACCAGGTGATACAGACCCAGTGGCCCTGCCCAGCACGGGCCTCCAGATCTGCCTGTTGGAGGATCCCTCATTGGGCCGAAAAGGGCCTCAGACCACTGTGCCGGGCAGCCGTCCTCCTGAGGAGAGCACCATCTCCAGCTAAAAGCTGCAATGGACCCAGAAGGTGCTAACAGCTGGCCACCGTCAGGCAGCCTCAGTCCTTGCAGCTGGGCAGTGAGTCCTTTCTTGCAGCGGGGTGTCACCTTGTCCCAGTCAGGCCGTGCTGTGTGCCCTTAGCATGGAAGCAGGTCAATGGTGGGGCCTCGGCCTCCTAGACTCTGCCTCCTGGCAGGAGGCGCTCGGCGTGGTGAATGAGTGTGTGCATGAACAGGTGTGTGAGCTCACTCTTCAAGCACTGGGTTTTAGTGTGATTCTGGAATGTGGCATCAGAGGACCTGCACTTGCATTGAGTCCTGGCTTTTAGGAGCTGTGTGACCTTTAACCTGTGCTAGACCTCAATTACCTTATTTGTGAAATGAGGGTGATGATGCCTGTTGTGAGATTTCGATGCGGTGAGAACCCTGAAGCTCACTGTGGAGTGAACTCAGGTGTCTGCTGTGATCTTTCTCCTGCAGGGCAGAAAATGTCACCCTGTGTAAGGAAGGGGACAGGCAGAAAACAGGCCAGAAACGTTCACAGTCAACGTCTCTGGGCGAGTTTTTTTTTGTTTTATTTTGAAATAGTTTTAGACTTAGAGAAAAGTTGCAGAAATAGTAGAGTTCACTTATCCCCTTGACTCAGCCTCCTCCTGTGTTAACATTGCCCATAACCATGGCCCAGGGATGCCAACCGAGGAGTTAACAGCAGTACTATACATTGCAGACTTCATTTGGGTTCCACCAAAACCCCTTTTCTGGTTCAGAATCCAGCCCAGCACCCCGCAGGACAATTAGCTGTCATGTCTCCTTAGTCTTCTCCAGTCTCTGCAGCTCCTCAGAGTTCCCTCATCTTTTGTGACCTCACCTTATGAAGAGGACTGGCCAGGTATGTTTGCGTGAGGCTGGGCGGCGTGGGGAAGAGTACCACAAAGACATGTGCCTTGTCAGTGCAGAGCAGGGGCCACAAGACATCAGTATAGCTCATTACTAGTACCTGTGCCGAGACCCAACAACACTTTAATTCCATTTACCTCCTTACCATTTAATTCCACTTACTCCTCCTCTGATTTCCAAGCTACTGTTGTTTATTTAACCCCACAGACATTATTGTTTTCTCATAAAATCTTCAGCTAGATTGACCCACATGTTTACCATGGTTTTTGCCCTTCCTCCTTCCCTGCATCCATGATCTTTCATCATCTTCCTTCTTTGCAAAACAGCCTTTAGAATTCCTATAAAGTGAAACAGTCCGTTGGTGGCATATTCTCTTGGTTTTTGTCTGAAAATGTCTTTCTTGCGTGTTTCTTCTTGAAGGATAATTACACTGAGTATAGAATTCTAAGTACATTGAAGCTGTTGTTTACCATCTGCTGGCTTCCGTGTTTGCTCTTGAGTCGGATGTGGTCTAATTCTGTGAAAACGCCAGGTTTCGCTACAGTATGGTGCAGTAACAAACATCCCCTAAATCTCCTTGGCTTGCAACAACAAAGGTTTATTTCTAGCTTGCTTTCCGTGTCCTGTGTGGGTTGGCTGCAGCTCCTGCTGGTGACGTGCTAGTCTCCTGACAGAGAGAAAAGAGCCATGGCAAAATCATGTGATGGTTCTTAAAGCATCTGCTGAGAAGTGACAGCAAATGTCACTTATCCTCACATGTCATTACCCTTGGTGTCATCAGCCAAAGCCTTATGTCAGCAGGGTGGGAAAGTACTTGCCTCCCATAGGGATTGGTGGCAAATAATTAGGAACAGTAATGCTGTCTACCACATTGCGGCTCCTTTGAAAAGTTCTGTATCACTTAGGGTCCACTCAGGAAAATATAAACCATGTTAGTTTCTTCAAATGAGGGGAATATAATACACAAGGTGGATTGCTTATGCAGAATGAGCAAAAGAGGATGCTGAGTTACCCAGATATTAGTAATTACAGGAAGCAGCTGCTACTCCTAGGCCTGGGAGGATAAAAGGGAAGAGGTAGGGTTAACAGAACCTAGGGGCTTGGACCATAAGAGGGGCCTGTTGGCTTGGGCTATGACCTGTGAGGGGGTTCCAGGGGGTTCCGTGTAGCTGGTGCTGGGAGTGTTGAAAGGAGCTGGAAGCTCCTGAAATGAAGCCGACAGGAAGTAGAGACAGGAAGGAATCCCCTTCCCCTGCCTGCTAATCTCCCTTTAGTCCTGCCATTGGCAGAACCTAACAGGAAGTCAGCTGGCGTGAGGCCTGGGAGATGTACTCGGCAGACTCTAGCCCCAGCGTCACCCCGCAGCTAGTCGAAGGGTGGGCTGTGACCTGAGAGACACGAGGTAAATAACTAGCACTGTTATCTGTCATTTTCCTCTGGATGCTTTTACCGTTTTTGTTTGTCTTTGGTTGTCTATGTTTTCACCATGACGGGTCGAGGTGTGGATTTCTTTTTATATATCCTGCTTGGGATCCATTTGAGTTCTCAAACCTATAGATTTCTTCCATGTATTCTGGAAAATTCTCAACTATCATCTTTTCAAATATTGCTTCTGTTTCTGTCTCTCTCTCTTCTCTTCTGGGACTGCAATTAAACATACATAAGATCTTCTCCTTGTAACTTCTGTATCTGTAACCTTTTCTTCAGTATTTTCCGTCCATTTGTCCCTCCAGACTTTTTTCTGGATTGTACTTCTGACCAGTATCCTAGGTCTCTAATTCATTCTTTAGTCATGTCAAATCTGCTGGGAAGCCCGTCCATTAAGTTTATAATTTTAGTTTTTAGTGTCCATTTATTCTTTGTTTTCATATGCTATGTAATTTTATAGTTTCCAGCTCCCTGCTGAAATTTTCAATTTCGGTATTTAATTTCTTGAACATGGTAACTGTAATAATTTATTTTGCAGTCTGTAATTCCTCTAGCTCTATTTCTGTTGACTATTATTTCTGATGATTTTAGCTCAAGGAATCTTGCTTCCTCGTGTGTCTGGTTATTTTTGTATGTTGAATACTGTGTTTTTGAAATTAATTGTAGAGATAATTTGAAATGGGGCGACTTTGTCGTTCACCAAAGAGGATTTCCTGTTGCTTTGGCCAGGTGCCTGGAGGGATGAGCACACTGAGCTCATGTTGGTTCACATTTAGGGCAGCGTGTTTTCTGGGGCACCGGCATGACTCAGAGCTGGACTGCCATGCAGGGAAGGGCCGGTTTGCCTTCTGTTCACCTTTACTTCTGGATATAGTCTTTTGGAGGCTGAGCCCAGTGTTGGGGGGCGGTTTATCAGTCTGTGACCCTTGGCAGGCCCCCAACTCTGAGTTTTGTTTCCAGCCCTGCAAGGCCACTAGAAGTGAGCTTGGCCTCTTAGCCACACCTTTCCAACTGGCAAAAGCTTCCGGGGCAACCACAGCCTCGAGTATCAGGGTCAGTTCTTTGGGATCCAGTCCTCTCCTGGACCTCGGCACAGCAATTCCCCACTATCTTGTTAGCTCTTTGACGCTTTTAAGAGTGTGTGTGTGAATTTTATAACATCTGACCAGCTCTTCTAGCTATCTTCAACAGATTTTGTCCAAAGTGGTTAGACTCCCTTTCCTAGGGGAGGGGTCCTGGCTCGGCTTTTTCAGCTATAAAGCTGTCAGTGTGGAGTCTGGACCAGAGGGTGCACGGGTGGTTTCAGGGAGACAGTTATGTCAGTCCACGTGGGAGAGCTGTGAGACTGGATGCGGGCGCTGGAGGCAGAGCAGGAGAGAGGACAGAGTTTGAGAGACACTCTGGATGTTGGGTTATTGTGTTTGGGTGAGGAGGGACATGGGAGTGGAGCATGCCTCGAGTTTTTGGCGTGAGTAACCAAATGGGTGATGGTCCCAGTCTTGGAGGCAGACGTGTGTGAGGAAAAACAATTTAGTGAGAGAATATCAGCAGCTTGGCTTTGGGATGTCCCGAGGGAGAATGTTCCACGGGCAGTTGCATGTTTGAGCCTGGAGTTCAGGCAGAGATATATAAAATTGCAAGTTTTCAACATGTAGGGAGCATTTTGACGCTGTGGTTTTCTTGAATGGGACTATTTTAATTAGAATTTTTGCCAGCACTAATGATTTTTTTCTTGGGTCAATGAAGCATTTTTTAAATTAAATTTATTAAAGCAAATTAATTTCTTGATAAGAAATTTAAATATAACACAGTGAAACCATTTCTTATTTTTTGCATTTAAATTTTATTTTGCCAAAATTGTTTTCATGGATATCACTTACTTTCAATCTGATTTTATTCAGTC
Source organism: Equus asinus (assembly GCF_041296235.1). Taxonomy (NCBI): domain Eukaryota; kingdom Metazoa; phylum Chordata; class Mammalia; order Perissodactyla; family Equidae; genus Equus; species Equus asinus. Next base: position 6,923,476 of record NC_091798.1, read on the forward strand.
TAATCTTTAAACAAAATCGTTTTCTTGTCAGTTTGCATTTCCTTTTGCGACTATTATTTTCACCAAGTCTAATCTCCTGGATCAGGTTTTGCACATCTAAGTTATGTCAAGAAGATGTGATTTTTCCAATGTTTTGAAGTCAATCATTGGTTTTACTGTGTGCAGGGTCAGCTGCTGGCTGTTTTATTTTGTGTTGCCGGGCCTAAGAGTGATACTTTGTGTTTCTTAGGGAATCCAGGAGACATTTTTGAGCAGTTTTGTGAACAAGACAGGAATGAAGAGAGAGAAGAATAGTTGAGGAACACCAGGAAATGGGGAGAGAGGGAAAGAAAATGGGAGAAGAGGAGAGAAAGAGGGAGGGTGGGAGAGATGGGGGGGTGTGGCTGGAGAGGACACACAGTACAGCAGGTCCGAATACCTTTGGGGTTTAGACGGGCAGGGTGAAAAATGCCCTGCTAGTCCTCAGCGTATGGATAGTCACCGAAGCCCCAGAGGAGGATGAGGTTGTCAGGAGAGAGAACAGGGCTCCAGTCAGGGCTTCAGGGACTGCCAGATGTGAAGGCAGGTCCGGAGGGTGAGGAGCCTCAAGCCCGCAGAGAGGGAGAAGAAAACCCGGCGCGGACTCCCGCCGCAGCCCGCAGCCCGCGCGCCCGCCCTCCCGGTCCAGCCAGGTCTGGGCCCCGGTGTGGGTGTGCGCGTACTGCCACGCGGTCTGGAGAGTGACGCGAACGTGTGCTCCCCTGAGAGGGGCAGAGGATGGAGCGACAGCGGCAGGGAGTGCTTGGCTGTGCTGCGGGAAGACGCCCCAGGAAAGGAGGGGTCCCACTCTTCCTCCCCGGGTCTTCTCATTGTTCCTGAGCCCAGCCTGAGGGTCACCGTGCAGAGAATGGCCTGGGGCAAGGAAGCAGGGGTGCAGGCTCTGGAAGTCCCCCTGGCTCTTTTCTCCAGGATGGCAGCACTGGTTTGGGTTTATAGGGCTGAACTGTCTTTACCAGGTACCCCAGCCAGGTGCTGCTGCCCTGCCTGTGTCCCACCCCGGATGTCCCACACTGCCCCCACTCCCACTGTTCAGTTTTTTGTCAAGTGATCTGTGTTCCAACGGCCATAGGACCCCTCTCTAGGTTGGCCAGATTTAGCAAGTAAAATTACAGAATGCCTGGGTAAAGTGGAACTTAAAAAAACTAATTATTTTTTATATGAAAATAAAATCTTTATCTGAAATTCAAATTTAACTGTGTTTCTTTATTTTGTCTGGCACCCTTACCCCTCTCCCTGCCCTACCTGGACAAGTGCAGCCCCCCTCAGAGGCCCAGCTGCCCCCACTCTGGCCATTTCCCATACCAGCCCCAGTGTGATTGAGCCAGGGCACATTCCAATCACTGCGGACTGCGGACTGTGGACCGGTGAACGTGCTTTGTTTGGTGGTGGTGGTGTTCTCAATCACGAAACTTCACTATGAAGACTGGATTTCTGGCTTCTCTGTTAAAAAATGTGAAGCTGTGGCAACCTTGAGCCCAGTTATCCACCTTGGCTCCATCACTGGGAGCTAAGAGTGCCTCTCCTTTGTAGAAAGCCCTAGTCACCACTCCTCCCGGGTCCCTTGGGCCTCCTTCGACTCCGTAACCTGCCCTCGTCCCACCTGAGCTCTGACCTCTGACCTGCTGAGGTCAGATTCCCCAGCTTGACATTCAAGCCGTTTCCCACTCAGAGGATATCTCCTCTCTCCCACCTTCGTTCTCTAGTCTGTTCCTTTTCTCACCTTTCTCTCTGGCCCATGGAACCCTGGATGGCTCCTTAGCGTGTCCCATGCTTCTGTTCCTGCACCCGTTGGCCCTTCTGCCCAGTAGGTGATTTCTCCTCCCTGTGTCACATCCTGCTCCTTCCTCCACACCCAGGCCACATGGACATCCTCCACTAGACGCTCTTTGTCACTGCCCCTTTGGAAGGTGCTCTCTGCTTCTCCTCTCTGGCCATCCACAAAACCATTTGTATCTTTTACCAGCTGCTTTTGCAACAGACACACACAGATTCCCAGGGCTGAGGGTCGCTATGTAGATGCTGGGGAAACAACAAGGAAAATGACCTTTGGGAGCTCCCAGGTGAGTGTGGCAGAGCTCACGGGCAGGAGAGGCCCCTGACCTGGCTGCCGGCAGGGCTGAGAACAGGTTCCCCAACCGAGGACACGTCCAGCTGCCTCTGACTTGGCAGAGGTGTTCCCCACCCTGGGGAAACCACCCAAGCAAAGGCAGCCTGTGTGGCCTGGCCCATCTATAGTGGGGGAGACCTCCTTCCTGGGAAATGAGGCATGAGGGAGTAGAGCTGGATTGTGAACTGTCCCCAAGGCCCAGCTCAAGACTTTCCACTCTAGCATAAGTAATTGGAAACCAGTGGAGTTTGTAAAGCAAAGAAGTTGCATAATGACTTACTAGAACGTAAAACCCATAAGGAGCAGGGATTCTGGTCTGTTTTGTTTTTAGAACACCTAGTAACTACTGAATAAATAATTGTGTAATGCGTGAATGAGTGAATGAATGAATGAATATGTGGCAGGAAGGTCATTCAGGCAAGAGTGAGAGGACTGACTGGAATGAGCAGAGTCTGGGAAGGGAAGCCAGGAGGCAGGGGGATACCAGGTCCCGGGAGAGGGTCTGCGTGGAGGGGCCGGCTGTGGGAGGTTTAGATGCGCCTTGCAAACCACTTTCCCACCTTTCCTTCGAGGCTGGGCCTTCATCTTTGCAGTAGCTCTGCACGATGTCTGGCCCAGAGTAGCTGCTCAAAAACTATTTGTTGAACATTCAACAAAAGAACATTCTAGGTCTGCTCAAGGACAGAGGTGCCTGCCCTTGACTCCAGCAGTGTGGTGGCTGGCCTGGAATGGCCTCCTCTAGAATCCTGCTGTGCTTACAGCTTTTCTTCCAGTTTACTTAGAGCCTTTGCAGACGTTGCCTCATTTGATCCTGATCACGACGCTGAGAAGTGGGGACCATTAGCCCCGTGTTACAGGCATGGAGACAGAGGCCAAAAGAGGTTGTGTGACGTCACCAGGGTAGAACCTGGGAGGGATGGAATTCAGACCCAGGTCTGCCGGTCTTCATGTCCACGGCCCTTTCTGTGTCGTCACGTAGCTGGAAGGGTGTGATTAGTACATGTGAGAGAGCACCAGGCAGCACGTGGCTTCAGCGCTGAGCGGGCAGGAATAGTCAGTGCTCGTGTGCACTGAGCATGTCATGTGTGCCAGGTGCTGCTCTGAGCACTGGATACGAGTCACCTCATTTATTCCTCAAACGCCCTTTGAGGTTGGTCTGTCTTCTCCCCATTTTACAGATGTGGTGTTGGCAAAGTATAAGGGGCAGAAACCACTGCAGGCTGACACTCCCAGGGGGGCACCTCGGAGAGGTCTTAAGCCAGCTGGGCTGAGGGGTGTATGGGAGGAGGAAGGGGTTCCTGGAGGGAGGAGCAAAGGGTAGAGGGACGGGCAGGAAGGAGGGGCCCCAGTTCTATCAGACCAGGGGGAGAGGCCCAGGGGGTGTGTTAGCCGAGGCTGGCTACGGCCTGCCTGCTTTCCACAAGGAGCCAGACCCAGCTGATTGAGGTCTGAGCACACAAGGTCCTAGGGCAGGGGCTCGGGGGTGGGGGTGCACTGGGCAGTGGTGAGGAGGAGGTCTGGACAGAGAGACAGCTGGCTGTCAGGACACTGCAGGCCTGTGCCTGGTGGGAGATGGTGAAGACCCGAAGTAGCACATCTGGAGGGAGGGCGTAGGTTTTCCTGAGGAAGGAAGGATGGGCAGGTCAGGACCACCTTCGAGTGTCCGTTCACTTCCAGGTGTCACGTCTTCAGAAGCCTGTTGACTGGAGGTGGCATATGGTGCCCATAGGTGTATGTTCACCTGCACAGTGTTGACTTATATGGTGTGCTTTTTTAAAATTAATTGCTGACTTAAAAAATCAAGACATTTCAAATACAAATACAAAACTCCTGTTTCTGCTGGAAAATGAGAGATCTGGCAATCCTGGGGCCTGACTTCCGCGTGGCAACAATTGGCTGAAACTAAAATGGCTGTTTGCAATAATAGGGCACATACTCCTCTCTTTGCCGCAGTCCCTGCCACTCCCTACCATCCACCTCACTCACTCATGGCACTTCCTTGGCCCCCATAGGCAGAGTTTTTCAACACCTGATTTGGATAAACTGGAGCATGTTTGGAGGAGGGGCAGACTGGTGAGTGACTTAGAGTCATGTCGCATGCAGACCAGCTGGAGCCGTGGGGGATATTTACTCTCCGGAGGCATGATCATAGCCTTCACTTTTAAAGGGCTAAGATGGAGGAGGGGGCAGGTCTGTTCTGTGAAGCCACAAGAAAAAACTAGGACCAGTGAAAATGTCGAGGCGGGGCTGGGAAGGGAGGCAACAAGGAGGCAGACTTCAGCTCGACCTAAGGCAGAGTTGTGACCATCGTAACTATTTCAAGATGTAGCAGGCAGTGTCAGGAAGTGGTGAGCTCCCTGGCACAGGGGTGGGGGCCGTGCTGAGGCTGAGCCTGGGCAGCAGCTTCCCCACCACCACTCAGAGGAAGCCCTAATGTTGCGTGGGCAGCTGAACTGCATGCCCTGGCGGTTCCTTCCAGCCCTCGAGGGCTGGATTCTGGCGGTGCAGACCAGACGCCAGGGTGAAGCAGGAGGCAGAGTGGGAGGTGGGTCCCGCACTGCCGGCCGGCAGCCTGAAAGATGCTGCTGCCGCTGGTAGGAGCCGGGACTCGGGATGAAGCGGAGTGGCGGGAGCGGCAGGGGAGGATGTTTTTTGTGTTGCAGCGTGAAGAGCAAGGGCTTTGGGTGAGACCAGTTGGGTCTTTTAACCCTCCCATGCCTCTGTGTCCTCCTTGGTGAAGTATCTCTCAGTGTTGTGAGAGGATTTGGGTGAAAACATGCTGCCCGTGCTGCGTGGTTGGTAGCAGCAGCCAGATGAAGGTGGCGCTGATGCGGGGTCGGTGAGCCGAGGAGTCGAAAGAAAGATTTCTTAGATTCTTAAGATCTGGCAGTAGTGCTCTTTTATTTAGAGAATAGTATAGAATAGCATGGGGACAGGACCCATGGGCAGTCAGAGCTTCTGCTGCCGCTTCTGCTGCCCCCGCTGGCATGGGGACAGGACCCACGGGCAGGCAGAGCTGCTGCTGCTGCCCCGAGTTGAGGGTTAGGGCTAAATTTAAGGCATAGGTATGTGAGTCATCTCTTTACGAAGACAAAGGAAAGAACATGAAAAAAAGTTAAAATGGTATCAGTGCAGGTGGGGTCTGGTCGTTGGGTGATCCCATGACTTTTAGACAAGATTCAAATCGGATTAAGTAAAGGTTAGAAAGGTTAGAAGCCACCACCCTAAATCAGTTACATGAGATTGCCAGACAGCAACCAACTTAAGTTCTTGCCTCTGGCATTAAGAGTTTCTAGAGATAAGGCCATCCCCCTTCTTCCTGGCACAGAGAGGGAGGCATCTTTACAGATAGAGGTTTCCCTTAGAAATGTAAATCTTTCCCAACAAAGGGACAAGCAAGCAAATTCCACTCCTTGGAGCTTGCTTCTCATCTGTAGTTTTAAAAGTAACCAGCCTAAAAGTCCTCATCATAAATCGTTTTAAAATTAAGCAGCCTAAAAATCCTCATTAGTGCCTCCTCCCCGTGCTCCGGCCCGAGAGACCTTCCTGTTTCTGGATGGAGTGGACGCAAGGCCTGGGTTGGGTCCTGCCCACATGACCAGAAGTCTGACATCCAGTTTCTGTATGTGAGATGGAGAGGCATGTTGGATGACCTCTAGGGGCCCAGCCTGCTCCGGGCCACCCGATGCCCTGACAGGAATCTGGACGGCTGAGCTCTCTGTCCCAGAGGGACAGCGTGGAGGCTGGAGCAGTGGGCGTGGGGGGCCCTGGAGGCAGCTGCTGTAAATGTTCTTCTCAGATGGGAAAGGGAGCTGTGATATTATGATTTATAATAAGAAATATATATGTGGTCTTGGGCCGGCCCTGTGGGGTAGTGGTGAAGTTCAGCGTACTCTGCTTCAGCAGCCTGTGTTCACAGGTTCAGATCCCAGGTGCAGACCTACACCACTTGTCAGCCATGCTGTGGTGGTGTCCCACGTACAAGGTGGAAGAAGATTGGCACAGATGTTAGCTCAGGGCCAAGCTTCCTCAGGAAAAAAAAAGAAAGAAATATATATTTTGTCTCTGTTCCTGGCACAGAGCTCCTAAAACCCTTGGAATTTCCTAAGTGATAAGAGAGTTCAAGGTGTCTTCTGTTATGTTAATGACGTGAGTTTTGGACCACCTAAGGGTGGGGGCTGGTTGCTGGAGGAATCAGCTGTGTGATTAGAGGGTTGGAACTTCCAGTCCCACTCCCTGACCTCAGGGGAGGTGACAGGGCTGGAGGATGAATCTGTCCCCAGTGGCCAGTGATTTAATCAATCATGTCTATGTACTGAGACCGCCATCAAAACCTGAAAGGATGGAGTTTGGAGAGCTTCCTGGTTGGTGAACATGTGGCGTTTCCAGGAGAGCGGCGCTTGGAGAGAACCTGAAATCTTCATGCCCTTTCCCCGTACCTTGCCCTATAAATCTCTTCCATCGGGCTGTTCCTGAGTTATATCCTTTTCTAATAAACTGGTGATCTAGTAAGTAAAATGTTTCTCTGAGTTCTGTGAGCTGCTCTGGCAGGTTAATCGAACGCAAGGAGGGGGTTCTGGGAACCTCTGAGTTATAGCTAATGGGTCAGAAGCAGGTGATGAGGATCCGGGCTGCCCCAGGGAGAGAAGCCCAAGGCGTCCTGCCCTGCATGCGGATCCATATCATCCTCCGGGAAGCCTAGGGCGTCCTGACCTGATCCGACCTGATTCCTATGCAAAGTTATAGGACCACCCGATAGCCAGACAGGTAGATCAACCTATAATGTCATCTGAGTTACGAACCAGTTTCTGAGAAATCAAGAGCAACTGTCCTTGGAAAATCCTTGTAAGGCTGGAAAGCAGCTCTAGAGGTGTTCAGCTTCCACCCATTTCCCTCATCTCAAAGAGCTTGCAAATCCCCTGGGGACTACCTAGCCCATCACTAATTCCTAAGACTGAAGAAAAGAAAGGAAAAAAGGAAAAAAACGGCCATAAGTGTGCCCTTGCCAAAAAATCTAGCATCTTAAATGTCTTCTCCACAAATATTAGTAAAAAGGCTCAAAAGAAAGTTTGGATTCATAACTGGTGAGCTTTAGCAGTAATTTTTAAAACAGTAGCTGTGGAGATTCAGTGTATGTGTGTCTATATATGTTATATTGTGTGGTATTTTACCTCCGGATGGTATGGCCAAAATTAAGAGCTCTGTTTAATTGTCTTAAAGTAAGTGCTTGCATAAATTATAGGTGTAGTGGAAATTAACCCAATGTCTTTTAAGTTAACATGATAAAGATTAACTTCTGGTAAAAGAAAGCTTGTTTAAATTTGTTGGTTTGATTGAAACAGGCATGTCTTCAGAGCTGTCAGTATTTAGATATGATGCAGACATACAGCCTGGGTTTACTAATCACATAAGCTCATGCTGTCTGTTAGAAATTCATCAGCAAAATAATAGCTTTAAATGATAGCTAGTTTTGTCCAGTGTTTCACGAGGATTTCATGGGTAATCTGAACACAATTGTTGGAAACAAATGATTTAGACAGATGAAAATGGGTAAGAGTTTTTGGGTACAATAATTAAGTTTTATGGGCTGTATACTTGAGAAAAAACCAGCTTCCAAATTCTTTTTGGTAACAATCTTGAGTTTTGCCAAGTTAAGTTAAATGATAAAAATCTGTTGAGTATCTGGGTCGTTTTTGAATAGGATGGAACACTGAAACGTTATTGCTGCACCTGTCTAATTTATCCCTTTGGCTTCTTATTGCAGAGAGGCTAAAGGATGTCTTGGTCTATTAGCAAACATGCCTGTGTTTTATTACTGTGAAGTAGCATGTTTCCTAGAAATTATGAAAAGTGTTTAGAATTGTGATAAAAAAGGCAATTTATAGTTGCTTAGTTTTTATAGTGTCTCTTAAGGGTTAAAAATTCTCAATATATGTAATTAAAGCTACTGGAAATTAAAATGGAAAACAGCTTTGTATACAAGGAACTTAAAATGTATATTTTCAGTAAAGAGGGTATAAAGAATGGAAGTATTTTTGTTGGGTTAAGAAAGATAAATTTGTCCTCAGGTCCTAGAAGAGAATGAAAGCATGGGACAAATTCTGAACATAAAAGGAAGTGGTAGAAGGTTTGTGAACGAGAAATTCAGAAAGGAGTTTTATGCTGGTCAAGTAGACTAAGATTAAAGTAAATACAATTAAGTAAATGCGTTTTAATGTTAAAAATAAGCTAGTGCAAAAATTAAAATTTGGTTTTCTCTGAAAGGATAATTTTCTTGCTCTAGCTCTACCTAAAAGACAGAAAATCTGTGTTGCTAAAACAATTTCCTATGTTCAGAAAGAAAGATGTTTTGACTGTTTTAACCGCTCTGGAATGTTTCTGTTGTCAGTTTGAATAGATACCTGAGCATTGTTTCACAGTAAGCATTGTTTCCTATTTGAACAAGTGTTTTAAAATCTTTTGATGTTTTTGACAAGCTTCTCTCTCAAAAAATAGTCAAATCCTGAATGATGGCTTTTATTTGACCTAGTAGCAGGGAGAAGATTTCTCTGAGGATTTTCAGAGGGCCTCTGAGACTTCTCAAAGAAATTTGCTCTCTCTTCCTATAAGGAGGAAAATACTAAACTTATTAGGCTTATTTGGTATGATAAATTACTTGGGAAGCATTGTCAAATAAGTAATGATAAACTTCCTTGGGTGGTATTATGTGGGTGAATGCTATTGATGTAAATGTTTTAAAATTATGTAATATTCCTAAAATTTTTATCTGTCCTGCTTGTCAGCCATAATCTTAGTTATTATCTAGCAGTGTTGTATGTCACAGAAGTAGCCAAGTTTCTTTGTCAATTTTCCTTTGAGTCTTTTGTCATTTGCAGATAGTTGCTGTTTTACTCTGATGCTTTTTGCTTTTGCAAATATGTTTCATCTTCAGAGAAATTCCTGGAAAGGATTCTGACACAGGATTCTAGAATACAGGTTTCTGATAAACTTTCGGATGGTAAAACTGAACTGGATAAGAAATTGCAAAATTCTAATGGAGAAACTGATGGCCTCATAAAACTGCTGACAGAAGATTAAGATCAAGAATTGATTACACAGGACTGATGATGATGATGATGAAGATGATTATAATTTTTATGACTTTTGTTTGAAATATTATTGATTTTTTGATGTTTTGTTTTCTCAGATTCAAGGAAATCTTCTCTTTTCTCTTATGCTAACTATGCCTTATAGCAATTTGGTGAAATTATGCCTTTGTGTACAGAACTGAAACATTTATCTTTTTCTCCCTACCTGATCCCTCTAGTATTTGGAAACTCTTTGTGAGTGAGTATGGTTATTTTGTGGAAATACAGTTATTTGTGTGAATAAGAATCTGTTCTCCTTGTAACAGGACTCATTTGAAAACATTGGCTATATTACCAAGGCTTTGACTGGAATGTCATATTTGAGAGAACCATACAGGCTCAGATATGACAAGACAGCTTTTCAGGAACAAAAATTGGACCTTCTGGAATAAAGCCACTTGGAAATATTGGCCTGGTTGTTTACAGAGATTCAGGCAATCTTACCTGGTAAGTAAGGAAGCTCACTTATCTGGAGGGTGCAAGGAACCTCGAAATATTTTGGGGGATCTCAAAAAGAGAGGAAGCCACCCAAATCTGTAGGTATTACAGGCAAAATCTGATGGCAAGTCCTTGGCTTGGCTTTTCTGGCTTTGAGAGGCCTTTAAAGTTAGATCTGAGATTCCTCATAAAAAAATTCTAGCAAAGTAGATTTAAAAGAGCCTATGTGATCAATTGCTGTTCGTGCTGCACTTATGTAAATAATTGGACCAAGTTTTATTGAAACTACACTTATTTTGAAGACCAGTTAATCTTAATTTGTCTATCTTTTGTAAAAATGAGGGTGATTTTAGAGAGAAAAACGATGTTTCAGTAGAAGGTATAGTACGCATTCATGGATGTTAGATTATAGCTCTTCTCCCCTACAAGATTCACCTGTTACTAATCATAAGGTCTCCTTGTGGCCATCTGTCTCTGATACCTGGGAGTTCCCTGGCCACAGTCAAACCTTTTCTTTCAACTCTCCTGCCCAAACACTAACTAAATTTGCCTTGTCACAGGTGGGTCATAAACAACAAGTTCCTAAGGTAAACTCCCCAACCTATGGATACACACAGGATGGACTATTTCAAATTTGGGACAAATATCTTTGGTTCACTCCTACTAGTGGTCAACTCAGTCAAAAGGCCACTCTATGTTGGGAACAAACCAATCACACCTGTGATACGTGGCCTAATAGCATCTGACCTATGGGACAAATTCCCCATTACACATGTTCTCATATCATAGTTCTCTTATCATGTCATAAGAAATACTGATTGGTTTGGGACTGACTGGGATAGACGGCCCAGCACACGTTGGTTAGCCCCTAATGGCACTCACTGGTTATGTGGCTCCAACTTATGGCCTTGGCTGCCACCTGGATGGATTGGACGATGCACCCCAGGCTTCGTCTGGATGCAAGGTAGAAATACATTTACTGTGTCTCCTCCTGCAAACCTACCCAACCTACAGCGACGCTGGACCTGTTCTGTCTTCCACTGGTGTGGTCACCTTGCCTCAATTTTCCTTCCCCAATTAGGAATCGAAAGTGTCATCTGGCACATGGAAGCCCTAAACAAATTTACCATGAAGGCATTAAACGATACACAACATAACCTTTCGCTGCTCGATTTAGAGGTATCCCACATACATAAGGTAGTCCTCCAAACCGAATGGCACTGGATGTCTTGACGGCAGCACAGGGGGGCACTTGTGCCATTATAAAAACCGAATGTTGTGTCTATATTCCTGACTACCATCAAAATATCTGGCTTCCTATCTGATATGAGCCACCAAGTTAAATCCATATCTGACCCCACCCTATCCCTAAATGATTGGTTGGTCAGGTCCAGGTCTTGGGACTATTGTCAAAGCCTTATTCATTGGGTTAATCATCTTGCTTGTATTTCTTATTATAATTTGCTGTCTATTTCATTGTTTGTCTTCCACATGTCAACAAAGTTTCACTTCCTGGACCACTTCCCGTCAAATGATTCTCTCGTCTCCAGAGGATCTGTATACCTTGTCAGCCTTGGACTCCACGGGCGCAAGCTTCTCATCTGCTGAACTTCCTGCCTTGTACCCCTGTGGCCCCATTTAGGGACGGCTCTACGACCTTGTGCAGCCGGAAGTAGTTACAGAAGACTGACCATCGTCCATATCCCCAAAGGATTTCGGGGCCAAATAGGTTCAGGGGGCATTTTATGATGGGAGAAAGGCCCAAGGCATCCTGTCCTACATACCGATCTATATCATCCTCCGGGAAGCAGAGGACATCCTGACTTAATCCGACCTGATTCCTATGCAACGTTATAGGACCACCCGATAACCAGACCCCACCTGCACTGATACCATTTTAATGATTTTTTTAACATGATTTTTCCTTTGTCTTGTAAAGAGATAACTCACATACCTATGCCTTATAAATTTAGCCCTACCCTCAACCCATTGCAGCTCTTCACTGCCCATGGGTCCTGTCCCCATGCTGCAGCTCTTACTGCCCATGGGTCCTGTCCCCATGCTACTCCATGCTATTCTCTGAATAAAAGGGCACTACTGCCAGACCTTGAGAGTCTAAGAAATCTTTCAACTCTTTGGCTCGCTGAGCCCACATCACAGGGATGAGAACATGGACTTGTGATTGGCATCTGAGTTGGGGGAAGGGGCAGTCTTGTAGGACTAAGCCCCTGTGGGATCTGACACTACCTCCAGGTAGACAGTGTCAGAACTGAGTTGGGTTGTAGGACACCCAGCTGGTGTCAGAGAATTGCTTGATGCTGGGAAAAAACTCACACGCTGGAATTAGTCTTCAGAGCAGTAGACTTCTCTGATTTCACCTTTTTATATAGTTTTGACTTTCAAATCATGAAAATATTTTACGTATTCAAAAAGTAAAATTAGGGGCTGGCCCAGTGGCGCAGTGGTTAAGTTCACACATTCCACTTCGGTGGCCCAGGGTTCACCGGTTCGGATCCTGGGTGCAGACATGGCACCTCTTGGCAAGCCATGCTGTGGCAGGCATACCGTATATAAAGTCGGGGAAGATCGGCATAGATGTTAGCTCAGGGGCAGTCTTCCTCAGCAAAGAAAGGATTGGCGGCAGATGTTAGCTCAGGGATAATCTTCCTAAAAAAAAAAAAAAACGTAAAGTTAAATCAAAAAAGAGAGAAAAAGCAAACCTGAAATGGAATATGAATAGAAAAAAATACATCTATTTATAGATCAAATTAATAATACCGCCACACGCACCTAAGTAACTTTGACTCCACTATCCATTAACGGGACATTTTCTAAGGCTAAAAAGAACTGCCCAGGGGCCAGCCCGGTGGCGCAGCGGTTAAGTGCACACGTTCTGCTTCTTGGCAGCCTGGGATTCGCCGGTTCGGATCCCGGGTGTGGACCTGGCACTGCTTGGCAGGCCATGCTGTGGTAGGCATCCCACATATAAAGCAGAGGAAGATTGGCACGGATGTTAGCTCAGGGCCAGTCTTCCTCAGCAAAAAGAGGAGGACTACAGTAGTTAGTTCAGGGTTAATCTTCCTCAAAACAAAACAAAACAAAACACTGCCTAGAAACCCTGACCTTTGCTTAGAAGGCTTGTTGAAGAAGTGGTTGGACGTATTTCTAAAAGGATTGTGTGTGGTGCAGGATACATGTATTTTCTTGTAATTTTAAAAAAGGGTGTTATTTGCTTGGGCTCTCTGGGCCTCTTATAGCACAGCAAACACTTTAGTAAGTAGACATGCAACAAAACACCTGAAACACTTCGGATTGAGTTGGACTCAAAACAGCCCTCACCCCACTGCACGCCCGCCAGGAGGGCATGGGTCGCTGAGTGGGCAGCGCCCCCTGCAGGACGGTGTTTGCCAAACTCCTGTCCACAAAACAGATCTGTGTTTCTACAAATTAGTTTTTCCAGCACCAAAACTTGGATGCCCTCTTCCCCCAGATTTATTGGAGGAGACATCTGCCTTCGTAGCGTCTGTGTCTCTCCCGTGATTCAGTTATGGCCAGTTGGGAGGGCACGTTCCGCAGTCGGACAGACAAGGTGAGAGTCCTGGTGTTGCCTCACGGTTCTACAGACAGACGTGCCGACTCCGTCCCGCGGAGATCATGAAGAGGCAGCCGTGCAGACGGTGCTGAGAAGGAAATCAGATACGGGAAGAGGCTGTCCCAACCTGAGCTGCGTTATAGAACCAAGGGGGGCAGGGCGGGGGGCACAAATTCAGAGTAGCCGGGATGAGCAGGGCGGCAGCTCTTCACTGGGCGGCCCAGTTAATCTATTGGTAATCAGACAAGATGTGCCTAATCCCCTTGTGTGGGCGCAGACCATCAAGGCCCAGCGGTCAGTGACTGCTCAGGTCAGTGATGGGCAGGGCCAGGTCATGTGGGTGCCTGACTCTAGATCCCGTGTTTCTTCCCTGGCTGATGCTGTCGGGTAGCAGCGAGGCCCACTCTCCAGGGACTGCAGCAGGGGTGGGCAGAGGGAGAATCCTCTGTTCTGAGCCTTTCTCTGCCTTTTCTTCCCCAGAATTCAGCTTCCCGCCTGGGAAGGGGGACTTCAGTGACCACCGGGCAAGACTGGCAGCCTCCCGGCACCCCCACCACAGACCCTCCCTCTCCATCTCACCTTGCCTGAAGCCCACAGGGATGTCCTTGCGCAGTCAGGCAACAGAGCGAGCACTCGGCTGGCGCGTGGTGTGCACCTGGTTCACACTGGGTCCGCCAAAAGGCTCTCCTTCAGAGCCTTATCTTGTTAGGTCAGCAGCAGCAACCAGACCCCATCCTTAGGTTACCTAGGTACTTTCCAAAAGTCACCTCACTGACATGATAAAAGATACCTTTATTACTTTCTTTGCTCAGGAAATTTCCAGTGGTTTTGGGAGCTATGTGCCAGAAACAGGGGACGAAGACCAAATACATATTCCTTATTATAAATCACAACATCACACTGCCCAAAGACCCCACCTCCTAACACCATCACACTGGGGGTTAGGATTTCAATATATGAATTTGGGGGGACACAAACGTTCAGTCCACAATATGAGGTCAAGAGGGAAGCAGCTGATAGATGAGCCTAAGGCAGGGTTCCTGGCTCCGCATGGCCTGGGGGAGGTGTGCAGGGACCCAGAAGTTCCCACATGCTGCATGTGGGGAGAACCTAGAGGTGCTGAGGGGGCCAGTGGGCCAGCGGAGGTCTGGGGTGGGGACAGATGGGCTGCAAGATGCATGGCCTTTGTGGTCACTGTCAAATGGCTGGACCCACAGCTTCTAGCAGTGGTCTAAAGGTCAGATGGGACCCCATAGCAGTCACCCCATAGCAGACACTTGTCCATGGCCAGACCAAACCAGATTGACCTTCCAATGCAGGGCTCAGCATGGACCCCGGGGACTGCCAGTGGATCCCCGCCTTTCTCCCCCCAACCTCTACATATACCCAGGTGCCATTTTGGAGAGGCGCCCAAGGATGGGATAATATAATTTCCATCCAAATGACACAAAATTCATCTGAAAGAGATTGTCATTCAAAAGAGACCGTTAAGCCATCCTTGATTCAAAGTTGCCCTTGCAAAGGAACTCGGAAGAGACGGTTTGGACCAGAGGAGATTGAAGTGCTGAGCTAAAGTCTTGGCCGCCCCCCTACCTCCACCTCCACAACTTGTGAAGACGTACTTAACCACGTTTTCTTTGCACATCTAAGTAGTGATGTGAGCAGATCTCAGCCATCCTCCACACGTGTCACCCCAACACTCTTGGCATGGATGGGTGCTGGGGTTCTTCCTCTTTTAGAGACGAAGAAAGAGGCTTTGGAGGGTGGGTCGGATTCCCAAGGACGTGTGGCTATTGAATCTGGGCACCGTACCGCCTCTCTCCCAAGGCTCCAGTCTCTCCAGCTTGGTCTCTCAGGGATTGCTGTGGCAGCATGAGCCGGAAAGGCACGCTTCCCTCCGAGTCGTGGGGAGACACCGCTCACAGGCACACTGTGCTGATTGTGAACATCGGAAGCTTAGAGAGAAGTCACCTTAGGCAAAGCTGTGAGGAAGGGCCTCTGGGAGTACGCCGGAACAATTCCCGCTGCTCCGGCGCTGTCCGCTCAGCTGTAAGGCGGCTGGAGACTGGGACAGACCTGTGCTTTGGTGGTTGGGGAGCCGGCCCACACAGGATAGAGAGCAGCAGGCCGCAAACTGGTTTCATCAAATCATTTGCTGGCATCCTCCTCGCCCCAGGGTCTAAAACCTCACCCTTAATACCTCTGAAGTGGATGCAGTCGTCACTGGTGCACAGAGAAGCGGGAAGGGTAAGCGGCTTGCCCAAGGCTGTGATGAGACCTATGCCTCCGGTCCATGCTGCCCATGCCTCCAACTGCTAGTCCACTGTGACCACTGAGGCTGACCCTGGCAACAAAAAGGACGCTCCGGAGTTAGATATGGTCACAGCCCTGTTAGGACAAGCACAGTGTATGCAGGGGCCTCGTTTCTGATAGGAATTAGAGCTTCCTTCGCCCGTCTAGATCCTGTGGGCGATCAGAATGTGGCCACACCAAAAGGTGTCTCTCTGCCTTGCCTCGGTTATTTTCAAGAACAAAAGACTCTGAAAGAAACTTTGACTGCCCCCTCTAACTGCCTAAAAGAATTTAAGATAAAGCCCTCTCCCCAGGACAGGCCATCCCCATAGATAGCTGTGGGTGTCTGGTAGACTGTGAGGGTCCTTGCTAAGCCCACTCTTATCAAAGTCCTATTTACCAAACATTTGCTTTCCCATTTCTATGTGAATTGCCTTCTTCCCCTTTGATGCCCCAAACCATCATCCCCAACATCCTCCTTTGTCTTTAGCTAAAGATGCTATTTAAGGGGACGGCTTTGGCCATTCTAGTGAGTTACCCAGTTTTCCTGGGTGTCTCCCATGTATACATCTTACAAAGCTTTGTTTGATTTTCTCCTGTTATTCTGTCTCCTGTCAGTTTAATTCGTAGGACAGCCAGAAGGACGTAGAATGAGCAGAGGAATCCTCTTCCTCCCCTACCATCCCTTTCCCTATAGCCACCAGCTAAAGTTTCTTTCCCCCCAACTTTTTATTTTGAAAAATTTCAACCAGTACGTTTTTTAAAAGCAAAGAAATTGTCTGGAAGATACTCACGTACTAACATGCTTTAACAGGAAGTTTTCTCACTACTGAGCCAAATGTCTGCCCCTCAGTAAAAACCGGTCCAATACAAAGTTTGGAGGGGACCGTTTTTCCCGACCATGAGATGAGGGGGCATCTGTATTGCAGGAACGGCTATGGGAAGTAAATGACCACAAGGGGGCAGTAAAAGCTGCTGGATGAGTGAGGAGCTCTTGGAGGGAAGGGACGGCTCCATTCATCAGGCATCAGAGGAGGTGCCCCTTGTAGCAGGGGGACCCATGGGCACTTAACTCTTATCATGTCACTTCTAGAGCAAACAGTCCCTTTGTCTGTATTTGGTTGGGGGAGGTAGAGTGGAGGAGGAGCAGGAATTACCAGGAAAGATGATCCCCAGCCAGCCCACCCCATTTCTTTCCCCCTCCCAGGAGTGGGGAGAGGCCTGGGGTGGGGGAGGAGGGTAGCCAGGCTCTTATTCTCAGATCTGAGCTTCTTCTTAAGGGCTGTCGGGCTTAGCCAGAAGGGGTGGAATGG
The DNA here is from genome assembly GCF_041296235.1 of Equus asinus. NCBI lineage: Eukaryota > Metazoa > Chordata > Mammalia > Perissodactyla > Equidae > Equus > Equus asinus. Next base: position 6,940,384 of record NC_091798.1, read on the forward strand.
AAACGTTTGGTGTGTTTCAAGAGGAACTGCTGTGGTCTTTCAGGGGGTTGAGAAAGGAAAGTGGCCCCACCGCGTGTGTGTGGTTTCCTGGGACTGAGAAGGAGAAGGGCTGTGAGAGACGGATGCCTGAGCCTGCTCAGACCCTGCACTCCTGATACAGCGGTCCTGTGGGTGGGTTTGGTCCACAAAAGACTGAGTGTGTGGACCTATTGTCTTCTGAAGTTCACCTGGCTAGTGACACTGTCGCCTGCAGGAGAGCAGCTGGCAACCACCTGCAGAGCCAAGCCGTGCTCGGAGAGACGCTGGAGCTCCTCCCTACACGCCGGGAGTGTTCCCAGGATCTACCTCCTCTCTCTTCCTTCCCTCCTCCCGTGGAAAATTTCACACATGCCTAAAAGTAGAACAAAGAGAACCCCCATACCTTCCAGCCCGCTGCAGTAGCATCTCATGAGCACTCCTATTTCATCTTCATCCATTCCCCCCTCCACGCCCACCACTGGATTATTTTTAAGCAAATCTTGGGCATTATAATATTTTATCCATAAATATTTTAGGCTGTATCTCTTAAGGATAAGATGTTTTTAAACCCAAGTGCAATATGATTGTTATACCTTGGCATCTTTTAATACCCAATCCTTATTCATATTTTCCTGATGTTTTCAAGAATATATCTTTATAGCAGGTTGGTCTGAATCAGGATCCACCTAAAGTCCACACGTTGCATTTGGTAGATGTGTCTCTGAGGTCTCTTTGCATCTACAGTGACCTTCTCGGGACGTGTAAGCCTGGGAGGGTCTTGGGACAGTGCGGCAAGCGGCTAGGCCCCCCTCCGGGATGATATGAGATTCCCAGCAGCTGCTGGAGCTGTTCTCACGGAATTTGAAAAAGAAAGGCAATTTCCATTCCTTGCATCCTGAGCGTAGATAATCTCATTTAATTCTCACAACAACCCCATAATGTAGCAATTATGCCCATTTTACAAATGAAGAAACTGTCTGAGGAAGGCTTTCCAAATAAGTAGGAGTGAATATTTAGGCAGAAGTTTCACCTCCCCGATTCCACACCTCCGTTTCCCCTCAGCCTTTCTGTTTGCGCTGGGACAAACAGCTGTGACAGCTGCTGCCCCCAGCACAGGCCGTCTTGCTAGCGGATCCCACCTGGGCACTTCTGAGAGCGAAAAGGATGCTGCGACGATGGGCATGAACTGCACTGTGCTCGCCGAGCTCTCACGGGGCAGTGACAAAAAGCGCTTTCACTGCCCGTAAGTGCTCCAGATATCAAGTCTTTTTGTTTCAATTAAAATTTTTATTATGAGATTTTGTTTCATAGATACGAAACACATATGTGTTATTATACATGTTATAAAAATTAATAAAATGAGCCTTTATGTGCCCAACATCCAGCTTAAGAAGCAGAACATGAAGAATATCTTCAAAGCCCTCTGCGAGCCCCTCCCCAATGCAGAGGGTGAGCCGGCACACCCGCCGAGGTAAGTGTGCCCTGAATTTTTGTTTATTAGTCTCTTGCTTTCCTTTATATCTTACCACATATACATTCATGTATGCATCTTGTTAAAGAACGTAGTGTTTAGTTTTGCTTGTTTTTGAACTTTATAAAAAGGTATTATTATTTTATTTTATTTTATTTATTTATTTATTTTTTTAAAGATTTTATTTTTTCCTTTTTATCCCCAAAGCCCCCCGGTACATAGTTGTGTATTCTTCGTTGTGGGTTCTTCTAGTTGTGGCATGTGGGACGCTGCCTCAGCGTGGTCTGATGAGCAGTGCCACGTCGGCGCCCAGGATTCGAACTAACGAAACACTGGGCCGCCTGCAGCGGAGCGTGCAAACTTAACCACTCGGCCACGGGGCCAGCCCCGGTATTATTTTTTTTTAAGATTTTATTTTTTTCCTTTTTCTCCCCAAAGCCCCCCAGTATACACAGTTGTGTATTCTTCGTTGTGGGTCCTTCTAGTTGTGGCATGTGGGACGCCGCCTCAACGTGGCTTGACGAGCAGTGCCATGTCCGCGTCCAGGGTTCGAACCAACAAAACACTGGGCCACCTGCAGCAGAGCACACAAACTTAACCACTCGGCCATGGGGCCAGCCCCTATAAAAAGGTATTATATTTTTTGTATTCTTCTGTGATTTGCCTTTTCACTCGACATTATGTTTGAAGGATTCGTTCTTGTTGAGGTGTGCAGTACATTTGCAGTGCTTATGGCCTCTCATTGTGTGTCATAGTTTACTGACCCATTATCCCAGTGGACGTCTGGCTTGTTTCCAGGCTTTTTAAGTTACAAGCCAGGTTACCTTGAGTCTTCTTATCCCTATGCCCTAGAGCGCCTGTGTAAGAGTTTACGCTCGGCCAGGTGGTGCCAGAACAGCTGATGAATTTACACTCCTGCAAGCAGACCCTGAGACTTCCAGCTGCTCCGCATCCTTAGCACACAGCCAACTGTTGACTTTTTTTTTGAGGAAGATTAGCCCTGAGCTAACATCTGCCGCCAATCCTCCTCTTTTTGCTGAGGAAGACTGGCCCTGAGCTAACATCTGTGCCCATTTTCCTCTACTGTATATGTGGGACGCCTATGACAGCATGGCTTGCCAAGCGGTGCCATGTCCGCACCCGGGATCACAACCAGCGAACCCTGGGCTGCCAAAGCTGAACGTGCACACTTAACCACTGTGCCACCAGGCTGGCCCCTGACTGTTGACTTTTAATTTGTGTCAGTCTGATGGGGATAAACTAGTATCCTGTTATGCTTTTGATGTGCATTTTTCTGATTACTGTAAAGTTAAAAATTTTTTCAGGTTTATTGGCCTTTATAGTTCCTCCTCCAGGAAGCAGGTTATTTGTCTATTTCTTATTGACATGTTGGGGTTTTGCTTTTTAAAAAATATATTACGGATTCTAATCCTACATCAGTTATATGTGCAGCACATTCTTTTCCCACTTTATAGCCTGTCTTTTCACTTTCATTGTGATATGTTATGTGTGTATGTGTGTGTGTTTACACAATAAATGTATATTATGGAGCATTTTGAATATATGATATAATATAATCTACCCCACTGTACCCATCATCTAGCCTCACCCACCTTCAACCCATTGGCCAATCCTGCCTCTTACACACCCATCTATTTCTTTTACCTCCCGTGTTATTTTGAAACAAATCACAGACGTTATATATTTTCAATGCAAATATTTCAGTTTGTATATTTAAAGGGATATGCCCCCTGTCTGGATGGCTTCCTCACCTCCCTTGGGCGCTAATACCCATTCATGTCTGTTTCTGGCTTTCTATTTAGTTCTGTAGTCTGTCTATCTCTGTGCCGATACCGCACTGTCTCAATAACCATGGCTTTATAACACGTCTTGATATCTGGAGGCAAATCCCCCACCTTGTTCTTTCTCAGGAGTGCCTTGAATATTCTTGGCCTTTGTTTTACCACGTAAATTTTGGAATTAGCTTATCAAGCTCTGTGAAAAAGTCCTCTTGGCATTTTGCCTGGAATTGTGTTGAATCTATCTTTTTGGACATATAAACCACATACACACTCACATTACCCTCCCTACTTTCTCCCGTGAGACAAGGCATGCTGTATACATTGTCCTATACCTTTCTTCTAAACAATATATCATGGAGATCGTTTTCTATTGGTGCATAGCCCCAAAACTTAGTAGTTAAAACAACTATTAATTCTCATGATTCTGAAACATGGGCCGGGATCTGCTGGGCAATTCTTCAGCTGCATGTGGTGTCTCTCTGTTCTGGAATATACAGAAGGCTTCTTCACTCACAAGTCTGGAGCCTCAGTCAGACAGCTAGAACATCTGAGGCTGGCCAGCCATCTCTTTATCTCAAGTGGCCGCTCCACATGGTTAGCCTGGGCTTCCTCTCAACATGATGGTCTCAGGGCAGCTGGAGTTCTTAGATCGTGGTAGACTTCCAAGACAGGAAGTGGGACCTGGCAGTTCTCTTAAAGGCTAGGCCTGTAACTGCTAGAGGAGCACTTCTCTCACATTTTATTGGTCAAAGCAAGTCAGAAGATCTGCCCAGGTTCAAGAGGGGTGGGGACAGAATCCACCCCATGATGTGAGAAGTGACGTGTTTCAATTGAAAGGGGAGGAATTGATGATGTCCGCTTTTGGAGACGGTCTACCATAGCCCACCCTCTGGTCACAGCAACTCACATCCCTGTCGCATACGAAATACCTCACCCCTCCCAAGATCCCCAAAGATCCTACCTCACTATGATGTCGTCCTCAGGTTTGAAGTCCATCATCTTGTCGTCTAAATCAGGTCCAGATATGGATGGTGCTCCTTATATACAAATCCTCAGATGCAGAGACCAGTGGACTAAAAGGAAAGCTATTCACCCCCCCCCCCCAAAGAAAACCACAGTGTGCAATATTAAAACCAGGATAGGAAACACACAATAAACATTTCTATTCAAAAAAGGGAAAGAATGAGAAGCAATCTTGCTTCTAGCAAATTGCTTCTAGGAAGCAATCACTGATCCATAAAAATTTTGAAATTCAACAAGACATACTTTGTCAGGGTCCCCTATTCCAGGAGCAGAGAATGCTCGTTGCTTAGAACCCTGATCTGCTCTCTGGGAGTCGTTTCCTAGGCCATTGTTCTCAGTGGCTCTTGGCTTCACTCTCTAAGAAATTTCCTTTTCTAAAGGAAATGATCTGTGTTTGCCACTGAGTAGGTTTATTAGCCTTCATGTCCATTGACAGTTAGGGACTCAGAGGTCTCAATGAGTTTGAACTGTGTCTGTCTTCTTTAGTCCAAGCAGGAAGTGTTTTCACCAATGCAATTCTCTTTAGAAAATCTATATGTTTTCTATGAATCTGATTGGAGTTCACTCCATGCCCCAAAATACACATGCATAATTCTTTCCAAGATAAAGCTCTCTCTATCTAGACATGTCAAGCAGCTATGAGACAGTGCTCTTAAGATTCTTAGAAGCCCTTTGCTCTAGCTGAGAGGGTCTATGAGGCATCACCTTAAATTATCATGAGGTCTTAACAAAGAGTTTTACAGCTGCACCCTAGATTTGATCTTAACCTTGAAGCCATTTCTTACTTTGAAAATCTGTAAAGGCTGGCAATGAGAAATAATTGTGAATAGTACTGGGTTGAAAATATTTCCTCTAAACTCTGCTTGAAAACTGTTCCTAAACTCTTCCTTCTTTAGCTCATCTCTTTCTTCCTGTTCTTTATCACAGTCAGCTAAAAGAAGGTAATTGGCACTTTTTTTTTTAAAGATTGGCACCTGAGCTAACAACTGTTGCCAATTTTTTTTTTCTTTCTGCTTTTTCTCCCCAAATCCCCCCAGTACATGGTTGTATATTTTAGTTGTGGGTCCTTCTGGTTGTGCTATGTGAGATGCCGCTTCAGCGTGGCCTGAAGAGTGGTGCCGTGTCCGCGCCCAGGATCCGAACCAGCAAAACCCTGGGCTGCCGAAGTGGAACGTGCGAACTTAACCACTCGGCCACGGGGCCGGCCCCCGGTAATTGACACTTTTATCTTCCTGCCTAGAAATCTCCTTAGCCAGATACACAAGTTTGTTAGGTGCATTTTTTATCTTCAGTATCGCCACAGGTGATAATATTGCCAAATGTTCCACCACTAGGTCATACATATCACCCTTTTTAAAGCGTCTAATAGCGATTTCCTCGCTGCTATTCCTGCCTCCAACAAGAATCTTGCCGCTGCTCTTCCAGCTTCTACCTGCTGCCTGGTCCCAAACCAGTGTTTCAGGTTTTTGTTACAGCAGCATTCCACTTCCAATACCAATAAATCTATCAGTCTGGGGTTCAACCAGGGAAGCAGAACTACCATGAGCTAAGAG